>NC_138575.1:76404280-77712983 GCF_964289735.1 Phaethon aethereus
TAACCGAGGAAGTGTTTCTAAAAGGTGGCCCTGGTGAGGTGCTTCACCGGCTGGGCTGTGGAAGGGAGGCTGACACACTGTGATAATCCTGCTCTAATTCTTTTTTTATATGGATTTTCTGAAAAAAATGTACACAGTTTTGCCTGTGGCATATGCTGTACTAGGGTAGCAGCTCTTCAAGTACCATGCTTTCCAGCGTACGTGTGAGTGACGGCACCTAAAAACAGCAGCTGTTATATAAATAAGGCCGGCAATTCCGCAGCGAGAGCATGATGGCAGTGGGGAGCGGGGCTGGGCCCAGCACAGCCCCGGGGGACGACGTCCCTGCCCGGGACAGAGGGTGACAAAGGAGGGTTCGACACTCAGAGCGGTCCCGGTCACCACCAACCTCCCCTCCATGCCAGGCCATCCCTCATGGACCATCACCTCCGTCGGGCGGAGGCTGCTGCGCCCGTGCTGTTCATCACAAACGATGCTCCCCATCACTGCTGTCCTGTAATACAGCAAATGGGTAAAAAGAATAACCAGTCTAAAATACACATTTGTGGTGTTTCATGGTTATTTTGCCGATGCTGTGTATAAGGATTAAGGTAGCCATTGTTTCAGAATGGTGTATGTTGTATCTTAATGAGCAGCTTAATTGTTTTACTTAGCAGGACATGGCCAATAAAGTATTAAGAAGCCAAATTTGGCACTTGGCTTTTTTAATATTAAGATGCAAAAGTCTGATTTGAACTGCCTGTAAATTTGCTGTATCTCAGCATGCAAATACTCGTGAATAATTTAGGCTTTCTTTAAGAAAGCTTGCAATATACGCAGCAAAGATTAATATTCAACAGACGTCCATCATCTAAGTAAACATTTTTTTTTCTAAAACTGTATTGAGTTCTCATAAATTCCCTTAATGGGACAGAAATCACCCTGGCTCTTGTTCATGAGGTCTGTCTCTTTGCCTCAGTTTATTTATTTGTTAGGAAAACTTTGCCTGCATAAAACTTAAAAATGTTTGACCCCTTGAAAGGACATGAGGTGACGTTCTTCAAACACTTACTCAGCACCGAAAGAAAATATAAAAGGGGATGGCAGGAGAAAAGCCGGGGCTGCAGGTTGTGTTTGAATTCGTAGGAAGAGGTGATGGCCATGCCACGTGATCGTTCCTAGATGGATATGGTTTGCTCATATACTCATTTGCCCTGGTGGACAGGAGTGGTGTGAGGACTGATGGTCGCTGCGGCACTTCCAGGCCATACGTTGCACATACTTATAATTGTTCTACACATATAACGCAGCAGTCAGGTACCAGGACTCCCACAATTCCATTTGGACGATGGAATTCACTGAAATATAAGAGAGCGAGCTGAAATGTGCTGTGCTTTAGGCTTAGGTATCAGCAAGAAAAACCTTTCCTTCTGACACACCTGCATCTGATATACCTATAAGAAAGATGATGTGAGATGGTGTCAGGAAAGGTGTGTGATTCACCCATAACAAAGTGGCTAAATTACTAGACTGGGATTATAAAATAAGCATCAGCTTTGAAATTTGTGTCTGTACTCATAAACCAAGGACTTCTGTTTGGAAACAACCAGAGCAAAGTAAGAGTGGGCCTCGGTTATGAATTCTGGCAGAAGTTCAAGTTCATCCAAAGTCTGAGGCAGTTTGTACCAGGTGGCTCAACCCTCCGGCAGGTGAGAACCACCTTTGTGTTTTGAACCTGGAGCTCAACGTTCTGTGGGTCCGGGTGCATTTGGGTATCAGCCTTTGGCTCGCACACCCTTTGGGTTCGCGGCAAGCCTGGCAAAGGATGAATTTCAGAGTATGAAGTCACGGTGGTAGATATCAAGTCACAGCGGGGGAGAATTACTCTCTAAAAACTATTATTCTAAAACTAAATGCCCAAGACATTGATCGTTACAGAGGGTAACTGTAACTGTAAGGGCTGGGGGGACTGAATCGCTTATTAGAAATTATATAGTCACATAGGGAAGTGCCAGGCAAGCAGTTCTGGTATAAATTCCGCTGCTCAGCACTTTTGGAAGAAGCAGCCAAGTTTCCTTAACTATGGGCTGACCCTTGGAGCATCTTCAGCCTCCGTCGCAGGCGGTTGGGTTTCCCGGGGTGGTGCTTGTGGACACGATACCTGTTTGGAGAACCAGAAATTTCCCCATAAAAGCAACAGTTAAATCCCCCTGCCTCATCCTACCAGTCCTTGGTAAGCCAAGATGTTCCTTGCCAAGCCAAGATGTTCCTTGCCCAGGGAATGACTCTAGATACAGCTGGTCAAAAATCCTTCCTGCCAGCGGCACTGCCGGGGAGCGGGGTCCCTGCTCTGGGTGGGAGGGGGCAGCCTGGCAGCAGGTTGAGCTGGGTGGGAATTAGGAAGGACTCGAAATGAGGGGTGGGGTGGTGTGGCATGGCTTCTCCTGAGGTCAGAGGGAGTCTGCAAAGTGCAAAACGACGGTGAATCTGTATCTGAAGAATGCTTGCGCCTGTTTGGGCATAAAGCTGGTTTTGAGAAAAGGAAATCCAGACCAAAGTGGTGCTGAGGGTTTTGTTTTCTCTCCTTTAGCCATCAAGTGTGAACACCAATGTTCTGCAGCTGTGGGCAGGTAGCAAGGGGCAGCAAGCTGCTGCCAATGCTCACATTTCCATATGCTCTGTCACTACTAGCAATACTCTCTCCGTGTTGTTTCCAAATAACCAACATAAGAGGGTAATTTGAGCACCTTATTATCACCTACGTAAAAATCATGCTTCAAAGAAATGCTTCACTAGAGCCACGTTGCTCTTGTTGGTCCACCACTTCCGAGACATGGAGGCACCTCATTCCCACCAACCTTGATGCCTGATCCCAGGAGCCCGGCACCTCTGGGGATGCAGGTCCCGCTCCCAGCTCTGGGACATGTAGGGCTGGGGGCACCCCCAGCTCCCCTTGAGCCCATGAGGGTTGACACACCTGGACAGCCACTGGGAAAGGTGATGTCCATGAGCACACACTCCTCCACATATTTTGGCTCCATTCAACCATGGGATAAAACACCCATGGGTGTTTTCCCAAGATGTATCCCTCAGCTTGACATTCCTGTACAATACAAACCTGCCTAAAGCATTTGAGTGTTTTGAAGTCCTGAGCATCACTATTTTTCTTGGCTGTGGGTATGAGGCAACAGGTAAGAAAATCTCCATGAGTCACCATCAGTGGAGGTTTAAAGAAAGAAGAGTCCCTCAGAGTGTTTTGGAAGCCAAGGCTTAGTATTTCATTGAAATGCTGTGCTTGACGGGAAGAATGGAAACACAGCCATAAAAGAGATCCCAATGTCTAGTCCTTTCATTTCAAATTGCAAAGTCAGTAAGACTATTTATTTCAATAAATAGTCAAGGAAGTATCTTCAATCAAGTGACAGCTCTTTCCCATACTGTAATTAAATTTGAAGCTCAATTACTATTGTATAAGTCAATGGCATAGACAGGATTATTACAGGAAAATCCCCAGGGATGCCAGGCCTGGCACAGAGAGGTAGAAGGAGAGTTCAACATGGGCTTTTACCGCTGCACTGTAAAGCCGAACGCAGCCCGGGCCGGGTCCTGCTGCTGGGCTGTGCTGGTGCTGCTGGTCCCGGGCTGCAGCCCTCGAGGCGTGCATCAAGCATCAGTCATGCGCTTGCCGAAAAATCGCGTCTCCTCACTGCAACGGGAGGTGCAAAGGTGCGTGCAGGTGGGCGTGAGCCCTGTGAAAATCACTGCGAGCTGGACATCAGCTTCTCGGGCTGGAGCAGCACCCACGTCCCCGGGGGTGACCATACCCAGCCACCCCTCGCCGTGCCTGTGTGCGGCTGGGCGCTGCTGGGCGCGGGTGGAAACTCCAGCAGAGGCGTGCGATTGCACGCTACCAGCTCGCTATCCCGACGGGCTGCCGAGCTCCTCATCTCCCTGCGGGAGGACGGTCTCTCCAGCTGCAGCAGGATCACACGGCCGTGTCGGGCTGTGCCGGCGGGGTGGAGGGAGGCAAATCCTCGGCACTGGCAGGGCTGAGGGCCTCCCGGGGTGAAGGACCACCCCTCCCCATCGCTCCCCGAGGTCAGACACGTCTGCTGGTGTCCAGCTTGCAGCTGTTTTCCCTCCTCTCGTCTCTGGTTACTGCCCGAGAGCTTCACTTCAGCCTTGTGGCTTCCAAGTCCTTCAGCTGCTTCTCCTGCTTGTGCTGAAGGAAGAGAGAAGGGACCAAAGCCTAAACTGCGTGTTCTCACCCCAGGGGACAAATAAGAAGAGTATAATCACATTTATTTGGCTTGTATTTCATGAAACGATAAAGAAACCCTTAAGTTCTGGAGAACCTGGGTGGTTCAGACGGCACGCTGCTGAGACGGTGCAGCCACCGTAACCAGCTCGAAGCCTCAGCGCAGCGTAAGCTCAGGGCACTTTTGACCATGGTGTGCTTGTTGGAAAGGGGGAATGTTTTGGGTTTTTTTTTTCCCCCATTTAAATATGCTCCTGAAGTTCAGAAGAAAACAGTGCCTCTAAGCTGCCAACAGAGAAGTCTAAGATAATGAATATACTTTTCACAAAAAGAACCCTGGTACTGTTGGAATAATTTATTACTGCTCACACATAAAAAAATCCCCGTTATAATGCAATCCAGAAATTACATGATAATTTTCTTTCTTAAAAAAACAAACGTATCTTTTCTTCATCCTTCCCTGCCAAGTTTTGTTGTGTTATGAAGAAGTTTCTTGCCCTTGTCTTTCCTTTCTAGCTGCCTGTTTGTGTTCCAGGTGCCGCAGCATCACGTTTATATTTCTTTCCAGCTCCGCGTGGAGCAACGCTGCGATTGCATGACGCAACGGCTTTTCATAAGCCCCTTTACCCTCCCGCTTTCACTTTCCGGCGTGGCACACTGCGGCAAGCCTGGTGATGCGGGTTTCACGGGAGTCAGGGATTTGACCGGCTGCCCACGAGCAGCCAACGTGACCGTGATCTTCCCCACACCACCGCCACGCCGCCGCTAGCGCTCGGCGGCCAGCGGCACAGCGTGCTCCGCACCCTGCGTTCTCATTACGCGTGCCGGTGGGCACGCGGTGATGTCCCCCGGCGCCGGGCGCGCGACCTGTAGACGTGGGCTTACGCTCCGCCGCCTTCCCTTCTCTGCCCAGAGCAGCGGCGACTGCTGCAGCTTCTCCTCACTGCGCTCTCGATGGGCTTTGGTCTCAGTGCTGGGGGATCACCTCCAGGCACGAGAAACCAGCCCAGGCCCCATTGTCTCCTCCGCAGTTCATCCGCCGCCAAGGAAAGTGCCAATGAGTGCCAGCTGTGCCGGGCTGCTTGTTGCAGGGCTGAGGGGGGGGCCTGGATGCACACCCCCCCTCCCCGTGTTTTCTCTGTGCCACATCTGACTCCCTGAGTCTGCCCATTGATGTTCAGGGACTTCTTTAAAAAAAAAAACCAAAACCCAAAAATCCTTATTCAGTCAGCTTGATGTTCAGTGCCCTGTTTTATTTCATGTGTTTGAAATATAATAGGTTATTATTAAGATACAGTAATGCAATAGTAACTCCCCACACTACAAGGGAGCTGAGGAGCCAGAGCAGCTCGCCTTGGGGAATTTGCAGCCTTCTTGCTCCGCGCTCACTGGTCCTGTGGCCAGTCAACGCGAGAAAGCTGTTTTCTAAGTGCAGCACAACTGGCAGGAGAAAATCAAGAGGCATCTCCTAAAAGTAAATACTGCTGGTTTTCAGGTGGTTGCCAGGGCCGGGGTACCACCAGCATATGCTGTCTGAGATGTCACCAAACAGCAGCTTCCATTTCCCAGCACAGGTTAGCTCGTTTAGCCACCATTCCCAAATGATGGAGACCTTTGCTGGGGTTTAAGCCATCCCACGGGACCGAGCTGGTTAACAGATGGCCATCCCCTCACCACTGGCGTGCTGGTGAGGCATGTGCCGGTGTGTTAGAGCCCGATGTGGGATGTCTGTCCTCCTGTGAGATGTCACTCTCAGCCTCGAGGTGCATCAGGGCGCCAAGGACCCCTGTGCCATCCTGCCCTGCTGGGGCTGCCGGTGGGCAAGCAGGACTTGGGCGATGCCTTCCCGACCTGGGATGGCTGGAGCTGAGGCAGCACAAACCAGTCCTACCTCCAGCAAGAGGCGCCTGATCTTCAGGGTTACAGCGCAGGGCTCTGCACTGAGTCAGGCAGAAAAACCGGGGGTGGAGAGATTTTGCTTATGGAGTGGAGGGCAAAGCAAATGATTTTTTTCTAAAGCTTTTGCTTCATCAAAGAAACCGCTTTCCCCAACCTGTCAGTAATTCCCAAGTGCCAGTTAGCCCTTCTGGATTCACAAACTGCACGTGGAAAACACCTTACCCAGTCATTTAGCCATAGTGTATTTGCAATTTATAGCTTACTTCCTTTGAGCCCTGCTAAGTCATTAAGCAGCCTTGCGGTTTGAGCAAAGGTTTAGGAGCCAGGAAAATCTGGGATGAGTCATTTGCTCACGCACTGGTGACCTGAGTAAATCAGTTGACCTCCTCGTGCCTTGGGCGGGCTGGCTGTGAGATCGGCCATGAGGAGCTGGCTGTCAAGCAGACACTGGGGGCTTGCCTCACTCCGGCCGAGAGCAAGCCCCTGGACCCAGCGGCGATGTACGATGCGTGGCCCCAGTGTCCCAGAGCTGGCACCCTGCAGAGCTGCAACCGTTCAGGTTCCCGTGGTGAGGGTGCCAGCCCCAAGCCCTTTGAAAGCCAGGGTAAGACCTTCAGAGATTTCAGCGCGCTTCAAATCGGGACTCACTTGCTTCCCTCCAGCGTCTCTCTGGCTTTTGAATAGCTTGTATAATAAGTTATAAATGACAATTAAAACATAAAATGAAGAGGGAACCAGATGGCTCCAGGCAACATTTAAAAATACCAAGACTATTTCTAAATGCAGATCACCAGATCCAAAACAGCCCTGGGCAGACTTAGCTGAAGGTTCTTTGCTGGCCTGGCTGAAAGGACATGTGTGGTCTCAATCAGTTCTCAGAAGATGCTGTTAAAATGACATTTGCAGGCAAAGGTAGGAGGGAGAACTTGGGCAGTCCTGAGGACACAGGCATTTGCTCCTCTCTTTTAAGGGTGTTGCCAAAGGCCGTTGGGTGAGCAGTGACAAAGGCAGGTCAGATCGATGTCCCTGTTTCACCTTGAGGAAGGTGAAGTACTGTGCTGGAGGTCAGATCAGGGGAGAGCTGCTGTGCGGTGTCCTGACTTCCCAACCATCTTCTCCTAAGGATGCGGCTGCTCACACCGTGGGTGTTGTTGCTTTGAATACCTACCACCAGGAGCGACAGTGTGTTGTTCCTTTCACTGCCATCTTAGCTGATGTAACTTCTGTCTCCAAAAATTTGGCCAGACTGGAAAAATTACAGGAACCTCATAAGATAACCCGCCACCTGCCTGGGGAAGTTGTGGCTGTGAACCTCTGGCTGAGGGAAGGCCACTGGAAAGGGTGCTCTCACAAATAAAACTAGGCATAATTAAAGGTATTTCCAGAAAAAAAGAGGTGATCTGGCACCACAATACCTGCCTAGATTCAGTGTCAGTGCAGCTGAGCCACATTCAGCCCATGAGGCAACTTTATGCATGTCCTCCTTGCCTTGGAGGCGATGGGCCTGGTGGTGATGTGGGCATGGGTCTGCCTCCACAGGCTTGGCAGCCGAAGGCCCCAGCCACCAAGCAAGGCCAGGGTGCTTAGAGATGGGACCTGCTATTACGATGCCCATGCTGCAGAATAAGCTTCGCATCCAGAGGTTGCATCAGACTGGATTCCGCTCTCCGGGAGAGGTGGGAAGCGGCATGGCCCCTGGGGAACCAAGTTCGTTTCACCTGGAGGTAGTACTTGGGCTGAGCCAGATGAGAACCAGCTAGCAGATATACTCCATGTCTTTCTCACGAAGACTTCCAAGCCGGGTTAGCTACCTTTTCCAGCTCTATGCCACAGCTTGCAGAGAAGCAGATGGATAAAACTCTATGGCCTGCACTATATAAGATGTTTGAGTAGATGGCCTCTTCCATCTTTCTAATTAATAGTTCCATTTTGCCATGTTAAAAATTAGTTTGGTTATAATTTTCTTTTGCTTTTCTTTTTCCTCTCTTGTAAATGCTTCCACCTCCCGCCTTCAGCTGAGCCCGGAAGCAGAAGTATCACGTTACTATGAGAGAAGCTAGTTTTGTGGTATTTCCATCCCATCCAGAGCCAGGAAACACAGGCAATTTTGCAAGACAGCTTGTACTCAGTAAATTTCCAGCTCAGTTTATATTTCTGTATTTATTTAAATTTGTGCTAACCATGTAAAAGAGCACTCATCCCAAGTGAGGTGCTGTGGACAAACTTTCAAAAAAACAGATTTCACAGGCCGAAAACTCTGAGCAACAGGCTTTTCACTGGGCTGGTAGCTTCTGGCTAAGTCCTGTCTTCTGAGAAGACACCCAAGATTGACAAAGATATGGGCAGTCAACTTCTGATGACACCAACTCTTCACAACAACTTGAGGGTAAACTTTTAGTAATTCCCACTAGTAAAACCACCATTTCTGACAACAATTTCCTGTACCCTTGAGACCTTCCCTTGAACTTTCCTTCCTTCCCTTTCTTTTTCTGCATGATAAGTTGTATCTGTAACACACCGCGTTTACAACTCTCACAGTCTTTGCCTAAGTGCACGATACCCCCACTAGCATCTTCCCACATCCCAGCTGAGCAATCAGGGACCCGGGCAGATGTTTACACTTGCATGGGAAGAGCACGACGGCTCCAGGGACCGAACTCTTCTCTCTTGACTCGTCTTCTCCTTCAGCAGCAAAGTCCTGCCACAGGCAGAAAAATCTGCATTTCCCACGGGATGGCAGTGCTCACAACACCAGCTGCTTGCTTGTTTAGGTCTGCAGCCAGCCCGCCCTTACTTCTGCATGCCAGTGTTCCCAAATACCCTCAGATTTTGTTGCGTGTGCAAAACCACACATGCTCATATATAACACATACACACTCAACCCTTAAAACAGAAAGATGAACGGTTGGAAGGGTTTTTTGGAGGCACCAAGAATTCTGCTGTCTTTATCAAATTAGGGTGAAAACTTTCATGCCAGATAAAGCCACCATTACAGCTCCCTGATGAGCTACAAATGGGCCTGAACTAACCTCAAAGCCAGCAAAAGTTGACTTGGAAAAAAAAAAAGACAAACTCTGAGCCAACTGCCATCGTCCAAGACCAACTCAAGACTGAAAACGGGTTTTTTTGAACCCTGTTTCAAAGTTGCCTGTGCCCTGCTGAACCCCACTGTGGGTCTCTGTGACAGTGCCTGCGTTAATGCAGTTCCCGGGTGTTTCATGCTGTAATGCTGGGGGGAGCGAGGAAGAAAGAGCAAGTGAATATATCCTTATATCTTTGATAAGAAAGAAAATGCTCCTAGGAGAGGACTGTGAAATTCAGGTTGACATATCACAGTTGAAGGCCATTACACAAAATTGTGACAATGTGCCAGAGTCCGTGGCTTACGTGACAACTCGGTGGTGTTGGGAACAAAGCCTGTAGAGCATGTTGCAGACTTCGGGGGCCAGAAGGGAATATTTTATAAAGGAATTTGGAACCTTTGGGCTGTAACTGGATCCCCACACCGCCCTTTCCATCTGGATGAAGTCGCAGGGTCTTGAATGGGGTGGGGGGGGTGACAGGGCCCACGTAAAGCAGTGCCTCGGTTGACCCCGCAGCCTTGCGCACGGGTGCGAGTGTTGCCTCGGCAGAGGCCACGTGGCTGCTCCCCGCCGCCAGCCGCAGCAGCAGCCCTCCTCCCCGCTTCCCGAGGCGACGGCCCGGCGGCAACGGTGCCCTGCTCCACCGCAAGCCGCCGCGGGGCCGGGGCTCAGCCTGGCTCCGGCAATGGATCGCAGCTGGCTGCCGCCACCGGGGCACAGTTTTCTTCCAGCGGATTAGGTTAAAATTTGGAACAGAAGCTGCTCATTTCTCCCTATCAACTTTGCCACCTCCGCAGTTTGTTTAACAGGCTATAGATGGATTCAAACTCCAGCCAAGGGGTTGAAGATTGTGCAATAATTTACCACAAGAAGGGCTGTTAAAAAACCTCCTGCTCATACCAAGTCAGATACTGAATGTGTCAGTTGACAACATGATCTATGACATTTAAAGAGAGTTATTAAAGTCATAAGGACAAGACACTGCCAGTTCAACTGTGCTTCTACAGATTTAATCGGTTTGGCTTGCCAGGTAACGGCCCATGGTTCTGGACGTGCCCAGACCTCACCTCACCTTGAGCGGCAGCGGATGAAGGTGGAGACCCGGAGAGAGACGGGCGTCACGGAGTAAGAAACCTACCGTACAGAAAAGAAAAGGGTAACTGTTGGCTGTTCGCAGCAAGAGAAACACGTTGAAATAGCAAAGTTATAAAGGTTATTTCTCTTGTGCCTTGCAGCTTCCTGCGCCGGACTAAAAAAGGACAGCACATAAATAGAGCGGGCAAGTGTGAACTGATGATAGCAATACACTACTCCACATCTAAAATCCCTGGAGTTCAAGTTTCTTTTGAGCTGTTTGGGATGATTTTGTGCAAAGACGGGACGTTCAGTACGGGTGCCTGCAAACAGGAGTCACGCGGCCAGTCACTCCTGCGGGCATCCTGGGACGGCAGAGAGGTTAACAACAGCCTTAAATCTCGGTTTTCTCCACTTAAAAATAAACTTGGCAGCCCTCCCCAGAAAACAAGTGCGCTCTTTCCAAAGAAAACATCCTTGCCTGCAGATGCATTTGTCACAGCAGCAGCGACGGTGGAAACGGAGGAGCCCAGTTTGCCCATAGGTCACAGTGGCGCGAGCCCGCCGACGTCTGCACGGCTGATGCCGAGGGAGGCGTTTGCTCCCTGAAACACCTTTTGAATTAAAATGCACCTTTGGGGAAAACCTTTAAAAAACTACGAGCCTTGGCGTTAGGTTCTCAGTTCTGCGTGCGAAACTGCTCCAATTTGGGCTTGGGAGCTTAGTTCTGGTTTGGGGGCTTTTTTAAAAAAAATATTACTGTAATCTTAGGTTGAAAGTTTATTGTATGAAAACCCATTTTCTCTTTTTGCAGAACTATCTAAGAAACCCAGTAGCAAACAAACCCCTTTCTATTTAACTTTAAAGTCATACCACAGAATAGAAAAGAAAGTTAATTCTACTCAGAAACTCAGCAGGTCGGTATAACAAGTGCACAGAAACAACAGCATGCTCTATTTAATAGGATTTTTCTTATTAATTAATTAGTAGGCTTTTTCTCACTGAGAAGAGGCCTCATTCTTTTCCTCATAAATATTGACTTTCTGTAATAAACACAGCTGGGGGGGGCGGATAAAAAAAAGCACTTATATCTCTCAGTTCTCCTGTCACAGGTTTGCAGAGCGGTTCCTTTTTTCACAAGACCACAGGTCTCCTCAGCCTGAGTTGTCTTAGTTGAGAGAGACAATGGTCGGCTGTTTGTCTTCCTCAATCCTTTCACCTAGAAGAGAGGGGAAAACCCCTGGTCTCTCTCTCAACGTGCTACTTGAAGAAGTCACATGAAAAAAAAGGAAAAAAAAAAAAGAAAAAAGAAAAAAAAAGAAAAAAGAAAAAAAAGAAAAAAGAAAGAAGGAAAAAAGGAAGAAAAAAGAAAAAAAAAAAAAGGCACCAAAAACCTGACACATACAAAATCCCCCACCCTAGTAAGGGAAGTCACGTCAAGCCTTCAAGCCTTTAACCTCTGCATCCATACGATTTGAGGGCTGGATTCCCAAAGTTAGGGTCTTAGACTGGCACCGGGAAGGTGTGACGGACAGCGAGAGACTCCGAAGCACCACCCGCCATTCTGTCTTGGAAGGCCGGTGGCCAGTGAGGGCGCAGGCCCGCTACCTGGGCACGCACGCGAGCCTGCGCACCTCGCTCTCAGCTGCCGCTCCCCAGGGGGACACGAGGCTGGGAGGCCACGTTGCTCCCGCTGGCGGCTGCACGTGATGCCGAGGGTGCCCGAAGCCCCGCCGTGAGTCGCCGACTCCTCGCCTCAGCGCCGAGGAGGCGGCGAGAGCGAACGTGCCTCGGGCACCGGCAGCAAACCCCGGGGCCGCGTGGCTTGAGCCCCTTCCCCTCCATCGCTGACGCGTGCGCGCCCCTCACCATCCCCGCGCCCGCCCGCCTTCGGGCGGGGCTGCCCCTGGCCTGCCATTACGGACCGAAGAAAGAGCACTTGAGCAAATTATACATCTCACTGCGCCCAGCCTTCAGGAAGGGTGGCAGTCCGACCCGTCCCTCTCAATGGAACAACCTGCGCCCGAAATACAACAAATCCTCGCTTTCGTTGCCGGATTCAGCCTCCGTCCACTCGGGACTGCAGCGATGCCGTCTGCGTTGTCCCTGGGAAGGAACGGATGTGTACCCACAGCCCGGCCTCCCCTGCAAGGCACCCAGCCCGGGCTTCCCAGCGGCCTTCAGTTCGCAACACGTACCTCCCCGCACCAACGGCACCAAGAGTAAGTGAGACAGACGTATATAAAATGACACACTTTATTAAAAGTTACATTCTGCAGCAACGGGCGTATTTACTTAAGTAGATTTTAACTGACAAGGAGCTTATAATTATAAATCCTTTCTAAGGCATTAAAAACTCTTGGATGTTTTAACTTCTTTGCAATCATTTCATATAAATAGGTAAGGTAAATGATGCTTGCCTAAGAGGAGGATACCCCAGCTGCATTAAACAAAGATATACATATAAATATATGTATAAAACAATGATTTTTTTGTTATAAACTCATTGATGGGGATATTTCCCAATCTTTAAGGCTTGGGCTCTGGCCCTGCAACTATTATTCACATAAGAAGTCTCCCGTTTGAGTCGCCACGTGCGAGTGTACAGACTGCTCACATGGAGGAGAGCTGCAGGGCAGGGCCTAAGCTTCGGCAGAATCAGCAAAACTGCCCAAAACGCTCAGTGAAATGTATTTACAATCTGTGCAAGGTGCATCACCTACTGCTAGTGATTACAGAGGTCTCTCTCGGAAGCTATCAGCAGCAGAAAGGCGCCGTGGCAAAGGCTAATGGGCATCTGTAAGCTCTGAGTTTTTGACATCGTAGCTCTCCCTTCTGAAGAGCAGCGTTTGGGCTCTTGAGCCTCGGGAACATCATTTGGGGTGCCAGACAGAGCGAGCACCCCAGCACGCAACTGCAGGCCTGCGCTCAGGGCACAAACACGTCGAGCCTCAAGTTTTTCCAGCTCAAACGGCAGAAACCTCCCTGGATGCGCGGTGGTTCATTCGCTTTTTCTGAGCGTAAACAAGAAAAATGCCAACCGCGTCCAGTACTAGCCAACTCCCCCCCCCGCCCCGATAAATAGTGATCGTTTAATTTATCTTCGTTCCACTAAACTGCGCTTTATGCCTCTAATAAGCATTTGTGCGAGGAAGAGGAAATTGCTGTTGAAACAGAAGCTGGGACTAGATCTGATGAACTGCATGAACTGGATTATGAATTGGATTAATACAGCTGCAGGGTCTGATTCTCTACCAATTTACCGCTGACTTTACGTTTGCGTGCAACTCCTTTGGCTTCGTGATGTACAAAAGGTCTGGTCAGAAAGGTGAATCTGGCTTTATGCTACACTGGTGGCTGGCTACTGCACGGCACGTGGCTGATGCAAACTCCCAGAATCAATTCACTGTAAGTCTCTCGGTGCTGAACGCCCGCTGGTGCCTGAGGCCCCGTCCCCACTGACAGGCCAGGCTTACGGAAGGGGTTTTCACCACCACAACGATGCTGGAACAGTAGCATCAAGACCTCATAGGCAGTAAGCATGAAGGAAAGGCACGCTCCAAGCTTTATTCCTAAAATATCTCAGTCATTCATTGAAGACAACTGCTTTTCTGCATTCTGCTTTGACCTAGCAGCTTTCCTACCATCAGCTCCCCATGCTGCAGCCGCATCTGCTCTGCTCTCCAAGGACAGATGGAGAAGGCTGTGAAAAAGGTTACTCCAGCCTTGGAAGCAAGCACCCAGCATCGACCAGCTCAACCCTGCTCCCGTTGCCTCCAGACACTCCCTCTGCCTGGGAAGCAGCTGACGGCTGGCTGCAGCGAGGCTGCGAGCCCAGCACCAACAGGGGAGTTGTAGAAAATTTAGTCTCCCACCACTCACTTCCACTGGCTTTGTGCCGTTCCTGATAACCACTGCTTGCTCTTCACCTGAGCGCATGGAGGCAGAGCGCTGGATGTGGGTGAAATTCTTCTAGGAGAAAGAGACCCTAAACCTGGAAATGGCCATCACCTCTCACAACCAGGATGCTCTATGGACTAAAGGAGAGTCAACAGAAAGAGATTTTCTTGCCGTAAGATACACAAATCCCTGCCTTCCATGCAGTATTTTTGAAGGACACAATTGAAGTCAAGCGAAAATGTTTTAATGGTATAAGAATCTGACCCTAAAGTACATTATTTTTATCTCAGCCACCTCACTGGCACAAAAAAAAGAGATTGCTTCCAAGAACAGGCTTGAATTTGGGATGAAGAGAGGAAAATGCCCCTTTCTTCCCTTTACTCTAGGTCTGCTGGTTTGAATTGTGCCTTAAATAAGATGACAGAATTTCTTCAGGGAGAAACTAGAAATAGCGGAGCCAATAATATTTTCATCTTTGATCAAAATGGCTTTTATAACAAAATGGAAATGTTATGGGGGAAAAATCATTGCAAAACCATTTTGGTTTAAAATGTGACTCCACGTAACAGAGGTGTTTTTTCAAATGCACCAAGGACAATTAGGTACCCAAAACCCACTGAAAATAAAAGTGAACTGGGACCACAACTCCCATTTGTGGAGTTTTCCCTAAAAGAGGGAAAAGCCCTCTTGGGCTCTGTGGAAACGCTGTAAGTTTTCTTTTAAAGCCGTCCCAAGAAATACAGAATACAGCAGAAACCTGCACAGCTGCCTCGGCTGCCACGTTTTGTAGAGCCTAGAGCTGGAAGGAGCTCCTCCGGCATTGCCCCCCGTCCCCCACCAGCCAGGCCTGTGGGGAGAGGCCACTCCTGCAAGCCCCTGAAGGAGGAAAGGCAGGCAAAGGCAGGCTAAGCCCATGAGCTGTAGCTCAGAAGAAAGCTGGCAAAATATGGTGCTTATTTACTCAAGCCAACTCTTGCTGAAGATGGGTTTATGGAAGGTAATGACACCATTACAGCTCCATACAGAAAGGCATCTCTAAGCTTTTTTTTAAAAAATAAAATCCCATATGTGCTTCAAACTACAGGTATAATTTTTTTTTTTCCTGAATTCTCCATTGGAACTTGAATTTAAAACACAGTTTAACTCCTCAGTATGTGAAATCTCACGGCCACATTAATCAAGAACATCTGAAGCCAGGAGAAAGAAATCACTTCCAGTTATGTTGTCAGTGTTATGTGCATAACATTCCCACAGCTGTAGATCCATTGTGCTCCATGTTATAAATAAGAAATTGCATGGTGACAGCTAAAATTCAAAAGCGTTAAATGTTTCTCATTGTGACTCTTCTTCTATTTTTTTTGTCCTTTTTTTCAGTCTTTTGAGGTTTCTCCCCGTGCCCTCCTAGTAGAAGTTACTTGAAGCAACATTATTGCTTACCCAACTGACATATTTATGGTAATTAAAAAAAAGTAAATGCCAAGCAAATATGACTAATGCTGCTATTATTTGGCAAAAAAGCCAGAAACAACTTCTATTGATTCTGAACCAGGCTCTCGTATTTGCGTTAATAAACATTCCTCCTTCTTCTGCTCATCCTGGTTATCCCGGCGCTCCAGAGAGAAGTCTCAAGGCAGCTCCGAGGACGCGGCCAAGCGCTGCGCCGACCTCCGTCGCACACGGCAGCCACCGCCGCAGCAGCCATCGGATCGCAGAGCGCAAACGCAGCTGAGTCCGGCCCCGTCAATGAATACAAACGAGCTCCCTTGTATCTCTCACATTCTAGGTTGTGGTCCCTTTCAACCATGAAAAACAGCTACAAATTGTTCCCAGAGCTAAACCACTTAACATCTTGGCACTTGGTTGTTTTTAACTTTGCAACAATAGGCACTGTTCACTCCTCTCAATCTCAGCTTTTTATTCTATAATAAAGCAGGAATACTGATGAAAGGCTAGTCACGGCTTCTCCCCCGTGGTATCAGGGTGGTGGCATGTGATGATTCACATGGGGTGTGTTTGATCCAAGAAAGCCCAGCCTCTGCTTATTCTTCCTTTGTTCTGTCATCTAAGGTGGAAAGGCAGAGAGAGACAAGTTGAGAAATTTTTTTTTTCTTTTTACTATTATTTAGCAGTCACAGAGCAAAATACATATAAGCAAAACAACAGGGAGTGGGATTCTTTTCTTCAGCATTGAAAATTACAAGAAAGAGATGCCTTTGAAATGGGAGATCTGTTTGCTGCAAAGTATGGACATTTTATTCTCATTTGTACATTATTCTTATCTGTCGGCAGGTCTTACAGTGTATTATTTGCGCAGCCATTGTGTTGTGTAGCCCTGCAGAGGGTCAGCATTTGCACTTGGTGCTGTGCAATCACAGAATTAAAAGATGGTCCCAGCCCCAGACAGTTTACATTTAAGGCAGGAGAGAACAGACTCAGCCAGGGAGGGGAAAAAAGTCCCGCCAGGACAGTATGGGTAAGCACAATAAGCAAGGGTCTCAGCACACCCAGCCTAAACCTTTGCTGAGTTTTTCACAGGGAAAAAGAGTTTTAAGGAGGGATCTGAAGGGGGATAATTAGATAAATCTTTTGATGCCACTGAGGTGCTTCCCATAAAGAAAACACAAAGAATGCTTTTCTGAAACTGTAATGAGCAAAGCAGAGGTGACCAGCATCTTTAGCAAAAAAAGGAGCCGGCCCTTTGATCCCGAAGTGAGAGACAACATGTAAGGCGGTTTAGGCAGGAGCAGGGCTTTGGGGAGGCCAGCAGCTTGTGCTCCGAACCGGAGAGAGGGGGGAGCGGGCGAGGCGGGGGGTGGGAGGCACAAAGACAAGGGTGACAAAGCAACAGGCTCGGCGAATTGTTTTCGTAGCAGCACTGTTGATATTCTTAGAGGGGGAGAAAAAATCCAAGTGTCGGATTCAGAAAGCTTTTCTACTGATGCCCATCAGTACGCAGCTATTGCTAACGCTACACCTTTTTTATTGCCGCGTTATGCAGTACTTGCATATGCAAAGCCCACGATCGCTTCTGCAGTTTTCCCTCTGTCCTCGCAGGCTCACCGGGAGGATTTCATAACTAATTTCCCCTCAGCTTCCCCCCTTACCTGTTCTCTGCTGTTGCTAACGGAGTACAATTTCATTCCAAACCCCTATCAGTGCATCTACTCAGAAAGCTTACTGGAGGGAAAGATGAAACCTTTCTAAAAGAAAAATCTCTTTTGTAACACTGTCCCGACTGTGACCCGATGAAAGGTGGCGCGTTCACCCACACGCGCTCAGGTTGCTACCCGCTGCAGGACACTTACCTGTTCCTTAAGCTCAGCAAGCTGACTGGAGAGCTGTTTTACAAGGCTCATGGTTGACTCCAGCCTCTCTTGCAGGTTCCTGATTTCATTTTGCTCACTGTCGCCCTCGTTGCTAACCAGGGACATAGCTCTCATCCGAGGGAACCAGTCTAAATTCTTCTCCTACAACGGGTATTGGAAAAATTAGTAATATTAGTAGGGGTTTATGTAGTGCTACTAAGCTGAGACTAGAGAATGAAAACTCAGAAGGACTTCTACTCAGCAGGTTACACACAGCAAGTGAGCTTCAGCAGCAGTAAATTCAGAAATTATTTTACAGAGGCATTTTTATTCTTGGTTCTCCTTAGCTACAAAGAAGGCACCAACTGCAAAATCTTGGTTCCCCACAGCTGCACCTGTATTGCAGCGTGGGCAACGTCGGCACATTCATCCGTAGTGCTGGCATGCAGAAACGCCTGCTGGGTCAGCTCTGGGGAGACTTCTCTGGCGCACGAGCACCAGGAAAGCCCGAGCGCTCCCCGTGCTTTGCTCTTAAGCGTATGCAGGGACACATTTCCCCACTGTCTCTTCAGCTTGGCCAGCCTCCATCTCTTTCGGCTGTCCTTGCAGCAATGTCAGTGAGCCAACATCAGGAAAACAAGACAAGCCAGAGTCCTCTCCAGGCTGGCTGGGAACGTGCCCACTGCAAGAGCAGAGGGACCTTGGATTCAGCTGCCCACAACAGATTTGGGGTCCTGGGAATGGCTTAGGCTTCAGCGTGCTACTCAGACTGGATACCTTAGGTAAATGCCAGCACAACCCCAGGGCTGAGGGCTAACCCGCTAAGGACCAAGCACTACACGGCAGAGCACTGAATTGGGTGTTTCTCTATTCATAGACTCAGGCTATGAATTGAATCATCATAAAAATACTGTAAATGGATGGTATGAGTCAGGACGGTGCTGCCTATCAGCATGAGCCTGAACTGTCTCCGTGGCTCGGGGGCACAGATACTTGTCTGCAAAGCGTAACAGGCGGAGGAGACCGAAGGGTGCAAGCCTAGGAGGGGTGGCAACCATGCGGCAAGCAACCCGGTTTGCCTTACGGCACGAGACAAAGGAAACAAGGTCCTGTAGCTGGCGAAGCGTTACATCAATGCACCTCTGCCCTCCACCTTGGGGGGGAGTGGGAGGATGTGGTTAGATCATATGCCTGGTGTTTTGCAACGGGCCTTTACGGACACGTGCACTCGATAACTTTAGAAGAGAAACAGAATGAGTTGAAGTGTTTCTTCCAGACTCCTGCCCTGTGAATGGCCCCACACAAAATAGCACTATATTGAAAAGAAAAAGAAGAAAGAAAAGAAGGAAAAAAGAGGAGGAAAGAACTCCTGTTCTTTCCAGAAGCCCACCTACAACACTCCTGGCAGGCAAGAGCTGTGCTACTTATATTGTCTAGGCTTGGTATTTGGTAAAGTTTTAAGTCCATTGAACTTACTGCAGTCCCAGACTTGGCCCCACCATGAGAACAGAAAAGCCAGCAATGATTCTCCTGAATCACAGGAGTCATAGAATGACTCCTACAGCAACGTGGTTTAGAAACAACCAAGCGAACCCTCGGCAAGCATGAGAGCACTCAGAGTATTCATGTTTTTCCACTACTTGCGTTAGCTCAGTCCCCTCTGTTACCATGGACAGGACTAAATGCAAAGCTGTAAGAATCTTGGCTCGTTTTCTTCTTTTTAACCCAAAAATTCTAATGAGTTTTTGTCTGGCTGTGCAACTTCTGGTCCTGTCGCTAAACCGACAAGATGTTCAGGGAATAAGACCGTGCCCCTCCGTTGCATTTGCAGCCCAGGGCTCAGTCAGCCGTGTGCACTAGTGGAATGAGGCCTCTTTCCTCGCTGCCCACTTTTTGAGCCTCGTGATCTCATTATGACAATTTACTGTGGTTACGCATGATGCCATTTTCAATGGGTCATAACTCATTCAAATCAAAACCTGTTTTCACCAGCTCCGCTGGTGAGCTCGAAAGGAGCGCACGTGACCCTCCCTGCTGGATATCCCCAGCGGACACAGGGAGCGGCAGACTCCTATTTCTGCTGCGTGCGTTTCTGCTTACAAGACTAGCATTCATTTTCCACGACTATGCTCTGATATTTATTTTAAATTTATTTTGGCCAGGATCTAGCTGAGCATTCATCACGTGCCTAGCGTTAAGCACAGGTGTACTCATTTATACTAAGCTTAGTTTGTGCACAGTGCCTTTCTGGATCAATGCCTTTTTTTTGCAAAATGTTTGCCAGCAAATTTGTCTGCCACTACAGGCACAGAAAGTTAATTCAAAGGAGCTACAGCGAACAGAGCTGCACTTGTATCGGAATGTTTCCTGGAAAGCTCTGGTATCTGCACCCATTACAGCTTCTCTTGCTTGAAACACCTGAAGATACCAAACGCACGGCCACACGGCCACAGGAGCCAGCTGAGGTGCCAGGAGCCCTTTTTGACAAGGCTCACCATAATGCCAAAGTTTCTAAAGTCAGGCTGCACAGGGAGAGCAAGATGAGCCTCCATGATTGCGGTTCTTGTGTTTGCCGAATACCGCTGCCAGGATTGTGAAATGCACTTTGCTAGTTTAGTTTTCCATCTGCCTCTCCCCTCGCTCCTCCAGGACGCAAGGCAGAGACCGCCGACGGCCTTGGAAAGATTTTTGTGAACTGACCCTCCACCGCAGTGCAGCATCCAGAGGAACGCTCACAAATCCGTGCGGATGCCTGACATCCCGGCTCAGTGGGCTTGCCTCGCTTGAGGTTCCCAGTGTCACCTGCTATCCCTCCTCCTCAGAACAACATGATGCTTCCTGGGAAGAGGGATGACCAGGAGCAGGTGAAGACAGGGACCGAGCACACAGCAGCTCACCCACTGTGGTGTTGATGGAACAACGCTGAACCACGTGCCAGCTCACCTCGGCCACCACGAGCCCGAGCGTCACGGGAGCCCAATGAGACTCCACTCATTCGCGTGTGCCCAGCTTTGCCTTCCCAGCAATGCTGTGATAATCTCTCCCAAGAAAGAAACCCAGTTGTGGTTTAGTTATGGACCAAGAAGACTGGGGCATTTTTTGCCAAAATGTTGTGGAGGATGAAGCAAGAACTTGATCCAAGTTCTAAGAGGAGCTGATGGATTTGCATGGACCAGAGACCTCAGGAAAGGATGCTTTTCCTAGCAGCAGAGAGGCAACAGGTCGAACAGCTGAGTGCCGGTCTCTCACTTGGTAGTCCCAAGTGCTGTGTTGGGTGCAGGCAGGACTTTCCTTTGTGGTTCTCAACTGCATATACATCTAATGAAATCCAGTCCAGCTGTGCATCTTCGTCATGCAGAGCATTAGAAAGAGTCAAAATTCAGCAGGTCAGTAGGAAACACATTCTAGCCTGACACCCACTCTTTAAGTTAAAAATACTTCTCTAGCTTCCACTGATATTCCATTATAGTGCACGCAGT
The DNA here is from genome assembly GCF_964289735.1 of Phaethon aethereus. Classification (NCBI taxonomy): domain Eukaryota; kingdom Metazoa; phylum Chordata; class Aves; order Phaethontiformes; family Phaethontidae; genus Phaethon; species Phaethon aethereus. The sequence goes on from NC_138575.1 coordinate 76,425,258, forward strand.
AGGTACAGTCCCATGCTGAACTGCATGCTTTTGCCAGTCAATATTATCTTGTTTTTTCATTGCCTTATGAACTGCAGAATTTTAATAAAGGGCAGCATGAAAATTAGCTCTGGTGCACAGCCCTGTTTGCTGAGTCTATACCACAAACAAACAGCAATTGCTGCTGGGGACAAAAAACTTTTGATCACAAACCTGCCAGGATCCAGAAGGCAAACTGGACAAGGCTCCTCTGCCGAAAATTTTAGTGATCTCTAAGTGTTCACGGGTGGACAGGCACTCTGCGACTGCTCAGCTGTGGGAAAGCTATTTTTACTTCAAGGTAATTGCTCGCCAATTAACTGGAGGTAGTTAACATGTTTGTACAACCCCCAAACATTTGTTCTAGGACTTAAAACGTTTATGGGCTCGGTCCAGGGTTCACCTTGACCGACTACCACGTGTTAAAGCTGTAACATGCCTCCTCCATGCTGCAGGTGTGCTCCTGCTTCGCCGCCTTGACTGGTGCAGGGATGGGATTTTGCAGGGTGTTATTTATCTGTCACGCCTTAGCTATTACTCTTAAGAATCCAACCATTTTGCCCAGGATAGAGCTCACTCAAGACATTTGAACCCGGCCTGGAATCGAGTGGCAATTTGGAGGAGGGAGGGAGGCTGCCGGCAGGGAGCAGGGCGAACCTCTGCAAACAGCTGTCACGGGGCTCAATCGACAGCCACCGGGTTAGCGCGAGGAGACGTAGCTCAAGCATAAAGGAGTTCACAGAGGGCCAGGTATGCGAATGGGATGCTTTAAAACCAGGTAGCCACCTGATCACAGAATTAATGTACCGAAATCTTCTTCCTAAACAACCAGGGCTGAACGCAGCATATTGTTACTGTTGTTTCATGCTTGCACGACAGCAGCTATTCGCAGCCCAACCGCAGCAGCCCACCTACGGATCGCGGCATATTCTCGCTCCACGTTCCCCGCGCCAGCGTAACGTGTGCCTCACAGCATTCATATTTAAGCGTACATCTGTGTCCAGGGCAGAGAGTCAGCCAGACAGGAAGGCTGCGGGGACAGCAAGGAGCTGCAGCCTCCTCTCCGTCAGTTCAGCTGGGGGAAGAAAAGAAAAAGGAAAAAAGGCAGGTGGGGCTAGCCAAAGGGCTGCGGGCCAAAGAGACTGCACATGAGCAGAGCAGACATTTCGCGCGGCGGTCCAGCACGCTCGCTCCCTCCGTCCTCCCCCTGCGGCTGGCGGGACGCCGGTGGGAACGACAGCTCGCCGGGGGCGAACGCCTCTCTGCAAGGTACGCTGGGTACACGCAGCTGCGAGGGGCCGACGGTGAGGGCACGCGCCCCAGAAATGACAGGGCTTAGAGGATTTGCTACCTGTGCTTGCTGAGAAACCTCAACCCTTTCTTCTCCGAGCAGCAAGCTCACAGCGCGAGTCTGTGTTTGCCTCCCGGAGTTTTCTGTGCAACTTTCTCCTTCCCTTCCATGGGCTTTCCAGGGGGAGGGCAGAGCTATGGGCGAAGTCCTCCCTTCGGTAAAACGCTGCCATTTTTCCGAGTTTGCTAGATTCCTTTGAGCATGGATGCAGAAAAGACCGAAGAAATTTTTTTCTATATGTTGTGCAAAGTCTCTCTGGAGCCATCCCTGTCCTGTTGGCACAGCCAACTGGCTTCAGTCGGGCTCTCACGCTGAGCTGAACCCGTGCCTCCAGAGTAATTGGCAGGGGGACGTTTCTTTAGGAGGTGCTGGCTTCACAGGCTAGCAGCGAGATGGATCAGCTGCAACCAGCAGGAAAGACTGGGCTGGAGCCTTTAAAAAACAGATTACTAGATAACAGCGAGAGAAAATAGGTCAAAGAGTAGGACAAGGGGGATGAAATAGAGGCACGAAGGCAGCCTAATGCATCCTTTCTGCCGGTGCCACTGCCCTGGGCTCAGAGTGCCACGCCGCCGTCGGCCGCACCAGACCCTCATTGCTCCAGCAGGCTCTAACGCAGTCACTCGTCGCCCTTTCTACCCTGTGACCCCTTGCTGCAACGTGAAAACAAGCCGTTTCAGGACTTCCCTCCCGTCTGCTCAGAAAGAAAAGAGGCGATGATGGCTCGTGACTCCTCTCGGGTTGTGACCTCCCCAGCTGCGTGCACCAGAGCAGGAGACGGGCCTCCGCGTCCCCCAGCCCACCATTCCCCTGCCTGGCACGGATCCTTCGCTCCTTGGTGACTCAGCGAGGCGAGCGACGCGGCCCTCGGGAGGGTTATTCATTCCCGAATAGTGAGGCTGAGAAAACGAGTATGCTTAAAGCCCTGCGAGCTCCTCGGGCTCAGAGGTCACTGGAGGGTGCAGAAGAGGAGCCCGGACGTCACCGTGAAGGTTTTGCTACCAGCGCCCCGGTGTGCTGCGCTGGGCGGTTAGCCGTGTCCCAGCACGCGGCACATGTTCGTTGGCGTGCGATGAAGAGCAACCACCCCGGCAGCCCGGCAAAAGCCTCCTACAGCTGTGGGGAGGCTGCGGCCCCTCCAGTGCCCACTGGGCTGGTAAAACCCGGCGGGGCCCGAGGCGTTGAGGGCCTCCAGGCCCGAGGAGTGGCACTGCCGGGAGGCACGGCGCAGCGTCACCCGCCGCGGCTGCGTGGCGCGCTGGGACCCGCGGCCTGGGCGCGAAGGCAAACCAACCGTCAGCACCGCTGCCGCTCCGGGGCAGGCAGCTCCTCTCCTTTCGGGCACGAGAACGAACTGCCCGTTCCCTCCCCTTTTTCTGAGGCAGCACCTTGAATAAATACTTTAGCACCGGGTACAAAGAGATCTATTTACCGAGAAATTATTCTGTACGTCTGAAATGTAAATAAGTCCATCCATTCCCTTCCCAGATCTGTTGCCTGTATAAGCAGAGAGTGATCAGTCCAAACGACCTTTTGAAAGCTATTATTTTTCTGCCTAGGGAGAGAGTGAGTCTGCTCCTAGAAGTCTGTAATTATGTAGCTCCTATAGCCACCTTAAAAAGAGATTTTAAAGATTTAAACTATCTTGTGCTTTAGACGACACGGGGCAATAACCACTTTGTGATTTAATCACAGACAATAATAATTTGGTTCAGTGCATGATTCAGCTAATCCACAATTTGATAAACGTTCATGCTAAACTACAAACCCAATAGCTTTCTGCAAATCCTGTTTGACACTTTAATGTTAAGACTGTATTTGATAAGCAATCTGTGCTGTACAAGCATATAGGGAGGGAAATTAGGAATTGTTATGCATCTATACGCATCCACAACAGTAATTCAAGGAAAATAAAAATAAATCTTGGCAATTACAGATAAATCTTTATGCAACAAGAAAACTAATAGGTCTGGCTGGGTCTATACCGGATTGATACACGCTACAGCTTCCACAGCTCACAGAAAAATACAGAAATCTGTTTCCCCCTGAAAGAAGGTTGGAACCGTAACACAGACCCACCGTCTGCTTTCGCACTGTCATTGATGCATTTACTTTCATTTTAACTTGCCTGAATGTTTTTGAGGGCTGCAACAGAATCTATCACTGTAATTCTGAATAACTGTGAGTTCTTCAAGACTGATATTCAGGCCAGTCAGTTATAAATGTCTCAGTGTCTCAATATCAGCATTCCCGCTCGTGATATCCCCGCAAAAATTATGGTGAGGAATGATAATAAACCTCAAATTGTGACGATTTTTCTCTGATAGCATATGTGGCAGTTTTGATAGTCAGCTTGAAACTCTATGAAGGACCCTGCTTTTCCAAGAACAAACACCCCAAAATTTCTGCTTATCAAACGCACCTAAGGAACTTGGCATTTACCTCCTAGAGATGGAAACGATCACAAAACCAATTTTTTACAGTCGAGATGGTAAGGTTGAACATGCTCTCAGCACTATGGTTGCGGGCAAGACCGTACGCAAGGGGTCAGTAGGCGAGCCGGCATCGCGCATCCCAGGCTCCGTCGGCAAGGGTGCAGACAGCACGGCAAGGGAAGCGACCCTGCTTCAACCCTGAGCAGCTTTCCCCTGGAAGGTGGAAAACAGAAACCGAACTAGGCAGCTCTGTCACCGGTCCACCGAGACTCGGCCTTCCAGCCACCCTCCAGGTGGGAACCCAGGGGACCCGCAGGCGCACCGGGGCCACGGACCCACGGGGCCACGGTGCAACGTCGGCGTGCTTGGAGGGCCTAAGCTTGCGTCCCACCCCGGCACCACTCTCCCTAAAGCCGCGTTTGCTTCTCCTGCCTTCCCTTCCCTGCGGCACATGTTCATTTCTCAACGGTTGATTTCTTCTGCGGTTTCAATCGCTCTCTGCCGCCTTATCTCTATCATAACCCCGAGAATTGATATTCTCCTCTGCAAATCTTCAAGAATCCCAACGCTACCACCTGAAGTTATGATTTGGTGCTTAATATTTGTGCCCTTAAAATAGATATAATTATGGATTCGTGCAAAATACAAGTTTATTTTTCCACATTCCTATGTTTTTATGTTGTTAGTGGTTACGGGACATGCTTTAGGAAAAACACGTCAGATTATTCATTTAAAATAATTAAATTATTTCTGATATAATCCCTGGATCTTGTGCATAACGAAACAACATCTGGTACAGAGATTAGAAAATAAACGTTCTTGGCTTATTTTTTTTTCTTTTGTTAAACAGATGTTGTTGATACAAAACGCAGAACTGTAAATCATAGCCTGCATGTGGACACAGACTGTCACTACTGAGCAGAAATTTACTGTGGCTAGATAGAGATTTGAAACAGCAATGAATCACTGGCTTAGTAACTTTATTCACGTGGGTATGGTTTCAATATTCTGACATTAAGTGCACATGTCCTTAAAAAAAAGAACCTTTTAAAGGCAGCATGGGAGGCTCTGGTTTAGTTCCAGCTGCCTCGGTGGGGGAAGCACAGCGTAATGCAATGGCAGCCTCTGCGCAGAGGCACCTGGCAGTTCTCCGTCTTCCTCCTTCGCAGCTCATTGCGGTGCTGCTATTGAATCCCGCGGGCTCGGCTCCTCCGGTGCCAAGAGTGGCCCCTCTTAATGCCGCCCCGGGTAGGGCAGCCCCGTCACAGGAGAGGGGCTGAGCTGCTCACGCAGCCCCCACCACCGCCACCCAAATGCCTCCAGCTCGCTTCTTTCTCCCTCTCCTTCCCCCGCTGCCCCTGACGTCGTTTCAGCAAATTCGCCGTTCGTTCACCGGACTGGCTCACGCCTCGCCGAACGGGAATGCTGTTTCTGCTTCCCGAGGACTGCGTTTCGAGTGAGCAGAACTACGATGCATCTCCAGCCCCCTGCCATTCCTACCTGCACACCATCACACGGCTTGCACGAGCGCGCTGAAGCCCCCCTTCTGCTCTTCTTTTAATATTGATTTTCTGTCGCAAAACGTGCTAGCAGGCACACTCCAGCTACTGAACTTCAGGCAGAAGGCAATGGTCCTAATCCCACGGCAGTGTAAACATACCCTACAGCATCATGCCGCTACTGGGGACAGGGATGTTGTCTGCTCCTTAGGGACCATTCAGCCGGTAAGGAGACCACAAATTTTGACCTGTTTTGTAAAACAGTTTTTGCCAACGTAAGTGCTGGTTTCATCCAGTGGATCAGGGTCTAACTCCGTGGTTAAACTCCAAACCATGACCTCTACTTTGTATCTTCCGTAGCACAGGATTCAGGCCCATACTTGTTGAAATTTATGGGGTTTTTTTCACACTTAGCTTTAATTCTCTGGCCCTGTCACCTTGTATTTTGCAAGTACTGTCCATTTCCTAGCTTTAGCTTCAATTTGGTGTAACAGAATCTTTGGGAAATACAAAGACTCAGCTGGAGACTCGTTTTTCAGAGGCTCAGGACTTGACCTTGTTCTCAGCTTTACACGGGCACAGCTTCGCTGATTGCAGCGCGATTGTGCTCGTTTAGGATACCGCCAGAGTGGAGGCACTTCCCATCCTGGTCTCAATGTTCCTGCTCTGGGCCCATTTTGACTCTGCTGTATTTTGCACATGGTATGTTGTGAAAGGACAATTTAAAGAACAACATTTTCTTTTAAAATTTATAAGAATTACTACCTATCACCAATGGGCCATGCAGAACTGTTTTTTTAAGCAATGATGTGATCTGCACATACCATACGTGTGCATAAATGCACATACACGAGTATCAGTCAGAGGAGAGGAAAAAGATCTAGGTTTCTCTTTGAAGTGTCTCTTGACAAAACACCATCAAGCAATGGCCACCTTTCAGCCTCACAGGCCTGACTGCTATCAACCCGCTCTCAAGTCGCTTGCTCTGTTCAAATGCTTGCCCATGGATTTTGTACATTCCTCTGCACGGCGAGCGCAACTCCTTGCCCGCGCAGACACGACGGCCAAGGAGAAGCCCTTTGGCTGTGGCTGGATGAGGGGCAGATCCCACAAGGTGCCACCTGCCTACTGGGAAGCACGGAGCGCTTTCATTCCCTTTAGAAAATAGGTGGAAACCAGCAAAACCAGGCCCTCAAGGTGAGACGTCTATTCGTTCAGGTTTGTGTCTGCTGTGCACTGTTTTCGGAGGCTGCAACATAGGTCAATAAAAGAAAAAACCACCATGCTACTTTGTGAACCTTTATCTGCCTATACTACATTTTCATTTAGCTCTTTTGCTTGCGTTGCTAGGAAAATATTGAAACAATCCTCTGTACAGATCTGCTTTTTCTTTTTCTTTGTTTTTCAGCCCAGCATTTAAATATGATTTGCTCTGTTCAGTTAAAATGCATTTTCTCTTGAGAACAAGAAGATGACCGGTTTCACAAACCCGGAGTTACAATTTTCCTTCAGCAGCACCCAGCAAAATGAAAAACAGAGACAAAATATTTTAATCACATGTGTATAAAATGATTAAATATGATTTAAACTTGTCTGTTTGTTTTGGAGACTCTTTAAAGCTCCTACTACCCCAAACTCACAGAAATGTAATGTGATTCCTGATCTATTGAATTTCATAGGATGGCTGTAGTGGGTTCCATTATATATAAATTGGATGCAGCCAATTTACAATCTCCGATATATACTTTTATCTCAAAATACCCTGTGAGGCAATTGCGTAAAGTACTTTATCAGGGATTGTTGTTGGTAATATTGCAAGATTTCATGATGTAAAAAATACATCAATGTCATTTAAATTGAACAAAATGGTTCCTGTTTTTTTTTTCCTATAGAGCATTTTTAACCATCTTCTCAACAAATTTGTTCAATAAATACTGTATGAAACAAACATTTTGCACTTTGTCCCACAGATACAATTTGCCAACCTGATTGATTTCTTTCTCTATAACTAATCTGATTTCTTTAGGCTATATATCTTCTCTTTTATTAAAGATGATGCAATCTTAGCTTTTTATCATAGACACATCTACCGCACTAAAAGAGAGAAGATTCCGTGAACTAGCCTTGCTATCAAATAGAAAAACCTGGCACAAATCTCATAAAGCTGATCCCAAAAGATAAATGGCACAATGAGACCAAAGTTATACAAATTCAGAAACTTAGCCTTGCAGAATAATTCAGGCCAGTGGATTTTTCTTCCCACAACAGATATACAAAACCAAGTGCCTTCATCATATCTATAACACCTTGTAAAACAAGCTCACGCTAATGTTGCACCTAACTCAACTCCCCCAAATCTTGCTGCCTCTGAACTGTGAGAACTCAGAAGCGGAACTACATTTTTGTAGCCTTTCCCTGTTTTATTCCTTGCAGAATCTCACTGCTATGTTTTGAGTCCAACCAAAGTTACGCTTATTTACTTTCAAAGGGTGCTCCTGGTAAGGCAACAACTTCAGACTCATCTTCCTGTTCTTTTACTAACTGCCCTTATGTCTTTGGGCAAACCCATAGACCTTCCTTTCCTCAGCATCTGCAGTTATCTGCCTTGGCTATGGACAATTCTGGAGTTTCTTTCCCATTCAAGAAGCCAGAAGCTTAGTACCACTGTAATACAAAGAACAATAATTGTTTTCAAATGTTGCAATAACATTCTCAAGCAGCACTGGTCTTCTGTGTTTGTTGCTTCTCCCATAGTGCAGAATCAAATGGTTTCAGTTTACACGCCTTGGGATCTGCTCATCACATTGTTCCTTTGGGGCTGAACTTCTTATCACTATCTGTGACCCCAGTTAAGGTTCAGTTTTCATTAGGCAAAGCCATACACAGCCAGTCCTGGGAGAATCGAGGCTCTCAGTGCCAGGATTTTAAGCACAACAGTAGGTGCCTGTCCAGTGCCTTGGACAGCCTTTCCATCATTTGAAATCACAGAATAAAGGTCTGCCCACACACAGATCCATCTCAGACCACATGCTTCTTTAACAAAGGGATAAAAGATGGCTTTTGCAAGCTGCCTGGAAAGTTAACAGCTCCAGTCTCTGGCAGGTCAAGGCGGGAGTGGATTCCAGCAGGGAACCGCAGCCCGTGTCCTGCCAGCAGCACTGCTTGGCTTGAGGGTGCTCCAGCTGGAACACCTCCACTCCACATTCGTGGGGATGTGCAAGTTTCAAGGAACACAGTCTGATGTCCAGACCCCTCCTCGAGTTTTCAAGGCCAGCAGCAAACAAACAAACAAACAGGAGCCCAACTCGGCTCATTTATTTTAATTTGCAAATTGAATGAATTGAGTTGGAAGGAGGACAAGAAAGCTGTGACTACACTGTATTATCATGGCAGAACCCATCTTTAGAGCAAAATCAGTCTTCAAAGCCTAAATACTGGTCAACAGACAGGTGGCCAAATCTTTCAAACACAGAGGAAATCAAGCTAAGCTTACAACTGAGCCGCAATACCAGAGGGGTCCAAAAAGACTAAGGCTGGCTAGGATCAAACTACTGATTCCAGACCTCGGGGGTAAAAAACCCAAATCTCAATGAACATACTTTTGGGGAGCTTTAGGCTCCACTCTGTAACTTGCAGTTACATTACAGCTTTTTATTCAGAAGTGACTTCAAAGGAAAGAGGAAAAAAGACAGGGTTGTGTTGCTGCTGGGACCTGTCCCTTTAGGAGTTAACAAGAACATGAGGGGTTGAGCACAGAGGCAGCAGGGACAAGGGCACCGCGCAATGGCATGGCCATTCCCTCACCGACTCAGCTGGGGGGATGAAGGTTATCGCCATACCCTCACAGCACACGGCAAATCTGCCCGTGCTGCAGCACCTGCCACTGATACCAATCTTCCTCCCGCTCCAGCTAATGGCATCATTTCTAAGGAGGCAGGATCAGATCTGCGGTCTCCCGTTCAAGCAGCAACAGGATAATTAATTTTGCCTGTCTGCAAAGAACATATATAAACTTAAAGCCACTAAAACCTCAAGCTTTTACAATGAGGTACCAAACGAAGCCCACCTCTCCCTTTATTTACCCATACCTCACACATCACCTAGCCAAGCAGACCAACTAAATTCTTGATGGCAGACCTTACTGGAAGATGCAGAGCCCTCGAAGTAGAAAAGAAGGTGCTCAGCTCTCCTGCAGAATGGGAGCTTTGTGCAAAGATGTAAAGCCCTTGCGTGATGCTAACTTTTCACGCTTTGAGCAACACACAAATGAGCAGGAAATCGGCTAATTAGGCACGTTACTGTAATTGCTTATTTTATGAAGTAGAGAGGGAGGTGTTCAGCACTTCTATAAGATAATAACGTAGAGGCAAAATTGTACAGAGAAGCAAAAATAGCAATGGACTACCTACAGAAATGAATGTTATTTTTGAACAACATGAAACACAACAATAGAAAAATAATTCAATACCTAGCAGCACGAAAAACATCACCACCTCAATATATTCTGTAAATGTAAAACTGGATAACACTTGGGTATGTGAGGGCAGGGCAACCTCCCCTCATACACCCAAGCAGCAGTTGAACCTGTGCGAAGCACAATTCCAGCTCCATTTGAGTGACTTGGTATGACCACTCGATAGCTCTGAGATCCTCTGTGAATTTGAGGCAGGCCTTGAACGCAAAAAAGGACTTTCTCTGGGACCTGATGCATCTAAACCGAAGCCCTGAATTCCTCCCAGGGCCTGCGTCCATGTGGAAGGACGCAGAGAGCAGCATTCTTGCTCACTCTTCTATTTTGAGCACAACAGAAAATGGGAGCACTAAATCATCTATTTAGGCATATTTCTTTAATTGCTTATTTTATGAAAACCCAACTGCAGACAAAACCAACGCTGTGTTTCCTAGGAAATTAACCTGTCAGAGAGACCTCAGATCTTATTTAGCAGCCGGCTTTTGTGGTCTTGGTATTAATGCCACGGTAAGTAATTACTCATAATGTGACATGCATCACATCAGTCTTTTAAAAGTAATTAAGAAAAAGTTGCGTAGCTTAATAATATGTACATACATCTCATCCTTGCAAGTTTTGCTTTGATAGCATCTGCTAGTGTTTGGAGGAAGGCCAGTTTTAAAAAGTAAAATAAATCAGTCCTAACAATGGGAGCATTATTAGCTCACCAAAAGTTATAAACTCCATGCCCCACTCAGCAGAGCATTTGTGTGCACAAGTCCTGTAAGCGTTTCCAAGTCTGTGAGTTGCCAGATCAGAAACTTCATGTTGCACTAGAATTTATGATAACGAAGAAGCCTTAAACATACAGTTTATTTACAGGGAGCCAGTTTAAGAACCACAGCTCACCGTGCCTGGCAGATTTAGCTGTAGCAGCTGAAGAGGTCACCCTTATCAGCTGCGTGCCCTTCCTCCCTGCTGATATTATCCTACCTATAAAGAGGCAGCAGAATTGGTACTGTGTCCTCTCCTCAACCAGTGTGGTTCAGACTGGCGTGACTTCAACGGCCATCAATTTTCGCATTAGTACTCTGGGCCGCGAACTGCAGCAGCTCAGGAGTGAACAAACACATCGTTTATCCTCCCCCCTCTGCCATTGTTGTGGTTAATTGCAACAGAAGGGTATGGTGGACATCTGGAGGAGGAAACTTCTTAAATTGTCTGGGATGAATCACCAGAGTGCATGTGAAAAACACCCGGAGTGTCTTCCTGGCAACCCAAGTGCCCCTTCTGCAACATTCATGTTACCTTGGATTGACATTTCTCTGGTTTAGGTCATTCTTTCCACCCATATAGTGTATTAGTGATCCTCGGCTGTAATAAGAATATCTATAGACTAGAGATAAAAATGAGCAGGGAAAAACTTTCGCCTCCAAAACTGAAAAAGACGATAGATAACAGAATAGAAAGATCCTGGATGACAGAAATTCTTTCTTCTCCAAAGAAGTTATATTTTAAGAGCTGAGGTCAACAGCCCTCTTAGTACGTATTATTTTATTACATTCTTTGACAAAAATCGACAGCAGTAAAGAACAGCTTGTTCCACAAACCCTGCTCCTCCTCGCTCGCCTGCTGTCAGCATGCTCTTCCCCTTCCCTTATGGCACTTTTTCACTACCTTCACCTCGCCTGTCTGTATTTCCTTTGGACTTGCCTCCTCTAGAGCCGGGGTTCCCTGCGGTTTGCTCGGGGATGGCCACTGAATATGCTGGACATCAGGCGTGGGGTGCGCACCAGGATTTGGCATCAGTGAAATGACTTTACGTTCACTGACCAACCCCCTGGGACAACCTCTCACTGCCCCACGGCGTGAAAGGACGGGCTGCCAGGCTCTTGACCCACAGCTGTCAGGCTCTGCAGACTCTGCTTGGCTCACACTTTTGCTGTTTTGACAGTCAGCTACTTCTGCTGAGGTTGGCTAAAATGAAAAAAACCCCTCTGCAGGCCACACACCGGTGTGCCAGGGACTGTACGCAAGCAACTCCGGCTCCAGGAGGGAGCTTGTCCCCTGTCCCCGCTGCTACGCTGGGGGGGTCACAGCCACCCGGAGGAACTCTGGCCAGGACCCCGCGGCATCACCGCTGAGACCTGAACCCGGGGAGCAGCTACGTGCTGCCACGGCTCACATCACACCTCCGCTCCTGAGGCGGGAGCACAGCAAAGCGCAGAGCAGCGAGGCAGAAGAGAAAAGGATGCCGAGGGAAAAGGGCTTGCGCTGCCCAGCACACAGCATGGGCAGAATGACAACTATTGTGAGGCTTCTCGATGGCTCATTTGGCATTATGCCCAGTGTTGCTTTTGAATTTAATACCCACTTCTGGGTATCTAATAGAAAAAGAAGGCAAAAACATGAAGCTGGAGGTAGGAAGAAGAGGGACAACAGCACCAGCTCAAGGGAGCACTAAATTCAGATAAATTTTCAAATGTCAGTGTTTTTTTTTTAAAAAAACAAACAACACAGCCTAGATTTTTTGAAAATGGGGAATGCATTTTTCCTCATGACATGGAAATGGCCAAGGCATCTTGCCAAAGAATTCTTTTATTTAATAATTAAAACAAAACAAACCAAAAAAGCTGACACCTTCAAAAAGAAACTTTGAAATGTTTAAAATGAAGCAGTTAAAATATTTTGTCACATTACCAATGACAGACCATTGCTGTGACAAAAAAGTGCCTTTCAAAGAACTGAATAAGTAAAGGAAATCACTGTTCAGAATTTCAGGCTGGTGCTGCTCAACCTGTCTCTTCTATCTCATCCTTATAATGCTGATGGGAATTTTGCTTTTGACTCCAGTGGAGGTGTGGGGATCCTGAGTAGCCTGAAGAGAGACTTAAGATCAGGAATTTGCTATTCAGGAAGGATACATTGACAGATGAAAGAAGATGTAAAGGAATACTTTTACGATACTATGACAGTATAAAAGGCTCAAGGTCCCAATGACGGTGATGGCAGGAGGACAGAACCTTTAATTTCCTACGGAAGATTGCCTTGCTTTAGGGAGATGGTCTAATGCATGGCAGTATCCTTTACTCTTACAAACATAGGCTGGTTTTAGAGCAGTTTTCAGCTGATTGAGGAGTTATGTAATTGCACCAATTACATCCAATTACATAATTAGAGTAAATAAGTAATAATATAATTAGGTGCTGTAATTATGTAGTTATGACAGGTAGCACTAATGCTGATAAAATCCATTATGAAACTTGCTAAGAACTGTGGACAGGGCACAGGAGAACAAAACTTTTAGGGCTTCGTTTGCTAGAGTCTGTCATTCTTCCAATGGGCAAAATAATTAATTTAATTACTATGCCAATAGCCTTTTATTTTTGCAAATGAATGGAGGCACAAATCATAGGCTAATTCATATCTCCCTGTTTTGCTGCAAAAAATTTAGTAACTAATCATCTATATTTTTTGCCTCCATTTATCTATTTGCAGCTACCAAGGCTTAGGTGAAAAAAAATCTGCATGTACAAATTGCACCTCTGAAAAGAGAAGTCTAAAAATTTGGACATTAACCTTCACTGTTCCAGTTCTCACATTAAACCGTCTCCTCTGACAAATGGACACAAGGAACATTCAAAGATTGCTGTATTGATGTAATACAAGTTATGTGTATCTCTCTGGGTTTGCAAGGGATGGTATTTCTGGTCAAATGGGACAGATAAAAACGTTTTTTTCCTGCAGGAATGAAAATTGAATAGGGGAATCATTCATGCAGGCTCTCAGTGCAAATGCAAGGCATGTAGCCAGCTTTTCAGTTTCTGTCTTTTTGGATATTGTGTAATACCTGCCTGACTTCATAAAAGAGGCCTGGATAACAAACAAGAAATAAAACCTACTGCCCTGATTTAATATTCATTAATATTTCACCTGATAACTGATATAAGATAGTGTGCAAGAAGAATGGGCATCAGTGGAAGATCTGAAGTGCTTTATTCCTACCAACATCTCCATAAAGTAACTGTCCGAAAAGCTAGATGTGTATAAACTGTGTGTTGTTTTACAATACATGTTATGCTTCATGCTTTTTTCTAAAAAGAAAAAGAAAAAAATCATACCTTGCTTTATGAAAGCTGGGTAGCTACTGATTATTTCTGTCACTGCTCAGAGCAGTATGCTAAGGCCTGAAGCAAATACAGAGCTGCTGGGGAAATCAAAATCACAGGGAACATTACAAGTTTGCAACCAATGTCCACAGTCCAGAGGAAGAAACCAAAAGGAGTCCTCTATACCAAGGTCTTTTGAGGCCAGAGACATGCAAGATAATGGGAATGCCTTGAAACAAGCCACCCCTGAAACAGAAATACAAGTGAACTTGGACACCTGCAAAAGAATTGCCTTTGAGTGAGGGGTGTGTACAACATCACCTATGAGGTTTCCTTCCTTCTCTTGAACTGGAAAAATGGGAAAGTGAAGTTAGATGTGTAAATAATTCCCATCCCTTTTGGCACCCAGTCTTTCAAATAATATTCCAAAACAAGAAAACCATAGTATTCCTGTTTTTTTCCTGTTGTGCCATTAACAAGCCTTCCAACCAGATGCTTCAGTGTTTGCTGGACAAATGATACATGAAAAAGACTGAGAGTCATGATAGAGACAGTCATACTTCTGGGTCCTGATGGGTCTGGGCAATGGAGAAAAGACTATCAGAAATTGTAGATGTTTTCCCTGGTGCTTAGTTAATATTGATAACCATTCCAATATTACTTTTTGCAATATGTTGCAAGACAGAAGTAGACACGTACAAATACTAATTGGTTCCTAACTACAGTTGCAGGGGTAGTGAGGACGATCCTTGGAGCTAAACTCTACTTTCTATTAAAGAAGTTACTGCAGCATACTCCAAAATTTTGACCTATGTGCATTTAAGGATGGATCTGAGCCTTGAAGATTGGATTTGGGTAGAAATTCTCTCTAAGTAATCTGGTGGTAAAAGAACAGGATAGGGGGTTGGTCCATTAAAGCTACAGAAGTAGCCATAAAAGGCATACCTAATCATAATAAAAATTAGTAGAGTTAAGAGAGCTTTTCCAGGAGTATGATTCATGGAGTTTTTTCAGCCATATTCTGTATCACCCGAAATATAAAATCTCGTTCCACCTTGTCCCCTTCAAAGAGATCAAGAGACTGCCCTGTTCTTCCAACCACCCTATTTTTATATATATTTTTTGCATTTTCATACACACCCAGTGAGCCTCATTCAGCAATGAGTCAGTTGCACTGGCAAGCCCCAGTCCCCTTGTGAAAGGTTAATTTGAAGTCTGCCTCTCTTGTGCCAGATCCTAACCAGAACTTGGTCTCTTACCAGGGACTTGGTCACCTCTCCCAGCATCACAAGAATGGTCACTCAGCTTTCAGTCCATCACAAAGTCTGAATCAGGTTCCCTCTCTGTCTTCAGGACAAAAAAACATACCTCAGGCTTAATTCCTGCACAGAATGTAGTACATCTCACATGCTACTTTCATTACTATCATGCTGTGTTTGAAACACGCCAAACATGTATGCTACATCAGCTCATACGGCCGACAGCTGCGAAACTACCTCTGTGCGTTTTCCTTTTGACTCTTCTTTTGGGCATACGCAAAGCTGTATCTCTAGATCTCTTCTTCTAGTTGAATATCATACTTCCAGAGTACTCCACTCTTCTAGTCAGGTTGTTTTCTTTCATTTCTTAATATTCCTTGTACCATGTGGTATACAGTAACCTCTGTCTCTAAGAGAAGGAGCCCTTTTTTGTTCACTTAAGCAGTCCATTGCATCTGCTACACAGCACTAGTAGTTCTGCAGCACACTTTCCCTGGATTTTGTACTGGGGAATTTACACTACACAAAGCTACAATTACTAATCCCACACCAGCCACTCGTAATTTGTTCAAACATTTGTTTCTCTTTTTGTCCCCCACTCCTCCATTCCCTTTTCCATTCCATAATATGCTTTACACTTCTAGGCCCATATATACTTCTCCCATCATCCAGAACAACCATTAACTTTATATACACCCATGGAAAAAACAAGCCTTCCTTCAGAGGTCTTAATAATCCCAAAATCTGGATTACTATGAACCACTTAAACCACTAGTATTCTGCCACAGAGGAACTGGGGTTTCGAGAAATCCTTTCAGTGCTTGAGGTCACATGTGGTTTGGTGCTCTTAATATTTTAGATATTCAAACAGGAGTTCCCACCATTAATGCAAATGTAAAACACAACAGTGAATTACATCAGAAAAGTCAAACCACTGCTGCCATAGGATGAATACACTTACTATGAATATTAATGCATCCTTTGGAATTAAACATTAATACCTAACATACATACGTGCAAAATTTAAAATCATACAAACATTGCAGGGAGAGGAAGAGGAGTGGAGAAGGAATAGATAAATGAGGCAAGCCCTCGAGTCTGGAGACATTATTGATTCCATGAATTAAAGTGCATTTCTGAGATAAGCTAAAATATTTTCATGTGTAAGAGGACAACTTGCCACTATGAGTAATTTCTGGTAATGGAACAGAAGATACAGGCATTTGTTTTAGTTTTTCTAACCCGCCAATCATACTGCAGAAGTGTAGATCCATTACTGCCTAACAGTATAAATGCCCTGAGCTGGGCAATGAGACTGACAGCTCAAAATTTCCATGGACATAGGCTGTTCCTCTGCAGCTGAGCGCTGAATTCCCATCACCTGCCACACTACCTTCCCATGCAGTGGTAACAGCACTTAGAAAAGCTCCATTTCACCACAGCATTCAAGCATGCACTCCTGTCTAAACACGAGCCGTTCCACTAATGCGAGTTCTTCAAGGCAAGCTCCTGCGTAAGCCTGCGCAGCGCGTGGGAGTCGGCTCCTCTAACTTTAGCCAGCTCCCAGTTAGGCATCTTGTCTGAACTAATCGTTTAGGCTCTCAGTGGAGCGAGAAAAGCAACGCCAGGGTGAGTCACCTCAGCTGTCCTAGACCCCTGTCTTAAGGCAGGATAAATAACCCACCTTTCTGCACTGACTGGGCAGGGAGCTGGGATCGATTTAAACCAGGTGCCTGACTTGAAGACAGCCAAAGTTAAGAGAGAAGACTCTTCCCCTTGGCTAAACTGAGGACTAAAAGGGCACCCAGCACTTCACTAGTGAGGTTGGGTAGTAGTATAATCAAAGGCTCGATGAAGGATAACTGCAGATACTCTCAATAAGACATGTGGCTCCAGAAATGCCTAAACAGCAAAGCCTGATGGGCGTCTGGTTACACCCTCCTCTGGGATTCAGACGTACGCCAGCTCTGCAACCACCGACCCTGGCACAGGCCCCGAGCAGTGCAATGCCTGCCAGGAAGTCCATGGGAAGAAAATGCAGCACCAGAATATTCCAACAGGTAGGAAGAATTCCTCAAAAATGAAGTCCCAAGCCAGGCAGCCTGGACAATCCATCCCTCCCTCTCACCAGAATGAACCCTCTCTGGTAGCAGGCTGGAAATGAAATGTAATCGAACAGGGCTCTGCCCCAGTGTCATCAAATTTCTCTCTCTGAATCCAAGTCATACTTTCACTGCTTCACGAGGCAGTTTCTGTAGCTCTTCAAATCCCTGCAGAAGCTCTTCTTGGTGTTTTCAATAGCTTGTTCAGAGCAGTCATAGGAGAAAAGCACGAGCCCTCAACACTGACCCCACGTTTCAGCGTTCAGCAGGAGACGTTATTTTTCTGGACAGCAGCCCAGAGATACTGGACAAAGCCGGAGCAGCAGCGTATGTTACGATGCATGCTCTTCTGCCCCTGGTTTGGCTCATGAGGCAGCAGAACCCACAGAGCATGAGAGCACGAACGCCAAACCCGAGACTGTGGCCTGTGCCTTCAACTTTTTCATTACGTTTAAGACTGGGCTTTGTTGCAGACTGTCTTAGACACGTGAAAAGATCTTTAAAAACACAGATCGATGCCTCCTATTGTTCAGAGAGAGGGAAAAAGAAAAATATTCTCTGCTCTAGCTGCAAGGAGCATCTCCCAGTTGCATAAAGCACGTGCCCAAATTGACTTACCACAATCATTTGCGCCACATAGCTCTCCGGGCCAGTGTATTCAGTTGGGTCTTTAACTTTGACAAGAACTATAAAGTACAAATAATGCCACATGTTGTGTTCTGACTTTATATGCTCCTCAAATGAAACT
The DNA here is from genome assembly GCF_964289735.1 of Phaethon aethereus. Classification (NCBI taxonomy): domain Eukaryota; kingdom Metazoa; phylum Chordata; class Aves; order Phaethontiformes; family Phaethontidae; genus Phaethon; species Phaethon aethereus. The sequence continues at coordinate 76,443,229 of NC_138575.1, forward strand.
GTCTTGTTATCAAATTTGTCTCGCTCCAGTCCTGCAAAAAGAAATGAATATAATGCAAAAAAATAAACTTCAACATAAAAACACCCAAATCTGTTAGACATGTTAGAGAAAGGAACCTAACTTAATTTAAAGGATCGTAAATTTGAAGGATCTTAATTTAAAAGCTATAACCGCATACAGTAACTGCCAGGCAAGAAATACCAGGCCAGAAGGCATTCCTGACAGGATTCTTTCAGCACAGCGTTTATTCTCTTTTGTGATATTTCCTCTTAATAACAATAACAATATAATAAATATGTTACAGTTTTACAGTGCCTTCTATGCTGAGGGCTATAAAGTGCTTTACAAGTGTTGGCTCTGATTCTTTCTAAATGTATACTGGTAAGCACACAGTGTGCAATCTAGGTCCTGATCTTGCAAAGATTTATGCACATGTTTAGCATCGAGCATGGGAATAGTCCCACTTAAGCTGCGGTGGGATTGTTTGTGTGCTTAAACCTAGGAGAGAGGGTGAGTCTCTGCAGCTTCGCAGTCACAGAGTCTTTACAGAGCTGTAGTCGTAAGAATTTTTCTTTTTTTCCTCTAACGGGTCAAATCTCTGAAGAAGAATACCACAGTAAGGAAGGACAAGTGTTTGCCTCCGTGTTACAGCTTTCCTCCGTGCATCCCTTGTGGAGCCTTCCGCAGACACCACAGCTGTTGTGCTCTGCACAACGTTCATCCCTGTCAGTACAACCCTGGAAACAACACCCAGCCTACTAAAAAGAAGGTATTTCTAAAGTCCCCTAGGGGACTGAAGGTCTGTGCCCTTTGTGAGTGCTCTTCAAAATAAGCGTGATTTATCTGTGGGTTTTGTGGGGATGATTTTCATTTAATTCTTTTGTTCCCTGTTTCATATCACCTTGTGAAACAGGCGAGTTTTGCCGTTGTTACCCTTCTGGAATGCACTGTGCTGTGAAATAGTAAGCTGTACTTTCATCTGCATCACGCTTTGTGAAATAAAGTCAGCAGCTGCACCATCTCCATTAGTGGTGACGATGTGAGTGTGAGACAGTTCTTCTCCCTCAGATCCTGGGGTGGAGACTGTGAAGCCATCTCTTAGCAAAGCTAGCTTTTGACTCCTAAACCAAATCTTTTTCCTACTAAGAGGGAATAAATTGGAACCAAACTCTGATATTTTTACAGACTTTCCTTGTAGAAGATAACCACCCCTTAGGTCCACGCTTCATTTATTGATGAATAGTTCATTTTAATCCTTTCCCCATCAAATGTCTCAACAGCTCAGTAACACCTACCACAGATGAAACAAGTTGTCTTTAGTATTTCCTCCTTCTTCTGCTTTTCACTCCTGAGATCAGCAAATGTATCAATGATGACTCCAAAGATTAGGTTTAGAACAATAATTATGACAATGAAGTAAAACAGAAGATCGTAAACAACTCGCGCAGCAAACAAGGGCTCCTGAAACAATAATAAGGTTGCAATAAGATATAAAAATAGCACACCTCTAAAATATTAAACAACATTTTCACATTAGCTCAAGCAAAGCTACGCACTTTTCTTTTCATGTGCCAAATTCTGCTAGCCTGACTCACAGAAATAGAGAGCGACTACCTATGTGACTAAGCAAAGAAGATTTGGCTTCATGTGCTCTCATCGCTCTTGGACTCCTGTTGTCCTTTACGTTGTTTCACGCAGCACGAAGAAGAGACTAGCTTGTACTGGATGCACCGTAGATGCATTAGTGTAGTGCTCACTTGAATACAATTACCTTGCCAGTACAAAAACAGTTACTAGTACCCACTGAAAGCAATGATAGCTCTTCTTAATACTACCTTCTGGCACACAGGGATACGCTTACGATAAGTCTTTGTGGAATATTCCAGGCTAACGCCAAGTCTTCACACCGAACAACTGGAAACCAGGGGAGCGTGCCTGTGTGATGCCAAGGCCAGGTTACTATACCCTGTGCCCAAGCAGGGCATGTTACTGATTTTAGCAGGGTGCTAATGCAGTCGTATGGCTGGTAAGCTGGCTCAGAGCAGGCAGACCAAGCTCCTTTCTTTCGGGAATGCAACATGCACATGCACGCACACATACACACATGCGTGCACACACACATAAAGTGCTCATATTCCCCATTTGAACACACTCTTGTTTTTACATCGTAGCTACTTTCCTTCTTAAAGGTTGGACTGGACTCCCACTGACACCTCTAAAAATAGAAAAGTTGTTCTGTGGCGAACAGGAGACAATGCTCAGTGCAAGGAGGAGGAACACAAAACCCAAGTCCTTTGCTTCACCATGATATTGAGTTGGAAATCACTGATTTTCTCAGTTTTCCACACATTCATTGGGATAATAGTGCTACCCTTTGTGAAGTGCTTTAACGTAGTTAGCGTTAAATAACCGCTAAGTGTCAAGGGTAATTTTCAAAATCTATAAGTGTTTACAGACTTTATGGGGATGGACTATGGTTCCTGTAGAACCTCTCAGTCTATGATATAGGACCTAGATTCCTACTACCAGCACAAGAAGCTCTTCCATCCAGATCTGAGTTATTCATCTCTGGACTCTTGCAAGCCCTGTTGAGATCCTACTTGTAAATTTAATCCTGTGTTCTGGTGTGGGTCACCAAGCAAAGTGCTGCTAGGTTGTCTTGATTTAGAATGTTCTTTTTGAACTTAAAAAAAAATATGCATAAAACCACACAAATATTATGAGTAGTCCTTAAATGAAGTGAATTTTGGAGGAAACTTCTGGAAGGGGACAAAGACCACGATATATGAAATTCTGTTTTGACTTCAATGCTAGTTGAGTACAAGTAAACAATAGGACCTATTCCAGATGCCATGCTGAATTTCAGCTAAAAATACACCTTATGTACTACAGTGGAGGGTCTTGACATATACTCATCAATCAATCCCTTTCAAAAGTTTGCATTTATAATTCCTCATGTAATAGAAGAGTGATCTGGTCCAGCAACACTTCTTAGCAGTGCTTGGAAGGTTACAATACGCTTTTCAGATGGCGTAAACTACAACCTAGAGTTACTTTATTCCAAGTATCATCATCACACCAAGCTTAGCTCTTCCCATTAAATATTCCATCTGGGATGTAAAAATTACATGGATAAATCAACTGTGTGACGTTAAAGCAGACTACATACAAATACTGTCTATAACCTCCAAAAACTGACTTTGGCATTCATGAGATGCACAGGGAGTAATGCATTTCTTCAGCCAAAACACTTACATCTTTGGAAGGCTTTCTGAGCACGTCTCCCACACCACCACCATTTCGCAGGCCTTGGTTTAGTACGGTCACAATGCACATGAGCAGGGTGTCACAGGTCCTTTCTATTCCGTCCTCCTCCTCTTCACCTGCAAACAGGAGAGCAGCAGCTTTAGGAACCACCAATTCAGCTTCAAGCGATCACTCATCAAACAAAGCCACAATTCTGTATTATTAAAGCAACTGCCACACACATCTGCCTTGCATATTCTTCAACTAGAATTTCACTGATCATCCCTATCCATTTGCACATCACTGCTGGTGACACACTTAGGCACATCGGGCTTACTTAGCCTGGAGAGAGACAGAGAAAATCCCAAGCAGTTCTCCCACCAGTAACTCTGTTAATGACCCGGAGCTGCCACCTCTATGCACGGCAGTGCCCCTTTTCCTTGCAAGCACTCCCTCCGGTTTCAGCACGACTCCTTTTTCAGTGGGCCTCCTGTGCGCAGTTGACACATACAGGAGAAGCCATATAAACACAGAATTAGAAGCACATTTGTAAAAGGACCGCCTCCCTGTGAAATCATTCCTCTACCTACTCATGTACAAGCCAAGTCATGTTAGCATTTCAAATCATTACGGAGGGGCTGGCTTTTCTACAAGTAAATCTGGCCATGATCTTTCCACTTGCACACGTGCCCAAGCGCAGGTCTGATACACATTAAATGAAAGACTCTCTCTGACCTCAGCTTGAAAACTTGGATTCTATTCTTATCTCTGCTGCAGAGCTGCTGCGTGGTTTTGGCCGAGCCACAGAGGGTACTATTGTGCAGGAGATACTTGAACGTGCAGAGGAGCTGGGCTGGAACACCAGTCCCCGGGGGGACTTCGTCCGCCCCGGCCAGAATTCCTCCCACCACGCACTCACCCCCGCCATGCTGCGGCTGCATCAACAGGCGTCTTTTGAAGAGCCCTGCTTGAGTTGTTCCCTGTGTCCTGCTGGCTCGCACTGAAGGGTCAGGGCTGTGACTGCTGTTGCTCCTGCCTTCCCTTCTCTTTAGGGAGACGTTTGCTTAAGCACTTGGTTTGCTTCATGCACTTATTGTAACATAGTTTAATAAATAACAACATCCTGCTGTGATAGTTAACTGAAACAGCATATTTAACATCCCCAAACCACCACATCTGGGGCACTGAGATAGACTTTGATAAATTGAATTGACTGAAAGCACTCACATTACAGACAAGCAATTTGGATTTAAAACATGGGTTCCCAAATTGCGGTGCATGCATCACGATTGGTATTTGCAGAATGGAGCTGGTATCTGCTGCATTTGCCACAACTGCTTTTGCTACACAAGCAAATTAAATGAGAAAGAACTCCTGATTTAAGGAACTCTGAGTAAAAAGAAAAGCAAAAGCAGACATCAGGATAATCTTCCCTGTTAAGCTATACAGTCATTACAGACACTACTACCAGGAATAACTCCAGACTTTAAAAAAAAATGCTTAAATATTGAAACTGAAAGGTTTGAAACAATAAAACCTTTTTTTCTCTGTCACATCTGGAAATTTTTTACTAGCACTGTGATCTTAGTCATACCAATTCATCTCCTCTGCTTTTGTATGCTGCCTTTATTTCCTTCTTCCAAACGTTACTCCATCTATTTTTTTTTGAGCTAGTATCTGTGCCACAAGACAAATTAAAAACCTTTCTACAAGCTGCAGCTTCTATTTTATTTAGATAACTACAGAAGAAGATTTTCACTGCTCACAAGACCAGGGGCAGGTGCTGGAAATAGCAGATGGTCAGATCTTGGTGAACGGTGAGGATAAACCAGGGCTACAAACTGGACGCCACAACACCAGAGAGAATTATCTGCTAGAAACCCGACTTTGCAACTCTCCATGTCCACCAAGATGCAAATTCAGAGCAAGCCCATGCTTCAGAGAGATGCAAGATACTGCTCATCAGCTGACCGGCACATCTTACAACACAGAGAATCAGCATCCCGCATTGCACCCGAAAGAGCAAGCTCAGGTCGCTCTTTGCCAGAGAATCAGGCAGCAGACAGCCTGAAGTTGGCAGAAACCTCCAGTGCAGTAATGCAAGCAGTGGGGAGTGTGGAGACACCCGTGTGTCTACCCTACTTCCACTCCCAGACATGGAGAAATAAGAGCTACCTTCAACCCAGGAGCTGGATAACCCTACAGGCACATGTTCTGCCTCAGCTGCTTTGCCCTGGTGCTCAGCAGCACCCATAGTCCAGACTCAGCCCCTGTTGACAACAGGTGATGCTCACACTACCAAAAGGAGTGGATCTGTAGAGTGCAATGTTGCTAAGAATCCAATGTCGACACTAATTGAGGTTCAGGGGTTTTTATTTGCAACCAGCTCCAGCCTGATGAGCGGCCCATTAGTGGATAGACAGCATTAGGTAGGTATCTTCTGATTAAGTTTAATTCAAAGGTAATGCAGGTTAAGTACTAAGACCACTCCACAATGTTAATCACAGGGCAGTAAGCGGGATGACAGGAAGATGTACTTCAAAGATCCTCATCTGATGGCCCCCAGCTACCTGGCGTCTGGGCCTGATCTCCAACAGAAGCACAGGCACGGGAGACACATGAGTGTCCACGTGGGTCTCGCTGCACTTGCACAGAGCGGTACCAGAACTGGGAGTGGAAGGAGTCTTTGAAAATGTCCCCTTTCACAAACAGGCATCTGTGCACTTTTCTAGCACAGGTCTTTACGGGCTACAGAGCACAAAGAGCCACGTACTGCAGGGTGTGAAGTTCCTTTAAATGATTAAGTGCTTCACCAGGCAAAGACTTAAGTGATAGGGAAATGCCACTGGAGTGAAGAGTGAGAGACTCTGGGGGAGATGAGCCAAAATATTTTTATGCTGACAGCTCAGTGCAGCAGCGAGGAAGCAGGCTGTAGACAGGGGATGCTCCCTGAGCAGAGCAGACTGGCTCCCAAGTTAACTCCCTCACCAACATGAGCAACGCCTGAGCACGTGTTCAACCAGTGAAACTCAAGGCAGAAGCACGGTCTCACCAGAACAAATGATTAGCAGCGATCTGATCTGAAAAGTAACATATTTATGCCTCCACTCTGGACCTGAGGTGCCATTGAGAACATTTTATGTTTCCTACAGACAGCTGTGGACTTCTTCATGCTGCTACAGCATGAATCCCACCAAATCTTAGGCCTTTGCATTCCACCACACTCACACTTTCGCCAGAAAGGAGATCTGTCCCAGGAGAAGACAGAAGGCAGAGCAGTACTTTTTGACAGGTGATTCGTTGGCTAAGACGAGCAAAACTGTTCTTGCTGAATTTTTTTTTTAGTGTTACTGCATAAATTACACTTCTCCAAGATTAAGTGACAGCACACTTAGATGTTTTGTATAGCCCCCTTTCATTATTGTTTAATTTTAAAGAAACACTATCCAAACAATAAGCAATGTTAGATTTCTGTCGTTTAAAGAGCTTGGCAAAAGCCACACTGCGTCTCTTTTGACTGATTGATTACTCTTTGAATGCAGCAGCTTTGCCAATAGCTCTTAGACTGTTTTCTGTATCTAGTCAGACAGCTTCCCATGTTGTTTATGAGGCCTGTTTACACACCAGCTGGGGAGAAAAAGCCTAGTTTTATAGCCCTCTCTCTCCCTGAAACTCTTGATCCTAAAGACTCAAAAATTAGTAGTGGAAGAATAAAGCATGTGAAACAGCGTTATACTGGAACACAGGATAGGAAGGGACCACTTATATCCTCAGTTTCAGCCCCCAGCAACCACAGGCAACTGTGGCAGTAAATATTTGAAGCCTGTAGACCATCCACTGTGCACACAGCCACACTGCAGAGGCCACAACACACCAAACCAAACTGAACATCTGTCATGAAAGACCAACCACAACCGGATGATGCCACAGGAACTGAGTAGGAGAGATGGAGTAAGACCAACCATCAAAGGTCCCTGAAAGCAGTGCATCTGGCCAACAAAACTCCTGAGTGACCCTGTAACCTCAAACTACAGAAGAGGGCAAAGCACTCTGCCAGTTTGATCTAGGAAAAATTCCTTCCTGACCCAATATCTGGTAACTGGTATCTGGTAACTGCCCCAGCAGTCCTTTTATTTTAACTGAGCATATTTGAAGTTGACAGGGTCCTCCAGACATATAGATCAGATTCATAATGTGGGTATCAAAGTAAACCCAGGTGGACTCATCTGCTGAACCACAGCAATTAAGCTCTTCACTTGTCACAAGCACGAAGCAACACAACTCACCTATCGCAAGCAAGGCTTGCAACAGTCCGCATTTCCTCGCACTTGCCACAAGCTGAGGACGCACAGACGGACTGCTGCCCGCGCTTAGCTGAGCCACAGTAACTCGTTAAGACACAGTAACTTGATCCTGGATCTGGGCTCTTAGGTCTTCTGGCTACACTACAACCTTGGCCTAGAAGCATGCAAAAAGGATAGGCAAAAGCTTGCTGATACATGCTACGCCATTAACACCAACCCTAAACGTGGCCCTGAATGGATCGAATAGCGGTTCACCGCGTGCAGGTGAGGATGCTGCAGGTAAGGAGCAAGCTGCTTCTCTCAGCAAAGCCAGTTAGAAAGAAGCAACCTGTACGCTCACGCCTAATGACTCAGCAAGCTCTTGCAATAACAATCAGTGCAACTGGAAATCAGGTGTGGGAAGCACTCGCATTAAAGGCAAGTCGCCAACTAAGCCCCACGCCCTGCGGAAGCTGAGCACTTCTGACTTAACAGCAATGATCATCACTCTTCACACTAGCAAAAGCATCCCAAATAATAATAACACCACACAAATCCCTCAGTTCTAACTGACCATCAGTTTGGGGGAACTTTTGTACTAACCTGGGTTGATAATTGGGATGCTTGTGGAACAGTTCTCTTTTGCACAGGCTCCCATCATTGATGTGAGGGTTGTAGTGGGGACTTCACCTGTGGAAAAAGCAGGATATTGAAAAAAAGACAGATACTGTGGATTTGAAAAGTTGAGAAGAAAAAGCAGAACAAATTACACCACCAACTCCTCCTTCCTCAGTGTGCCTCAACAGCTCAAAGCAATCACAAGGACCAAAACACAGTTTTAGTTTTATATTTACTGTGTATCACAGCTATTCCCACTTCATCTCCTGAAATTAATGAATCTACATCAAATGCTGCTACTTCTGGTTAGAACAAAATACATTCAAAGCAAGAAACAACTGTCAGATATGAAAATAATGTCAGTTTTAAAACCATTAAATAAATTATTCACAAAAGCTGACAAGAAGGACACCAAGCTGACGTTCAGTTACCCTGAATGTAGTTAAGAGTTTTCAAGGATTATAACACAGTTTGGTACTCATTTGTAAATATGTATGGGTTTGTGTAAAACACTAATTTAACATTCCCAAAGTGGGTAAATGTGTACATCAGCTCGATTTTATCAAACCAACTTTATCTTGTGCATCTTCAACAATTTTCTGCATTTCAAATCAGAGCTACAAAAAGGTTTAGGAGGAAAAAAATGACGGCAAAATCATACAACCAAAGTAACAGTCTAAGACAATCTGTGTAACACAGAAAACATCCCCTCTGTCTTTCTCTTTGTGCTACTTTAAAAAGAAAAAAATTAAAGCACTTGTCTTGGGATGCATAACATTATATCGTCAGCATATTTTCTTGATGAGTTTTTGATCAGGAATGGCAACGTATAAAGCCAGCAAGAATATACCCACATCACAAAAATCTGCCAAGAACCCAACAGAAGAAACACAAACACACAGGAACTGCTGCACTGGACCAGACCAGTGCTGCGTGCAGCCTCGCATCTGTTCTTCTGAGATGGTCACAGTTACCTTTCAAAGTGAAACTTCACATTGTAAGTTCTGTCCCAAAAATGAATGGTAAGTCAAATACAAGCCAACCTAGCCCTTTCAAGATGATCAGTGGCAAAAAGAAAGGTGTGTTAAAGAAATCCACCAGGTTCCTTTTTTTTCATACCGCATCAAAACAGCTACATGAGTACATCACGCCCACGAGTCTCCAATGACCTTGTTTGCGTTGCTTTATTTTTCCTGAAATAACAAGGTTAGGAAAAGGCTGGCAAACGCTGAGTGCACACAGTCCGGGGTGGATCCCACTAGTTGCTCTGTGCTTGTGTACAGGTCTGAAGAGCTCAGCGTTTGGGAAAATCACGCCTCTGTGAACTTAATCACAAGCTATCCTCGGGTATTTCTATGCAGACAGTTACTTCTCTGCCCGTGCTCCCAGCAGGCTGCTTGGCAGCATATACAAAGATCTCCGCAGACCAAATCTGGCATTCTTCTAGCAAAGCAAGTTTGTAACTCTCTATCCATATCGGTAAAATCTCTCATTCCAGAAAACTGAAATCCTGGCCTTTTTAAAACTGGTTAAAAACCTCACAATGATTTTATTGAAGCCAGGATTATACACTAACAGTGATGTTTGTGAAATGCACACTGAATTTAAAAGATGCTCCAGAAGTGTGGACTCTGTAATAAATTTCTGCTCAATGAAGCTTAAAAAGTAATCAAATGAATACATCTACTAAACATGTTAAGATCACATGCCTCATGCACTAGGTAGAAATACTATAAGCTGCTTTTATGGTGGGATGAGAACCAAAAGAATCCACTTTGAGTTGCTCTTTCAAATGCTTAGAAATTGTAGAATATTCTTATTTTAATGTTAGCACGAGTACAAAAAGAAAACATAATAAATCAAATGTGAGTGTTAGATTTTAGTATTTCAAGAGATAAGCCTAGTCTAACACAAGCCTACACATTAAATTTTATCCAGGCAGTAATTGAGTCCTAAGGTATATGGAGTTAGTTCTGCTCCCACAGATACAAATTAAAAATTGAATTTCCTTAGATGAAAGTTAGGTTAGGCAGACAGAAAAGGTATATGTTGGAAGCAAATTATAATATAGAAAACAATACCTGCAACAGGGGACTTGATTTTCAACCTGTCGACCTCCATGATAAAGTCATCTTTCAAGAAGAGGAACCCAATGATGGAGAAGAGATAAACTAGGATGAGTGCTAGCACTGCAGTGAGGATAATGGAACGACCATTCCGGGTAACACTTTTTATCACATTTAGCAACGTCTCTTCTCTGTACACCAGATCAAACAGCTGGGAAAAGCATAGAGTAGAGAAAAAACAAATACAAATGAGGCAATATATAGATGCCACATGGGAAAACAATCTACTGAAACATACATCTAGCCATGTTCTAAATTCTCAGCGTCATAAACAGACAATTCACATGGATTTCAGTGGGAGCTGGGCATGCTTATAGGAGGAATTTAGCACAGAACTTTAAGACAGATCACAGCAAAATCCAAAGCTACTAAGTATACATTACATATGAGCCTGATCCAGACGTGGGTAACGGTTACCAACAAGATCCATTGTTTCCCCATGTTCAAAACCAGCCTAAATTAAAATTTAAAAAGTGTCTTTATACTATGGATCTACAGCTACAAATTAATTTTTCATGTTATCTCACATCTGATGAACATGCATGGGCTACAACTCAAAAATGCACTCATGTATGCAAGTAATTACATGTCTGTAAGCTGTTTCTTTGAGCTCATACCATCATTTAAAAGTCACTCACATGTACAAGGATTGGGGCCATCTCTTTTAGGACAAAGTTAAATTCATTTCACTGTTTGTATAAAACTAGAAACATCTATTCTTCTTTACCCTGCACCATATGCTTTCCTGGTATTTAACTTTAAAGAAAAGTATACATTAAGATAATGCTGCTTTAAATGTCAAAGGCCTGAAATAGCAATTAAATGTGCCAAGAATTTTTCAGGAACCTATAGCTTTTTTTCTCTTGCAATTCTATTGATGTTCTGTAGTGCTTTGGACTTTATCTATAATGTATGTATTTCCACTTCAAAACACACAGATTACAGATATAAAGTGACACACTATGATTTATCAAAACGGTCCACAGAAGAAGGTATTAGTCACAATTCACAAGATCTGAAATTCACAGCCTTGTGAAAGGATTAATAACAAAGGAAGGAAGAGGAAAGACAGTTATCATTCATTCTTTACAAGACAAAGCTTAAAATGAGGAAAAAAATATTAGAGTTTAGAATATTTGCACTACAAAGTGAACACCTGGAAGTAACTTGGGAACATGGACAATTATAACATCCACAAATCATGGACATCTGTCAACAGCCATCACTGAAAAATTAAGTACATAAAATGTGTCTTAAACTACTTGGCACTTTGGAAAGTATTTTAAGGTAGAGGTCTTCTTACTCATTGAGGAATAACAGGTAATTTGCTGTTCATTTTTTAAGCAGGAGAGTAACATCCATTTGAAAAGTGTTCTGCAGCTACAGCCACAAAATCTTGCCTCCTTTGAAATCTGCCCAAACTTTGAAGTTGACTTTAATGTCAAGATCTGGAAAACCTGACTTCAACAGGAGTTCTACCAAAGTTAAGGACTGAACTCCTGAAAATTTTCATGCGCTTAGCACACCTCTGTGAAACGTTGGGAGATCACCACTCTTCAGGAAGCTGAGAAAAATACAACAGGAAAGTGAACCCATGTAAATAGCCACGATTTAGTCAGTCTCCCTACAAGTTTCACATGCCTCAGTATAAAGCGAAAGGATTAGAAAACAAGTGCAGTGGAACACCTTTTACTGCTATTCAGCATGAAGGGAGCAGTTAGCTGAGTTTAGCATAATTCTGTATGATTCATTTTCATTGCACCTGTATCATATTATAAAAAGGCATTCCATCTGGGTAATGGCAACAAAAGAAAATGAAGTGGGATACATTTGAAGTGATGCATCTTCCTGCTACACCAGAGGCATGCCGTCCCTATTTCCCAAGTAATATATACATATATTTTTATTTTATTAGGGCTGCAAGATGAAGTGAGGAATGGGATCCTGTGGTATAAGTATGATGGACAACTCCTGTCCCAAAGAGATTATGACTGACACTAGATACAGGAACAATACACACAGAATATACATGTGCTGGGGAAGGGTGGGAGAAAGGAGTGGGCTGTATGATGATTGTCTGAAAAGAAATGAGCAAACTTTCAACTCTAAAAGTAAGTCCTAGCAGAAACAGGTTCTAATGAAAACAGCAGCTCCTAAGGGGCAGCAACACAACGGCATGCTAAAAATACAACATGATTTGGCTTGATTGTCAGGAAGAAATTGAAGACAGCTGCAAGGGTAACGGTATTTTCTATTTTTGCAAAGTTTTCCCCTCCACAGAAGCACATACTTACCAGGAAACTATAGAAGAACTCGTGCACGCAGAGGCCCAGCATGCAGACCAGGACATATGCTACGTGATAGAGAAAAGCCATGTCCATGATGACCGCTCTGTAGCCACGGGTGAAAGTTCCACGGTTCCCAACAAAGCTCACCAGAAACACTATTTTGTTACAAAGCTGTGGAGGAGTAACAAAGGCTAGGTTTATTCCATCAGGAAAAGTCCTGTTATTGTTTGCATTGCTGCAGTGTGCAGAAAGTGTAGACAGGTTGCTTTGACTAAATGTTCAACTTTTAGGTAGCTGGAGTCAGATGAAAGAAATGGAACTCCCAAGGGAAGTACACTGGGAACGAGCCCATGAGAGTAAGTGGCAGTACATCACCCCTCTAACGCTGCACTGTGCCTCATCACATTGTGATTTCCTTCTGTAACATCAGTGAGTAGGTAGGGCGGGATTAATGTCATAAGGCATTAAAAAAACAACTGGGGAGTGAATTCCTAACAATTTTGAGTTTAGACCCAAGACCATGTAAGATCAGCTGGGCATGCTACTACAAAGCGAACAACAGTAACACAACAGGAGGTGCGTGTGCGAGACCTACCATTTCTTTCAGATCATGTTTTTCAATATAAAATCCGTAAAGAAAAAGTAATACCGGGGGCATTTTTGAAGTATTTAAAGCAGCAGCATCAGATTCCCCGTTGCTCCTGAGCTTTGCCTGCACATGAACAGTGGTGCAGAAGTAAATATGAAAAGGGCTAACCTCATCCACTTGGTAGCCCAGCACAAGCAATGAGGACTCAACATGTTTTTTCTTTAACAAATTTGACACGAGCAAGTGCTGCTCACTTGCCGTTACCTTTGACTATATGTCTGGGTAGGTTTTGCCACAGAACTGGTGGCAAACAGCCCAATACTTTGCTGCCTGGTGCGCAGGTGAATTAAAGCTGTAACAGTCAGGCAGAAATCTAAACAGATGACTTTTAAGCATGACTGTATATCTTACCAAGCTCAGTAAACAGGCAAACTTACTCATGTCTAAGTTAATAGATCTGGAAAAGGGCCGAGAGAATTTTTAATTTTGAAAACTTTTTTCTTCTCAAAACCATATTTAAGCTCACAGAAACATCTCACAGATACGTGTCAATTTTGCTGAGCAGACTGGTAGAGAAAATTAGTCTTTTAACATGAGAAACTGTAAATTTGATTCCCCTTATTCAGCAATATTTCTTTACATTTCATATTGTTTTTATTTTTAAAATATTTGCATATGCACAAAACCAAAACATCTTTTTTTCTTTGCTTCCCACTTTGCTGATACTGCTGTTTGAGGATGACTGGAAATGATTTTTTTTTTTGGGGGGGTTAACCAGTGAGCCAGAAAAAGAAGTTCTTTGCACAGCTCTAACCAAGGGCTTTTTTTAATGGGAGACCCTTAATATCTCTGCTCCTGCTGAAAGGGAAATTCTGCTTGCTTTTTAAGTACTTACATTAGCAGCACCAAGAAGTATCAAGGTAGGACCGAGCCCTATAGTATATATAGACCTGAGAATAATGGACACCAAAAAGGGTCGAATGCCAACAGGCTTGGAGATGAAAAACAGCATTGCTGTACAAAACGCCACTGCTATCCAAAGGAGGAGTGAAAACAACGGAGAGAGCGTGCCTGTATAGAGAAGAAAGGGAGATTTGAGAAAGGCATCTTTGGAGACTCCATTTTTCACCAAGAAACAGATCCAAAAGATCAATTCCTTTGCCAATATAGCTAACAAAAAGCATGATTCATGCATCACAACTGCTGACCACAACTTGCCCTCATTGCGGCAAGAGCTGTTATTATCATAGCATTGTTGATTTTTTTCTTGCACAGGTAATAAGAAGAGCAGCTCATGAAATTGCCATTAAAATCCGAGGAGCGCTCAGAGATTAAACAGTTTACCCTTCTCCTGGAGCAAGCTACTAATCAGCTCCCTTCTGCAGGGATCATTAGGGCTCCTCCAGTCTAATTCCATGATTGCTAGGCTACAGAAATAGCCGGTCCTCAGCGCAGCGCAGCAAGTGGCACCGCGCCGCAGCCGCACGTTCCGATCCCCTGCCGCACCAGAGCACCTCGGTTTTAAGAAAAGCAGCTTTCCTCTGAACGGCTGCGGCCGTTCAGCGGCAGCCTCCGCCTCTGCACGGGAGCAAGGCACTCGCTGCGGTGGGGGGCAGCCGCGGGGACTTCGGCAGGAGCGGGCAGCATCTGCGCCGCCGCGAGCGGCTGAACAGCCGCGCCTGGCTCCTGGGGAGGTGGCGGGTCCCGCGTCCTGCAGAGCTCCTGCGGGCGTGCGAGCCGCGGCCTCCAGAGTCGGTCTCGTTGCCACTCTGCAAGATGCTGGCTCCAGGCTCTGCCCGAGTTTTGGGCGATGCCCCTGTTTTCCCTCTCTCCTCTGCTTAAAGCCCTGGAAACACACCATGTTGCTGCGATATAAAAAGCACATTCAGATCTCAGGGCACCGTCACACTTGCACACTGACTTCTATAGTTATCAGATGAACTGAGAGGTCAGTGACGGGGGACAAGGGAGTAGAAAATTTAGCTAGACTCACAATAGAAATCATGCTAACTCTTTGGCAACGGATACACAGCTGAGCAGCATCAGTGGGATCAGCAAACAAAGAGATGAGGCCCTAGCCTCAGCATTCAGATGGCATCCGAACTTTTCCAAAGTTCAGGAGTGTTTATATCCTTGGCAGGAGGTGAACCTGCTCGTTCTGTCAGAGGGCAGCTCTGTCAGATAGTTTCTTCGCCAACAAGATTTGGAAACTTTTAATGGATCCTAAAAAATAACTTCCAAGTGGATCTGAAAGGTGAGGCCAAAGCACTCAGAGTTTCTTTAACAAATTATTTTTCCTTCTTCCCTACTGCAAGTCAAACTATTTCACGTTGCAGGACCCACACTGGTAACGCGTGCAGACGTGCACGCCGGAGGCACGGAGTCCTCACGTGGAGCACAATTTTGCTTATGTCACATGATGTAAGAACTGCAGAAATCTCAAAGGCATCATTCTTGGGATGATTAGATCAGCCCAGGCACCTCAGACATCCACGTATGGGGGGATTTACACAAAGGTAAAGGGGAAAAATGGGAGACAATCATTTGTCTCGCATGGTTGTCAGATCAGGTTTTGGTGGAGGGGGAGGCTAGAAATAAGGAGGCTGCCGCGTGACCTGCTAATCCCATTTGGTCACACCTATTGCTTATTGCTCAGGAACTGCTTTTGCTTTTACAAGCAATAGGAACTGGAATCCTATCACTGAAGTCACTGGATTACTGGGGCCACTTAAACTAATACTATACAAATCTGCAGTTCAAAGTAAGTATTAATACCTACTGATGTGCAGACCAGAGGATTTCCACGAGTATAGATTAGCTAAAATTTAGTAGTTTAAAAGGTTTATTTCTAACTCTTTATTTCTTCTCTTATCCTGCCTGGGCTGTAACGCGGGTGCACGCCGAGTGACTCTTCAGTTTACAAACAGCAAAGCACCACGTACAACCGCTTCCCTTTTACACAGCACAGCCCTGCAAACTTTGCTTCGCGAGGCTGCGGAGATGCCCGTGCCGTGACCTGCAGAGACCACCCCGCAGGGCGAAAGGGCAGCGTGGTCTCCATGCCAATATACTTTAATCTGCTGCCTTTCTGTTGAGCCAGCCAACAGGAATGTTTGCTGGTGCCAACTCTGGTGTTTGTGAAAAGCACATGTATCTACTAGAAGCTGGACTGCTTCCACCAGCCCAGCTCACATGCCATCAGACAGAGGTGACTTTCAGTCACATTACTGACTGCACTGGACATGAATCAAAGACCCAGAGGTGAATGGCTCCACTCCCATTACCAGTATTCTGAACTATTTAGTCTCCTTTATCCCAATTAAGCTTGTTTTGGATTCAAAGAGGCCTCCCACTAGTCTGCTGCATTTATTTAATGAAATTTATTATTTGCCAGATTTCCTGTGACATGTGACGAAGCAGAGACAGAATCATAGATTCTAAACATATTTTTATATAATGCATTTATCCTCTGCAACAGTTATGTCCTTTTATCCCTATAAACAAAATAGTCAAAACCCAGCAAGCTGGTTTTCAAATTATTCTATTCCATATGTTTTTAAGACTCAAGTCATTCATATTGGTCAATTTTAAGGAATCTCAGTCCGTCTGCCACCGGGAATCCCTCTTTAGCTCAGAAGCTGTAACTGAATGTGTGCAGTAATACACTGCAATATGGCAATATTAAAAAAGAAAGGAAAAGAATTAGCTCAGATCATCTAGATGATCTTCAGTTCAGCAATTACTTTCTGTCCATTTTACTTCGCACTGCATGGGACATGTGACGCACAGAAGATCAACTACGACATTTCAGACAACATCTGGTACCTACTTAGAAGACGCTAAATGGCTTCTGCAGATATGAGCATACCTGAAGGTGCAGTTTTATGTAACTGTGTTAATTTAGAACTGAAAGCATCTAAAATTAAAAGGAAAAATAAAAAAAAACCTCCACTTGCCTTCATCTCCATCATCTCCAAACGGGTAGAAGAGAGCAACTGCTAAATTGATGAATACAGCAAGGTTGAAGGAAATGCTCCCCCAGAGAGAGATGTGTCTGGAGAACCAAAACAGGGGGGGATTATCTAGAAAAGGGAGAAGAGCAACAATTAATGAAATTAAAGCAGGCAGGAACTCAATCAGTAATGGCCTCAAGGGAATTAACAAAAATACAGATGAATGAAGAAAACTGCAGAAAATATTTTCTTTTTTAAATGAAAAAAAAAAAAAAAAGAAAGATCTTGCAGATCTTTTAAAATAGGCAAATATTAAACATAGGTTTTCCATAAAACATAGTTTCAAGCAGAGCTTTTAATCCAAAGATCCCAATACAGTTTATTATACATCAGGGTTTTGCCTCTGCTAAGTTTGTAGGACTGGATCTTCTGTGAAGGGGTCTTCTCACCTGCCTCTGTGCACGAAGTCAAGCAAGGAAATACATTTCAGCACTCTGCATCCCAGTCAACCAGAAGGCCCAGAACGGGTCATCCAAATGACTCATTTGGACCAAGTACACTGATGATGTTATTCAAAGAACACTGAAATAGGCAAGCTTGCAGAACGGTGGTATTTTCCCCACTTCTGTCAAACTAAATACATCTTGATCTGCTTTGGGGAGCAGGTAAAATTTGGTCTGACTGGGATTTGATTCTATGAAAGCTGACTGCTTCCTGCATGATCCTCAGACGTCCAAGGTCACCTGCTGATAAACAGCTCTGTACTCCAGCTTAAAAGGACTCAAACGAAACCAGGCTCTCCATATGTGAAGTGCTGTACAAATACACAGAAATAGTCTATAGCCCAAAGAACTTAAAACCTAGTTAGAAAAGACTAAAAAGGAACTAGGGCAAAACAGGGTTAAGATTTTGTGTCCAGAGTCGCATACACGATTCAGCAAAAAGGCTAGGAACAAGCTCAGAGGGTACTAAGACCCAGGCAAGGACTTCATATATATGACTGCACTAGAATACGTTTAAATGAACGTTTAAAACAAGACTCTATGTGCAATGGTGTGAAAAAATTTCTAGCCAGAGACGTTTATTTGATGTATTCCTATTAATTAGATTTTAAAGTACTGAGAGCCTCCTGCAAGCATGCAGAGCATATCCGTGACTTGCCTGCACCCAGCTAACTTTTTATAAACAGTAGACTCCTTCAACTGCATATGACTGTCTCAGGCTTTAGTCTAAATAGACTTTAATTGTGATTAGGTAAATATTCAGATTTCACTGTGATAACCGTATGCTGTTGGCTGCCGAGATTTAAGCATTTGGAGCCATTGCAAATGACACGTGTCAATCTAAGCAATACAGACTGCACACTAACAGACACTTGGCCTAAAGAATGAACCGAGCCCCCAACCTGTATTATCTTTTCAAATAAAAAAAACACATGGGAATTTGTGGGCCATTCCACTGATGAAAGGAATTGAGGAATTTCTGTTCTGAATAAAAATAAGCCTATTTTCTTTGCTTATAGCATTAGGCAGATCTGGTCTATGTAAGTAGGGTTGGGCTCTTTTATTCGTGTTCTTAAGCAAAAACCGCAGATATGATTTTGTTACTAGAGTAATTTGTCTACAATATAGTGACTTTTATTCCCAAATAGACTGTGCAGATAGGGAGTTATTCTGGAACCGGTTATTTTTCAACTTCAATTCTGGTCAGTTTGTCAGTACAGGCAAGTTCTCACAGTGCCACCAAGGGAGGCGGACCTGGGCCGATAGGATTCACACTGAAAACTTACCGCTGCCTCTGAAAATTATAGCTCGGGAATTGACATTTCTAAAAACTGTAACCCACATTCATGTTGCCATCACATTAAGGATGCTACATTAAACCATCTTGCTTTGACTACCCAAACTCCCCGCTGCTCTGACCATAGCTCCTATTCTTCACTTCCTTCCTAATCAATTGTGTAACGCTGCTGTGAGCTGTTAAACAGCTGACGTCTGCCACCCCAGCAGCACCTGCTTTTTAGCACTGATCGAAGTGATCACTCTTGTGTATTTTTATATATATATATATATATGTATATAACATATAACTTTCTTCCTTATCCCTCAAGGATACTGTAGATGCTTCATTAGCTTGCAGCCTTGTCATGATCTTGACCCTGCCTGTCAGATCTGCAAGCCGCCAGCAGCTGAAGGTGGTACGTAACGCCTCGACCCACTACCCTGGGACGAATACCAGTATGGGCTTCCAGACTGGGCATACTGCAACCTCGTCGAGCAAGGCTGATGTGAACTGGCAGAGAAGAACTGACTCCATGGGAGTCGGGCAGATTTAAAGCAGCTGAGGTTCTGGTGAGAGATGTTTTTAAGTGACTGACATTTACAAGTTTTTTAATGGTCTTTTAGGAATCTGAAAACCTCAAATATGCAACTACATATGGTTTTGTTAAATATTAGGGGCCTTGGCTTAATTAGGTGCAACTCTATTGAGTTTAGTGGAACTACACCCAGTTCATCCATCCCTCAATTTAACTTTTGGAGTCCAAACATCATCTTGAACACATTACTTACATTACTAACTGCTCTACAGTATGCCTCTTTTACGGTGGCATGCAAGTGTCTCAGCTGACCTACACTCTGCTGACCGACACTCTCAAGCCCCAAACAGTTTTGTCTGTTGCAGTATCAGAGTGAACAGAGAAAAGTGTATTATTAAAATGAAGAAAATTGACAGCTTAAAAGCAGGGTTTTAGCATAATTAAGCTATTTTTTGAAGTTGCAATACTTACTCCTAATTTTCTTTTGCCATTTCATCTCGTTGTACAGATCCTCTGTCTGTTGGAAAAAGTCATTGACTTTGCTCCCTTGTTCATCTCTCTCTGTTGTATTGAACACCCGACTTTTGGATTCCCGAGTGAGGAATTCACAAATATTGGGGACAGGGAAGACTATTTGTTCCATTGTTCTATCGTGGCGAACAATCTATAAATAAAATGCACATTTTTTTCAGGATCAGTGACTTTCCAACCATTTTGCCATATCTTTTCTTGTTCACAGCACCCCTTTTATTTATAAATTATTGCATAAATTATTTGAACATTACAATGAAGTTGAACCAATCTATCCTAAAACAAAGTAAAACTGCTTTTCTATCCTCAAAAGCCTGCCTAAAAATAAGGTGGCAAATACATGTCTCAAGCAAAACCTAGGCCCAAAATTCCCCCAAATATAAAAAATGTTCTGATGCACAATGCTTCAATCTTGCAATAAATTGAAATGAATCTCTCCCAGTAAACAGTGCAGAAGTTCAGGGGCTTTCTGCTCAGATTACAAAATTCTTTTCTCACCTTGACTTTATTTCTATGATGAGATAAGTTGTGAAGGTGAACATGCAAAAATAGCACCTTGTTCCTTAGACAGCACCCATATCTTGTCAGCCTTTATCTGCTTACTTGGCAAAACCCAAGGTTTTGCATTGTTTGTATTTCAGGGCCTACCGAGTTACCATCGAGTGAGCTAGATTTTATTCCATCTCCCTACACTGTCATCAAAATTGCTTCTCCACTCTACTCATGGACTCTACATTACTAATAATAGAGGAATGGTTAGAAAACTCATCTTGACTCTTAGATCGATGTCTCTGTACAGCCACCAGTGAAAAAGAACCCACTATTTGACTTTCAAATCAAACAAATGAGATACCCTGATATAGGGGTGCTATATCTGAAATGCCAAACAGGTCCAGGACTGCTTTTAGTGAAAGACCAGCGAACATCCATTTGATGTAGCAGCAATGCTGGGTTGAGCTTCATTTTTCCAGTGACAGTCCTGCATTCAAGAACCCTTCTTTCTCTCTGTTAATTCATATTTATTATGTGAACATACTTTAAAACCACCCATTTTGAGCCATTTCTAAGAGTAACATATTCAAGCACATTTGTGTTAGAGACGAAGGATAATTGTCTGCCCATGGGCATGTGCACTATGTGAAATTTGAATAGACTATTTTGAAGTGTCCTAAGTGAATAGTTCTGTCTCAGGCCAGCAGTTGTGCAACGGGACTACGTGACTAGCGGCTAACCTGGTAGGGCGAGTAAAGGAAGCTGACGGCATGTCTTCAATTCCGTCAGGGACTCAAATGAAGAGATAGGCTGCATGTGCTCCTCTGCAGAATGACATTTAAAAAGCCTCCCTGAGAACAAAGGCCTCCATATCTGCTCGAGGAACAGGCTTTGCAGCCATGAGGTTTTAGGAGATTTCAGAAACTACACCAGGAAGAAACTATTGGCCTCACAAAAGCAGATCACAGTGCTTGTTTCACGCCTAAATTTACAACCTACCCAGGCAACTTGGCTTATAATTGCTAAGAGATACCTCAGGAGCACCTAAAGTATTAAAATATGTTAAGTGGAACACTGAGCTGCCTTCTGGACAACCACAGCCATGGAGCTTCCATCCATCCTGTGGTGGGATAATGTGACCAGTATCAAGCAAAAAGGATGGTGGGAAGCAGGGAAGGACCCAGCCATGGCCTGTCTTGATGGCAGCCACGACAATATGGACCTGAGGAGCTTGCACTAGACGGCTCCCTACGCACACAAGCTCAGGTCCAATGTTGATGGAGCCTGGGAGCCCACTGAAGGTGAAACTACTGGCTCAGGTTCAGGCTGAGCCTATGTGCAACCATACTGTGCAGTTTTCCTACTCGGACAATTTTGGACTTGACACAGCATTTCCAAGAGAGAGCCAGATGCCTCTTCTTCCTGCAGTCTCTTGCAGCAGCCATCTTTGCACCACAGAAATCCTCATCCTTACGAAGTCACTAAGGACTAGAGATACTACAGTGCCTAACTCCTATCTTGATGCCTATAATCCCATGAAATCTGTAAGAGCACAGGGTCTGATAAAAGAGTTAAGAACCTTAATACCTCTGTGGATCTTGATCTAAATCCAATCCATGGCAGGGGTAAAGTTTAAAATAGAGAACAGAACTGATGAACCAAGCCAAGCCTTGGTCTTTTGAACAAAAGCCATACTGAATGTCTACACCACTTCAAAACCTCTTTGTACTCCAGCCAAACTTTTAATTTGATCAGTTAGCATCAGTGGCTTTGAAACTCATGATTATTTATTTGAGTGATGTACCATACAAGATTATTCTTGACTTCATGACACAGCTACTATCCACAGTCATTATTTCCCTAACAAAACATGTTTGGTAACACACAGGAAAGCTACTGTAAAATGATTATTTGGAACCACTTTTAATACAGGTGCATTCCTTTTTCTCCCATAGCCAAAAGCATATTATTCAACCTTCTCCTTCTCATAAATAATCTACACCATTTGAATAAGCTTTGCTGTTCAGAAGCTTAAAAGGAGGCAATATACCATGCACAAGATGCAAACTTGTCTCATATTCAATCTTCTAGTGAGCAATTCTTTACCTCTATCTGTGCCGTATGATTGGCATAATACCTCAAGGCTTCATCTCCTTCATCTGGATCTGACCCTGGCTTCAGCATCTGTTGCAATGTTTTATTGTGACGAGCCAACTAGAAAAAGAAAAAAAAATCTGATTTATGTCCTGCTGCTATGTTTTCAGCTTTATCATCTCCACTTAACTAACACAAATCCTCCTTCCCCCACCCCCATATACTTACATGGTCAAACCAGTGGGGCTCTTTCCACAGATAACAACAAAAATGTAATTACTTGAGAACAACAGAAATAATTTAGTCTTAAAAAGTCAGCAGCAAGTCTTCAGCTGAGATTTATGAAAGGCAGCTTAGCCTGCAGCCTAGATGGTTTTTGGAGGGCTTTTGACAAATGCCAAAAAATTAGACTGCTTCTTTTCACTTAAGTTCAGACACAGAATTTGCATATCTCTGGCTAGGTAATTACATTTAGAACTAAATTTTCTCTGTGATTTCACATAGCTAAACTGTTCTTCACCATGTTGTAGCTTGGTATTTCAGGGCTGCCAAGATAAAGTCCATAACTGTTTCAGAGGCAGCTGGACTGCAGTGGCAGGCAAATACATTCTTAACTGTATAGTTTATATACATAGCACATATGTACACACACAAACACACAAATATGTATCTCCTCCTACAAACTTCTACATATGATATACTTTACATGACTCATAAAATACATCTCTTCCTGTTGAATAGTAAATACTTTAAACGCTCGATAGTTGCACCAAGTTTAATACTGAGAATGTCAGCAAATGCACTCATAATGTCTTAATGTCTCTAAGATCAGTGAGAAACAAAGCCCTAATTACAAGGCATGATGAAACACTACTAAAAATGCAATTTTCCCTATATCATAGTGAGTGGTTTTCATCCAGAATCTCTGAGGTGTTTCATCCATTGTAAGGTGAGGGAAACTGAGGCAGGAAAGGAAAGGCTATCTTGCAGACGTGATCGAGGTCTTAATCACTACGCAGACATCACCACAACAGACTAGACACAGACATTAGAAATGAGGCAGGCACAGCACTCAAAATGACTGCAGGAACTAGGCTTTGAAGTGATCATCACCACAGGTGGGTTTGGGTTTACTACACAAAAAAACACCGTATGTTGAGAAATTATAAAATAAAATCTACAAAAAGAGTGTCAGGGATCAAGTCTGAAAGCTACAATGGATCTAAACAGATATTGTAATAACCTAGCCAGAAAGTGATCCTGCTTACTTATAAGCCATTTGCATGTCTCACCATCCCCTTGTTCACTAAGAAAGGGTGGGGGAAGAGATACATATCCAAGTTATTATATTTATTGAAGTTCCCTAGAATCTACTGATCAAAATAAAATTTCTTCTGAATCTTGATACAAACTTATTAATTAAAGATGAATAATACATGGAATGCCCAAAAGCAAGAGAATAACAGAAAAGAATGTTCAGGAAGAATAAACGTATTTCCTACAACCTCCTCAAGGACAGAAGTCTGCTTGGTCCTGACAGTAGAGCCCTGAGCCAATGTGGTAGAACATCAGCCTTTTATAAAAGGGTCACACGCAGATATTCAGGGAGACATGCAAAAAAAATCACATAGGGGACTGCAGAGCAATATGCTTTCCATCAATAATAGATTTCTTCCTTGAATATTTACTTTTTTACTTTATCTAGCGAACGTATAGATAGTCTTATTACATGTATTAATATCTTATGCAACTTCCACTTATTTTTAAGGCTAAAAAGAATCATTAAGGCTATCTGACTAGTTCTTCTTCTTCATACAAGCCATATAACTTGATTCAGTCAGTAGTCTTTGCAGTACACCCACAACATCATCTCAAGAGGGCAACCTGAATTCATTTTCTATAGGTCTTTGGCATCCCCCTCAATATATGCTCTAGCATCATGGAGAAACAAGAAACAAGTGTGGAAACAAGGTAGTAACTGTTTGAAAATTCCCTTTAAACAGTGTTATTATTTTCACCTTTCAGCTTTATTGAATGTCCCTCCACTTCTGTACTGATGAAAGGGCAAGCAAGAGCGCCCAATTCACCTTCTCTGTATCATTCATCATTCTGTACACTACTGTCACGTCCTCTCTTACTTGTCTCTTCTTTAAATTAAAACAATCCCTATCTTTCCCATCCCTCCTCAAACAGAAGACTCTCTGTGACTCAATTATTTCCTTTGTCCATCTCCAGATGCCCTTTACTTTGGCTATATCTCTTCTTTAAAATACGAACAAAAGAACTGACTAGACAGAATACAATCACACCCTGCTTGGAGCCATGAATTAGCATAACCAGAAGTATATATATTCCCCCTTTTTTATCTTCTCTAATACAGAGGAACTTTGCCTGTATCTTGACCCTTTTCTCCAATGCCAACCATTAAGATTTTGAGTTTTCTAACAAATAACAAGTCAAGGATGTATGCATAGTTCTTCTCATAAAATTATGCCAGTTTAGAAAAAGGGACAGGCACAGATTCAGAAATACCCGTTTTTACCACAAAAAACTTCTTTTATAAACATACTTTTGTGTACAGAATTGGAAATACCATTTGTAACCCATATGAAAACTCAAGGTATTGCTTCCTGATATACTTTCAACTGTCCATAACTTTTACTGTAAAAGTATCTCTTGATAAATATGAGTAACAGAAGTTCCCTTACCACACGGACTAGAAGGGAAAACCATCTCAGCCCTCTTGTGCTGTAACGGGACTGACTGCGACGGTGTGTTAAACTTAACAGACTGCTGGTGGTTTGGGACAGCACTGATGCAGTGCATATTTTACTACCAGGTTTCATGTGAACAGCCGCTACGCAACTTCAAAACACGTGCATTCAGTGGTCTTCATTATACTTTACTAGACTTGTGCTTTCAGGCAGCAACTGTCTTGTGCTGATGTGTGTACAGAGCCTAGCACCACACAGCTGGGCCTCCCTGACACTAGCACCAGACAAAAACATCTGAAGAACAGGGCAGGGTCCTCTGACACCTTGGCTGCCAGCAAAGAGACTTCGGAACCAACCAGGGATTGCTGACCAAGCTGGAAGAACTACAGCAGATTTCAGAAGGGAATCCTACCTAAAGCTGTCAGCAGCAATGGTAGGCAATAAGCGCTCATAATTTCATTTCTTCCTGTTTCCCCATCTCTCTGTATCCACTTGCCTTCTGTAGTCTAGACCTTCAGACAGTAACCTCAGAGAAAAGGGTTTATCTACTTTCTGCTTGTATTGCAGTTCCGACGTGGCATGGATTCCTCTACGCTGACACAGCGCCAAGTACTGCTAATATTTTTGTATTGTCGCAGCTACATCAATGAAAGAATGGTGTGGACAGTAATCTTTGAAAGCTCAGATATGAAGCAGAGGCCCACAGTAAGACACAGAAGAGCTTTATAAATGCTATGTTATTTGGCAACTACAATGTTTTCTGAAGCTCTGCTTTCATGATCCTTCCTTCACCCTGTAATGAGCTCAAAGGCCCACGTGGGCAAAGGGGACTGTGTCAACAGACTCCTCGACGAGTGCAGAGCTTTTTCTGAGATCAAAGACATAGCAATGAAAATAACAATGTAGTGACAAACTGTGAACCTAAAATATGGGAAACTTATCCAAGCTGATAATACACCCTAGATGACAGTCTGTGACTGGCCTGTAAAGGCCGTGCAAGCCCCGACTGACATTTTTTCATATTTAACTCCTGTGATGTGCTTAAATGTTATTTACAAAGTGCTGCACAAACCTTTTGAGGCGGCTGAACGACAAGACACGGGACGAGCATGGACAATAGTGACTATAAGGAAAAGAACAGCCCCATCTATGTTTGCAAAGCAAAGCTCAAAAATGTGCGTCAGGTGTTAACTAATACAAAAAACCCCCATCACTAGAGCCTGAATTTGCAGAGCGCCCAAAAAAATATCACCTCTGAGGAGAAAACTCTCTCAGTCAGGCACTCACTCACCCATCAACCATGCCAGTGATGATACTTTAAATGTCAACACTACATTTTACTACTCATCAAGGCATGTAGGGATGAGGAAGCAATAACATACAATAGAACAGTGATTTCTGAAGAGGAGATGTGTAAGGCAATAGCTATATGAATAAACATCACTTGGCTTTCAGTCAGTTCCCAAGGAAGGATTGTTGTTCATCTTGAAAGACTTTTACTTCAAAAATTTGGAAAAATACTGTAATGAAGCATCAGTACAAAACGTGAAAGATTGAGGACAGACCAAGAACACTGAAGACACTAATAAAGAAACAGTACAGATAAATGACAGAATTACAAGTAATACTCAGTCTAAACTCCTCACACATGATTATAAAATCAGATCTGCTGGTCACCTGGAATTCCATATACGATCATCAGCATGGAAAACCACAGCAGACCCATCTTTTGCGATTAACAACATAAGGGTTTCCGGCAGGCTTTTTGTTTTAAAGTCAATAATTCCTTCAACAAAAATGCAGTTATTTAAATGTTCTCAAAGAAGAAGTGATTTAAAGCTGTGAACACTCATGTCATCAGCCTGTTAATAACTCATTGACGTGGGATACTCCAAGGGTCTCCTCAATAGCCCAGTCCTCACTGGAGGCATGAGGTCTAACCCAGTACACAGCAGAGACGGCTGTCAAAACTCCTGCCAGCTTCACCGGGCTTTGCTTTAGGCCCCAAAAAGGACAGGAATCCGATAAATATGAGCTAGAAATAGCAGGTTGAAGACTCCCAAATTCTATGAGATCTGTTTCACCCTCTAGAGTTTTAAGACTACCAAACCTGGGGGGGAAAGGTGACTTTTTATTACTAGAATGGTATAAAGGGATCCAAATGGGTGAGGCTTAGTGCCCTGTAAGCAACCAGGATTTTCATGGAAGAGTCGGTTCACTGGCAAAGTGTCAAAAGTGTTAAATTGATTTTCTAGAAAAGGCCGATGGAGAATTAGTATAAGCTCTGGATAACTGGCTGAGAAGCACAAATAAAGTCACAAATAGATTCTGTGCCTTGAAACACTTTCTATTTACTGTATTACCATAAAGAAGCACTACAAACACCTAAAAAAATAGAAAGAAAATTATTTTTAAAACTGTTATCCTTGTCACCAGTTCCCTGGAGTCTCTTCTCACAGTTGTAAGGCAATTTGGCGGGGAAGATACCTGGCACACAGGCACACCTGGGCGGCGAAGGGCGCTGGGTTAGGTCGGGATCGTGCTGGGGACTGGGGCTCATTTTGGGGAGGGAAGTGGATGTGTGGTGCGCTTGCAAGCTATAGCACTGCACGGTGCCCTCTCTGCCCTTACCCCATGCCCCCACGGCAGCTCACTAGCCAGCCCTCCGATGTGCCAGTCAGCCCTGTCTAAGGTGTCAGGGCAGAGAGAGGCCAGAGCACAGCCCTGGACGTTAACGAGCTACAGACCCTGGGGAACGTGAGGCAAGAGCGGTTTGTACAGACCTGCGGTGCAATGCATGACATCTGACAGACCTGCTGTAAGTCGACGCAGTGCAATGTGGGTTTCCAGCCCAAAGGCCAGCGTTCTTTCACCAGGGACCAACAAGACCAAATACAACTTCCAGGAACGGCAGAATAATGGCATCTATTCAGATCAGTTTCACCTTGCTGTGCAGACAGACTTGTGCAGTTGGGGCTCGTTCACAGTCACAATCTCTTCCTCTTTTTTCCCCTTTGGTCCCTCAGCTCCTGTAGCCAGGCAGAGTGAGATCTGGCACCACCAAACCCCCTCACGAGGGGAAGCCCCAGTCATCTCACCAAATGCTTCATTTTCTGCTTGGAGAGCAAGAAAGGATAAAAAAGCTGCCTCAGGACTGACAAGAAAAACCTCAAGGAGAGCGAAACAACAGCAAAGAGAAAGTCAAGGGAGTAGCAAACAGGATGGGTGAGAGACAGAAGAGGACAGGAGACAGAAAAGGTGATCCTCTTCCTCGGCGTGCCAGCACCTTACCACACACCAGCTCCCTGCCCAGGGCAAATGAGAACACTCCTTTGCCATTGGTAAACAAGGAGAGAGAGAAAGCAAGGAAAAAGGAAATGTCATCTTAACCGTAACTGAGCAGAAATTTTTATTCCAACTGGCTGTACTAACAGCAATAACAACTTCTCAACTCCCCATGTTCCAATCAAAACTGAATGGTGCTTTCTGCAATACACAGGGCAAACTTCCTTTCCAGAAGTCATTATAGTTTTATAGAGCGGCACCTTTGCACTCTACCACAAAGCAATCTGTTAACAAACATTAGGAACAGCAGGGATAGAGCAATGGGAGACTCTCAAATCAAGTATTCATTGATTTAATTTAGATGATTACACTGTACAGAGCAACCAAAAGGGTTCAGAGTTAATCTTCCCCTGATGGCTTGTGGTACAGCAGGGCCCTGGGTGGTCCAGATGCTTTGGATTCTGTTGCTGGGTCTTCCATGGCCTTGTGTAACCTCTGAGACACCACCTCTCCTTCCCAGCCTCCACGTGGTGCACACTACAAATTGTGGATAATAGTGATCTACCTCACAGGGAAGGGAGAAATAAAACACCCTGACATTATCACATAAGAGAAACTACCACAGTTAGGTGATCTCTACCACTATTAGGTTTGCAGCCCCCATAGTAATTTTATTGCTATTTTTGCTGTGGTTTTGCTGTTCTTTTATCTCTGATGAAAGCCAGTAGAAGACAAAATGACTTTCCAACATTTCAATGAGCTTTACTTTCCTTTGTCATCTTTGTAATTTCTTTCATAGGCAAAGCTTACTTGCAAAAAAAAAAAAAAAGTGTACGTGTGGGGAAAGTTCAGATCAGATAAAATGTGTTGCAACAAAACAAAATTAATTTGAGGGCACTGGGTGTGAAACACCTCTGCAGGCTATGTGTAAACTGTCAAATCGGCTCAACGCATACATTGGTCACATTTGGGTTTTGGTGTACACTGACCATACTGAACATAGGATGTCGACAGTTGCAATCTTGAGTGTTCCAAAAGGATGACACAACTGCACTTGTAGACTGCCTCCTATGATTACTGTAAGTAAAATTTTAGAGAGTACAGGATGGAAGGTAATAAGGAGATGATGGAAGTGTCAGACATGATTATGGGAAGATAACAAGAAAGTTCAATGGAAGATGAAGAAAAAGTGAGCAGAGTTACTGAAACTAGTCTTCTTCACAGTATAACAAGAAGATCCCAGCCACACGCAACTTCTATGAAAGGCAGATAAAACATTGTGCCCAAAATAAGACGTTACTGTTATGCTCACCAACACTGTACAAACCCAGTCTGAGAAAGACCAAAACCAGCAACAGACCAGCAAGCATATGGATCCCAAATCCACACGGGAAGAGAACTGTTCACCTCTAAAAGCCACCAACACTTTATATACATACAAAATATATACATAAACCTGAGATAAGAGAGCTATGAATGGCATACCCTTTTCAGGAACTCCCAAAATCCTCTTGTTATCATGCACTTTACTTTCTAGGTTCCTCTTCTTATCCAGAACAGTGATTGTCTGCAAAATAGCTATCTACTGCTGTCCAATATGTGTCTTCTAAAGAAAAGGAAGGCTAGCACAAACAAAAAGAGGAACTGCTTATGACTCTTATTTTGGCATATTTACACATATTTCTTCCTGTAAGACATAAGACTAGAAGACATTGACTGGCAGTCAACCTCCCTTCCTCTGGCACCAAGCGCAGAGCAGAAAGTAACTCATGGGTTGATACTTCCAGAATGAGCTCATCTTCTTCTCCAGGGTCTACACAATCTACATGGAAACCAGATCAGTCTCTGACCTAAAGTGTGAGACTTGCATCACTGGCTCCCTCCTCGTGTCTTCCCACCCTTAAGTCTCATCTCATACATTTGCAGTATAGCGCCATGATGTCTTTTGCACACTGTGACCTCTTAAGCTGGATGCAGTTCACCAACCCAACCTATGATATAACCAATAGCTCTGCTACATGCAGGTATGGCTTGGAAGACAGCCACTGTACATACACTGCACTTGTAGAGGCTGGGATGAGCCATCTATCAATCTTCAATGAAGCATATTAAAGAGGCTTAAGTCCTCAGTTGCAACTTGATATCAAGGCTCAGCCTCTGTGATTCAAGCACTTGAGTATGGCCATTATGTGGTCCTCTTAGATGTTACAGCAACAGCAAAGTAAAAAGTCTGTTCATCGCCAATCTTGTTAGCATCCCACTTCTTCAACAGTTATTTCCACAACACACAGAAAACCATAACTTGGTCATTCAGGGTCAAAAACATATAAGACTAAAGTAGCAAGTACACAGATGGAGCTGCAATCGGTCAAATTCACAAGAGACATGCATTTCGTCATCTCTGCATGGGTCTGATGTATAAACTTTGTGGGGTACAAAACAGGGCAGTTACCAAGTGTGGAGATGGACAGAAACTGAGAGATGAGTCCCTTCAGATAATTACAGTGGTAAGATTTTCCAGCTTTTTCAATCATGCTGTTGAATGTTTGCCTCACTCTCCAATTAGCAGAACAAAATATTTAAAAAAAAAATAATTCAGGGGCATAGGAACAGAGAGAAGAGAAAGTAGAATGGCGAGTCGCTCTTTCCAACTCTGTATTATGGCTAATAATAAGTCCTCAGGAAAGCACTTTTCACCTTGCACCTCTGAAGTAACAGTCCCTGGTGGGAGAGCAAAAGGGTAAAAATTTAATCTCTCCTCATCAGACATTCATAAATAATGCTGCTTTACCCAACCAACAACCAGCTAACTGGTGCTCTGCAGACAGACTCATAGAAAGCAAAGGCTAGAAAGACCGAGTTCATTTAAAACGACCACAGATCATCATTCATAAAACACATCCTGAAAATCCTTGCCCATATATACATAATGGCAGAGAAACGGTTTCTTTAACCCCAGGCTGATTAGATGCTTATCTGTGTGCAGGTCTGTAGGTGTTTTACTCTTGTAAACCTACTGGTGGTCATAAATAACTGATCACCTCACTTTTGGTGTAGAAAAGCATAATCAGCTGTGAAAACTAAATTTCACAGCTGGACACTTTTAATCAGTAACTCTTAAAGCTGCCTCAGAAAAAGTGCAAGATGGACCTCATTTTCAGATTTCTGTGCTGTGTTAAATAAGTGAAATAAAGAGGATGGCACCTGCGGTAGCTCTGCCTATTTGTAGATTACAAATTCAGACCTTGTCTATTCTGGAAACCTCTATGATGACTGAGATACCTAATTAAATTATGACATCAGAGGAGATGAGAGTTAAAATTGAGCAACTGTGAGGAACAAACATATTTTGACATTCTGATTAATGCTCTTTATTTTTGTTAACCTGTAATTACTTCAGTGACTACTGAACAATTGAGACAGATAAAAAGGTGTGTCTTTGTTAGAGAAGATGTCCCCCCCCCCGTTTTTAATTAAGGTGTAGGATTTCACCATGCAGATATCTGAGGCCTATTAGAACTGCTCTGATAATATTAAGTAAGACCAGAGTTCACTTTCATGATATTTCCAAGGTTACCCTCACTTCCCCTCAAAACAAACAAACAAAGCAAGTTCCTCCTAGCTTAGAGTAAGATGTTTTAGTTGTACTTTAGATATAAGAAAAAAAGCACTTCGGTTCATTTGAAGGTCACCTCTAATGGAAAAGCCTCAGCTCAGCCTCCAGAGCAAGCCTTCACCTACAGAAGATTATTACAATTCAACATTTCGTGTAATTCAGCTTTCTTAATATGGGCAGTTTGCTGCAATCTGAGCAAAGTAAGTAGCTACATTACATACGTCTCTGAGCAGACAATATGTACGCACTGCAGTTGAGGGCAACTGAAAGTCTACTTTGAAGAGTGACTTTGTAAAGATGGCACTGTGTGGTTCCATATTTGTTGCCTCTCAATGACCTCTGAATTGAGTTTACTCAGTTTACAAGCTATGATTTTACTTCCACTTAATGCTTCTCCATGCAAATTCAATAGAAAAGCTTTAAGTCAAGCCATGCTCTTTTTCACATGTATCATCACTTTTAATGAAGACTGCGCATGCCAAATGCAAGTGGTGAGCTCTAGGATAAGAGTAGAGTTTGAAGGCAACAGGTCAAGTTCTCTACTAGTATAAATCAGTATTGCTTGCCTACTTTCAGTGGAGGCATTCCCATGTAGACCAGCTGAGGATTTGGCTAAATGAAGACCCGTTCTTAACGTGGGAAGCTAACTAACTGCCCTGCTGCTGATACAGAACCAAGGGAGAACTAAAATCAGTCTCCCCAGCCCATGCTGCTTCAGATAGCAATAAAAAGGTAGTATGTTTATTACTAATACGGGACTGCAGATAGAGCCTGAGAGCAGAGAATGTCTTCAACTGTATGTCATTGTCTCACAGCCAATTTTGAGAGTAAAACCACAGACTAATGTGAAGATTTCACAATGCAGACATTTGACAAAGAAAGGATATATCTTCTGGTGTAACGTTTGGGCCCTGACACCAATACAATATATTTCCCAATGACAAAAAAATCTTGTAAACCACGAAACACAAGGACAGAGGATTACAGAAGTTAAAGATAGAAGAAGAAACCCACAAAGCAGAAATATTAAGGCCACCTGTGCACTCGTGAAATGCACAGTCGCCACAGCCAAACAGGATATATCCCTTATTAATATTACATATACTAAAACACACATGTATAATAGACACTTGATCTTAGTCTAGAGAATTAGAACAAGAAAAATGAAAATAAGCTAAAACCTTTGTGGCCAGCCTACACTAAAAAGCTCTAGCCTGAATCCTAGCAGCTCTCAGCAGCCTAAGTCAACAGGACACCAGAGGGAAAACTGAGGTGCCCACGTAGATCCCTATCAAAGACACAACGGGATTCTGAGGTGAGTTGCTTCCAAGGAGAAGGGGAGAAAAAGAAAACATCGAAGGACAAGTTGCCAAGGTTTTAACCTGAGACCTAACAACGAAGCACAAGTTGCCAAGGTTTTAACCCGAGACCTAACAGCAGCCACAGACATTTGTTTAATCTTTCAGGTGCTCATTAGTGTCAAGCCCCTGTGGCAGCCTCCATACTGCCTCTCTACACTGTAGCTGGATGAAGGTAGAGTTATATACCACCCTAATGAGCCGCAAGGAGGGTGATGTGCGTCATTGGCTTCTGTTTCCATCTTGGCAATCTAAGTGTAAAAGCCTTGCAACAGCTTCTGATTCTGCTGACATTTAATTAGCCGGTGTCATTTTGATGCCATAGCCTGTCTCATCAGGATGATAACTACAAAACAACATGTGGAGCATAAAAGTTCTATGAGAAGTTTCAGGTCTGGCAGCCAAGGATATGAGTCCCCTGACAGTCACAGTTCCCGGGACTTGTCCCTATTAGCCCATTGTTTGGCACTGCTATCAGCAAGAGCTTCTCTGTTAAGGGGAGAGAAACAAAAAGAAACCCAACAACACACCAAAAAACTGCAAACCTCTGCAAAACCTTGCAAAACCCAACACCCTTTAGCTCTAAAAATTCCACCTGTCCTGCAGAAAGGGAGCATCTTTATTGCACAAACTCACAGCTATTCATCCTGAAGGGCAGGTTTACCCTAAAGGATAGGTTTGATCATCTGGCCTCAAAAGGTAGTCCTGTTTATTTAAGTATGTATAGTATTTTTCTCCATTTACCATCAGGTGCTTGGGAAAACAATCTCTAGTAAAACCTACCAATTGCTGCTTGCTCACATCAGCTGCAAAATTTGAAAATGGTCATTGCTACACAAAATGTGACTGATCTATATTTTCACTCAATGTAACCAGTGATTCTGATACAGTACATCCATTTACACCAGACAAGATCAGACCTTTTTCTATTTGGGTCTTTTTTCCAAAATCCTATTCTCAGGTACTAAAGGCACCACTTTTTTAGAGTTTACCAGTCAGAGATGTACGAAAATTCAAATAAACCAAGCCATCTTCTTCACAGAACAGAATCAACTCAAAATCTTCATCAGCAGAACCTAGGCACAACCTAATGTTTTGTAAAGACAGGCACTTATGGGACTAATGGGCCACAGCTCCATTTTTGAGCAAAGCATCTACCTGAGGCAGAGGATGGGCAGAAAGAGGTCAGCAAGCTTAAAAACTCATTGAACCAGTGTAGTCCCCAGATCTCAGCTCTTCTGGAGGATCCTTGCTGGAGCTTAAAGCTGCTTCCCAACTGGATGAGGATAAGACTGTCTTTTAGAGCAAAATGCTCTGGAAGTCACAGCTCCCACAAGGACAGGGAGATCATCAACATTTCTTTTTAAATTTCACCTTGACCACAGTCACACTTCAAGCAGAATACTGTTTTGTCCGCCTGGGACAACACAGCCAGTTCAGAAAGCTTTGGATTCTCATACTAAAGGACAAGTTACATGCAGTGATCCTGTCTTACATTTGTAGGCACACATTCACAGTGTTACTTCTCGTGTTCCCCGTACATTAAACCATGGAAAATCTGTACCCATCATTTTAAGCAAGGTCTTGCCATGGAACCCCTTGACCTGACTTGAATTATACATCGGTCAAGACAATTGGATTCACATTTATTTTATAGAATATGTTTTAATAAATGTATTTTATTTTATACACACACACACAAACACAAGGGGAAAGGAGGACCAAGGTCTAAGTTCACCTGTCTAAATGTTGAAATATAGCTAAGTGAAGGAAAGCCAGCAGCTGCTCCAAGCTACAACACCAAAAATAACCACCCACAAAAAAACTTAAACCTTACAATACCTCCCTCAATCTTATGAAAGCTCTTCTTGCCTTAACAATCCATAATATTAGCAGCACAGGAAAATTTATTTGAAAAATATATGTTAGCATGATCTCTTTAAAAGACTCTTGGGAGTACTAATGTGCCTAGTGATTATGCAATTCTCACCTGCATTACCTGATAAATGCCAATTTTCCTCATTAGTAAAGTAGCTGGGATTGAGTGAGCATAGGAGGAAACCCAGTGTAGCAGTTAAAGGAAACTTCCGGGGATCAAGCAAGCTGTATTCACTTCCCATGACAGCTAATGACTTGTTGTCTATACTTGCTTCTGGCTTGGCATCTTTACCTGGGTATTACTGGGTAATACCACCTACTTTAAAAGAGGGGGAAACAAAATTAACAAAAGCTTTTAACCGCTCCAAAATCCTATAAAAAGGAAAATTAATTCTTAAAAACTTTCTGAAGCCAGTGTTATTATTATCATTTATTTGTTCTGCTGTAGCATATAAGAGTCCCAGAACCATGCAGCTCTAGGCACAGCACTGA
The DNA here is from genome assembly GCF_964289735.1 of Phaethon aethereus. Lineage (NCBI taxonomy): Eukaryota > Metazoa > Chordata > Aves > Phaethontiformes > Phaethontidae > Phaethon > Phaethon aethereus. The sequence continues at coordinate 76,479,109 of NC_138575.1, forward strand.
TCTGGAAAATAAAGGTGGTCCCAGCCCTTGCTATACTCAAACGCAATGAAAGATCTAGAATGACATGCTGAACAGAAACCCACAAAAAAAAAAAGGCTTTGTGCTTCTTAGAATTCCACCTACTTGGATAGCTAAATTTCTTAAAACTGACTTTAGTTTCTCCTTAATGAGTGTGTCTTATCCAAGTCTCATTATCAAAGCAGTTCGATTTCAAATGTCAAAAATAGTAACTTTTAAAAAATAGCCCGTAGTGTACCCCTACTCCCAAACTATATCCATGCCATCAATTATTACCATTTTAATTGCCTAGTTATCAAATACTCTTCACGTGTGTACACGAATATGCGATATACTGCATGAAGTAAATGCTGCAATAAGATTCTATTTTGATAAAGCTTGCCAAGTTTGATAAAGAAATCTTGATTTTTATATTAATATATTAACAAATATATAAGGCTGAATGACTTATTTTGCTCAGTCCATTTAAAATTAGCACCAGAGAGGAAGGAGTATGACTTACTCGTGATGTCCTATTGCTACAGTATGCTTAGTAGTACCTGCAGCAAGAACCTTACAATTCACAGCAAATCCCACCTCTTTTAACTTGGTTTATTTTAAGAACTTATAAATGTAAGAACACTTCCAACTGTGTTAGTCTATCAGAAGACAGCCTGGTTCAAGCTTGTGTCTGTTTATGCTGTATACCTGCATTGATATCAAGCAGTGTTAATTTCTTCTAACCTTACGGGGTGGAAGAAATCATTTTTCATTAAATCTTGGTGCCACCAGGAAATTATATAAATAAAAGTAGTTTTGGTACTCCACTGGGATTTAAATAAATTTTTAGCTTAGCCTCATTAAAAAAACCCAACCTTCTATTTACCTGGAGGTTATAAAGGTATTGTAAAATTCCAAGACCTATGCTCCCACTCCAGCAAGGCATAGAATCATAGAATCATAGGATCTTTGGGTTGGAAGGGACCTTTTAAGGTCATCTAGTCCAATCCCGTGGCCACGAGCAGGGAGACCTTCAACTAGACGAGGTTGCTCAGAGCCCCGTCCAACCTGACCTGGAATGTTGCCAGGGATGGGCCATCTACCACCTCTCTGGGAAACCTGTGCCAGTGCTTCACCACCTTCATTGTCAAAAATTTCTTCATTATATCTATCCTAAATCTACCCTCTTTCAGTTTAAAACCATTACCCCTTGTCCTATTGCAACAGGCCCTGCTAAAAAGTCTGTCCCCATCTTTCTTATAGGTCCCCTTTAAGGACTGGAAGGCTGCAATAAGGTCTCACCGGAGCCTTCTCTTCTCCAGGCTGAACAACCCCAACTCTCTCAGCCTTTTGTATGCATGTAAGCATATGCTTAAAATTGAGCAGTTGAGTAAACATTTTGCTTGTCTGAGAGCACAGAACATGCATCATGAAAGGGGTGACATGCTAGGTCAGTACGCCTGTACTCCTGCAACAGCTTTGGGAACCAGATGGAAGAAGTGACAAGGCATTGAAAATTTGAAAAGTTTTTTTACAGTATTACAATTTGCTTCCCTAGTCCATACCCACTCACATCCTTCTAGATCAAGGACATGTCTACGTAGTTTTACAGGCAGACGAAAGTGCATTCTTCCCATGCTGCAAGCTGACTAGAAGCTATGTAAAGTTATTTCATGTTCTTCTGAGCCTCATGAATAAAGCTCCTGCTGAAAGGTACAGTGTATTAGCTTGGGCTTCATGCCCCATTTAGAGAGTTTGCATCTAGCTGAAAAACACAGAGAAATGCTCCAAAGTATTTGCTGTTAACAGAAGCACATACATACGTACATGCAAACTCCAGGAGCCTGTGGCTATAACCAGTGACTTATCTTACTTCACAGTAAATGTCAAGGGGTCATGAACCTCACAGAACTACTACTAACTCCAAGAAAGCTTTTTTGAGTTTACAAACTACTGAAATCTTTGTTATAACCAACAGGTAGCAAGCTCATGCAGTCATCTGAAAAGCCAAAGGATTTCTTTAGCCTTTTATGATTTCTTTTTTTGGGTAGCCGTTTAAAAACTTGATTCTCCTACACCAATGCTTCTGCACATAAGAAGTGAGTAAATATGAAACTTTTTTGTGTTACTATATCAAAAGCTTTTGTAATCTCTACAGAGACATCACATCAAGATGAAGTCTCTTTGAGGACAGCCTTACTAACTTTGCAAAACAAATTGTAGCCTGCTTTAAACACGAACTTTTAAAAGGACACCAATAAAAATACCACACCAATTTATTTTGACTGAGGCTTGAAAAGAAGAGGTGTAAGAGCTGATGGAACTATCCATAACACACTGCTGGCATTCACCTAAGACTACTGTAAGAAATTAGCTATGTCAAGTTCAAGCCTTGGCTCTGAGCATGACATTTAAACAAGACAAAGAAAACAGAATCTCCTCTGCGGATTTTCAAGAGAATTGTGAATGCTCTCTATCTAGCAATAATAGGCTTGTTTTTCCAGGGTGTGACCTCAAGTACCAGTTTGGGTCATTCCTCCACAAGCGGCTGTAGAAGAGCTACATGTGGAAGAAGCCTCTACCCCAAAGCCAGGCTGCAGAGTAGGGGGTGCAGCTCAGGGTAGTTCCTCATGGATAACTCAGTTCTGTTTTCTCTTAGTGGCTTTCTCATTTCTGCTCATAACGCATCAAATGGGAAAAGCGAGGAGCAGCAGTGTCCAGGCAGCCTGGAGTCAGTGCAGGGGAAGCAGCACAGCTATGGCACGTGGCAGACTGGAGGAAGATGAAGAAATAAAGAAAATAGAGGACAGAGAAACATGTGGAAGAGACGTGATAACGGTCATGACACGGCATATTTAACAGTCAGCACCTTACCGTCATGTCCCAGGCTGCTGCGCCCACATACCTGTGTGTGTGATGTACAAGTGTCCACATGCACTTGCATACGTGTGCCTGCATATGCGTTTGCGGTAGGGGTTGGGAGCTGTAAAGGAGATTTAGTAACAGAAATCTCAGCCTTGCTTGTGACATATTTATAACTTTCTATGCACTGTGGGTCAAACATTTACAAGAATGCCTTTTGCTTCTGGTAAAGTCAACCACAGGAAGGGCAAGGAAGGATGTAGTGGTGGCAAAATGCAGAACCCACCATCGCCCTGAAGAGTGCAACGACAAAAACTGAAAGTCTGAGCTCCCCAAAATAAACTGTCTGTGTTTGAGGGCTGTAGCAGCAAAAAAGAGGAACTCTTGGTCTTGATTCTGCTATTACAGAGGGACCAAAAAGCTGTAACTAGAGCAAGTGATCACAAGCAAGTGTCAGGAAAGTGACTGAAGAGCCACATTGGTTGTAGAAAAAAATAAGTCAGATGAACTATGAAACTGTAAGGAGCACAGCAAAGAAATATTATGTAAATCAGGTCAGCTAAGCCAAGTGGAAGGCCCAGGCATCAAAAAGCAACGTCCACACAGCAAAGCATAAGAGGGTGTTTGGAGAGTGGAGCCAGCAAAGGAACCTGGCAACAATGGCCTTACTGAGGAGGGACCATGCTCGTATCCTGCCCATCCCAGGGCGAGCGAAAGGGCACACATGGGAAGAGTCTGGGGTCAAAGATTAGCAGTCCTGTGCCAAGAATCATAGATTTTTCATTAGTGGAGGAGAGAGAAAGGCCCCAAAGTGCCTGCCTTTCCATTGCTCTGTTTTGATATGGGGCTTGACATGGGTGCAAAGCTATTGTAAACACACATATGTCCTGTGTTACAGAAATGCAATAAAAGGAAAACAGTCCTTTTTTGTAAAAACATGGATATTTTTACAGCATACAGAGCCAATTATGCCATTTAATTCTACAGAACAGGAAGGAGCTCAGTAAATTGCTGCAAAAATATCCAGCCTTATGCAACCAAAATGCTGACCATGGATCAGGCATTTGGAACAGCTGTGGAATGGCATCACGGACCTCCCCTGCACCCTGAATATGTATCTAGGGACAGAGCTTAATCTACACCTCAGCTAGCTAGTGTACCCTTGGTAGTGACCTCTTTTGTAAAATGACCCCAGCAGCCACTTCATATATAGTTTTAAGCCTATATTGTACTCCTCAAAACTTATTTTCCATTGTGTCAAACCCTGTTAAGTCATTTAACACAAACTGTAGGCAGAAGACATAAAATACCAACATTTCAACTTGGCATGCATTTAAATTTTCATTATAAGCATTCATACAAGGAGTAAATAGTCGTACAAGGTCAGGAGCTACAGATGCTTTCTAGACATTCTATCATTTTCAACAGGGATCTTATATACAGTCCTGCATACAGCACAAGAGTAGAACATGGTCAACCACAACAACATAATAACAAGACTTACTTATTTAAATGTGCTGCAAGCACGCGAGCATAACTCAGTAACTGTCTTTGCATTCCTTGCTTGAAAGAAACATTGCATAATACTAGTATAACTATAGATCGCTTCTGCTTCTTTTTCCATTGAGTATTCAATTCCTAACAGCACTTAATAAGCATAATGAACGTAGAACACTCCCCAACCTCATCTGTTCAGTCTAGAGAAGAGGATGCTGAGGGAAGACCTCATCGCTCTCTACAACTACCTGAAAGGGGGTTGTGGTGAGATGGGTGTTGGTCTCTTCTCCCAAGTAACTAGTGATAGGATGAGAGGAAATGGCCTCAAGTTGTACCAGGGGAGGTTTAGACTGGATATGAGGAAAAATTTCTTCACTGAGAGAGTGGTCAAGCATTGGAACAGGCTGTCCAGGGAGATGGTGGAGTCATCATCACTGGAAGTGTTCAAAAAACGCGTGGATGTAGCGCTTCGGGACATGGTTTAGGGGGCATGGTGGTGTTGGGTTAATGGTTGGACTTGATGATCTCGAAGGTCCTTTCCAACCTTAATAATTCTATGACTCTGTGTGATTCTGTTTATTTCTTCTTACTTAGTAAAAACATTTAAAAAAAATTTGGCCCTCATATGAAATACCAAATGCTACCATCTATGATATAATCAAGAAATATATGGTCTTTAAGTTTTTAATTTAAAAAACCTTTTCAAAACTCTTAACATAATTGCAAGATATCAACTGCTCTGAAGAATTAATATCCCGTTAAATAAAAACCTTCAGTGTACATTCTGCCTTTATCAGTAGAGAAGCAAAAGTGATCAGAAAAAGCTTGAGGGCACTACAACATAATTTGAAAGGAGAAAACAGTAAAAAGGCCCAATTATTCTTGGCTGACTAAGATATCTAAAATAATAGGAGTCTTCTCAGTCCAAGTTTACCTGGTATCACAACCGAAGCTACTATTTAAAATACATCAATAATGATAATATGCTTTGTAATTTCATTGATATAAATGAGCTTTTAATGTTAAAAGAAGACAAAGCTAAGCAGGCATTAACTGTTTTGCTCTACATCATTATTTCACACAAATAGACCCTACCAGAGCCTACCAAATCCCATAGAGTGCCTATGCATACAGTGGTATTGCTCGCTTGTCCTGCTCTCAGCAACTTTCCAGATAAAGTCACACATACATGAGCCAGAAATCACAAGAAGGGAAAACTTCCCTTTTTGATCAGACAGGTTTTGTGTGGAGTTTAACCCCGTAACAGTTTTCTGGAAGCAGTCATACAAAAAATAAGACACACCTGATGTGCCAAAATATAGATATTATGGCCAACATCTTTTGGGGAGATGCCATCATCTCCATTCTCCTCCTCATGGTCACATTCGAGGCCTTGGTTATATGCATTCTTCATCACATCCACCTGTAACACAAATCCAACCAGGGAGAAATGAAATAAATGTCATTCTTGGGGAAAAGGCACACTGTGTTTGAAGACACTCGCCTTGTTCAGCTGAAGCCTGGCTGCAGTTTGGAAAGTTCAGCAAGAAGAGCGAGCACTCGAAGAAACACTTTCTGATAAAGACAAGCTTGAAGTATTTATGAAGCTCTAAACTGCTACATTTCTCATCAGCAAAACTGAAATCATGAGAAAGGAACAGGAATGCTGAGGTATTTTCACAAATGCTTTTAAAGATGGATCTCCAGATATGGCAAGTAGTGTTCTGCAGCACTTAGAGTGCATCCATGATTTCCCTCTGGCTAGAACAGGCTGCAACATCACTCAGCATTCTCCACACAGTTTAACAGGAAAAAAACCCACAATGTGAACCAAAAAGGAAAGGAAGATACAGATAGGGGCAGGTTGCTGGGGAAATTCCAAAATATTCAAAAGCCTCTTACAGGACCAATGGGGGCAAAATTGCTGGCGCGTGTCCAGAGAAGGGCAACGAAGCTGGTGAGGGGTCTGGAGCACAAGTCTTATGAGGAGCAGCTGAGGGAACTGGGGTTTTTCAGTCTGGAGAAGAGGAGGCTGAGGGGAGACCGTATCGCTCTCTACAACTACCTGAAAGGGGGTTGTGGTGAGGTGAGTGTTGAGCTCTTGTCCCAACTAACTAGTGATAGGACAAGAGGAAATGGCCTCAAGTTGTGCCAGGGGAGGTTTAGATTGGATATTAGAAAAAATTTCTTTACTGAGAGAGTGGTCAAACATTGGCACAGGCTGCCCAGGGAGCTGGTGGAGTCACCATCACTGGAGGTGTTCAAAAAACTTGTGGATGTGGCACTTCAGGACATGGTTTAGTGGGCATGCTGGTGTTGGTTGATGGTTGGACTTGATGATCTTAAAGGTCTTTTCCAACCTTAATGATTCTATGATTCTATTTATAAAATCCTCTGTTCCCCACACAGGGCCTGATCCTGCAGTTGTACCCAAGGGACGGCCTCATCGTGCTGACATGCCACCTTAGCAATGACACCCCAAAACCAGCAGGCCACTGGGCTCTGCCTCAGGGCAGAGCTGATGCCCACAGATCTCCCCACAAAACAGGTTTTTCAGTCACTGCTGTTACATGGTCAACTGGATTTGAAACAATTTCTGCAGATTTCCAAGCGATTTAAAATTCCTGGAGACCTACACAAACATCACAGTTGTTCCAAAATACAGCAACAACTGTTTGTAACTCTCTTTGTTCATGGGACAAATATATATATATTTATAACTTATATGTTACATGTTACATATTACACGTTACATATTATATGTCTGCACACACATTTCTGTTAGCACTGTTTCACAAACAGTACAAGCTTAATTTGCCAGCCCCTGACAAAGTGTACTTGAAGACAGTCTACCAGAGTATGATAATTTGGTTAGGAAACAATTACAGAAAAGTGCTTGAAACGGATAAAAATAATGAAGTCGTAAAGACTGAAATAATGCATGCTTGATCCTTTTAAAGTACTTTTTGTGAATTAGCACTATCCTGATACATTGTGTCACTATATGCTGCCAACACTTTTCAGCTTAGATGCAGATCGTTTTAAAAATGTTTTAATGACAGATTTTTTTTTCAGCCAAAAGATTTATGAATATTCAGACGTTTACTCACCAGTTCTCTTGGTCTCATGTTGAAAAGGATTCTTTCCGCATTCTCACTGTCGTGCCTGCTTTCCATAATCGCCAGCAAAAGCTTGGAGGCATTGTTCTAGTGATACAAAACCAAGTTAATGCAAAGTTTAGATCCATTTCATGGATTAACGACCTTTCCATTTGTTTTAATTGAGATTATGAGGACCACTTTTAGCGGGTAAGATTTTTAACTACTTGCATCTTTTATTTTACTGACATGTTTAATAGGCTTTTTCTCCCATTTTAATGTCACCATACTGTAAGCCTAACCAACCCTGTATGCTATATTGGAAGAACATTTTAAATATTGAAAAATATTCAACTTAAATACAGAGCCTTGCTCTATACTGTGCACAAGAAATGAAATTCCGTTTCCTTTTCTTATTGCCCACCTAGCAAATTTTGCCATGGCTTTCTGTTAAAAAATACTCAACAGAGGCAATTACAAAACATTTTACAAGAAAGGTTTCATCATTCAGGCAGGTTTTCTTCCCCCTTGGTTTTTATAAAGTTCGACAGGTTATTATTTGAAAGGCTACAAAATAAACTGTTCTCATACATTCCTGAAATTTTGTTTAACTACCAAATACTCCTGGAGGCGCACATAAAGACATCCTTTACTTTGACATCTTCCAGTTAAATCAGTTGTTGCGAACAGGAGAGGAAGAATGGTTTGGGAGGTTTGACTTCTTTCTGGCAGAGCGCGGTTGCCTTGGTTGACGTGTCGCAGCATCCCCTCATCATCCTCTACTACAGATTGAGCTGTGTGAATACTTGGAAGCAGACCACAGTCCCATGGTATAGGCAGGGGCCAGTAAAACTCTCAAGCCACCATACAACCTCATTCTCAGCTGCTTATTGATGGACGTCAGCAATTCAAACTGAAATCTCTCACAGCGAGGGTGTGCCTCTGACAAGTAGTATGGGCAATTTCGGAGGAAAAGGGTTCAGCTGCTTTTGGGACTGAGGCAACAATTAGGATGTTACTCTCTGCATGTTCAAGCAACTTCTGTTTTAAGCAGCCTTTGTATCTCCAAGTGTTGATAGCAGAGCTGAAAATCAGGAGCACTAGCGGCCAAGATAAGACAATCATGCAAGTTGTAGTCCTCAGGGAAACCCAGCCAAATTTGTCCAACTCACAAGCATTTTTAAATTACAATTTGAATACTATACTGTAGAAACTTACTAGTTTCATAGCTAAAAGCCCCCAGAGTTTCTTCTTGGTGGGCACAGAATCACAAAACTCTGCAGGTTAGCTCACAAAACCACACATTCAAGGCTGTCCTCTGGACTAATCTTTCAGCAGTCCCACCTGCTGCTCAAAGCAGGTTGCTCAGGGCTGTATCAAGCTGAGGTTTGATCATCCCCAACTGGAGGACTGTAGGATGAGAAGTCAGTCTCAGAAGGAAGGGGTAGATGGAAGGAGGGTAGCTTAATAGAATGAGGATTTATACATGCCAGGGGAACTAGGACCTTCTGGGAGAGGAGACTGGGAGTTGAGTGAGAAACCAGGAGAGAGGAGCCTGAGCTTGCCAACACAAGAATGAGATAAGGACAAAGAACACCAGATGAGAAGAAAAGACCAGACTGAGACTGGCTGAAGGAGAACAGGACTCCATATGAACTTTTCCATAGCTCCCCTTTCCTTTTGCTTCAAAATCAAATCAGGATGGTCCATTGGAAAGGTCTAGTCAGGCTCTTTCCCATGCAATCTCCATTGCCAAAGTTTAATGTGCACAGTGAATGAGACGACATAGAGGGAAAGGAGAGCATTTTGATTAAGACTCCTAACAGGGTGCTGCTCTGAAGAACTGGATGCAGTGGTGACCAAGTCAGTTGTGGTAGCTTTGCTAAGATTTCAAACTGAGGAGGAGGGAAGGGGACAAGACAGGCTGCCAGCTAGCTTGAGAAATAAGGGGAGGAAACAGTGGAAGAAGGCAGCAGTCTACTCACCCATGGGTGAGTAGGGCTTTGAAGCTATTTCCCAGTGCAGACAATTGTGGGGATGGAGAGGAGCCTGCTGCAGCTTCCAGGAAGTGAGGAAGGGTAGAAGGTGGATAGGACTTTCTGTCATCAACAGCCAGCTTCTTGCTACTGACTCAGCAGAAGCGGCATGCCATAGCCTAGAATTACAGCAGACAGGCACATCCTCCAGTTTTTTTTTCCCTCTCTGATCACTTGTACCTGACATTGAGATGTTCATTTGACTGCTCGTTCCTCATTTTCTGCATGCTTTGAGACCTTAGGATCTGATTTCCATTCCCAGGTATTAGTGAGGAAGAGAGATCTATTACTTGGAAAATACAGTATAGAGTTCTTCATAACATATTAGTACTTCAAAAAATCAGTTCCCAGGTGCTACAAACAGGACAGCCCAAAGTACTCCTGGCCTTCATTTCTCTTTACTTGGGTTCCCATCTCATATCCTCATAAGAATTTTGGAAAAATAAACTAATGTGTGAAGCAACTACATACAGCAGAATAAGGTGCTATGAGAAAAGCCAAAAAGACACTTGTATTAGACTCTCTCTACCCTTAAAGCTGACAACGTGTCTTCATCTTGCCACTATACAGAGTGCCAGATATTGAGGTCATATTGTGTGCCAGGACTTAAATACTACTCAGTAAGGAAGGCCAGGGGGTCATACTCAAAATAACAAGAGGCAGAACAGAACATTGGACATCTCTGCACTCAATGAACACTGTCTACCCTGCTCACTACATGATTCGGGAGTCCAGTGGAAAATATAATCCACGAAGATGTAATTAAATACCACATCACAAAGTATGTGCAAAACAAGCTAAATTAAGATGGCATGGGAAAATATAATTCTGCATTGCTTTTGCTTTTGTTGGGGGGTATGAGTTCAACATATAACGTTCCCTGAAAACTGTGTCTGAGCTTGTTTGTATGTGCAAGTGTGTGGGCCTATATACTTTGCAATCTGTATTTTCACCGCAAAATTTATGTATTTGCAACTTCAGAGTTGCCTGTGAACACTGACAGATTGTCAGTGTTAAACATTACCTGGTAAACTCAGTGCTATATTATTTCAATGTGTTGCAACTCAAAATAAAAACCAGCAACTTTTTAATTCGGATCTAATTCTTGACATCACATCTGTCCCAGCACTGTGTCCAGTTCTGGGCTGCCTGGTAGGAGAAAGATATGGACTTACTGGAACAAGTCCGTCAAAAAGCCACAAAGGTGACTAAGGGAATGGAGAATTTTTCATATAAGGAGCAGCTGAGAGCTGGGAGTGTTCAGCCTGGAGAAGAGAGGGCTCAGAGGGGTCTTGTCACTGTGTATAGATACCTGATGGAAGAGAATGAAGAAGGAGCCAGAGTCCTCTCAGCAGCGTCCAGTGAGAGGACAAGAGGCAATGCACGCAAATAACACACACATTAAATTCCATCTAAACACAAGAAAACACTTTTTCCCTGTGAGAGTGATGAAACACTGGAATACATTGCCCGGATGGGTTGTAGAGTTTCCAACTGTGGAGATATTCAACAGGACACGGTCCTGGGAAACCTGCTCTAGCTGAACCCACTTGAGCAGGGCGGCTGGACAAGATGACCTCAAGATATCCCTTCTAACCGAAATGACTCTGTGATTCTGTAAAATTAGAATAATTTCCACAGCCTGAAGCTTTGGTATCATTCACAAAGATTTTTGCTATTTAAGTAATAGTAAGGCGTATATTGCCTCCTACGAACAGGGCCAAACTGGTCCTTGCAGCAGTGTCTCTAAACTCCATTTTTGGTTATTATATAGAAAAGATGTTCTAGAAGCATTTGCTAGCTTCATGAGAATGGCAAATCAAAATGGCACTGGAGTTACTCTAGCTAGGTCTTTATAGAGACTGAAATTCGGATTTCAAAAGAACTGTCTGCATGTTCAAAGCTAAATGTTTGCTTAGTGTTTTGTGTTTTAAGAGTGGGGCCTGAATTACATTGCCATTCAAAAATGTAATTACAGTTATTAAAATCATGTGTAAAACATTGTTGATTCAATGTTTCATTGTACATGATATATAGCTATACTAATTATTTTATTAGACATCCATAAGACTGCCAATGTGATGCAATGCAGCTACCACAAAGTATTTGCTGGGGAGGAGGTTTTGGGGAGGAAACAGACCATCTGCAATGGAAATACTTCATTCGGAAGGCAAGAAAAGGCAATGACCCAAGGCTCCTCCTGGACAAGTTCTACCCTACTTGGCAGACAGTATAGCTGCAGTGCTCTCCTCTGCATGCAACGGTACACAGACTGAAGAAACTTATCTACAAGCCTATCCAACTCACCACAGAATACAAAACAAAATTACAAGCCCTCCCATTCTACTCTTCGCCCTCCCTCTACACTTTGTCCTCCTCCTCAGAGGACACTGAGAAGGGAAATAAAATACAATTCACTTGTTTTCAACTTTATTTGACATTGCGGGTCATGTGACATATTATTCTTTTTTCACAACATCTCCTTCTCAAGTAATTTTTTAAGAGTTCAGTATATACAGAAAATGTCTGACTTGTTACGTATCTGTACAGTGCTGCTATTTATCAGTCCTGTGAGATTTTATGCCTGCAGTATAGACTCTTCATGCCAGCTATGTCGTGTCTGTCTGATCGAATTTTTTTCAACAGACTGTGGGCACACTCCCAAACACAACAGTGGGTCAAAAGACTTGTGGCAGAGGGCCTGATAAGGATTCAGAAGGTGAGCTGAATTTACTCGCAACACGTTTTCAAAGGCTGCTGAGTATATTATGCTATGGTAAGATTAAGTAAATGTCAGGTTGCCTAGAGCTCTTGCATAGGTATGTCTTCTATTATTACTCAAATTTAAATAAACAAGTTTACATTTACTGTACCTTTAGCTGAAGCACCAAGTCCATGCAGTATTTGCCAAGAGGGTTTATGTCATTCAAGATGAGTGCAATTATAATATCTATCCCATTAGATTCATGGGTGGCTATGCAAGTCTGCAAAATAAGAGAAGAAAAGGGAGTTGAGGGTGGAGAGGGAGGGAAGAAGGGGGAAAAAGAGGGGGATTGGATGCGTGGAGAGAGGGGAGAGAAAGAATATGCACACCAGCAAATTTCCAAAACAAGGACCCAGAACTTAAAAGACCTTGTAACAGCAATGAACCTCCCAGCCAAAGCAGAGCAGCCTGAAAACGTGCCACAAGAGGTGCTGGGGGAGACTTGCCTAGTACAGAACTAACCCCAACGCTGCCAGTAGTGAAGTACACAACTGGAAAAAAGGTGGTGCAAGCAAAAAATACGCTTGCAGTGAAATCATGCAGGGTTTGGCACCAAGTGGTAGAACTTAGAGAGAGCAGCCCACAGCAGCACTGCCAGATTCAGCTGAACACCCATGCAGAGACATAAAAGACATGCTTGAATGTAGGCACAATCAAATTTGCACACTCAAATTCTTAATTTGTATTCAGCAACCAGCATTAATATCGCTGTTATAGCAGGAATTGTTTGCAAAGATTAAGGTTTTTTACATGCATGTGGACATGTCCTGCACAGAAGGACGTTTCTGGACATGGAATTCAAAAGTGTTAACTCTGACCAATAGTACTTCCCAATTGCTTTTATAACTGGAGTCCCAGACCTTCTAAGCCTTGTAAATAAGTGTCAGTTATACAAGCCTATGGTATTTTTTCCTAACAGGTTTATAGGACAATAGGATAGGAAAAATTTTCCAGAAAGACAGAGAGAGGGGAAAAAATGAAAATGAAATTGTGGAGCATTTGCCTCTGACATACACTGAATCAGAGTTGCGGTTGGTGTAAACAAGCATAACTCAAACCCTGAGTAACTTCCTGGCAGGTAGGTCTAAGTAATTAAGTGTAAGTAATCATTCCCTTCCACTATCAGTGTTCCTAAGTAAACAAGTTAACTTGAAACATAGATATTTTTTTTTTTTCTGTCTCCAGTCCTGTAATTATTCTTTTTTTACAGATTTTTTTTCCCATCCATTAGTGAATCAAATATGACTGTTTAAAATTTAGTCCACTAAAGGATTTGTGTTTGCTTGTTTTTAAAGTATTAAGTAAAGGCTGTTGATTACGAGCAATGGCAATAGAAGCACTCTGCACTTCATTTGTGCATGTTAATGAAGTAGCATTAATATCACATGTATTTTTTCAGCTATATCTAGTATATAGACTGCCTCTGTAATTTTGCCCACCGCAATTTTCCCATTACTAATCCATAGTAAAAATTCTGACATTTCATCCACTGTGACAACTTTACTACAGTCCTTCTCGGATCAAATATAGCAGCATGTAACTACATTCTTTACCTTTCTATACTGCCTCAGCACGGCACTAAAGAGACATCTACCCATCTACCAAAAGTCACACCTACATGCCTTAAAAAGACTGCATCAAGCAACGCACAGAAGATTAGAAGCATGATCTTTAGTCTCATCCATTTCACTACTGATATCATAATTAAAGATGCTGACAGGTAGTATAGCAGGATAGTAAGTTAAACTTCGTGGCAGTTATGTGAATTAAGGAAAGTAAATGCTATCAACCATCAGCAAAGGCAAAATGTATGAAAATGAAGAAAAGAATGTATACATTGTATGTATGCAATGTACTTTCACAACTGTGACTCAAAATCCAGTCTCACAAAGTGAGGTTTAAGCTATGGACCCACTGACATAAGACATTAAACTCTCTCCAACAGGACTGGAAACCCTGCACGTAAGCAGACATACTACAGGAAGATACTATATTGAGTTCTGACTTAAAAGGATTGCTCAGGTCTTATGAAAGCTTGAAACACGTTAAGCCTAGCCATAGCAATTACAAGTGAATTTATGTTATTAAGAACACTGAAAGGTTTATGATAAGCACACAGGTACCATACGTTCAGGTATGTTCTTCTGCATCCACAAGTTATTTGAGCCCTACCTGATTTTCATGGCATGGACCTTGGCAATATTCAGTCAAGCTTTCCAGTGTCTGGTTCACAAGAGCCACATTCCTCTCATTGATGTAAAGCCCCAGTAAGCCTAGTCCGCCTGTCGTGCTTCCACAGATACAGTCCAAAAACTGAAGGGTCTCACAAACAAGGTTGTAGTTTGTTTTATTGTTCTGATGTCTTAAAAAATTCTGGTGGATGGAGAAAAGAAACACCAAAAAAACCCAACAAAAAACCAAGATAGTTAGAGTCAAGTCAAACATACAGTCTTTTTCATGAGAATATTAAGGGGAACAATTTATGACTATGACCATTGTACCTTAGGTACTGAAGTACACAACAACGTAGAAAATACATCATGCCTTAGTGCAGCCGTTGAGAACCATTATCTGATTAAATCAGTAAAGAAAGAAGAGCTTAGGAAAGTGAAGCTTGCAAACATCTGCACTGGCCTTAGATGCCTTATATATGTCCTGCATGTATCCCCCATTCGTCTTTATATTACAACCCTTCTCCTGGAAGCTTCTTGCCCCACAGCTGAGCAGGTACAGTGACACATTACGACTGCTCCTTGGCCATGGCAGCACAAAATGGGAGCTTAGTTCAAATCACCTCCAACACTGCTTTAAGGGAGGCTGCTGGACATGACACTGAGGTATATTTGCAGAAAATTTGTTTCGCAAAGGTTGGTAGAGGGACAGTAATTTCTACCAGAGCAACTGATAGCAGGGACATGCATAGCATCTTAAAGCCTTCAATCATAATACCTAGAGAAAAGAGCAGTACCCAAACTTTGCCCAGAAACTTGCTGTGGTCTTCAAGCCTGTGGCAAGTGACGCACCATTTGTGCACACAAACCGTACTAACAGGGACATTTAGACACTTCTCAATTCCACGTGGCTATGCTGCGGTCTCCAAGCAACTCTGAAGACATACACGTGAGCTCAAACAGAGCATGCAAATGCTTCTTGAAAAGGGTTGTTTTATCCCTTGGACCAAAAGAACATAGTATTTTAGACACCCTATCCTGCAATAGCAGCCAGACACAGGCACGTTTTTCTTCCTTTATGAAGTTTCATCTCCTGTAATACTTCTTCTGCAGCTCAGCAAAAAAACACTTTACCTGGAGTTCTCGGTTGTGGTTCTCACACAGTAGCTGAAGAAACCTCAATATTGGCTGCATGATTGCAATGGCAGGGCTCATAATTGCTTCTTCTGTGGACTTCTCTTCTGCATTTGCAGCATCTGTTCCTGAGCTCATAAGATCTATTTCTGGGTCCATTTCTCTTCTATACACAGAGTAAGCCTTGGATGTTGCAGAAGATGCTTCTGTTAACTGTCCTTTCATACCCTCTTTCAGATGCAGGGTTGAATCCTTTACTGAAAAGAAGATAATTTTCCTTCATTTTTGAAACTCTTTCTCCTCATTTGATTAAACAATAAGAAAACAATAATAATGAATGCAACTTTTTCTTTGTTGGTGCCTAACTTTTTGAAGACCTCTAGGCAACTTACAAAGAATATCAAAGGAACATTCATGCAGGGATAGCGTGTTCCAAATAAACCACAAACCAGAGTGAAACAGAACATTAAAACAAAAAGCCCTACTATTTCTCTCCCATATACAATAAATGATGAGAACAATGGAAGGACCACAGGGTGGGAAATCAGTTCCTGTGCTTGCTCTTGTGAAATAGCCCCATTAGCAGCAGCCTCTACTCCTGCTTCTCTAAAAATATGGTTCTATATCTTCTACTGATGTAAACTTGCATAGCTTCACTGATTTCATCAAAGCTAATTCTTTGTAACCAGCTTAAGAGATGGCCTGTAATCTAGAGTAAAACAGGCAAAAGATGCAAATTAGCAATGATTAATATTAAAACTTATTGGTCAACGCATATCAGTGGCGCAGTACAGCAGTACATGTGGTTTGAATATAATGCACTTCTCCCCTCTTTTACATGGGTGCCTCCTTACCTCTCTTTTTTGGAACAGATATGGTTAGGTCACTATCATCCTCTTTCTTTTTGCTCCCCAAATCAATAGTGTTCACTGTCACTGTTGATCTTATCTCCTGCTGAGCAGCTTTCATGCGGTCATACAGGACTTTAAAGAATTTTTCTGACTTTTTTTGCTCCTTCAGTTGCTGGTAAGTTGAATACTGCAAAAAATATATTCTTTAGATATCAATCTTCTAAGGAAGAAGAAATACAAAAATGCACATTTTTTTTTTGTGAAACAAGTGATGAATAATTACTTCACTTACAGAGAACAAATGGTGGTCACTGCCTGACCAGTTCTTTCACAAAGTGATATACAAGGCTGGTAACAAAGATTGATGATAACTTTTTAAAATTTGGATAAAATGGTGAACACTGCTATTTGCAATCTTTAAAATGTCACTACACTATACTTGAAGTTAAATTACTTTGTGACACTTTCCATTTCTCCAGGCATTCTAGGGTTATAATATTCCATCTACAAATAGTGAAAAGTAGTTGTTATTATGTAACAACAAGAGGAAGCATGAAACATGTAATATTACAGCTTAGATTATATACGTTCTTTGTACTTCACATAGAATTGGAATTAATATTTTGAGTTATTAAGTCCAGCCCCTTAGTATTACTGTCAAGCAGGCTGAGTACCATTTTCAACAGTTTACAAACTCTCTTCTTAAAGTAAAAGCCTTTTGCAGCCCCTAACAATTAATTTTAGAAAGCTGCAACAAAATCTCCCTTCTTTAACCTTTTCTGGACACTCTCTTAAGGGTCACAGAATGTACTACCTTTTTTACAGAATAAAGACACAAGAAGGGATCCCTTTCATTTAACTTTTATAGTCTTGCAATGAGGTCTAAGTTGGTTATTTAGGCTCCCTTCACAGGCAATGATGAGATATGGGGAAATGCAGGGAGTGACTCATACCATCTCTCCTCTCTTATGATATCTCTCCTGATCACAGAGTAAGAATAAACAATCATCTTATTTGGCTGAAGTTGGGTGAAAGGGATATCATTCACAAAAACTGGAATCGGTAGTTTAAAGTGGTTATTTTCTATGGAATGGGATACTGGTCTTCTCACATGGCCAGTTTTTGTCTCTTTGGAGAAATATATAAAAGTCCCTAAACGTTTCCAAAAAACCAACTTTTTTTTTGCTATTATAAACTTGAAAGTATTGCCATTTTTAATTTTACAAAGAGAGATATGAAATAGCTGGAGATAATGCTTGTATGGCAAAGACCAGATTAAAAGAAGCACTGTGCTACACAGAAAGGGACAGTTGAAAACTATTTTCTTCTATTACTAACCTTCTGAAAGAGCCTACACTATGAGGTATTGCATAATAACAGGGCATATTTACATTTCTATTATAGGAATACATATTACAGTGATAAACTTTTCACAGAACTCACAGCAAAAAGATTCTTTTTAACTCCAGACTCAATGCATTTGAAAATCAATATGTGAATAAGTAAATGAAATAAGTACCTGTGTTTGCGTATTTCCACCTTCAAGCAATGCAATACCAAGCAAAATGCCTTCTGAGAAAATTCTGTCATTTTTGGTGTTTACTATAACGTCTATGACTAGTTCTGATGCACCTTCTTTATCCAGTAGGCACTGAATATCAAACATGGTTACACCAGACTTATCTGAGTCTTGTCCTGAAAATCCACCT
Source organism: Phaethon aethereus (assembly GCF_964289735.1). Lineage (NCBI taxonomy): Eukaryota > Metazoa > Chordata > Aves > Phaethontiformes > Phaethontidae > Phaethon > Phaethon aethereus. Next base: position 76,497,228 of record NC_138575.1, read on the forward strand.
GCAAGTTAGACACATACATAGCATTCATGTTTGTTTCATGTATGTATATGAAAATTAATCTGTTAGTAATAATCATTTGTCTTATGTACACACTAGTAATGCAATAAATTTAATTTTGAAATTCAGTTTGAGGCAAAGTTCCCCTTCATACAAAAAAGATTTTTGTGTGAAACTGCAGTGTTGGGCTCCAAGAAGAAGAAATAAAACAAAAACACGAACCATTGTTCTGTTGTGATACTCTGACAATAAAGAAGTTGGAAATGACACTGATTTGTCCACTGAACCCCTTTTTTAATTCCACTGCTGCATATGGTAAACTGTGTGTATGATCAGTCCTCTGAGACCACTTTTAAATCTGCTTTTCAATCTCAGGCCTAATCTATACAAAGATTGTATACTGGTAAATCCTCTCTGGTTAGAGTTATGACCTTCTAGTTAAATGCTTTTGCCAATATAAGTCCTAGACTATTAACATCACAATAATGTTCTTTAAGAACAGAGACTTGAGTTAATTCAAATTAAAGGTGTGGCTTTAATTAATTTTATCAAATTGTATTAGCTCATGAAATCAACCATCTTTGATTATCACAGATTATCATCTTTCACAGAATCACAGAATCACTAGATTGGAAAGGACCTTTAAGATCATCAAGTCCAACCATTAATCCAGAACCACCATGTCCCCTAAACCATGTCCTGAAGCGCCACATCCACATGTTTTTTGAACACTTCCAGGGATGGCGACTCCACCACCTCCCTGGGCAGCCTGTTCCAATGCCTGACCACCCTCTCAGTGAAGAAATTTTTCCTAATATCCAATCTAAACCTCCCCTGGCGCAACTTGAGGCCATTTCCTCTCATCCTATCACTAGTTACTTGGGAGAAGAGACCAACACCCTCATCGCCACAACCCCCTTTCAGGTAGTTGTAGAGAGCAATAAGGTCTCCCCTCAGCCTCCTCTTCTTCAGACTAAACAACCCCAGTTCCCTCAGCCGCTCCTCATAAGACATGTGCTCCAGACCCCTCACCAGCTTCGTTGCCCTTCTCTGGACACGCTCCAGCACCTCAACATCCTTCTTGTAGTGAGGGGCCCAAAACTGAACACAGTATTCAAGGTGCGGCCTCACCAGTGCCGAGTACAGGGGCACAATCACTTCCCTACTCCTGTTGGCCACACTATTCCTGATACAGGCCAGGACGCTGTTGGCCTTCTTGGCCACCTGGGCACACTGCCGGCTCATATTCAGCCGGCTGTCAACCAGCACCCCCAGGTCCCTTTCCGCCGGGCTGCTCTCCAGCCACTCCTCCCCAAGCCTGCAGCATTGCATGGGGTTGTTGTGGCCAAAGTGCAGGACCCTGCACTTGGCCTTATTAAACCTCATACAGTTGGCCTCTGCCCATCGATCCAGCCTGTCCAGATCCCTCTGCAGAGCCCTCCTACCCTCCAGCAGATCAACACTCCCACTCAGCTTGGTGTCATCTGCAAACTTACTGAGGGAGCACTCAATTCCCTCATCCAGATCATCTATAAAGATATTGAACAAGACTGGTCCCAGAACCGAGCCCTGGGGAACACCACTCGTGACCGGCCGCCAGCCGGATTTAACGCCATTCACCACAACTCTCTGGGCTCGGCCATCCAGCCAGTTCCTCACCCAGCGAAGAGTAAACCCGTCTAAGCCACGAATATACTTATATTTTATATAATATACTATACTTTCCTGCTATACTTACTTTTATACAGATGTAACTGCATCTGTTTCATTAGGAAAAATACAGTACTGCTGTAATCATTCAGTACGGCTCTGATTAAACAGATTAAAATGGTTCAGGCTTTGTTTGTGATGAAGCCATACACACCCACACACACTTTTTAGAGACAGAACTAGAAAAATAGTAAATCTTTACTCTCCTGTTTGTTAGGGAGCAAAATTTGCTGTACAGGATATTAAGACTGTAAACATTTCCAGTGTCTACACTGAAACAGTCAAGGAGGATCAGCTGGGTAACATTTGGAAATGCGCACAAATCTGGGCATGCCTTTAATATATCCTGAAAATGCAACAGCAAGTATTTTGACCTGGCTCTATACCTAGCTTCTGCCTCATTTCCTGAGTCATACATTATGTTGGGTTTTCTTAGAAACCACCCTACAGTAACAGGATAATACAAAAAATTAGCTTATAAGGGACCTACAGAGATCATCTACTCAAACTTCCTGCTCATGGTAGTTAGAGCAGGTTTGTCAGAGTCTTGTCCAGTAAAGTTGTAACAAGAACTGACACGTTCTTCCACCTCTTGGGGAAATCTGTTCCATTGCCTAACCAGCATCTTTGTGAGAAGCTTTTCCTTTTATCTTATTCTTTTTATATATCAATAAAGGATCTGGATTTTCAAAAACTTTTCCAGTTTCCAGAAAGAGCAATACCTTTGTTCAAATGTTTCATGCTTTTCTGAATTTTTGGATGTGAATTTACTGGCAAATTAAAATGGTGTTACCAATTGGACCTGAATTGAATGACTGACTGGGGAATATGGGGAAAGTCCCTACTTCGGTATTGCCAAATGCACACCAGCCACCTGAGACAAGCATGTGCAACTTAAAAATAGGAAAAGTCTGATACTACCTCTCTTCTCACTGATCACAGAACGTGTTTGATTTATTCACCAACTGAATCCCTGAAACACTTCCGATGTGCCTATTAGAAAAAAAAATGGTGCTGCTAATTTTGTTCTCTCTAAACGGTCTGTGTTGATTTACCTCCCACTTGTGCAGTTTTGCTGTAGCTGGCAGACAGAGGCCCATTCATACCACTTCCATATTCTCCTTTAAAGTAGCGATGTAGGAGTATCTTCCTTAAAGTGTTGCCCTTTAAGAGAAAGATAAAAATAGAAGAAATTAGAGTTGTGGCCAATTTCCTTTGTTTGAAAAGCAAGCTGTTTAACATAGATACATAATTTATTAGGTTTTTCCATTATAATTAGTAAGCATACAAATAGTAAAGTTGTCCAGAAAACAAACATCTAATGGTCTTACCTTACAAATCTCATGGGAAGAATTTTAAATAGTTGTACAAACTTTCTTTGAAGTTTCTTTTAAACTTATTGATTATAGATCAAATACCTCCGCCTCAATAATTTTTACTGGCTATCTGCAAAATGTGTGTATTGCATCAAATTCTACAAAGGGCCAATGCTCTGCAGTCAGTGTGTCTGTGCCCTACGCTGCCATGGCAGTACTTTTTTCCTATTTTCTGCAGCTGAGTAGTATCACTCCCTTTTCTCTGATCTCAGATAATCCAGCTGATCATCTGAAAGAAGCCACATCACATGAAATATTAAAACAGAGAAATGACATTTGATAGAATAGCTTAAAAGGCATTCTCTGTATCTCCTTGTTCCTTTACTTCCAAAACTACAACCAGTCAAAATTTGCATGCAGCTCTCTGAAGATCTTCCCTTTCATTTTGCCTATGTTCTGTAACACAAGACACACTGAATTAAGAGTGGGGGTACCAATTACTTGGCGTTTTTATTTTGCCTTCAGTCTCCTGGGAACCCTGCAGTCAACACTCAGCTTTACAGAGGCAGTAGGTGATGCAACAACTGTATGTGTAACCTAAGATTTTATAAAGAAAAAAGTACGAAAAGGTCTCTGATGATTACCACCGAAGGGGAAAAAAATGTTCATTTCAACAGCTTGGCAGTAAAATGGGACAACTTCTTCCTTACTTATACTCACCTACTGGTTTTAATGAAAAACAGTTCTTATAAAGATGTACATCAGAAGCAGTCTCAGTACTTACCAGCTCACCAGCGCCTGCACATTAGTGCAGCAGTCAACTTTTTAATTGAAACATCTCTGTGGCCACCACAGACAGCAAGCAGAGGGGGAGCAAGTCCCAGAAACACCTCAAGAAGCACTACTCGCACTCCCACTTCTCTGCTAACTTATATTTCCAAGAGCAACACATGCCACAGTGGAGCTTCACTGCTTCACAGGCCTCAAGGACAATGGGTTTGTCCATCTCAAACAAGTGCCAGAACACAGTATTCTGTATGTGTAGCCTGACAACACAAACCAGCCATTCTTTCCTTGTTCTCTTATTTTGATGTTTTCATTTGATAATAGTCTATACAGAGTTCCCTCAAACAGCCAAGCATAAGGCCTATAGTAAAATATCAAAAGCCACAAATACAGTGGCCGCAAGAAAGATAGAGAGCATCACTTACTCATCTGTGGCGCCAGGGAATTTATTAGGTGGATTTTCCAGGTGAGCTTAAGCCAGCATGCTCTACACTACGGAGGAAGACAAAGAACCAGAAGCCTCTGAGGACTCGCAGAGACAGATTCCTTCCCAGCCTAGTTTGTGATGGGGTTTAACCTTGCATGCATGGACAAGGTACACTAACCAAGCTCATAAAAGATTCTGAGATAGCTAAGAGCACCAGCTCCTCCTACTCAACATCCTGTCTCTAGCTATGACCAAACTCCAGTGTCTTAGAGGAAAGTGAACCTCATTTTCTGCATCTCCTGAAGAAGACAAACATATTATTGAAGAGAAAAAAGTTCCCACCAGAACTGAAAAACATGGGCTAAGAACCAGGATAAAGTCCCTTTTCAAACTCTCTCAGGCATTTATACCACAGAATCATAAAACCGTATCACACAAACAGATCACAGAGTGGGAAACCCTTTCTAACTTGAAACTAGGACCTGATCCAGAATGGGCATTGCACTGAGGCAAGATCTTTTAATCAGAAAGGCTGGCGTTTGCCATACCACTTGATTAACCACTCACCTTGAGGCAACATCCTCAACCAGCAATCTATGCAGTCTGTTGATGACTTACAGAGTGCCATGGTAAATTACGTAAATAGTCACAGTGCAGTCACGGGAGGAAACACAAAAAACCATCTATATATAGTTAAGAATAACACCCGCGGTCACAAGCTTTATTGTTCAATCAAAACAGCCTTTATTTTATCAGGAAGACTGTTTAAGACCATGAAATAGCATTTGACTAATAAATTGAATGATTTAGCACTTGGGTCTTATTGCCTGGAAGCGAGTAACTGTTGGCACATCTCAGGCCTTCTTCCTGCCTCGTTACCTTCAAAGACACCAGGAGAAGCAGCGATATGAAGATGCTTCTCCAGCCAGCTATGGAAGAGGGAATCCACCCATACCCAAACTAAGGCACTGGACTTCACTTCTTGTCCCAAGAAGCAAGTCTTAATTACTAGGATTCCTGCTCTCTCTTGGTCCCTCCGCTCTCTCTCTCTCATCTCTCTGAATCCAGACAACACTTACAGTTCCCAGAAGCCAAACTGTCAAAAGTCAAGGACATCGTTTTTGAAAAGCAGAAATGTGGTGGAACCTCTGCTTTCCCTGACAGCTGTGCCAAAAACACACCCTCAGACTCAGCCCACATATTTGCAAGTTCGGGATCTTCATCTCCTTTGCGATGACCTTGGGCAGCCATACGACTTCCCCGAGTCTTGCGAAATTAGCTGCCACTACAAAGAGCGGAAAAGCCCAGCGGTATGAACCGGGGCTGAGAAATGTGCAAATGCTCATGCAATGTATCAGAAACACCCGTCACCTCCAGCATGTAACTGTGTGAGGCACCATTCTAGAAAATGCTGGAAAGAGCCTGCCCACAGAAAAAGTGCCGATCCTGCTGGCGTAGGTGTCTGGCTATGCTTTTATGGGAATGCCAAAAAACATAGTCAAGAACAGCCCCATCATGTGGACAAGACAAACTGCTGCCCGGGCAAGTGAGACAGCCATGCCATTGATGTCCTTGTAAACAGTTTCCTAACTTAGTACAGCCACAAAATTAATATTGCCCAAAAGCAAATGATCACAGCAGTAGCATGAATAAGCAGTTTGCAGCAACTATTACTGACACTCACATTACTGAAGCAGAGGCCAAAAATAAAAGCACACTAGGCAGCACAGTGCCATCTCCCCCGACTAGGTTTCTAGACGTGGCAGAAGTCCCGACCTTCCAAGCTGAATCTCTCCCCTGCTGGCTACAACCCGCTTTCTTTTATACCTCTTATTAGGGTATGGAAGTGGCATGTAAACAACACTCAGCTGACTGCAATCCTTCTGTAATGGCTAAAACATTGTATAGCTTTGAAAAAACCACAATGAAACATAACAGTCTTATTGTTACCCATGAATACCACTACATTGTCTCTAACAAAAGCTAGGATAAAGACCGGGGACACAAGAAAGCAACAACTGGTTATTGTTGTTGCAGTTTTAAATAGCTAGGGATTGACAGACAAAAGTTTCCAATAGGGAAAAATTATTCCAATAGGAACATGTAGACACAAACAAATTACGTTTTCTCACTCCGTATTTCATTATACCAGCTGGCCTTTAAACTCAATTTAAATGCCTTAAAACAATGGTTTATTCACTTTCCTCCTCCGAGACTGCAAAAGGCTGGCTCCACATAAGGATGGGGTGTTCAGCGTGAGGAAGCAACGGCTGAGAGTGGTATGTAAGGCTTATCACGGACACCTGCTTCAGCACGAGCCCACTGTGTAACACTGCCAAAAATTATTTGTCCTGTCTTCTATAACTCTGCACACTTCTTAAGGAATTGGAATGATATTTATGATGTTCAGAAGGCTGAACTAGATGATGTGATGATCTCTTCTGGTTTTCACTCTACACTAAAATAACGAAGCGGAAATGCTCAACTTATCAGTGATCACACAGAAAAGGCAGCCACATCCAACAAATGTTTCTGTGATACAGTGGATGATGTTGCGAGTACATTCCACTCTTAACCCAGGAAGATGCATGCAAATTAGGCATGTTAAATCTTCAGATTTGAATAACTTGCAGTCAAGTACAAAAGAGGAGCTGACTGGGATCTCTGATCTACTAATACAGGTTTCCAGAAGTTTGGAACAGAAACAAAACCCCAGACAACTAGGAGAAATCTAACATGCAATGATACTCTTAAAGTATATGGGAGTACTTTTTATGCTTTTTACAAATATCAAACCCACTGCAGTGAGTTTGAGACTAGTTCTGGGAAAAACTATGGAATGGCTGATTTTGAGGTCCATTAACACAAAATTGAAGGAAGCTGCTATAAACGCACAGCAGTTATCATACTGGCATCATGTTGTAATAATTGCCTTAATACAGGTTTAAGAAAAACAGACCTTCCCAAACTTCTGAAGATTACTTCTCTGGTTCTGCTAATGATGAAAATCTCACTCTGACTAGTAAAATTTGATAAACTGGTGGTGTGAGACAATCCTGTAAGGCAAAATTTTTTATTAAGTAACACCACAACAACAGTTATCAAATGGCTTAACAGCTAAGTGACTGATAGAATTCAATGTGCAACTTAAAGCAAGAAATCGTAAATGAGTGCATGGGCTTCTAACAGGCAACCTCATGGAATACTTATTGTCTGCCTGATTTTTTTTTTTCAATGAAATGGAAGAATACAGAAAAAAACTACTAGTAGCATTTAGAAAGGACACAAGAAGAAAAGGGGATGAGGTCAAGTAACCGATAACAATTTAGGCATCACTTATTAAACTGACTAGAAGCAAATAATATGAGCCTCATTATGTCCAAACTTCTGTACGTCTAGTTATAGACATAGTAACAATAAAATGCTTAACACCAAACAATGGAGGACTCTGTTTTAAGAGTCCATGACTTTGTGGAAAAATGGAGGGTCTTGGAGAAAAATGAGCAGAATGACAGGTCTCTAAATCACACAATTCTGGAACAGATAGCAAGAGCTGTTATGGAGGATTCATAAGATTATCTTACTTCTATACGTGCAGGGGCACGTTACTGTAGGAATACTGCATCACATGTTGGTGTCCACAATTCAAGAAGAATGATGACAAATTGGATTAGGTTTGAAGAAGCTCCACAAGAGTGATTAGAGAATAAAACATGCCTTCTCCTCAGAAATTCAAAGCTTTCAATCTACTGAGCTTATCAGTCTAAACACGCATTTCATGAACTCTCTTTCTGACTATCTACATGAGAAATCTGATAATGGATGACTTCAGTTTACAAGATAAAAGGTGTAATACACACTGGTGAGAAGCTGAAAACAGAAATTCAGCTAGAAAAGAGGTAGAGGGGGCTGGGCTTTTCAGTTTGTGGGTTATGAATTTTATTTTTGTTTTATATAACAGTAATGACATTTGCTGTTGGAACAGGGTAAGAAGAGGTGTGATAGTCTCTATTGCTGGCAGTTACTAAATCACGACTGGGTGGCTTCTCAGACAGAACTATTTGAAGATCTTGTGGTCTACATTAGGAGAATAAGCTGGGTGACAAAAATGTGTCATTTCACATGATCTATGAAGACGTCATGCCACCTTTTCCTAGTTGTATTGGGTTTGTGTGGCAAGGTTTTGGTAGCAGGGGGGCTACTGGGATGGCTTCTGTGAGAAGCTGCTAGAAGCTTCCCCTATGTTCAATAGGTCCAAGATGGACCCACTGCTGGCCAAAGCTGAGCCCATCAGCAACAGTGGTAGTGCCTCTGGGATAGTGTATTTAAGAAGGGGGGAAAAAAACAACTGTACACCACAATTGCAGCTGGAGAGAGGAGTGACAATATGTGAGAGAAACAGCTCTGCAGACACCCAGGTCAGGGCAGGAGGAGGGGCAGGAGGGGCTCCAGGTGCCGGAGTAGAGATTCCCCTGCAGCCTGTGGGGAAGACCAAGGTGAGGCCGGCTGTGCCCCTGCAGCCATGGAGCTCCACGCTGGAGCAGATCTCCACCTGCAGCCCATGGAGGACCCCACGTCGGAGCAGGTGGATGTACCCAAAGGAGGCTGTGACCCTGTGGGAAGCCCATGCTGGAGCAGGCTCCTGGCAGGACCTGTGTCCCCATGGAGAGAGGAGCCCAGGCTGGAGCAGGTTTGCTGGCAGGACTTGTGAGCCCGTGGGGGACCCATGCAGTCTGTTCCTGAAGGACGGCATCCCCTGGAAGGGACGCACACTGGAGCAGTTTGTGAAGAACTGCAGCCCATAGGAAGGACTCACGCTGGAGAAGTCCATGGAGGACTGTCTCTTGTGGGAGGGACCCCACAATGGCGCAAGGGAAGAGTCTAAGGAGTCTTCCCACTGAGGAGGAAGGAGCAGCAGAGACAACATGTGATGAACTGACCACAACCCCCATTCCCTGTGCCCCTGTGCTGCTGCCAAGTGAGGAGGTAGAGAAAATTGGGAGTAAAGTTGAGCCTTGGATGAAGGGAGGGGTGGAGCGAGGTGTTTTAAGATTTGTGTTTATTTCTCATTACCCTACTCTGATTTGATTGGTAATAAATTAAACTAATTTCCCCAAGTCGAGTCTGTTTTGCCTGCAACAGTAACTGGTAAGTGATCTCCCTCCATCCTTATCTTGACCCACGTGCCTTTCATTATATTTTTTTCTCCCCTGTCCAGCTGAGGAGGGGAGTGATAGAGCAGCTTTGGTGGGCACCTGGCATCCAGTCAGGGTCAACCCACCAAAGGGGTAAATATAGATGAGGTTAGAAGCCTGGCTTTCTATGAGGGTTGTTTAAAAAACACCTACTTCTACATGCCTCTTCTCAACATTTATAAATGAAATTTCTATTCTGCTTGGTATGAGTGTCTACTTCAGGGTAATTTTTTTGTTGTTTTTCACCCATTTTCACATTTTTTGTTCCCTTTTTTCCTTTGGAGATGAAACACGGTAGCGGAAGGATGAGTTTTGTGCAAGTGGCTTCTGTGAAGATACCAAGCATGGAAGTTTTACAACCCTTTGAATTATGATTCAACCTGCTCTTGAAATGTAAGACGGCACAGACATCTTCTCATCTCCAAAATGGATCAACAGAGGCACACAGCTACCACATGCACAGTCTTGCACAAGGACAAGCCTGGAAGACAGGCCCAGAGTCTTGACTCCTGCTATGTCCACACAAAGTGGACAATTTCTGTCTTCATGATGCCAGCAACTTCCAGGGGGTTCACGCATTGGGGCAGGTTGTTTGTTTTGGGGGATGATTTTTTTGTTTGTTTTTACACCGAGCAAGCTTTTTCTTAGTTTTGATCTTTTTGCAACGAGATGTTTTCAGAGCCAACTGATAGTTGAAACTGATGTATTTTCACCAATAAAACAGGACACCCAACAGCACTGTTATTTGCACACTGGGGCATTTATTCACCCCAGGGAAAAAGCACTTTTAAATAAGAGGTTGGGTCCAGCTACTGTCCAGCTCTGCTTCCACTAAAATCAACAGGAGATTTGCCAGCAACTTCAGTAGGAGAAGGAGCAGACACGTACTTTGCCTGGCAAAAGTTTTTATACAACTCTAAAAAGAAAAAAAAAAAACAAAATATGCACCAGACTTCATGACAGAGTCCTCCTAGGAGAGCAGAACTGGCCACCCACACCTCTCAGCTGTCTCTAATTAGGCAGAGACGCCCCACATTTTAAATGTGCCATTGTTCAATCCTACACAAATCTGGTATTAATCCCACTTGTCTTAATACAAATTGCCTACATCACAAATGCTAACTGATAAACCTGGGGTTGTAACTAGCGCCGATATTCATAAACAGGTTCAGATAAAATAACGAACCACAAGCATGACCTTTCTCTAAAACCAAGCTACAGTGGTTTAAGAGAGTAGTTCATTTTTTGTAGTAGTCTTTTAATTCTTCTTTCCTTTGCAGTTCCAGGTTCCGTAGAAAGCTGGAAGCTTAAGTGCCAAAATATTGCAAAACAAATGCTATCGCCAGTCTATTTTCAGTATGGATAGTGAAAAGAATACTGGACATATTACAAGAAAACCATTTTTTGCTTGGTAACTGTCCGATTTTGCACCTTGAAGAAACTCAGGAAAGTGTCATATTAAAAGAAAGATTTTTTGTTTTGGCAGCATCTCTTAAAACGTGTCTCCACTATGAATACAGAAGGAGAGAAAAACTGTTTGGACTAGTGAAAACCTCAGCATTAGGGCATTCAGACTTAGACTGAGAAGAAAACATTTTTAAAATACAGTTTGATTTTGTGTATTACAAGATTTTACTATTGGCTCATAAAATATTACTAGCTGTCAAATCTCCTTTTTTTTTGGTCCAAATACAAGATGTCTACAAAGGTATATACACATTTGTATATATAGAACAGGTCTTTGTTTGGGCAAATACTATTGTTAATATCTGTCACTTGTCCTGTTGCTCATTTGGTTATGTGGTTTCTATCTGTAGTCATAAATTGTGCACTTACAAAACAGATCATGTTTGCACCTATGTCATTTTTCCTTCGCAACTTTCTCCAGTACAAGACAAAGCATTGAGATGCACAATAACGCAAGTTCTCCACCACTGAAAGAATACAATGTTAAGATTTGATCACAATTATTCAGAAGCATTTATGACTGCACCATCAATAACATAGTGTAGGAAAAGACCAGATCTGAAAAGCATAATTTTAAAAGACGAAAATTATCTAACTCTTATGCTGCAGGGGGTAAACTTTCAAAGTGATGCACAGGGAGTTATGCACACAAATCCTATTATTTGTTAACAGGATTTCTGTGTGGAACTCCCCATGCTCTGCAAGAAAAATTTACCCCTAAGTGTCCTAATGTGAATATTTACTAAAACAGAGACTTAATTTCCAGATGCATACTTATGAGCACTACTGTGCTTTGACGTTTTAAGAGCAATTTGAAACAGGTAGCTAGGGAAAAATAATAGAAGTGGCCAAACAGTATTTTCATTACATTATTCTGTTTCACCATCTTGCTATTATATTGAACTTCAAAGCCAAAGCATGACAGATACCCGATTTACTAGATAAGGGATGCACTGCAGATGTACTGCCTATCCTATTTTGAATTAGATATGCCAGGATCTTCACTTGATGGCTCAGGATTTTCAAACTGGCTCAAGGGGCACCTTCTGTATTTCAGTTTTTCACCTGCTCATTTTTACCCACCACCCAACTCCACCGATTTCTCGACTTCATCCTTTTCTAGTAGCAAAGACTGATGAGGACAGTTCAGAAATTCAGAATTCGTTCTAAGGCGTTCCAGATACTCATGTCACCGCTTATGTTTGAAGGAAGCCGTACATTTTCTAAACCAAGTTACCAGGATTATTTTGGAATTCAGGTTACCAGGCCTCTGGAAATTTTTCAACGGATTTGCCATGAGTTCAGCGTTGTATCAATACCAAATGAGTACTTTGTGGTTTGGGGTTTTACTGTGGAAATGCCATTAAACTGTCACCTGTACCACTTTCTCCAAATATACAAATGTTCCCAGCTAATACTAATTACTCAGCTAGAACTGCTCTGTATGCCTATATTATTAAAAAAAAAAAGATAGTGATATTAAAAGGAACTAATTCTCAGCATTTACTACCTTGCAAAATCATCATGGGATGTGTGCATTGTCTCAAAACTATCCCAAGACCTCATCAAAAATAACCATTTTTCCTCTAATGCCACTAATCCCTGCCTGAACAGCACAACATTCAGTACATGCAACTGCCAGATCCTGTCCTATGATTTACAGATGTGCTTTTGACAATCAACCTGTAGTGCCCCGAAAACCAGCCTGACAAAACAACCAACATGCCTGATGCTTCTGAGAAACCGCTTGCATTCTTAGATGAAAACAGATACCAAATTGTTCCTGATTTCTTAGACTTAAGGCATTAAGGAGAAAACTCAGTGTGTATGTGTTGACCTCCAAGTATACTTGCATTTTTAGGTGCCTTAAGACTATACAAAATCAGGCCTTAAAGAGTTTAAAAGGAAAGACCTGAATTTATTTTAATTTCTTGAAAGGCCAACATAAAAAGCTGGACCAAGTGAGTTTGCACTCCTACAGTCTGTGTAGGAGGCACAGACTGTGGGTACTGCAGAGGAGAACAGCTGGTCAAAACATATTTAAGCAGCTCCTATCCATGCCGCAAAACTGGAATGGCGAAAGAGAGCCAACCTTGTGGCAGTTCACAGCAGCAGCAATATTTAAAACTGCCAGTGTTATCAATGGTACATGGAAACATAGTCTTAGCATCTACCTTGCTGGAAAATGAGCACTCATCAGCTCAAAAGAATGGCCTGGATGGGGTCAAGATACAGCATGAGATGTCCTAAGTGCTAACTGCAGTGATAGGCAGATTCTCCTGTTGCTCTGTACTGCACAGCATGGCAAAGACAAAACATCTTCCTCCATTTCTAAGCAGAGGAGAACAATTCCCACCTGGAAGCAAAGCCAGCTACTGCACTATTTCACTGTATCTGTGAAATTAGGAGGCATTTCAGACTAACAGAAAAGTAGAGCAAAGTTAGACAACACTACAAATCTAGCACTTGGTCTTTATTAACTATCCATTTTGACACGGATAATTTGAAAATATTTATAATTCACGTTCTCTAGTCTAAAGAAAAAGCAGTAGTTTGAATAATTTTCCAGTAAACTTAATTGGTAATTTTCCATTAATGCCAGCTCTGCCAGTTTTATTATCCTTTTCACAATGACTGGCACTTTAAGTTCAGCACCTAGAGTCATATGCTTGTGCGAAAGTTCCAATTCACATTAATAAAAAATCCAAAACAAAAACCACACCCCACACACCCTCACACACATAATTTCTAGTGCTCCTGGTCCTGGGAATAATACTTGGAAATGTGAAATGTGTGTGGCCAGAGCTAGAAGGCCAAAAAAACAAAAAGAAAAAAAACCCTTAAAATATGTTGCTGGGTTTTTGATCATTAAGAAACCAAATCAAAGTAGTTTCATCATTTTTAGGAGCCTAACTCATGACTTTGCCAGATGCGGTAAATATCAAGTAAATACTAAACAACCTCCTACAAATCCAGTAGATTTGATGATACTGCACACTAAGAGGAGCTCAGATCCTTGCTACTGACTCTCAGCAAGGACATAGCTGTTGACACTTGGCTATCATCACAAAGTGCCACATCTCCTCTTCTTCAAACAGCAAATCAGCACATCCACTGCCAACAATGAAGCCCAAGTAACTAAGAATTAATGGTGATCCAGGATTACAAGGTAAGGCCACGACAGAAGCAAAGGACTCCTTGATAACTATGAGAAATGGGTAATCTTACAACTGAAACAAAGTTATTGAAGACCTGAGCTCTGCTTCTGCTCTGGCAAAGGCTGTGCTGCCACATGGAAGAGCTGGGCTCTAGGATAACCTGAGCGCTGAATTCTTCAGGAGGCTGGAAGAAAGCATTTAGCAGATTTATTCCCCAGGAATGAGGAATCAGGGCTTGGTTCAGACCCTAGGTCAGGCCAAGCCACCTCACCTCCCATTAATGTCATTAATAAGTGAGCAGGCTAAGCACCTATCCAGGGTCATTCAAAGTATATCCTGGCCTTTACCTACTGATTCACAAAACTGCACTGACTTGGTGTTGGAACTGGTCTTTCCTGGCATATTTGAAGTTTTCATAACAGAGTGTCTCTTCCAAATGACAGGCATTCTAATTTTTTAGGCAACTTTTATTAGGAAAATCTCTCTGTTTTCAAAGCAGTTCTCAATCTTCCCTTTTAAATTAGAGGCCAATATTAGCTTTCTACTCTTGGAGTCCAAGATTTCATCAAATCTTTCAACAAATAAACCTAATAATGTCCTTTGAAGAGTGCCATAGAAATAATTCTGACTTTGCATTAACACTGCAGCAGAAGTTTCATAAACTGTTTCTATTAGCCAAAGTTACAGAATGAAATTGAAACATTGTTAAGAAAGTAACATTTTGTTTTTAATAACTTTTGGAGGTATATTAGCTGTCATGCCAGAGCCCAATAGCTTCTTAGATGTCATGTTATTTTAGGAGCAACAGCGATTTCCAAATGTTAAGTTTCACAAGATCAGGAAAAAGTTCTCTTCTAGGTTGAACAGAAAAAAAACCAACCACAAATTGAGGCCATCCTAGAATTGGTTGAAAAAATGAGCAAAATTTGCTTGAAATTAAATCAGCTGTTCACAGGTAGAGACAAGGGGGAGACAAAGACACATTTTCATAAGGCTGTTTTAGCTTTTCAAATTCCCACTACTAAAGACAGATTCATGTTTATATAAAAATTAATATGCAAGCTGTTCACCCATAATATTAAATTGCCCCTTTATATTTAATATTTGCTAAAATTGCTGAGTTATTTATGTCACAGATTGCTGCATATGTGCAGTAGCTGTTTCATCATAATGTATTTTAGTATACATTTATTATGAAGCTGTTGCCATTACAATGCCTAAATTTTTATCACTTCCAAGGAGAAATACATTATCACTGGAATTTTCCTACATGCACAGCACGTAGCTATGGAAATACAATGTCATATGCTCCTTTCGAGCTGTTAAGTACAGCATAGATTGACAGTGAGCCTGGAGAAAACCTGTTCTGGAGGTCCTATGACTGCAATTTTTTCTACTGTGTTTCAAGAGTGCTGATATCCCCACTAATGACATCTCTCTCATAAATGCCATGCAACATCCCAACATTAGGACTCAATGGCATTAAAAACCAAGATGAACTTTACAGCTCCAATAACTGGAAATTAGACTGCACATGCAGGCCGGCCAGCCAGTGCTTTGAATGAATACAAACCAAAACCCACCACCAACAGTCTTAGGGGCTACTTAATTCACAGCTCAGGCTATTCTGGTTATTAGTAAAATCCTCTGTTCTGAATGCAGCATTGCTGATGCATTTAGTTAGCATATCTCTATGAAAACCTTGTTAAAAGCTTGAATAGGGTGGGAAATAATATAGACGAACTTAGCGCCCTAAGTTAGATCAATGGCACAGTTTCATCTTAAGTTCTGTGTGTACTACAGGTTGCCACCTCCCAGAAGGCTCAGAAAAGTGCTGGGAGCGCACACAGGTGTGGAAAAACTGTAGTATTAAAGATCGAGATTGCTCACCGTGGAAAAGAGATTAAAAGATGTGACAGCAGTATGGAAAAGTATAAATGGTGAGGAGAGGGGGAGGTCGGGAATTCCTGTTCCCTCTCCCACCCCAGAAGGGGCCTTTAATGGAACGTGAAGATGGTTAATGAAAAAGTGATAAAGAAATTCTTGTTAACCCACACATTATTAGATGGCAGAACTCATTACCATGGGAAGTCACTGAGACCAAGAATTCAGCAAGACTCAAAGAGGACTTGGGCATTTCTATAGACAAAAAGCGAAACCAGTTACAATAGCAAATGTTAAAAAAACAGCTATGGGAAAGAGGACAAAATCTCATGCTTTAGGGGCCACAGATTTATGATCTTACTGTTAAGGATTATCCCAAGACTTCACGAAGAATAGAAAACTTCAACTCTGTCTGCAGTGGGGACTCTTAGACCTTCTTCTGAAGAATTTGGTGATGGCCACACAGAGAGACAGCACTCCAATCCTCTGGTCTGTTCCTCTTTGGAAATCCGCATGTGTTCAAAAGAGAACATGAAGTGTCCCAAGTCCATTTGTATTGGATCCAAAAACCAGTGCAGTGCAATGTAGATTCAAGAAAAAAAATTGTTTTTATTAAATCTCCGATGAGGAGATACCCAGAGCAGAGCACTATAGAGACCCAAAATATCAGCTGGAGCCCTACATTTGACAGGCCAAAAGCAGACTTGCCATACAAGAGAATACATTACCAAAATCCTCACATGGAAAAGGTCTGCGTTTCATCTATCTGTCTCCAGCTTTGCTCAGCAAAATACTACTGGTTTATATAAAAACAATGGGAGGCAGAAACACTTCAGCTTTTGAACAAAACGCAGCTTCTTAGAGAGAAGCCCTGGGCTCCTCCTTCACTGAGACATTCTGCTGGTGTTGACCTGGGTACCCATACTCACTTGCTCAGCCAGGTAACTCTCCAAACTTGTCCTTCTGCCTCCCACAGATGACTTTTCTGTTCTTATACTACCAAAGTCCAAAATGCCTCATCCTCTAAGACACTAAAGAATGCCTTTGCATGGCAGAGACATCCACAGCATCAGACTTCTCAGTTCTGATGACAACCTATGAACACCAGATCCCCCATTTAGCCCTAAATAACACTGCCCAGAATGTCACCATTATTTAGTCCTTTTGATTAATTACAACTTTGCAATGACTTTGCTACATAAATTGGTTTCCTATACATATTAAACACCTTTCTGCCTCCCTGTGAGTCCACTTGATGATGAAATGGGTTTTTGACTGCTAAGGATTGAGTGTCACTTACGCAGATGCCTCTGCCTACATACTTAATGTCCTTCTCTGGCCTAAAATTCACTATATGTAGAAACAAGTATTAGTATTCTAGCTGTGGCACCCAGAGCTGCCAAGACTCGGCCAAAAGCCTGACAGATTTATATAGTGCAGAAGGGATGATGCAGAAGACTGGGAAAGGATCTGGATTTTGTCTCTCCTGCTTTGCTGTCTTCTATCTTTTTCCTTCCTTCTTGTCCCCTCTGAATTTGCCTTTTTCCTCCCTGTCCTCTGGCTGTACCAATGACATACTATAATACATGCCGCACTTGATTTGTAGCTTCTCCCGCTCAGTAACTCTGGTGATCATGTCTCCTCGTTTGGTAAAACAGCTCTGGAGGAGAACGGAAAAGGGCAAGCGAGCATTTGGGAAAGAAGCATCTGGTTAAAAGGTGAGCCTGTTCCTCCTTCTTCACACTCAAATCACTAACCTGAACACTCAAAAGAAACACACTTGATGATTCATTATAGCAAAAGCATTGGAACTGACAGAACAAACCAAGATGAAGCAACGTTATGTCAAAAAACAGACAGGACAAGCTTAAGATGGATGTAGGCTGGCAGGTGAAAAAAGTTCCAAGCACGGCATTCAGTTTTGCAGAGAATTTTCCTCAGGCTTCGGTATATGCAGATAAGTACCTCAGACAACAGCAAGAAAACCCCATTATAGATTAGAACAGAAACAAATCTTCAATGAACGTGTATTCTGCAAATCAACGAGAAGATGGAGAAGGAAGGAGGATAATCTTCAGAGTCGAATACTGGAGCACCCTCAACTACAAGGGAAGTCAAAGGAAATGGAGTATACTGAGTACCTAATGGAGGACCTAGATGAAATTGTGCTATTTTAAACTTCACATTAGGATCATTCCTTGGTGGTAAAGTATAAACTTTAATTTGGAATGTCCTTGCTGCAAAGCCCTTAACATTTTCAGCACAAGACTTAGGTTTAATTTGAATAGGTGTGGGCAACAGACGTATTTACAGTGGCAAAGGCTTTTTATATTGCTTTCACTAGCAGAACAGAGAGGCTCAAATGGCTAATTAAATACGAAATTCTATTTTAAAAAAAAGTCAGAGCCAGTGCCTTTTTAAAAATACCTGATGTTTAAGACAGGCTAAATTGAGTCAGTATCTGGGAATGTGCGTGCTCTGACCTGTGTGAAAAGGCAGCCTGGGGTACCATGTACAGGCGAGACAGTTACCATGGATACCTCACTGCTTTACTTGTAGAAGCTTAACATTACAAACAACTTTGCAGCATTAGGCTACTGGCTTCAAAAAACACTGCAAAATAACAGTGAATTCTGAGATAACCATTATGATCTGTTTCTTGACATGCAAATATAAATCTTGTATCGTAAAGCCAAAGACAAAAGCAGGATTGAGAGGAACTGGCTAGATCTTGCAGGCCTTCATTTATAGTCTGCTCCTGAAAGATGCTATGGTCCTCAGCTCGCACTGATGAATGGGACCTGCAGGTAGGCTGCTTGGCTCACGATACTGTCCTCCTGACTAAAGTTTTACCTAAATTAGGACTCCAGTCTTGAGCCAACACAACACAGGCAGAGGAGATGCAGCCAGAGTTAAAATAACTCAATTATTGATTACAAAAAGCTTTCCCTTTTAAAGTTCCCCTTTAACAGTGCAAGTCACTCTGTAAATATCTACCACAGGGTTTATGGTATTACGCATGCTAACTACGGCAAGGACAGTTACTTCACATGAAACATTATACCGTATTCCCACATGCTTCAATGATTACTGGGTCTTTGTGGGGAGATGCTAAATGTGCCTGTTGGGCAGTAAGCTGTGCCTTCATTAGTCGAGAGATGCCATAGATTTCTTAGCTGGACAAGCATAGCTTCACAACTGCAAGCCCATCTCTTGGCCTAAATACCACTCCACCTGGCAGACAGACGCTCAATAGAAAAAGAAAATCTGCTTCATACCACTGTGTCTAATAGTGGCCAAGGATATTCACCCCTGTCCACCACATTATCTGATCTATTGATCCAACAGTCAACCGTTTTTCAGACAGTTAATGCATCTGTCTCCTCCTTCACCTAGAGCAAAGGTTCACAGGAAATCACTTGAGACACTTTCTCCTGCTTTTGGTACTAAATTATACACAAAAGAAGTTCAGGTGCAGGTGAGGCTACTGTTACATTTCAGGGGATGAAAAATCCACCTCAAGGAGCTTTATGGTAATATAAACTATTCCGCAGCTAGGAGCTCACATGGATGGAATGCAGTGCTCATAGCTGGCTCTTACATCACTAATTAAGATGCTTCGGCAACAAGATTACAGACGTATTTATTGCAAAGCTGTAATGGTCAAACCCTTTCATAAGGCATGGCCGCTAAAGAACAACGTGCTGGAAGAGCTGCTAGTTGCACACTAAGAAGTAAGCAGAGAAGCTGGAGCTGATCTCAGATGCAGATAGATGCGCCTGTCAGATGCATTCAGCTCGTGAGATTCAGCTGAATACAGATGTGCATACCTACAATGTTCCATCATCAAACAAACATGTATTCCTCCAACTTTTTGCAGACCTATCTAGCAGAGGAAAGTAGACTCCTTCCATGCTTTGGCAAATATTTTTGGCAGTGGGTGAGCTTCCATACACTCTAATAAATTTTGCACTGAAGGCACCCTAAGCTTTTGCTAGCACGGAACCATCTTTTAGCCTTCATGGCACACACTGTACAAATGCAAAAGGGTCACAAGGAAAAACTAAACTCTCTTCATAGAAATGACTAATACCCTAGATCCGTGCCACAAGAGACCATTTTTTTAATATCAGCCTTTCTTTGTGCTCCTAATTGCAAGAAGGAATAATATAGATCACACAAATGCCAGAGTAAGATTTGAAAGTAACATGGCACCAAGGGCCCACTTAGCTTATCAGCTTATCTGAGAGCAGTGTGGATGCTTAGGTCCCCAACAGAACCAGAGTTATTGGCAAAAAATAATCCTTAGTTTTGATCTAAGCTCTTCCCATCAACATTTGTACTACAACCACCTTAGTTTTGTAACAGTGAGGAACAGGTGCAATGACTGAGAAACCTCTAACCGAGTAAATACCAGTTTCTTGGTGGGCAGGGGTGGAAAACTTCCTACTTGTTATGACTGATCCTTTTATGCCGTTCAGTTAACACAAAGCGGGGGAATCCAGACACCAGCCCGCACTGAACACTGAGCAGGCCATGCTAGCAGCAAGGGTACAAGGAACGTGTGGCTGGAGTGATCCTGTCATGGCTCTAATATTATTAGAAATCTTTTCACTGGCTTTAATGGAATTTGGATCAGGTGCAAAGGAAGTCACCTTACATTTCACTGATCTGTAGCTCCTATGAGCACAGCAGAACAATCAAATCCCAACTGTCTATTTTTGCATGTCTGCACTCCGTGAAGAACACAACCCTCCCCCCAAATCCACACACAAGCAACCTCAGTAGTCCTAAGTCAATTTGATTCTTAACATCTTAATGAGAGGAATTAGTAAAGTAGGTAAGAAAAGGAAGTAAAGAATTCAGTATAAAATTTTAACTTGGTATTTTCCACTCTAACAATGTTCCTGGGTATTTTCCACAACCACCCAAAAGAAGCCCATCACTGGCTAGAGCTATAATTCTAATAAAATTAATCTGAGCATCAAGATAGAGGGAAACAAGGTACTGAAAAAGCACATTAAAAGCTCACATGTAACAGAAGCTATGCTGCACATCCAAAACCATCGCTAACACTGTACGAGTTATTAGAAATGCCACCCAATTTTTCTGGCTTCTGCCTATGCTACAGTTTAACATAAAAGAGAGTATTTTAAAAATATTTCATTATGTGCAATGTTGGCTGAGGTCTGTTGCTATTCCTTGCCCTCTAATGAAGAGATTAGGTAGATTTACAGCAAGACATAAACTCTTTGGTGTTTTCCTAGAGAAAGAATCCCACTCCTCATTTAAAAGCAGCTAGCCTTGCTGTAGGTGGCAATTATGCTCAGGGTGAATTGCTGTGGTTCCCGTCTGGCAACACACAGCACTGGCACATGCAATCCCCACACTGTCTGGAAACAGCATTACATCAAACCATCCAAGCTAGTGGCTTACACAACCAGCTACAGCCCTTTGAAATCTGCCAGCTCCAGTGACTTGCTATGTGCGCTTCTGCTTCTCAGACAACAGCTTCATCTCGTTTATGCCACAGGTATCGGGCTCCTCTAAAAAGAAAATTTGGAAGCATGGACCTTTAACCTAACATAAAATCTTATAAAGAAAAAAAAAATCTACCTATCAAACAGCAAACAACTGCTTGATTTTAACACCAAATCTGAACTCAGCTCCTGAGAGCCTGTGGGCACATTCATGCAACCCTATGGAGAGGAACCTCCGAAAACACGAAACAAGCCAGCACCAGAACGGGAAGCTGCACAATGCTGCTGGTGAAATTAGTTAATGAGTTAATGTGGAGATAGTCTAGGAATCCCTAATGCAGGGCAGCTCTGCATGCTGTGAGCAGGCACATCCCATAGTTAAATCTAAGAGCTATGGATCAGGTTCTTAATTAAATGCAGTTCTGCTGGGATCCCTGCATCAAAATTAAAAATCACTGAGAAATCTCAAATCAAACATAGCAGTCAATTTCATGTCTCCAGCTGTCAGGCAGCAACGTCACGTTATGTGAAGACCTGCGAGTAAGTAGTTTCCCCTGAAATCAGTGGGACCAGACATGAAGCAGGGAACTGCTCAGCCCAGGAACAGCTGTATCATCTGCCCCAGCATCATGGCTGTGTGTTAAGAATGCAATAGCCTAAGCCACAGAATCACTGCATTTTCTACACGATTTGAAAACAAACACGTTGTACTTTAACAAGAAATGCTGTAACTATGTCCTTGGAGGAT
Organism: Phaethon aethereus; assembly: GCF_964289735.1. NCBI lineage: Eukaryota > Metazoa > Chordata > Aves > Phaethontiformes > Phaethontidae > Phaethon > Phaethon aethereus. Next base: position 76,519,396 of record NC_138575.1, read on the forward strand.
TGTTGTTCTGTACCAAAGAATTATTTCCCTTCCCTCCCCTCCCCCACTTCCCTCCCCTATGAATTAGTAAATGAATCTCTGCCACAAACCCTCAAACCATATTCTTCCCAATCAAAGAGTAAAACGATACCCAAGAGAGCAAGGCAGCACAGAACCAGTGAGATCCTGCAGACAGCTAGGCTGGATGGAAAGCTCCTGCCACAGCCACACACAGATGGGCACACACGCTCAGAAAGCCTATGGGGGTAAAACAGGACAATACCAGAAAGAGGATTACATCCAAACGACATTGCTGGAAAATGTTCTCCTGGAACTGGACAGCTGAATCATCTGCGACCAGACCAAAAAGGATGATACACAACAAAAGACAGTACATGTAATTTAATAAGTAAGCACAGATTTTTAGATTTTTTTTTTCCTGACCCTGCACTGCAAGTTTGGAAACAATTCCTTAAGGGCAGGGTCCATCTTATGAGAGAATCCAGCACATGCATTTATGGGCAAATATATTACAATCTGCATATATTTTCTGGCGAAATGAAGCCTGCAGTTTTGCTCAGGGTCTGCACTTCAGTTTTAGCAAATGGGGGATGTAATACGTGCCTGTGAACTCAGCCAGAATACAGATCCAAGAAGATGGGATTCTTACAATGTTTTTTGTAAGATGCAGTGCTACAGGGCCTAAATAAAAAGCTTTTCAAAAAGTCATTACACATAGCCTGAGAATAAAGTGCTAGTCCCAGCAGTAGCCGCACAGCCGGTATCCACATTGTACAACAATCGCACAGCTTAAATCGTGACTATGAAAGGACAGCCCAAGCAGCAGGTGGGATGGAAGGATGGCAGGGGAGCCCATACCCCAGCACCTCTCTCTCCAATCCGTCTGTTCATCAGTCACGTCACACGGGTTGTTCTCCTGCAAGGAACATCCAGAGGAACAGAGAAGCTAGAAATGCAGGTCCCAGGCAGGGGAAGCAGCTGGCAGGCATCTGTAATTGAATTCCGGGAGGACTTGGTCTATTTTTAAAATTCTCTGTAGGTTGTCTTGCCTTTTTTTTTTTTTTTTTTTTGAACAGGTGAACATTTCCAAAACTCGACGCAGTTTTAAAGTTTCACTACGTACATCTCTGAGTTCCAGCACTGTGTAAAAATCATGCAATAGTAGCAAAGCACGAGCAATCAGAAGCATATGTTAAAACTCTGCACCAGGGAGGGAGAAAATGAATCAGTTTTAACTTTAATTGTATATTGTAATGATAAAGGACTTTTGAAGTACAAGCACACAAACCTCTTCCACAGCATTTATACCCTAAACTAGAGGGACACTGGTTTTCTACCAACTCCAAAATAAAACAAATTTCATTGTTATTATTTCTGTGCCGTGCTTCTGCAGCATCTACTAACCCACAGCTCTGAGGGCACACTGATACCTAAGGAACGAAGCCCTACAAAGTCTATCAAAATGTGAAGATTTTCGTTATGTTCTTTCCGTAAGTGGTATCTGAACAACATGTTTTCATTGGACCAGTCTAACACCATACCAAGGCACTGGCAGAACTAACCAGGACTCCCGATTTGCTCTCGTTCGCAAGCAACCTGACCTGCTCAAGTTTTATTTGGAGCCTTCCGCACCCTTAGAGGTCCTTAATCTCCTGTAATGCCTGTTAGAAGATAACCGGACTCCTAATATTCTCTCACCACCGCTTGGGAGAAGAATGGTCATTTGTTCTGAGAGGGAGCATGTTGTTAATCTCCAGCTGTCAAGACCTCCGATTCTGCTTACCTGTTTGAACACTGCCTCTGCTCACGAGAAGCAGGGTCTGGGACCACTTCCTTACCCTTCCTTGGATGGATTAGCAACGGATGGTAAAAGGATCCTAAATACAGCTCAGAAGGGCTAATACAAAGCAGGAGAAACTGAAGGCTGCTAAAGCTGCACAGCAGAAAAGTGCTCACACCACAGTCCAGTCTGAGCTAAACTCATTTATTTTCTGAGTTGCTGCAGCAAGTTAAATTCTCTGACGATAATAAGCAGTCACCGACTGCATCACCAACTCATTAAATCAACTCAGTATCCACTCGTTAGCACGAGCATTTATACGCTCTGGCTTTAAGACTTGCTTGCTACCAGGAATATAGCATATCGTTCTTGCTGGGGTATAATTTGTAATATTTTTGTTCTGATTTGTGTAAAACGATCCCTATGTAGCTGCAGCATGCCTCCCTCTGTCTTTTGATAGTGCTAGATTATACACAAAAACTGTTACTTTTAAAAAATAGAAGATAAAGCCAGGGATCATTTTTCAGCGCTTTGCAAGACAGGGTTATGTAACTATACATCACAATGTATATTTAAATATCAGTATGTTAACTGTATATATAGAGATGAAGCAAAAGCACATAGGAAGAGAAATAGAAAGGAAGAGAGAAACCTCTAAACACCAGAAAAAATACTATTTTGTGATGCTTATTAATAAAAAAGTGACTCCAACAATAACTTCCTCTTGGAAATATAATAAATACAGGATAATAGAATGTGTACCATATAAAGTGATATTATTTGCTGAATATTCCCCAAATGCACAACCAGTATACCTGATCTTATCAAACAACATTGGATTTTGTTGCAAGCACAGCTTTATAAATGGCTATTTTCTTACTATAGTGGTGGCAGGGGAAATGTTTAAAAGCAAATGTTTTGACTGCCATGCAATCAGACTGCCTGTAAACAGTATATTTGGGCCCTCAGAAAGCAGAGATGATTTAATACAGCTTAAAATTTCAGAGGGTTTGCTTTCTTCGCAGCTCCTGGGCAGCAATATTATTCTTTTCAAGGGCATGACAACAGACATTATCCTCCATCAGAGGAGGAACGATGAAATTTCAAAACGTACTTTGGAGAAAAGATGGGGCGAATGTTGCAGGGTGGGGATGGGGGAATCGCTTCACTGCCTTTCAGCTCTGTTGTGTCAATTTGTTCCTCAGCTGCTTATTAATAAAAATTGTTGCTTAAATTTTAAGCTGCCCCAATTCCTCCAGGGTTGGGTTTTTGTTTGTTCCCCCCCACGCCCCACCCCCCCCGCAGTCACAGGACCTTCTTTTTGCAGAGAACTGGATAAAAGGCAAGAGGTTTATGGCAAGAACATTTGCAGCTTCATACAGACACCCCTCTGTAATGCCGCTAGGGAGTCTCACAGAGAAAATAATTTATGAGAAGCCCTAGCAGGCCACCTGCACGCACAAACTTCAGCGCTTGCAAACCAGCATCCTCTGCCAAAACTCTCAAGCCTCTCTGACGACTAACCTGTCCATCACCCCAAAACTCGAAGTGTCAGCGTTGCTGCCTGCGAAACTGCTTTTGGAAGGAACGGCAAAGCAGCCAAGGCCCACAGGCCTGCACCAAGCAGCAAAACGCTGCTCTATTATCTTTTGGCAACAGGAGGGCGGAGGAAGAGGAGGAAGAGAGGCTTTAGTTGTTTCCTTTAGTTGCTGCTGTTGTTGTTGCCGTTTGAGCCAGGTTACATAATGGCCCGTTTCAGGCCCTTCTGGGCGGCCCGGCGATGTATAACGCAACGCGAATCCGCCCGCTGGAATTACAAGAGCAATTCCTCGACCCGCGAGCCGCTCATCGGCCCGTTAGCTGCCCGGCGCCCAGCAGCAACGGCTGATCTCCCGCACGCTCACGGCCGTTTCAACGTCAGCTAATTGAATTGCAGGGCCGGCAGCACCGCGGGACACGTGACGCACGCCCCGCGCGCGGCGCCAGACACTGCGGGCGTTACATAACGGCACGATGCCGCCGCCGCCGCGCGGGGGGGGGGTGAGGACGGAGAGGGGACCGCGCGCGCCCCCACCCCCGCCTCAGCGGCGGCCGGCGCCGGCTCCCCCGCCCCGCCGCTCCCGTCCCCACGCGCCGCTCACATGCGCAGTCACGTGCTTCGGGGTGGCGGGCGGGGGAGCCTTTCGGCGGCAGCAAATGGGAACGGGACTGTTCCTGCGGCCGGCCAGAGCGGTTCGTTACGTCCCGCGCCCGCGAGGTGTAGAACGGTAGCACCATGTACTAGCCGCCCCCCCCACACCCCCTCCGCCGGTGGGAGGCTCACGGGGGAGCGCAGCCTGCCTGCTGCGCGCTTGCTGCCCCGCCAGAAGGCAGCCGCCCTACGCGCGCGCCCCGGGGCAGCGTCTGCGCGGAGGCGCGGGACCCGGCAAGTCCCCGCCCGGCTGGCGCCGCGGGGCGGCCAGAAGCCGGGTCACCGCTCCTCCATCTCCGGCTCCCAGCCGCGCCTGCCCTTCACCCTAAGCAAGGGCCCGGCCCGTGCAGCGAGGTCTGGGTTACAGCCTTCTCCTGCTTAGCGCATACCTACCACACCAGGTATTGCTCACCTGGAGGGACTTAGCCCAAACAAGGAGTGGCGATAAATACAGATATATTAGCGTCTGGGGATAAAACACGCTCCTCCCCGCGCCAAAGAGGAGGGCTAGATCCACTTCAGGCAAGGGGGTTCCCACCAGTGTCATGACCTTGCAGGCCTGCGTTGCTAACTAACAGCCACATGTCCCAGCAGAGCGCTGGGAGGGGTGCGGGGTTAACACACCTCCCAGCCTGCGCCCCGGTCTCATACCAACATCCAGCTCGCTGACTCAGAAGCTCCTAGCTAGCCACCCACCCTCACTCGGCATCACAGCAGTGCCTGTATACCACAGGCAGGTTTGTAGGAGAGGGTACTACGTACAAGTCCCCGTGCTTTGTCTTTTCTTGGAGCACCCTCTTGGGTTGCAGGATTTTGGAGCCACCTTGACCCAGAATTCTTCCTTCAGGAGAACAGGCGTTGCAAGTCAAGTTGTCCAACATGGCAGGAAGAGCCTCTGAAATCTGTACGGCTCAAGAAGTGACTCTTTTCATGTATGCCAACATTTCAGCAAATTTGAAAAAGCATGCTTTTTTCCCAATAGAAGCCAACTTCAGAACAAGAATTTATGTAGATAATCCAAAGCCAAGCTTACTAAATCAGTATTTGTTACGACTTCATACCAATTTTTTCAACAAATCTTTCATTCACAAAGCCCACGAGCACACTGTGTGCTTGATTTAAGGAGGAGAAAATGGGCGCCTTGCCAACCGCTAGGTTCTGCACTGTCATACGCAACGTCCTGCTTCCACTTTCAGAGAGACCTTCTCTGCAGGTGAGTCATTCGGTCCTCTGGAGAGGAGCCCAAAACAGGACCTAGCTTGTGAGACTTAAAAGTACCTACCCTCTGTTGCACCGACATGTGTTCACAGCGACGGTACATCACTGGGCAGCAAACTGGGGGCAAAAAGTGATGCTGTATTCGAGTACCATGGCAGAGGGGAGATCAGTTCCCTTCCCTTGTCCTTCAGCGACCCTTCTCCCAACAGAAAAATCTAGAATGAACGAAGTCCTGGGCTCAAACAGAGCATTCATCAAGTCAGAAACAAGCATTAGGGCAATGTATCTATTCACTAATTTCAGAAAAAAAAATAAGACAGTTTCCCCAGGGTGGCTCTTGCTCAAGTCAGATGGGCACTGTAACTTGTTTTGGCTGCACATGTGCTTTTCTGGCAAGAATGTCTTTGAAAGAGCCCCTTTGTACGCTGCTGCAGCTTGCCCGGCGGCTGCTTTGCCACCTCCTGTGGCTTTGGAGGCCCCTGCTGGAAGATGGAGATGTACGTGGACTCTGTAGTCCAGGGCAATAAAGCAGCTACTTTTCAGCTGGCAGAGCTGCAATGGGAAATTAATAGTTCAGAATTGTGCAGAGGGCTTGAGAACACTTTTCATTTACCCTATTTTGTTACCTCGCAGTTCTTGTGTGGGGCAGTGCCCCAGCTGGCTCAGTAGTAAAATCACACTACATAGGGCTTAGTAGCAAAACAGACAGATAGTGACCAAAGTACTGAACTTAAGACACAGAAGCTGTAAACTGTTGGCTAGTTCAAAAGAAAACATAATCCCAGCAACGCTTACTTTCCTGCTCTCAAATAAAGTCTTTCTTCAGCTAAAAATCAGAACAAAACAAAGAGAAAAGGAGGAAGTATGTGCAAAAATAGGAAAAAGAGAGATGGTTTAAAAAAATCAAAGGAATTGCTTTTTCCAGTTTGGAGATTAAAAATTAGGTTAAATACATGTTGAATTAAAGTATGTATCAACTAGTTGACTTCCTGTTTTTTCATTGTTTAAAAAAAAAAAAAAAGGAAGTAAAAGACCTGTATTTAGATTACCTGCTATACTAGAATTTGCTACTGAGTTAAAACAAGCTCTTTCAGTATCACAGGTATGCAAACCATTTGTTTATATAAACAACAGCTTCATTTAAGTCAAGTCATTCTCAGCAGACCATGCTCTGGAAAGCAAACCCTTCTAACCAACCTCACAGAGCATCAGGTAGGACTTCCAGAAGGAGCCAGTTCATCTGCCACCTCCTAATCCTAGCTCAACACGTGTGCTCGGCATGCTAAAACGCAGCCAGCACTGCTCTCGTTTGACTCGCTTTCCTTGAGCTGTGTGGCATAGCAGGTTCTTTGCACTCACAGGCAGAAATAGGTAGCACTTTGCCCAGACTTCTGCAATACAAATTACTGATTTCTGACTAAGCACACCACAGCCCAAAGTACTCAAACTTGCTACTCTGGCTGAGGGTTTTTTTTTTTTTTATGCAAACATTTCCACACACAGCACTAGAACAAAAATCCAAACTCAGATAATAAAATCTGAGTTTTTCCCATGCATGATGTTATTTGCTGTAAGAATACATAAATGTGAAGAAAAAGAAGAACAGCTTAAACTGTTCAACTTCAATTTTTCAAGAGGCCCCTTTTAGGTCCTTATGGTCAGTTTTATTGTTGGAATTAAAATGACTACATGAACAAAACATGAGCAACAACCAGGACAAATTTAATAGAGACTGTGACATATAACTAGAACAATCCTCTGTGCCATCCAGGGTAAATTCACTGACCATCACCCACTTGATTGCTAGCAGTGAATTGCCACCCTTACTTCCCCTGCCTCACAAAAGCAACCTCGGTAATGTGGGCATCTTTGCATCATCAAGAGAAGTCGGGCTGCACGGTTTACTCTCCAGCAACATTTCTAGCCCCTTTGAAGAAACTGCTCTCACCAGTAAAAGAGGAAGAACTTCCCAACAATGTGCAGAACTCACAGCATTTGTTTAAATGCAAAGATTTTCATTTTTAGAGAGCCACAGTCAAATATTTTTATCTTTAGAAGAGTTTGATTTCCTAAAGGTCTAAACTGCACCCAGTAAAGTGGCCAGGGGAAACCCTAGAGCTGAGAACCTCTAGTTGGTCGTAGATGAAAAAACAGCTGGTTCAAGCAAAACTTGTTGTTCCCCTGGAGTCAGTAAGAAGTCTTCATGCTGAAAAACCCGAGAGTCAAGGTTATCTGAATTTTTTTGGCACCTGAAAAAGACTGGCATCCAGCCCTACTGGATGTGGGGCTAACGGGCCACAAATGCTAGCACATATAACTAAGGAGTCCAAAAAATCAAGTTTTCTGCATGAAAGAGGAGGAAGGTAATAAAAGAAAAAGGGCAGGGTGGAGCAGGAATAAAAGGCTTGCAGGAAAAAGGAATATAGGGAGACACCGCTAGACTAGCTGCTCAGTACTTGGGGACAAAATGTTTTGGACAACTCTGCCAAGAGTAATTTTTGGTGCGATAAGGTCCTCTTCCCAACCTCAAGTGACAGGTCTACATCTGGAGTTATCGATACTAGTCCACACCTTCAGAGCACGTTTCCTTGTCTCAGCTCAGCCAGCTGAGCGGCAGCACGGCCTCTCGCTGACATCCACGCCGTGTCAGCACGTTTCGCTTGTGACTGTGTACAGCAGAAAGCATTCACACGTGTGCTCTCCGAGCAAGGCCCGAGCGACAGTGAAATTGCACTGGGAAGAAAATGGATTAATCGGGCCTCCCTGGCAAGGCGCCACGTGCTGCCCGTGAGAGGCTGTTGCAAGGTAAACAAGGCACAACCTGCACAAAGTGTTCATTGCCATAAACTGAAAGAACACTTTCAGGTTCTGCCCAACAAAAAAGCTCTCTGCAAAAAGCCTAGGGGTCAAAGTGACACCGAGATAATTAAGCTCATAATCCTCAGGGCAATCACCAACTCCAGAACAGGCCCCTCATTGAGCTGCCTGGTCAACGCACATCATTTAGATATTCTGGTCTTTTCCCTGCAAACTCCAGAGGTCAGGTAACCATAAATGAACCTGGCTTTCATTTAAGTAAACACACACATGCATAATTCAATAAAGCGCCTTTGAAGCTCTGGGATTTGTAGAATAAAATTGGAAGAACAGACACTCTAAAGACTCAAAGAAATCCCAAATAAACTACTTGTAGTTTAAAAATCTCATGATTTTCAAGCCAAATCTCGTGATTTGTTTGTGGCCTGACTCAGGGTTTTCAGTGCTTGGGGTTGGCAACTCTGACTAAGCAGGGATATGAAATAAGAGCGAGAGTGACTGCCCGCTAGGCTTCTGTTTTCCTGGGACAGAAGACAAAGCGTCTCTGACAATTCCAGCTGGCAATACCATCCAGGCGCTCCTCCAAGGCCAAACATGCTGGGTAAAATCCTCATCAGACAAAATAAAAAAATCCTATCAGAAGCAGTTACTGTGGTTGCTTAATAGCTGTTTTCCAAAGTTCAATATAGCATATACTTTCTTTTTCGGGGGGGGGGGGGGGGGGGGGGCAGGGGCGGAGTCCACATTACGGACTAATCCCTTGCCAGATGTCATTAGTGATGAAGTCCCTTAGAAATTACATCAGTATGAAACAAATCAGAAAACAGTGAGTTTCCATTTCCTCCTCATGTCTGGCTAGACAGAGACTTCAAGATCAGCTTTCATCTATGGCCTGGAATCAACCCTCCTCTGCATCTTGCTTAGTGTGGCAGGGGTGTTAAGCAAGTAATTGCAACCATTAAAAAGAAAAATAGCTCACTCGTTCCTGCTCCCCGTCCCTCTGAAATACTGACTCCTTCATCAGGCTTCCCCAAAGGTGTTTCAGCACATTGCTGTAGTTTCTCCCTGCTCCTCACGGAGGTAGGTGGCTCCAGCTGAGGCATCCATCTCCAGCCACCACCCTTGCATCCTCCTGGCAGATGCTGAACTGGGAGACTTCCCCTCTCTGCTGATAACCCCAAGTGTCCCCTCACATCTAGTATCTGGCCAGACAGCCTGGTCAGAGAGTGGAATCTAATTTCCACCTTCCTGCAATGCTCAACCCTCCCTACCAGCTCACAGGGTGATAGATGAAGAGCAGAAGCACAGAAAGAGGCTGAGTAGGCGGCCTCCACCAGTTCTTGCTGCTTTTGCTTCCCCTAGTAAGGCAAGAGCATAGCCCATCCTGATATCTGAAAGAGATACATCTTTAGTTTTTTGTGTTTGGACTGACTAAACCAAAACAGTATCATAAACAGGTTTTCTGTAGAAACTCAGTTCCTGAAACATATTTCTGAATCGTAAATCTTGGACTAAAGCAGTTTATGTAATGCCACCTATTCACACTGCCCTAACTAACCATAACTAACCATTCCATTATAATGAGTCCATTATCCCCTGCTTTATTGTATTTTCTCTTAAAACGGAGATCAAAGATTTGGATCTAGTGGCATCATGCCGATTTCATTTTTATTACTGGCTCCCTAGGTCTATCATAAATATTCATTGGCCATCCTTAATACAATGCATTGAATTCTGCTCACTGCTATCTCTGCTGCGACTGCAAAGTACAAACAGGGCTGTTGCTCAAACATATTAAATAAAGCAACAGCAAATTTGTGACAGTCAACAACAAAAAAACCCAGAAAACAAAAGAACCTTTTTCCCCTTCCAAGGAAATTCAAACCCAAAGGAGACATTTTCTCTCGCTCCCTCCACAACTGCAGACATTTGACTGCTGTGGGAATTCAGCTGTGCAGCAGCAGCAGCAGCAGCTGACCTGCTCCCACAGACAGAAGACATGTTTGAGAAGTCCACAGTTGCCACACAGTGGTCTCTGCGATACTGCAGCACTTGTCTGTGCCCACCAGTAAAAATTATAAATGTTACCCGGGTGATACAGAAACTGCTCAGAAATGTAGACGACCTGTAATAGCAACTAATACTTAAAAGGGAGCGGGAGGTGTGGGGGGAGAAACATCCTCCAGGCTCAAAGTCAAGAAAAAGGTTTATGCAGTTTTATTCTCCTAATTCCCAAGAAAAACTTCAACTACCGCAAACTTAAGGATGCCTGCAATTTGCTTCTCTCCACATACTCATCACTCACATGTTTCCTTGAACTCCTCTTCTCACCCCAGCGTAGCTCCTCCCAGCATCAGGGTACGAAAACCCCTTCTGCACCTATGTGAATTGCTCCTGCTCTGCAAATAAGCACAGCCACAGGCCTCTTGGGATGTCAGCTGGATACTTTAAACAAGCACCAATCAGTCAAATTAGGGTTGGCGATGGGCATTACATTTTTCCTCATGTTAAGTAACTCTGAGAGCATTAACACATATCAGACACTTGATATTCTAAGCAAGGACATCTACTCCGTTAAAAACAAAACAATATGGTAGGACACAGAATGCACATTCAAATATTTATCTTTTAATATGACCATTTTTAATACCACCATGGAGGTAATATGCTGCTCATTAAAAAAAGAGATAGAATAGGAATAAATAATCTAAAATAAATATTTATATTTACGCCTATGAATATATCCTCACACAGAACTCCACACACTTGGAGACATGAACCATATGATAGAACTGTTGACTCATTTTACATATTAACCTATAACATACCTTTGCATAGGTCATTTACCTAGCCCCTTGCCAATCTAGTATCTGCTAGAACCTTCTACTAAATTCCTAAAAATCTTGGCTGCTTTATTCATGATTTAAAACATATAAATAAAACCAGACAGAAAGAAAAACTTGATCCTGATGCCTTCATCACGTAGAATTTGATTCAAATAGCTATAGTGAGCATGGAATTTAACTTCTAGATGAACTGAAGGCTTTAGTGAAATCCATCCCACCTGAATTCAAAACAACCAAAATAAAATCCAATTGTTGTTGTTCACATAAAGCATCCAGGTCAGTTCCATGAATTTTGCACCTGAGAAAGGCAAGATGAATCATATTCAGAGCTCTAAAGGTTTCATTTGTTAAACAGCTCTCTTCCCTTGCACTCTTTTCCATTTGTTTTTAACTAAAAGTAATATTAATAGAGAAGGATGCCAAACAGTTTGTAGGCAGTTATGATCTTCTTGCTGGTTTGCAGTTCTTAAGATCAGATCCATAGAAAGGAACTGATATGAAAAAAGAAGGGGAAAACAAGGAGCATCCTTATGTCATATGCACTGTGTAAAGGGGAAATTCCAGAGCAGAAGTTGGCCATTTGAAGTTCAGAGCAAGGAACAAGCTACTCCAGTTTTATTGTTTTGGCTGATGCTGTCTAAATCAGTATCTACAGAAAAATATTTTACAGTATCATGATATATATGAGAAAGGCAGATGATACAAGTTCCAAAACAATTTATCAATCAGGACTTGGGGCTTAATGTTTCTGAAACAAAACTGGATAACAACATACCATATTCTTAAAATTTGATAAATACGAGCTGCTGAGAGCCTACAATCTTCCAGAAGAAATGTGTTTACAACTATGTGTTTTTTCAGCCTTGGCATCCTGCCACTAGATTTGTTTGTGATTTGGAGAACAAACAAACAAACAAACAAACAACAAAAAATAACGAAGGTTTTGAAACAAAGAAGAATAAGTGCCAGCCAGTGAGTAGTGAACACCATTGCTTACTCGACTATCACTTGAGCTAAAAGTACTTTTAAGTCTCTGGAGATAATATATTTGGACCACAGTGACAGTTAACAATTATACATATAAAAAGAGAGGGCAAAATCATGAATGCACCCAGTCCTGCAAGTAGTTAGGCATGTGCTTCACTCCCACCGCAGCAGACTGAAGTGCTCTTGCCTTTCACTTGATCAGGACATTACACTTCGTAAGGGGTCAGAAGTGCTGTCTCCTACCTGTCCTTGATATATGACTTCCAGTTTTAAGTTCCTGTCCAGGTCAAGAAGAGCAATGGCACTCTGCCTGAAATTACCCTTGACACAGACCACTACAAGCACTGCACAACTGGCCCAAGTAAAGTGGCTCTGAGCAGGCTTCTGAACACAAGCAGATGACAGTCCAATGCTGGATCAAATCTCTGGGGCCCGTTACTTACCGGGGGGGGAAAAAAAAATCTCCCCTTAAAAAGAAGTCATGCTTTTCATATACCAAGTACTTGCAGGTTTTTGCACTCGCAACAAAATAAATCTCCCTATAAATGTACATGATTGGAAACCCAGCAGAACACCTGGGGGATGTCCCCCACAGCGTACAGCAGTATCCTCCCTTACTCCAGAACAACGCACAGTTATAGGAGGGATAAGGGGTACCGCAAAGATGAGGGATGCTGCTTCAGAAGAGTCTAGTTGATACCGCGTGTCAAAGCACCAGAAACATGCAGCAATGACAACGTGCCATAGTGGCTGATGGCCTGGGGCACTAAGCAGCATGGCTAACAACACCTAGCTAGTACAAATAACAGTAATCAGATGCCTTGTGGTATCTCTTTGCTTAATTATTCCAGCTTGAAGCTGGGAGGGGGAGTGAAACTGCGTTGGTTTCTTTCTCTGTAGGTTTTACGTCTTTGGCTTGTAAAATGTCAGCGTATGGGTATAATGAGAAATTACCACACTTAAGGCTCTGACCACATTTAGTGCTTAGTCTTGCATATCTGAAAGCTCTGATGCTCCTGCCACTGCAATTACTGGCTCAGAGGATTCACAGCAATAGCAAAGCTTGAATCTGCTGCTGCAATGAATCAGTGCAGGCTTGGGTTCTGCAACAGAGCACCATCTTGACGTACACCATCGCACAGATGGAGGGGTTTGTCCCCGTTGTGTTTGACCTTTCTGCCGTACTTCATCACTTGACTGTCACGACAAAGCCACAACAGCAGCTTCCTCACCATACCAGAAGTAGGTGCTGGTCACAGCAACCAAGCTGGCACTACTAGAGGTAACCAAACATTCTTCCTGCACCTTCAGTCCCCCCCAGACTGTGGCCGTTTTCCCAAGGACAGAGTTTTTAATGCAGGATACCGCAAAAATGTCCTTTACCAGCTGAAATGTACAGGTGATTTTTAAAAAAAAAATTCAATATAAACAGCATTGAGCTTAAACATTCTCCTATAGTACTTCTAACCCTCTATTACCTTACAACCACACTGAGCTTAGTGAGGAGAATGGCCTATTGACAATGGGGAAAAAACAGGATAGTGCACAGACATTTTTATAAATGACCACAAATAAAACAGACGGCGGAAATGGTGAAAAATTAAATGTAGTTCTTCAGAATGCCTGCAGTGCCACTAATCCAAAATGTGAGTAGTAATACAAATAAAGGAATTTTGGATCCTTTTCTTCCTCCCATTTAAAATAAGCATCCTTTTAAGGTGTAATACATTCAGCAAGCCCCACATATTCAGAATGATTCACTTTTTGCCCCTTTTATTTTTACTTACATATGCTGTTTATCTGAATGCTGCCTAATTTGCAGATGCAAATAAGTAAAATCATCTTGAAAAGATGAGGGTAGGGAATAGAATGCAGTTTAAGTTGAGAATGTCTTTGATTCAAAGAGCTGCAATGCTGGGACACTGTAGTGGCTCCCACCAACATCGCCTGGCTTCCAAGACCATGGCATTGAGACCATTTTTCCCAGCAGGAAAAGACCTGCAGCTCCCACTGGTTTCAGCTTGACTGGTAGATCAATACATTCATGAACTGGGACTGTTGCTTTTGACAAACTCATTGGAGTTTTGTCAACAGCTCCACATGAAAAGACTCGGGTCTTCTGGCACAAAATGACCGAGAGCCATAGTAGCCAGGGACTCCATCTTACAAGAATAAAATACATTTGTATTTACTATTTTTTCACGTGTATATTTGGTCCTGTGGCTGAAAACAAAGAAGAGAGCTTACATTTCATATCTAAAGTGGAATGCAGAAATATTAACACTGCAAAACAAAAAGCTGCAAAGCTACTTCTATGGTTTTAAATCATGAAGCTACTGCAAACATATAAGAGCAAGACAACATTTTTCATGAATTTTTCCAAAAAAGGCAAAAAGCACAACTATTTAATACTGGCAGTTAAGTAGCTTACTCTGTCTTAGGTCTACTGACACTTAAAAATGCAGTTTTTAATTATTTATACTGTAGTTCAACACCTAAACCAGAAAAAAAGTATAAAGTGTGTGTTCTGCAGCACAACTAACCCTTACTGAAGGGTTCCATCTATTTACAGTAGTGTTTCCCTTAGGAACTACCAGTTGTCAGCGTATGCAGGCTTGGATTCTGCCATACTCTGTAATGTACTATCGTGCACTAACACCCTGATCAGCCAATATCGTTACAGTAAACTTGTCATATACACACGTTATCAGAGAGTGTATTTTTTTCCCCCAAAGACGCTGACCTCATTTAAGAACCGCTGGTAAATCAGAAGGTTGTCCATGCCCAAGGCATGTCCATGCTCCAGCCAGCAGCTGGAGTGGGTTAAGAAGTTGCCGTATGAGCACACCGTTCGGTCAAGAGTTCTGTAACTTCATACAATTCACTGAGGGAGGGTTAAATTTACGCTTCTGAACCCTCTTTGAAGCAGCTGGGAAGACTCACTCCTCCTATCCCACCAGCCCTGTTGTACGGACAGTCGCTTTTAGTAGGACAGCAAGATAACAGTAAGATTTTAAACTGCTCCAGTCATTTGCAAAGTGAACACGCATCGGTGGTATGCGTGTCTTACGTGCTTTTGGAAGTGTTACTCAGATACAAACTGAGATATGTAAGTAGGTCTAGAGGCAGCATTCACACAGAAATTAAACTGAAATCAAGCACTACGGTGATGGACAAAAAAGATTGGCCTAAAAAATTTAAAAATTTAGACCAAGATCTTTCTGGTTTTGTAAAATGGGTATAAAAATGGCCATCAACAAAAACCAAACATAGATGGGGCAGACCTAGTCCAAACACAGTCCTTTCTGTCTCTCCAGTTTCTCTTAAACAGTCAGTCTAAAGCAGGCTTTTCTCAATACCACAGTAACTGTCTGAACAGAAGCAATGTCTACTTCCTCCACGCACTGCTTTACCCAAGTGTTTTGACAACTCATCTGGAAGAGCCTTCTGTAAGAGAGGGACTATAGATCAAGTTTCATTCCAGTTCGTTACCTAATCAATACAAACAGGACTCTGACTTCACGTAGAACTCCCAAGAGATCATAATAATCACCCACAATTACTTATGAAAGCCAATCAATTACCAAGAAGGTTTATGTGTCATTTATGTACCTTAAATCAAACTTCTGAAATGAAACCTTGATTCCTAACACGATTAGATGTTGCGGCGCTAAGCAAAACAACGTGCAAGCATTGCCTCAAAGGCTGACCGCAAGGGCAGCCAAGGATG
Source organism: Phaethon aethereus (assembly GCF_964289735.1). NCBI lineage: Eukaryota > Metazoa > Chordata > Aves > Phaethontiformes > Phaethontidae > Phaethon > Phaethon aethereus. The sequence continues at coordinate 76,534,965 of NC_138575.1, forward strand.
GAGCCAGGTGAGCACGAGCAGCCCTGAAAGACACCAGCAAGGGGAGGTGCAACAATAGAGTTGAAACAGTGGATACAGGAACAGGCATAAAAACAGTGAAATAAGGACCTACAGCTATCTTTTCCTCCTGTTCCTTCAATGAAACAGGCTACCTTCCAGTGGTCAAATGAAAGATAAAGACAGTAGAAGGCAAGGTTCCCAGTCCTGGATCTCAACTGTGGGAGATAAAGGGAAGAGAGAGGAAGAAATTTTATTTCATTGTTTCCTCCTTGTTTCTCACTGTGGGAGAGTCTGTAGAAACTGGAGTTTTACCATTTCTGTCAAATTTATCACACAAAATACATTCTGACGAGTGATTAACAAACTCAGGCTTTCTGTCAGATTGTCACGTGTCCCTCTGTAGCTTTGTTCTGGTATTACCATCACATATTTACTACTATAATTTTTTTTTTAGTATCTGTGTAACACAGTTGAGTAACTTTTGCAGGCAGTGAGATCACAGTTCAAAAAAAGTTGGAAGCACACACAAGAGGCTATTCATTGTGCTATTTTTACTATTCTGAAGTCCATACCATGAACAATGACTCATAAGAGCAGCAAGCCGGAGAAGCACTTGCAAACCATACAAGCTTGTTTTTACTCATTTATTTGTTTGCACCTATTTATCACGTTCCTCAGTATAAAATCTATGGGACCCCAGAGAAAGCACGCGGGAGAAATTCTGTCTCCCGAAGAGCTCTTCCACGCACCGTGTCCTACCAAGATGGTGGAGGTCACGCGAGGAGTCTGGGCATACACCTCCCACGTCCACTGCTGAGAACCAGAGGCTGGGGCTGGCTGGGTGAAGAGCCCCTCCATGCCAATGGAGCACACTCCCTCTGGTGGCTTCACTCAGTCTCGCTTTATCAGCATCCGCAACAGGGTACAAAGAGCAATTAAAACTGGCAAAATTTTCGTCTCCTTGTTTTAAGTCACACATTAAAGTGTTGCTTTTTTTTCCTCCCCCGGAGTCCTCAGATGACATTAACTTTTGGTGGGTCTCTGCAATTATTTTGGAGAGGTTTGGCAAAGTTCAGCATAGCATGCAGTTACAAAAGCAGATCAGTTTTTCCATGGGATGCAGTGGCATTATGGACCCAGAAAGCTATTAGAATAAGTATGAATAATAATTAAGAATAATAATATCTGGTTCACCTGTGAAACTCTTGTTATGACATTAAAAAAAAAAAAAAATTGTCTGCATAGGCCTAGCCACACTTTTGGTGAAGAGGAGGTTGGTTTTCTCTCCATGCATTCGTTTTTGCGTGGAGCAGGGCTGATGTTTTGCTATTGCTGTCTTTGTCTTCATTTCACTGTTCTGCCTTGAGATTTTTTTTTTTTATCCTATCTAGCAGGTTGCTTAGAAGGCTGGGCAATATGTTCCCATGTCCATATGTTGAAATCAAAACAAACAACATACAGTCAAAACAAAGACACTGTGAATATTTCCCATTTCTAATCTATGGCTCATCTATCATGAAAGAGAAAAGAGTGTGTTGGTACTTTATCACATCGTGATAAAAGGACCAAAACATTGAACTTTAAAAGTAAAATCTCAAACGCCCAGAAATAGGCGTGGGGATCATAACCACCAGCCTTTCCTTTTCTTAAGGTGAGGCTGGGGTTAAGATTGAATCTCATAGCTAGTATATCTGAATGGTGGATAATTTTGCGAGGTACAATAATGTGAGTAAGCGTTGTTACTTAAATATCTGAAAATATTTGGGTGTAATAGCCTAAGACAGTGAAACAGTGTGACGCTGGGTTGTAATCAGTATTTTTTCTAAAACTAAAGTGAAACCCATGAACATACTTGACTAAACATGTCAGCTGTGAACAAATGAAAATGACGGCACTGAAAGATTAGATAATAGCTCTATGATTCATATTTAATAGTGAATAATACTGAAAAAATTTGGGGAATACTCAGAAATACAGATAAGAGGAAACCACACAAAAAGCTCAGGGATCAGGCTCAAAAAGAAGGGACAGCTGTCACGTAAATCTGAATCTAGCTACTGATACCCAAAGGCACAGGCAACTTGAAAGAGGTATTTGAAAAACTTGGTTTTGCAAGAGAAAATTGGGCAATAAGGAGAGAGAGAGGAGTGCAAGAAATAGTTAGACACTTACAGAGTACAGACTATGTCACTTCTCCCCAAAACTGGCAGCTCTGCTTAAACGTTACATATTCCCATCACATATTTATGAGCATTAAAAAGCCCATGGAGTACATAAGTCTGGCACCACAAGCAGCAGGGAAAAACTGTACACTTGCAATTAAAACCCCCTATATTTCCAATTGATCTTACTTTGAAGGCTAGTCTCCAGAAATACAGGATATCCAATATATAATAAATATATATACTAATACTCGCTACTGCTAATTCATTTCATCTTCCTTGCCATGACTCCTGTCAAGTCCCTGATACAAAACTATGTAAGGCAGATAGTTTCTTTGGTTCCAATCTTACTTTCTGCCTTACCACATTGTTTCTAAGACACCACGTTATCTTTAAAACATGTACAAAATTGAAATCATGTCAGATTCTGTTACTGTCCTAGAGCCAACATTTTAATACCATGCTATTAGTTCTATATTTAATACTAAAATGGTAGCAGTACCTCTTCCGCAAAGTTAGTTTTCTTGTCAAGCATTTCTCGTAATGTCTGAAGAATTTTAATGCAGAGCTTTTCTTCTTTCTCCATTAGCTTCTTTGTGTGATTAATCAACCTTAAAGTAAAATATTAAACCTTAAAGAGCATTGTACATTGTTGCTAAGCCATACTACAATTTCTTTATGCAAAAATTACCTGTCACTATATTTTTCCTCAAGGAAAGGAAATAAAAGTAGACAAGAGAAATCATAATTTAAAAGGAAATGGGATTTTCAAGGTGTTGTGAGTTTTTTTGTGTCAATTTGCATATCTTACTGCCTACACAGAAGGCAGAATTCTACATCCACTTTTTACGAGTGCTTCCAGATTAGGATCCAAACTTGCTATTCCATTCTTTCTTTCTTTAAAGGTAACCATGTATTTATTTTAAGCTTTACATAAAGGTAACCAATATTCACCATGCACCATGCAAACTTTAAAAGCTACAACCTTTACACCTTCCAACCTTGATGATGGTTGTATTTATTATATAATTAGCAAATGGCATCCAGCCAAAAGGATCCCCAAAAACCTTACACGGAAGCGTTCAGAAATGCAGATATTTGGATGAAACGTAACCGTTGTTTACATTCACACAACTTTAGAACAGCGTTTCAAGTCAGAAAACAAGGTACGTTTCTGACTCCGAGACTGTGACAGAAGTTTGGGTTTCAGTCGCCTTAAGCCAGTCCCAGAAGCTTTCTCTCTCTCTCTGTGCAGAGCAAGTCCTTGCATCGGTTCACCTCCTTGCTGGAGAAATGTTTGTGAAAACAGAAGGGGAGAGGAAATCTGAAGTCCTTGGACAGTTGTGGGTTTTTTTCTCCAATCAGTACCAGCGCTGGGTTATAGCGGACAGACCAGTGTTCATCAAATTATGGCCTAGGATCAGCACACGGCAAAGGCACTGTGGCCACTGATTTACACTGAAAGATGGCACCATTAATGGTCCTGAATCACAGTCACCAAAAATGGGCTGGGAGGGATGACACTGCGTCATCTAGACCCATAACCCGACAGAACTGTCTATATTTCGATCACTGCTACGTTAGTGCGCTAATGCCATCCTGGGCTCGGTAAAGACACCATGCAGGACTCTCTCACTGTCATCTTCACCAATTTCATGAGCTGTGAGTTCAAAACAATGCAGCTCTCGGGCCTGCGGTACTAACAATATTTTTAAGCAGTTACACCTTTATCTTGGGATTCCTGCATAGCTCTGCATAGCATTCCTTTGCCATGGAAGTCAATTAAATAAAACAGAAAACTGTTTATTGCGTTACAAGGGCCACGTCCAGCAGCCCTCGACTTGATTTGACGCCGACTTTGAAAGGAGTCTGGACAAAGGGGATGGCATGGGGCAAGCTCAAAATTTAACTTAATTCTTCCAACTATATAAAGTATATTGTTATAAAACTACCTCTGCAGAATATGCAAAAAGCCAAGGAATCAGGAGAGCTGCCAAATGTGTTCATTTCCCCCAAGCTACCTTTGTTTAAATTACAGTTTCTCAAGGGCAGCAAGAGCATCTCACTTGAGGACTAATACAAAAATTGCAAGACTATTCCAATGCACAGACTGCAAATAAAACATCTAATAATTCAAGACCAGGTAGGGGTGCCAGTGAAATGTATTTTTAAAAGAGCTGTTGGCAGTTTAAAATAAAAAGATTTATTCGCTTCACCAAAAAAAAAAAAATCTAGCCCTGAACACCCCACCTATGAGTTCTTGAAAATTCTACCATGGAAAGTCTAAGTTTCTGCTGTAGATCTGGAGAAACTTCATAGCAAAAGTATTAAGTATATTAATACTTAATTAAATATTAAGTAAGTATATTAAGAAAACAGAAGTAGGTTGAGCCTGTCACAGTTTTAACAAGCTACTAACATTCAATTTCTAGGCAGGCAAGGCAAGCAACCTCTCTCTCCTCCTCTCCAGACTCCTAAACTGCTGAGAAACATAAAACATGCAGAAAAAGACCTCCGTTTCAATATGAACTCAAACACCTACATGCTTAAGTCACTGTTCAAAATCAGAGGTAAGCGCTGCTGAAAATTTTAACTCTCTGCCATCTTTTCCAAAGAAGTAAATAGGCCTCTCCTCACACCACTTACTTGGACATGAAAGCACCGCATCTGATTCTGGCATCGCTCCCCTCGGGAAAAAGAAGTTCCGGACTGTGCAGTACATCAACCAGCACCGAGAATTCAGCTTGCATCATGGGAGTGAACTGCTGCTCCAAGGAGGACACTACATCCTAGGGAAGAAGCAGCAGCATGTCATTCGTAACTATGTCTGGCCAAGAAGACTAGAAGAACGTTGCTGTGGAGTTGCACAATACTGTGCGATGGGCTATTTGACCCACTTCCAAGAGCCAGCAGCAAGAGCCCACATTAACCCAGGCGACAGTAAAGCAACCTCATGTCTGTCTTCATGCCACTCCTCAAGACGGGGAAAAGGTGCCCATTACGATCTACCTCGCTGTTCTCTCTCAAGTTTCTGCTCTGCAGTTAATGCCCACACAACACTCAGCAGCAGTCAAGGCGATGGCGTGCTAGAAAAGCACTGCTTGTCATGCGTGGCGTTAGTGCCTCACCTGAGGCGTTGCTTCCTTGGTGTTTAGGGCTCCTCCATTTGTCTGGGTCTTGCTGTTTTCTTAGTTCATAAACTCCTGATGTCATTTAACCACCACCTGCAGAAGGCGATCTCCACCTTACAGGCATTGTCCAGTGACGCAAATCTGACATAATGGCTCCTAAAACCTCCTGTACCTCCTCTGCGGCCAAAACAGCCCACGTGACCGTGAAAAGGCAGAAAGGAGATCCTTTTCTGCGAACCACTTTGTGGAAAAGAACACGCTTCCTACCCCTCTCCGTTGACTTCCGTAGGAGCCGAATTCAAGGTCATGGATCAAAAGGCCCCGCGCGTTGGCTTCGCTTGGAACAGACCCCAGGGAAGAGCTGAGCCCTCTGCCCCCCCACCTGGAGGTGCGAAGGTCGCTGTAAGCCGGCACTAAGAACGCAACGAGTCTACCTCTGGTGTTTCCCACAGCGGGCACACAGTAGGTAAGTGCACTACCACAACCACTGCCCGAGCCGCTTGCTGCTGTCATACCTGTAGTTTTTCTATTATATTCCTGTAATCCCAGGCAGGCCCACCAAGAGCTTCTTTAAAACGCGGTCCACTGCGGGCTGACATTCTCCACCCCATGGCTGCCCTCTGCACCATGTTAGAGTGACTCTTCATGAACAAGGTGTTGACCTGGCTGTCCAAATCCACTGGAATTGCAATCCCACGGTTCTTTGCTTTAATAGGAAGAAAAAAAAAAAAAATTTACAGTGGCAAAAACTTGAAAATCTGATGAAGATCACGGCATGCAAAATCCTGATACTCTTGAAGTTAAGGGACAGGGAGATCTCACTTCAACAGGTTTTAAAAATAACGATCAAAAACCTAAGCTTGTAGAAATCAGCCGTCATCTAGTTAAAGAAGGAAAGCCGTACCACTTTAAATGAGATGAGGATCATTTCCAGTATATATTTTCCAGGCATTTATAGCCATTTTTAAAAAAGAATAATTTTTTTTAACTAACTAAAAAAAAAGAAAACAGATCCAGAGATATTAAAAAGAGTAACAAAAAGAGTATGCATTATTATTTCAACAGCTAGTTTTACTCTGTTCAGAAGTACTTTAAAAACTCTTCCTTCTGGTGGGCATATGCATGTTTAGCCAACTTATCGCAAGTGCAATTTGTTGCTTTATCTGTGTATTTCTCTTGCGAAGACCTTGAGAAATCAAGTGCCTACAAATTAAATTAGAATAAGACTGTCTTCTCTTCTCTCTCCCTTTGGTTTCCTATACAGCCAGAGTTGTTAAACCATGGGGTTCCTGGATGCTCAGAAGCGTAACTGATAGTTAATAAGCGTGTGATAGTTTAACTGAGAGTGAAACAAATTTAACCAATAGTGTAAAAAATGCAAATTTTTTTTTTTTTTCTTTAGACTTGAGGGGCAGGAAGTGACAAAAGAGAGAGTATCAGAGAAAAAAAAACTGAGGAAAGACTTGCACGAATTCTTACAGGGCATCCCCTATTAAACTACTACTGCATCTTGAACTGTTGTTTGAAAAGGGAGTTTGAAAGCCATTAGAAGGTATCTATCTGCCCTCTCCTCCACAGAAATCTTTGTGTTAGCTGCATTTCTCCACTCCACTGGAGATCAGAGTGACATTATTCTATGGCTCAGCATGAGTCGTCTGAAATTCAACAAATAAACAAGAGATCGATGCAGCAATATCTCCGTTTGAAAGATTAGGTGACATTCTAGTGATTAAGCCTTGTCTTCCATGTCATTTCACTTAATTTCCACAGCGCGGCTTATGTTTAATGAAAACTTAGAAGAAAAACGGAGAAGCAGTTCTAGTTCATTTGTAATAATGATTAACTAATTTTTCAGTTTTCCTTATTGAAACAAGGGGAATTTTTTAAAAAGCGCTAGCCCATATTTTACAGTTCTGCACAACGTTTCCCTGAGGCGTTTCCCCACCACTCTGCACTAACATGCACGCTTTCCACGGCAGCGGAAGGCCTGAAAAAACATTCCACCTCTCGCTCCCAGTTCTTAAAAAGTATACAACTTCAAGCCCTGGACTTGTGGAGCCGACAGCTGCCCTTCTTGGCTAAACAGCCTATGCCTCCAGCCCCACGGGAGTACGCACGGGCACTCCATGAAGGAAGGCTGGTGTGCGGCCAAGCACGGTGAGTCGAAGCCCAGGCAGAAACTTTCTCTTCCCCCAAATACTATATTGTAATGGCAGCATTTATTATAAAACTGAATTTGGCTGCGACAGCTCAACCCGCAATCTTGCAGACTACGGCGAGAGTGCTGTGTCACGCGTGTCCTCATCCCCTTAACAGCACCCGTGGGTGCAGGGCACCCTCCTCTCTTCCCACTGCAAGGGTGTATCCTGATGCAGGACCAGGACCTCCACCTGTGGATGAGGCTGTTTAACTGGGATGGAAGAGAGATCTCTTCTTCTCTCTCTGGTAGGTGCTTTCTTTAAAGAGTTTGCCATAGGGAATCGAAAAAAAATTTTCTTAGGTCAAGATGGGAAAACACATTTCCCCTAAAAATCCTCAGCAGCAGATGTACAGCAGTTTCCACATTGGCAGTTGACTTTTCCTTTCCACCCCCTCTTTGATTTGCAGACAAGGTTCCTGATTGTCATGAGGAAAATAGCATGTAAGTCTGACCATTATTTCCAATGACTGTTTTTCCATATTATTTGACTGGGTTATTTTTCAAAACACATTTGCCTTGTTGCTGCTTACTTTATTACTGAAGTCCATTAAAGTTCTGCCAGTGTGGGTAGGGTGCTGCAGCCTATTAATCCAATTTATTGTGTCCTAATGTCAATCACCAGAATGTTACTGGACAATGCTCGCTTCTCAATTAAGTGGTATGTATGCAGAATCTTGATATATCCAGGAATAAATTTAGCAATGGGGAGCATGCTGTTCAGTGGAAAACCCAGACTTCTGCAGTCCTATAGATGCCATTTGAAGTTAACAACTTCCATCAGTCTCTGAGGAGCAGTCAAGGACTATGATTGTTCAAAGAGTTGCAGCTAATTAAAAGTATCACAAAGAAAACCAGAGAGAGGGGAAAAAAAACACCTCCTTTGTTTTGAACAGTTCTTATATGTATAATTCCATTTGTAATTAAGGTTTGTATTGGTTGTCAAAGGGCACTGTTGAAGTCTAAGCTATAAACAAAGCCTTTGTCTTCTTATTTCTTTGCAGCTTGTAGAAAGTTTATCTTTCATTTGTTTCACATTTCATTATTTAAAACAACATGAAACATATTCTTACCCTTTGGAAAGCTGATGAACAAATGTGAACATAAATATTTATTTTTAATTTAGGTGTTGTAGGCTGCTTTCCTCTTCAAAATGTGTCAATCTCCCTTAAAGTATGAACATCGAATATTTAAAAGCATGTTTCTTTTTGTTCCACTTAGAAATACTTTTGGACGGCACTCAAACTTGCAAAGTAGGGTTAGAGCTGATAGACAAAGGAGCTAGGAGGGGTTAAAATCGTGTCTTTCATCTGACTAGTGAACGTAGTAAAAAGCATGCTACGTGGCTATGTGTAAACTGGTACCAAGCAGGATACTTACCAGGATGGACTAGAACATGTCTGCACCTACGGTAAATTCTGCCGTGCAGCGGAGGGCGTAGCGCAGGCTCATGTACCACCCAGTTCCCACCTAGGGCACCCTGCAACGGGACTAATTACACCCTGAACACACTACGCCTTTGCCAGTCTCGGGGGAAACGCAACGTGCTGGGAAATCCTTTGCACGACTAGCTCTCAATCTGCTGCTCCCAATTCTGCTGCCAGCCATCGCCGCAGCGGAGCCAAGGCAGCCGGCCCACGGCACCGCGTGCTGCTCTGGGCTGGCTGGTTCTGGGTGCACCCAGCGCAGCAGCAGCAGCAGCTTTCCTCTCCTTTGAACTCCGGAAAAGTCCTCTGAGATGGGGACTCAAAAGAAAAGGGCAATGTTAACGTTTGAGAATCAAGTAGCTAAAAATCAAGCCACTCTCTACGAGGGCGACGGACTCCACCGAAGTCCCAAGAGCACAGTGCAGCTGCTAACAGAAGGGCTGAAATGGGCTGGCTGAGATGTATTTCGTTAAATTACCTGCACGTAGTTCCCTTCACAGAAGCAGAGAAATTGAAAGTAAAAGGACCTATTTCAGGCATGCTTGCCGAAGCACCATCTTTTCACTTACTGCCTACCTGAGTCTTAGCATCAGCTTAGTACTAAGGATTTCCAAGAAGTGGCCCTTGCCTGTAATTTCCCTTGGAAGCCTGTTCTTCAGAGTCATCTATCTTGCCACAAGGAAGCTTGCTGTTCTTGATATTCCCACTTAGTGCTCCCTAATTTTAAATTTCACTCCATTAGCTTTTGTAGTATTTACAAAATACAAAAGTATTTAGTGGCTTCACAGCTATTCAGTACGCTTCCCAGTACCCTAAACCATCCCTGGTGTGGGTTTTCCGGGGGACACGCAGGCGTTTCACCCCTTCGAGCGCACCGAGGAGGAGCGTGACAGGCAATCTGGGTCACGAAAAAGCCACAGCTGTACCTGGCTGCAAAGCCTTTACTCTTCTTGCTGTTTACGCCCCTCTGGTAGTTGCAGACAGCTATATCGTGTTCTCCCACACTTCCCAGTTGTCACTTAACGGAGCGATGCATATTTAGTTCAATTAATTTTGCTCCGTGAATCAGTCCCTCCAGCTCCTTAATCATTTACTGACTGCTTAACAAATGCATTTGGATGGAGAGACACTAATGCTAGCAACAGCAAGACTTTTTAAAGGAAATAAAAGCTTTGTGTAGACACGACACAAGCCTGCCAGTCTTGTACCCTTCACTTGGATGTTTTTTTTCCAACAGAAAATCTATACTGAAATATTTATCAGTCTGTAAAAAGATCATCATTGAATTTTTCTTGCAATTAGGGAAACACAAACAGTTAAAATAGAATAAAATATGTGCTTCATCTGAAATGTATTCTTCTTGCTGTCAAAAAAGTAACAACAGGATAATTATTTTATTTGAACTAAAAATTGGAAATGAAGCTTTTTATAAAATGGAAAAAAGATTTTAAAACTCAAATGGGAAGTGAAATAAAGTATTGTTATAGGAAGGTTCATCTATATGGACATTAAAATAGGCACAGTAATTCCAAAGAAGCAATAAAATGTAACCTAGATTTTATGTTTAAAGTTTCCTGTTTGTAATTTGTCAGGGAAAAGGAAAGGGCTTTAGAGGACATAAAAGCATGGTCAAGAAGAACCACAGGAGAGTTTTTTGGATTCTGTACAAAGGGGTATTGGTGAGCTGAAATTGGGAAATAAATACTCAGCTAGAAAGTCCTTCACCACTCCTTCAGACCGTCTGCTCTCTGTTACAGACAACCCATGTTCTTTAATATCTTTGAGAAATATATCAAGCCCCATTTAAAACAAAGCTAGCTTTTCTGCCATCCCTTCTCCTTCCATTTTCTCTTGGCCCATTGACCAAGGACATCCTTCCAAAGTTGTTTCCAAACCTCTGATTTATGATCTAAATTTATTTAAGTTATTTACAGCCTAGCGTAATTTATGGCCATTTTTGGGGGGGGGGGGGTCAGCACTGTCCTTTAGCTGAAATGTCTCTTCTTCATGACTATTCATCTTCCTAAGTACTTTTAAAGAGCAACAACACAGGCCTTTGTTTTGCTAGGCAAAACACGTGGGGCTCCTGTAGTCTCTTTTTGTAACAGAGTTCTCCTTTCCCCTGACCATCACAGTAGTACTTCCTCTGTACCTGTTCCAGTTTTGAACTTCGGAAATAGCAAAATTACAGGACTCGCCTCCAATTTTGTAGGATGGAAACAAGGATTCTCCTTGTGCTTCACCTGCACAGCATCCTAGAGTATAATCTGATAATGACTAATGTAATTTGGCTTGCTAACAGATTTTGTTTTTTAAAGGGTCTGCCAAGAGAAGTAGTCTAACAAAATGCAGGTTCCTATCTGCCACTGTTTACTCATCTGGGAAATTCCAGTTATTTCACTATTGGTGGTAATAGAACAGCCATGCACATAGGACATCCTTGGGATACACAAACAGTATCAATTTGTAAAAACATATGGGAGAAAGCTAGTGTCTACTCCAGAGGCAGGAGTTATATCTAGTTATAATATAACTAGATTTGACCTCGTAACAGAAAAGTGATGCTCGGGGGTGAAGGTATTAGAATCACCACTTAATTAAGCAGCAAAGACCGTTCTTTCCATGGGTCCTGAAGGACTGGTCAGCCCTGGGAAAAAGTCTGCTCCAATACAACTTAAGATACACAGTCCAGATCTTTAGTTGTGAGGACAGGAGACATTCCCCAATTTTACCCATGGAAAGACGGTAGATGGTTTAAAATGCAAACTTTGAGACTGGCCTCCACCCTTTTCAATCTTGCAAAGACTGTAAAATGTAGGAACTGAAAGTCCTTTGATAATGAATTCATTTGAAATAAATTAAACTGTTAGACATCTTAGTTCCTCTGCTTTCACACAGATCAGGGGACCTTTTAAACATGTTTCATTTGTAACTATTTTACCAGTGAGATGGAAGCTGTTTTGATCATTCATTTTTTTGGACTATATTTTCAAGCAAAAGCTCAGTCCTATGCAATAACAGAGAAAAAGCAAAAGTGATATATGTACAATGCGTTCATTCTCATCACTGTGATAATCTGCTTCACGAATCCATCTGAACGAGACACATTAATATACCTATATTATTTCTATTCGTGCCAGGTAGCCCAATGTTTACTGGGCAATAAAAACCTGATGCACGTTGGCATCTCAATGTCCCAACTCTCTTGGAGCCACGAGGGGTCTGCTGAAGAAGACAAGCAAGCCTCGATGCTTCTCACCGAACTGGAGACAGACAGCTGCCTGGAGACAAAGCAGCAAGTGAAGCTTGAAAAGCTTACGAAGTTTTTCCCTAGTGGTCAAGTGGAGTTGAAGTACCAGGGTTATGAGAAATTAGCTTCTGCAACATAATCCTTTTGTTGACCCGGAAGATAATGCACATTCTTACAGTGCCCGCAAGAAGACAGATGTAGTGACCCTAAGCTCTTGAGGCAACGCTTCCATCCACCCGCCAGCAATAAACTAGTAAGAGCTGAGCAGAACGTACGTTGCTTAGACTTGCTCTGAAATGGGTCTTTTAAAAGTGCATTATTATATGGATCTTTGATATCTGGGGAAATCTGTGTATGAACTTTCTTCCTGCTGAGATTCATTTCTAAATCCAGGGCTATGGCACACACAAAAAAATAAAATAAAAAAATCAGTTTGTTCTTTCAACTCTATAATACATTTATTTTCCATCAAAAGTCTTTGGTCCCTGCTGTAAATCTGTCCAATACTCTATCTCTCTGATATAGGCAAAATCTTTCTAGAGGTTTTTTTATAAACCCTGCTGTGAAACATGAAGGCCCTAACATTAAAGCTGTCAGACTCTCAAGTCAAAAAAAAAAAAAAAAAGAAAAAAAAAAAGGCAGAAGAGTGCTGACAGATGCCTAGCCAAAATCCAAACCTATTCCACATACACAGCCAACGCAAGAGGCCAAAAAAAGGCTGCCCTGTTTGTACTGTTGGTATAATGGAAGAAACCTCCGCCTTCTCAAAGAGCAGCACCGTTTTGTGCGGCGTCACAGCCGGCAGAGGAAAGCACCGGGCACGCGCTGCCATCACAAAAGGGCCTTGATTTTAAAAGCCGCTGGTACCCCCCCCCCGGCTGAGGCACTTTTCCCAAAGCCTTCAGCAGAGCCGCGCAGGCCTACTCAGTCGGCCCTGGCGAGCCGCGGCTGGCGCGGTGCCGCAAACGCGGGAGCGTCGCCGGCGGCCGGAGCCCCGCGAGCCGGCCAGCCTTCCGCCCGGGGGTGTTTGTCACCAACCCCGCTGCCCCTCCAGCGAACTCACTCTTCGGGGAAGGGAATCCCCCCTCCCCTGCTCCCTTACGCTCCCTTCCTGCACCGTCGAAACAAAACACCGAATAAAAACGCGCGCAATTTGCTAAGGCAGCGGCAACGCGATCTTAGCGTGCTGGACATTGATATTAATCCTTTAAACAGTTACGATGATACGGACAAGGGAATCGGCAGTTTGCGCGGTAACCTGCGCGTTCGGGGGGCAGCCCCGGGCGATGCCCAGCCCCCCTGCCCCGCTGCCACGGCGCTGGTGGGAAGGGCCCGGAGGAGGGGACGGGGCGATGCCCTTCGCCAGCAGCTCGGCTCCGTTTTGCCATGCCTGAGAGTGCCCAGGGCACGGCTGGGGTCCCACGGGTGGGAAACCAGAGCAGCAAGAAGCTTGGACCTGTAGGACAGCACAAGAGCTTACTTGTTAAAAAAACTCAAAACCAAACCCACAACTGTAAACCACCTCCATAAACCAGAAAAAGGAATGAAACGAAGGAGAAGACTACAGCGGAGGTAGAAATTAAATTTACCAAACAGGGAACGAAGTCATGTATCTGCAGAAAACACAAGCCGTCAGCCACGCCTTGCATTGGGAATTTCCCCTCGCCTCCCCCCGGAACAAGGGGCGCACAGAAGGTTACCTGCCGAGGGGCGCCAGCCCGCTCACCTGCCCGTGCGCCTGCCCGAGACGCGGGGTCTGTCCGCCCCATCGAGGGGACCCACGCTGCCCCTGCCAGGCTGCTGTGGGGACGGGTCCAGCGAGGCTGTCTCGGCGCTGTGCTCGGGTGTCTCCGAATACCCTCATGGCAGTGAGGGAACACAGTGTCCTCTCTGAGCTAGAGTCTGATTTTAGGGGTAGCTCTACAGAAACGAAGACGCTGAGCTGTCTAGAAGCACACGTAGGGCATGCTCGGTCTCAAAAATGCCCTGACCTGCCCTACTTCTTCCCTCTTTCCTCAGACTCCCCAAGGAAGTCATTTACTGATGACTCTTTCCAGAACTGCCAGAGGAGAGCAGGGACGTAAGTGTTAGACACACAAACAAGGATTTGTAGGGCTAGAGCTTTATTTGAGACTGTAGTACCTGTAGCATAAAGGAAATAAAATGTCTTCAACTTCCCAAGTTCTCTTGCCAGATGGGTCCATAATTAAATCATTTGCACAACAAATGAAACAATTGAAAGCTGCTAGGTTTTTAGGTAACTGCTTATTCTCCTTCACACAAAAAGTTAATCAGATGTTTTGGCTAAAACATTAAATGATACTCCTGTAAAGCTATTCCAAAAATCTAAATTTAGAGTTGGTCGTTGCAATGCCACAGATGCTGCAGATGGTTATGGGACCCTCTCATATTCTTTTATCATTATTTATTAAAACTTTTTAAAAAATTGCATCAACGATAGAATTTAGCTAAATTCTATATCTATATATCTCTCTCTATATATATTCTATATATCTCTGCCTCTACTCAGTTTTGATTCACACTGAGCAGAACCTTATTCTACAAGTAACCAGAATGACTGACTTTTAGAAACTATATTGGATAATCCTTTTTTCTGTCATGGCAGAAGACTTTAAAACTGCAGTAACAGAAACGTAACTTAAGAATGAACTTTTGCCAGACTTAGCTATGTAGTGGTGAAGAATCTTTTTTATTGTAGGATAAGAAGTTTTAGATCTTCCACTTCAACATGGTATTTGAATTTATTTGAAAGCATGTGGCTTATTAGCTGCCCTGAGGGCCAGATTTGGTCTTGGTGCCAGTGCAAGGCAATATTCCCATGACAAGGCTGACTGTGTAACTGCAGTAAACGAGAAGGCCTGATGGTGAGGAGTAAGCAGAGAAGCTATGGAGTGGCACAACTGTGGCTTCCATCCCCAATTCCCTGATGGGACAAAACCTGAACAAGCCCAGGGCCATGACTGACAGTAACAAATGCATCTCCCAGGAAATGAGGGGAAAAACGATGGGTGTTCTCTGATGCACAACTGCTATGCATCGCTGCTTACAACAGCTTGTGCAAATGCAGCCCAGCATGACTAGAAATGTCCAGGTTTTCTCATGGCTTATGTTGGGTTTTAATATCATAACTTGCTTGAGGTAAAGTTCAGCCATCACTCACTTAGCAAACATCTCTCTGACCTACAGGTTTCACCTAAAAACCCTGTTTGACTGGACAGACCTGAGCGGGTTATAGAAGGAGGAAGAATTTAGCCTCAGAAAGTGGGACTTCTGAAATCACCGCTGTCACAATTTCAGGATAGTAGAGTCAAATTAAAAACTGCTCAACCTCAAGTAAGTCTGATCTTAAAACACAGAGAACAGTAATGAAAGTAAAACCTGGCACCTACCCACTTCAGCCAAAGTCTTGATACATGATTCCACTGAAGCTTTCTGTGTTGGGTTTGGCCAGGTACAGTTGTAAATTCTAAAAGCAGACTGCAGCAGCTGAATAAAAACAGGCTGATGTGTCTGGAAACAAAAAGATAAACATGGAATTCTATCCTTTAGAATCTCCTCACAACTGCCCTATGGTTAAACCACATGCAAGGGGTTTGTAGCTTGTAGACTCAAGTTACATCCCCATTAAATTATCTTTGCTCTTCAGGACAGGAGGGAAAAGAAATCAAATGCTGCACCCCTAAAAAGGCAAACACATGCAATTTTCACTCAGATTGCAACTGATATCAAGCAGAGCACAACGATGGAGGAGTATTCCCGGTTCTCAGGTATGTGTCCCTTTTGTCATAGGGCAAAGCATTTTTCTCACGCAAATACAAAGATGGACCTTGATTTTGCAAAGATACCCCCTCCAATGAATTCACACGAGCCAGGAGTAAATCTGACCGTATTGAGCTGTCTGATGGTTCACAGCTGTAAGGGTTTTATTAAAAAAATTAAGAGTAAGTGCTTTAAAGAGGAATTAAACTGCTAGCCAGTGGCATGAGAGGGGACGGAGAAATTAGAGGAGGATGTAAAGATACAGCATTCCTATCTGGCTAGCAGAAGGTATCTTATTAACGGTCTGCATTACATATTTGTCTGTCTCTCTTTTCCTCACCTGGAGGCTGGTGCTGTTATCTGAAAACGGTGAATTGAAGAAGCCACTCACAATGTTCATTACAGGCTCAGTAACATATTTCTCCAGAGATGTGTCTGCATGTTTACGATCTGTGGTTGCGTTACAAACCTACAGGGAAGAAGGAGGAAACAATGAGATTTAGTTCTTTTAAATAAGCAAGCTCTCTTATTTTGTATTTATTTATAACACATGTAATATTTGTTCTTAGTACAAAAGCAAATGTTTTTTATACAAAATCTAACAGAGATAACGATCTCGGAGTTCGAGCTGTGTTTGTCATAGCTTATCTTTCTTATTGGAGGTCCACATTGTCTTTTGAATCCCCTTCTCTTCTGAACCAGCTCTCTTTCCCACACCATGAAAAAAGATCCCCCTAAATCAGCACATTGCATGCCACTTACACATTTAGACAGATTCAAGAAGAAAATGGGCCTTTCCTCCCATTGTGGGGCTAGGTTGGAAGAGGCTTTAGAGACAGATGAGACATAAACACATTAGGTTAGAAAGGCTTCACGGAATGTTTAAACTTCTCTGTACAATCAATCACCACAAATGGGTGGCAAAGGTGAAGCTCATTTGCAGGAAAAATGTTAAAAAAAGAGGGAAAGAAAGGAAATAGCTTAGTCAATACCAACAGCCTTTAGGATTGTAAACTGTAAGACAGACAACATTACTTAGGAAAGCCACATGGGGAAAATACAAAACAAGCTAAAAACAATGAAAGAAGAGAATGGATGGTACTGGGACAACACAGGAGCGCAGAAGGATGATTAAACGGTGGGAGGATTTGTACAAAAGATTCCTGAAGGCACCCTTTGGTACAACACTAAAAGTTTGTTGATGCATAAAGATGTCATGCTTAAAGAAAGGAAAAAAATTACTGGGGTGGATTGCATCCTTCAGTATTTCTTTTATTTCTTTATTTCTTTTCAACATTTCTGGACATCTATAGAGAATCATTGTGACTTTGTATGTCAGTGGTAACAGTACTAAAAGGAGTCTACGGAGAGCCAAACACGGTGAGAAAGGCGAGACACTCATACAACCTTTTCAACAGCCTTTAAATAAGCAGTTCTAGTCATGTTTAACAAGAAATGAAAGGCAAAGCTGTTCTCTCTTTCACCTATGCAAGCCACAGACTACTGCAATGATCTAGGGAATGTATGCTAGAGCAGAATTTATTCTGTTTATAGACTTTTGCGGTAGCCTTCACGTTACTATCTGAGCATTTAACACACAATCACGTACGTGCGTGGTACACACTTACCATTACATTGCTTTATGGATGGGGAACTCAAGTCCAGAGAAGCTGAGTGAATTGCTTAAGGTCACAGAGAAAAGTTGGTGACAGAAGCAGAAAGATAATCCACAGGGCAAACATTCTCTCTAATTGCACACTGCCACTGTCACACTTGGGACACTACAAGACAGCAATTTCACCAGGAGCATTTTAACAAGGTTACTGACGTGACATCCAAAAGCAGCCTCGCTCAGGGGAAGATACAGCTCACGGGAACACAAAAGCATTTTGAGTGGAGTCCAACACACAAGCATTGTCATATGGTAAGCAACGGAATAACCAAAGATAACTTGAGACCTACAGGAATGAGGTATCTTGAGGAGCTTTGCTTGTCTGTTTTTCTAAAATGTGTCAGATAACTAAGTCATGCCCCCATGTAGTGCATTTTTTATCACCTCAGGAAAGGAAGGATTTTGATCAGAGATGCAACGGTGGCTAAAATGACATACCCTCTTCAGCCCTTCAGTTTTGGGAAAAGTATGACACCACCACCACCACCATCCCCCCCAGTCCTCATGGAAGTAACAGATTCAGCCAATAATCAAAACTTTTTTCCAAAAAAAAAAAAAAAAAAGATCATAGAACTAAAAACCTCTTGAAGTTCTTCTGCCTTTAATTAACATGCATGCCAATTTTGGCTGGAACCAGTAGCTCAGAGGCTCAGCGCTCGTGATCCCAACGGGAAGACAGAGCGCTGCGCGGTGCTAGCACGGTGAATTCAGAAATGACCAAACCTGAATTCCAAAATGCTTTTAAGCTTTCCCCTTTGCTTGCCTAAAAAGGAGAGCCATATGTGGGGATGCCACTCTGCTCCAACACCAGTCTGAAAAATTCCCAGCACAGAAGGAATTCGGAAATCCTCTCACTTGTTCTTATCCCTCTGCCCTGTGGGGACTGAAAAATGTTTCCCCATGGAAGAAAAAACCTGAAATGCATGAAACGGAGATGAAGATTGAGAAAGCAGTGTTTAAAAACCCCTTAAGAGGCTTTGGGACTGAAACTCACATGAATACTGCTTCAAAAATTCTGCAGAGAAAGCCAGGATGACTTTCCAGCTGTCAGATCCTGGCTCTTTCTTTAATCCTGCTCAGACTACAGCTGCTGACTTGCAGGCTGGGCCACACGCAGGAAGGGGAAGCCTTTCCTTCAGCAGCACCCACTTGGCTTAGCGCAACGCTTCAAGTCATACCCGGGAGAAAGTAGGTTGGCAGGAACTGTAGAAACAGGGTGTCTTTGAAAGCGCGACTGCTTTTGGCAAACTGAATTTATACATGAATCCGCCTCATGCCTGCTTTGCAATGTACCACGTTGTTGAAAGAGAATGACAGTTGGGGACTAAATATTTCCTTCCTGGATCCAGAAACAGATTAAAAAAATAGGTTACTCTTCCCCCCTCTCCAAAAAAAAAGGAAAGAATCCAACCTGAGGATAACACTCTCCATCTTTCACCTTAGTGCTCTCTAATAACAGACTCCAACTCAAAGCTCACAAACTCACGCACTGACAGGCATTTGTAGCAGCTAAAAGAAAAGCATTTTCCCTTCCCCCATGCAAAAGCATCCCTTTGAGCTCACTGGAACACAGAGGATCAAAGGGCTCTTTTTCTAAATGCTTTGAAAGCTATTGTAACATCTTTTCGTGAGGCTGACAGCGTTCTAACCGTCCCGATAGCTACGTAACGCTGATGTATTTATAACACACGGGCTCTGCCGGGGCCCCAGAAAACCAAACCTGAACAAATACGCTCAATAACCTGGAAGACATGGCTACCCACAGGGGCCTGGCTGAAGAGCAGGGCTGGCCAGAGCACTTCTGACGTGCTCTTTTAGTTCTTCTAGCCCTTAACCGGGAAATTAAAAGGACTAATTAGGCACCTGGCCCGAGGGCTTTGCAGGAGAGCAAAACAAACCTGCATTTTGCCCTTTGGTGCCAACAGAACACACAGGCACACACAAAATACAGCGTTAATAACACCCTCACTCTTCACCTCTGAAGACCTGGCGTCTAATTTCTCTTAGGAGAAGGGTATGTGAAAACAAGCTCAGTGGTCACTAGCCTCAGGACAACTCCACATCATGTGGCAGGGTGCAGGTTGTCTCCAGGCTCAGGACGGGAGCTGTGGGCAGAGCTCTCTTTCTGCATGTCTGCTTCTAGCCCAAGGGCAAAGAAAACTGGTCACATTCAAGGGCTAGGAAGGGTACTCTGTTTAGACGGTCAGGGCCAGGATGCATCAGGAAAGGGCAGCCCAGAAAGGCAATTGAACAGGAGAAAATACTTCCCGGGGTAAAAACAGCGAGGTTAAAAATCAGAATTGCCCTCCAAGGAGGTTTCTGATTTTAATTTTCAAATGAGCTTGTCCAGAAGGGCTTTCGCTGTAGAACACGACCACAGAGACAAGACAAACGGCAGGAAAACAGGGTTTGTAGAGGTCTCATTACTGCTGAAAATGGCTACCACCAAAAGAGGAGAGGACAAATGTCCCTGTCTGAACCTGTTCGCAGGAAAAAAAAAGGAAAAAACCCAACGATAAGTTCTCTTTTTCACAGAGAAATTAGCAGGTCCCAGTGCCTATCATATAGCACAAGTCCTTGCACTCATTCTTTTGAGAAGAGAAAATTCATGGTATTTTCTCCCAACAGGTTTCAAAGAAATTATTTTGTGGCACGCTCTTACTTCAGGGTAAATGTCCGCTGCAGGATTGAATTGAGATTCTTTTACCTTTTGTTGTTTAATTTCAACAAAATGAAGAATGCAAGGGGTGAGAAGTTAAGGATTATAAAATGTAATGGACCACAGACTGGGAAAAGATAGGCATGCACTACGACAACGTGCTGTGTAACATCTCCAAAATACTGTCCGGTATCAAGGATGACATACAGTCCACCAGCCACCAAAAACCTGTGGTTCTACTTCTTGAGCAAAAAGAGCAACTCCATTAGTTGGTACTAATACTAGGTTCTTACAAGAAGCATTACCTGCTAGAAAAGGATATCACAGAATCACAGAATCACTAGGTTGGAAAGGACCTTTAAGATCATCAAGTCCAACCATTAATCCAGCACCACCATGTCCCCTAAACCATGTCCTGAAGCGTCACATCCACACGTTTTTTGAACACTTCCAGAGATGGCGACTCCACCACCTCCCTGGGCAGCCTGTGCCAATGCCTGACCACCCTCTCAGTGAAGAAATTTTTCCTAATATCCAATCTAAACCTCCCCTGGCGCAACTTGAGGCCATTTCCTCTTGTCCTATCACTAGTTACTTGGGAGAAGAGACTAACACCCTCGTCGCCACAACCCCCTTTCAGGTAGTTGTAGAGAGCGATAAGGTCTCCCCTCAGCCTCCTCTTCTCCAGACTAAACAACCCCAGATATGTAATATAATATGTAATGTAAGCTGTAATCATTATGTCACGCTAGCTTCCCCTCATGGCTCTACTATTGTATTTTATCGTTCTGGAAGTCATGAGATTTCCCTTGTTTTCTGCCTCCAAAATACCAGGGAATGGAAGCTTAATTCAACTTCTGACTTGAAACTTAATTCAACAGGTAATGACACCATGAAGTTCACTGGGGTCCACAGGAATTGAACGCCTACGGTACTAACTGTGCCCCATCACCTTGCAGCCTACAGTTTATATATGAATCAGTATTCTGAAAGACCATAGCCTTCTGCACCAGCGGTGAGAATAAAAGTAGAATAAAAAGACAAAAGACAGTAGAATAAAAGACAAAAACAGAGAGAACATGAGCCAAAGAACTTCTTGATCCCTGATTCTCAGTGTACTACCAGAGTGAAGCAAGAAGTGGGTTTTTTTTAGTCACCACCATAATGACATGTAACATATGCTCCCAGAAGACATACACAGATTTTCAACCCTGTACCATGCATCCAATTTATTTTTCTGGAAGCAATGAGAAAGTTGCCCTTTTAGAGAGAAGACTTGTAGCAATTAGCAGAATAAATGATGATAAATAAAATTAAAATTATATTTCATTTAAAAAACCCCATCTATTCTATTGTCAACTTTGAAAAAAATAGTTAATAAAGGAAGTTCACCAAAAAAAGATATTGCCAGTTCAGTTGCCACCCATGACTATACTGTAATATTTAACATCTCATGAAGCTTACCCTTGCCATATCAACAAGAAAGTTCTCAAATAACTTCCAAATATGGTTACTGGCATAGATTTCTTTCATTTCCACTTCAGTGTCCACATAACAGTGGTTAACAAAATTAACATAGGCAATTTTCACCTGCAGGAACAGCAAAAACACAAACCATATGAAACGGAACCATAAAAAACATTAACGTGCTGCTTTCTGTCTGCAAAAACACTGAACGATAAAGATGATCCTCCCAGTACTAACAAACCCTAATAACAGTAATAACACATATGTTCAGTCTGAAGATTTAGGAAGCAGCACGGCAACAAATGCATTAATGGACTTGATGAAAGATCACATGAAGAAAAATGGAAAGGTTTTGCAAACATTCTTACTCTAACAAATACCCCCCCCCCCAACAAGCCAATAATAAAGCTGATATTTAAATGATATTGAGACTATGAGGGCCTGGCTCCAAAGCCAGGAGCTGTCAAAATGCAGGACACCCCTGCACGTGCCAGCTGACTGCTGTGGGTTGATGCCTTGTGACAGGCTTGCCAAATATAAAAAAAAAGGTCTTCAGCAGACCTGGAATTGCCATCCCTATATTCCGAGAGTCCTAATGCAGCACTTGCTCTCACGGTGAGTGTAACTCAGATCTAAATGGAAGAGAAGGGTTATGCAGCACTGGGACTGCAGCCACAGCAGCACAGGGCTTAGGAGGACTGCAGTCTCACCCCTCTCCTGCATTACAAGTCTGCTTGTGCATCTCACAAAAATGGATATCCAGTGCCTGAAATGTATTTATTAAATATAAACAGATGCAGATACACTGAAAATTTCATGTCATGGTCAAAGGAGAGGAGGTAGCAAGTTTAATAATAAGCAAGTTTAATGCAGTCAGGAGAAAACTCATGTCAGATTTTCAGGTTTTACTTGTTTGGGCTTTAGAAAAAGTATCTGTTGGAATTAATGTTAGGAGGAACTTTTGAGCAAACCAAACACTTTTCTTTTTAAGAAAAGAATCAGTTGATCACATGGGGACTTTTTCACGGCACGGACGGAGTCTTTACTCCTGCAGGTCTCAGTTCTGTTGATATGAGCCACATTTTTCCACCAGATAGCCTGCAAAAATCCCTCTGACCGATGCACGGGACCAGAGCAAGCTCCTTGCAAAGACTGTGCAAAGATTTCTTTTGATCACATCAGGTTCGGTGCCAAAAAACACTCCCTTTCCGATCAGTGTGAGGTATCGCAGTCCTACTGAAGCACGACCGGCAGCAGCTGCAGAACTGGGCCTCTATATGCAGTGAATAAAAACATCTGCTGGACTGCAATTGGATTTAACAAAATAAGACTTCACCCAAAAGTCCCTCTGACTTCAGCATGGCCAGAATGTTACCCATCATTTCCAACAAGTTCAGGCAGCAGCAAAATGTTGTCCTGACAAACCACTCAGCTGAGGCTTTGCAGCTACAGCCAGAAGTTACCAGAGCATTAAACTCTGACAGTGGCTGGACAAACCCAGGAAAACAAAACAAGGTTTCTGCCCAAAAAAGCTGACAATCAGGGTGCAGCGTAAGAGGACAAAGATTTTTCTGTTTAAGAAAATACTGGCTTATCCTTTTTCATTTATTCACCTTAACAAACAGCACCTGTTTCCACCCTGTTTTCTGTGCAAATATTCGACTTGTCCAGATATTATAAACAACAAAACATTTTCTGAGTTTCTAAAAACGGCAAGTCCGCTTCCTCAGTCAGTGAATCTTACCTCAGGTATGCAGTCATCATGGGTCACTACTCTCACTATATCATCCAGTGGCAGGAGTGAATTGCACTTGATCTCCGTGTATACATTCTTTCCTTCCGTACAAGCCGCTAGCAATTCCACTAGCGTGATGTGATACGCTAAGGGTCCGCTCTCGTCCGCTCGATCTCGCTCTGAACACATCATTTGGAGTAGGACTGGAAATGATGCTCTGTCGTTGTAGAATATCAACACATCTTCACCACCATTTATCAGCTGAAAAAGATACCACAAAGTTTTAAGCACCCTGCACTGCAGTCAGCTGCTTAATTATTTTGTTCTACCTTTAAGGATGAAAAGACTGTGTAGCTATTGAAAGTGGTCAAAAGAAAAAAAAAAGAAAGATTAGTCTGATGTGGCTTACCCCAAATGCAGATGTCAAAACAATATCCAAGGCAAACTTCTGTTCTTACTACTTTGCATAAGTGCAAATCTGGTATAACTCACCACGGAGTGAGCTAACGCAAGGCGAATTTGAAGTTTAATTTCTATGTAGTTCTGTGTTTATCTAGGACGGTATGCCATCCTTACTATTCCTACCATCTCAATGTTTCTTTGAAGTTAGTTAATTACCCTCACCTACTGTGAGGCCAGGGTGCATGATTATCCCTGTTTTACAGATAGGGACTTGAGGTACAGAGAGATTAAAACTTCCATGCTACCTCACACGAAAAGCCTGTGGCTCACCTGGCATCTAACTAACCTCTTCTGCGCCCTTGCTCCACGTCGGAAACAGAGGACAAGTCTTCCCAACCTATGCAAATTTGGCGGGTGGGTCTCGACATTGTCAGTGTCATGCCAGCACCTCCATTCAACAGAAAATCGATGCATGTGGCAAGTATTTGATTTTGCTACCAGTGCATTGCTCATCTCAAGGGGATCCAAGGCGGAGGTGGACGCTGGCCGCCCCATCTCAGTAGGTCTCACAGAAGAGTTTTGCTCCAACCCCGTTTTGAACCCTGCGTACACCGAATATACCTACTGCCAGCGCTGCTCTGTGAGCCCGAATGGAGCTGGGACGGGACAGTAGTCCTGTCTTCTCTCCGTCGCTTTTCTTTTAAGCATAACGCACTCTCAGTGCAGGTGAAAATAAGCTCCCGTAAACCCTTCCTAGTTCAGCACGCACCTTGGCAGCACAGCAGCTATGCGTACTCTGTGAATGAGGCACTTGACATATCCAAGTCTACACGTGACGTGAAATCCTAGCTTACTGAATTCGAGGGTACAAATAAAGGTTGGTGGAGCTGTTGAGAAATGCGAAAGCAGCAAGAGCGGGAATGAAAATTAGCGTCCCACAAAGAAAAGACAAGAAACATCTCATTATATTTGCCAGGGTGTCGACATTTCAAATTTTGGATTTACAACTTTTCTGATTGTGTTTTCTCTGTTTCTTGCTTATTTTTACTTTGACAATTCAATAGAATGAATTGTGAATTCAGTCTTTCCTGTAGTTCCTATTTCTCATTTACTTTTGGGTTTTTAAAATGTTTCTACTCGTGACTTTTTAAAATAGGCATTTTCTGGACAACCCACAGTACAGGAAAAAAGTTTTTACAGGGGCAAGTGCTTGGAGAGGAGGAAGAAGACAGTACAGGGACCCAGATACCGTTAGTTTCATTGTGCTCAATGGCAAAAAAAAAAAAAAAAAGGGAAATACGAGTATTCGAAACATTGGAAAATTGGCCTTTTTAATACTGATGTCTGGAATACCGTGCTTTTAGGACATTTCACAAACAAAGTAATTTAAAAAATCCACACCGAGCCCTCTGGGAAGGTACATGCTCTGTCACTTTCTATTAAGTTGTTCACGACATTCCCGTAGTTATTTTCCACTTGTGTACATTTTGCACAGAGGAGAGGGAAGACGACTCTTTCCAGGTTCCCCTAGAGTTACACTCTTATGTCAAATCCAGACCTAAGCTGTATCAGTATTTCTTGATATTTTATCAGATCAACTCAAACTGACCCCTCATCCTTTCATGTACCTATTGCTGATGAGTGAAGGAGAAATACCAGGAGATAGTGAACTTGTGAAACATGATATTGCATGGCATGCTTGCTACATACTGACTGTGAAGAACCACAAACCAAATCAGATGATGTTGCATCAGCACAAGAAGAGCTAAGGGGGACAAAGTAATCATTGTGAATGCAAGGACAGAAGAAGATGTCATCCCCTTTCCCCAAGTTAGCCACTTTTAAATACGATTTGCAAAGGACATCCAAACATTGACCCATGCAGAGAAAATTATGTCCCTTTAAAGGCAGAAAAGGAAGAGAAGTATCGTGTCAGCCCAAGTTCTCACTGAGCAACATGAGCTCGGTGATGGGAAAAAAACCCCACGCACCAAAAAAAAAACCCATCAGCATTTTCTTCCACCAAAGTGTATTTTCAGTGAGTTAAAAATTCTGTGCAAGTATAATGAAGGTTGTCCAGTATCAGAGCAGCTGTTGACACTCTGCAAGGTATCACTCCAGAATACTATAGATAATAGAAAACTCTGCTGCCACATTGATCTGGTTCAAAAGTAAATTCTGCTTTCCCTTTTGCACAGAGAGGCACTGTTCTTCCAGGAACCTCAAAGCATATTTGCAATGAGAAAAAGTGCCGTAAGGAACCTTTCAGGTCGGTAAATATCACTACTAGCACTCTACAGACACAGGGACCAAAGATATGAGAACAAGTGAATAAGCCAGATTGGGAACGTTCAGTAGATTTTATCAAAGAAAGATTTTATCTTTCGCAATGGTGCTCCTCCATCTGTTATGCACTTTCTGAAACATGTAAATATGATCAGTTTATCCCTTACTGCCAGTAAACAGGAATAAGCTACAATATACTTCCCCTGGGTAAAAGAAAACACAGGAGTAGTTGAGGCACGCTATACACTCATACTCTATCTTGCCTTGTGGCAAGTTTTTTACATGCCCCATCTGGAAGCGCAGAAGAAGTTACAGCACTTGTTTAAGGTCAGAAAGTACATCTGAGTTGTCTACGGAGAAAATGCCCTGACTTCAAGGCAAGTTCCAACCATTTGGTACACCGTTCCTTTTATTTCGGATTGCCATTCAAGTGCCATTCAAATTTCACTATTAGCATACTTTTCTAACAAATTATAATTACTTACCTGTAATTTCCTACTTTTTTTTTAAAACAGATCATCATCTTACCCTCTTTCATCAAAATAGAGGTGCTCCCTCCCCCCAGCAAATTCCTGCAGGACTCATGATGTAAATGTCACATCCGAGTTCATTTCGATTTTCATCATGCAGTCAGCTTGAAAACGTAATGTGACAATTTATCTTCGTGCTATTATAGGTCAAGAATAAAATGTATTTAAATTGAGAAAAACCTAAAAATTTTGCTTGATGAGAAAGTAAAAACCTACAAGAAGCTGTGGTGGAAGGGGAAAAATCCAAAAGCACAAAGGCACAAGAACTGTTTGAATTATGTAAATCAAAGGCTTGTAATTGATGCATGTTAAAACATTTCAGTCAAATTGAAAAGGTTGAGGTGGATTCCATTAAAGGTTATCCATGTAGGCTTTATTTTCTTAATTAGAAGTTTTTTCTCTTTGTTGCTGTGGAACAAAATTTCAGCTGGGTTTAGTTTTGTTCATACCACAACTAGAGCTTGTTGCTGTTTTCTTTGTGAAGGTGTTTCTTCGTGAAGGTGTTTCTTCAGAAAAAAACACCAAAAAAATGCACTTTGTAAAGAAAAATGTTCTTTCAACTCTGATCCTACCTGGACTTTTCACCATATTCAACTTTACCCACTTATTAATCTCATTGAACTGTTAATATAATTACAGTTAAATGCACGAGTGTCTGCAAGTTGAAGACTCATTTATCATGCCCACTATATATCAAATTCTAATTGCAGAGAAGTCAATTAAGTATTTTCCTTGCAACTTTACTGGCAAAAAGATTTGTCCACAAACCACTCTCTGGAATTTACTGGGTCAGACTCTGAATCTAGCTAGTTAAAGCTAGAATAGCTCTACTGACTCTCACAGAAATGCTCTGGAAGAAAAGAAGCAAAAGCAGAAACTAGTACCTATAATTGTTACATGGTTACGTGCTAAAAAAATGATCTACAACACTATTAAGACAAATCCGTAGAGGTAAGGGCCTCTTATATGGCAAAACCTTGCCAAAATATGGCAAGCTTGGTGTGTAAATGGGTTCCTAAGTTACAGTATAGGAAAATGAAGGTTTATGTAACTCTGAGATTTCCATGCTACATCATCTACAAATAGACATCTCTGTATCACCATGCTAACACTCATGTTTTCTTTCTAGTAGTTATACAGATGGCCTTACAAAATTAGATTAAACTCCCAAAACCGTCTGCTAAAATATTCATTATTTGTGATACCATTTAAAATTCTAAAGCGATGATGCCATTATAGCCCATTGGTATCAGGAGCACAAAAAGCAAACTCAAAATACTAGCGTGTTAAAAAGACATCACACCAGTGATTAACATATAAACCCTTCACTTACCTCTGTCATTACCATGTCCTGGCATTTTTTCACATATTTGCCATCTGCTTTCACAATGGTCTGCAGGAAACGCAGGTACTCCACATGACGGCCATGGGTCTCAATGCAGTGTACAAAGTGCTGCACCACTCTTTCACTAATTTCGTTACACAGAAGGTAATTGTTCATGAAGATGTGCCGCATGGTTTCAGCTTCCAGGAGCTAAACAGATTAAAATCAAAACAGCCTTATAAGAAGAGCAGATTTGTTTTAAGATTGAAAGGTTCACAGGACTCTAGGCTACAGAAGGCACACTGGTAAAGGGAAACTGGAAACGTCCAATGTACACCAGCCCAGTGATTAAGCAGTGACCTTGGGGGCTAGATTTCATTTATGATGGGATTTCTCCACACTTCCTATGAGTACAAAATGGTCCTGAAGTGGACATAAAATCAGTGCCCATGTGGAAGGTGAAGACACAGACACACACACGCTACGCTGCTAGAGCACAGAACTGAGACCACATTCATCCCACTCACCCACACACTTTGCACGGAGGCAACCAAGCAAAAGGCCACCTCTGGCTCCCTCTATGGCTGACAGAGACAGGCATTTCCTGCAGGCAAATCATTGCACGGGCAGCCTGATCATTCTCCGAGAGAACATCTCTTTCCACATTAACTACAGAGGGAGCCTAAGGCTCTGTTTCTCTTGGCGAGTAGCACGGTACCAGAAGAGCGGATCCGTAGCCAGAAAGGGATGCTGCTGAGGACTCAGCATCCAGGCTTCATGCATTCTTGGGGATTTTGCTTCAAACTTGCTCTAGTTCAATCCCTTGGACTAAAGGCTCGTGAGGGTCAGGTGTGCTCCTGGAGTACACCTGTTTAGTGTCATCTGAAAGGAATCCGCACCAAGTTTGCTCCACAATGTGAACAAAAGCACAGTAACTGGGATGATCAGAAGATCAAGTTCAAAAAAACAGAAATGCAAGTGCAAGCAGGCTCTATACTTGGCACCTGAGTTAAGTGTCAGCGTTGCATAGGATGGAGTCTGGGCACTAGTCCCCACTGTGGTCAGCTCAGCATTTTTCACTAACTTCATACAAAAAGCATAAACAAAAAATAACAGAACAAATGCTTCCCAATATGTGCAGGCCAGGGTTCTACAATCCTAATACCCTAACACACTCTTTCTAATAAAAGCAAGTTTTGCTCAGTAGACTGAGCAAGGTATCATTCTATACGACTATATCTGTAAACACACACACATATATATACACACAAAGGGACCATGACAAAGAGGTTTATTGTAAAGACAATGATTTAATAAAAGATCAAATTTTAGATTAGTTGAATCAAATGGAAGCATCATCAACAAAAATGTATGGGTCTGATTCCGCTGTCATACAACCCTCATGACAGCAGAGTCACAGCATCTTCTGCTTTAACTTACAGTCCATCTGTGAGTGAGTTAGGATGAGTAAGATCAGAGTCAAGCTAAACATGGTGTGACACATGTTCATAGATACTTCCAGTAAACCCCACAGGTAATATTGTTTTCCACTTTTAAGATGGCAACATTAAAACAGTGACATAAAGAGCAATGGTAAGGGAGAACAGACAGGAGAGAGGAGAGAAGACAATAAGGGAGAAAAGACAAGGACAGAGAAGAGAAGGCAGAGAGGGCATAGTTTAATGAAACTATTTATTTAGCAGTGTCATTTTTCAGCAGGTCCAAATTTACTTCCACTTATAATATTCTCCTTAAAATTAAATGCTTACCCCTGGAGTTAAGAACAAGTTGAGATTTTTGTGGAGGAGAACTTGATTCTGAGGATTTCCTCGACAGAAATTCTGAAGAAAAGTATGGGCTAAATTCATAACTTCATTCATCTTTTCATCGCTCTGCAGAAAGAAAAGGCAAATGAAATCAGCTGGGTGTACCTAAACATACTTGTTAAAACCACACAACGTGAATTCAGCCAGGAACAAGCCAATTCTCCTGAGCCTTTACAGGGCAGGAATTCTCCCTCTAGCAAAAGCAACTGATGTAGTTTCCTTCAGAGCCCATTAGTGGCTGTACTCTACTCTGAATCGACTTGACCATAGGGAGTCACCGGTAGGAGCACAAACTCCAAGTAAGATTTCCTCACGCACGGTTATAATTTCCCAGTTTAAAAAAGCGCTAAGTGGCCTGATTTCAAAAAAAGCTCTCTAGCTTGCATTG
Source organism: Phaethon aethereus (assembly GCF_964289735.1). NCBI lineage: Eukaryota > Metazoa > Chordata > Aves > Phaethontiformes > Phaethontidae > Phaethon > Phaethon aethereus. The sequence continues at coordinate 76,565,201 of NC_138575.1, forward strand.
ATTTTAAGCTTTTGAAAAGCTTTGGCTTTTATATAGCTACATACAGAAACAGATATATGTGTGTACACTTACATGAATATATATGTTCATATACTCCCCCACAAATATATGTCTAATTTCATCCCCATTTTATATTCCTATCCTATAGTATGCTAATTATGATTTGACGAACCACTTATATGGACAAGCAGTATTTTACTGAAGATAGCTGAACCCAGTGCCTATAACATAACATTAGTGTGTAACACTCAGGAAAATATAGCCCAGATGAGGTTTTGTCTACTCTCAATTCTTCCTGTAAGATCTAGAAAAATGTGCTCTTTAGAAGGCTATCTAGATCATTCATTTGTATGCTCAATGCCACTAAATCGGCACAAAATCACATTATCTTCTAAAAAGCCTGCAAGTGGAACTAGGTTAGAGGCTTCCACCATAGAGACAAAGAAATTATCTCAGACTTGATCCTTGAAAGCTTTTTGTATTTTATGTATCTACAACAGCACTCCCATCAGTACCCAACAGTGGAATTTAGATACCCTGCCAGGAGCTCTATGAAATCAATACTTCTTACTGTGCAGTGACTGCAGAGCTAAGGCTTGCCTATTTCAGGAATGGGATGATAGCACAGTGACATCCAGGTACCTAAGGCAGTAAACATTAAACTCTTCATAAAACCTGTTCTGTGCAGGCAGTCATATTTAAATTTAGGCCCAAACCCATTATTCTTAAGGTAGAAAATGGCATCGTCAATTCATGTTTGTACCATCGTTGACTGAATTATGTTAAAAAAGGAATATTCATATTGATTCTTGGGCCTCGAAGTCTTTCCCTTTATTGAGTTCATGATCTTTACCACTAAAATTATAATAACCTTTTCATAGGGTATCTGCAGAAGGTCCAGGACTACCAAGTGGGCGCCCATATTTTTCAGCAATCGCTGCTGTTGATTTCGACATTTTTTGTTCTGAACACAAAGTTTGCTGAGTCGCATCAAAATCTATAAATACATAAACAAATAAATAAGCATGGGAGCAAGCAAAGAACCAGTCATGTCACACAAAAACAAACAAAAAAAAATAGATTGTTTCAAAATAATTACTAAATCTACTTGTCAAACAAGTATGTCAAGCAAGTTCCTTAGCAGATATACCAACCTCTTTAACAATATTGTAGTTATTGCTTTTATTGCTGTCTATCTGTGGTTTTTTGGTCCCATCCTGTATTGGACTCAAAATATTTGACTCCTGTAACAAAGAACACACAACAAGTGGGGATCTATTGCAATTTCATCAAGATGAACTAATTATATTTCATAACAGCAAGTGAAGAAGTATTACAGCAGCTCATAGGGAACAGATATAACACAAATAATAAAGAAAAAGACTCATTTATTCTTTATCCACCGGTCCAGTAAATGAAAAGATTCACATTCAAGTCCTTTGTTTGTTTCAAATTTCCAACATGATTTGAAGCAATTAACTGTATGTCTTCTTGCTTCTGATCCTCCTAAAAAAGAATATGTCCCTAAATCACAGACCAGACATCCCAAGGAATTCAGCTACTATGAGAATAGGGACCATAAGTGTATTTCAATAGCCACCACTTGTTCCAAAAATCTCTAATACAGCTGGAAAGATTACGAAGTCTGTGTATATGAACATTAAAAAGTCTGGAGAAAGAACTTAAGACAACATCTGTAGTTGAGAAAAGTAGGGTGGAGTTCTCATCAGTACAGAAACAAGTAGCACATGGAAATTAGAGATGTTCCTTCCATGAAGGGGACACTTCTCTCCTTATCTCTGGATGATGCAGGAAAGGATTTAAAAACAAATGAGAACCTTATGTTAAACTGCAACAGCCAGTCATGACGCCGTATGCTCTGGGCCTTGGCTCTTAGAAAGTCCCAGCTGGGTATGATAAATAAGAGAAATCAAGTCAGCAAGTAACTGCCAACACCCACGCACCTTTCCATGCATATCTCAGTCAAAACATGGAAGAGCATCTACACAAATACTTCCACTTAGAATACTGGCAGTGTTTGGTTTTTTATTGCTGCCAGCTATGGTAAGCCTTTCTTAACTGGAAACACAAAGAATTGAAAGATTGGACTTTGGATACTGAAATTATTAAGCATGTAGAAAAACTGTAGCAGATCTTGAGACTGCCTCACAGTATAACCACAAGGATGTAAACCAGTGTAATAGCATAAAAAAGAACCAAACAGGTGTGCTTCTGAGCTTCCATTGTGTCCTCAAACTTCCTACTGTTTTAGAGAATTATGCTAAAACACAGACGTGCACACCAATCTGAATGTTTATACCTCTTGAAACCTCCCTCTGAACTTTCTTAGCTGATGGTGAAGATGAGGAGTTCTATAAATCCCATCTGGTCTTAATTTCCAGTGGGGCAAGAACAGCTGCACCACTTGGCCATGGAAGCTGTTTATAACAGTGTCAGCACCGCTGTTCAGCATGGTCATGTTGATCTATGCAACAACAGTGGATTTTTATTTGTTTAGGTTTGTTAGTATGCATGCTGCCTTCTCTCTAGCCGTTTGAATCAATACTTTGGGAGATATTTCAGGCTCTTTGCTATAATCAACCACCCTCCTCTGTTCTGGGACCGTGAGTTAACCAAGATTAATTTACCTGTTACTTTTATCAGCATTCTTCCTCAATCAAAGTAGTTTTATAATCCATGTGAACTATATGTCTTATCTGGAAGTGCTGATCAGCATTAAACTGCTGAATCTACCCTTTCTCTTTAAGAAAATACACACCTGTTTATTGACCACCTAAGAGTATGCCGGGGATGTAGTTATCAAGAGATAATCACACCACTGGGATACCAGAGACACTCAGTTGCATATCTTGCCTCGTTACGTGCCATGACAGACATTCTCTGTTACACTTTTCCATAGGGGACGGGGAGCCATAGAGAAAGAACTCAGGTTCTCGTCCGAGCACCCCACCTTTAGGAAGTAGTATCCTCTGAAAAAGACTATTTCCTCTACCCGTAAAATTCCCAGGATACCACTCTGCATCAGTCTTAGGATCCTTTCTTTCTAGCCCCTCCACGGCGGCCCAGATTCCAGCATTCAGTCCAAGCAGCTCCCCGCCGCTGAAACAGTCCCACTCATCTCAGCTGGCCAGCTGCGGCGAGGCGCTAGTCGGTGGCAGAGATTTGCCTCCCACCCCCAGGCTGTATTTACTTACCAGGGGAATGAGGGGCACTCTCAGAAGTTTCAATTCACAATCTCAATCTACAGATGATGTTTCAGGAGATGTTTGTTTCAACATCCCCAGGACCAAAGCAAACTGCCGGAGACCAGAAAAGGAGGAAAGCAAGGGAACGCCAGGCGCTTAAGGATGCTGAAAGTTTGCACCACTTGAAACCTCGCTGAACTTTCTCAGTGGATGGTGAAGATGAGAAGCTCTATAAACACCACTGCACTGTATTCCAGCTTCGTCTGAGAGCCCTTTCACTCAGACCGTCTATTTCTCCTCCTCAGATCTGTGTTTCTGGTGCTACTACTCCCATCACAGGACAATAAAGACCACATTTTCCATCCTCCACGGTATCTATACAGACTCGTAACACCCGTAGAGCTAACCAAGTAAACAGGGTTATCGGCTTTTCCCTTCTCAAGCAAGGCTCAGTTATGCAAGATTAATTTCAGCATTTCCTCCTAATCCTCTATGGTCTAATTTATGTTTGACCTAACTCCAAGCACTCTTTCCTACAATTCTCATCTCCAGTTTCTATCAAGATGATTCTGCATGGGTATAAGATGTGTTGTTTTTCCTGTGGAGAACTCTGGACCCTTTATTTAGAAAAACATGGCCTTTTTTCTACAAATCTCATTCATGCAGTTAAACAACTGCAAAAAAACAACAACAAAAAAAAAAGTTTTTAGCCCCTCCAGGTTGTGATAGAAAGGTGGAAACGATTACCCCAAACGACTCAGAAGCCTAAGGGCAAAAAAAATACATTTGATTTTTTAAAACTCTTATGCCAATCTTGCATTGTGCTTTGGTGAGGACAGAAACTTGGGATTAACATAAGACTGTTCTGGAATGTAATATAAGCCCTTGTGTGCGCTTATGTTGTTTGGGAAAAATTAAGCACAGGCAAATGAAGCATATTCCCTAAAGACCTAGAGGTTCATCCAGCTCAGGATTGAATACCCAGCATCCATTCCAAGAAAGCATGGGATCTCAGAGGGGTGTTTATCTGCTTGAAGCTAGCCACCTGCTTCACATATTGCAGGTTATGACCAGCACCTCACCTCGTACGTATGACTTAAGATCTCAAAGAGAGTATTCACTGTCTAAAGTAGTTTTGCCAGGTAAAAATACTTCCTGACTGTTAAAGAATAATTTAACAGGGGAAAAAATAATGGACAAGATTCTGAGCTATTGTAACCTGGCGCAGCTCTCATGGAATTACCACCAGATGATCTAACCAGTTTTGCAGACTACATATTACTGTTCTGACACAATACTCTCTCAGATCTGCCAGAGATAATATTGTGCATCTATGGAAGCACTGCCAATCCATCCAGACTCATGGATGTCTCATGGGAAAAAAACCCACTGAAAACACCCTATTTAAAGATACTTCTGTTTCAAGCACATCGCTTTGTCCCCTCTTCCTGGAGTTTCTTTGCTATCAGGGCTATCCATAGGAATAAAAAGGATCTTATTACACCTTTATAATGTATTACAGCTAAAAAACCTTGTAAATATCCTGCTGCAATCCTATATCCTGCTTCCCCATTACCTTTTCCATTCCTTAAATACATAAAGGAACATTTTCCTTCCTACTAGATCTATGCTTGAGGAAAGAAAGTAGGAAACCCCACATACTTAAGCTCATAAAGTCCATATTCCTCCACAGTTCTGATACCACTAAATTCAGCTAAGTTTTATCAGAGAAAAAGTAGGACCTACACTGCCCAATAAATTAGGATTCTCCCTTGAGGTGTTAGATTTTCCCCCATATGAAGCCACCTAAAATCTGCTTTCCCATGTGAAAGGCCAAGTGTATGTCATAGACAGCTGCAAACATCCCACCTCTTCTCAATGGCTCCTACTCTTCCTCAATGCATCGGCTTCACAATGCTGTATAATCTCCACCCGGTTTCCTACTAAACTTCCCCTGGTGGCTTCCTTGCCCATTTTCTTGCCACCGGGGAAGACTCTACCATGGAAGAGAATAAGGAAAGTGCTGTGTCAGAAACCGCAGTTGTTCATCTCTCACCGCTTTCTCTGATGAAAATGGAAAAGTGGGAATCAATATTGGTCAGAAAGCCTGCTCTATCTGCTGTTACACCACAAATCTCAACCACAGCAACTCTTGCAACACTTTGCATTTCCTTAAAGACTCATACTGGAGTTAGGTGATTACATGAGGGCTTCAGCTTTCACTGAAAATCAAAATTAAAAAAAACCCGAAAACAATTAAATTAAAAAAAAAATCAGGTCGTCGTGGTTCCAGATTCAAGTTCTAAAGTTTCTCAAATCACAATGTAACCCGAGAGTGTGGTATGATAAGGGATGACAAAAAACCTCAATGTCAGATCGCCTACAAAATCTCAATATTCTTAGGTCAGTCTTATGTTTGGTGGAGAGTGGAATGACTTGTGATGTTTGAAAATATGGGTTTGATTGTGCTCCTTTCCCCTAGTAGACATACTGTCCACTCCTTTCTTCCAGCAAGTCAACACAACTGACAACATGTGATACCTAGATTACTTTCTTGGCCACAGCGTGATGCAACACACTGTGGCTTGCTTGCTAGCCAGAAAGGAAGGCAGCTCCGTGACAGAAGAACGCAGTCACTGAAAGCAGCAGGAAAGAATATTGATAAAATTCTGTCTATTCCTAAAGCTCAGTCAGAATACCGTACATTCTCACTTTCCTACTTTAATTAACCACAGAACACAAATTTACAGTTGTTCATTAAACTATCTATCAATATTGAAACAATGCTAACAGCAAAGGCTTTAAACCCACCTCTATTGGCTCTTCTCCCCCTTTGGTTTGATTGTCGCCCACCTCTCCACTCTCATAATTGCTGCTCTTCTCAACCCACAATTCTGATTTTTCCACAGTCAGACGTAGCTGATCAAGATCAGCCTTGATTTGCTTGTAGTTATCAACATCTTGATTAGACACCAGCAACTGAACCTGGAAATGAAGAAAATTGTAAAGCTATTACAGCAGTAGCACCAGCACTTACGCCTGGGTAATCTGCTTGACAGTCTCCATTCTAAGCCTCTCTTTTCAGGTGCTTTATGTAACCTTTCCTATGAAATTGAAACAGAGCACATGTAGGCTTTTTAACCCCCATTCACCAAAAACCTTTAACAGAGCTGGAGACTGTAGTTGCCCAAAACAGTATAGTTATAATTTTCACAACATTCTCTCGCCTTCTTTACTACACTGCGAAACATTTTCAGCACAAGAACAGATTTACCAGCACATGAGTTCTACACAGAGTTAGCTCCCATTATGATTCTCATGGTACTAAAATAATACAGTTACATGGTATTAAAGCAATACAGTTAGAAATAGCTTATCTCATCAGCCCAGTACTTCACAAGAAAAAAAAAAGGATGATATGACAAGGAATCGGGACATCCAAAGAAAAGTCAGAATGGCCAGCAAATTTAATGATCACCTACATCCCCATAATCAAATATTGAAAAATAACAGATTTTAACGCTGTTAGGCCAGCTTAGAAAAACTTCTTTGAATATAGCTCACAAACTGACTTTCAAGTTCATGCAATTTCCTCACCACCTGAGTGGTTACCTCTTACTAAGGTTAATCTCGCTTTTTCTTTTTTTTTACTGCTCAAATTATCTGGGGTTTTTTTCACTGTTATTTGTAGTTCTTGATTTAGCATGATCTACACATTTCCTTTCTTTGTAATGCTCTTTGCCCTATCAAGATTATTAATGAAGATAATATTCAAAAAAACTAACAACAATCTTTACACTATTAAGCACTATTAAGAAATCATACTTATGTAAAAGATTAAGGTCACATGGCAGACAAGAACACTGATAGGGACATTTAAAAAAAAAATCACTAAATGCAGGCAAATATCCACTATTTTGTAATACAAAGTTTTCATAATCTTCTCTCTTAGCTTGGTAAAACCTTGTTATTTTACAGAATTTATGAATGCTGCTCATCTGCAGACATTCATATTCCATGTTCTCTACAGTCTTTTTTTGTTTATTTGTCAATTAGCCTTTTCCATCCTTTACGAAAACATGTTAAGCTACTCGGTCCTTGCTCACCTGGGAATAACAGCTATTTATGCAACTAACCAGCATGGCATAACTTTCACAACCTGGTGGGAGGCCATTATGCTGCACTGCAAAAACATTAAACAACAGTTTTCCAGGTCTTTATCATTCATCTGTGTTTAAACAAGAAAAACCTCCACATCTTACGTAACGATGAGACAACACGTTAGCCAACTCCTGAAATAAGCCTCTGATGGTCTTATCAACATATGTTATATAGGGTTATGTAACAGAGGTGTCATGGGACTGGATGACAGAGACATCAGATCTCCCCATCCTCATCCACTGACACATGGAGCCTGCACATGCACCATTACCAAGCAGAAAGAATAAAAGCTGAACACAGGCTTGGCTCTGTTACTCTCTTCCTGTTATTTGGCCGTATCTGTATCATGCGGTGGAGCACAATGCAAAGACACCCGAATCAGAACTAGAAATACCACATGACTAACGAGAGCCTTATACCCAGCCGAAGCAGTCCTGAAGACAGGAAGGTCCCACTGCTGACACCAGTACGTGGCTTGCAGAACATGAGCCCTCTGTCTCCGAGAGGTCACTACATCATGTCTCGCTCCGAGATGCATGTGTCCCAGCTGTCACCATGGACCTACGTTTTCAGTAATGGATGCAATGCCAGAAGTGACTATTTCTGGGTGCACAACTAGAATATACACATATGGTCAAGTCTAATGAAAAAAAAAAAATCTCTGATGATTTTGGAACCCTAAGGAAATAACACTGTCATGATACAAACAGCAATTTAGGTAAGTAAAGCAGCCTTTGGAAGGACTTTCCCTGCAGCCAGTTTCCTGGAGCAACACTCTGCCCATCCGTACCTGTTTAAATGCTTGCAGAACTTCTGCTCTCTGGCTGAAGTGCTTAAATAGCAGGTGTAGAGCACCTGAAAGCAAAGGAGGGTAGTCGTGCATGATGAGGTGAATAAGGACCCGTAAAAAAGTTCTGCCCCCTTCATCATCAAGTTGAACTGCATTCTTCTCCTTTCTGCAACAGAAATGGGGAAAAAAGGACCAAATACAGTAAAATAAATAAGAAAAAATAAAAGCATTTGATGTAAATATGCCTGGACACACAATCTTCATTTGACAGAGCTCTTAAAACCAAATCAAATACGCTGCAGGATGGAAACTATAAACATCAATTTAACATATTTTACAAGGACTTCAGTCCTACAGTTATATGCTATTGCTGCAATCTTGTAGCAGAATGGACACTATGGAATGAAAGTAAGTATGTATGAAATGTGTCAAATACTGTGATTAAAATCCTTATTGCAAAAGCATTCATTTATGTCTTGGATAAGTTGTGCCAAACTCATCCCCAATCCAAATTAACTGAAGTAAACAGCATTTCATCAGAGATTAATTTGGCCCTTTCCTTTTCACTCCTTCCCTTTTCAGCTGCTAATAAAAGTTCATTTAAGAAAAAATAAGCTCAAAAATAGTAAGACTTGCCAAAAGCATCACATTTCTGGAATCATATTTATAATCTGGAAAGGCAGAAAGTAGATTTACACTTAACATATCAAAGCAGAAATAATGTTTCCATGAAACCATTCAGTGTCTCTCTTCATTTTAAAGATGCAGATTCCAAGGGCTGTGTGTTGTGTTACATTATGGGAGTTTGGGGAGAGGATCAGGGGCATTGCTTGTGCCGGTAAAGATTGAGAACGCACAAGGGACTGAGAGAGGAAAGATCAGAATGCCCATACTGCAGATCCTTCTCCCTAGCTCCAAGAAAAACTTTAAGGTCTACAGCCTTGTCTAAATGGAATTCATTTTTACTGGTATAATTATACCCATAAAATTAAACCAGTATACTGATAATGGTAATAACTCTCCAGTGTGGGTATTTTCCCTGCTTTTTTTTTTTTTTGTTCAGAGCACAGCTGAAACCACTTCCAAAACTTTGCAAGCATAACTTGTGATCTACAGGCCTCTGGTGGTCCAGAGCTGATTTGAGGAGTCATACAAAAGAGATTATTGTCGACGTAACTTTCTAAATAAGTTCAACCACAATGCAACAGGTCATGTGGTCTGTAAGAATTACTGAGGGTCAACAGTAACCTACTGATCCAAGAAAAGTGGAATTACAGCCATTAGGTACACCAGAAAAAGGTCTTTCTTTAAAAGCACCCATGTGAGTCATCGTAAGATAAATAAATAATTAGTGCGTTTTAGCCCAATACACCTGTACACCATTTCCCAGCTGCTTTTGAAACATGACAAAAACTTTCTACCAACTCCCTTACAACAAAAAGGGTGGTCATTTCCAGTCCCATGGCATCCATACCAACTGGGCTGTTTGCTTGTTTGAAATCCAGGTCTTTTCTGGCACTTTTCTGTCTATGTATAGGTGATGTAGTAAGAAGCAGCCAAAGGAAGACAAAGGGGTATGAAAATAAGCACAGAATAAACAGATACTATCCATGAGAAATATCAATGTAAGCAAACAGATATATAGAGAGAGGTAAAACTTCAGAGAACATACCTGCCAGCAAACATGGTTTCAGCCTGAGCTGCAATTTCATCTATGTCGGGAACAATCGCTGGGAAAAAAAATCAAAGTAATTATTAAAAAAAAAACAATAGTGATCATTGTTTAATCTACACAGCAAAATGGAACTTTGTTCCTCCTTAAAGTAGATGTTATCAAGTAAAGGTCTAACTATGCATTCCTCAACTAGGAAAAATTCGCTACCTGCAAGAGTAGTAGGGAAGAAACAGGACATGGGGCAGACTTAAATTGTGTATTACTATTACTAAGGAAGAGCAAAATTGTAGCGATGAACCAGAGCCCCACGGTGCTAGGAGCTGTACAAATCACCACCAGTGATCCACAAATGACACAGAATATGAAACTTTTACATTTTTTGTTAGATGAGCCAACCCCCACAAAGCAGACACGTGAACTTTAGAATATTTATCATAAACCATTTACCACATCGTCATTTTGCTTTAGAAAAGCTTTAATATACCTTACTACTTAGGACTTTAGTACTCCTTAGCCCCCCCTGTATTACACAGCACCTCCAGTTAAAGCAATTCTCCCCCATCTCCTTGCAGATGGTCATGCAGGCAGCAGTCAGCCTTCTGAGCGCTTCTGTGCGCACGGGGAACGCTCCCTGGGAAGCCACTCCATTCCCGTTCCACATTCACCTCACTTAAACCTGTCCTCACCCAACCCCAACCATTTTTTCATCATCTCCACCAAATTTGTCATCATGCAGCGTTTTGGGAAGAGTACAAATAAGACAGTAAGTTACCATCATGGGAAAGAAGGAACCACATTTTTGTTAAGAGGAGGACAGGCCAGCAAAAATCTTATTTTTATGGGATTCCTTAAAATTTTCATTTTTCCACAAGCTTTTCAACTTTAAGCTGCATGCATGTTTCTGCTGTAGTCAAGTTCATTGTTTGCAGTAGTCTGTACCGAATTATTTTACATTGCAATGCAATAGAGACATTTACCTGAAGCAATCCCTGGTGTGTCAGGTGGGGATGTTGTAGAGCAATCAATGTTTTCATTGTTTTCCCCAAACTCTCTCTTATAGATAGACAGCATGTAGGATATTCTGTAGTCCAGTCTAACACTGAGAATAAACTACGAGAAAAAACGCTTTAAGTAAGACTCTTCTTCTACCATTTGGTAATACGGGTTAGGATTTTTCTGTGGTGGAACGTACAGGGAAACATTATTATTTTAAGTAAATTATTTTAAGTAAATATGTCCACTACAAAAAAAGAATCCATTACATTCAGCAGTTTTCTGTGATTTCTTTCTTCACTCAAACCGTCCCGAGACATCTTGAGCTCTACCCTGTTGACTGCTGAATACTAAGCAGCAGACTGGATTTGCCCAGGGGCTCCAGCACGCTGCCTTGTCCTCACTGCCTGCAAGCCAGATTAGTACATTCAAACCTATGCTGAAACCAATTATTTCATATTCCAGCTGGACTTCTAACGCCCCATGAAGATAAGAAGTGGAGTGGGGTTGAGAGTAAAAACCACAGGCTCAAGGCTCACCCGCTCAGACGCCGGACAGCCACGGGCAGCGGTGCTGCAGTAACTCCAGGAGGTTCCCATGGAGTGAAGCACAAGCCTGGTGGGGTCTTTTGTTACATTACTAATGAGCAGCTGAGGGTGAGGAGCAAAGGGCATTTTCTTCACGAGGTCCTAGGAGTGTTGCCAGCACGTGGCAAAAAAAAAAAAAAAACAGCTTGGCTTTGGAAGCTACCACTGTAACGGTAGCAGAGATCCCCCTCGCTCAATGCTCTGCTTTCTTCTAACTGTCGGTACCTTTTGTTCCTCAGCTGCAAAATCAGAAACCCATACAGGAAAAATCCTAATTCAAAGCTGGACTTGCTGCTTTTATATTGGAATAGTGAGGAAAATGACTAGACTGGAAACGTTGAGTACCAGCTTAAGGACTGACACACATACAACCAACACTTCAACAACTGACTGCCCATGGACTGCGCTTCAGTGTTTCCCACGCTTTTGCTCCTTGCCCGCGGTAGGTGCAAGCATACAATGAAACAGGTTTAAGATCATTTAACATATTTTACAATCAGTGGGGATTAACATGTTAAGTTACCAAGACTCAGGTGACAGGTGATGACTTAGCAAATGGTAGCAACATGTTTCTTTGATCTCTAGCTAAAGTCAGTCAAGCTTCCCAGACCCAGAATATTATAACAGGATTTGACTAGGACAAATAAAGCAAATAAAATGCCAGTTTAAGAAGCAATACCTTTTCTTTAGAATTTTTCAAACAAAAAAAGAAAAAAGGCAGGTTTATTTTGGTTCCATGATCAAGTTACCCTATAATTGTACAAGCAAGAATTTTAAAATAAAAATTTCCCAAGTCCATGCATAATCAAGTAAGTCTATCAGGCCATCTGTTTAATTCTGGCTGATGGCAGAATGGAAAGTGTTAAGTGAAAAATGCCTTTACTGAAAGGAACAAGAGGATATATTGAGAATTAAATTATTATAAACTGAAATATTTCTTAGAATAGAATAGTTTTAATCACCATTGTACTAGCTATGCCTGATAATACAATAAATCTAAAATAATCTTACTTGCCTTTTAGGGTAATAGCATAGTAATGAAAGGTAATGTGATTTAAATTAATCCTCCTTCATTGCATATTAAACAAAACTGAATTCTTTAACTAAGATCATATATATGCACATTTACAGTGATTCACCCAACATATGACAACTTGCTAATCCACAGTAATTTGATCATGTGACTAAACCATAACTAACAAGCCACAGATTAAGTAATAAATTAGGATTAAATGCTCTCCAATCCTGGATGCTCTTGCACTGGATGTGCTGTAAAAAAGGAAAGGATGAGACAAAATGTGATTCTCCTGCCTGCGAGCAGCCAGGGAATGCACAGGACAAGGTTGGTGTCCTGGAATCATACTCCTAGGCACCAACCAGTAGAGCAAGACAGTATGGAGAGAAACTCTGTCAAAACACAAATGAAAATGAGAAGCAATACACATGAATGGTATTATTTAGGTGATATAACTTCGTAACACTCTGTCCTTCACCATAATCCTTAAAGTGAAGGAGCTCTGGAACCGAAGTATGCAGTGTTGAGGGTACTCAATTGATAATCTTTCAGATGACAAGTAATTAAGGTAATGTAAATCATTTATAAGTATTTAGAATAAATGGAATCCTTAAAAAGTGACAATGGTACCAACAGATCCGCAGAATTTATAGGAAACACTGAAACATTCCTTCAGGGCATAAGTACTGCAGAAACAGGGATTTGATATACAGACCAAATGTGTGCCACTTCACTTGCTAACAGCACAAAGTGAGAATTATATCTCAGGAGGCATGCTAGTGTCATATAGCTTGTCAGTTCAGCTGGGAGAAAATCATAGCAGCCTACAGACTGTTCTCAAGCTAACAGTGGAAATCTGAAACGGACTTCAAAAGTATGTGGCCTTGCATGACGTCAGTGGGTCTAGGTGCCATTCTGCCTTCCATCAAACTACTGTAACAGAAGAGTCAAATACTGAAGTCAAGCAAGTTACCCCAGTGTAAAATGAGCGTTAATGAGACTGGAAACATACACGCTGTCTTCAGAAAATATTAGTAAGGTGGATTAAAGGACGAATTCTGACTTTTCACAGTTATAGTGACAGAGTTTCTACCGCATCTAGTTCCTTCAAAAGTGAAGTAGGTGTTAACAGAGTGAGGACCACAACTGTACAATTGTTCACACAGAGGAGTATTCTTCCTCATATCAAAGTGTTATTTTTACAATGAACAGCCCAGTGTTCATTCTAAAGAATATAGGTAACAGAACTTGCCACTATGTGAATAAGTAAAGAACTGAGAAATGATTGCTATGTAATATTCCACCAATCATTATTACCTGCAAAATCTCAATGATTTTCAGTTTGGTGTCCATTACGATCACATCTTCACTGTCTGAGGTGCTGGCTTGCTTGCTTGGGTGAATGCTTGGCTGTGCATCAGGGGCACTGATGGGAAATATAGATCCTCTGCTCAGCACCATTTGGGTCATCATCTCTCCTACACCGTGGATGGTCCTCATAACGTTGTTTCCTATGCATTGAAGAAAAAACACGTATATATTTGCCATGTGTAAAGCTTGCTTGCAAAGCTGTACGTCACACATACACCCATGTCATCAAACCCCTTTACAGTCTTAACAGGCATATCAAAAAAGTCCTCAATTCCTGATCAGAACTCAGGAGAAGGAATTCATTCAAATTACCCAATGGTTTAGGGACAAATTTTCTAAACTGATTTTCCAAGAGATCATTTCTTGCAGGTCAGCAGATGGGAAAGATGCCAAAATATTCCCCCAGCTCTGTTGCACATGTTCAAGAAATCATAAAAAGTAGAACAAAAGAAATCTTAGTAGTTCACCTGATCTATTTCTTTGTCTGAAGGCATACTGTCTACAGCTAAGACCATTTCCGAAAGAGGTTTGTTTAACCTGTTTTTAAGAATATTTATTCGTTGCATAACCCACATTATCTAGCATCCCAAGGCAGTATTTTACTATGTTTATTGTTAGAAAACTTTTATCGGTATTTCATTTATATCATCTATTGCTGCAATTTATGACCTTGCTTTGTAGACACGTGGGAGGAGTTCATTTTCCATGCCTGCTCCCACTGACGTCTTTGCCATGACGACTGTACATAATTTATGGGCTTGCCAGCAAGGTTGCTTTTGGCACTGCAGAAGCTGGAAGACTAGCCAGGTACCTTATATGTCACACTAAGAGAGAGTAAAGATTCGAGGCTGTGCAAGTCTGATCAGTCTCTGTATGTGGTCCAAATGACAGGCCACAAACCAAAGCCAACTGAGACAGCTAGCCAACCATCCACCTATCAAAAAGGTCCCAGGAGAATGTCAGGCCCTGGAGGCTGTCCTGAAGGTCAAACTAGTATCTGTAATCACAGTGCCCTTCATAAGTTATACCTGGGGGAAAAAATTATTTTACACACACTTTATCCAGTCTAGTTTCAATGGTACCTGTCACTGATGCCAGTTCAGCAAAATCTACCAAGAAATACCACCTGTTCCCATAGGTTATACTGGTCTTTCTTTATAGTGAATTTTTATATGAAAAGCATCTCAGTGAATCAATGACTATCTTCTTCCAAAGGTGGGGAGAAGAAAGAATGAGACTATCATGCTACCTACCTACATGAATTAGTTTCCTTTCCTGCAAAAGCGCAGATCTGAATGAATGGAGGAATGGAAGGGAATGATAGCATCTCTTCACAGAACGAGTGCCAAGACCTCGCCTACACCAAAGGCAAGCAAAAGAATGAAGGAAATGTAGCTTTGCTGAGGTAAGCCTGAACAGTTCTTGTATGTCTTTTAGTACACTTTAGTCACCATGCAACTGACAAGTTTTACTCACACTGAAGAGACCCTCTTCCCAGATAATCTGCTGTAAAAAGTCAAAGCTATATTTTATTTTGTTAGCAATATCCTCCTCTTATGCCCTTCTTTCTTCAATCCATAGAGCTCAAGTACTGCATGCAGGGAAAGAGGATGCCTTCAGCCCTGACTTTAAAAGGAAAACACACATAGAATTTGCTTTTTCAAAGTGAATGAGGCAGATCAGTGTCATGTTTGAGGTCCCATTCGGCATCCGGTCTGCTGTGCAGTAACTCTGAATTGGTCTTTTGAAAATAATACTTCAAGTCCCTACAAAGGAGGGAAAAAAAATGTGCTTCTGACTTTGTATGATGTTAGGAAAAAAAAGCCAGAAGTCAAACTAAGGGCTAGATCCTCACATTAGGCAGGCACAGAAAGCTCTCCTAACTGCTTACACCAGCATAAAGCAAATAAAATCATTCCAAATACTCTTCTTGCTGCAAAATGAAAGTGGCGCATTTTCCTTTCAAATCAAACAAAACAGCTGGGGAATAACATAGTATGGATCTCTCTCTCTTTTCCCCTCCCCACTCCCTTTCTCCCAGTGTGCTAAACATTTATTTGCATTGCCCATCATTCAGCACACCCTTGTAAAGCTAGATGACTCAGTGGAGGACCTTCAACGCAAATTAGCTTCAGTTAAACTGACTTCTTGCATTTTCTTCATCTTCAAACCGTGAAATAAATGACCTCATTCATATCATCCTGTCCTTAATGGTGACTGATAAGCCCACAAGAAGACCTATAGGTTGCGCAGCTGCTTCATAGCCTCTAATACCCCTGCTCTACGTCTCAGTTGAGAAGTCATCATCCGCTCTCTCACAACACATTTTCAAAATCCCTTTCACTAAGTTGTACAGAGGTGAATATAAATAGAGGCACTGCTATTTGGAAAGCTCAGGACTTCTTTATAAAACAACTTTAGTCAATAAGGTTACCAGCTGATAATTAAGCCACTTAAGTCTAAGACAAGTCCAGAAGATATTCTTCTCAAAAACTAGAAACAACTGCAATTTGTCCCAAATAAGGCAGAAGAATTCCACTTTATCTTGAAAAGTTCCTGCGCGCCCTGCCAAGATGGAAGTCCACTCGCTGTAAAGTTAACAAAAAAGACAGTGTCTTTCGGACAAGGAGTCAGACAACATCTTGGGTGAACCTCATGTTCTTGGAGAAAGCAAGCTGGGATTTTGCCTAGAGCATACACCTTGCTTATTTCTCAACTGTAACTGGGGTGCTGCACAAGCACCACAGAAGATGGGATTCAACTCCCTCCATGACCAAGGAATTAGTCGCTCTGCATTTCAGAACCACCTCCATAAATGAGGAGACTACTTTCTCCATCTCTAAAAAGGACAGTGAGAGGCCTGATATAAAAAAGACTGGGAGGCACTCAGCTAATGTGATGATGGAACATATAAAAGCATCCAGGAAATAAAAAGAAATGAGATGACTGCTGTCCTTTCCCCTTACCTGGGGAACACCTGTGGTAAGAGATGGTGCAAACCAGTCCACGGTAGCTATGAAGCTGCTTCCCAATAGCATCGATAACAAGAATAAACTCTCTGTCCACAATATTCCTTTACTATTGACCTTCATGTGACTGATCTAAACAGCTACAAGCAGGAAAGCAAAGGAGGATTAAGGTGGTACTTATTATCACTGCCATTTCAAATTGTATTTCATTAATGCAGAGGAAAGGATTTTAGTGAGAGAAAAGTCTACTTAATCCAGTTTAGTATTTACAGCTGAAATGGGTTGTGACTCAATACTGCATTATTTCTGTCAGTAACAGCAGTGAGACAAGGTATCATGGGTAAACCCATCTTGGAAAACTTTTTAAATAACTGCCTGATGCTGACTATTATTTTCAATTAACTCAGAGCAGGCTTGGGAAGAATGTTCCCAGAGTGAAAATAATACAGCAACTGGAGAAATTCAGCATTCTTTTCAGGAAAGATATTTTAACACTATGTTTTGTAGGGTCCTGATGAAATGTAACCATCTCTTAGGAGCAGACAGCAGTCAAGCAGCACATTCATGCATGGCAATGAAGCAGCTGACTGCCTCTCAGCACTGGGAGGAACAGCTCTATTCTTCGAAAGAAGCTGTGAGGGTCATTCATGTACATGAAGAGTAGGCAGTAGCTTCTCTTCCAAAAGATCCCCCAGTAATCAGCACTCATGGTGCTCAGTGTTATCTGTCCAGCCTTGGAAGTCTAGACCATGTTAAGCATGGATTTAAATCTGTCATTCACAAACATTAGGGGCCAGTAGCAGTCTTGCTAGTGAGTTGTTTCTTCTTGCTATGCTTTTGTGTTCTCTTGGCTTTTATACAGTTATCTCAGCAGGAAAGGGTATGAGTCTCTGAGGTAAGGCATGCAGAAAGGTTATTGCAGCTTAAAAAGTGACTGACTGCATGTCAGCTAAGCCTGCAACAACGCAAGACAAAACATACTGGCTCAATAAAAGAGATTTAACGTCTTAGTACGTATGCACACAATGACTAAAATAATGGAACTCTGATCTTAGTTACAGCTCCAAAGTGCTTCCTGAATACCAATGTCCAAGGAAAAATTAACTTACTGCCTCAGCTAGTTAACTGAGCTAAATCAGGAGGGATGTGAACCCTGATTACTTCCCTGTGTACTCTGCTAGAGATAAGTGAAGAGAAGCCTGAGCTCTGCCTTCATATGATACTGCCACCCTTATCCTGCTGACCTCCATCATTTGTTGTCTTCTTTGAGGTCAAGGTATTAACATTTATATATGGCTGAGAAGTGTGGTAGGATGAGAACAGTCATTGCAATGTTGTAAGGTGCAAACGTGTGCAAACAACCACTTTTCTCACCAGCAAACCGCTGCAAAAGCGCTCAGAGCTATGACTGACCAACAGAGGAAAAGAAGGCAAGGCAATCTCCATGAATGGTCCTCCAGTTTTGGAATTTTCCCTTCCTCTCCCCAATTCTTCCTCTCTGCTCCTCCCTCCACCAAGACAAGCCAGACTGCACTTCCATAAGCAGTGGACCCCTTAGAAATGCCTCCTGTTGAATGTACTGTCTCACAAGGTTAGCCAATGGAGGAGTGAAATCACTGCATGCGCAAGTGGTAATTTAAAGGAGCTGCAGATAGGCAGGCACTGAAAGAAGAGGAAAAAAGAGAATGCTTGTCATGTTTTGAAAAGACAACTGTGCATCTCCTTTTCATTACTTTTTATTACAATGATCACAACTTTCTAATGAATATCAGTTTCCGTCACAAAACTGTAGCACATAATCTCATGCAATTTGCCACGATTGACAACACAGCGGCCTCTCTGAGAAGACAGACTTTTCAGAGGAGTCAATTATGGGAAAAAAATACCAACCACCCAAGTAATCGAAACAGTGGATAATGTGACACTTCATTTTCTACATAAACATATTTTCTTGATAAGTCATTTACTGCTTGCAAAAATTCTAAAAGCAGAATATAAAAGTAAACAATGATCTGCTATGTAGTACAGTATGGATGGTAAGTGACAAAATACCATATTCAGAAAGAAAAACGACTGTCAAAGGCAGCTGGCAATTCATGCCTTTTCTTCAAATTGTTCCTACCCAATTGCTATGCAGCATCCTCAGTTTGTTCTCCAGTACCCACAGCACTTTTAGGTATTTTACAAAGAGTGCAGAGAACCATGGGGTCGCTGAATGTGAATACACAACGGACAGCCTCAAAGGCTGGCAGATATCCTTACAGCAAGAAGGGTAAGAAGAACCCTCTACTTCACAGATATCCCCAAGACACCAGGGAACTGACTTGCAGCCTTGTGTATTTAAAAAATAACTATACGCACCTAATCTGGTCCATAGTTGCCACAGAGGGACAACTCCTCAACACAGATAGAGGTAAGATGGATTCCTAGGACTCAAAACTGCTCAGCCATTTCTATCTTGAACAGTTTTCCACTGTGCTCATGTCCCTACTCAGAAATGTAAAAAATGCCTATACGTTCAAAAGGATTTTAACACACAACAGCTCTCATTAGGGACTGGAGAAGCTGGATGCTCAATGTTTCTAGAAACTAAGTACCTAAATAGGAGCGGACATATGATGGGTTCTTCAAAAAATCTGGTACTTAATGACCAGAAAAGATAAATGTACATGCGTCCACTGCTCCAACAACTTTCATTAACCTGTCCATAAAATACAATGTCCATACATTGTTCAATCCTGCTTATATAAAAAGAGAAAGGAGACAAACCAAAGGTTTTGCAAAACTGTGGCATTTCTCACATTGTCTCTGTAACTATGAAGTTATAAAGACAACTCTCTGATCTCATCATATCTGAGCATGCTTTTGACTAGGACTTTTGCATGACCTGATGTTTCAACTTCTTCCAAATACCTCCTAGAAAACACTTCCCTTCCAATGTAGCACGACACAAGCCAGACAACATGTGCTAACACAAAAGCCCTTAACTCCTAAAACAAATGCTGAGGCTGAAGGACAGCAGGGAATAAGCTGCCCTATGACCCCACATGGTTTCACACACTTCTTTGAAACTACTTCTCTTCCAAATTTGGGGATTATCCATTCCTAGACCAAAGTTCTAGACCAAAGCATTCCCACAGGATATATCAGCTCCCCCAATAGCAAAGGTATCAAGAGACTCAGAAGCCTCTGAAAGCCATCTTTCCGCAACAAACTTAAAAGATGGCCCGTCCTCAGTTCCTCCTGCTTTCCCCATCATTCCCAAGGAAGGCTTTCGGTAATGCTCAACTGTGGCTTGAATCCCTAGGTACACAGCAACACCAGTCCCATCTGTATGATGCACTGGCAGCTGCAAGAACTACTTTATATTAGAGGTTTTCCCATTTCCATTTCCATTATGCATAAGGCTCCTCCCACTTGCCAAAATATGCTACAGGACTGCAAGAATCCTAAGCAACCTTCCCATGTCCCTCCCAAGCACCTCAGCTGTTGGGACAAGGGCACTACCTCTCCCAGTCTTGGTCAAGGAAAGTTGCTGCTGGGCCCTAAGGAAGTGAAGATCTAGGCAGAAAAGATGGCTGAGCTATACCTAATATAATTTAAAATTTCGGATCTCTGCATCAACTGTTACCTACCATCATCATTGCTCCATTAAAAAAAACCCTATCTTCTCTCCCTCACAGTATGCAACTCATTCAGAGGTGAATCAAGGCTTAGCCTTGTGTGGCAATACGACGGGGTCTGGCCTTCCTCCAGTCAGCCTTCTCTGCCTTCAGTGCTGCTGAGGAGAGAAGGAAGCCAACCGCCTCAGAAGGGTGCACTCAGAGCCCCCTCAGTTCCCACAGCGTGAAGCCCACTACCTACCACCACCACCCAGAGCCCCTCCTGACTGACTGATAGCACCGATTCCTGTTTCTCCACAGACACCAACATACTTAGCCCTTCCCTGCCATGCCAACTTCTTTCACCACAGCCCGTCAGGCCTCCTTCCCCATCCATGATCCAACGAAGTCCCAAAGCCTTCTCAGTCCTCCTCAGCCACTCTCATTTTTCCCCATGAAAATTAACTTTTACCAGTGGGAGTCCTGATGTGGCAAAAATGAATTTTGCCAGTGCTCTGGGGAAGCTTTAGGCTGGTTTCCAAGCTCAGTGCTACATTAGGAGACATCTAGCATGCTGCTGAAAGTCCCAAACTTTTACCATCATCCAAGTGAGCTTTCAGTGAAGCTGACCTTGTCTCAACACATGCCTGGGTATAGGTGCGTTCAACCAGGTTTTAAGACAGTACTTACTTATAACAGCAAGTCGCTTTCCTGACGACTGCTGAAACAGGAACCCTGACTCCAAATGGCCTTGACTTTGTGGATTTCAGTGAGACCTATACTATTGCTCCACCATAATCTTCTTAAAGTTTCAGTGCCATCTTAAAAGTATGCAACACTGCCAGTCCTTGGGGGTCCTCTGGTAGGGAACCACATGCACAGCAATGTCTAGTTACCAAGGGCTAAATTAAAAACCCTATGGCAGCTTTAGCTCTACATTTCTTTGCCTTTGTTGACTTGGCTACATTGCTTCATGCAATTTAATTTTTCTGCGGGAAAAGTTATAGCCATTTTTAAGACATATAACAACACCACTTCAGTACCTAAAGGAACACATTTTATTTCAAACCCTTTAGAGCTATATATTATTTGCCAGAAGCTTTAAGCCTTACAGCTCTGTTTGTGAGAGAGGTATTAATTTTTACAGGTTTTCTACAGAATTTGCTCATAAAGACTGCAGAGCCTACCATAAAGAGGCCAAGAATCACACTTTATTTCTTCATTAAACCATTTTTCATCGCTCAATAACTAGCTGACCTCAGTAAGCCTCACAGAAAACCTAATGCATGACACTAAGGGCAGAAGGTGAGGCCATATACATTTTATACAGCCCTCAGAACTAATGAGGTAAAACAAACAAACAGACAAAACCCCCACAATATGCAATATGCATACATTTGCTATCCACTCCCTGAATGAATCTGGCCACCCCAGCCTCCACTCACCTACAGCATATCCACAAGCCCTCCCTTTTTGCATGGAAACTCACTGCTGCCCGGCCATGGTGAAACTCCAGCAAACTTCACCTTCTTTTGACATTCTGCAGTTTCTGATGATGTTGCCTATACCCCAAAACTACACAGCAGTGTCAAAAATACAGCTTTCCTGCCATAGACATTATAAAGGAAAAAATACATAAGATGAAGGAAAAAATACATAGAACAGCCTGCTGGCCTTGAAGGTACAAAGCACCACAGGAATCAACCCTTTGAGCCAAGTTATGTCTATGAAACGGATATTGAATCCTGGAAGAGCAATGGTCTCTGGGATCACATTAAACGCACAGGTCTCATGATGAGGGAAAGAAGAAGGAGGAAAAAGAAATGGTTCATGCCAGAGAATTAAACTCTCAGACTGACCCCCCCTTTGGGCTGACAAAATTCTGCACTGAACAGCAGTTGCTTCACTATAGACACAGATAACTTTCCTAAGGGTTACATCTTTTTTTTCTTGTAACCCTTTTTTTTTTGTGTGTAAATTGCTGGCATAAATTATTGCTCCAGTCTGCCAGGCAGCCACTGCCTCATTAGTTCTGCTAATCCAAGTATGCCTCAAGAAGATATTTCAAATTGTTAACTAGACAAAAGAGCAGCTAACAGGCACAGATGCAAGGCTCCTTTCTAATAGTCCTGGATGAAATCTGGTCCTTCTTGGTTCACAGAGGACTCACAGGTACAGTAGAAATGGCAGGTCCAACCTTGTTCTCAACCCTGTTCTAGTAGCAGTCTCTCTACTGGTGCTTCTAAGTAGTATGCATCTCTACTTGCAGCCAAGAGTATCAGAAGATGACACTACCTATCTTCTTGCTCAGCTGAAGCTGAGAAACAAAGCAGACTATCAGGATGTATCAAAGGGGCAGAAGACTGGACAAGAGTCTCATGACACACCGATATATAAGCACTCTTTTGCAGAGAGACAGTAGCCCACCAGTGCTGAAGTCTTCAGGAGAGTGTGAGGGCTTCCCCGTTCTCACCCGTGCCAGGGTCGAACCTTCTGGGGTATGTAACAACAAGGCAGGAACACCTGCAGCGGGATGTAGGGGTCAAGCTTTTCATGATACATTTCAAAGAAATGTTCCACAGTCTCAGGAGACGTATGGGCAGATCTTTAGTCCCTTCAGTCTACAGGAGGGATAGGCTCCCAAGCTAAAGACCCAGATATAATGTGAAGGAGCTGTGATATTTGTCAACCAGTTTGATTAGGTAAAAGGAGGCATCTGTTGAGCCAGTCATGACCAACACGTTTCACATGAGAATCACACAGGCAGCAGCTGTTGGAGCTTACTATACCTAGTTTTTAAAACCTGTTTCTCAAAAAGATTGAGCATAGTCTTCCTTTGTGGAAGCAAAGGGAGCTGAAAGACTGATGTCAGTGGACACTGGCTCAGAAAAATTATAGTCATTTATGGAGAGCTCCTGAAGGAAAGACATACTCTGCAGATAACCTAGGTGTGTCCCACCAATGTTCAAATTGGTGCCCAGCACTATGAGTTGCATCCCAAGATATATGCAGCCTAAATTCAAGGATGTATTTCCTTGCATGGCCATTATTCTCATTCCCAAACAACATTAACTAAATAGCACTGAGCTGCATGGCAAACGTGTAGCTTGCCTGCTAATACTACCATGTCATTTCATCTTTCAGACCTGACATATGCTGTAGCTGCATGGTTTGACTAAAATCAGCTATTTGAAAGATCAATTGCACCTAAAGAAAGATGTGCATTTAGAAAAGCAATGACTTTACCTTTTAATTAAAACTGTAAGAGATTATAACATTCTTGAAAGGTGCCAGAATGACAGCACTACTAAATGAAGCCTTCGCTTTCTCCTTAAGAACAAAATGTTTCTTTAGGATACAGGTAGCGTATTTTGTAAATCCTATATTTTTTACAACGTAAAAGGGAAAAAAGAAACAGAAAAAAGATTCAAATAACCTCAAAAAATGATTCAAAGTTAAGACACTGAAAAAAAGAGCTGGCTGCAAGATCTTCGAGTCAATTCATCTTTAGGATGCAATCTAGGTAAGAAGCATTTCCAAAAATATACATATTTTCTTTTTCCAGGATCCTCTCTCACAAATGTTTCTAGCCAGCTTTCCTCAATCTGTCCTCATCAAATAAGGTCACACCTGAAAACTACATGCACACTAATTTAATTCTGGTTAAGGTAACTGACAGTGGCATTAAAATCAAGGTTTTTAAAAGAAATAAGGCATAACATTAACAATAACGTAAGGCTCTTTTCAGAATCTTTCCAGAACCAATATAGAGAAACTTGCACAGAACGTCAAGGACTACCTCAGCCATCAACGTGAGTCAAAATTTAAGCAAAGGATGGAAAAGGACATCTTGAGGTAAAAGGTTAATTAAGTCTTCCTGCAACTTCCACTAAACCTAAAAATACATCCCATTTTGCAAATTTGCTTCAACAGTTCAACACTTGTCATATATACTTTCTTACTTAGCAAGTGATTTTACTGAAATAAGTGGGTCTATTTAAGAAATAAATATTAAATAGGGAAGAAGATTCCAGATTGCTGGTTGTAAATTTGGTGATTTCAATTTTGAGGTGCACAACTCCAGGCAGGCTTCCCACAGCCAAGACTCGCCTCATTCTTCCCGCCACCATTAAATATATTTCTACCCATTCCTAAAATCCTGACTACAGATTTCATGATGTGGAGCAGCTGCCAAACCAGTAAAGAGCCAAGCTCACCAATCTCCTACAACTCCATGTTGTAGGAATCAGATGCTGAAAGCTTTTGTTGCTACTGACCTGGAACAAATCAATGTCAGTAATGGAAGGGCAGTATACCTATTTATCCCCAAATTTATTCAGCACTAAGCTTCCCATAGAAATCAATGCTTTTTAACAAAACTAAAATGCAAGACCTACCATGTAAAATAAATAGATTCTACCCAAAATTCTTAACTTCTATAGACCTGCCCCCTTGGATCTACTCAGCTGCAGAATAGGAATTGCATGACTTTTCCATTTGGTTAAACCTCTTCTCAAGGCCCTTGTCCTAGAACCTGAAAATCAACCGCATTTCTGAATAGGCATAATTACTGACAAAATGCTGCTGGTAAATATCCATTTAATATTAATCTATGTAATTATACAATAAGATAGTGATGAAAATTAAAATAGAGCCCAAGCTGGTATTCAGTAGCACTTTCCTACATTAGAGTTACAGGACCAGGCCCCTAGTACTTGATAAAATTTAAACACATTTGTTTATACCATTAAACCACCAATCCCAGGCATCGTGGCTGGCTTTCAGTGCTTGTCAAAACTACACTTCAAAGCTCTAAGCTCAAAGTATGAAATACATGTTCTTACTGAATTAAAGCTAATGCCTAGACATTTGTGATCACTGACTGGATGGATTAAAAAAAACCTGAATAAACCCCACAACTTTTGTAATCTCCAAAACTAATAATTTACTTCCACACATTCACATTATATACACAAAATCAGAATGGACACAATCTTAACTTTTTTTTCTTTTTTTTTAAAAGCAATGTAATGAGTTTTGCAACTCGGGGAAGCTAACTTTCCTTAAGAAAGCAGCTGTGTAAACCTGCACATCCCTAGAGCAGTTTGTTGGCGGGACACCTACCTGCAATACTCCGTGTTCAAAGGTATGATATGAATGTTGCGCAAGTATGAGGTTTAATAAAGCCAAGTGCAGGGTCCTGCACTTCGGCCACAACAACCCCATGCAACACTACAGGCTTGGGGAGGGGTGGCTGGAGAGCTGCCTGGCGGAAAGGGACCTGGGAGTGCTGGCTGACAGCCGGCTGAACATGAGCCAGCAGGGTGCCCAGGTGGCCAAGAAGGCCAACAGCGTCCTGGCTTGTATCAGAAATAGTGTGGCCAGCAGGAGTAGGGAAGTGATTGTGCCCCTGTACTTGGCACTAGCGAGGCCACACCTTGAGTACTGTGTTCAGTTTTGGGCCCCTCCCTACAAGAAGGATGCTGAGGTGCTGGAGCGTGTCCAGAGAAGGGCAACAAAGCTGGCGAGGGGTGTGGAGCACAAGTTGTATAAGGAGTGGCTGAGGGAACTGGTGTTGTTCAGTCTGGAGAAGAGGAGGCTGAGGGGTGACCTTATCGCTCTCTACAACTACTTGAAAGGAGGTTGTGGAGACGTGGGTGTTGGTCTCTTCTCCCAAGTAACCAGCGATAGGACGAGAGGAAATGGCCTCAAGTTGTGCCAGGGGAGGTTTAGACTGGATATTAGGAAAAATTTCTTCACCGAGAGGGTGGTCAAGCATTGGAACAGGCTGCCCAGGGAGGTGGTGGAGTCACCATCATTGGAAGTGTTCAAAAAACGTGTGGATGTAGCGCTTCGGGACATGGTTTAGGGGGCATGGTGGTGTTGTGGTAACAGTTGGACTTGATGATCTTGAAGGTCTTTTCCAACCTTAATGATTCTGTGATTCTGTGAAGTATTGGACCTGCCAGAGAGGATGCTGTGGAGTAAGACCCTTGCCGCAGTCTGGAGAGATACGGGAGAGCAGAATCTGACCTCCTCTGAAGACAAGAAGTCACCCTCATCCCAGAGTGACTGGAGGGAGGGCTCCCACCATCCTGAACAAGGGCAGAGAACAATCGATCTGTCTGTATTTTATGGAAGTTATGAATAAGAAAATACTTTCTGAAAAAAAATCAAGAGACATCCCGATTTTAGAAAATGCCAATGCGTTTTCAAAAATCACAAAAAACCCAGGCTGAGTTACTTTCTAATGTAATCTTTTTTACTTAATAGCCTAAGAGAACGGAATTGTAAGTTAAAAGGGACAATAAAAAGCCAAGACCGGTAACTGACAAAACAACTAACAGATGTCCTCAACAACACCGTTTTATAACAGAGAGAGAGGATACCTCTGTAAAAGGGCAAGGGGAACCGTTGATGTACAATCTTCTAAGTACTATAAAATTGAAAAAAAAGGTATACCTACAGCTTTGCCTGGTGAACAATCCTTACTGTCAGAATGAGGAGGGATATAGGTGAAATTCCTGAGACCAGTTTCTCTGTTGGCCTGTTCATTCCTCAGGAACCCTAGCGGATCCAGACTCCACAGGACCTAGGTAACATCAGTACCTTTGGGGTCAAACTTGTTTGAGTAGAAGTGGCTGCACAAGATGCAAAGCACTGTAGAACCAGACCCCTGGTCTTTCCCCTTCCCCCAGAAGATAAAAAAGTACAAGAACATCATTAAGACACATGATCATCTCATACACAGCAACCCGAATACAGCGAGGTCTCCCTGTCAAACACAGACTCAAGCCCAGTCTCAAGTCAGGACTCACTTATCCTGAGCATCATCTACAGTCCAACACATGCCACGGCACATAAGTTCCAGCCCACCACCAGACAGAAAACGTAAGCATTTTCTGCACCTTACTGTGGGCTCGAGCACAAGTTCATGAAGTCTGAAAAGAGCTCAGCTCTTTCCAGCTCGGTGTGGACGCACGGCACCTCAGCTACGGCTAAGTGATACCCAGCAAGGCAGAGAGCACATAAGCAGGTTGAGGGTTCTGTGTATGTAGGGCCTCATCCAAACCTTCTCATTACCTTGAAGCAAAGACACAATCAGGATGTGGATGCAAGACAGCCACAGGGCTGGTTTTAAAGCACTGCTACCCAACAACAGGGTTTTTTTTATAAAAAGGAAGGAAAGGAAAAAAAGAATGGAGGCAAATACTCAGCTGGCACAAACTCCCACAGCCCCAGGAACAAGAGCAACTTATGCCAGACAAACTCCTGCCCCTATTGTCTGATTCATTCCTCACCAGCAGGCTTCCACATGAAACAAATATAGGCAGAAGTTACAAACAGTTGACATTTCAGCCACAGCAGTGGTCTGCAAAATGGCAGCTACTACAGAACCTGGTGCTTTCTTCTTGAGCTCCCTCTCTAATCTTAACCTGCAACTAAAGTTAATACTGATTGGGTTTTGTGTGTTTTTTCCTAATGAAAAGGACTCCCCTGTTTTGCTTGAGTAATATGTTTTTCAGACATGAAATATGTTCTTCGGGCATGAAGTTTTATGAGCTGTGTGCTCAAAAATAGCGAATACAAATTACAAAACTGCTTAAACTGCTTCTAAATTATGCATCCTTGTGACATATCCACCTTGACAGCCTAACGCTGCCGATGGGTAGGGAAGTATGTACCTCCAGAGAAAGGAGGAGGAAGAGTAAGATGCTTGGGCACAGCAGTTAAATATTCAAGATCATTCTGCAAAGTGAATGCACAGTTTATGTGTTTTATGACCTGTCAATTGGAAAAGAAAAGGAAGTCTGAAGACAAGATATGACTATCCAAAGATGAGCATCCTTTTCCTTTGTCAAAGACTGTAGAAAGCCTCTGCAGCAAGCGTTACAGCTATTTCAACATAAGAACACCTGTCTCTGCAGCAAAATTTCAATACCTATTTTTAAGCCGAGACAGCACAGCCAATATCTCTATCTCTGGTCTCCTTCAAGATGGCAGATGTGACTGACAACAGCCTGAGCTAGCAAAAAACCATCGCTAAAGCAATGGGCTTACTAGCCACATAGTTAGTGGGAAAAGGGGAAAAAAAACCCAACAAACCAACCCATAGATCATTTCCAAAAGAACATCAGTGGATTGTCACAACTTGACCTGAACTGGTCCATGTTTAAAAGATAAACATCCATGGAGACAACTACAGCCAAGAAAGCAGTTTAAAGCATCTGTATAAAGGCCGAAGCTAATCAGAGACACACAAAAAATCCCACCTTTGTTCCGTGTCTTTTTTCCTGAAAGAATGTAAGACAAAACCAAATATGTGACAAAAGTTTCCAACAAGGCTCCAGTCAATGGCTGAGTGTTACTAACAAGGCTACTGAGCTTCTATTTGCATGGTTGGTGACATTTCTGCATTTCTTCACACTAATTTATTTCAGAGTAAATTCATTGATTTGCATGGAATTGCTCTGGAAATTAGTATAACTGAGAGCACGTCCGTTTGCACTTAACAGGTAGTTCTTTCCTCTCCTGTATAGCCTGAAAGGAAATGCTTCAACAGAAATGAAAGGGAATTAAGGATGAAACACACTTTTATGGGTAATGAAGGTGAGTAAAAACACTGAATGAGATGTATAACCAAGATTAAAGACTTGAGCAGAGAGAGAACTAAATGGAAAAACCACATCTGCATGTTCCATGTTGCCAACTGGCCAAGATTTTACCTGGAGTCAAACTGTGTCCAGAGCCATCTAAGAAGAGAGTCTGCAATGCGCTATTTCAGGCACAAATAAGGAAAACATAATTCCAGGTGTCTGAACATAGCCTTCCTCTAGTGCTGTAGAGGGACTGCAGCCAGCTATAGCATGCCTTAGTATGCACAGCATTACAACAAAGAATTTCAGGGTCTTTCAGTAAAGTGTACTGGCAGTGATGGAGGAAAGACCAAGAGAACCAAGCACAAGACTTCTTGGCTCAGAGATGACAATGACAGTCTACACTTCTCCAGAGTGTGTGAACGTCAAAGAAGAAAAAAGTTATGACGGATGGCACACTCACACAGGGCATCTGTAGGAGTGACTGAGAAAAACAATGATTAAGAAAATACAAAATAATTGTTGTTTTAAACAAGACAGCTCATCCTTTTTGGTGCTGTGAGCCAGCTGGCAGTGCAATGACACTTACACCAGCTACATATTAAAACAGAATTTGCCATCAGCCAGTCATCCTGGACCCTCAGCCACATGACTGTCACACCTCACTTCCACACACACAGGAAAACTAAACTGCTAAGTTTCAGCCCCTTCTAGCATGTTCATTCTTCAACTCAGTTTTAAGCCACGGTAGAAGAGGCAGTGGGACATACAGTATTGTACTGGGGTTGTCAGACAGGCATTCTCGTCTGGGGTTAAAAAAATAATAATTCTAAAATGACAAACACATGCAGAGGATGGTCTCATCTGGACTTCCACCTGGTGCTTCTGCAGTTGTGGGACCAGTAACATCTTATTCTCCCTTTAAATGAAGTGCTAGGACAACTAATAAACACTTGTGCCACATATTAGCCATCATAAACGCTGTGCCCAGGCAAATGTTATCTGCACTTGCTTGGGATGTTCAGCGCAAAGGACACTGAGGCTTAGATCCAGATTTGAAAGCGCAGTTCCAAACAAGCAAAGAAGCAGCAGCACCAACACAGTAACCACAAGTCATGAAGTCTGCAGCTCTGTTCAGAAAGGTTCCTTTTTAGGTGACCATCTTCATGTGTCCTGCAAGACATTCCTGTAGGTGGGTTTATGTGTGAATAAAGAACCTTGCATGAACAATGAGATGTTCCATAAATTATTTCCAACCTAAATAATGAATTATATGCTGGAATGACAGTCTTTTCTGCTTCTCTCACCTCCATCCTGAAACTTGCTCAACCTTTCGAAGTATGATGATATAGGAACTTGAACAATATCTAGAATTGCCAGCAGCGTCCGGGTCAGTCTGAGAAGCTCACTAAAACTATAAAAGCCAAAGTAGATGAGGTTTCGAGCCAGATGTACCACCTATGAGAAAAAGAAATTAAAAATGAAGTATCAGCAACCTGTGTGGCATGCAGCTGTGCGATATGGTTGCATTTCACACAGCAGCTTTCACAGAGATCCAGATCTCCAGTTGCTTTCAAATTAGTACAAGTTTTTCCACTGATTTAAATGGGCCTTGGACTAAGGCCAGTGACTTCAAATGTTTTTCAGAGTTAGATAAAGCAATTGGTCAGTCAAATTACAACAGAAAGCAAAACCAACATGTAAGAAGGTGTGAAAGGATACAATGTGATCTAGGAAAATATATATAAGACTGAGAAGAAAGATTCCAGGAAATTGTTTAAAGAGGCAGCAGCTGTGGGGAAGATGGAAGTCAACAAGAGTAAGACAACTGTGGTAAGTTTGAATGGAGGTGATTTCAGATGACCGGAGGCAGGAGCGACAAAGCTTGGGAGGTAGGTTGGAGGAAGAACTATAAAAGCTGTAAGCATTTCCCCTTTTTTCAACGTTATTTGAGTCTAGAAGATTTAGGCCTATCTAAAGTTTCTGTCAGGAATTTCAAACAATATTTAAAACACAGAATTAGGTTATTCAGAGTATTTCCTTCAGTGTCATATCTTACACAGAGAGTAGTACTTACGTTGAAGAATCCCTGCATGCTAATTCACTGATGTGGAGAGAAAGGTCATATGGCCATTCACCCACACACATCTCCCTCCCTCCTGCCACTGAAATGCAACCATCTCAGGAGAAGGAAGCAAAAATACAGCTGTTTGACACCAGACTGTTGTTTTCTGCAGTAACAGTCATCGCCAGGAGCACTAGAATTAGGAACTGGTGCTTCTTTAGGACATTTTACACCGACATTTATTCTGCAACTATCTTTATTTTGAAAGAGCCAATGTCAGCTTAGCTAAAACGAGGAGGAGTACCAAAAGTAGGCTGCAGATAGCTGAGAAGTACCTCAAATGTAAGTTTATTTTTCTCTTTGTCTCCAAAAGGAAAGGGTTGATTTACAACTTCTTTCAAGTACTCTTCTACAAATTCCATAGTGAGTGCAAACTTCCTCTTCATTTCATTTCTCGAAGAGTCTGTGAAAGAATCGTACCTATAATGCAAGGCACAGAAGGAAGGAAAATTACACCTCTAATACCAGGATAAGCTGTCACTAAACTAAAACCAAACCAATAACAAAGCTATAAAATTACTGTCAGTTGTCTGTAAGGAGAAGGAGTAGAGGTCAGCTGATTCTGCACAGATACGCAAAGAGGATGCACAAACCTTCCCTCCAACAGTACCAGTAAGGGTTGCAGGGAATGGGAATAACAGACACAGGAAAACACTACTGTTCTGGCAGATAGCACTCTTAAATCTTGCTGTGGCAATTCAATAATCCCTAAGTCTCAGCTGTGCGCTCTGCCCATCTGCCAGAGTTTACTATTTCCACAAGGAAAATAGTACATGAGGAAAGCAGCTCGGGACAGACGACTTCCACCTTTGCACCACCAACTAGGACCGATTTTTCGTATATGTCGAAACAGTCCTTCAACTCACTAACAGAAGCAATACTGTCTGCTGCACTGCTATACTTCTTCCTCTGTTTCTTCAGCCAGGTACTCCTTGTCTGGGTCTAGCCCAGTGGCACTGCTCCATCAAATCAATTAAGACAGAGAGGGTTTCCACTAAAGTCAATGGGCCCTTCTCCCATACTTAAATTTAACACATGCTTAAGTACTTTGCTGGATGGAGGCCAAAGCCTCTGTGAACTGTTTCTGGGGCAACAGCTGTACCGAACTGTAAATTCTGGCTTTCCAACTGTGGCTTTCAGTTGAGTTTGAACCATAAAACTGAGCTCCAGCCTAGCAAACATGTAATGTTAGACACAATTAGACTACTTCAAGTTCAGTTGGTCTGAGGAATGGCCATTCCATTTTTCCCCAGTTTGTTCCCTATAAGAACACAGTGAAAAATGAAATTGAAATATTTTCATGTAAAGATACCCATGGAAGTTTCCAAGAGTAATAATTAATAGCTCTGTGTTCTGCAACAAAATACCTTTCCACAGATATGTTGTGTTGACATTACACTTCCACAACCATTTTGTTCTGAGACTAACCCCTACAAAATGCTTTTGTACTTTAGTTTACAACACTGTCAACTCACTCATGAATTGTGATCTTAGTAGGAATTTCAGTCCACAATCTGGCATATCTCACAGGTACCACAGATTCCTGAGGATCTCTGTCCACATGCATGTGTAGCATCAGCCGACAAAAAGAAGCCCGGAGGTCATAAGGGAGGCTTTCATCAGACATACATCGTAGGATCAAGTCTACTGACAGCTGCGCAGAAATCTGGTTGATGGCTAGATATTGGCGGTCCAGGCACATTCTTGCAAAGAGGTTCAGTTGGTACCTTAAAGAAAAACAGCAACATATTTCCAACTGGTTTCTTCAAATACCGTGAAACAACATACCTCACAATCTCATGTTACAAGACTGATGTCAGCCTTTCTGATGTAAATGCTAAAAAATGACAAGAGAGACTTTGCTAACCAAGGGAGCAACTTGCCATTAAAAATGCTAACGTCAGCCTCCAGTCCCCGTGAAGACTGGGCTCCCTTTGAAACTCAAAGGAAGCGTTGTTCAATGGAAAGCTGAAGGATTTGGACTATTTGTTTTCAATCTGTGTAAGACACTGTTCCATGATCCCATCTTCCCTCTAATCCTAAAGACGCTCAGGACACTCCTTCCTCAGAGCATGCCTTGCTTCCAGAGCAGCACAACCTAAAAATACAGCCCAATAAATAAAAGGTAAGAGGCAAAATGATAAAAAGAAACAAAGAGCTGTAATGAGCAAAGGAAACTCAAGATTTGCCTGGAATAGACAGCAGAGAGTGCAATGCTCCTACCGGAAAAACTTGAAACAAACTTTTAATCCCAGTTTCTGGCATGACTTAGTTTCCTTTTTTGATATTAGCAAATGATCCAGATAAGAACAGCACCAGGTTTTTTGGAGAGTTTACATTTTCTTCCATCTGAATAAGCAGTTTTACCTGTAGTAGGTAAGAACTTCTAAATCAGCTTTTGTGCCCTCCTTTGCCTCCTGAGCCAGATGCCGGATGGCTTTGCCATGAGGTTCCTTGTTACTGTCAATCCAATAAAGCCACACTTCCTCTTCATCAATGTCATCTGAGATGACTGGGCATTCCAAGGGATTGTCCATTTGTGTTGAAACCAGCCTGCAAACACAAATCATTCACAATGGAGCCACGAGCAAACTGCTATGAACGTAACAACAGACCAGATAATAAAAAGGTGTGTTCTGATTATGGATGCTCACTTGGTCTGAATGAGAATGTCAGCATTCCCTGGGCTCAGCATAAATTTGCAGATGAGTTCCTGAGTTACTGGTATTGCTGTGGTGTTAGATACACACAGGTCCGAGAGATAATCCAAGAATCTGCAGTCAAAAAACCCACAGATGTTACAGAACATGAGACCTAAAATACTACACAGAAACAGCTGCAGCAGTAATCTCTAGCATCCATCACTAATATGCTCAAGGGAGCATATATCACAAGTTTTATCAACACGCAATTTTTGCCAATTCATACTGTTGCAACTCACAACAGATAAAGATGAGTAATAGCTTTGAGAGCCCCCCCTGAACGGTGCTGAACAATCAGTCAGGGAGAGAAAATAAAAATATCTCAAGTGTAACACTTCCCAGCAAATCAAAGGCCAAAGGGTTGTGCCAGAACTTAAGAGCAGCCGGAGGCTGTCTTAAGCTTGGCTGGCAGGGGAACTCCACTGATGGCCCTTGTCCTTGTCAGGAGCCAAAAGCAAGAGTACACATTGGCACCCATCTTCCCCATCAGGTAACACGCATCTCCCTAACCCACGTAGCAAGGAGATGGTACTTGTGCTGGAGATAGCCACGTGCCCTCTGAGGAACTCCACTGCACTGGAGGAGTCCACACCTCCACCTTTTGGAGATGCCTTTTAAAATCTCTGAAGTGACACAGCCAACAGTTAGTGAAGATCTGGCAGGACCTGAATACAGGACCTCTGTTTTCAAACAGGTCATTCCATGTAAAGCAGAAATAACAAACTTTTGCATGGAAATCAGTTTCCTATGAATTTGTCCCTCAAATTTAGGTCTTCTGATGTTTAATAAGGTTCAGGCTCACAGTTGGGACATTCATTAGGTATCTGCTTCTTGCCCCCCTTTCATGGATTCCTCTGTGTGT
The DNA here is from genome assembly GCF_964289735.1 of Phaethon aethereus. Lineage (NCBI taxonomy): Eukaryota > Metazoa > Chordata > Aves > Phaethontiformes > Phaethontidae > Phaethon > Phaethon aethereus. The sequence goes on from NC_138575.1 coordinate 76,599,856, forward strand.
ATTAACAGCAGTCCATATTGCAGCCTTTGCCTCACTGGAATACAAAAGGGGCCTCTTCCCTCTATGTAGCTGCTTCTTCTCATGACATTTGTAGGAACTGAGTATCTCTGAGCCCACCACTCCTCTTGCAAAAGCAGCTAAAACTGGGCAAGAGGCTCAAGAGCTGGTGGGGGAACAAATACGAGCAGGCGCACACACACAGATCATATACTCCACTTCCTTAGAAATCCAAGTAAAAAAAATTGATCATCTACTATCAGCTATTCAAGGATCCAATAGTTCGACCCTCTATAGGTGATCATCCTACCAAGAGGGAATCAGAAAACCATTTCTGCGTTAGCACAGACCACACTCCCCACAGAAGTCTGGGAACTGCAAGGGATGAGTCCAGAAAGCATTTTTAGGGTACACTTAGGAACAATTTTACCCATCGCTGAAATGAAGCTTTGTGGCAGCAGGTAATTAACAATGCACAGCAATATTGCAACACAAAGATAATATTAAGTAAACAGCACATAATTACACAGAATTCTGAGGGAGTTGCTTTGTTGGAGTTAAAACTTGGGAAATGTTGTAGCTCTCGTGTTTTGGAGCATACTACCACCATTCTTACTCCCACAAGCAGTGCTGCAAAAGTCGACAAGACTCTCCATGAAAATAAATGCCTTTACTGTTCAGATTGCACCATCTTGGCAAGGTGTATTTTTCAAACATTTATTGCTCTTGGACTTCAGCCTTAAAGACGTGAATGTATATTTTAATGTACAGAAATTGCACAATTTAGTTACGCAACAGTACTATGACATCCTCCACCACAAAGTGACATGACATTGTCAGTAAACATTAGGACCCTTCAGCACTGAGAAGGAGCTGATCTCATGCAGTTTCCTCTTAGTACTGACCAAATCCAACACAGCTTAGCATGGGAGAGGCAATGAGATTACAGAGTGAGGCAAAACAGCTGCAGACATACAGAGAATAATTGAAGCAGTGAAGCACCAGGGCCTTGAGCAATATCCTTAATTGCTAACAGAAAAATGGTATTAACAGTTACAGAGGACATTATTTGGCCTTCAGTACATTGATTTCTTATACTTTTATTACTTCAGCAATTTTACAGCTGAAAATCCAATGAAAAAAATAGATAGATTTTCCATTAAAAAAAGAAATCCATTTCCTTTATATTCTGACCTAAAGGTAATAAAAAAATTTCTAACTGAGTGAAGTTCAAGGCCAGAATTTTTCATTTAGAACACGATCTGGTCTAGGACACATATTCACTGGGATCTTCAATGCCCTAGGCCCCTTTTAGGTCTGACCTGGAATCAGAACCTGCAGGAAAACTGGTATTAATAAAAGATTTAAAAAATTGACATCTGTGTAATTTGCACCAAGGTTATTAACAGGGGAATCAACGCAAGTGGCAGCTTCACATAGGAGCTGCAGAGTTATCAGAAGTCAAAATTTGTTTCTCTTTATCCCAATCTGAACTAAAACCAAATTTTCAAAATTGTCCTCTAAAGTATAAACCTTCTTTTCAGTAAGCTCTAGTTCTGAAATGCAGATATAGTCAAATCCCAAGAATTACAGGTAGTTCTGATATTTTCTAGCTTGCCACTACACATGTGGGTGTAGTACATGTACATGTGGGTTGTCTGCCAGGTCAAAAAAAAACATAAGCTGGAAGAAAGAGACAACAAAACTATGAATAGCAGGCAGATTCACAGCTACTACAAATATAAAAGCCGATCAATACAGAAAAAGAATGTTATGTGGACCACTTCAAACCTTGGCTCTCGATTTCTCCTGAGTAAATTAACAAACGTCTCTATTTCTTTAGCTGTGATGTGCTTCTCTAGCAGTTTTCTGTTGTTGTGCAACAAAGCTGTGATGGTGTCTTCTGCCAGAATATCATAACCAATCTGGGACTGCATGATGCAGAAGTTCTTAGCAATATATTCCTGAAAAAGTGAAAATTCCCATGATGACCTGTTAAGCAGTAATGTTTTTTCTTTTAGAACCAGGAGCATCCAGCTCAACTAGAAATCAAAATAACCCTCAAAACTTTCCTCTCTGAACTGGCCTGAACAGAAGAACATCTGAACACGTAAAATATGTACCCCAAGAAACATACTCAGTATTACGGATGACTAACTCTTCTTATTCTTTCATACACCAACAGAATGAATCAATGAAAATATATACAAAATTGAAGAAATGGCAACCAATTTTTTAAAAGGAAAAACGAAAAGGTTTTTATAATGTTTAAGAATCTTTCTTTCCTGAGTCTTCCTTCCTTCCTTTCTCTCCCTCTAAGACAGAAGTATTTCTGTAAAGCGTTAGAAAGAGAACAAAGAAGCCACACATAGCAGTTCAATCTTTTACCTCTAGTCCCTTTAGTCATATAAAGTTAGTGTGTTTTTTCCCCGCTGCAACGTGCAAAGCACTTGACGCCATATTCTGAAATGCTCACAGGGAGTCTCCAGCAGTGGGAAACCAGGGTACCTGATAGAATAATCTCTAGTTTGATTCACTGCCATCCCTCTACAAATATTTAAGCAACAGAAACAGGAAGATTTGCAGACTTCCCACTTTGTAAGCCAGAGTCCAAGAGCATAATTTTAATAACTGAAAGGACATGAATGAAGCAGTGGACCCCAATCTCAGCCTGAGCCTGTGAAAGTTTAAGGTGAACCTATGATATTCATTGCTGATCATTCAATTCATATAGAAATGCCGACAAACCAAAAACACCGTTCCTCAGCATGAGGCAGTAAATAACAGTGACTTCTCACTACTAACCTACACAAAACCCAGTCCTTTCACCTTACCACAGAATCCCACTTTTAGTGCAGAGTGCAATGTCAAACCCAGGATATATAATTATAGAAATCAGGAGGAAAATTATCTTGAATACCACTGACCTGGTTCTTCCTATAGTCCTGTTGGGAATGTCTGAGAACTCTGTAACATAACCTTAACATGTATTTGTATGGAGCATATCTCTGGTCACCTAGGTCTTCAAGTCTCAGCATCGATCCTTCACCTTTGTCCTTAAAAGGAGCTTTGAGGATGCCGAATATCTGTTCAAAATCAAAATCTCTGAGAGTGAAAATCGAACCCAGATTTTTGCTTAACTTATAGCAGTCAATGGAAATGCCCTCTGACAGGATCAGCACAAGGGCCTTTTCGACCAAAGTCAGAAGTGAATCACTGCACTTATCTACGTATGACTAAACACAAGTGGGGGCACAATCTCAGACGTTACAGCTTTACGCGTTTAGCTTTACACTTCCCACCAACTTGACTGACACTGCTTTCTCTTTACGGCTATCCGCAATTTTAAACGTTGTTAGTTAAGTGCCTTCACTTTGAATAAACTAAGGATTTAAAAGGAGGACAATACTGGCTGCTGTACAGTTTCATCCTTTTTGCCTTTTTTTTTTTTAATTTCAGTAGGTTACTTAAAAAGAATATTGATTTTGATTTACATGCAAGTTGGCCCTCACACAAGCAAAGTCAGGGATCCATAAGAGCATCAGAATTCTTCCTATATGGGGAACGCTTGCAGGATTGGGACATGTCGCAAGCTTGTTTCAAATTTCATCAATAATCTGCTATCAAATGTAGTCTTAAGAGTCGTTGGAATCATATGAAACCAGCAATCGGACATGGCCCCTCGTGCTTCTATCCGATTCACAGACGAAGAGGTGAACCTTGGCTAAATAGTGTCATGTCTATCCAACCCAACCAGACACAAACCCAAGATGGCATAAGCCAAGTTACCTAAAAGTAACGTTTTCTCAAATCACTCTCTCCTACAATCTGTTTGTAAATACAAGCAAGTTATTAATATAGTAGGACATACCTGAGCCAATATATTTTGTTCCCTCATTAATTTTTGTCGTTCCCGGTTTGGCTTGGTAATGACCACATCCAAAACTTCCTGCCCGTTATTAGGCACATCAGCAACAAAGAAAATGAGATCTTCTAGTAACTTGGTTACAAACCTAGAATGAATAAACAAATCATTATTATATACAGTCATTCCACACTTGCTAGGATTCATTAAGAAATAAAATCACCTTTTAGAACAAGCTTTATCTAGCGCAATGGAACTTCAATCACTGCTAAGTTAAGTTTGACACGTACTTAAGGATTCCAGACCTTGGTTCAGCAGAGGCTTAAATCCATTATGGGGATGTTTACCAAGTCATTAAACAACAATCAGAGGGAAAAAGGGAGGAAAATACAGGCTGCTGGATTGATGCAGAGTGTTCAGAAATCCAAAATCTATATACCAGCTGGCCTCAAGGCCCAGGAACAGTAGAAAGACACTCTTACATAGCCTAAGAAAGTTTTTTTTATACTTTATGAAGAACATGGGTCTGTGAAACAAGATGATGGACTCACTAGAGGAATAAAAACATTCTGCCATTAGACTACTTCCCCACCGATGCAAGAAACTATTGAAAACTTACTATATTTTTTTCACTCTGCTAAAGAATATCTGGCAGAAGCAAGTGCTAAAAACGACAGAGGCAGTAGTGATTCCTTTTCTCCTACCTTCAGAAAATGCAAAAAGAAAGTGGTCATTGCCTCCTTGTCACTAACATACCTCACCAGACATGTGCAGAGAGAAGTACGAATGCCCACAGATTTCAATGAATCTCCCTTAAAAGAACTTGCAATCTTTTACAAACAAAACCCATCATGTCTGTTACCCTGTGGAAGCATCATCTGAATTTGGACAACATATAATCTATAATTCCTAAACCTGCAGGCATGCTATGAAAGTGGCAGGAGGATGCCCAGTAGACTTCCGAAGTCATCTCTGGGAGCCAGACACAAAGCTTCCATTACCCACAAGCCAGCTGGGCGGTTCAGCTAAACCCTCTGAGTGAGCTTTAGCTTCAGAAGTCTCAGCCCACTGGTGAAGAACAGCAAGGTCTCCCGCAACAGAAAAAGTAGATGTAGGATGGAGCAACCAGGAATAAACTGTTGGGATCCCTAAGTAGGAAGGTGATAAGACAGGCAAAAGAGGGTTTTTTTCCAAAGGAATTCACAGGAACAAACAAATAATGGCACTATTCTGAAACCACTCCGAAACGTTTTACATGTCTGTTGTACCAATTTGTCAACATCAAGACTTGACAATAATGCGTTGCAGTGACACAGCAGTGCAAGGTTAATACAAGGATGTCACACCTTGATTATGTCATATCCTTCTCTGGTTCAACTCAATCATGAAATGGCCCATCAGCTTCTCAAGGCTGAGTACCAACACCGAGGCCATTACAGATCTGCCTGTTACGATAAATCCTCCACCTGATATTAAACCATCTGGTCTAATTGCTACTGACAACTGACAGCAAAAATTTAGTTTTATCGCCAAAAATTAACATTTTTGGTAAAAACCTGTGTATGATTCATGGTGGAATAGAAGTTACAAATTAACACTGCCAGAGATGCTGTCTAATATTCAGTTTAACCACAGAGAGCGGAAAAGAAATAGCGAACTACATCACTGGCAGTGGGGATATATTTGGCTAAAATGTACAACAAAATCCCTTAATTCAGGGGCGGCTGTGAAGAACAGACATGCTAATAGCACTACAGCTCAAACTCGGATGAAGATAAAGGGTAAACACCAAAATTATGTAAAACAGGAAAAGAGAACATGGAAAAGTAGAAATAAGAAAGAAAGGGACTATTGAGGCAGCTTCTGTGACACTCTGAGACCTCCTTCTACTGCTCTCGCAGCTTGACTGTGAGGTGCAGCGACCTCCACGTAAATCACCCACCGTATAGATGGCTTTCGTGTATGTGAGAACCAAATGCAATGGGCCCCCATATCACAGTTCAGAAGTGGTTTATCAAAGGACATTAAGACAAACACTTTGCATTTGCCCAGAGAGCTACCCATTGATTTCTGTGGCCAGTGAGCTGGGGAAGTGCTGTTTATCCCCTCTCACAGAGGAGATACACAGACCAGCCCGAGGTGCAGCAAGGATGGTCTGACAGATGTGGAATCTAATCCCAGGCTACGCACTCTCGGCACTGAAGTGTCCTTTCAGAGTTGCAACTGTGTCCACAGGGACGTTACTAACTTACCCATTACTGTGATGGCATGATGTCATGAGTGACGGAACACCAATTTAGGAGGGAAAAAAATAAAACTCACTAACCTCCTTTCATTCTGGGTTATCGTTCCATTCTCCAGCTTTTTAACAGTTGATGCTAGAACCTTGTTTGCGTCGTTGGCAAAGTCCAAGTCTCTGACCTCAGACAGAGGAACCGATACAATGGCAAAAGCTTCCTTGTCCTCTTTTGTTTGGCACGTCCCAATCTGCAATAGTTTTTGGTTTAATATGGGTAAGCAATCCTCTTACCTTTATCCTAATTATTATGCATATTTTCTAGGTTAGAAGTGAGATCACCTGTAGAGAGCTTCAGGAATGGGTTTGGGATTTCAACCCCAAGATGTATGTGTTTACCTTTAACATCACAGGCCTCTCTTCATCGGTGTCTATTGGAATGCTGGTACTAGTGACCCAAGTGTTAGTGCATAAATGCCTCAGTCGGACATATGAGTTCCTAAAGGAGAACAAGGCAAACAACAGGTTAGATGGATCAGTCCTGAGGGCAAGGAGGGATGCAATGCAACACATGACCATGACATGAGACTTGAGGGCATAAGTTACACCAGCCACTCACTCATAATAAAAGGGTGAGGGAGACCTAAAAGATACCACAGTAACCTTTTCTCTTGTCTCCTCCTTTCTCACCCAGAACAGAGCTGCAACAAGAACAAAAAGCATCTTGGCATTATGCAGAATGCTGTTTTTAAGTATTTATATGAGCCTAGGAGTAAAGTATTCCTTAACGAAAAAAATTTAAAAGGACGGTGTTATAAAATCCTATCTGAATAGAAATACATTTCATGAAAAAAAACAACTCTTATTTTTTTCTGTAAAGTAACAAACCCTTTTAATCTGTCACAGCACAAAAGCCAGAAAGTAAAACTGACTATGGCTTCACAGCTTCACCTTTATGATCTGCAAACCCTTGTTCTAGGGAGCAAGCATTTACAGTACCAGTTCTTAGCTGAGAATCAAGTGAACAAAGAGCAGACATAGGATTCTTCTAAATTCTTTCCATATGATAATCTGTGGTATTATCAAAAAGCAGAGCTGAGAAATCAATTACAATTTTTACTCTGTATTCTACTAAATTCTATTCTATTCTATTCTAAATATATTCACTGTGGTCTTCATTCACACTCTCCCCTTCCTGCTGATGGGCTTTGAGTATTCAAGTAAGCAAATTATCTGGCAAAACTTAGCATAGCAAATACACTTCAAAGCTGCATACATCAGTATTTGCAGGTACCTAGCTTTAAAATGCACCCTCATAACAACTAGCCCCAAGTGTCTGCATGCCCATTCAGTCACAGGCAACACCGTGTGACTTATCTAGCCAATCTCAGCTAAGCAACACAGTTGAAATTTCAAATATTCACAATTAAAACCCAGAAGCCACTTGCTGAATTCATTTGAATAACAAATGTGTTCAGTGGCATCATGATCTGTCAGGGAAACAGAAGCCCAGTTCACCATTCACATTATTTTGTTGGGAACAATTCAGTCAGATCTATTAGCAGCACAGCTTTTTCAAACAGTGCACAGGGCTCAATCCTGTCGCCAAATATATCTGTGCAATGTTTAGCCCATTATTCTTCTCTTCACAGACTCTCTTTAAGTGTCATTTGTTTTATCCTTATAATTATTTTACCCAGCCACAGCAGCAGTATCATGTTTTATACATCCCTTGTTTATCCATGAACACTCCTCAAATTCTAACTGAAGGATAATACTTGCTGGCGTTTGATTTTTTCTGCTTTACTCCCCAGCATAATGCTAGGAAGAAACCCTGTCAATGCAGCACTATTTTTTGCCCCCTTTTTTTTTTTGCCTTTTTTTTTTTTTTTTACCTTGGAACCAGGCAATCAGCTCTCTGAAGAGTGGTGGCATCCAGTTCAAAGAGAGATGCAATGTCATTTCCATGTGGCACAGAGACCAAAGTATACATAATCTTCTCCCCTGCTTGGCGTTTCTTCTTTGAAGCAGGAAGGTCGCCGTCTCTCTGCTGATTAGGCACAAGGGTTATTTGCTTGCATCAGGGCCCATTATAAATTCTCCAATTACCTTGCGGACAAGTAATACATCTGAATTGTACTTTTTTTTTTCTTTTTCTTTTTTTTTTTTTTAAAAACGTTCTAGTAAGAATGTACCATGACTGGGTGTGGAGTGTGTAACACAAAGGATGCACTATGCCCCAGGCACATGGGGTTGCAGAGAGTCATTATAACAACAGCAGGTCACAAGCTAGAGAGACTGCAGTACTGTACACATTATTACTTGACATCTACAACTTCAAAAAATTTGCGGTAGTTGCAGAACCTTCACTCCCAACAGATGTAACTACACAGTGCTGGTTTGGAAAGGGCCAAAGTTAAAAGAAGAGAACTAATGAAAATCAGATGTTTTAAAGGGGGGAAGGGACTTTAAAAGCAAGCAATTTGTCAAATTCCACTGTTGCTTTATTTAAGTTTGCTCATTTTTTCCTGTCATACATACGGTCAGAATCACAGCAGCACACTGTCCAAACAGCAAGAGCCAGAAGATCTGCTCCACTAAGACCAACGTGCCATTGGAAGGTGGGGGACACACACAAAGCACCAGCTAGCTTGTAGCAGAAATCTCAGCACAGGCTGATAACGCACTGGAGGCTGGATCCAGCACAGGTCTGAGCATGCCCACAAACCGGAGAAGCTGTCCTGCTTCGAGGAGCCTGGCTTTCCAAGTGACAGATTTACTTTCTGTTGGTGCCTCAAAGGAGGCGTGCAAACCTAAGGTGGCGATCCTGCTCCCGCCATCTGCCGAAGGTCCATAGGAATTTTGTGACTCGGCACCACGAAGCAGCCGTCTTCACCTTTAGTTACCTACACATCTTTGTCTTCACAGATGCCAAATCCTACCTTCTCTGAGCACGTATCTTTGCTTGAAGGAGTAATTCAGAGTCTGTGCCCGTAACCACGCAGCAGCCAACAGAATTACTGGCGTAAGTAAAAGCTGCTCCTCTGGGGTGTTGAGTTACACATATTACAAAAGACTAATAACCAATTAAAAGACTGGCAGCCCAGGGCTCTTCACGTACAGAAAATACGTCAGGAGGAAAAGGAAAAGAGGAATGAAGAAAGCCAAAAAAGAAAAATCAAATGCTGGAAACCTGAAATACTATTATAATGATTTATAGTGCACCCTTCGGGAGGAGATGTACAAAGCAATGCAAAGAGGCTAGACTGTACTCGGTTGGCATTAATACCTTGATTAAAGCCAAACTGAAAGGGATAATCAAGGGCAAAGCTTTGATTATTCATATTGCCAATTGATTAAGCAACAAAATCAAGGATGAGTGAAACTATGTAAATAGCTAGTTACAACTACTAAATAGCTAGTTACAATCTCATTTCAAGGCACTTTTTGAATCCTTCCAAAACATCCATTTTTTCATTATCAAGCCTAAAAAAGGCCAGCTTTCCATCCCATTACTTCTATGAAGGATGGAGACAGCAGGAAAAAAAACAGGAAGAAATCCTCTCGGAAATTTTTCTTAGGCTCACCTAGTGATTAGAGTATTGTCCCTAGTTTTTGAGAGGAAGGCTTGCTGAGACCAGGGGGAACCATCTCCTGTGTCTTGCAGAAGAGTAAACTCTTATCTGTCAGTCCTCACATCCTTCCATACCCACGCCCAAAAATATTAAACAAAATTGCACATAAAAAATTAACCTGTATGCAAGGATTGAGGAAATAGACAAAATTTTTGTGATTTCCATACACATTTTGTTTTACAAACGCCGGATGAGACCCAAACTGGAAAGGCAGGCAAACTATAAGAGAATCCTCTTCAGAGCATAATAGGTGTGAGTCAGAGTCTAATATCAAATGAAAATCTACTTCCTAAATTTCCAAACAAAAATGGAAAACCAGTTTAAAATCCAAGAGGTCTGTAAAGGTGTGAATGGCACGGGACAGTTTAGAACAGCATACAGACCTTTTGGTATTTCCCATAACTTACATTCAAATCTAGTTAGGGTTTCCCAGAAACTGCCCACTCTAAATTCCAAACTGAAAAGGCTGGTATGCAAAAAGGCAGGACAATTTTATGCATTTTTTTCCCCTGGGTCTCTGGGAAAAATACAGACCAAAATATGAAACCATATTTTACTCTGTGTTATGAAGGGTTTTTTTTTTACTCACTCATGACACAATCTCTGATCATCTCCAATAGGTCATTAAGCATGAGTATATATGCACATGTGCAGGTTTCTATGACAGGAGGCAAAGTCAAAGGCAGGTCTCCTGTGCTTAAGTAGTTCACGCTAACCACTAGCTCTGCGGAGAAGTTCATGGTGCAGTTCGGGGCTGACTCCACTCACTCGCTAGTCTCGCCAACAATTGTATAGATGCTACTGAGCAACAGAGTTGGCTCATCGGGCCCAAATCTCACGAACCAGGCTTGGCACCTGTCAAATCAGACTTTGTATACGAGCAAGGTCTGGTTTTCTAAAAAGAAAGTCCACTTCAATGGAGAGCAAGACAGTGTCTATAACACTGCTAACTGCAATGCAAAGCTTAGCTGAGCAAAATCAGACCTACACAACAGCTGTACAGTAGTTTCAGACTGGACTCCAGCACAAACCTCAGAACTCTCCTTATAAAGTTATTTTAGGATCTCAGACACACCTCACAACCCAACCTGGATTATGGGTGTTAAGCACTAGTCAATGAAAAAAAAACATGTAACAAGTGACCCTGAACTTGACAGCTCTGAAAACGACTTACATATAAGGAAGGAGTGCATGAGAGACACAGCAATAGTCATCACACATGAACATGCATGGATTTATGTCTGAATTTATGTCTGAGTGCATGTGTATGAGACAGAAAACATACACACACACTTGCACACAGATGGTTTCTTATGATTAATTAAATTTAGTAAGCAGTCATCAGAATCTGCACTTAACCTAGCCATTATTGAATCAGCAGATGAGTCTATATGAGGATGTGGAAAGAAGTGAAAATACTAGACTATTTCAAATTAATTAGACAATATGATCAGCTCAGGAGAAGCATTGCATTCCTAAGCAGATGAAAACAAGATGACATTTGCTCAGGTAAGAAACTGGCATACAAGCAGATGCAGCCAGCAAAACCAGATTCAGTGAAGAGAAGGGAGGAAGAGAACTGTAAAAGGTCTCAAATGTAGAGAGACGAAAATTCAACTTAAAGCAGTATGAAGAGGAAGCCAATGAACAGTTTCAGAGATCTTGGTGATGTGGTCAGAGACAGCCAAGGAAAGCACTCCCAAGACTTCTTTCAAAAAAAAAAAATTAAAAAATCAGGTGAATTTCACGCTACGAGTATAGAGAAGTGCCAGAACTGTGGGTAAAACAATATTAGCAAATAGTAAATTCACTGAGAACAAAAAATAGTTTTGATTGTCCCGAATTACTGGCAAACTAGTGACAGGCTCTCAGAAGTCAAATCAGATATATATCCAAGGGGAAGAAGGTAGAATCACCTCACTCTGTCGTGCACTGGTTAAATCGCTCACAAGGACGAAGGAGACGCACCCTCGGCTCCTCTTCTGCCTGGCAGGAGTTGGACCTGCACCTTCCAAAAGAATGACCCAGCCCAAATGCCAGGCGGTAGCAAAGGGCAGAACCGAAGCGTCCGCCCGACTCGAGGGCTGTCAGCCCGCCGACCGCCCGCCTCATTCCACAACAGCGAAGCAAAGCACGCTACTCGCACACACAACGGGACTTTGCCGGGAGGGGGAACTGCAAATACCCCTGCCATACAGCCAGCAGCCCCGGCACTCTTCCAGGAGGGACTCATCTAGAAAAGCAAAGGCTGAGAGTTGAAAAAAGGAGTCCTTAGCTAGTGAAAACAAACAAGCCAGTTTGGTGAGGAGTGGAAATACTGATCCAGGCTCCCAGCAAAGTCGGTAACTCCTGGGCTAGCGCCACTGGTTTGCAGTCTACCGTACCGATTTAAAAAGAAGCTTAAAACAAAAAATAGAACAGCCACCCAACAGACATAATATGGTGTTTGCAATTTGAAGGGCAAATTTAATGTAACTGGAGACAAATCCCATACTGTAATCAGACACAAAATAATCAGGTGCAATTAGGCTTGTCATTGTTGAGACATGTAGCCCAGCAGATAACCGTTCTTCACAGTTCTTCATATAACTTGCTAGCAATTGTGACCTATCCCAAAACCCCATTGTTCACCTCAACTGGGTATCATTCCTAAAAATCAGGAGATTTACATGGAGTTTTGCTTATGGAGGGGCCTTCCTTTCAACTGCAAAAAGCTATACAAAAACATGACAGACCTGAAATACCTTTTTTTTTTTAGAAACCCAATCTACAATTCTAATTGGTAAAGACACTTCTTGTGGCATAGAGACAGACAAGGATAATGCCCTGCTCCTGAATGAATACATTAAGCTGCACTACAGATTTCAGCAGAAATTAAATTTAATAGCAGCCAGAGTTCTGAAAATGCCTGTTAAACCCAGTACAATGTGGTATCTCAATACGTTAACCCAGTTTAGGAGGCTCTTACAAAACCAGCATTTTCAGAGAGCGGCAATGTGAGCAGAACTCCATAGGTTAGATGATTAAAAAAATTCTATATGAAAAGAAAGTCGAGTGAATTAATGGCCAGCCTTGCTCCCGCGTGTTACGAAGCCCTGGCAGACAGCACAGCAGTGAGCCTCCTGCAACACCTTCACTGTTGACTCATTTGTGAGTCATCGCATTTTTAGCGGAGACATCACGTTGCAATTCTGTTGTTAGGAGCCAGAGACATTCTGTAAGAAACAATGTATGCACTCTCAGAGCTGATTCAGACCTGCGTGCAGCAGCAGAATAATAATAACGTGCCGGCATCCGTGTCTCCCCTTCTCCCCCCAGCCTACCAAGTAGTCTGACTGCTGGCTTTATATAAGCAGAGATACTGCCATTTTAAAGCTGATGATTTTTTTTTTTTTTAATGTTTTTCAGATTGTTTATTGCCAGGTTAATTCCTAACCAAGCCATTAAAAAACCAATAAATTCCCCAAGCCTATTTTACTCCTTTAAACTGCATCACCTGTGTCCCACATTGTAAAATTTTAATTAAACGAACTCAGTTGCTGGAAGGTAAAATAAAAAAAAAATTAATTTACAGTGCTTGTCAGAAAAAAAAAAAAATCACCAGAGTTGGAAGCAAGAAAGGAAACTTTGAATTGCAGATTTGTCTGGAATTCATAAACATAGATAAACAGAAGTCAAAGAAGGTATGCCAAACTGCACCTAAAAGTCTGTGGTAGAACTGTCCAACTTTTTCACAGGAAAAGTAAATGCATACCAGTCTCAATCCTCAAAAAAAATCTCAACAATAAAAGCCAGTTTGGAACTCGTTAGGATTAGCGCACTCTCATGAAAATGCAAATGGACTTAAGGTACCTATCCAAAGACAGTCTTTAATCCAAAAGTGCTAACAAATGCCAGGTTCCCAGCTGTTCTTGACATTTCCCCAACGTTTATAGCATTCTTCTGGATGCTGTACGTTTCTGTGACTAGAAATAATAGACTACTTTGCAGCATAAAACACACCGATTTTGGCTTTAATGGGAGCTGTAACACAGATCACTGTGTTTTGTTGCACGATACACTACAACCTCCTAGACTTCAAGAGATGAAGAAGCCTTGTTTCGATAAAGTCTTTAAATCACAGAAAGGTCTTCCCATTCAAAAAAAATTAATGGGTTTAGATGTGAGGAAAATATGTATAAAGAATATTAATCAACTCGTAAGGCCAAGTTTTACCAGAAATAAAAGCAGCGTTTCACAAGACAATTTGGCTGGACTCTCAAGAAGCAGTCCATAAATGAGCAATGAACCGCAGTCCAACGTAGCTTTAACACTTGGGAACAGAAGTCCTCGTGACTTCCAGTAATATTTATGTTCTCTGGAGCCAAAACCCTTTCAGACTTTTAAAGTCACTTAAGGCAAGGCAAAAAAAGATGCACTTAGGCAGAACCTAGGTGCCTATGCCCACTACTGCACCACGGAAAATCCTTCTCCGTTGCTGCCTCCTAAAATTCCGTTGCCTAAGCAACTGTGATCAGGACTTGGGAGCCAGGCAGTGAACATGCACAAGGAGCCCTATCGCACATTTAGGAGTTACGGGTTGGCATGAAATGCACAGACGGTTGTGCCGCCTTGAAAGCCCAGACGACAGAGAAGGAGCTGGTACCCTCTTATCCAACAGACTTGGCAGAGCAGAGAAAAACACAGGCTGCAGGCTCCACTCCTTCCTTCAGCTGAAAGGATTCAAGTATGCATCTCCTACCTCTCTGCTACTCAGACTTCAAATTTTGCTGGGGTAGGTCCACTTCCACCTCCCCCTCTAGAGCAGATTTACTTCATGGGCAGTATTTCAAAATTAATTCCTTCAAAAGATGAGAAAGAAGATGCCTTTGCAGTGCATCAGTTAGGCAGTCACCCGGCAGAAGAAACACTAGATGAAAACCACGGAGCAAAGAATGAGTGTGTGCTCTAGGTTATGTGCATGTTGCATACAAGACCAACAGAGCTGGCCCTTAAACAACTCCAAATATGATAAGATTCTTGTACTTTTGAGGGATAATTCAAAATACTGCATCACTGTAACATAAAAGAAATTCCTGCATAGGGAGTTGAAGCTTTTCTGCTCAGCTCCTCAAGGCCAGGATGAAGGCTTAAAATAGCTGTTGCTGACTCATGCTATTTCCAACAAGACTATAAAGAGGTGAAGGACCCAAATGGATTTCTACCAGTCTAAATCTAACCTGTAGGCTTGGATTTACACGGAGGTGTTACTGAACATTGTTAGGAGTTCTTTCACAAAACATTTTTCACAAGAAAGTGCTGACAGCGCAAAATAAAATTTCCACAGAGACATCAGTTTTGATTAAATTTTCATTGGAAGTATTTGTCTAATCTGATTTATCTGATCTGGATTTTTGGTTTAAACCAATACCCAGGAGGATTAAGCCAAACTGTTAGAGAAGTCACCTTTAACATTCATGTTCAGGTTACTCTTGTGCCTTCTTCATTACCCAGTCCAGGAAATATTTAACTATTTAGATGAACTGGAATTGCTACACCTGGCAACGCTATACTATATCTAAATTAATATAGTGTAGTAGAATCGGATTGGATGAGGTGATGAGGACCTTGGTGATGAGGACCTAACACCTACCCTATATACACTTTCATACGTCTTACTTCAGACTAGCTGTAGTCTGGTTTTCTGGGCTGGGCACCCATGAAAGGTTGGAGCACAGTAGATACATCCCAGAGGTGTGTGTATATACTTCCATCCAGCACCACCTAAGTTTACATGCTCTGAGATTGCTCTGCAAACTGAACTGGAGTGTCTCAAATAGGGAGTAATGAGGAGATTTGATTCAGAAGTGCCGTCATGATGTGAACTACAATGTTAATGCAGACGCACGTCTATGAGACGAGCTCTACTGGTCACAGAGCAAGAGCACGAACCCAAGCATTTCGAAGCAAGCATCCCACTCGCTGGGGTATTTCAGAACATATCTCGCTTTCCATTTGAAAGCTCCAAGGGCTTCAAGTGTCATTCCAATGTAAAAGAGAAACAACTGGTGGGACTTCCCTATTTTCATGAGAGAGAATTCTCATTTCTCTGGACAGCTTAGCTGTTATTGCTATATTACCATTAATACCAAATACCAGAAAGATGGAAAACTGATGTTGCCAACCTCTACAGAAGTCTCCATTTTTATTTAAATTGCAGTCCTAAAGGCATGTGATTATGTAAGAATCTTGGGTTTCATTTCATGAAAAATAAAAAATTCTTTCCCATGCAGAGAAAAACTTGAAAATATGTCCTCTAAAAGAACAAAAGCCAGAAGGTGAACAGAAAGAAATTAAACTTAATTTTTTTGAAGAAGATCTCAGCATTTTCAAGGCTATCTCATGAACTTGATGGAGGAATGATTCTTTTTCAGACTATTTGTCATCTCAGTAAGATTCTCCCAGGGTTTTAAATCCACTTCCTTCACACGACATAAACTACAACATGTCTGCCCTTGCCTTGTTAGTTAGAATTAGCTAGCACGCTCTTGACATTGTACGACGCAAAGGCTGTTGCCTCCTAGGCAAAGAGTATAAGGCCTTTGTCCAACCCATCCACACTGCAGCAAGGACAACTTGGATTCTTGCGAAGATGTCGCGCTAGAGTTGCCTGAAGTGTGGCAGGGCTCAGACTAAGCCTGTGCCTGAATATCTGCTTGCGTGTAGTCATACAGGCAATAAAGAGAGTCTCAACATGTTCTTAGCTTTACAGCCACACTTGACTGACAAACATGCCCCAAGGGGGCTTGTCTCCACTAGCAGAGCCTCTGAATTGGCACTGGCACATAAGTAACCAGACTTGCTTGTCCCTAGTTTTCTTGCTGAAGAGGGTAGTGGGTTTTGCCATGAAGTAATACATCTGACTGGAGAAGAATTAATACATTTCATATCTGCAGTCACTAAGCAGAACAGCTTCCAAGTAAGTCAAATTCTGCATCAAATTGGCATAAGTTTTATATCATTTGCCTTACGTGAGGGAAAGCTTTCTGTAACGCCAGTTCTGAGTTGGACCCTACCTTACACAGGATACGGAAAACAATCCCAGTGGCTGTGACGTGTAAGTACAAGGAAAGCTATGAAGGACTTTCATATGTTGGGCTGTATTGGGTTAAGGATACAGTATTTTCCAGATTACATGCAACATATAAATTCCACTTACCAAAGCTTTTCCTTCATTATTACCTTCTGGATAGCGTGGGTTAAGCTGGAAAAGAAAAGAAGTCAAATACTATCTTGATAGCTTTTAGACATTTCAGAACCCAGGGGAGAGGGGTTAGTTCAGTTCTCTATTACGTATCCACCCTGCAAAAGGACAGTGGAGTATTTAGAAGCAGTATGAGAACAAGAGTGTAAGATTACCGATCCAATTTCTGACTGACTTAACTGGCTATGTCCTCACTTCAAAAAAGTGCATCTTGCAATTAAGCTTGTTAACTGAAGAGAGGAATCTCAAATAACCAAAACCAAAAAGAATGATGGAGAAAGCAGAGATAGTTACTAATCTAAATACAGCAAGTTACAGTTACCCACACACATACACATGTAACCATTTCCAGGATTGACCTTCAGCAGATATATTGAGATAAAAACTAACATGCTTCACGTCTACTGAGATTTTATCTTTGAAACAGAAATGGCAATGCCACTACAGACAAGTGTTTAATTACCCTGTGATTCTGTTTAACCATTATTAATGGGGATAATATTTACTATGTCATACCAAGTTCATCAAGTATTAACTAATAACTGAAGTAGTATGAGAAGCTTGGATAAAAGACACTATATAATAAGTGTAAAGTATTACTATTTAGCAGTGTTTAATATGATTTTACTTTTGACAAGGGAAATATGTAGACTAGAACATGAGGGATTATGTAGGCAGATATATACTCAAATAAACAAACACACATACACCCACACACTGGCTGCACACAAAATGTTTCAAGATTTGACTTACATAATGAAAAAACTTTGCCTCAATATTTACCATATTCCCTGACACAGGATATGCCTTCGAAGCATTGAAAACGCTGAAGTGAAATTATTAGTTATGTAAGCTAATCTAGTTTTTAAGCAAAAACAGCATGTATACATCTTACGGGTAAGTACAGTCATTTTCTTGGCTTGAATTTGGCATTACCAGTGCGGAAGAGCCAGAAGTGAATTGCACAGGGCAAGCTGAACGAATCCCAGTGAAACATTTCAATATCAGGTCATCACACATCTAACATTACACAGACAGCTATTGTGAAGAGTTTTTATTATGTTTATAAGGTTTTTATTAATACTGTATCATTTATATCCCTTTATCCAAAAAAGGCAGCTCCTCTCCACATCATGCACCTGAGGAAAGGAGGAAAACTTAGATATTCCTGAAACTGCTGAAGATATCTTCCCTCCGTGCCATGACTTGATGTGCTAACACAGAAATGACCAAAGGTTTATTCTCCTGTCTTCTTTTCAGTATTTGCATTAGCCACTGTGTTACCCTCACAATCTAATTTAGAGAGCCTGGTTTCCTCCCTGCATTGACACCTATCCCAAATCTTGCATTTTGCTCTTCCACGACATTCTCACAGTCTCCTAGCTCCAACTCCCACCTACTTCTGTTATGCAGCAACAGGAATGGGAGATGAACACTGAACAACAGACGACTAGAAGATATACATATATACATATGTGTATGTACACATATATATGTAACCGTTTTCATACAGTTTTGGTTTCTTTGTAAGTTCTTACACCTCCTTCAGTATTACCTTTGTTCACCTGACACCTTAGAGTAATTCTAGTTGCTCATTCTAACACCCAAGCTCAGCTCTACCTTTGGTCCTCCATCAAGAACAGAAAATTATCACGCAGTGCTCCTTAGTCACAGCCACACAGTGGCCTTTCAGCACAGGTGCAGAGAAGGAAGAGAAAGGCTAAATTCGAT
This sequence comes from Phaethon aethereus, assembly GCF_964289735.1. Classification (NCBI taxonomy): domain Eukaryota; kingdom Metazoa; phylum Chordata; class Aves; order Phaethontiformes; family Phaethontidae; genus Phaethon; species Phaethon aethereus. Next base: position 76,618,563 of record NC_138575.1, read on the forward strand.
CCTACCTTCAGATTCTGCTGGTTGTAAGTAAGCGAGAAAAAGTCTGGGTCATCTCAGGTTTGTCACTAGACTCAGCACGGAGAACCATGCACTGAGGACTAGATCTTCAAACAGAATAAATCTGTGATGTTTCATTGAAGGGCCCGAGTAAATACAGTTGTCTACCCAGTATGAATTAGGCCTTGAATTCTTCAGCTGTTTGCTTTCAACATAATGATGCTTTAAAAAAATATAGCAACAGGAGAAACTAGGAAAATCTCTCTCCCATGCCACTTCTTGCCCACGTTAAAAACAACTAAACAGATTGCCCTCAAATTGCCAAAATAGTTCTCTTGTGGACAGAGGCTGAGGGAGGCAGAAGGCTCAAATGAAAAATAAAGTGCGTCCTTAATGATTGTTTTCCTTGCCCCACCATAACAGAAATAATAAAACCAAAAAGATGTTGTTTAGAGAAAGTTTTGAGATGCTGACGTCAAACAGCAAACACGAGGGAATGCAGTTTTAGGACTGACATTCATGGCCCCATTTTTAGCTGTGCTGAGCAGCTGCCACTTTCGTTTTCATTTCAGCTGAGGTTGCTGGTGCTGAGCACCTCTGAAAATCAAACTATTAGCTATTATCCCATACTATATTCCCCGGGTAGAGAGGCATAAATCATGTAGTGTTGTATGTCATATTACACCTGTTCTGAGTCCTTTTTCAACATCCGAGTACAGCAGAACAAACTAAGGACACAGTGACAATCTTAAAATGCTAAAAGCTACTGCTTTTTCCGATTTATGTAAGAACACCTCCGTGTTCATAGAATTGTAGACTCACAGAATATTTTGGGTTGGAAGGGACCTTTAAAGGCCATCTAGTCCAACCCCCCTGCCATGAGCAGGGACACCTTCAACTAGACCAGGTCACTCAGAGCCCCGTCCAACCTGACCTGGAATGTTGCCAGCGATGGGGCATCTACCACCTCTCTGGGCAACCTGGGCCAGTGCTTCACCACCCTCATAGTCAAAAATTTCTTCCTTAGATCTAGTCTAAATCTGCCCTGTTTTAGTTTAAAACTGTTACCTCTTGTCCTGTCACTACAGGCCCTGCTAAAAAGTCTGTCTCCATCTTTCTTATAGGCTCCTTCTAAGTACTGAAAGGCTGCAGTGTTCTTCAATAAGCCTCCAAAACAAAAAGAAAAATTGAAAACAACAACAGTAATAGTTTCTTTCCTTGTTCCTGATGAAATCAAGTAGGATTCTTTGCAGGTGTTTAGAAAGTAAGAACACTATGCTAAAATGGGCCTCATTTAAGCCCAACCATCCTCAGGTTTTTTTGTGTCGTTGGATGTGTTGAAGTTGCAATGATGCTGAAGTGTAGCTGAAATACAGTACTGCTTATTTCCGTAAAATGCCACTGGAAGGTGCATGCAGCCAATACACAGTAAGAACACGATACATTGTGAACTGCACAGCTCAAGCAAGTGTGTTTGTATAAATCATTATTGTAATTGCTTCTTTAGATGGGTTTTTTTTTAGAGTATATCTCCAACAGCTTCTTTTCCAATGCAGAATAATCCAGAAATCCTAATCCTCTGCTGCTTGTTTTTCAACAAAGTTAGGTACAGCCATTTTTCACCTTTCCAGAAAGGGAAATCACCACCTTTCCAGAGAAAAAAGTATCACAAAATGAGAGTTCAGCTTCCTCATGGCTGAAAAATAAATATCATCAAAGTCCCTGAAACTCATTTCGCATTATGGCCTGCACATGAGACTCACTATAATATCCCAACATTCGCCCATTACATAAGGTCCCACAACCGAACCACGTGAGTAAATGGCAATCGCTTGCATGGTGGTAAGGGAGGCGTGATCTACACCAAGCAACAGAGGCTGTGTTAGTGGAGAGTAACTAGGGAAGGGCAGAGGAGAATTCACATCACCGTAGCGGTGAACTGGCCACCGAGTTGTGCTCGTCCTTCACCCCAGTGCCATACAGAAGGGCCAGCTCTGTCGTGGGGATCTTGCAGTTGGGCAAGACTAAGGTAATCCGTGTTCACAGCTCCAATGACAATGGTTTATGACACCACAAACACTTCATCTTTTTCAGTTGCTTATACATATGAACCCAGACCCAACTCTACACATCCTCCAGCCTACTTAAATTCTCCTAAACTCCAGAAAATGGGGCTACCACATCAACTTTTCTTTCACATCACAGCACCATGGAAGACATTATGGTTTCACACGCACACACAAGCTGATTAGTCCACACTGATTTAAGTGCTGCACGAGCTTCTCCTCATGCTAGGGCCCTATCAACAGCTAGGTACCACTGTAACTGCAAATGCAATTTGCACCATATAGTTCTGGGAACTCAACCTGTCTTGGACTCTATCTACTGGGGAGAAGAGAGCTTGGAAGCAGCCTAGCAGAATTGTCAGCAGACAAGGACAGTCAGTGTCATGAGAAGGCCACCACCACACAAGATCATGTTTTTAAACACTAAAATCATTGACTTATTTTGGCATTTATAGAAAGATTTGCAACTACAGAGAAGGTAATAAATTTTTGAAATCTAAACAGAACTTGCATTTACTTGCACACTTTTCTAAGAAGCCAGATTCCCAACTCGTGATCTACACAGGGTATCTGCAAGAGCCTGAAGGTCAGGGTCAGCATTGCAGGTGGTCCTCCTGGGTGTATAAAAATTGATGTCTCTAGTTAGATTTCATGTTCAGCCTTCATACATGGTGGCATCTAGAAAGACTAGCTGTATGAATGCATACATATACCAATATACTCGTACTGTTGGAGCAGCAGAAGGGCCGCAGTAGAGAGTATGTGTGACAAACGCATAATAGAAGCCAGCTTTTACAGGTGGAAAACTGAGGTATAGACAAAGTCTTTGACCATTTCTGGCTAAAAGGAACCAGAAGGGCAAGGAATCTCACTCCTGAATTTTTGCCTAATGCCCTTATAAATGTGTTCGTCCTCCTGTGGAGTCTCCACAGCAGGAAGACAACTTTCACCTATGTATGTTTGTGTGTTACTTCTGGTATTTGGTGCTCAGAGAATGCAAGTGCCCTGCTAACCCTGAACAGTGTCAGAAGTCCCAGCCTTTGTCATGTCTACTGATGACACCTCTACTGATTAAAGCTAGTCAAAGTTATATCTTAAAGTTTTCAATATGTAGGACTTCAACACTGGATAATCTCCTGAGGTTCTACTATTGAGCAGAATAACTTCTCACTAACATATTATTCCTGGCTTTAATTTTATTTTTGCATCTTCACGTAGTAAAGATACGCTTTACAGTCCAACAACTGAACTATAAATCTCATAAATCTCACAGTCCATACTGTGGACAGTTTTACATGTCACCTTTATACTGAATGCTGCTTTCCCAGACAGACGAATGCACAGAAAGTATCCAAGCAGGCTATTTTCAGACAATTTTAATTAAGAAGGAGAGAGAGCAGTTTTGGGAAAGAAACACCCATGCTGATTTTAATCAAATCTTGTTGACTAGGTAAACAATATTTAAAACATCTCATCAGGGAAAAAATTAAATTGCCAATTTTCAGCTAAATGAGCATTTTAGTAACTTGGTTAAAACACACATTTATGAAGGAAACCCTGACAAACAAAAAATAAAAGGATCTAATTCAACACACATAAACAGTTCCCATTTCATTTGATAACCAGCCTGTTAACACACAGTCTGTTACCCAATCAACAAGGGCAAGCGTTTCAGGAAAGAAAAGCCACCACAAAAGAAAGAAAATCCACTTCTCAAATCTTTCATCTTCATTAGGCTTGCTTTGTTCTTTGTTAATGTCATACCGATTAGCTTTCAATAAATCTAAAGGACTTTTGCACAATTTCAAAGACTTCAGTGGTATTCAAAGGACTTTCGCCGTCGTCTTAATTTCTTGGAGAAAGACTGGCCACGACTCCGCCTCGATAAACCCCATCCAACAGTGCCGCAGCCTCGGCACAGAACTTCCCACAATCATCGTCTGAGGGAAGTTTAAAAATCTTAAAGAGCTTTTTATTTCAGGATTGTATTTTGCCGCCGTTTTGCTTACGAGCCGTGCCTTAGCAGATCAGACGGGTTTCCAGGGAGCACTGGGAGAGCTGAATCTTTCCGCCTGCGCCCGGCCCCCCATGCGACACAAGGGGAGCGGAGTGGGCAGGCACAGCCATCCCGGGGCGGGGGAACTACCTGCTAGTCAAAAACTGGGATGAGAATCAGCTCTGACACTTTCCTGTCACAGTTATTCACCCTCAGCGTAAGAAGAAAGGATAGGACACCTTGATGGCATTTTCAGCTGCTGTGTAAGCAACGGCAGGCCAGTGCTTTGCTATGCCTGAATCACCACTGATTTAAAGGTCCCTCATCAGCGGCATAAGCTGGAGCCACCACAACATGGAGCTCTAAGTTAGGCCAGGAGGGAGCGGTGACTGGGAAATCCCTTTGCTTCTACTGTGACCAAGTGCAGAGAACCTGACCACCCACCAACGCCTGGTGCTCAGTCCCACGCAGCCGTATCCCATTCTGCAGAGGAAGTCATCAGAAAGAAAAATGTCTAAGAGATCCTTTAGCCTGACCTGAATGCTGGGCCATAACCTCAGTATGAGCTTCAGCGGCTCCATGCCAACCTGTGCTACATGAAAAAGCATCCTGATTTTTTCAGGGGTTACGTTCTAAATATTAATATCCCATATGCCTTCCAGTGGATCTCCCAGAAATAACTAGGGATGATTGAATTAGACATTACTGAAATTTCTACTGTTAAAGAAAAACAAACAAAAAAACCCTATACACAAAAAACCCAACAACAATTAAAAAAAAAAACCACGAGGAAAGCCTTCTAAACCTCCATTAAGCATCAAAAATAAAGAAAAAAGAGGCACGAATATAATTGAATAAAAGCTTCTCAAGTATTCTTGAAATAATAAACAAAAAAAACGCACTAAAGAACAGACCACATGGCTACATTTGCTGTTTTGGAACACATCAAAATGCGATACCAGCAGATGTTGTATTTTTAATAACAGAAGCAGTCCTTATAATGACTAAATGAAAATAAATGCTGTGTTAATGGCTTCACACTTCCCTTCCTCCTAAGGCTCGTGTGTATACAAACACAGCTTAAATGTAGTCAACTCCAGACAGGGCTGAAGAAGCCTAGCTGAACATAGGCTCACAGATCATTACTGCAAAACCAGTTGGCTGGGGTGAAAAAAAAAAATCCTTCCTCCAAAATCCAGATTTCTCAGGTATTTGTGCACCAACAGATGCAAATGTTGTGCCTAACTTACATCAAAGTCAAGACAAGTCAGGTCAAGAAATTTAGCTGCATTCCCAAGATTCTTAAAAACCTTGGAAAATCTAATCCTGGGTTTTGCTAAATGGACAGTTTCTAACTCTGTCACTTTAAAAAGTCACATCCAAGTCTGCAGAACAGGTCAAACTGGCTCTGTAAATCAGTAATCCATCCTCCTCCTCCTCCTCTAGTCACTGGATCTCTTCCACCTCTTCATGAATAGCTGTGAATTATCCTTCACTCCTTATAGAGCTTTAAAACAAAACCACATTCCTCCTAAGAGACAGTGAAAAATAGAAATAAGGCTTACAGTGCTGAGTTCATTCTGTCACCCTGGCCAGCCCTTTTTCTTACCAGAACCTTTAATCACTGACCCCAACAGATAGAAACTAATGCTGTATTAACATTTAATGAAGAGACTGGAAAAAAACGACTCAAACGGAAAATTTTGAAGCCATCTCCAGGTAAGGAGATCCCACAGTATCAACAAATTAAGTGTGTGAGCAGATGCGTGAAGGCCTTGGTGGATGCTGCCATCTCCTGGTACCTTCTCCGGTTTGCAGACTGTTATCCTTGAGCAAAAGCTACCTGCACATCTTAAGGCCTTTTTCATCCAGTTATTCGCCTTACTGTTGCTAGAGGCAGAAGAAACCACAGCACATTTACCACTATGCTCTTCTCTTCTGCATGAGCTGCATGACCAGTGGATGAATAGATTTTTCTGCAAAGCCTTGCTTCTATGTCACCCCAAAAAATACCACTGTCAAACAGCGGTCCCTTTTTGCTTCCTGAACACAAAAGATCTCTGGCAGTAGTCCAATTTCCAAAAACTGGCTATCAAAAGGCCTAAATTATGGCCTTCAAATATTCAATCATCTCAGTTGCCTTAATAAAACAGCCTATACAGTACTCCATTTTCCACAGTAGTTTAAGAACGTGAAAGAAAAATAAGTGCATAAAGCTAGAAAGAAAGTTTTTCCAGAGCTCCAGGGGTTTACAGCCTCAACTTTAAGAACTGATCTCCCTTTTACATTATTTTTCATCTTAGGTAATGGTGAGAATACCATTACTCACACAAACATGTAACCTTTCTTAAAATCTCATTAAATGTTTTGTTTTCTATTCTTGTGGCAGCTAAGTTCCACTTCTTTACTATAGCCTATCCAGAAGGCAGGAGAGAATTATTTTCTACCAATATTAACTTGAACATGCACTCGGCTATCTTCACCATGATCCAAATCAAGTGATTACTAGAACAGGATTAAATTTATTATGAACAGTATGGCTCTGTCCACATGGATAAACACAGATTTTAATAATATATATCATATGTCAGGCTAGTATTTTTAATACTGAGACATAACAGAAATCCATTTAAAAGAATGTAAACCAAGATTAACAGCAGTTCTCAATTTAAAGTGAATGATGTACATAAGCTTATCTGAAAAGAAACTTGGGCAATTTTGACAGAAAAGTAGAGTGAGACAATACGGCAAGAAACTATTCAGGAAAGAGGAGAAAAATGAGAGTAACATTCATTGGCCATTGATTCAAGTGTTCTCAGCAAGTAGTTTATACCACCACAAGGTGAAATTCAGCTGGCAGTCCTACAAGGCAAGACCTGTGACACTGGCTTCAGCAGTTCCTGTTAACCCACCCCAACCACTTGTGCCCCCATGCCTTAGCTCAGTGACTCTGTTTACAGCACAGACTATTCCCTCTTCCCTGCACCCTGGAATCTGTGCCAACACCACCTCAGGGATGGCACATCGTGTCATGGGACCGCCATCAAATACCTGCGGAAACACAACATTTCTACAAGCCTACATTGCCGCTGAAGTGCTTTTACCACTGAGCTACAGCCTTGGTGAGTTGGACTGGACTTGCTGTTCACTTTAGAATATTCATACAATTGTCATTTCATCTGATGTGCATGTAACCCTGTGCTGCTCAGGCCAACTGGCTTCAACCATTCCTCCTTTCAAAAGAAACTCTGCTGAGCACCTAGTGCTAAAGTAACGCCAAAGCTGGAAGTGTGTTTCATGTAGGATTTTAACAAAAGAGTTTAGAACAAAACTCTGTTCAGAGCTGATCCACTTTACAGCTTAAACCCTGCACTTTCACTCTTGCAGAAAGAAGAAAGCAAACCCCGTAAGATAACCAGAGGACTTTCCCCCGCTCCTTCAACTTCCCCTTCTCCTCCAGTCTAGTTACAATAGCTCTTGACAATTCTGAATATCCTTCGAATGTTCAAACCAGCATGTTCCTATGGCTATGTCTCCTGAATGTGCTTCGGGTCTTGTTGAAGGAAACAACCATTTAAGAATACCACCCAGAGATCTGGCCTGAGGATGGATAGTTATGAGTGGCAGGGTGTGTGGGATAGTATGGACAAGTACCTAAAACAGTGGGCACCCCAATATTTTGGAACTTCACCCCTGAACAACTGCAGAATCCTGAAAAATTTGGAATGAAAAATGTTTCGAAGAAGTATGCTGTCACCATGGCAATTCCAGAGAAACACAAATCACTGCAACATGCTGGGCCTGGCCCACGCCTACCAAGACCTGTTCAACACTATTCAGCACCCTCAAGAGGAAAAAGTCATCTTTGGATCTGACAACAAAAAACGACTGGCACTGCGGTCACGTTGACCCCTGCCACAGGCACTGTGGCTACTCCAACGCCCGCGATGGGCACTGCGGCTACTCCAACCCCCATGGTGGGCACTGTGGCTGAACCAGAGAACCAATCCGTGCTGGTGTCAGTCGCCCCTATACACAAGAAATATTGGAAGCGAAAGTCAGCTCAGGAAAGTAGTAGATGAGGCAGACTACTCCAAAGCAAGGCCATCATGAGAACAAAAGAAGGAAGAGACAGAACTCCTAAATGAGGCAGTAACTACCTGATCCCTATCCCCAAGCGAGCTGTGAGATATGCGAAAAGATTTCAGCCATCGTCCAGGTGAGTACGTTGTCACCTGGCTGCTCCGATGCTGGGATAATGGGGCCAGTAGCCTGGAGTTAGAGGGTAGGGAAGCCAAACAGCTGGGATCCCTTTCTAGGGAAGGGGTCATTGACAAAGCGATTGGAAAAAAGATACAAGCCCTCAGCCTCTGGAGGCAACTCCTGAAGGAAAAGTATCCCTTCAAGGAAGATGTTATATGTCATCCAGGCAAGTGGACCACCATGGAGAGAGGTATCCAGTACCTGAGGGCATTAGCCATGCTGGAGATGATTTATGACGATCTGAACAGTGAGCGGTTATCCAAAGTCCCAGACTACCGACGCACACAACCCATGTGGCAGAAGTTTATACAACGCACACCATCGTCACATGCCAACTCATTGGTAGTAATAATTTGGAAAGACAGAGAAGGACAAAGAGTGAATGAATTGGCTGGCCAACTCCAGCAATACAAAGAAAGTTGCTCTTCCTCCTTACGGTCCCGTGTATCTGCTGTGGAGAAAATGTCCCGGGAGTTACAGCAATTCAAAGAGGATACATCCTACTCCCCACTTGTACAGACCAGTATCTGAGCTATTAGGAGTATACATTCTTCTGCTCAAGAGAGAGGACACAGTGGCTATACACCATGGACCACCTGATGGTTTTAACTGCATGACCATAGAGAGGACATTAGGAAGTGGGCTGGAAAATCTACCTCAGCCCTAGAGGCCTGGGCATGTGAGTTGCAAGGAGAAATGATCACAAAAAGGGGTTCTTCCAGGAAAATTGCTGCTCCAGTTACCAGCAAGCAATTTCCCAGAGAAGAAGGGCTGGTCTGATGTGATCTTAATAAAGGGACTTCTGATTTGCATTCACAAGAAGTGAGTAACAGATACTATGACCAAGATTAGAGGGGCCCTGCCTCCAGCCAGGTGGAGGAAACGGATAACCGAGTTTATTGGACTGGGTGGATTTGATGGCCTGGCATATCAGGCCTACAGGAGTATGGTCAGCAGTGGACACCGGTGCACAGTGTACCTAACGCCATCAAGCCATACAGGGGCAGAACCCATCTGTGTCTCTGGAGTGACAGGGGGATCCCAACAGCTGACTGTACTGGAGGCCAAAGTGAGCCTAACTGGGAATGAGTGGCAAAAGCACCTCACTGTCACTGGCCCAGAGACTCTGTGCATATTTAGCATAGACTACCTCAGCAGAGGGCACTTCAAGGACCCAAAAGGGTACCAGTGGTCTTTTGGTTTGGCTGCCTTGGAGACAGAGGAAATTAAACAGCTGTCCACCTTGCCCTACCTCTCAGACGACCCTTCTGTTGTGGGGTTGCTGAGGTTCGAAGAAAAACAGGTGCCTATCACCACCACAACAGTGCACTGGTGGCAACATCACACCAGTGGAGACTCTCTGATTCCCATCCATAGGCTGATTCACTGGCTGGAGAGCCAAGAAGTGATCAGCAAGACACACTCACCCTTCAACAGTCCCCTATGGCCAGTGTGAAAGTCTAATGGCGAGTGGAGACCAACAGTAGACTACCATGGCCTGAATGAAGTCATGCTACCATTGAGTGCTGCCGTGCCAGGATTTCTCAATCCCTTTGGTGGCAGAGCGCAGGCCACAATTTGCTTTCACTTGGAGGAGCATCCAGTACACTTGGAACCGAGTGCACCAGGGGTGAAAACATAGACCTACCATTTGCCAGGGATTGATCCAGACTGCACTGGAACAGGGTGAAGCTCTGAAACACCTGCATTACATTGATGTCATCATTGTGTGGGGCAACACAGCAGAAGAAGTTTTTGAGAAAGGGAAGCAAGCAGTCCAAATCCTTCTGGAAGCCAGTTTTGCCATAAAACAAAGTAAGGGCAAGGGACATGCACAGGACATCCAGTTTTTAGGAACAAAATGGCAACATGGACGTTGTCACACCCCAATGGATGTGATCAATAAAATAACTATATCGCCACCAACTAGCAAAAAGGAAACACAAGGTTTCTTAGGCATTGTGGGCTTTTGGAGAATGCATATTCCAAATTACAGTCTGATTGCAAGCCTTCTCTATCAAGTAACCTGGAAGAAGAATGATTTCAAATGGGGTCCTGAGCAACAATAAACCTTTGAACAAATTAAAGAGGAAATAGTTCATGCGGTAGCCCTTGGGCCAGGGAGAATGGCCCTACCTGGAGCATCTGTCAGAAAGCACCAGGGGAGACACGGTGCTGACCTTTAGGGTTGTAGAGTTGGGGATCTGAGGCCCGCTGTACTCCAACTGAGAAACAGATGTTGGCAGCATATGAAGGGGTTTGAGCTGCTTCGGAAGTGGTTGGTACTGAAGCACAGCTCCTCCTGGCACCCCGACTGCCGGTGCTGGGCTGGATGTTCAAAGGGAGGGTCCCCTCTACACATCATGCAGTGTATGTAGAGTGGAGTAAGTGGGTCATACTGATCACACAGAGAGGGCTCAAATAGGAAACCCCAGTCACCCGGGAATTTTGGAAGTGATCATGGACTGGCCAGAAGGCAAAGATTTCACCAGAGGAGGAGGTGACGCATGCTGAAGAGGTACAATAAACTGCCAGAAAATGAGAAGCAACATGCCCTGTTCGCCGATGGGTCCTGTCACGTTGGCTGAAAGCACTGGAAGTGGAAGGCTGCTGTAGGTCATAGAAACTGCTGAATGAGATGGTGAATCGAGCCAACTTGCAGGCCACCCAGATAGCTTTAGACATTGCTGACCAAGGAAATTGGTGAGTGCTCTATCTCTACTGACTCATGGGTGGTGGCAAATGCCCTGTGGGGGTGGCTACAACAATGGAGGCAGAGCAACTGGCAACACAGAGGCAAACCCATCTGGGCTGCTGTGCTACGGCAAGACATTGCTGCCCAGCTAGAGAACCTGGTTCACAGAATCACTAACGTTGGAAAGGACCTTCAAGATCATCAAGTCCAACCATCAATCCAGCGCCACCATGTCCCCTAAACCATGTCCTGAAGCGCCACATCCACATGTTTTTTGAACACTTCCAGAGATGGCGACTCCACCACCTCCCTGGGCAGCCTGTTCCAACACTTGACCACCCTCTCAGTGAAGAAATTTTTCCTAATACCCAATCTAAACCTCCCCTGGCGCAACTTGAGGCCATTTCCTCTTGTCCTATCACTAGTTGGTTGTAAAAGTATGCCACATAGATGCCCATGTACCCAAGAGTCAGGCCACTAAAGAACATAAAAACAACAAGCAGATGGATCAGGCTGCTAAGATTGAAGTGGTTCAGGTAGATCTGGACAGGCAACGTAAGGGTGAATTATTTATAGCTCAGTGGGCCCATGACACCTCAGGCAAGAGATGCAACATACAAATGGGCTTGTGATCGAGGGGTGGACTTGACCATGGATGCTATTGCACAGGTTATCCATGGATGTGAAACATGTGCTGCAATCAAACAACCCAAGAGGTTAAAGCCCCTCTGGTATGAGAGACGATGGCTGAAATATAAATATGGGGAGGCCTGGCAGATTGACTATATCACACTCCCACAAACCTGACAAGACAAGCGCCATGTGCTCACAATGGTGGAAGCAACCACCGGATGGCTGGAAACACATCCCATGCCCCATGCCACCACCTGGAACGCTATCCTGGACCTTGAAAGAGGTCTTATGGTGACATGGCACCCCAGAAAGAATTCAATCAGACAACGAGACTCATTTCCAAAACAACCTCATAGACACCTGGGCCAAAGAGCACGGCATTGGGTATATCACATCCCCTGTCATGCACCAGCCTCCAGGAAAATCAAATGATACAATGGACTGTTAAAGACTACACTGAGAGCAACGGCTGGTGGGATATTCAAACATTGGGATACGCATTTACCAAAAGCCACCTGGCTAGTCAACACTAGGAGATCTGCCAGTCGAGCTGGCCCTGCCCAGTCAAAACTTTTATGTACTGTAGAAGGGAATAAAGTCCCCGTAGTGCACATAAAAAATGTGCTGGGGAAAACAGTCTGGGTTATTCCTGCCTCAGGCAAAGGCAAACCCATTCGTAGAATTGTTTTTGTCCGAGGTCCTGGGTGCACTTGGTGGGTAATGTAAAAGGATGAGGAAGTCTGATGTGTACCTCAAGAGGATTTGATTTTGGGTGAGAATAGCCAATTATTTGATTTGTATAATGTTAATTGCTATATAATAGTAGTGATGACATACAGTATAGTTGCTATATGCCATATCAATGGTATTACAGTCAGAATCGCACAGATTAATAAAGAACTTCAATGAAACCAAGCAAAGGGCAGCAATGATAGAACCAAACAAGCGCAGCAGTGATGGCACCAGAACTGGCTTCAGCATGCAACAATCCAACACCACACAACATCCCCTGAAGGACTACTATGACAGACAGACCCCAACATCATGGACTAAATGAACTCAGTGGACATTTTAGAGGCATGGCCCATAGACTAAGGGAATGATATCTGTGTGTATGTATCAAAAGACAGGAAAGGTGGTGGTGATTAACCAGGATGTATTGGGAAGTGTCGGACCTGGACATGACATAGATGGTATAGAATAAGGGGTGGATATTGTCCTGATTTCAGCTGGGTTAGAGCTAATTTTCTTCCTAGTAGCTGGTATAGTGCTGTGTTTTGGATTTAGGATGAGAATAATGTTGATGTTTTAATTACTGCTTAGCAAAAAGTCAAGGACTTTTCAGCTTCTCATACTGCCCTGTGAGCAGGGAGACTGAGGGGGGCAACAAGAAGCTGGGAGGGGACACAGCCAGGACAGCTGACCTGAACTGTCCAAAGGGATATTCCATAACATATGACATCATGCTCAGTATATAAACTAGGGGTAAAGCTGGCCAGGGACCACTGCTCAGGAACTAGCTGGCATCGGTCATGCATTACTTATTTTGAATCATTTTTATTGTTGTTGTTGTTATTATTATTATTGTTATTATTATTATTTCCCCTTCCTTTTCTGTTCTATTAAACTGTGTTTATCTCAACCCACAAACTTTACTTTTTTTTCCTCAAACCTCTCCCCTATCCCACTGGGGGTAGGGAGGAGTGTGAGTGAACAGCTGTGTGGTGTTTCGCTGCCTGCTGGGTTAAACCACAATGGACATGCATCAGGGATGCACATCAGATTGCTACTTCTGCCCAAAGCAGCTAGCTAGTGGACAGCTTTATCTCTGTGACTTGTCCATCATCAGAATATGTGCTAAAGAGCTTTGCATCCCAATTAACCTGTACAAGCCATTTATGAAGTATATTCACATGTAGAAGTTAAAAGTGGCTGTTGTGGAGGCTTCAGTCCTACAGTGGTCAAAGTCCAGGGGGTGGCGGCACAAGTGAAAACTGTTAGAGGAAGTTCAAACCCATCAGGTCAGTATCCGAGACACCCTTGAACCCCTGAGCGCATAAATGCTCATGTTCCACTGACTTCAGAGGCAAGGCCAGCCCTGAGAGCTTTACTGAATGAGAGCAACAATTTGTTTTAATGAATGAAGCACACGTCGAATCAGAAAAACTGTATTTGGTTCTGCCATTACCTCTGAGCTCACTGCTTCAACCTATTGCATTGGCCAGCCCATTCTCACTCTTCTCGTTCGTCTAGAAGAACTTCAGAGCACAGATTACCTTTTGGAGCAACAGCAGTACTCTACGCAACACCTTGGAAGACACAGTAATAATTTGAACCTTTGTTTATGGCCACCATTTTATAGAATCACAGACGGTAAACATTAAGGCTGCCATCCTACCTGCACTATCTTAATTCATTTAGTATAGTTAATTCAGTGTTAAAGCCAATTACGTCACCAGATTTACTGCCGTATCTTGGCCAAGGTATCTAGAAACTAGTTTAGTCTATTCAGCTAAGTAAAACTGTCACAGATTTTTCTTTACAAATTCTGCACTGTGATTATGTACGTGTTCACAAGGTTTCACAAGCAACGTACTGTGGTTTATCTATCATCTACTTCAACATCTCAGACTAGCATGTGATTTGATATTTGCATATGTATTTTGTGATTATTTTAGCAGTATTCATCTCACCTGAGAAGTTTAATATGAAATGACAGACCTACCCTGCATTTCTTGGGTGTGCATATATGTACGCATCGGCAAACATATTTCTGCTTAACATCCTCATACAGCAAGTGTTAATAGTTTCAGTACAGATTATCCAGTTTAGAAGTCACAGAATTGAAGCTGCTATACACATGGTGAACAATATCAAAGGTGCATGTTTTGGTCCAGCACAATGGATAAGCTGATACTCAGTTCAAAGAAACTTTTATCCTGGCGATTAGAATATTGAAACGGTTAGGTGTGTTCCTGAGAAAGGTACAGCTGTGTGGTCTCAACCTGCAGCATTTGAAAGGCTGTTTAAGTAAGTTCCAGCTCGCTCCCACACAGAGACAGATAGATTTGGGTGCGTTCTACATGTGGTACATGCACTAAAAAGACTTGAAAAAAATTTGGGAAAGTTATTGTTACTTTGAAGCATTCAATTTTCACCTAACCCTACAGCTTCTCTCTATAAACACAAAACTTCAAAATAACTTGGGTCATTTTGCTGTAACCAGAGCTAAAAAAAAAATCTTCTACAGAACTTTTTCTAAAAGACTGCTGACTCTGTGAAGATGAGAATAAAACTCAGCAGCCTGGATCTTAGCTGGTGGCTTAGTGTCTAAATCCCCTGCTAAGAATCTAGCTCAGCTCTTTTGGGTGAAAGTAAGCCCTTCTGACACTAACAACAGAAATCCCACTGTCTCCAAAGAGGAGAATTTCTCTTTCCAATTTTTGAGCTGAGTATTTTGTTCCACTTTTTAATGATTTCAATACTTTAGGAATGTCTGAGCCAGTGGTTTCAGGTTTCCAAACGCTGGAGACATTACTGCCTATCCAGATTTCCAATGTCCCAAGTCTTACCACCAAACATGAAACTCTTTCTTTAGCATCTCTCTCCTGTGCCTTAAATAATTGTGTGAGAGCACACATGCATCTGGTATGTCAGACCGTGTCCTCAGGATGTACATAGTAGTAGGGGAATGACAATGCAGCTATAAGCAATTCGCAAATGTCTTCCACTGGATCTCCTTTAGCAGTGGGTCTTTCAGGGTGGCTCACCTTCAGCCCACAGTCTGGTAGTAGGGTGTAGGTTGCTCTATGGTATTAGTAGGTCTTAATAAACTTCGAAGCATATTAATGAAAATTTGCCTAAGTAATGTCAAGTGGAAAGAAGACTAAAGGAAATGGTACTACTTGAGACCGTGTCAGAAGTTAGAGGTATCAAATGTCCCTTAGTCTTTGAAAGATAACAAAAGCTGGACAACTGTGATTCTTAGGAACATGGAATGTAGGACTTGCATATCCTGACTTCATTCTCTCAAGTTTATACGGATTAGATTTACAAGCACTCACCTATATGTCCTGTTTACTGAACAACTGTATTGCCTCATTTTTAAAAAAAAAAACTTAGTTACTGTAGTATTAAGGCACCTTTAAGTTTATTAATTTCAAATTCCCAAATTCTCTGGGGCAAGTGGCTTGAATTTTCTTAGTCCCCAAATCATCCCCTGGCCTTAACAAGCTGCAGTGGCATCCCTTCACCACATGGCTCAGACCCACTGAGTCAGAAATCAGGCTGACCAGTTACAACTGAAGCCTCAGGGAAAAAGAGAAGGCACAGCACTAGCTGTGAAGGAGCAGAAGGAAGCACCCAGGTGAAGGACACTTCTGCTCATTTTCTGAGACTTGACCCATGCAAGATTCCACCGCAGGAGCCTCCGTGGTACACATAAATCTGATTTACAGAAGGATGAAGTAAGGAAAAGATGGTTATAAACAGTGATTAATCCTGACTTACAATAGCTCGAACTGTGACAGAAATTGTATCGTTAGCCAACAACAGAATGCCTAAAAGATTCGTGAATTTTGTTTATGTGTTTGTACTTATTATTCCACTCTAAGTATCTTTACCATGGAAGCTTAAACAAAATCAGGTCACAGCAATGTGTGATGCTGTTGATAATCCATACCGTGAGTAATCTTCCCGTGCTGTAAGAGCACAGATAAGTGTTCAGCAAGCTTTTCCCAATTGATTTAAAGTTAGCTCATGCACATTAGGTGTCTGCCTGCCTGTTCATAAATCTTTGACATCTGTGTCTGGCTGGTGTGTTGCGCCTTACATGTGAACTGTGTAAAATACAGTTCACAGGGTTTTATTACAGCAGTACCTTTAATATCTCCACCAGCAGGTATTTTCACTTCATAGATACAGTAGCTAATGCTGCTCTCCAGTCACAGCATATCACCTCTGCTCAACCCAAACGCTCTTCCAGCTCTCACTCTACTGTGCCAATTGTGCTCTCCATATTACGAGTCTTCCTGATGGGTATTTCCTTTCCAGAGGTAGAAAGGACCCAAGCTCAGGTTCGACATTCAGTGTAGTGTGACACCTCTTCATCTGAAGATTTTTCTCCTGAAAATCCTTGAGCGGATGAGGTATCGTGGGAGAAGGAAGCCAATCAGTCAGAGTGCTTGATGCCTTCCCTGACTCTCCATCAGCCTAGCTAGTCTGAATTAAATCTTTCTACTAAAAGCATCTCTCACGTAAACAGAGAGGAAAAAGGAACCATCTCTTTGGTGGGAGCACTGGTTGCCACTTGAAAATTAGCTATTATTAGGCAATACGAACTACACAATAACGCCAGCTGGCTTCAGCCAAGCCAAGGTATTGCTGCAGTGTGGAGGCAGCGGCGCAGAGCAGGGCAGTTCAGACATGCTGGCCCACTACCTTTAACGGGATGATGCTTTTCGCCACTCAGGCCTATCAGGTTTCTAACTTACACTGTGAGCTACTGCTAAAACCAATTAAAAGATCCAAATTACATTCAGTCTTAGATGGAAAATAGTATCAGTATCTATCCTGGTGGTCCACTGTTTATGTTTTGACACTGGTTTTGACATAATTCAAAGTAAGTAAAGGTTTGATAACTCCTGTTTGGTCTTACTCTGAAATCAGCGCAGGCTGTGACAGGAGCTGGGCAGCAAAAGCAGCACCCTGGGAACACTAAGGACTTGTCTGTATACGGAAGTCGCACTGCTGTAAATGTAACTCAATCCAGCTGGAGCAAGTCTTTTTTCCGGTATTCCCTAACATATACAGATTTATAACAGGCTCTTGTAGTTGTGAGTTTTCACACTCATGCTTGGAAGCAGTAAGTCAAAGAGGCAATCCTACAAAGACTTAACTAAATCAGTGGGGAAAAACACCCTACTTTTCATTCCATTGATATAACTTGGACACAGACCAGTTCTAATACAGATTAGATATGACTTAAAAAGTTCACAGCTTCTTGCAACCAGGAAAAAATCCAAGGCTCTCCCATTTCATAACCTTGGTACTATCTGCTCTCTTCCAGCTTGTCAAGAGCCCTATTTTACCTTTAAAGACAATTATGGGTCTTAAAAGATATTAAGCTGCTTTTTCGGGGAGTCTATTTCGCCTTAACATAAAGTACCAGATAATAACCAGACAAGTTGCAAGATCCTCCTCCTCCTGAACCTTCTGTTCCACCAAAAGGGGCAAGATCTCCTCAGACCTTTCTTTATTAATTTTTTTTTTTTTTTAGTCAAAAGACAAGAGTGCAACAGCAGAACAGTGCAACCTGCTATAATCACAACGTGCTGTCATGACACCGATGGTTATGACAAGTTTGTCATTCCTACAGAATACAGAGATGCCTTGGACCACATGCTGGCTGGCAGAGACCAACACACTGAAACCAGCACCACAGAAACATTTTTTCAAGAAGTCTAGAGCCTGCAGGGGGAAAAAAGAAATGACAACTCCTGAATTAGAGCAGTTCAGAGTATCTGTTGTAGTGCCTGCACACAAACTTCACTGATCAAGCTCAATAATTACCTGGCATTCAGTTCCACTCTAAAAGCTTTAATCTGCATATGGCTGCCTGAGCCAGCAAAGAAGAATATTTGACTGATCACAACACTACTCCAAAAATCAAAGGCAAACAAGAGCAGAGAGATAAATGAATCCAAGGTTTTTCAGTGTAAATACGGTGGATATTTAACAGTGGTGTTTGCCCTGGCTGCCATGACAACAAACAGCAGATTCAAGATTCAACAGCACAGTTTAAATTGAGGTTGTATGTTGTCTTGAACTCACCTACTAGTGTCCGGTAGTTCAGAAATTTTTCCTTGCAACCCTTGGATACAGCAATACAACATGACGCAGCAGTCCACATACAGTTCTCCCCATTCACACCTGACGTGAGATCTTTTCAGAGACCTACATCGTCAACCTACCTACCACGGCATTTCTGAACTAGCAGGACATGTATAGTACTTGGTTAGTCAGTACACAACCACTTGTTTAATTGAAATTCTTACCTCTGCAGCTAAGTAG
This sequence comes from Phaethon aethereus, assembly GCF_964289735.1. Taxonomy (NCBI): domain Eukaryota; kingdom Metazoa; phylum Chordata; class Aves; order Phaethontiformes; family Phaethontidae; genus Phaethon; species Phaethon aethereus. Next base: position 76,637,284 of record NC_138575.1, read on the forward strand.
TTTCCAGTTGCCAAATGCTTAAATCTAAACAAGCTATTCCACTGTCCTGCCCCTCCCCGGCAAGGATCATGATGGACAACCTACAAGAAGAAGTACAGATTTTAATCGTGCTCTTCAAGATCATACTTAGATCACTGACGTTTCTTACAGATCATTCCAAATAAAAATATGTAAACTACATAATTAAAAACAGTCTACCACAGAGAGGAATTCTGTGCTCACACTAAGCCCACCATAGATAAAAAATACTTACATTTATTTTTTGCCAGGTGCCAGGAAATACTACTATTACTTTCCATGTTTTCTACTCCCTGCAAACATGATGAGCCAAATTTTGCTTTAAAGTGACATGGTGTGAATCTGAAGCTCAAGAAAGTTAAGTGGAGCTACTCTACACTTACACAGGCACTACTTAAAAGCAAAACTCAAACCCTCTTAAATTGTTTCACCACTTATACCAGCTCTATTTTTGACAACACTAAGGGCTTCTGATAAATTTTCAGTCAGGTGATAAAACACCCCCGTACCATTTGAAGTATCCCAGGTTACTTGTTTTTCCCCTTGACTGAGCTGTAGGTCATGTGCTACCTTCAAACCTAGCAGTGCCTGTCTCTCTTAAGGAGTAGTCTCAAATAACTACAAGTGCAATACACTCTATGCCATACAGTCCTTACTACGACAAAAATCAACCATTTGCCTGAGTGAGGAGCTCTGTTTTAAATGTATAAAGTTTGTTCAGCACAGAAGAGCTTCTGGGTATAGGAGTTACATTACTGTAATAGCACGGGTTTGAGACATACCAGTTACCAATGTTCCTCAATTAAACAAAAATATATTTGCTAGTCATCTTCTCAAAATCACCCCCGTTCAGCAACAACACCTTTAACCTAACTTTAAACAGATGTTGATGTGCCCTGTTGCAGAAGAACGCACCCGATCACATCTGTGAGATTTCTCGTCAGTCATGAATTTCAATTTTCTATATCGCACATGAAGTCAAATATAAACACTCAGAACAAAATATAAACAATCAGTCATTCAATTGGCTTTGATAAAACGGCACCATTTACGTCAAGTCTGAATTTGCCTCTTCGTCATTTAGTGCAGGTAAATATAGTAAGAAAACATCCTCTCTCCACACACGCACAGCAGTAAAGCATCTCTTCAGTGTTCTTCCTACACAAACCGCTTCATAAAATAATAATAGTTACAGGAAGGTGTATGACGGTATCAAGAGGCTATGAATGATTCATGTTGTGGTAAAGTATTTTTACTGAACCCTGGCCTTCAGGTCCTAAAATATTTATAAAAAGAAAAAAATACCTCTATTTCCCACAGTGCTTTAGAACTTGTTGCAGAAGTGGCTGACTGACGTAATGTAGTACGAAGGAAAATATGTTGTTTCTTCTCATATTCGTCACAGGTCAGAAACTTCTCTTGCTCTGCATGAAACAGCCTAACAACATCTCCCTAAAGTAATATGAAAAAGAAGCATTAGTAAGTGGTAGGCAAAGCCGCTAGACTCATCCTCTATATCCGTACTAGCTCCAGTGACGTCAACATAGCTGATATGAAGAAAACTTTTATTAGTTTCCTATTGCTGGAGCAGGTACCAAGTGCAGAGGATACAATCTCAGCACTGTGTCTGGAAATCAAATAAGATCATTTAGTCCTACAGGAGACCCATGCACTTTTGTGAAAACAGAAATTGTTTCACAGCCCTGCAATGAATAGTGGGCAACAATTAACCTAATTTTTAATTCTAGCTAACTCTGCTAAACGGATTTTTTTATTTCTAATCTCTCTTAGTATTTAGGGAAAGTGAACAGATTTTTCTAACATCTTATTGTCTCATCTCTTCTACTCTGTAACCAAAACCAATGCCCCCTCTCTATTTCTTCTGCTAGCATCATTTTTGCTTCCTTCTGCCTCTCCCTGAGGCTTGAAACACTTATCCCCAAATGGGTCTACACAGACATACCATTTCCCCTTTCAAATTCTTCCTCCAAAACTGCTGGTACCTTGATACCTACTGAAAAATAGCCTGTGATAATGACATATTAAGGTATAAGTGAGGACAAATTAAATTAATTTCTTTAAAATGAAAATGTAAATGATCTCAGGGAGTGATCTGGAGGCACGAAGCTGTGCAACACCTCAGCATTTAAAGCTACATTGTCTTATTACAGCTATTGTCATCTTTCATGCCTCACTCCTTTCTTTAAGCTTGTTATACCCGCTTTTAGCATCTTGGCATAAACTGAAGTGTGACAGCTATTCTGTACAGAGCCCTCATCATTCTGGGCTTGAACCTCATCTTTCTCACGGATCCTCAGTTGTCTCTGCGAGGGGAAAGGGGCTGGAAGCTAGCACAATCCAGACAATTTCACTTAGTAAGACAATAACACAAAGGAAAAATATTCTGGCTGTTGAAGAACAGCAGTGAGGGATCCTCGAGAGCTCCATAAAGTCCTAATTTCTTCTTTTATTCACCATGTAATATTTTTCTACAGTCAAATAAGGCACAATTTTTCAGATTCAAAAAACAATTTAAAAATCACACTTACTCCTTTCAGTACATCATCTCGATAACTACTGAACTTCATGAACAAAGTTATTTTCCAGCTTGTGTTACAGTTGACAGCATTTACCTTTGTGGAAAAAACAAAACAAAACAAAACAAAAAAAAAAACCAATTACAGTCTTAAGGGGGTATTCTTTTCTTTTTGAGACATTCTATTCTTCTAAAAGACCACACCACATCTAAGGTGGCAGGGGACAAGGCTTAGCTACATATTTGTACAGTTCCCAACACAGGTCCTGAACCTATCAAGTGTTAATAATAACGGTGTTGATGTTGGCAAAGATTCAGTAGGCAAAATGCTATTCTGTCTGTTGACAGCCTACCAAAGACAAGCTAAAGAGCTGTTGGAAGAGGACTTACTCTTACATCAGTGAGAGTTTCAGATACTCAAGCAAACCTCATGACGCTTTCAGTGCCAGGCAGAACTGTGCCAAGAATAAGTCTATTTCATCTTGGTTTTTTGAGGCCAAGCTGGAACCAGTGTTTAATACTGGCATCTAGCCCACGGTGGGCTCATAGTAGGGTCTGATTACCAGTAAAGAACAACGTATAATACATCTCAGATCAGCAGTTACCGCTCCTCCCTCCACTGAACTCACCTCTTTGCAGCCAGGGTTATCCAGAAGCTCAATGTTGCTGGCATGTAGAGGCTGCCCTGCATTGACTGGCATGAGAACAACTTTATCTCCCACAACAACCTGGAAGTCAGAAATAAAATGCAATTTAGACCTATGTAATTATCCAATAAAATCAAGTAATGTTACATTTTCAGAAAATGACTCAAATGCATGCTCTAGGAATGGCACTCGGTGAATTTATTTGCAGACAATTCACACACCAGCTCTGTTCACCCATGCCTCCGCAATTGCTTGGGTTCAAGATTTCACACTAATGAATCCTCGCATTCTCAGTAAGCATGTCACCCACTTCAGCAGAAACTTGAGATCATGAAATAGATACGAACCTACGAATTCCAAGAGTGGTTCAGTTCATCTAAAAGTTACATTAACTACTTTTTATCCCATATATACTGCCAGCCAGAAGGCAGAGAAAGCTTAGAAAATAATCTGTAGTCAGACAGCAAGAGTCTTTTCTCTGCCTTGCTGTCAGCCAATTTTCTCCCATCAATATGTCTTCCATTTCACAAAAGCTTTAAAAATTTGCCTGTGACAAGACTTCTTTAGCCCAGTAACTCCCCAGCTCTGTGGACAATCTTCTGGCAAATGTCATGACAGGCTCAGGAGTTCTGCAATTTAGACTGTATGACTGCAATCTGGAAAGGAATGAAAATCACTGGAAATTCAGAGAGAGGGCAAACACACTCCATCCCCACTGCTGTTACTCCCAAAATGGTGTTTGGAGCTCAGCACAGGCAACAGGCACATCAGCTGAGAGACCTTCTCTCTACAAGAGAAATCCTTAGCTGACTCCCTGCAAGCAAATTCCCATGCCCTTGCAATTCTTTACCTATATGGACAGGGAAAAACAATATATGAAAATGTCTTTGACCTAAAAAGTGCTTGAGACATGCATATGGAGAATTCAATTCCTACCTGGGAAGGGGAAAAAGATAAATAATTTTAAAAAAAATAAAATCAATCCACATAGATTGGTTGGCATTGGGTCCTAATTTGCTTATGTTGTTCACAGCAATTTTAAGCACCACACACACAAAGACAAGTGGCTACATGTGATTTTGGCTACATGAAATGCTGTGCAAGCCATGCTTTCTTTTGGAACACAAATAAAAATATTTTCTGCATTGATCAGCACATTTTCTGTGAAAAAGCAGAGCCCAATTCAGCCTCGTGTAACTTCAACGCAGGTGAACTTGGCCCACTTATTGCAGAGGTGAAAAAGAAGGTTGTCTGCTCTTTACCAACACGGCTAAAATAAACAGTAGCAGAAGACAGTGTCATCATGCTCAGACTACATGTGGAAATCCCATTTGATCCAAGTAGTGGGAAAAATTTCACTGATGGAATCAAAATAATGACAAGATGGCTTTAAGATACATTACTTATGCCATACATTCCTGCATGCCATGCTTCACATAGACATTACTTACAGCCCATTCTAAGAAGTTATGACCAGACAATTCATTAATCAAAAAACCATCAGGCTTGCACCCTGCAAAGTGGAATCAGGACTTCAAAATCATTGCAAGTACACCAGGACTATAACAACTTAATTAGTAAGAGAGCACATCATTGAGCATCTTATTTAAAAAGAAAAGGGGAAAAAAAAAAAAAAGGAGGGGCAGGGCAAAGGTATCTTTGAATGCGAGCCTGTGACTACCATGGAAGTAACCAGAGGGAAGGAGACATACACGTCTACTCTGCTGTAGGCAGATCTGAGAAGAACTGTTATGTGGGGTCATGATTTCTCTCTCAGTCTCCTATCCTGCTCCAAGTCCACTTCAGTAGCCTCAATGCTGGCCAGCTCTGCCAGCTGCCACAGACGCAACAAGATACCCTACGTTCTTTTCCTTTCTTCTTTTTCTTCTTGCTTCAAACCTCCAGAGGTGGTTGGGAAGGAAGGGATCGAGGCAATCCACAGCACTTGTCTCCTGTAGACCTTCCACCAGTGATGCAGAAAACAAACGTAAAGTGAAAAGGGAATCCTGTTCGCATACGTGGCTGCCTTGGGCAAGCTGCAGCTCTGCTCTTTTGAGTTCCTCCCATCCTTTACCCAGCTGATTTCTGGCTCCAGAGAATGCCCCAGCATGCCAAAAACACTGGAGGCAGAGCACTCGCATTCCCACGTGCCAGTATTTCTGCCTGTAGAATTGTACTATATGGAGATTATAGAAAACAGAGCAATGTATTCCCAAGGTTTTACTCTGCAAAATTAAAATTGACACCAGCTCTTTCTCCTCTTCCTTAGCTACCCTTGGGCACAGACGGCCACAGCATGCTGTAGACCAGCAGTGGGTAATAGTTTGGCAGGTCTCTGGGACTTCTTCCTTACATATAGACATTTTAAAGTTGCATCAGACACAGAGCTTTTGAGGATTTCATTCCTGATTCCTTTGACAAAACTCTTACCCTTTCTGGTCTAGATAAAAAACCTCCAAAGAATAATTAAATTCATAGTGGAGCCAATGAGAATTCAGCTTTTGAATTCAAGATAAACCTACACGGTCCTTCAGTCTTGGATGTAGTGGAGCTCTTCCCACTTGTCCACAAGTCCTACTTGTCCATGTCTTGATGGATAGGGTACATTGACAGTGGGAAGAGACACAAAGCTGACTGTGTTCTGTCTTCTGGGTGGGGAACCAGCTCTGGCATCATTTAGAGCGATTCTGTCATTCATATAAACTCAGTAAGCCCACCTGACAGCTACGTCTACACCACAATCAAGAAGTAGGAGCAAAAACTCTATTAGAGTTGTAGTATATCACTACAGACTGGCAGTTACAAAAGGTTTTATTAGCCATGAAGATGCAGTAGCAGCGATCTCAGTTTGGACTAACTATCCAAGCAGGTTACCAGGCACACCAAAGGCTCTGCTACTCCATCTCCATACTCCATCTCCATTGCTTTTATGTTATAACCACATCTGCCAGTGGCACTGCTGACACACTTCAAAGATCAGGAGGATTAACAGAACTTTCCCACAGGTGGCTGGCCATTCCCCAAGTCTGAGACCACCACCCTGGGCATACTGCAACATCAGGCTTTCAAACCACTGAAAATGCAATCCACGCAGAGTTAATCCTCCTATCATTTTGCTATTCAGTCGAACTGGAACCTAGCCTTGATCCGTCACATCTACCATTGAAGGAGAGCTGCTATATGCTTAATAAAAGTCTGCATAAAATATTGCAGTTATGCCAATTACTATAAATTTTCAGCCATATTTTTTCATTACTTTCATTGACTTGCATAATTAATCAGTTGCTAATGAAGTTTCAGAAAAATAAATTTTAAAATATTTCACAAGGCTAAACAACAGTGGTAACTCACAAAAAAAGTCACACACATGACTTCCTACACCACAGATTCCCCCAGACTAAGCCACCTTCTTTTCTTTTAGGATATATGGCATATTTGGATCTACCTTGCCTGGGTTATCTGACACAGTGGCAGCCATTCAAGTAGTAATTCAATACTCACTTCTACGGTTCTAAAGACTTTCTAAAATGCATTTTCTTAGGGAATTCCCTCATTATAACACAGAAACTGAAAATAAAAAACCCCAAAGTTTCTGAACAGAATAAGAGCCTGATATACCAAGCTAAATCCATGCAATGAGAGGTCAGAAGAAAAAAAGTATACATAAAAATATAAGTCCTTTAAAAGCTACCCCAGTGAGGGGGTAAAGTGGCCCCAGCTCATGTGGTCTGAGGGGTTTTGCGGATGAGTCCCCCAGAAACTAGCCTGGTAAAGGGCACGTGTCTGGGAGGAACTGCGAGGGAAGCAGTGGCTACGAGGTCGGAGCTTCTCTCGGTCTGTGAGAGGCAAACGAAGGATTCCCCCCATCGCTGGCTACCCCTGTCCTCCCTTACAACAGCTGCCTCGTTTCTGTAACCGTTGAAGGGGTGGAAATGTGCCAGAGCAGTTACGAGAAAGCTGCCGAAGGACTAATGTTTAGCACTGGAAGTTTGCAAAGAAAATTACCAGATCTGTTTGGGCCTGGCAGAAAGGAGGAAAAACTCAGGTCTCAAGACTCCCCTCCGTAAAACATAATGGTGAGCTCCCAGCCCTGAAAGGCAACACCTGGTGACAAAAAAAAATGAGCAGCAAGCAAGTTCCAAGGGAGACCATTAAGTTAGGTGCCAATAAGACAGTTTCCCACACGGCCCTTGTAGCTCACAGCCTGTCAAGTCCAGCCCCACAGGGAGCAAACCAGCAGAGATGTCTGCAGAGTGGGATGCTACAGCGATGGCTGCCATGATCTGCGAACTTCTCAGACCAGCAAAAACCGCTTCCAAACTCTTATGTGCCCACAATAGTGTAAAATTGAATTAAAAATGCTCTAGTACTGAGGATGACTTCGTCTTAAGACCATTCTGCCGCTCTCAGCTGTAAGGGCTCACGATGGCTTTGCAGATCACGGTCTGGGAACCCTAGGTCCTCACTCTGGAGAGCACAGCATGCACTTACTTCCCAGGCACGAGAAATTAAGAATATGCTGAACTGATGTTATTCTAACAAATTAAGCCAAAACCTTAAAGCAACAAAGTCACCTTTTTTCTTTCCAAAGAGAGAAGGGAATATTAGGTTAATGTTTCATCCACAACACTTCGTTTCCCCAGCTGAAAAGCCACACAGAGGTTCCCCAGAGGGCTACTCATGTTTGCTGCTTTTCTCTGCAGCAGGCTTGGGGAAAAGGGGAGCTTTTCTCATACCCTTCTGATCATTGCATGGAGCAGGGAAGGACTATGACTTTAGGGACTTCCAACCAGGAGCGGGGAGTGCAGTTCTTCCCCTCCCCACAACAGATTGCCAAAAGGAGCTGCAGGCAACCACACTCATCCTGGATAGCATCCCACGAGCTGGGTAACCACAAAGTTAATGAGAGAAAATACACGAGAAAACAGGCATTCCTCCCTGTGATCCTGAGAGGGCTCTTTCACTGATTACTTCACAGGGGAGAGTGGCCAATCATTCCGAGCCAGGACTACAATATCAAATCACACAAGTTCATCATGTGGCTTTCCCGGAGGCAGATCTGAATTTTCCACAGCAGGCACTTAACCAAGCTACGGCTGACTGCATGAAGAACTGAGTTTTGATCTCATGGCATAACTCTCAGATCTGCAGCAAAGAGCTATCCCCTATATTCTTCCTCTCACCAATACACAAGACTCCTACTGAAACCTACCCAGAGAAGACACACCAGACTACGCCAACCCAGTTCCAATCACTGGGTGCCACTCTCATGTTGAGGAGGGATACAGATTTAAAGAGACCTGATGTATTTCCTAGAGACATTATCTGCTGACCACTTGAAAAAAAAATATTGCCCAGAATATTAAAAAAAAAAAACTTAAAAAAAGTGTTTACTCTAGTGTGAACTATGATTTATTATCAGCTTTGTAAATCTGCACACAAGTGGACTTAGCAAAAATGCCCCAACACAGGTCAGCAGAGGCTCAGATGAATGTGGCAAGATTTCAGATTCCAGACCGTATAATTGTTAACGCTTTCTAGTTACACATAAAAGCTAATAGTCCCCGTTTAAAATATTTTTTTTCTGAACTTAATCCGTGATGATTTATGCCAGTAGCAAAGAAATTATGTGTCTCCTGGAAGCCTTCTGCCTTCTCCCTCTGACACATTCAGTATTTCCACTTACATTGTCACCTTCACTCCTCAGTTTCCAGAATGGCTGGATGTAAAACCAGGACCCCTCATTCCCCGCAGCATCCAGAGACACCCGCATAGCATTCTTCTCTAGCAGAGCCGGCAACCTCTTATTGACTGTGAGGTACTTGTTGCTTTTTATGTGCAGTAGCTGTGAACAAATAATAGTTAAAAAAATCAGTACAGCTGTTGCTTTTTCTCCCTTCAGTCGAAAGAGGAGGCGCAGGCATTCACGCTGCAGTGATTTTTCATGACATACATGGAGACAAAATAAAACTAGAACAGAGTTATCAAAGTATACTGCAGTTCAGGAGAACAGATGCTGTATTTCAGATTGAGAGAAACATGTCAGCTATCAATTTTACAGCATATACTACATAGGTGGGGCAAGGGTCCATTAACAGTGTTACCTTCAGGAATTTCATCCATTACAGGAAAGCTGTACTGCATTCAAGAACATAACTTCTGTCTCATTTACGTGTCATGAAGTACAAATGACTTCAGTGATTTAAAAGGAGCTGCACAGCTCCTCTATAATACGATTTTGAAATAAATCTTAGAAGATACATATTTACGTTCAGATTCTAAACCGCAGCAGCAAAAACTACACATAAAATTTATATTATGACATATTATTTAAACATGAATATGCAGCACTTCTGGTAGGCTTTAAAAGAGACAGAAAAACACAATATTGTAAACTTCATCAAGTTCTGTTTACCTGACCCTTGACAATTCGGATTACAGTGGTTAGTTTCATTTTCACCGTAACCTCGAAATGAAACAACTGTTTCCTTCCCAGCTCTGAGATAAGGCAGATGGATTTCAATAGGTTTACCTGTATGACATTGCTATATTTTACAATTTCGCCCAACAGCTTTCTGTTCTCGCTTTCGTTCTGTTTTTGTTCAAGTTCTGCTGCATGCTGCAAGAGAATTAATATTTCTTTAAACCCTAAAAAATCAGTACCTGTATTCAGCTACTGGAACAGACAGTGTAAAAAGGAAATGGCATCGCATTTAAAATGCTTCCTCCAACCTGCAAGCATTACTGCACTGAAAATATTAGCACCTGAATCCTGCTGCAGCATCATTTTCTGAACTATAATTACACAGACTCAGTGTAATGATTCTATATTTTTATTACCCAGAATAGAAACTCAGTCACAATTTATGGATCACATCTGAGATGCATGCTACTTTAAAAATTTTCAAGCACAAGGAGTAATTCCAGGTCCTTTATTTCATCCTGAAAGGGGAAAAAGAAGGGCCTACGATTAGCTTCTCCCTGTCAGCATTCCTTTTACTTGTTGGGCTTTTAATTGCATACAAATACATTGACTTTATATATAACAAAATCAAACTGCTAGGTCACACCTTGCAAAATCAAGGATAAGCACAACAGTCTGGGTCAAACACAGCCAAACAGAACAAACTCTCAGCTGCCAGCCCCAACTGCTGCGTAGCTAGCTCTAGCCACACACCGCGTGCCTGCCTTGCTGTTTTTAACTGGAAGCACTGGCAGCCCCTCCACTGCACGTGACACTAGCAACCAGGTTTGATGTGACCTTGTTTTCACTTAGTCTTATGCAGTCAGGTGTAACATCAGGCCAGCTCTTTTTCAGAGACAGAGGAGTTGCTCCATCCACACTGTATCTGATGCAAAATAGAACCTGTCCAACGGTTCAGAGAAGAATCACCTAGACTGAAAGCAAAGACAACTGCAATTCTGAGGAATTTCCAGACTAAAGCGTTGAAAACATCTCTTTGTCCACCCCTCTGTCTAACTCCTGGAAAGGACTTCTAAAATAACAGCATGATTTAAACCAGGGCCTACTCCTGATTTTAACAACTCCATTTTTACTTCATAAAACTTCTGAAAGCAATATTTTGCTTATAGCAAAGGCACAACCCCCGGCCCAAAGTAAGATAAAAACCAGGGCAGGGGCAATAAAAGCCACTCAGAAGGGCTAAAGGAGAACACAAAAATTGCTCTAGTGGCATAATAATACCCATCACGGTTGTTCCCAAGGCACTTGTTATTATTCTTTCTCATTCTATTGTAATTCTACACCCTGCAGATTGAGATAAGATTACAAATACAGATGTCTCCTACTTGAAGTTTCTTCAGCAGTGCTGCTTCTGTATGGTTTCCTTGTTTGGCTTGCTTGGCTTTCCAGTACTGCTTCTGGGCTGAGTATCGGTTCATAGGACACACCTTGAAAAGGCAGTCTGTGGAAGAGTGAAAGAAATACACATAAGTAATGTTGAAAGACATTTCCTTCATTTGTAAGTACGCTTTGGTTGGTTTCCTTTTTTCGCAAATGCCTAGATACCAGTGTTTAAACATAGCCACCAAACAGCTTGATGGCAATGATACCATAAACAGGGTGGCAGAACACCTGAGTTGAACCTAAAGCCTTCCAGTGCCCCCGCATGTGCCCACTCCGTGCAACTTCTCTGCAACCTCTGTAAGAGTCCCAGGCTGTGAGCCTGCCATACGCAAAACTGCTTGCTGCTTTGCTAGAGCTCTTTGCTGCAGCACACCATTACGGATGCGCTGCTGGAAGGCGCCTGAAACCTTGAAAAAAGAGTCCCGCTTTCTGTGCGCCAGACACCCGGCTGCCCTGTTCCCTCTGGCACTGCTGAAATGAAGGGCTGCACAGGCATTCAGCTGCAAGCCACCAAGGAGGTTAACATGGTCTTCGGGTCTACATGCGCCTTCTCTAAGACTGATTTTAAAAAAAACTAGAGTTAAAACAACAAAGTGACACAAACTGACCACCACCGCCGCCCAACAGACCAGGCGAAAAACAGGTAAGGAGGGAGGGAAGGCCACCCGAAAGGAATCGCCCGAGCGGGGTGGCTGCGCAAACGACGACAAAGGAGGAGGTATACCCTGAGGAGACTGCAGCGCACCAGCCCTCATCGCCTCCCCATCGCCTCCCCACAGGGATCACGTGTAACGAGGGGGCTGGGGACTGGGAAGGGGGAGAGATGCATCCAGAGGGAAGCCAAGGGGTGCTTCCCCAAGCACCTGTTCAATTGTTCATCCTTATTGCCCAATACTGGAATCAGTAAGTAAAAGTTCATGTTAATTGGCAATAAACTAAATTTTGTGAAATTCCCTGACTCAGGACTTTTTGGGGGGTTTTTTGGGGCCAGTGACAGTCCTATAGACTGGAAACAGAGGCTCAGGATTCATCCATATCTGACTACTTTTAGAGTGATAAACGATACCTAGTCTTGCACAGATCCAACCATCAAATGCTCTAAAAGCTAGGCTTGAAAGACATTTTACTTGGCAAATGTTGGTAATGGTCCTTTCAGACTCCAAGTGAATCAACTGGCAAGAGGAAGGGATAGGAAAGTATTATTAGTGTTCAGAGTTTTGCTGTGAGACTAGTAAGAACATACAGGACTGCACATGTATTATGGCCTAAACTCTTTCCCAGCATGGGTTGCAATTTATAGATGTCAAAGGAAGGTCTGTCCCAAACTATTAGCCCCCCATATTTAACTGTCACAGATGGCCAACCACTCTCTGAGGACTAATCCACATCCAAAGGAGAACGACCTCTGAAGAATTCCCTCCCTCTCTCAGGAAGGTAGAGACAGGAGGGAAGCAACTATTCCTACCTGACTCCCAGCCACCCAACTGTGGCACAAGCTAGAGCCAGGTATCAGCAGCAATGTATGCTACACAGAAGAAGTTTTGCCCCAGGGCTGGATTAAGAATAAAAAGTTCCTCTTCCGATCCCACAAGCACATCTTGCAGGCACTGACACGCCAAGTTTGGCCAGAATCAGCAACATCACTTCTCTGCTGGTCATCAGGCAACTTTCCCATGGAGAAGAGACTCTGCAACACCACTGGAAAGCCACATTGCACAGACTATGGCATAGACAGCGCTCCTCACAAAAATACAGAAAAGAAAGACAAAAAGAGGAGAACAAACATGCTAGCTCCATGTGAGCAACACGAAGTATTTATTTACCACCACACTCAAGACACTTAATGGCATATACATCCCATAGCACAGAATAATTTGAAAACAGCCCTCTCTACCCTCAGCACTCCTGCTGCCTTCCCTGAAGAGAGTCCCTTTCCCACAGCACTGTACAGTCACCCTTACCTCTGTTATCAAACGTGCTGCAATATGAAATAGCAACCACAATATCAACACTAAGTACACATTCCAGTTACACACTGGATCAATGTGTAGGTGACTCTGTTGAATTTAACAACCTTGCATGTAATTTTTAAATACAGTGTAATCTCATCATTCTCTCATTACTGTCACAAAAAATGTCAGCAGGGAAAGCTATAGGGAACTATCCCGAAGTCGTGGTCTGGCTTAACCACCGAGTCAGGTCAGCAGAAGACAGCTTCTATTTTATGGTGCTGTCCTACTCACTATCTAATTCCTCGAGCAAGTTTAACATCTGTAGTCGCTAACTACCTAGCACATGTTCCAGCTCTCCAATCTGCAACAGCACATGGGACATCCTGTCTATCATACATGTGATGACAAAAGTTTCCTAACTGTCCCAACTTTATCCGTGGAAATTCAAATATCAGACTCACATCATCTACATAGAAGATGCTAGATACCAAGGCAGATCTTACTCTCATTTTCAATACTGTCAATCCAGTGGAATTACTCTCTCACACTGGGAGGAAGAGGAGGAGATTTAGCTCCTCTGAGATATATCTTCCGTATATCCTCCAACATACCCATCTCTTCACAGTCTGTGAGTAGTTATTGAAACCATGTTAGAGTAGGGACACCTCTTGTAACTCAAGGAAAGGGAAGGGAAATCTAGTGTGAAGACTGGCCTTGCCTTTCCTAAGTAAAAATGACCTCTCATTACTTAAAATAAAACAGCCAGCACCCTCAACTACAACCAGGCCCAGCTAAGCACAGCCATCTGACGTTAGTGCTGCCGAAACCACCAGAGTGAGACCCTGCCACACGTTCCTCCCAGCCCCTACGCCCCCAGAGCTAGCAGCTGGCGACACTGCTGGCTCTCAAGCCACAAACCAAGCTGCCATGCTCTCAGTTCTGCAAATACGCCATTTGGCCTCTCATATATTGGCCATCATTATACCAAGCTTTTCACTGCACTGCCTCCCCTGCATAGCAACTCATCTTCCTCTACTGCTCATAGCGGCAAAGCTTGTTCACACAAAAACGCCACCGGTGGTAGAACTTTCCTCGGCACAGACCCAAAGTCCTTACCGATTTGCTCCCTAATCACAAGCCCCGAGTTGCTGTTTCTAGGAGAAAGCGTTAGAAATCTTTATCAAGTCGCCTTGCAAAGGTGTTTGCTTTCATTTCAAAGGGGAACATTTACAATGAGAACTGTATCATACAACCTACAGTACACAACTCCCAGGTAACTATTACAATATCCTGGACAATAAGAAGGAAAAAAAAAAACAAACAAACCCAACCAATTACAAAATGCTGTGAACTGTTAAATCTACTGTATCTTGTAGGAGATTTTACTTTGAGTATCAGGATTTCAGCTCATAAGACAAGAAGTTCGCTATTATTTTCTGTAACAATCCATAATTAATGTGCCTTCTCAGAAGACTTCATGAAACATTTATTTCTCTGATGTAACAATACCTTCTTTTTATAGGACCGGTCTTCATTTCTCAGTTACTCCCCACACATCCTGCTACTTGAGTAAACACACCGCTTCCCACCCGCATGCAGAGCCTCGAAGCACAGTGCTACCACACTGCAGAGTGAATTTTTCCCAACGATAGTTCTCAAAGGTAGGAAATGTAGAGCAGGCACTAGATAACCTCAGCCACCACACAGCCCCATCGGTAGCCATGCTGCACAACACCGCTCTCCTGACTTCCAGTCTAGTGCTTTAGAAGATGGACTACCAAGAACTTTTTTAAAATCAGTATTATTTCAATTGTATTTTCCTTAATTTATAGACTAAAAAAATTCATATTCTTTGTTTCCAGACAAACTTTTCCCTATTTTTTTTTAAGATTTCAGATACATTAAAAATATGTCATGTCTTTATTTTTTTCTGGGGTTTTTCTACTTACTTTTATTGGAATAACAATAGGATACTATATAGATTCCAGCTTTGTGGTCCTAAACATTGGGGGGAGGGGGGGAAGCAGTGCCTACACTAAAGAAGCTATAGTTTAAATAAACAGGAAAAAAGAGAAACTGAGGCATAAGATTATAAAGCAGCTTTCCAGCACACACAGTAAATCAAAAGCTCAGCCCTCCTGGAGGTCAGTCTAGCAACCCACTCATGACCATCTCTTCTTAGAAGAAGGTCTTAGAAGAGACCATCTCTTCTAACTCCTCCAGACATTCTGCGATGGTCCTAGTTCCTAACTCATTACTTTACGGAGTTTTACATAAATGCTTTTCTTCCTGAGGACACAAATTAAGTAGGCACTATCAAAGGTAAACAGACAGCTTTAAAGCAAATAGCTTAAAAGTACCAGCCAGTTTCACTTACTAAACACTCATGTGTTCAAGTTCTGCAGTTTCATCAATTTTCTCATGCCCACAGATTCTTCCAGGCAAAATTTCAATTACTTGTGCACAAAGTGAAGATGGAGAAAATGAGAAACATCACCCACCCCAGCCCACAAACACATCTTTAAAGTAACAAAATTCCCTTCAAGTTTTCTTTACAAAATGGAGAAAAAGGGGACGCTCCCTGGTCACACTCCAGGTTCAATCTCCTACACTACACCTTGGCTTACCAGAAAGTAAGAAAATACAAAAAATTATCAGTGCTGAGACACATATCAATTACTTATTTTACGGAGCGGGGGAGGCAGAATTACATTTATTCATCGGAACAATCAAAAGATGGCAAAGCAACTCCCAGAGTGCGGGAGAGGAACCACGGAGGACGTGCTCGGCGCTGAGCTGACCATCTGCCTGAGCCTGCGAATGTGCACAAAATGCCAGTCTTCAAAAGGCGACAGCGGGTGGAAAAACCACACAGAGCACATCCTCTGAGCAAAAAGCAACTACAGTCAGGAAGTCTGAAAAGGAAAATAACTCGTATTATGCCTTTTAAATGTTTCTTGATATTGGATAAAAATGGCTTAGAACAATACTTGCCAGATGCTTTCGCTCTCTGCCCTCCCCCCTTTTTTTTTAAATGTTAGAAATTCAACTCTTGTCCATCATGGAAGACTTCTGTGATTTGCAGAACTAGAGGAATTATCACGTGGCTTTACTTAAACCAGCAGGCTGACAAATGGGTCAAGTGGAAGTGATAGGGCTATTAAATCACAGCGTGCACACATCTATGTGTTTTGAAAAAAATACAGAAAGGTAAAAAAGAGCTGAAGTGAGAATGGAAAGGGAGGAATGCGAGGGAGCAAGGAGAGGGGCAAGGAAGAGTCCTAAGAAGGACAACGGAAAAAGCAATCAGGAGTCTGAGAAGAAAATGAAAGTTATTATGAAACTGAGAGAAACAAGAAAACAGACGGACAAACCAAAATTATGTAAGAGAAGGCAAGTAAAAAGGAGAATGGCAGACAGCAGAGGAAGGGGTAGGAGGAAGAAAGAAGAGAGCACAGAGGAACATAATGGAAGGGAGAAAAGAGGAAAGAACAATGCCAGAAAAAGCTTGTAAGAGACTGAAAATTGAGAGAAAGGCAGGAGGACGATATCTAAGAACTCAAACATCACTTTCATTACAGATGCCTCAAGAAAAAGAGGTATAAAATGTAGGTAAGTTTAAATCAGTTTAAGAACCTAGGTAATTCTACATTTGAAATAGGAGAGAGACTTGTGCTCCTTTTTCAGAGTTGCTAAATTTGACCAACAAGCAGGTCTTATCTGTGCCATTTTACACCTTGGAGGCCGAAAGTGTTTCCCACTGGAGATAACAGCATTAAGCTGAAGTGTGTTTAAGGTCACAGTCTAAGGGAAATTGAAGTTCTGTAGCTCATGATATGACTTTTCTTCAGAGGTACGGGACTTACGGCACACACTGCTCTTCCTAATCTCTGTGAACCTGGCCCTGCAGCTGGGTAACCATTGCAATCGCAACACGAAGCGCTTTAGCTCTCACTAGCTTCAGTTCGAATCAGGACAAGAAGCACCTGGCTTGATCAGTCCCTTAAATTCAACTGCAAAACAGTACCCGTTTTTTGTTTGCTTGGTTGTTTTGTTTTTTTTTTTAACAGACTTCAGGAAACACGTGTGGGACCAAATTCTGCCCTCCTTTGCACTGATGCAAATCTGGACATGCACATTGATGAATACAGAGCCACTCCGGGTTCATTCCGGTGTGAGTGAAGGGGAAATCTGGACCACAGCTTCTGGGCATGGACACAAAACGAAAAGCAACCACAGCTTTCCTTAGCTTAACAATACTCTGTTTTGTGGGATGTTCTGAAACGTCTAGAATAGCTACCACCCACTCAAAAAAAGTAGGTAAATGCATAATAAAAACGAAACTGCTATTTTGAGACACCTCTTTAAGTAGGCTTTCAGCTCAGGCCGACAGCTCAGTACCTAAATTTGATCTCGGAGTGAACTCTGTAGGAGGGATACAAGTAGTTAGAAAACGCAGTCCCTTGGGTTTTTGGGGTTTTTTTTTTTCCTCTTGGGGAAAGGGTTGATAAAATATTACCAAAAAAGAGCAAGCCTAGTGCTCTGATGCTAGTTTTCAGAGTCAGTCCTTGGAATCTAAACATCTTGTTAGAAATGTGCCTTTCTCATACTTCTTTGACTCTTAGGCCATGCTCTAACCTCAAATCAACGCCAGTGCAGCCATCAGTGATAAAAACATTGTAAACCATACAGACAGCAGTTCCTATTACTAAAGAGGCCCTACTCTTCCTGCTGTTAGATTTTTTTTAGCTGCTTATGTCTAATCATTCAACTAATCATTCATGCCTAAGTCTTCTTTTTATGGCAAGAACCTACTTAAAGCAGGTTTTGTTTGTTTTACTAATTTTGGCATTTTACTTGAATGCTATTCCCCAGAAGATTCTTGGGGGGCAAGCGGGGAATATGGGGTTTGCTTACATTTCTTGGTTATAAGAACAACATTTAGCAACTCTTTTGCCTCAAGAGCCCTTGAGCAGAGATAAGAAATTTAACAAAGCATGGCAGAGATGTGCTTTTGGTTGCTCTGGTAATATAGACACCTCTGGGGTACAAGGCACTAAATCCCAATTAGACAGCAAGTTTCTTCTGTGTTCTCAGCAAAACCCCTACTAGTCCCACACTTAGAATTTGACTTGTAAGATGAAGGAGAAAAACAACCAAATGATGGCTTTACTTTTGCTCCAGCCATTCTCCTGAATGCCACTTGATTACACATACCTGAAGCAGCATGAAACTGCTCCTCGATGCAGCCCCTGGCAATATAGCCATGATGTTATAGCACGGTGGGTTGCATCAATTAAGGTGACAAAACTCCCTTTTTCACTAGTTTATCTTCTCCTACAGATGTTGCAGTTCATCCAAATTTGCATGCTACCACAATGCTAGCAATAGCTAAGCAAGGCACTTCAAAATTAAGTCAGATACAGGTGCACCCTAAACCAGAAGGAGATGAGGAGTGACAAGAAGAGAGGCTGCCGGAGCCAAAGGGAGCTAAGAGGCAGCAGTGAGGAGGAGGATGAAAGTAGCTAGTAACAAGTTTTGGGACAGAGAGGGAGAGGGAGAAGAGGGGAGCCCCAAGAAGTGGACTATCTGAGTTAGAGGAAGGAAAGGATAGATGCTGTGGGGGAAGAGGGAGCAGAGGCAACTAGCGATGGAGGGATGTGTCATGCAAGCAACAGAGGTTGCACCAGGGAACAGAGCCACAACTGTCTACAACTAACAGAAAACATTCCCCGGCAGAAGCTGGGATGTACGGTACTTGCGTTCCCCCAGCAGCAGAAAACAGCTGCACATCTTGGCTGTGTCTCATCCCCTTCTGACATGTTGACCTACTGTGTCTCATCCCCTTCTGACATCTGATCTACATACACATGTACTACTGCCACCACTGATGGCATGCCATTAGCGCTGAGAGTTCAATAACCGTGCACCCCGGATCAAAGTGCCCAGACCTTCTTGATGCTGTTGAAATCACTTTTTTTCTTTTTTTCTTTTTGTAAACTCAACACAGAACACTATCAACTTTCTCCTTCTTTGCCTTTTCAACTTAGGAAAGAATATCACAGAACTGTGATAAAAGAACTCTACTGTACTGAAGTTATACAATCAAGCCCTCGAACGTTTAGGCAATAAAACAAATAAGGTTGCTTTTTTAACCTCTGTTCAGCTCCTTGATTGTAGGCATTTGGATATATTCTGCGATTATACGATCACATGCAAATCTTTTTGCAATGACCCCTGTCTCATGTAGAAACCTGGATATGTTCTACTTTGGGAACACATCAGGGTGGTGAAGTGACAGAAGTATCCAAAGAATCTCAACCTGAAATTTTGTGCAACCTAGAAGCTGTGAATTAAACATATATTTGCAGGCAGTGAGAGGATGAAATCACAGTTAGGCAGCCTGAAAGCCACACTGGAGAACTACAAGCTACCCCCATCTCTGCCATAAAGTTATTCTGTGACACCACGCCTGAAATTTATTATTATTAGCTTGTAAGTATACAGCCTCACTTTCTCAATTTCCAAGATCTGCCGATGTGCTGAATGCTCACAGCTGGAACTGGACCCAACTGCTGATATTTCCTGACTATATAACGGGAAAAAAATCTTGAATACTTTAGGAAAGCAGGACTTCAGTCTCTCAGTGTTTTAAACACAACTTTTTTTTCAATAACAACATATACATACTACAGTATAATAAACACTGGGAAAAAAATAATAAAGTTAAGAATGTCAGTGCAACCCCTTCAGATAGATACAAGCAGCCATGAAATGTGTTTCTCTTGCTCCAAACCAGGCAAGCCCTAACTGTCTTTCTCTCGGGCTTAGATTCACACCCGTTACATTTAAGCCGAAAGAGGTCTGGATCAGGCTAGTAATGCTCTACTTTGGCACAGCTAGAGCCAATGTCTTAAATCAAGACTGAGAGATTTTATTTCTTTCCCTGCATATAAACACGCAGAACTTCTGATACCACAGGAGTACTTTTTAGCATTCAAGAAGTAAAAACTGCATGTTGTCAGTGCATTGTTGTTTTTTCCACTAAGCAAAACAGCAGACTTATCCAAATCTACAAGGAGATGTCTAAGAAAGTTGAGAAAAATCAGATAGGGTTTTAAGCAAAAGCAAAACAAAAAGCTGACAAAATATGTGGGGGTAGTCCTTAAAACATTGTCTTATCTTTTAAAAATATAAACAAACCAGCAGCTCAAGTAGTTTTGAACCTCACAAGCTTGTTTCCCATTTACAGTAAGAGCAGGGCTGGAGCAAGGAGTTGCTCACACAGTGGGGGATTAGTGTTCGGTGCACAAAACAGAGCAACCGACTCTTGGACTACAAGAAAATTAGTCCCTTTCCCCACATTTTCCACCTACCCCTCATGCCTTTGCTGATTTGGTATTTAGTTCTCAAAATCTGTCATTCGCATTCCAAGTTTGAAACTTCAGCAAGATGTTCACAAATCATGAAGGCACCTGGGAAGTTACGCGTCTGGTAAGGCAAAGTGCCCAAACACTTAGAACATGCATCAATCAGTCATTAAAAAAAAAAAATTATCCCCAGTTACTGACCTCTGAACTTCTTTGGAGGATTAGCAAGGTCACCTGCCTCTGGCTGAACCACACACCGGTCATCCACTAACCTAGAAAAACAAAAGTGATCACACTTATTAAAACACGCTTTTGACATCAATGTATATAAAAGCAGAGACGTACCTGTCACACCATAGATACAGAAGCTTACACATTTCTCCAATTTAATTCAAAAAATACCTTAGAAATTCTATCACTCGGTTCCTAAGCATAACTAAGAAAAGAAAAATCCCACATTTTCCTTCAAGAAAGAGGATTTCTTCTATTGCACTAAATTATGGCCTATGTTTCAGATCCCACTGCATTTAAATCCAGTTAAAGTCCCTTTTGTAATACCATGTACATTGATGTTACATGTAAGATTCTTGTTTTCTTTCTTTAGAGCCCATTAACCCTGAATCAGAGAGAGTTTGTTTTACTGCAGCTGTCAGATTTTCATAGCCATTACCCTCAGGCATAATTCAAAATTCATAAAAATCAACAGGGAGACTCTGAGTCACTTAAATGAGCCCTGGAAAAAGACCTGAAAGAAAAATGTTGGGAAGGCACACTTGGGTCTGATAGGAGAAAGGACATTTAAAGCACTGCGGGTTAGCTTGGTCCTACCCTTGCAAGCTGTCCCGTGCTTGCAGATTCCTGCATCCCCACTGAGGACTTTTAAGGGGATGCACAGTAAGCAGCCTTCACATGGGTATAAAAGTATATGTGGATCTGCTTATACAATCAGGACATGGGGGGTGTTTCTCCAGTGACTTGCCGTTTCATAACACTGTTTTACCTAGAATTTGAACCTGGCATCCAATAAAGAACTTTGGATTTTAGTCTTTAAACATTCTGCTATTCTTCTTCACCATTTCCAACCTTTCTCCTCTGAGGAGGCATGTGGAATTAAGATTCATCTCCAATCAAAACTCACAGGACCACACTTTCCTTTGCTAAAATGAATAAGCATTTATTTAAAACACAACAGAAAAATCTAAATAACAAATCAATTATATTTTTCACAATCTTTTAGGCGTTAAATAAACAATAAAATTCAAAAATATAAATTGTTAATCTTATCACAGAACTTCCTAAACATAAATTCAGCTTCCTTTCAGGAAGCATCCTGTAAATAACCTGCCTGTTTCAAACAATTATTCAGGAAAATCATGTTTAAGGACACACTACTGCCCTGCCACTTCACAACAACAGTCTTAGCGGCATTTTCTGTGGGAAACTGCCAGAACAAGCACAATTTGCGTTCAGCCAAATTACACAATAGGTGCATTCAGTTTTCACTCAAGTTGGTGAAGGCTTTGCACCTAGTCACAAGCGCAGCGAGACCGATCCCCCAGCACGCCCATGAATTTTCTACCTCTAGCAAGCCGACTGCTGCGCTTGCAGTCCCCAGAAACAGCGGCAAAAACGATAAAGAATTTTGGGAATCAGCAGCTCGGGTGTCTCACAACGTACTTGGATGCAAATGTGAGGTGTCAGTGAGGAAGGAGAACAATGAGGAAGACGAACAGTTCCAGGAGCAGGCAGGGGACCTGCCGTGGCCTTACGGAGTTGAGTTTTTCAGAGTCTAGGTTAGGCCAGGCTCAAAAAGAACAAAGGCAGGTTTAGAACGTAGGACTTGGGGAAAAGTCAGTCCTGCAAGGTGCCCTCCATCCATGATCTAATGGGCCAAAGCTTCCTATAAACAGCCCTAAAACATGGAAGAAACAAGGCTGGAAAGGACTACCTGAACAGAAGCTTTGCCAAAGGATTTTAATGCCAAGAAGTACTCCTCCCTCCACGAAATCCCTCAAAGGCTTTCTGGATGAACCCATAAGGTTTGACCCTTAAGCACTGTCAGGATGGAGGACAGTATGTTGGAAGCTGAGCGTAATTCACAAGGAACATCTTGTGTTCCTTGGTGACAACTTGTGCACCCCGGTGACAATCGTAACTGTGGATGAAATGCAAAACTTTCATCATGGCACCACATTACCGCAACAAAAGTCATGTAGGAAACAAAAGTGTTGGTGCTGAGAAAAACAAACAAGATCCTGCACACTCTCTGAGCCCATTAGCTGCAGTGTTCAAACATGTTAGACTTCCAAGGCTTAGAAAATAGACATTAAACAATTAATATCAATAGCTTTGACTTAAGCATTCTCTAAGGACCACAAATGAGTTCTGCAGTCATTAGGAACCAAAGACATCAGACAAGGCAAAGGAGAAAGGAACTGCTGCTACTCCCATCCTATAGACACGAAATGACAGCACAGGAAGATTAATTGACACGCATCAGGACTGTGGCATAACAGATCAGAAGCAACATCTCCTGAGCCCTTGCTCAGTGCCTCAGCTTCTGACACCTTTGTTTCTTACAAAGTATCTTACAACACAGGACAAAAATCTGAATGAAGTATTGCTTTGACTATATAGCAGTCTTCCAACAATTTAATCCCCAAAATTTCTATGTAATGACGTTCATCCTGTATTCCAGCAGTTTGTCCTTCGAAGAGTTCAGTAGCTACTTGTTTACTGTGGCGGTGCTTGTTACGATACCATAGTGAGAGCCAAGTCGCACGTTGCGCGTGATGCGAGAGTTCAGCCTGCTCTGTAGACTGGAACAGAAGAGGCTCTTCAAACACAGACCACTTCCTCTGATACACAATTCAAAATATTCAAATCCCACTTTTTATACTGAGCCAAAAGGCAGCTGTTGGTTTATTACCGAAGCCTGCTAGGTGGGTGGGTTAAGCAACCAGTATTTCGTGACCTTTGGGACCTGCAAACAATCCATTTGAGGTGTGTGAAACGGAACAACAGGCTTGACTACAAGAGGTCTCGGGCACCTGCAGCTTCGGTCAGACCACGGCACAGCGTCTTGTAAGATCACTGGCTTGCTGGTTTGCCTGGGAGGCCAACGCGCACCAGACAAGATTTTTCTGATAAAGACAGAATTTACTACCTTATACCATCAAATTTGCTAGCTCTTTAAATATTAACCTAAATTATTATGCCAATATTCAAGCCACCGTATCAACAAAGAAGCTTCAGCAAACTTCTAAGTGTTTAATTCTTCAACTGGACTGCAGACAATACCGTCTTGTGCCCTCTGTTGTCATTCAGTACCTGGAGATACAACGTCACCACATTTCAGTTTTTCGTAGGCTGGCGGCATATAAACGACAAAGGAGTTCCCTGCACGTGTATGATATGATTTTTATTTGTGCAAGTTCTTCCCTGAACACAATAAATATCTGGTTTATGCGCAAAGCCTCCAAGTAATTGTTGCACTGCTGCAGTAATTAAGTTGGACAGCAGTTCACTGCTGCCTAAGATAAATCATCAGAAAAGTCCAAATAATAATTACAGCCCTGGACTTCACGCACATTCCTTCGTATGCAGTAATTGCAGAAGCAGGGTCTGAGAGTAACAGCGTTCAAGGGATTGCTTGGCTTAGATGCCCAGCCATTCTCCCACCAAAGCCAGTGAAAGTTTTTCCACTGGCTGCGAGGGAAGGAAGGGCAGTTCCCCCCCGCGCCGCGCACGCAGCCAGCCTCGGACTAGCAGGTATTTAAGCCATTAAGACCTCAGGCCACGGTGTGCGAAGCCACGTTAAATGAGAATTGAAGCTATCTAAAGCAATGCCTTGGAGTTAAGGTGTGCTTCTCACGCAGCAGAGGTGGGGGGAAAAAGAAAAGGCAGCTTTCAGCTTTCTGTTAGCATTAGCCAGGATAGCGCAACATATCACATGAAGTGGTCAAAGCAGGAACCTGTACAGACCCCTTCACCTATCTTCTCCTCCCCTCATCTTCCCCCCATCATTTGGTGGGTTTAAATCCGTCCTTTCTCACCACGTGCAAAGCGAAACATATGTATAATCGTTCAAGTTGGTAGCATTTTACAGCAATGAATCCCATGCATAAGGAGGCACCTGCGTAAACATATTTACAAGCAGTTTCAAATATAGCGCCTCGCATTTTTGTTGTTTCAGCAACAAAAGGACAGGATCGACTTATCCCAATACTATTCGTCATTTGTATTCAGAACTTGCCTAATATAAACAACTTCAAACTTCCCATACAGCTTCTAACATCGCTCGGCTCCCTGGGCACAAGCAGGGAAACGATCACTTGCGGTACTTTCCGCCAAATCGAAATTTCTACCAGGTAGAGCAGCAGCCTTTGCAGGGGCTTTCACTGAAAGAAACAAAACACAACGAGTCTGTGAAGAGCCAGTGAGGACTCACTGTGCGTTTGGGGAAACGGGAGGAAGGACGCACCAACGGGAGGAGCAGGACTAAGCGGTATCAGTATAACTGATTAGGCAGGTATGTTGGCAGAAAAGACTCATGGTACCTGGGTTTACAAGTATGAATCATATATGCTGGATGAGTCTTCATGTCCTACAAGCTCCACTGATTATCTAACACGGGATAAAAGTAAATACACCAAAGGTTTCTAGGAACTTGCAGATGTAGTGCAAGGGTCAAAGAATAGTTGCATAGCCGTAACCCTAGAAAAAAATGTTCACAATGAGGAGTTATTTTAAACTCACTACTGAGATACAGTTGCATTCCGGAGGAAAAAAAAACAGTGTAAGAAAAAAAAATAAAAAAGGAATGATGACAGATTTCACAGATTTTAGGGCTCTTTCATAACGTAAGACGCTTTTTAGATTGTCCCAAAAAGCAGGCGCATAATATTAGTTTATTTTAGTTTTGTGCCTTCAATTTAAAAAAAAACATACTGAAATCAATTTGTCGCTTGCTACCACCAGAGACTTCCACTTTTCATAGCCAGTATTATTAAGCAAAACAATACCTAAACACACAAGACAAAACACACAAGCGCATAGACTCTCTCATACCTGTAACTGCCCATACACGTGTGTGCATGCATAACTTGTTAAAAAATACAAGACCCAGCTACTGACGTCTAACTATTATAATATATGGGGATGAGCAGAACTCAGTTTGGTACTCTTACACATATGTAGAGTATTTTACTCCTCAAAAGGCTGCCTCAACTAAACTAGAGGCAATGTCTTCAATCTAAGATACTCTCTCAGTTGCTCAGCATTTATTCTCTTAGTGGTAAGAAAATCACTGATTTTCTGAGCAGCATAATAAGGCCTGACAGCTGGAGGAAGAGGGAGCAATGTTGACAACAGACATCCGGAAGAGGAGCTGAACGTTTTAATTGCCAGTGGAGCCAAGCAATACCTTCACTCAACATCAGTTCACAAATCATGCCGAGGTTACATCCCAAAGACACATAACCCCAACATCCCCTCGCCAACAAAAGACCAGCCCTCAAAGCCTCCCTTCCTTTACTCTTCAGACGTCCCTTCAGATACACAACCTCCCTATCAGAAACGCTCCCCCAAAGCACCTTCCACCCAACACACTTCTTCCCTTCCTAACTGCAGCTCTCACCCACAAAAAGCCTCTCCCGTGCTCCACACACCCCAGGGCGCAGTAACCGCTCGGGAAGAGAGGTGCTAATCACATCACTAAGAAGCCAACCAATAACGCACAATAGGTGATTAAAATTTTGCTGCCCTGGAAATCAAGCATCAAATACCAAAGTGCCAAAACAATCAGGTCCACCCAGTTCTTCTCCAAGTCCACCCACTTTTCATTTCTTTGAGCCTCTTATCAGGCATCTAGGTCAGCCCACTTCTTGCTTGCTTCAAGCAGTCTCCTGCCAGAAATCTAGTCATCATACCTCACCCTTCCCAAAATGTGAGTTCATACTCCGTTTTGACTACCGGTCCTGATTCACATGATTTACAGCGCTATGATTTAGCTCCACTGTATGAAATTTGTCCTTTTTCCTGTCTCCTTCCTTTCCAACGCCAAATTTTTCATCATCACCTTTCCACGTCTGCAATCTTTCAGGATCTCCTACGTTAACCCCAGCTTGCACTGAAATATAAAAAGGATCTTCCTTGCACTTATAGCAGGGCTATTAAGCCTCTGTACCATTTAGGAAGATTCCACATTAAAAATCCCGTCTGATAAACGGGAGGATCGTGGTACACAACTTTTAAACGAGAACTGCGCTACATGCCCACGAGGTGCAGCAGCAGAGGGAGACTAGAAAGTCTGACTCCTGCCTGCCTCAAACTTCAGCAATTTTATCCTTTCCTTTCTGAACAAACTTTAATTGCTACAAACACAAAGCTTAACACAGGTTGAAAGAAGCTATTAAATGAATACTCCTACTCTGGAAAAACAAACTTCTATGCATCTAAAATATTCCAAACTTCTCAAAGGGTCCTAAACAGCAGCCAAATTTCACCACGAGCCATCCTCAGCGTAAAACAAGAATGTGGGTGCATGTTATCTCAGCGGCACAGATCAGGAACACTCAGCCATTCTCACCATGCTGAAAAATGCTTGTGCAGGTCACTTTGAATTGTATTATCAAACGCCATGAAGACGGAAGGGCAAGAAAGCAAGATACCAAGCAAATACCCTGAAACAAAACAGCAGCATGCAAGTAGGCAGCTCCACATTTGCACTAACAATTGCACTAATAATCAGCCCTAACATTTTTTTCTTTATCTGATAGTGCATTCATGTATTCTTGTAACCGTACCCGCAGGCTTGCGGGGGGGGGGGGGGGGGGGGGTGGAAAAAAGCAAAAGTTTTGCCTATTCAATTAAGTAATCCAGCTATAAATCCTGAATGTCACTTTGTTATTCTTTTGTATTGCATTGTATCCAGTCATGCTTTTAGCTTCTAAAAGCTTCAGAAACCTGTTCAGTAGAATTTGTTTATCCCTTTTTGTAGTTACACTTACATTTAAAACATTGTGCAAATTTAAAAAAAAAAAGTAAGAATAGAGTGAAAATTAATTATTACAATAGAATAAAGTGTTATTTGGCGATTACGGTGGAGGGGAGAAAACATGATTCTTAGATTTTAGTCTCTGTTTTGCAATTTTCTTGGCCTGCGTAATAGGCAAGTCATTTATGCACAAGGAAAACAGCACTGAGCTTAGCTTGGGTGTACTAATTTTTGCCAAGCAACTAAACATTCGCACAGTACTTAAGGTACGTTGTATTGATGTGAGGATCTTGAAATCACTTTTCAGCGGTGCCAAGCATACCTATCTTCTGCTGCCAAAAGGGGACTTGGGAACTGCCAGTGGGAGGAGGTGTGCCAGCCCACCCCACTCAGCTCATGCCCCAGTCACAGAAAGTCCTGCCACTCTTCTCCAAAATGCTGGTGCTCTGCTCCCAGGCTTGTTTTGGCTTCAGTCTGCCTCAGTACCTTTGAAAAACAAATTACGTTCCCATAAAACCAAGGAAATGTCTGATTTCTTCCTTTTTTTTTTTTTTTAAATATGAAAAGTAAAACTCTATCATACAGGGATGTTGTGATAGCCTAAAGGCATTCGACAGAAGAAAATCTTACACGGGAAAACATACTCTTTTGGATGAAATTTGTATTGAGACATTCTTTTAAAGCTAAAAAATGGAAAGGATAAAATGAGTATTAGGAAAGCTTTCCGAAAGCGAGCACTAGTGGCTTGCAGAACATAGACCCACTAACAATCTGCATCACTTGAGACACTGGACAATTTTTCCATTACTAACATTTTCTTTTTTGGGTGAAATCCTGGGGCTCACTTTGAACTTACTGGCAAAATTTCCACTGATGTCTCTCAGGCCAAGATTTCACCCCAATGACCCTACCTTCCCAGAAGTGTACTGAGGGGCCGAAGTGCTCTCTAAACAAGAAGCAGCGTCAGCACCAAGTGCACAGCTACATGGGAGACGCTTCAAACGGAGGGAGCCTACCACCACCACCACCAGCAAGCTCATCACTGCCAAACCAATCTCGCCTGGAGATGGGGTGGAACGTGGTGTTCTGGTGGCCTCAGTTCAGCCACGTAAGCATGAGGTATCTAGCTCAAATGTGTCATCTGAGCTCCTTTTTCAGTCAAGATGAAGAGACAGGCACCTCCAGAGGGCAATAACAGCCTACCCTAGAGCAGATGTGTAAAATAGGAGGATGAAACACACTCTGGACATGGCCTTCTTCTCTCCTTTGTCTATTTGCTACTTGCGTAACTTTGAGATGACTACGTTTTGGAAAAACATGGGAAGTGAGAGCCCCAACCATCTTGGGATGGAACTACTAATGTTCTGCAAGGCTTTCCTAGTTCAACCTGAAAGCCGGGCAATTTTTCTTGTGCCTGGCTGAGACACAGATGAGAAACCCAGGTGGACCTGGCTGACATATTCCTTCTGCTGCCATCCACCTTCCTTCTGTGCACCCCTCAGCAACACAAGACTGACAGTCCCGCACCCTCGGAGACGCACACTCACTGCCAGGTTTCCAAGCACCACAGAAAAACGTTATGTTAGTGTGGCCGCACATAGGTACAAAGAATACTCAACTCGTGAAGTCTGCAAAGGCTTTGTTTGTAAGATGGCCAGTGTGACCCACAGTGTACATTCAAAGGTGAGGATTTTTATGCTGATGCAGTTTGACTCAGAAGATTCCAGCCACTGAGGTGTGGTGGAACAAAAGCGAAAAAACCTTCCTTCAGTTTCAGTTAAGCTCACTTAACCATTGCTCACGAGGACAGCTGTGAAGGACCATTTTAGCTGATGGTACACAAAATGAAGAAGGTCAAGAAAGCTGTATTAATTATTAGAATTTTGTTAAACTGGAAATTTGATCATTTCAAGACAAAACTTTAATTGTAGAAGTTAATATATGCATTAAAATATTTTAGTTCTTTGAGTGTATTACCATGCATTAAAATCCAAAAATGTCATTGTCTGCTCATCAGCTGTTCAACAGTCTATTTGAAGTATTATCCCACATTCAGTATTCAACTGAGGCTTCATGTTCATGGCGGAGGTCACATGCTACAGACATCCATGATAATCTCCAAATATTCCCTTTATTTATTTTATAAGCATCTGAGGCGTCCTTCATCAAAGTTTTTAAGTACAATCTAACTTCTGCAGCTCTTCTATGTAATCCTTACTCCAACTAGCTACGTATTGCAAATACTGTAACAAGTCTAGGATTTGGCCCAATACAAACACGATGCTTACTGAGAAGTAAATCGGAAAAATCAAGATTAAACACGTATCTTTAACTCCGCTTGCTTACACCTTACAGCTACCTGTAACAGGTCTGCCACTCAGCTCTCCCAGTGTAAAAAAGCATGGATGACATAGAATTACTAGGTATATTGACACAACAATACATTAGAAACACTGATGCTGTGACCACTGTTAACTAAAAATAGGATTTCCAGGACTATGCAAGCCTGCATCTTTACATGCATTTTAGATATGTAGTTCACTAATCAGTCCCTGTCAGACTGCATAACTTAAATTTCTATGGTTCACAGTGATTTCAGAAAAGAGGTCCTATTAATAACATCACTGGTCTCAAAATCAAGTTAGATTTTGAGAAATCACGCAGAACTCATGGCAGGGCTACCTATTCAGCCAAGGACAGCAAAGCCAAGCAAGCAGTAGAGAGAAAATAACCACAACCAAAAGAAATTCTACATTCAGTTTGCACCAAAAGAATTTGTGCTTTTTGCTCAGCTTTGTCTATAGCTACGTTGCACGTATTTGTGAGCACCCACTGAAAGGAGTCGGAAAGGCTGAATCTGCCACTGTTGACACCATTTAATGAAAACAGAGAGAAAGGTTTACCCAGACAAGTACTGTTGAGAAATGCCAGTATCTGTCCAGTGATGAAAAAGTGACTTCATCACCAAAAATGGTAATGAAGGCGTTCACACATACAGACCAAAACAGCAACGCTTATTGTATAAAGGACACGTAAGAAAAGGAGAGAATTAGGAAACTTATATTTGGCTGAAATAGCATAATGTAAAAATACTGTTAAGTAGACAAACCTGCCTCAAATGCTACTATAAAGTCTCTAACCACCTCAGCAATTTCTGGGGCAGTAACATATACATAGACAAACACATACACACACAAATATATAGATACACAAATACATACGCACAGATTATCAATCCTGCAAACATGACTTGGAATCTAGATCCCGGAAATCAAACCAAGTTCTTTCTCCGTATCGTAACATAAACAGTAATAATCCAGAGACCAACTCATGTCACACTACATAAAAATGTGAGTGGAAAACATGTCTTAATCAAAATGCTGATATTTTACACATTTTGCAGTGTTTATTTCACAGAGCAATGGCAAATCTTATGTGCCTAACTTCTTGCCAAAGTTATAAGAAATTCCCCTTTTTTAGATAACACAGGTACCAAAATACACTATATTACACACTTCATTATGTCAGGATACCAAATGAGGAAAGGACTTGCCTCATTTCAGAGGGCTTCAAACGGTGACAAGTCCCGAGCTAGCGCAAACATGTGTAATTCCACTGAAGTTAGTCAAACAGCACTTTTCTACAGCAACTCAGCATCTGACCCAGAGCTTTTTATACTCCTCCTTTAGCGTACCTTCCTTTATTTGCCCCAGAGGCTGTCTTCAAGGCCGACCAGCACTGTTGTGCCACCACAATCACGCAACACAACTTGGGCCCCCAACTGGGGTGTAAAGTTCCCAACTTTACACCAGGAACATGAACCTTCCCCAACCATCGTCTTGCCAAGGCAGCGCTCTGGAAGTACGGCGTTGCCTGGTTTTGCTTTCAGATAAAAGGAGGCAGCTTTCGGTTTAGAACTGTAACCACCACTAAGCTTGTAACCAAGGTGTAATTCAGCTCCCAAAATTCTGCTGCTGGTTTCAGCGTTTACTTCTGCCTCCGGGGACAATGACTTGGTTTGCAGGAATTCACTGAACGAGGTCTGCTCACCCTTTGATATGAGTCCAGCTCCCACGGATGCTAATGAGAATTATGCACAATTAAAGGATAAGAGAACACTTCACATCAACGTGTGTTCCAATTCTCTAAACAAAAAATTATTTTTTATTTTATTTTCATTTTCCAATAAACGTCTACAAATTTTTGCAACTGGGACAGGTATTTTTGCATATTCTCTTCGCTCTTCTGTTTCTTCTGCAGCAAGTTAAGGAATACCTTCCAAGCAAAAAACAGCTGAAAAATTACAGAGACACTATTTACTTGTTTTTAAACTAAGCGGAGCCAGTTTCCTACTGGTACAGATCATTTTGGGAGCTGTTCCAGATTCTCAGAGCTGCTTTCCCAGTAGCTGGGAGCAGCTCTTGGAGACTTTTGCCACACCTACACCCAACCTGTACACGCTCGCTTAAGAGTCACCCGTACGAGCGCCAGGAAGCAACCCGAACAGGAAATGCTTGGGAGCGCTCCTGCCACAGGGGAAGGCGTTGGGAAGCAGGAGAGTCAAGAAACAGCAGCCATAAGCAAGAAGGCAAAATAGTAGCTTGTGTGCAGGTCTATGTGCATGAAGGTAAAGGTGGAAAAAGAGGCAATGCATTGCTGTGCTGATTATTTTTTACTTTATTTTTGTTTTCCAATAAATGTTTACAAATTTTTGCAACTGGGACAGGTATTTTTGCATATTCTCTTCGCTCTTCTGTTTCTGTGCTACTTCTATGAATCCTTCGTAACGAGCATTTTAAAATGGGAAAAATGCCATAATAAGCCATTTCAAACCCCAGAACTGCTTCAGACCTTTCTCAAATTGACCACCGTGCAGGCTGGCATCCCCTCTGGTTTTAACGCAGCAAGGCTGCACTCACAACAGCAAATTTAACATGCCCAAGAACGCTCCCAGGGTCTGAGGCCAAGTGGCACGGAAAACCCCGCGCCCACGCCAGCAGACCTCAGCACTCAAGCTGGGGTGGCTGCGTGCTGCAGGAGGAGCTTCCAGGAGCCCTCCAGCCCCGTCCCTGCACAGGGTCCTGGGACAGCATTAGTGCCAGAACCACAGCAGGAAACTCTCGTAGCAGTTTGCTGGTACGGACCGTTGCATCCCAGCACCCCAGAACACATGTGAGCGTGTGCTTGTTGATTAATGCAGACACAGTAGAAATTTTTTTTAAAATGGTCTCGTCCTCGACCTCGCACTTCCACCTGCGCTCTCACTACCGACATTACATTGAGCTGGGACGGGGCGGCATTTTTATCACAACGTAAATATCAGAGCAACAACTCTGCTGAAGACCGAAGAGCGCTGACTCTCGGGCTGTGCTGTCAGTTGTCCAAATGTTGTATCACTTACTAAGGTGTGCCTTAACAACAAGTTCTGTTACAAAGAAATGAGTTTGGCCTTTTACATTAAGGCCCTCCAGTTCTGCAGCATTCTTTTAAGCCGAAGGAAATGCTTCCAGGTCTCCTCACACAGTTTATCCTGACACTGTAATAGAGGACAAACTCCTGCAAATAATCGCTTTCTGTTTGGAGAGCTGGAGTCCTTTATCACTTACGTACACTTACTGGGAATTAACTGGCAGAGAAACAAAGAAATCACATCTTCTAAAAAAGCCTGCACTTCAGTGGTACTGTAAGTGGAAGAATGGCATCCACTTCATTGCTCCTTTTAAGTGCATTATACGGCTGTACACACACTTACTAACGCTCATGTTACAACCCCATAAAATCCACGTGTTTTAAAGATACAAACTGTGTTTTACCTGGGGAAAAGGAACATGGTTCCTCCTTCCAGATCAGTGAGCAGGAAAGCACTGTTATTCTCAAACACTACCCAGGTACACACAACGCACCTTCTCCCTCCTGCGTCTAAGTATGTGTCTCATAAAGCAAAGGCAAATCGGCTTGAGGGCTGCGACTAACTCATGTCGCAGAAGTTTTTCAAGTCAAAGCAATCAACTCTAGAACAACTGCGATAGTATTGCACATTTTATTCCAAATCTTGCAATATTTGCTATCTTTTCTATTGGTCTACTTCCTGATGCTGCATGACTATACATTTAAAAACCCCTCTACTTTCACTGAAGAGGGAAAGAGCACATGCATGTTCCTTAGTGTCATTGCTGCCCAGGGAAATGTGAAAAATGGCGTCCAGCTCTGAAAGCTCAAAAATCAGAAGACCAAGAGAACAAATCCATGCATGATTATTTTTTTAAAATCTCACAATTTTTCAAACCCCTCTCTTCTGTTGGTGGGGGATTTGACTCATAATTTTCAGAAGCAAACAGGAAGCACTGCAGACATCTTCAAGTATTTCCTCCCTCCACCCTCCCAGCCACCCCCCTCATCTTTTACTTAACTTCTGGACACGTTATTATTCCTTCTGCTGTATAGCAAAGAAACAGCGCTGCTGTACACCAGCTCCGGCGTGCTAAGGCACATGAGACCCTCCCTTCTTTTGCCACAGGGGAAAGGTGCTTTTCCTGTTCCTCGACAGGACAAAGCAAGGCTTTCACACAGCCCCCCTCTACGCCAGCCGAGAAAGCAACGCCCGGCCACCCTGCTTCCCTGCCCCGCGGCCACCGCGGCCTACAGCACCGCGTCGGCAGCCCCCTCCCAGCAGCGAGCGAGGGTTCCCTGCCCGAGGAAGCCCGGGCCCCGGGGGCTGGCCGGGGCAGAAGCCGGCTGTCGGGAGGCCGGGCGCCGGACATGACCCTCCCCAGCGCCTCCACGCAGGCAGCACCAGCCCGAGTGGGGCCTGGAGCAGAGAAACAGGATGAAGAAGTGTTAGAAGGTAATGTGCCGGGAAAGCTTTTTTACCTCACTCGGTTTATTGCAGTGCTTCCTTTCATTGTATACTGGGGGGGGGGGGGAGAAAAAAAAAATCATTTCCCCTTCTCCATTCACCACCAGGACTTGACACAACGCCGGGCAAGCGGCTGCTTAGCGCTGGCGGGCAGGAGGCCTCACGGAGGGAGGACCTCAGGGTCAGCTCCTCTGCGCCCAGAGCAGAGCCCCGACGGCAGCTGGCGAGGAACCACCGGGGTTTTTTTACCTTGTCCTGCTCCAGCAAGCAGTTTTCAATGACCGTGGGTACCTCCACCAACAGGTGGGTGGGGAAGGGGCAAAATCCGACGTGTGCGAAAGGCAGGCGGCGGGACGGCACGCTGACAAGGGCTCGAGGCCTCAGGGAGGCAAGAGGCACGAGGGGACGGAAGTCCTGCGCCTGCTGGAGTGTGGCTGGGGGTAGAAAACAGTATGAGTGGTGACAGGAGAAAAGAAAGGACCTGGTTTGAAGAAGACCATGCAGCTACCACAAGGAACTGGAGCATGGTGAGAACATGGTGGATGATGGAGTAAGCAGTCATCATGACTTACTCCTGCATGACCAACGCTCGACCAGCGTGGTGGGGACCATGGAGGCATGCAATAGAAAGCCACCCCTTTCCCTTTTCAGGGATGTCAGCTCCCTCAGGCTACTCCTTTTCTACTTTCTTAATGGAAAAAAATAACTAAGTGGGATACATTTTAGCAGCCCTTCCCAAGAAGAACACGTTCCACCTTTCAGGGTACTTTCTGTATTCCATCTCCTTGCGTTAGCATACGGTCTTAAACGCAATTACAGGCAAGCCTGAGATCCTGAGGTCTGTATCGATGCCACCTTGGTCCTATAGTGACTTTGACTGTAGCAGCAAGGCTGCCCTGCTACTAGACAGTTTCTCTGCGACAGGAACCTGGACACAAAAAAATCATACCAAAGTTTACATCTAGTTTCAAGTTAAACAAACTAATTGGTGTACATAACCCGCATTTAAAAAGTCCTGCTAAAGTCAATCTAATATTGTGTAATGATACTCAACAGAGTAAAACTATTCTAACCTTTTCCTTACCACTCCACAACCCGCTTGGACTGCTACCCATTATCACAAGAAGTTAACTCACTGCCTGACACACCAAGATTAAAAACCTGCTCACTGCCTTAGCTACAATTCCCTATTCATTTTTGCACAGTAAAAAAAATACAACTCAGCTATAAGCTGATATGAAAAGATAGTACAGCACCCCACCCAAAAATCAGCTCAATTTTTATCACCTCTCCAGATTTTATTACATAATCAAAAAGCCAATTGACTATCTCTGTGGTGCAGCTTTGTGTATGGATACACAGTTCTTTCTCCAAGTCAAACAGGAATGCATTGTCTGGGATAATCTCATCCACTCACATAAACAATTAGTCTGCTATATTTTGATTAACACTTCCGTTTAAGAGGACATTGAGATGCTTCAGCCTGAGCGGCAGAAGGTCTGGCCTCCTGCTAAAACAGACAAGCTCTTCCCAAGCTTTCTCTGTGATTGGAAGTCATAGCTGCCAGCCTTGCCCCAAGTACCTCTCTGAAGCAGAACTCTCTATTATTTGACACATGGAAATAAAACAGCATTGGTTTAGGTGATGCCTGACACTTTTTTGAGTTACAAGACTCATAGATCACAACATTGAATAAAAGGACTAAGTTGACCCAAATGCAGGAAAGGGCAAAAGTAAACATTGGCCTAGTTCATTCATTTCATGTTACAACCTTTCAGAGCATGACTGTCTCTAAGCAACAGTCAACTCCATTAGCACAAATCATCTACGAAATTGTTTAAGTATATCAACTCATATTGCTTAGAGAGAGCTAAGAAGCACTCACATAAACTGTTCTGATGGTGAACAGTGATGTGCAGCCACTGATAAAAAATAGCTGGCAGAGTAAGTGTATTATCCATAGCCTCAGCGGTTTGAAAAACTATTCACCAAGTCAAAAGGCATGATAATCTTCGATACCGCATTTTACTCGCATATAAATTCCTCCCTCAGCATAGTGCCATAAATAAGACACCAGAAGTTAACCGCTCTCCTGTGTTCCATGAAGATATAAACAGATATTGCTTAAACCTAAATGGATAATCTTTCTTAGAAAAATGAAAAGCAGAGACAAGGATTTATTCCACTGTATGTATGTTGCTGCCTGCTACTCTGGCAACTTGAAAGGAGTACAAATTGTTCCTGCACCTCACAATGTGCAGTTCATCTGGTTGGTCTGCAGCTTTGCGTTACCAATTACGTGAGTTGAAAGTGAGCTTGAGCCTTTGTTGTTTCTTTTTTCTGATCCTCAATCTGAAGAGGTTTTAGAACATATTTTTGTTTATTTTTACCTTTCAAGTTTAATTTTTTTCTAGGAAATGAGCACCAAAAATAGCTAGTTGTTTGTATATAAAGCTCTGTGTTTATACAAAAGAAAAGTTTGCATCTAACTTGTCATCCTGAAATTAGAAAAAAGTATCACAGCACTCACACTCACCAAAGCTGTGCGTAAGCTTCTGCCAACTAACTCTGTACAGATTTTGTCACAGCTGTGGAGCAGACTTTCAACGGGCATTTGGATCAGATTCTCTGCGGACTTACTCTGGCAACAGAGTGCCCAGAAAACACCTCAGCAGCAAGGGCTCAATTCACCACCTGCAAGGGATGGCACAAACATCCCACTTCCCCTCCTCTCAACACACAGTAGCAAAGGTGGCAGAAGTACAGTAACGCTTTCCAACACCAGCCCAGCAATCCCCTCTGGCCAAGACCCGTTTGAAAGCAGTTGCTTCCACATTGGGGATAATATGGATCAGAAATCCAGACACACAGAAGTTCATCTGGCCAGTCAGGTGCCAATTTAATGTGGGAACACCAGCCTCCAAAAAAAAAAAAAAAATCCATCATCTCCAGAAGAAGAAGAGCCACTAGCCAGCCGGGGCAGTGTTGAAGTCCTGTCCATTGCCCCTCCTTGGAGAATTCAGCATTTACAGAGAGGATCTCATTTACATCTACATCATTATAAAGAACCTGTCAGCATCTTCCAGGCAATCCTCAGTCCCCTTCACAGGCACTGCCTAACCTGAAAGATTGGGACTGGGTAGTGGAGGAGTCATCAGCCTCCTGAGATAAACCCCTAATCTGGGCAAAGATCAGAGCATCTCCTCCTTCCTGCAAGCCAACAAGAAGCCAAAGCTCGTCGGCATCCCGAGACTCAGACTCTCTTAATTTTTCAAACTACCCTAGAACGCAAAACTGTGTATAATAAAATTGACTCTTTAGTGATAACAGATAATCACTTATTATCTACTGCTCAGGTTGCGGGGACCCTCTACTGCTCAAACTTCCCCTTCAACATTCTCCCACCAACCATACAAACTGCAAGTGCTTTGGCAGAGGCAGTGCCCGTGGTGCAAAAGGTACCCTGACGCATGCCACTGCCAGCGCAGACTGCTCTTTCAGGATGCCGGAGCTCAGCAACAGGGACAAAATGAGCTTCCTGTTCCTCCACGACTGACACAGTAGATTTAAATGCCGGAAAGGGGGAACCACAGTCAACCACCTCAGGCTGGATAGCCCAGAGACCAGGACCAAACACCACACAGAGCGAGCTACCAACATACACCACTGAATGCATAGGAAAACCATCCTCCCTCTTCTCCTCTTCAACTAGACTAAATTCTCTACCTCCTTTCACTCAGAAAAATTCAGTCCCATTTTATATGGAGAAGCACTGAGAACTCGTGGAAGATATTTAAGGTCCAGCTAAAAATAGGTCCATATTCCTTCTGGCTGCAAAAGTCAGGGAGAAAAAAAGTGCCTGTTTTTTTAGTCGAAATAATGCATGTCTTCATCAATCCTCAGAAAACAAGCACTCAGATCTCATTGCTCAAACTACTATCACATAACACTGTTCTTGAGCAAAAACAGCCATAACACAGAAATTCCAAAACTCCTTCAACAGGTAACATCATCCACCAACCTAGATACCCACAGCCAAGGCTACTCTGACAGCATTTGAGGATCACAGAATCACTAAGGTTGGAAAGGACCTTCAAGATCATCAAGTCCAACCATTAATCCAGCGCCACCATGTCCCCTAAACCATGTCCTGAAGCGCCACATCCACACGTTTTTTGAACACTTCCAGAGATGGCGACTCCACCACCTCCCTGGGCAGTTTGTTCCAATGCCTGACCACCCTCTCGGTAAAGAAATTTTTCCTAATATCCAATCTAAACCTCCCCTGGCACAACTTGAGGCCATTTCCTCTCATCCTATCGCTGGTTACTTAGGAGAAGAGACCAACACCCTTGTCGCCACAACCCCCTTTCAGGTAGTTGTAGAGAGCGATAAGGTCTCCCCTCAGCCTCCTTTTCTCCAGATTAAACAACCCCAGTTGCCTCAGCCGCTCCCCATAAGACTTGTGCTCCAGACCCTTCATCAGCTTTGTTGCCCTTCTTTGGACACGCTCCAGCACCTCAGCATCCTTCTTGTAGTGAGGGGCCCAAAACTGAACACAGTACTCAAGGTGTGGCCTCACCAGTGCCGAGTACAGGGGCACAATCACTTCCCTACTCCTGCTGGCCACACTATTCCTGATACAGGCCAGGATGCTGTTGGCCTTCTTGGCCACCTGGGCACACTGCCGGCTCATGTTCAGTCAGCTGTCAGCCAGCACCCCCGGGTCCTTTTCCGCCAGGCAGCGGAAAACCGTAGCGTTGCATGGGGTTGTTGTGGCCGAAGTGCAGGACCCTGCACTTGGCCTTATTAAACCTCATATAGTTGACCTCTGCCCATCAATCCAGCCTGTCCAGATCCCTCTGCAGAGCCCTCCTACCCTCCAGCAGATCAACACTCCCATCCAACTTGGTGTCATCTGCAAACGTACTGAGGGAGCACTCGATCCCCTCATCCAGATCATCAATAAAGATATTGAATAAGACTGGCCCCAGAACCGAGCCCTGAGGATACTTGAAGACATTTCATCACTCAGGCAAGTCTGGGAATAGAATATCTTTGGTATCCTCAGAGGACTGAATTGATTGGAAAGAAGAGCTGACAAGATATTTTCAGTCCTTTCGTGCTAAAGTGATAAAATGCCTTCTTGTATGACCTCTGCTAAACCGAGATAATAGATGCAAAGCAGCTACTGAAAAAATGCTTTCTTTCACTCCAGCTTGCTGGAAATCTTCGTCCTTTAATCTGGCCATGAACTTGGTCTCTTTAGTCCATGCACTTGTCACTACAAGTGAAACTATTATAACACATGTATCTCAAACTACATAAAAAAAGAAGGTACAAAGTGCAATTGAGAATGAATTCTCCTTGATTCATTGTCTCACATCCAGTCAATCCCTGGACTCCGTATGCTTTCCTGTAAAAAGGTGTCCAAGAAAGGTTCATGTTACCAGACAGACTTGAACAAGCTCTTCTAGTCTAGTGTTTGATCTTCTGCACAGTCCTCATGACCCTAAAATTTCTTTATAATAAAGATATTTACTTTATATTGAAGAAATAACTTCTGGAGTATAATTATTCATATTCTCATCCACTTCTGTTTTAAGCCCCTCAAAGGCAATGGGATATAGTCGCCTAAATTTCCTTGAGTTCCTCGAGTCTATAAAATAAAGAAGTTGAAGGTATGAGTCCATAATCATCCTTTCTACCACACCTGTCTGACTGTGGGCACACTGAAATAGTGCATCTTTTATGGAAGCCTACAATCTCAAAGACTTAGCAAATTACTTTGAATTTAAGATTTTCCTTTGATCCACAGATGGCTTACTCTTGACTTTAGATCTACAAAAATCATGCAGCAAAGTCTCTTCTATTTCCAGTGCCCTTTGATGCCTGAATTCACAAGCATCAGGCCATTTTGTGAAGTCAGTCATGACTATATCAACGGGCAGCCATAACTATGAATTCTCTGGCAGAAAAAACCCCTAAGCTCTTCAGCAACATGCTCCATTAATGCCCCCACAAGATACTGTTGCACTGGGACTCTCTCTCTTACTTATCTTGCAAACATCACATTTCCTGCACCATTTTCCACATCCTGCTTACACTTCACCAAATCATACTTGTTTCAAAAATCAGCTATGACTCTTGCAGCCCCCCCAACTTCAGCAGTTTCAAAGCCACAATACAATTTCTGAACGAACATAACCTCCTATGTACTGTCTCATTCTAAACTCCAAGCTTGCCTGATGCGATCACAAAACCTTGATCTTGCCACTCTGAGGGGATGCAACACTTTAAGATGATTGCAAGAGCCAATTACCTCCCCAAATGCTCTCCTGGGAAAGCTTTTGGCCACTCTGAAGTCCATTGCGGGAACAACACATTCTTCAAGCGGATGAATCAGGAGGTTTTGCAAGTTATGGGAAGGAAAGAAAAAGTGATCTCTTTTTCAGCGGAGTCATTCCTTGAAATAATCCTTTGATCTTCTGCCTAAAGCAATTATCTGCAACTAGCCTCCAGAGAGTTCGTTTGGGTGAGGCATCAAGGTCTCCCTGATGCCCCCATATCTACGAACACCCATGAAAGCACAGCCCTATTAATTCCCACAACCCTATGGCAAGCTATCCTCAAGATGCTACAGCACAGTCTGTCCTGACCGTGTACTTCTTTCTTAGATAAATTATGATGAAAATGTCTGAAATCTTAAGCACCAACAGGAGTTCTCCCCAGGCAATTCAAAAATTTTATCATACTTTGTAACCTCCTAAACTCCCCTTTGTCTTCTAATACCCAGGCTTCCACACTCGGATAATTGATTATTATGTTAATCAGAAGTGATCTGCAAGATCACTTCCAAAGTCAAGTCTTTGCTGAGGTTCAAACTGGAAGCAATCCAAAGCTTTCCTCATCTGTATTTTGTGGAAAACCAGATCAGAACCACAGCAAATGTATTTTTGACCATCCCGTTTGACCCATCTTGCCATTTCAGAGTGGGAACATTGCGTGCTCATTTCCCAAACTTGTCCAGTTTTTAATTGCTGCTCGTAAAAGGTTTCACTTTCATCTCCAAATCATTATTCAAAGTGTTCACTAGGAAACCTCTTTGCTTTGACTCCTTCTGATGCATCCACTTCTTTTTTCCACATGGCACTTTTATTCATGCTTTAATTCTATCTGCAAGGCTTCCAGTTCTTGTGTTAGAAACCATATCAATTCTCTCTGGCCTCTTTTGAGAGAAGAACACCAGTCACAAATGTCCATTTTGGACGTTGGATCCATCTCATGATACTAGGTACAAGCAATGTCAGTTCTGGAGCTTTAAGGGCTGTTTCCACTATAAAGAAAAGTTTGAGATGGTGTCAGGTATTTTCTTGATCATTTATTCAGAAAGAATTTATGAATTCTTGCTTTCCTGGGCACAGGAGAAATCAAACAGCAGGAGTTTCTTTGATTACAGTTTTCAGAGAAAACAGTGCTCAGTAGCACACTCATTTTTGTTTTCCTTGGGTCAACACAAGCAGGTTTTCTCTGCCTATGACTGAGTTTTTGTCCTATGTTCTCTGTACTTCTATTCACTTAGGCCTGCATAGCTTGCCCTGTTGATGCTGAATTTCTTTCTAAGAAGGTTCTTGGGTAACACAGCTCAGCTTTTACTCAGGCTTTACCAAGTGTATGAGCTTTGGGTGGTGACTTCCATTGCTTCAGCTATCTGGTTGCAGAAAGGAGGAAGGATTTTATCTTGCACCTCCACTACAAATGAAGAACAGTAATTATACTTACCAGTGTGAATGAAGTTCCACCCAATGTGTGAGCATGAAAATAATGCCAGCAAGCGTAAAACTTTTCAGCACATGATTTTTTTCTGGCAATAATAAAGCTCATTCTGCGTCTCTAGATACATACTTAAAAAACATGTTTGACGCATGGAAACTTTAATAAGCTAGTTTTGTCACAGCTGGCTTACTACCAAAGCTTACCATGAGATAAGCCAATATTAAACAATTTATGCAACTTAGCACTGAACATCTTACTAGATCAACATTTATAAAAAGAGCACTGACCCAGAACTTGGAGACTTTGGTTATATTCCACGATTTGTTAACAACCTTGTGCAGGTCACTCCTCTGCTTGTGTACCATCCCTTCTTACAATAATTCTCTTTAAACACACTTTAGATCCATGGTTGAAAACTCAAACAAGCACTGTCTCACTTTCAGCTCTATTGATACTCATAGTAAAATGGTTCTATTACACGGAAGACAGTCCTAATCACAGTAGACAGTTTAATCTGCCATGGAAAGGAAATGGACCCGATGAAACAGTCCCGCAGGCCGGGAGTTTGACTACGCCAGCCTAATGCACAGTATTGCTTCAAAGGAGGTGTTGTAACACAACTTTACAATTACTGCTTTTACCATATCCTAGGTATTAAACCGGGGGGGGGGGGAGGAAACAGTAATTGGTCCTTGCATTCAGTGGCAGAAAAA
The DNA here is from genome assembly GCF_964289735.1 of Phaethon aethereus. Lineage (NCBI taxonomy): Eukaryota > Metazoa > Chordata > Aves > Phaethontiformes > Phaethontidae > Phaethon > Phaethon aethereus. The sequence continues at coordinate 76,680,016 of NC_138575.1, forward strand.
CCTGTTCAACTACAAAAGTTAATGCAGACAGGACTTATTGCCTGCCAGCTCCTGACCTTGTTTTGTTTTTGCAAGAGAAGCCATTGCTAACACAAACTGGGCATACCTCTAACCCAAATCCTGCAGCTGCCCAGGGTCCATAGCAGTGGCCTCTCCGAAGAGCCAGGTGCCTGTCTTTGAACGGCTTCGTGATCGAATCCTAATCTATCCATTAGTACTCCTACAAATCTAGCCAGGGAAGCAGAAATCTTAACTTGAATGCTCTTCAATAGTGTTGTTTTGTTGTTGGTTTTTTTTTTAAATTGCCTCATGACATTTGCAGTCGGTAAGTCTACAACTTTGCAGGTGTAGGACCTACATCTCAGACCATCTATACAGGAAATAATGTCATGAATCTTTGCCGCTATTTTTTAGTTACTTTTTCTGAATAAGAGAATATATGTTATGTAACAATCTCACCTACAGCCTGACACAAATAAACTACTACCTCCTCACCACCACCAACAACAAAAAAAACCCCACAACACAACACAATATCCCCCAAATTTCCTGTATGTTGTTTTGTACTTTTATCATGTAAAGGCAAGGATTTTGTCTTCTGTATTCTAATACTCTTAACACTGTCTATAAATAACATACTACAATGACAGCAATGATATGAACGGATACCTACAAAGATACTTGAAAATCTCATTCAAGATTTGAACTTCCGGTATTCGCTGAAGTATTCAACTTTACTGTTGTTACAGCAACACTAAAATCCAAAATATTTATTACATCAGTTCCTTACTTATGACACATGTTCAACCTTAAAGGTCGACTTACCAAGTTCTGTCCTCAACCTGAGAAGCGTTACAAGACATTGCCCTACCTGACTTTCACACCAGCAAACCTCGTGTAAAACCTCATTTAAGAACAATGAAATTCCACTAAACTCTTCACTTCACCCTGACATTTCAGCAATCTGTAAAGAGTGAAGCTCACCAGGCCCTATTTTTCCAATCCAGAACAGGAGTGAAGTCTACGGACTGGCGCCCTCAAAAGTGGCAGACAGCAAAGAGGGGACGGCGCATTCGGCTGAAACTGAGTCTACCTCGGCAAAAGGCAATAACCTAAGCCAGAAATTGTCCAAGATATCAAAGGAAATACTACTAACAGGCAGTTAACCTTTCTCACTTGGCACAGTTTGTTTGTTGTTGTGGGTTTTTTAAATGAAGGAATTTATTTTTTTAAAAACTTTCTAGGTAGCCTTAAAACTTTTATTCTTTGATTGGAAAAATGGAACTTGCTTAGCGATGCACTTCAACATTTTTCACTACTCAAATGTACAAAGATGTGCTCTCAGTGTTTTCAAAACTGATATCCAGTCTTCCCTTCTTTATTTGTTGTTTATGAACAAACAAAAAAAAAATTAACCAGATTTAAAAGGTGACTGAGAATACTTTAGCAAAGCACACTACTGATTTGGTTATCTGGAACAACTGGCGAGCCCGTCAGAAGTCCAAACCCAGCTAACTTCAAAATGACATCAACAAGGTCATGCAAAAAGCACTGTTTCCAGTCTCAAGTACTCAAGATACAATTAGTTAGTCACACCCCACCCACCCCCACCACCTGCAAACCATGTGCTCTGATTTAAACTTAGCAGAAGAAAATAACTTCTAAACTCAGGGCACTCCTTACACACCTTTCATTTGTGAATATTCCTAATTTCAGGCTTTTCCCCACATCCGTGAGGGAGAGCAATTCACTTTTTCTTAAATGGAAGCTGAGGACATCCAAAATTCATAGACCCCTGAGAGTTGGGATTTACAAATAATGCCAGGTATTGCAAGATTTAGGATAAAACTATACTGGTCACATTCAGCTTAGCTTCCCTCTAAAGCTTGCCTAGTTAAATTTTCCACGTCACAGTGCTCAAGATCTTCCAAAACTTCACAGGCATCAGGGTGTAGATGCACACTGGAGCCAGGCAAAATTCCCCCCAGTGAAATGAAACAGGACCCGGGGGGATGGCTGGGGACGCCTCGGCAGCTTGGGCGTGCTGCTCCTCTAGCTTTCGTCCAAAGCACCATCAGGAGGCAGGGAGGCCGCTGGGTGGCTCGGAGCCTCCTGTGCTCGGTCCGCCTCTGCTCCGCACACAGGAATACCGGCGCACATTTACGCTGGAGAGAGGAAAAACCCTCAGCACTGGGTTGCTGTCTTTCAACAGTAAGCAGTAGGTATAAAAATTCGGGGCATACCATGAGTTTAAGCAGGTTTTTTCCTAATCCTGCCACTGCATGCTTTCAGTTGCCTCTAGAACATTTATTAACTTGTGTTTGTCAAGTGCAGGAAAAAAAAAAATCAAAACACTTGTCTGAAATTAAAACAAGCCTCTAAAAGAAAATCAAGGTAAGTCACCCAAGCTTTGGATCATAACAAGTTTCTGTATTTTGAGATTCATATAAAAAGCCTTGTTTCAGGGTTTGTTTGTTGATTTTTTTTTTAATGACGTTGATTTTTATCTGCCAGAGGTCAAAGAACAAAAAGTTGATTACTGTTTTATATCAATTCTTCGTACAGAAGAGTTGTAGTAAGCTTAACTTAGAATGTCAAATGATAACAACCACACTTGGATATGCTCTTCTAGCCTTCTTCCAGCCAAGTAATTTCATACAAATTTTAACTCCATGCGGCAGTAACAACCTAAAGGGGCACTTCAATGAACTGTGCAAAACTGACCATGTAAGAAGATTACCAGAGTACCACAACTCATTACATGTAACCTTAGCTGTTACAAAGGCGTTGGGCATCGCATGCACTTAGCAAGTCAGCCATACATTGCAAACAGTACAGGACCAGGTCAGTAAGCCCCGTTGTGCTTTTACACAAAAAATTGCATAAGGTACCATAGACAACCTTAAAACTCCTATTTCCTTCTGAGGAACTGACTTTGTAACTCAGACGTTCGCCTGGAGAAGGCAGTATTATGACGTGTTTTCCTAAACGCCACCAAAAATCCTGGGAAAAAAGCCTCAAATACTGAATTGTTTGAGACCATACTAGCCTCAGCACAGACCTCCACCATTTGAAATAGCACAGTGAACAGCGACAGTGACAGGCTGCTTGCCTCCACGTGCAGTAATTTGAAAAGACGGGTTGCCAGTAGCTTTCATAACTATCTTCTGTCAGCAGGGGACTGCAGATCTCTCGGCAACTGTCCATCTTTTGTTCCCCTTCAGTCCTCCTTCGCTCCTACTCTGCGCTGCCTTGTAGACCATGCACATCAGATACAGCCCCACCAGACACATCCACCACTTTCCACACGCCCTTGCTCTGCCAATTCCTCCACCGCCTCACCCTCCGTCCACCAACACACCCCTCTGCACCCATCTCCCCCCTCTCCGTCATCCAGGGGCCAGCAAGGGAACACTGGATGGACAGGGAGATGGTCTTCTCGTTTTCTTTCCTGCAGCCAAGCAACCCCGTGGCCACTCAGCAGCCAGCGGAGGTAACGGTGAGAAAAACCCTGCTCAGGTGATGCCCTGTGCCTGCGAAGCCAACCACGGGCTGGGGCACCTTGGGCACGGGCAGCCTCTCAAGTTGCCGAACTCCAAAACGTCTCTGCTAGCACAAAAGGATCCCCCCAAAATAGAGGAGCAGAAGGCAAGCGACTGAGCAACGGGGTGGGGGGGATAAAAGCACTCACGGACGTGGTTTGCAAAACCTGCCCAAAGGTTATACTGACAATCCACTTAGCTTGCTAAGTCAAAAGGAAAACCTGAGCAGGAGAACCAGCGCTGCAGGAGCTCTGGGAGGGGTGGCTCGTTCTCAGGTACGCGGGCAGGACAGTGCAGCAGCGCTCACACGGACTCCAGGCTGCCCAGCCCAGCCATCACTTTAAGGTCCTCTTTCTTTTATTATTAAGCAATAAATGAGAATTGTTTTTAAAAAAAAAAATCACGTGCTTTGGACAATGCTGTGTTTCTATTCAACAGCGATCAAAAAAAAAGCGAAAAAATGAGCATAAGAGGTAGACAGATTCAGGCACAGACAGACAGCTGGAACAGCAGCACTAGAATCACACACAATCATTAAGGTTGGAAAAGACCTTTAAGATCATCAAGTCCAACCACCAACAAGACTACTCCTGACACAATGTTTTGGCTACGACAGCCAAAATAGCCCCTCAAAACCTCAAGCGATACCGAATACAAGACATGAATAGCAAGTACATTTTAACACATTCCCTGTGTTTTCTCTGTCTTTTGCTTCCCTTGTTTAACTCTGTTTCCAATTTTGCCATCTAAACCATTACCTGGCTAGAACATAATTTCTGAAGTTTGTTTCATGTTTGAAGTGAACTGAAGTAGTGAAAACAGAAATTATTTCTCCTTCTCCAGAGACAGGGAACACAAAGCAGCTGGGCAACTGAAGCTTTCCTGTGCCCCCCAGGAAAGGAAGCTGGAAATCCTGGGAACTGGGATTCACCTCCCACACAGCTGCTGGTCGGGTTGGGACCTCTCGGTGCCTGGTGACAGCAGAGGGGAGAAGCTACCCCCGCCAGGTAACACCCGCTGCCCTCCGGCAAGAGGCAGGCACCAAGACAGCCCTCGCGGTCGTAGGGGTCAGAATGAACCCCCCCCCTCAACTCACTGCTGCCAAAGCCTGGGCAAATTTCCAAAGGGGCAGAGAAGGACAAGCCCCCCGTGCTGGAGGAGAAGCGGGTCTGGAGACAGCGCTGCGGCCCAGGGAGGCTCTCGACACAAGATCCTTTTGTTTTTTAAGAACAGGGATAACAGATGCATTTTTGCTTATCCTGCTCTCAGAAACGCCATTTTACTTGAAACTTTCTACACAAAAGCATTCAGCCCCAGGCATCTACCTTGCGTCCAAAAAGTCAAGGTTCAGCACCATTTATGAACAGCTGAAACCAGGACCTACGAGAGGAAGCATCTATACGCATCTACGTAGTGGTGGAACTGCTGATCCAAGCAAGTAGATGGAATCAGATGTAAAATTAACACAAATGAAGGTTTAAAAGAATCAGTCATAAGGGTTTTAATATAATTAAAATATGCATCTCTGAGTAAGTGGCAAAATACAACACAGACAAGGAAAAAAGTAAAATCCTGAACTACCATTCATTTTCCTTTCTCCATTTCTTCCATAAATATCCCTAATCAAGTATATCAAAGTCATACGGACTTCCTTTGTACAAGAAGCAACAGAGCAAGCAGAAACCAGACCTTCAAGTGCATGAAATGCACGCGCAGAGGACACGGCCCCGCGCTGTCGCCCGACAAACAGGCTCCGGCTGCAGCCAAGCAGCAGCAGCCCGCACCACCCACAGCCGCGGGCTTCGAACACCTCGCCGTGCGGCGAGACGCCCGCCGGAGCAAAGCTTCACGTGCTTCGTAGGAGGTAATGTTCCCAGCTGGGGAAGTCAAGGATCGATCTGACTCTTCCTTCTGTGGCACTTCTAAAACACAGGGTAACCTTTCTTTCTGGCGAGTCCGAGAGCCGCGTAAAGACTGCTTAGCTAATCCTCTCATTACGTAAAAGGAAGGTAAATCAGACTTAAAGTCATGCAAGTTAAACAATCTCCCCTCTCTTTCCCGACTGCTCCCCAGACTGCCCAGCTGAGAACTACAGAAGTTTTAATAGCCACCCCACTTGTCTCAATTCAAAATTCGAGTCCTCTCTTCTTCCCACTGCTACCACACAGCTTACGGGTAGACTCACTTTCACATTACATCAGTTGGTTCTCTCCCTAGCCCCAATTTTCTCTCCACTTCTGTTTGACAATGAGCTCTTTGAACCAAGGATATTACATTTTAGCGTACGGTCTCGTAAATCATAATACCGTAATTAAGTCTAATCCTACGTCCTTCACACCCAAGCTGCGCTCTGTGTGCGAGTAAAACTCCTGAAACAAACAAACGCCCTCCGGGGCTCGTTCCTTACTGCACTCCCACAAGGGTGCTTTGTGGAAAGCTGTGTCTCATTGTTTATTTAAAGACAGCACCGTTGTTAGAATATTTGAGCTGAGCATCAAAATAAGTTCATTATAAACGGCAAAGCTGGAGCGCTGCCTAATTGCTAATGCGAGTGGGTAATTACAGAGGATGTAAGCTTTGATATATGCATTGAATTGCAAGGTATGCAAGATACAGAGTTGTATTTGTACGTCTCCACCTCTGCTTATGTGGCATTTATTGTAAGATGAGTGAAGGTATTTAATAATGCATACAATACGGCTTATGCTTAAGAAAGTTATCACAGAAAAGAAAAACACCATATAGCTAAAAAGTGTCATATAATGGGGCAAATTATGTTCCCAGGTATATTAGCGTACATTCAAAGTAGCTGCAGAATTCAGACCAGCGCTTTTGCATTAGGAAGACAACCAAGCGAACATATTTCTCAAAACGCTAATCCTACACAGTATTAAAAAAAATAATTGAGAAACACACAATCAAAAAACCATCAAATCTCGTTGGTACTGTCAGTCAGGAGGATAAAGTACCTAGGTAATAAAACACAGGTACTTTTACCCACAGGAATGTTGAAATTCCTCTTCCCTTCCCTCCTCTAGGTACTATTTGATTTTATATGTATCAGAATTAATTGCCCTTACATGCAACAGCTGTTTGTAAGTAAAGAAACAGTTCAGAGATGAGGACAGGAGCACCGGTTTCTTCCAGCTCATCAGAATTAAATTACGAGTAATTCTAGTTATGCCACTAACACTTTCTTTGGGCTTTTTATTCTTTCCTGACCAATTACATTTTGTCAGCTAGCCCAAGAAAGAAAAATAGGCTATTAATTAAACGACATATACCCTGTTCCTTAACCATAGCGTACATTTTCAGGCAGTAGGAGAGAAGGGTTAAAAAAAAGTGTATTGGTGAAAATAGTACAGTGCTGTGTTGTAAGCATCATCAGTCACTACATCTTTTCTCTCATCACCATTCCTGAGGCCACCAAAATGACACATTTTAGCCTTCATGCTATTTGCAATATTATGGTTTATGCTGCTCCATTGGCACTTTACTCAGTCTTGTCTCTTCACAAAGCATGACTGATTCAATCTGTGCGTGAAGTCCAAATTCAATAAGACAACTAATGCACAAAAGCCTAGCTAAGGAGCCCAATCAAAACTTGCGATGCTGATTTCAAATAAGGAACTTCTCTGAATTTGTGGAAGTGTTTGCCAGAAGTTGTTCAAGAGAAATCAACATTAAATGCAAGAAAATTAGTCCGAGTATTCCGCAACACGCTTTTGCTGCTAATTACAAATAAGCCTCAGCACTCCTTGTCATCCACGGCCATACGTTACCCAGCAGGCAGCTCCTGCTGCACGCTCCATTAATTATGTTCCATGAGGTTTCTCGCTGCTACGGCACAGAAGCGCGTTCATGGAGGCGAGACAGGAATGCAGCTACTGATGGTGACTAACAGGCCCATCGTCAAACTTTCCAACAGCCGATACTGGCCGCTCTCGTTAACTTACTTTTCTTCCACCTCTCCAATCAAGAATACTTCTTCCCCCTCGTCGTACTGATAGGTGATTAACAGCAGCTCTAATTCCCAGCATGTATCATTGCCAACATTTACAGCCAAAATACTGGGAAAGGCAGTCCCAAGGTTCAGATGCTTCTCTAGGACGACTTAAGATACCTGGATTCATTGCCTAGCTCTGCCACATAGCTCCTGTGGGACACAAAGCCTCCAGCTGTGTGGAAGCTAAAATGCACTAAAAGCTCAAAAACGGGGAAAAAAACCACATTATTAGTGCAGTTCAATAACACGGTACCAAATACATCTTGAAATGGGAGAAAGCTACCCATGGATGTAAATTCCTGTTCCCAAACATTTCCTTTTTTGTACTAAATCGCAAGGCTACAAGTTCGCACACTCAAAAGCATTCTCCTTTTTAAAAAGGAAGGGCAGGGGGAAGCTCAGAGAGCCTTGAGATTGGCAAAGCCAGGTTACACATCATCAGCACCTCAGAGCAGCATCCAAACCCAGAATAAGCCCAAAGCCAAGCAGAAAAAAAAAGAGCAGGGGACTGCTTGGACTCTCAGTACCTCAAAGTACCCAAAGACCTGCAGCAGCCAACGGGGAACACTGAGCCCTAAAACCTGATCCTGTACCATTACCCAGAGGTGCCCGGCTCCACTTGAGATCCACAGCCTGGAACATCCTCCTGGAGGCAGGTGTTTATACCTCTTCTTCCAAAAACTGAGCACAACTGCTCTCATTTAAAATATGGATACAGGAGGAAGAATTTGGACCAGCGCTGCCTGACTTCCCTGCCCCTGCCCCCATCCCACGCTACAGCACTAACCTCAGAGGCGGAAGAGAGGTTCAGCTTCCTCTTCTGACTAAGAGGGATCAAATCTGAAAGCAGAGCCCTTACATGCAACAGCTGTTTGTAAGTAAAGAAACAGTTCAGAGATGAGGACAGGAGCACCCGTTTCTTCCAGCTCACAGAAGTGCCCCAACCTTTTGGGTTCCATTTGCAGCATCTCGTGGTTCCAGCAACCTTCAAACCCTGTTTGTAGAGGGAGGTGTGGAGAGGCTCTCCTACCTTCACCTAGCACCACTCACCACGCTCGCCCAGACACTCCAGGGGCCATGGACATCCTGTCTCCTCAACAAGGAGTCTTAAGTCTAGCCTAGGAAACCCTCTGCACAAGAGGAAGATTTCCACACTCAGGTTCTAGTAGATGTTAACCTGACCCTACACTTGACACGAATAGCTCAGCTGCATCCTTCTCTCGGCTTTAAGTTTCCTGGGGAAATGGAGCACGTGAAACTTTCTGCCCTAGCAAGCGAGCAAAAATTATTCTAAAACGCGTGAAGCAGCCTTTGCTTAGAAATCTCCACCTCAAAACTAAGCCGGTGAGATGGTTCAAGTCTCCAGGGAGTAAGGTCCACCGATGTGACAGACCTCTCCCGCTTGGCGAGGTGTTGTGCACTTTTTTATCTTATTTATAGAACAGCCTCACTCACGCTTTGTTTAAGAAACAATTAGCCTTTAACAGCTTAAAATAACAAGGACTCTCTCCCTGCTGCAGAGTCACGAGTGTCATTTCCAGTTCTTGCGACCGCCTGAGACTCCCCAATGGACTCAACAGCACTGGCGACAATTTAGTTTGCCCAGCACCATTCAAAACAGCACCCCGAGCAACACAGGAAAGAGCAGTAAAACAAGGACCCACATCAGTCAAAGGAAGCAAGCAAGCAATCATGCCTGCTTCCACCCCACTTTGTCCTCACCACCAAGAGGCACCTCTGGAAGATGGAGCCACCTCTGCTCAGGTGCTCGTGCCCAACAGAGGATGTGCAGGAGATGCAGGGTTTATCACCACCAAATGTGCAGCTGGGCAAACTTCTTCCCCAAACGTACAGTTGTTTCTTCTGCCTCTTGCAACCGGTCCAAAGGCAGTAATGGCGATAGCTGGCATAGATTAGGTGACTTATCGTCACAACTTTAAATTTCAGTCCAAGCTCTTGTACCACCAGCAGAGAGGTCAGCATTGCCATTTAGTAGACATGGGAGTTTTCCGCTGGTGACTTCACCTCCGCTGAGGCCTTCAGCTCCTCGAGTCCAGCCTCCTGGCCCTGCAACTTGCCTTTGCCAGGCCAGGGAGCAGGGCACAAGAAAGCTGTATTGAAAAGTTAACAGAGCTACATCAGCATTCTTGAACTCCTGGCCTGCCACTGAAGGAGAGACATGCACAGGAGTCTTGCCTCATCCCAGGTGGTTTTCTTGACCTGGGTTAGCTGGCTCTTACTAAAAGTGAGCCTGGATCGTCTATTAGTTAGGGTGTTGGCTCGAGTTCAATTGCTTCTCCTAGTAAAGAGCTCCTGTGTGCCCTCGGCAAGCTTCAATCTCGGCTTCCCATCGGCAAAACTGGGGCTAAGCGTCCTGCCCTAACTCCGAGGCATAAGGGGAAGATCAGCAGTCTGAAGACTGTGACACGGGAATGCCAACATGTGCTCAAGCAACACGCAGTTGTACAAGCACCAGTCACAGCAGAAACGTTTGTGACTGTAGATAAGCAGGTGTTCTGTGAAATGAGGAACATCTCTCAACACAATGAAAAGTAAAAGCAAAGTGCAGCAAATTTAGCTTCCCCCCAGAAAACAGAACACAGCAATGTGACAAAACAACAACAAAACCAAACAACTCAACAACAAATTATGCCAACAAGAAAGAAATGCTGGGGTTACAAAAGTAAGAAACACTATTCAGTGATGAACAGTTGTAGGAAGCAAACATTTTCAGATCGGATTTTAAATTACAAGAGTCAGCAAACCAAAAGGAGATGTGAGACAAAATAGCATCATGGATAGAAAAGGCACAAAATAATTAACAAATAGAGGAACAACCCATGTTAAAACACTTGTCAACAGATGAAACAAGTGAACAGCAAGGATAGAAAGTAATAATGACTTTAAAAAAAAAAAAAAAGTACCTTGAACACTAGCTCTTTTCCAGCACACCAAGTGACTCAGGCATTGCTTTTTAATACCACCTTTACTTCACCCTACAGTCCCCCATGGAAGACGTCTCAGGACCCAGGCAGCCTAACCCAACATACAGGAGTGATACCCAGGCACCGATTAATTAGCAGTGGATCAGCGTTAGCAAGGTGCACTGGCATTCTGAAGGTACAGCTAACGTTTAAGCAGCAAACGACACTGAAGTTTAACTAGCGTTTGAGCTGCCTCCTCAACTGGGTGCCTACGGTTCATGCAGCGCCGATGTTTCCATTGCCAAGGGTTTAGGGTCGCGCTCGTGTTGGACGTGCCACAACGTCACTGAAACTACTCGCAGCTCTCCTGCGAGCATCAGAGGGAACCACTGCACCCTCCGGATATGTCACAACAACTAAACTACGCGATGCTTTAAAGAAAGATTATCAATGTATTCCTAATGTCCTGGATACCACAAAGGTGATTCAAAGGGATCAGGGTTAATAAAAACCTCAAGCAAGCAGGAGTTGTTCAGTGAAGCAGCCGCGGCTAAATCGCATCTTTTCAACCCCGCAAAGAGAAAGAAGAGCTCACGGAAAAAGCATCCCTATGAAATTCAGTATCTGATTATAAATATCTGATCATTAACAACTGCAGATAAGACGTGAGGCAAACACAAACTAGAAGCACAGCGGTGCATGTTTAACGAGCTGATTACGACGATGAGCAAGGAAGCAAAGTTTTGCCCTTCGCGTCTTTTATCGAAAATTCTCAGACGGGCAATAAAGCACACACACACACCCCCCCCCCAAAAAAAAAAAAAGAAAAGAAAAAAGAAAAAAAAAGTTAGCTACGAGTACCGACTACATTAAGGCGCCTGGGCACAGCACAGGACTAGCTCTACAGAGCGGGCTCCGGCAAACGCTGGCTATTCCGGTTTGGGCTGGCCCGGCGGTGCAGCCCCGGCAGGAGCCGAGCGGGGAGCGCGGCCGGCCCCACGCCGCCCTGCCGGTACCGGCCGGGCGCCGCGGGCCTGTGAGGCGACAACTTCTTCCATCCCACCCTTCTGCCCCGCTCATCACTTCCTACTTTCCCCTCTCCGCCGCCGAGGTCTCGGCGCCGGCGGCAGCGCGCGCTGCCGGCCGCTTCCTGTGCCGCGGCCCCGCGCTGCCCGCGGGTCGCCGCCGCGCAGCCGGCACGGCACGGCACGGCACGGCACGGCACCCCACACACACGCACCGCACGGCTCGGCCCGGCCCCTCACTCACCCCAGCGTGCTGATGAAGCCGTTGACAGAACCCTCCGCGTACAGGGACACGATGTCCCCGATGTACAGAAAGCTGGACATTTTCTCAGACATTTTGGCTCATTTTTAGTTGGATTTCGCACTCCTCCCCGTCAGGGGGAAAAAAAAAAAAAGTAAAATAAAACGAAATAAAACCGATCGGCGGGGGGGGGAGGCCGAAGAGACGAAGCGCGGCGGCGGGGCGAGGGCGGGCCGGGCGCTCAGCGCGGCCCCTGCGGCGCTGCGCGGCGGCGGCGGGCGCTGGCTGACATGAGCGCGGCGCCGCTGCCCTCCGCGGACCGCCACGGCCCGGCCCGGCCCGCCGCACCGCCCCCTGCGCCCCCGCCCGCCTCCGCCCCCAGCGACCGCCCCGCCCCGCCGCAGCCGCCGCCACCCCCGGGCGGGGGGTCGTAACCCACCCCCGAAGAGAGGCCGTGTCTCGGGCCGGGGCCAGGCCGCCTTTGCTCGCCCGCCAGCCGGCAGAGCTGCTCCAGAGACGCAACCGCCCCCGCCGCCGCCATAACCCCTCAGCCTCTGCCCGCGGCCCAGGGGTAAGCTGCCGCCCTCGGGGTTGGAGACGGCTGCTTGGGGCCGTAACCCGAGGGAGGCCGCGGCGCCGGACCGCAGCGGTGGGAGGGGGGGTGTCCCTGCCCCACTGCCGCTGCCCAGCGGTCACAGTCACGCTGCGCTTAGTTTAATCGCAAGCTTACGGCACGCTCCAGTGTATGGCTTACAAACTTTAGGAACCACAAGTCCTTCATTTTCGTAAAGCAAAGGCTAACTATGCCACAGCCCTGTGGAGCGATTCCCACAGCACCTATTTCCGTAAGGAAATTGCCACCCATTTAACAACAACAACGAAAAACCCCCAACCACCTCAAAAGAGAGAGCACCCCGGGACACTCTTCTCCCGAGGAAACCGGGGACCCTGCCGTGCTTCGCGGGAGCAGGGGCTGCCACCTCCCGCCCCAGCGCACTGGAAGAGGGCCACAGACCCGCTACCGAGGGCTACGCTAAGCCGCAGCCTTCGCCTTGGTGGCCAAAGGGGCTCAGCGGGGGCTGCGCAAATCCGTGCTGCTTCAGTGCGCTGCCCAAGACCAAGTACTGGCCAGACTTTTTAGCAGGGCCTGTAGTGATAGGACAAGGGGTAACAGTTTGAAATTAAAAGAGGGCAGATTTAGACTAGATATACAGAAGAAATTTTTCACAATGAGGGTGGTGAAGCACTGGCACAGGTTGCCCAGAGAGGCTGTAGATGCCCCGTCCCTGGAAACATTGAAGGTCAGGTTGGACGGGGCTCTGAGCAACCTGGACTAGTGAGAGATGTCCCTGCTCATTGCAGGGGGGTTGGGCTATATGGCCTTTAAAAGTCCCTTCCAACCCAAAATATGCTATAAGTCTATGACTGTGATACCGGCCCACAAAACCACATGTCCAGCAGTGGATGGAAGTGTTTAGTTCAAAGGCAAGGGCTAGTGCCAGCACAGGATTCATATTCTTAAAAACGTTGTGCATTCCTTAAACAAAAATGTGATTTCCATCAAGGGTTATAAGAATCAAAATATTTCCACTTCTTTCTGATTTTTCAGCCATATGTTACCTCCCCAAGACAACTCTCCTAATTAGAGGCAAATTCAGCAGTAGTACTGGTTACCCCATGTATTTTTCCAACAGATCATTTGGAATTAAAAAATAAACAAACAACAACAATTCGCCCAGGTGTAACAGCCTGATAAAATACTAACTCTCAAATGATAAGGAATAAATCTGGTTGCAGGAATGTGCAGACTGCTGGAAGCGAGTAATAAGCTGAGGGTTTCACACTTGCATTTAATTTCCCACATCTACAGATTCCAGCCTTATCTTTTTTCCTGAACTTAAATTCTTGACATCAGAAATGCTGAGTCGTCAAAGTAAAAAATGTTTTACCATCTAGATATACAGAAAAAACTGGCATGCCATTCCAGAATTCCCCTTTTTGCTCTTTTACAGTGAATATTCTGCATTTGTCTCTTTTTGGTACCCGCCAGGATACAAAGACACCGCCAAAGAGCTGCGCTTGCATTCTGTTTACGTACGTGTACGTGCACAGGCCCTAGATCTGACACTTGACCAAATTCTTTCAATTCAGTCTCCTGGAGTAAGCACAATTATTAAAACTTTTCTGGAAAAAGAAATATGAAGAGGACGGGTGCCAGAGCCCTCGTTCTGGAACCAGCCCCTGCACAGGAAAACCAAAGATGAGGTGTGTTTCAAACTGCCCAAAACACGCATATCAAATCCCAAAGCTGGACTAAATTAAAACATAAAACTGGAAGTCAGAGCAGCACCAGGCACTGACAGGGGAGGGAAGCTTGAGCTCCCTGCCCACATGCTGACTAAGCAAAAAGCATTGACCCAGGGTCCCTCCCAGGAGCCACCACGCAGAGGGCTCAGGCATTTTATTTCACAAAAACATGAAATTCTGGACAGTCTGAACCCGGGGCTGAGCAGCAAAGGCTTTACAATGCATTGACAATGTCCTTTGCCCTCCTGACCCCGTTTATCTCAGCCATTTTATGCCAGGCTTTAACGGCCTAATTAGGACACTTTAGCTAGGGAGGTCTCACCTTTCCCAGCAGTAAATGCAATCCTAAGGCGTGTCTTAGGTCAGTGGGAGTTTTCCTGAGGATGGACTTCAGAACTTGGCCGAGCAGCAAGTTTGCCTGTCCTTCATATGCCTGGGACCAAATCCCCACTTGGGACCATTCACAGCCAGGAGGGTTCAACTCTGTTGCCTAAACATAGATTGCTGGGGACATTTAAAGTGACCTTGGATAGCCGAGACATCGCGGTGGGCTGTCAGCAGTGAAGCAGGACTGCTATGCCCTTGGCAGCTTTGCCGGCGCGTGGGCAACTGAAAGGGGCCTGTCTGTTTTGGCATTACAAGAAGGTTAACTCGGGTCCATTTGTGAAAATATTTAGCATTTGCTTGCTGTGGGAAAGCTGGAACTGATAGGAGTCCTACACTTGCAGTCATCGTTGCCGCTTTGCCCCCTCGGGGAAATCAAGGCACAAGGCTGCATTCTCCTTAATTTCCAGGCTTGTTCGTCTCGGCTCAGGCTGGAGCGTGCCAGCGGCTGAAAGCTGTTACCGCCTCACAGCTCTCTAGTGATACCTATGGAAAGAGCTGGAAATCTCGATCCAGTTCCGAGCAGTGGTGGTTATGAACTGGAAAGGAGTCATAGGAAATCGGCGTTTTTGTGCAAAAAAGCAAAGGGCAAATCCCAAAGGCAGCAAAGTACTTGAGCAAACGCTTGATTTTAAACCTCTCTCGTTGAAACAGTTCAACAATCTCATTGGAGTTACCAGAGTATTTGTACGCTGAAAATAAGGAAGGACTTACCCGCTTTTGTAGACCAGGTCTTAAATTGGTATGGAGATCACCCTGGAAAAGCAGATCTGAGGAACGCTTGCCGATCCTCTCCTTGCAGACAGAAACCTTAAGGAGTGACGAATGCTCCTCTAGCGTTTTTAACAAGCATTAACCCTCTTCTATTAAAAATAATGATTGTGCTGCTCTGAGTGCTAGTTTTATGAAGATAGCATCTGGGAAAATTTAATTAAAATGAAAGAGATTTTGTCATAACAAGTCTACACAGAAAAAATAGAGCATGGTCAGAGGTGGTAATGGAATATTGCTTCATTTATGTGGAGCAGAAATAAACCAAATCGGTTGATAAATACAGATATTTTTACTACAGTTTTTAACCTTGCAGTTAGCTGCAGGGTGAAGGTGAGGCTGCTTAGTCAATAGCTGGAATATGTTTTCCATCAGTTATCTCTGGTAATCTTTTGTTCCAAACCTAGGAATACAGGCTTCGCCGTGAAGCAGGACCCAGACGCAGAAATCATCAGCTGGTGCTGACAGACTGCCGCAGCGCACGTATTACTCTGTACGCTGCAAAAGCGAAGAAGTCCTTCTTATTCAATTTTCATTTCTAGTCTATTACTTATTTTCAGAGAAGAAAAATATTTCTAGTGATGTTTGCAGTGATATTCTAAAATTAGAACTCTACATAAAAATTTGACAGATTACAATACAGGGAAATTTTACCATGATCTCTACATCCTAGATTTTGATGTTCATTCCAGTGCTGAGGTACAGAAGAGAAGCAGTTTATCCACAGAAAGGTCAATAAAAACACATCTTGCTGCTGGATGCAGCATTTGAGCATCCACTTTAGACGTGAAAACACACAATGTTAGAATGACCTCAGACTCAAAAAAACTCACCAAGTAAATAGGCTGACATCGTATTCTTGCTCCTTTCCCACCCCTCACATCTTCGGAAAATGTTTGAATTTCCTGCTCATCTTGCAGGAGGCTCATGAGAGAAGTTGATTTTTTTTTTTTTTTTTTTTAAATGGATTTGAAAATTGTCTGATTGGAAAGACTTTAATCCCACACCTACCAGCCTACTTCTTGTATGAAGTTACAGATATTAGGCCACTTCAGTGAAAGCAAAACTAATAAGCAATTAGAGGCTTATACAACAGGCAGCACTGATGTTTACTTTCACAAAAGCAGAGGATAGTGCTTTCCAGCTGCAAGGGAAAAGGGGGAAGAGAAGAATGCTTTTAACTGTTTTAATACAATAGATATAGATGGGACCAGGCCAAAACCCAGGCAGGCACCCCAAAGCTTTGGCATGGAAGTTTATGAAAGTTTGGACCCAGAGCCTTGGGTTTGTTTCTCATCTTTCTAATGGGGCAGAGGGAAAATAAATAAATAAATCAGACCATTCCAGACATTTTGATATTTAAAATGTAACTCTGACTTTAAAACCCATCTGTAGCCGGAATATTTTTAATATACTTACCTCAAGCAATACACAATTGACAGCTTACTTGAGGAAGGCCTGGCTTTTAAAAGCACCTAAGGACGTTTCCCACACAAGCTGAAGACGCCCATTGCCTTGTGGTTATTAATATTTGAGACAGCCGTGCTCTTCCTTGAGCACAATGGCATTTCAAAACACTTGGATGTATAAAAGACGGCATTACTTGGCCTGCAAGTTGGAACAGAGGGTGCCAAAACAGCTTATTTTGACAATACCTGCAACAGAAGAATTGATTTATTGCTGGTAGTGCTTTGTTTTATTTTGCCTATAGCGAACGTCAGAGTACTAGATGATTTCTTGATAGATAGATAGCTGTGGGGACTCATTTTGCCTTTTTTCTCATCGTGGGGGTTAACTCTTTATTGATGTTGTTTTAAACAATTTGGTGGTATTGGTGCCATATAAAATATTAACCATCTGGTTTAAAAAAAAAAAAAAAAAAACAACAAACCCAAAAAACAGAATACCCTGGGGTAAAAGAGGCCTGACAGAGATAAATGTGATTTCGTATCATAGTATAAAACAGGAGTGTAGTGAATCATGCAAAATAAGCGTCATTATTTGATTGAGAAAGAGAAAACCAGGGTTTGGAGCAGTCAGTGCTGTCCTACCCGCCTTATTCAACCTGGCTTGGTAAGAACAGGAAATTCCAGCTAAATTCGTAACACCTAGTTTTATAAAGGACTTTCTACTGGAGAGAAAGACATTTTTCTCAACATCAGAGGTGGCCCTGAAAATGAGCCGCTCTCACAAGTGACCTTCCGGAGGTCTCACTAGGGCATGGGTACGAGCTTTGCATCCTCCCTACCCAGGCGCTCTCGTTCACGTTACGGCATGCATGCGTGGATGGGCACTGCCTGACTTGCTGCTCGCTACATCTGAATTTACAAGAGCTAATATATGTATTAATTCAAGGATTTAAATAATCGCTGGTTTGCTATAATAATCTCTTGAAAGGAACTTAGAAATGAACTTAGAAATAATGAAAACTGAAGTTATTTGTGAATTAATTGTTTAAGTAAAAGGAGTTTAGATTAAAAAGGAAACCTGGATGCCCTTCAAGCTGTGGCACAATACAGCAGCTATGTAAATAAACTTCTGAGAGCAGCTCCAAGCCATTCAAGTGAAGATATTTTTGCTTGCGATACATTCAAGCCTTTTGAAATAAGTTTCCAACTGTTCAACGACCAAAGTTGTTTATTCAAAGAGCCAAATACGAAAACTCGACCCAAGCAGAAAGTACAATGTGCCTTTTCTTTGAAGGCATCACTGTAGAAAGGATGCTTTATTTAGAGGATTCAGGAAGTTGAAGCGTTGCCTTCTATCAGCTCGCAGCCACAGAGCGAGCATCAGGAAGCGCACAAAAATGAACTGACTATTCCTCCATGGAACAAGTGCCAATGGTCACACCAAGTTCGCTTTCAACCTTGCAGGACTCCCTGCCAGCCCCTGCAGTCTTGTTAATCAGGCAGTGTCTCCTGGGGTTTCTTTTCTGCTTGGCTGCTTAAAAATGAAGCCTTTCCCTACAAAATAAAGGGAGACAGACATACCTTGTTTGAATGTTCTCGTTCGCTGGTTGTCAGGAGGCTTCAGAGGGTTCAAACCTGCAAACGCAGGGAGAAAAAGCGAATCATCTTCATAGGAGGAAATGAAAAAAAATAGCCTCCTTTTCAGCCCTAGCCCACTCCTAACCATGATTTACGCAACAGAAGCAGCGGCGGACCTGTAGAGTACGGTGACTGTAATTACAAAGCAACTGTGTTTTGAGTCTTGTTGTTAATACCGTGTTACCAGCTGACCCTATGGCAGTGGTTACAGTGTGGATACAGCATAGTTAATATACAGCAGTTCTTCAAAATATAGACATCACAGAATCATGAAGGTCGGAAAAGACCTTTAAGATCATCAAGTCCGACCATCAAATCATACAAGAAATGATGAACATTTTGATTGACATATCTCACTGAAACTCAGTATCTTAATTTTGGAGTAAAAAAAAAAATTACAAAAGTTTTGGAAAAAATTTCCACAACAAAGCCTAAGAAAAACAACAACTCTAGTAAGAAGCCTAAAAATGCAGTTATACTTGCAAGCTGGATAAAGTGGCAATAGGTAGTATTCCTAAAGAATATGGGTAATGTATTTTAAAAAGTGAAAACTCTCTACAACTGCACTATAGCTGCAATTTAATTGCAATCAGGGAGCTTGAGAATCATAGCTGAGGAATACCTCCCTACCTTTCTTAATTTTATCATGCAGAGCATCAGGGAAGATGTTTCAAACCTGTGGAAGCTTTGCATTTTAGGACTGCTTAAAAAAGCCTTGTGCTTTTGACGTTTTTTTCTGATCAACTTTTTTTTTTTCTTATTGAAAAGCTTTTTCAAAGTTAAATACTGTTTTGGGTTTTTTTGGCCATGTTACTCTTCAGACAAAAAAAAAAAATCAGTACTAGTGCACCTGGGTTGGATCATTCCAAAGTCTCTTCTAATTTTACCTGTCCCAAATGCAGATTACTTTCCAGGACATTATGGAACGACTTGATTAACACAACCAAATGATGGGGCTGGTATTCCAAGCAGGCAGAAAATGTCTTTGAGACCAATTATGGACCACGATTTGAGGTTCACACCACCAATATTGCAAACTGATTTCATGCCTACATGAAGGAAGTGCCCTATGTGGGAGATGTTCTCCATAGATTTCTGTCATCTCAGCCCAGCTGTGCCCGGGAAATAAAAGCTCGAATAAGAATAATTAGAAACAGTATAACAGTATATTAATACGGAATTATGGACATCAAAACACTACTGCACGTTTGGATCCCTGGATCGGGGTTTCTGTCTTCCTACCAGTCCAGAATGCAGTGCGTCGAAACAAAAATCTTGTCTAAAAGCATATTGAATCCTGAACTGGTAAATTTACCTGGAACTTAAAAAAAAAAAGCTTGCATACTAAGCACATGGAAATGCCTGAACTGCTTTTTCATTTAGGAATGCCTCATGCATTTGCCTCTGTCCCTCATCCCACATCAATATGTGACATTGCACTAATGGTGTAAGTCATGAGTCACGAAACAGATGATACCAAAAAAGTCTGCATTAAGTTCATGCCTTGTCTCTGAGGAGTTGGGGTTTTTTTGTTTGGGTTTGTTTTGGGTTTTTTTTAAATGTTCCTCATCTGGGTGTCTTCCTTAAATACTTTAAAAGTTAGCATAACACAGCTAAATCCTGGAAGGCTAAAGACAGGCAATTTCATATCATCTTAGCATCATAATATTTAAATGGATAAGCAAGGTGCATACTTAAAGAAATCCCTGTTTCGATGCTATACAAAAACTAAATCAGTAAAATAACCCCCTATTTCTCAGTAGCTTTTGCAAGAGGCTTCGCACCTTAGTAGCAGTTGCACTTAGAAATACGGGCACATTTAGGAAATTAGATTTTAACTAATCTGGAGGCAACCACAAAGGAGTGCATTTAAAAAGTGGAATCATTACCCTCTAGTTTCCACTTTGTCAATCTGGAAAAGGGAGAGTTAGCAGCAGGTAAGTTATTCTACTAGCGAAACGGGGTTTTGTTTAAAAGGCACAGAAGAAATGCATGTTGTTAACATGCCATAGGCAAAGAAACTGTCGCAATTAGCTCATAAGAGCAAAACTTCTAAAAGCGTACGGGCACGTTTAGCACCGCACTTGGCGTTGTCTCCTCAGCGCACTGCGGTGACATTGAATTGCTGGTTGAACACAGATGGGAAACGTGCAAGTCGAGCCTGCTACCTGCCATCAGCACAGTTAGCAACCCTGGCCCCACCTGGGGGAACTGCCATCTTCTCGGTGGCGGGGACACCAGTGGACAAACGGAGGGGACGTCGTCCTTGTTGCACACTTGTTATTCAATAGCTGCAAGTGCTAAGAACGTGCTCGCAAGATATATATGGAGTGGGACCGGATCGTATCAGGGCACAGGCTGGATAGAGATTCACCCACAGATTTACTAGAGGTATAAAGTTTTAATGAGAAAATGAGAGTGTAAAGGCAAAAACAAGTCCCAAAAGGAAAAAAAAAAAAGAAATGTTGATTTCTATCAATTTTCTCATCGCAGTTCAACTTCCTACCTGACACCTAGGAGGAACACATACTTCCTCTGGCAACCAGAGCCTCTGGAAATCCCCTGAACTGCACCTCTGCCGCCTGGGGCTGTGGGGCAGCTGTCTGATAAAGCAAAAGGGGACTAGGGTGCTGCTTCCACGGGCGTATCTCCACGGAGCGGAGCCAAGCCCCTGCTGAACCACTCTCCAAGACTGTGAAGGTGGCAGATGACGTGGTTCATCCTTGGGGTCGTTTCTGCGACATCAGTAATAGCATACACAAAAAAGCAAAACTAAACCAACTTTTCTGCAGCACGCCCACGGAGACTGCGATGAAACCCCCTCACCCCGGTACGTGCTGCCCAGCCGCTACCGACCTGCGGCACAACTGCTCCCCAAGCTTTCATTTCATCCTCACTCGTCTCTTCCTACCCATTACCCCTGTCACCTCCGGCTTTCATCCTCTCCAACAGATGCAAGGCCACTCCATCCTTCCATGGCAGGGACAGGCAATGTCTCTCTGCCGCTTCCTGATCTCCTTTCTTTCTCCTTTCCAGCCCCAAGCTCATGCACACCATCTACAGAACGTCAGGGAGCACAGAGGATTTTGGAAGCAGTGGAGAAAAGAAGCCCTCCCCCCAGCAGCAAGAATCTTTCAGTGTATTTTGGTAGATAGAAGTTTCCTCTTGGCTATCTCATTTGAAAAACTGGTTTATCCCCCATTCCCACGGTACGTAAGCACCGCATTGATGAACATATCTTGACAACCTCCATGTGAAAAAGCAAAGTATTACCCAAGCAGGGTACAGCACAGGTGGGGAATGGAAGAACTGAGATACCTGAGAAGACATTTATGAATTTAGCCGCTGAAAAGCCGGCATTTAGGAAAGTTTATTTATTTTGTGAACCAGCTGAGCTGTTGAAAGACCTGCAGAAAACAATGAGACACTGGTGCTTAACTTGCCTATCTACCTTTGAAAAGTCTGAGCGGTTCCTATATCTCAATCTCAAATGCTATTGAAAAGAGCTCTATGTGATGTCTCCAAAGGCACAGCGGTGTTGTCTCCAAGTCCCAAGTTAGTGCTCAAACCACCAGGAAATCCTGGCACTAGGAAATCAGCTGGATCTCATGCTTTAAATCCCAGGGATATAGCCGGGTGGGGAGGGTGTCTTGTTTTAAACTCACCCCACAGAAAAAGAGGAGGCAGACTTGACTGACTGGTGTAGTCCTCTACAGACAAATCCAAACTGATAGTGTTCTTAACACAGATCATCCACATCCAGCTGCTATTCATAAAAAGAGATGCTCAGAAACCCTGCAGAATCAGGGGCAGACAGCTCAGAGGGAGCAGGCCATGACAGGTCAGGGACAGGATGTTCCTCCACGGTAAATATTCGCCCAAGAAGTTCCGTACGTGGTGCAGAACGGCAGGAAGAGTGCGGGGAGTGCTGTGCTTTATTTTGCGTTACAAGTTTTCGTTTTGATTTTTAGAGCTAGCGTGGAAGTACGATACTTTTTTTTTTTTTTTGATGCTTAAGTTCAGAGCTTATATTACAAGGTGGCAAACCCCGCTGAAAGGCTGTCATACACACGGCAGAGAGTCACCTCCTTCCCCTGGGAGGTGCAGCGTTGGCTCAGCCGGGACGTGGACTGCAGCGCTTGCAGCGTGCTGGCAGCTACGCGCGTCCCTCCCCTTCCTGTAAAAAGAAATCGTAGGTTACCATGCAGAGAAAGAAAACTCGTTGCTTTTCTTTTGATGCCAAACTAATAATTGGTATTTATTCTTCATAGTGCCGTAGTACCTTGGAGCCCTCATCAGGCATTAGGACCCCAGTGTGCTGCACGCCGTGCAAACAGACCAGGCAGCGACTCAGCCCTTACATACAACCTCAGCGAAGGGCTGGGAAAGAAGAATGAAAAATTGGTGGTCAAGTGCACGTATTGTTTAGTCTCTGAAACGCAGAAGAATTTTTACCATTTTCAACGGGCTTTTATTCGGGTTGCTCACCCGGCTGTGGTGTCTACCCCAGACACCCACGTGAATGCACACACGCAGCCTCATCTGCTGACAAACTCTTTTACATCATGACACGTCAGTTCACCGGTTGCAGAGGGGATAATCTGTGTTCCCTGACCAAAATCCGTGAACTTGCTACAAAATTCTTACACTTCTTTCAGGAAAAATACCAGCGTATCAATAACATACAACGTTCATGGCAAAGATATCCCCAAAAATGAAAAGTAGGATTCAAATTAAGGGGAACACCCAGCAAATAAAGCAGCCAGCTTATGTGTTTCTAATGAAGTTAAAGATTAATGGGAAAGACCATAAACAGAGAACATGAGGAATCATTTACGGTCTGTATTGTGCGTGGAGTTCGCTGACTGTGTATTGCATAAAGCTCAGAGTAAATTAACTACACCAGGGAGCTCTCAGATGCTCTTGACTAGTAGCAAATCAGCTACATTTCATTATTTCCCACTGATGCTCGTACTGGAAGTATATTCAACTCATTTTTAAACAAAGTATTTTCTGTACCCAAATGGCAAACAAATCACTGATTAAATGGATAGATAGCATACCCACATGATTTGCATCTAACTGCACCTCAAGTCATATAATTATGCATTGTAACACCACTGCGAAGGGCTTGAACTAAAATTCCCCAAAGACTGCGCTAGTAATTGCTGCAAAATGAGGTTACTAATTTATTTTTTAGTACCACCCCCCGAGGGGTGTTGTGAAGCCTGAAGGTCCCCAGACTCCCGAACAGGACTAAACTTAACTCTAGCCTGCACCACATTATTTTGTGATTACTGATATGAAAGTGTTTTGTGGGGTTGTGGGTTTTTTTTCTTCCCAAGCCTGTGTGCATGAGACCACCTTCACTCCATAGCTATGGAAACCGAGGGACAGATGGCCAGAAGCGGTGATGTCCCCTAGGTCCTCATCGCTTGTCCTTGACAGTGAGATGCAGCAAAGATGAGATGGCTGCTGACAGCGGCATCGCTGCCCGCATCCCAGCTCGGCAGCACAGGTCCGCGCTACTAGACCCGCGGGGCGATGCCGCTTCCACATCCACAAAGGACGCACCTCTGCACTCCCTCACAAGAGCACTGGGGCCAAGGCAGCAACTCCAAACCTGCACGAAGGCAATGGCAGGCAGGATAAGCAAGCTGTGACTGATCTTCAACAAGCTGAAGAATTGTATTTCTGTGACAGCTATTTGGGAGAGGGAGGCATTTACTAGTCATGGCTTGGATTAGAGACAGGAAAAAAGTGAAGCAAATATGACTTGGAGTGGAAAACAATTTGGCTTGTAGCTTTTTTCAGCATTTATTGATGATAATTCAAAAACATTTGTTTCTAATGGCCACACATCCTCTAAAAGCACTCTGTGGTAAATAAGTCTCCTACTCCACCTTCAGCACTGCATTTGAGAAGCCAGCTTCCAGCCTTCCACCCAAAACATGGCCTTAAACATGAGAAAAAGAGGGAGAGAAAGAAGTATCTAACTCCCAGTTGGTGAATATTCCTAATGTTGGCAAGGTCCAAATAATTGCATTCCCCATGCTCCATTACATTTATTTGCTACCCCCTTAACAGATGGGAGTCCTACCTACGCAGATATATGAGACACCTCTTGAAAACCAGTCCCAAGGACTGCCGCAAAATGGAGCCCCCTCCTCCTTCCCAGCTCCCACAAGCTGGTCTGTCTCTCTGACCAGTCCAAAATTACAGCCTGAGGTGTCTAGAACAGGAATCCCTCCAACTTGTATTTGCATGGGGGTGATGAGGCAGATGAGGTTCCTTCCAGCCTTTTCTCCCATTGCTCTTGCCAGGGAGCTGCCCTGGACCGCAGCCAGGTAAACCCTTGCAAGAGGGGGAGTGCCCTTTCCAGATCTTCTAACAGTTACGGTCCCACTGCCCAGTACCAGTCGAAGTGGTGCAGGAGTTGCTGAGGGTTGACGCTTTTCTCCTGTTAGGAGAAAAATAAAGAGCAAACCAGACAGTGGCTGTATTCCATTGCATAAACCTAAGGTTGGCCCAGACCTCATGTAGGGGTGCAGTTCTGTCCCTCTGCTCAAAAATGATATATTAGACCGTGAAAAAGTTCAGAGAAGGGCAGCAGTGGTAAACCAGCTTCCATTAAATAACAAAACAAACAACACCCCCAAAACCCACAACAACAAAACATGCAACACTAAGCACGCAAACGTTCTCCAACAGTCTACCACATCAGGAGGGGCACGCGGAGAGGTTCCAGGGACTGACGTTTGCCCCTCTCTGCTAATGCAACTAAGAGGTGCAGAGCGAAGCCACGGAAAGGAGTCATATGCAGAGCAAAGCAAAGGCACGTGGCCCTTTGCGCAAGCAGCAGTGCATCTGCAGAGCTCCTTCCTCCAGGATACGGTGCATTGCCAAAAGTTTATATCGGTTCATGGGGAGACTGAGAAAGTTCACAGAAATCACCCAAAAAGTGCTGTAAACAGAGACACCTTAGCCAGCTCATGGATTTCCTGAATTGGCTGGAGGAGGCATCACTGCATACGTACCTTGTTCTTGCTTCTCCTCAGGCATCCACCTCTGGCCATTGCTGGGGGAGAAGATACTGAGCCAGGTGAATCACCAGTCTGAGCAGACATCACCGTCCTTGTGTTCCTGTCACTACTGGAAGAAAATGGCTAACCTTTAACTGGTTTTAACAATTCTGGTCTTAAATCCATTTAACTTGCTTAGAGAAGCTAAGTTTGTAATGCAAGCTACAAAACGTTTGGCACGCAGCTTGCCAACTATCATCATCTTAACTTACCCAAAGAAAATCCAACCAAATTAAAATGCATACACTATATACGTGTGTATATATATGGAGAGAAAGTCTCATTGCTACTAGTGGACAGAATTCTTGGGATTTGTCCTCAGCCCCAGCTGAAGCCTGGGAGGAAGCCGTCAGGCTCTGCAGCATTGTGGGACGTTTTCATGCAGTGGAATTCAGACTGCTTCGTAACCGGCGTGCCAAATTCTGCTCTCCCTAATATCACGTAATCCTGGTGGTTTTCAACTGGGTTGTCTCCTTTCTTAAACCAAACCAAACCACACAGTTTCAACTACGTGAGAAATGCTTCCCACAGTAGAGCCTTCTCTGGGGCTTGTTGAAGGTGGTCTCTTATTCCAAGGGTCAGACCAGAGCAAACGCTGGACTGTCTCTTCATTGCCTGTAACACCACAAGTCAGAAGCAAAATGATGCCAAGGGCTGCAGCCTGCCAGCTCCCGAATCAAACCTGAAGCCTCAGATGTGCTGTGGGAAGACCTGTCTCATGAATTTATGATGCGTGTACAAAATGGGTCTCTGAAAGCACAGCAATCCCCACCACCATCCCCAGCAAACCTCAGTCAGACAGAACTTCCCTCCACGCTCGAGTTGGAATTTAGCCGGAGCAGAGACTGATGAACCTAATTTCTTGTTGTTTGAATAAGGAGGAACACTGCTGATATCCTGGCAGGGCACGTTTGCCTGCCCTGCCCGCTCCCGTGTCGCAGGAACCAGCTGTAGAGACAAGACGTTTCGCTCAGATCATTCTCCGTGATTACCCAGGCTCTCTCCTGTTTACCTTGGTGGAAACACCGGTACATGCAGACCATGGAGTCTGCACCTCTGTTCTGCCTGCACCGGCAAAAAACACGCAGAGTGATAGATCAAGAGATTAAAAAGAAAGCTTTTTCAGTATTCTGGCCGTGCCACTCTGAAAACCCTAGGAATTTGGGAGCAAGGATGTGCATAGACAGGCCTGGAGCCCTTCAAGCAGCTGCTGGCTTTGCCAGCTCATCTCCTCCTTCCAGCTGCACCGAGCCAAGAGGGAGGATGCAACATCCTCAGCCTCCTTAAAAAGGGGCAACGAAAGGAGGCACAGCACGGTTACCCTGCCACGGAGCGGCTCCTCCGCGAGCGCAGCTCTTGAAAGCCGGCGCTGCAAACGGGGGACCGAGGGGTTTGGTTTCTGCCGCGCCGGGGCTGAGGCTTCTGGCTTCGGGTAAGGAGGGGTCCTTCCCGCACCCGCCGGCAGGTTCTGTTCCAAGCTGTGAGCTGCCGCATCGTTCTCAGAGCCGTTCTGTCCTGTGAGCGGTGCCTGGACTAGCCGTGCTGCGTACGGCCATTTCCAGACCTGTTCCACCTCCCGTTATCCCCAGGCGGAGCGCCTGGTTTAGGTGTGGGGTGGCAGTTTACAGTCCCCCATACCCGCCCAGCAGCAGTTTGCCCTAGTGGAAGCGCTCAGGATTTACATCCCGATGGGCCAACAGAGGCATCTCCGCTTTTTTTTTTTAACTAATAATAACTATCTAAATCTTGCTTGGGAGGAATCTCCGGGAGCTCTCCAGCTGTGCTGAAGGGCAAGGAGAAAGGGGACCGGGGGGGTGGCTTCTTGCTCACCAGGTGCCTGGCTCGCTCCAGCCCGCTGGTCCCATCGGCTCACCCACCGCTGCACTGAGCTGCATCAGTCCTTGTATTGGCCGTGCCTGGGCACGAGGGGTGAGGGCCTCTTCTTGGTCTCTCACAGGCCTGTGCTCTACTGCCTGTCGGTGAGGCAAAACCTTCCCAGGGGAGGGGCTGTAACGGGGCTGACACTAATGCCTGTCAAGGAGACATGGCGGGACTTGAATCAGTGCCATTCAAAACCGAAAATGCAGCTAGTGAAACGGCAAGGCTTCAGCCCGTCTTTACCTGGCCATGCTCAGGTGGGGGAAGGGAAGGGGAGCACAGGAACTTCTGTAGAAACACAAAGAATTTTTACAAGATAATTTCTGAGGTTCGAAAACAAGCTTAATTTTACAAGGCGATTTGTTCCCCAGGTACAAGTAGCTGGTATTATTTAAATTGTTGTATACTTAGAAAGAAAACACTTTTTTCTAGCTAAAGGCCAGGTTGCCCAAGGATTAAAGTTACAGAAGTACAGACTAGGACCATAGCCTCTGCTGTACCACCGCAACGCTGGACTCTTCCAGCCTCTGTCCATTTTTCCTGTGCTTTCGTAGTGTAGTTTCCATGGTCTCATCATTTGCCCATTTTCCAGCCTGTGTGAGCCCTGGAGTTTTCCCACTCCGTTCTCTGCTCCTGGGCTTGCTCCTGCACAGCAAAACCACCAGCCAGGCTACGGCAGATCAAAAGATCCGAGCTGTCAGTGTTCAAACCGACTCCAAAGCAGATAAAAGCAGTTTGCCTGTACTCCACTAACTGCACAGACAATAAAAGGCCATTTTCCCACGTAACACTTTATTACAAGAGTCACTGACAACACAAACAATCCACCAGAAAAACCTGATCCATCTTACAGGGCTAACTTCACTGTTTTTCACCCTTTTCTAGCAAATCCCAGCTTGGAGACTACAGTGCAGTAAACATCGCTGCAGAAAAGAAGTCTTCAAGCATAAAACCAGCACAAAGCCTACAGTAGCTCCTTAAGCTCTCAAAATAAAGCTTTTTTTGTTTACAGGTGTCAAATTCCCAAGGACAAATATCCATCTCACTTATAATTTAATTTCCTGAACTGTAATTTATCTACTGAAAACAGAACTGATTAATTCCCATGTGTATCAACTCTTCCAAAAAAAATTGTTTTCCTCCTCTTTTTCTAAGAGGAGAACCAATACCGAGGATTTCAGATTCTGTTTTTTCACCCACGATGAGAAACAAAACCTTAGGTCTGAAGACCACCAACCTGTAAGGAAAAATAATTGGTTTCCAACATTGCATCTAAGACAACTCTTAAGTTTTTCGAGGCAGGACATCCAACACCAGTATTTTACTTTGACACAGGTAATTCTACGTGATAGCAAATAAATATTTACTTTTCCCTCTTTGCAAGAGGGATGTTTGACACAGAAATGCATTGCAGAAATTGTTCAGTTTGGGTTTTTTTAAACACATGCTCCAAAGTTGACACTACCTTGTGATCCCAGGACTTGAGCCTCTTGCTGTTCCTGGCAAAATGAGCCATTTTCAATGCGGTTGGACCACTCCTGACATAAGCATAAACTCCTTCCCTGATCCTCCCTACCAAGAGATTCTTGGACAATCTTACTCTTTCCTTAGGTTACTTTGACAATAGCTCTCCTTTGCTTGAGGCCAAATTGGGTTGGTTTTTAGGGTATGACCATCTGGTAAGAACAATAAATTTTTATGTTGCTCTGATCACCAAGCAGAATACTAAAGAGACATAGGTTAAAAAAAAAATCATACTTTCAACAGAAATAAAAGCCACTCCATGACACGCTCATTAAATATTTGTAACCACCCACCTCCAATGCCACTCCACAATGACTAGGGCTTGCTGTAAAAATATTCCGAGGGAGAGGACAAAAAAAAGTTATCAGCAGGAATTCTGTTAATTGTCACCAAAAGCCTTTTGCTAAATCATTTCCTTTCCTCCGAATCCAGCTGGAAGAGTTGGCCAGCGAGGAGGCGGACACACAATCGCACAGCCCTGCCGCTCGCTGCCAGACAAATGGAGGAAACTGCGTCCTATCATAAATCTGTCAGTCATGTACCAAATGGGTATCATGAGGGTTGGGTTTTTCTTCCCCCCCAATTATCACTTGGCAGACACACAGAAGCAGAGTTGGGAGATAACCTCTTTGTATTGCAGGCTCTTTTCAGTCGCCCAGTCCCACAAATTCAACTTCTTGCAGACCTGATGCCGGAGCCGTGAAAGAAGCTGAGCCATCGAGGAGGGGAGCAGAGGCAGCTCAGGAGACCTGCCCATAGCCCAGCTTGCTGCTGGTGTGCAGGGTGGGCTTAAAAGATTTCTCCTTTAAAAAGAGAATAAAACTCCAACCCCCCCCCCCCCGCCCCAAACCCAAACAGACCAACCAACAATACTGCCCTTTTTAGGTGCTTTCAGTGGATGAGCTAAAGATCAATGACATCAAGGTGTATGAAGTTAATTTTTTAACACCAGCTGATCATCATTGTTTTGACATGTCCAGGCATATTCAAGAATTGGATAAGTTGGCAGAAACAACATAGAAAACATCTCTGTGTTTCAGTACCAGAAGAACTGTACCCAGATTCCTTTCTCCATATAAGCTGGTCCTGAAGAAAAATCAATGTTTGCCCGGTGCTCGATTAGGGATAGAAGTACAGCCACGAAGTCAACCAGTTCTGGTGAAGTCCACAGGGTAGACCAGAGGTCAGAAGGGAAATGGAGACACCAAGAGGTAAATGGCAGGAGCTACAAAGGAATTTGGGGAAGCAGGGAGGTCCGGAGGCCATCTGGCATGTGGGCCAGGGGTGGACAGCAAAGTGTGGGGAAAGCCCACGGGTGTGGAAAGAGTCCTTTAGGCAAACGTTTGGGATGCCAGCAGTTGCTAGGCAGGGTCTGGGGGGCTGCCCAACAGCAGGCACCCAAAAAAAAAAAAAAATCACTGAAACACTTTGCCCATTCCCACCAGGGGCAACGCAGGCAAAGGCAAATGCAGGTGGCCGGGGCAGGACTGAAGCCCAGCTCTCCCGGCTCCCGCCCCAGCACCCAGCCCGGAGGTCCCGGCGGAACTCTCGTCCTGCTTTTGGAGGGAGGCAACAGCAAAGTCTGTTACCAGTGCAGCTTTTAGAGTGGTAACTGTTGCAGGAACAAACACAACATATGCAAATAAAAGCATCCAGGCACAACAGCTGGAAAAAAAAAATTAAAGCAAATAGCCAGACTAATACTTGCAAAAGTAAGAGCCTGAAGAGCTCCTTGATCCATAGCCAGGTCTTTAAATGGTTTTGCTTCCAGAAGCTCTGAAGGACTGCAAGAAAAGAACTCGAACTTTTTCTGAAAACTTAGCAAGTTCATCTGATGCCTGATCAGAGCATCAAAACCAACTGTTGAGATCTGGCTTTGAACATGCAGCCCTACAAAGACTGCTGCTGTCTTTATAAGAGCAGTTACTAAGCTCAGCTTAGTGGTTTAGCTTTTCATATTATTTCATGCACAATTTCATTTCAGGCAAGAGACATTTATACAGACTAAGTTGTTTTGTTTTTCTCCCGTCCCACCAAAGTTCAGTACAATTTGTAGTCTGGGGCTGATCCTTATTGTGCTGCACCTTACTTTTGCACAAGAGCATAGGGCAGACGCGGGTCACGGTATGCTGCTTGGCCTCATCTGACATTCAAAGAATGTTAAAAAAACTCCACCAACTAATGGGCATAAATTTGTGCTTCTGTTCAGAGGAGACCCCTTACCGGAGAGCTAAGAATGTGTCAGAGGTGCTGTGCAAGGCTGGGGTGCGTTGACAGACCTGTAGGAATGTGCATGCACAGCCCTTTCCCCCCAGTATACTTGACTCCAGCTCCCTCAGCTTCCTTGGTGTTAAATTCACTCAAAACCTCAAGGCCTGCCTTTTTTTTCCCCCCACCGCTCTTGGGTTTTTTTCCCCTCTTACACTGATAAGCCTCCGTAAAGACCCTTGAACACCTCATTGTGAGTCACACATGTACTTGTCAGGGTCTTGGAGCAAGCCTCAACCCACTCTAAAAACATGACAAATCATTTCTCTTTAATTTCTGGCATATTAAATACTTAGGGATTATATTCAATCCACCATCAAAAGTCCTGGCTTCATCACTGGTAAGTCATCCAATTCCTCAAGGACATGAAAGCAGACTCACAGCTGCCTCTCTGTAGAGGCCTCAGTAACGCCACAATCACTGGTTTCACACACAAGACAATGCTTTTCCTGAGCTCTGGTTTTCTGGGCAACACTTGATTTCACCTACAACAGGAAGATGATCAGCATAAGCTGAAAAAAGTGAGACAGAAACTGAATCCCACAGGTAACTGTGGCCCAACCCAATTGAAAGCAAGCTGTCAACATCGCTGTCAAATCAAGAATGAACATATACACTACTTCTACTCTATCATAAGATCGCCTTTATTTTAAATAGAAAAGTATTTTAAGTGATATTGCAGCTTTTTCCCCTCCTTTTGTTGCTTCTTCACAACAGAGGCCCCCTAAAATGTTTTGTTGAGGGTATGGATTTTTGTTCTGCTCAAGTGTTCTTGGGAATAGCAGGAACAGCTCGTCCCAATGGCCCTGAGGGACACAGAAAACAGGTAGCCTTGTTTTAAAAAGAAGGCTTCCAGGAGCTAACTTTCCACCTTGGCATCGCAAGGAAGTCAAGCTTGTGCAATTGCAGCCTGCCCGTCCCCTCCAAGAACCCCATCCTCTCCTCAGCCAGACAGGCCTGACCCAGTTGTTATCCAGCTGAGAGTATCTGGAAGGGGAAGGATCTTAAGGACACCTTGAAAATTATGTTCTTTCCAGTCTCTTTTGAAAACTAGAAGTTGGGTGAAGGACAGACATCCAAAAGGACGCCCTCACTGAGGGAGGGAGAAGCCCAAGACGGCCGTGCTCAGCTCCATATGGCTCCTTGCTGCTCTTCTCCACGGACAACACGGCAGAGGATGAGGCCAAGATCATTAAGGGAGACGAAAGGGAACTGCAGAAAAACCTGAAGGTAACCAGACTCCATTGCCTCCACTACTCAGGCAGCAATTTGTTTAGTTAATTGCCAAAGTAAAACAAGCAGAAAAACATCTGGGAGGAAAAACCGGTAAGAGGGATCTGGCTGTAAATTTGCTTCCTGTCCCCCATCAGTCAACAGCCTCTCCCTTTCTGCAACACAAGGCAGGCACAGGGGTTTCAGCTGTTACTTGTTTGTTTTTTTAAAGAGAGCACTTTAGGACTCACTTTAAACAACACACAGGGTGAAGGAGGGCAAAACAGACCCACTGCCCCATTTTCAACACCTCTGAAGCTGCCTACGGGTGAGCGAGGTGCGACTGCGCACCCCAAACCCAGCGAGCCTGGGCAACACCCCCGTCTCCTCTGCTTCTCTCATTGCTTTCAGGCAGGGCCGAATTAACTCTCCTTGCGACAAAGATCCACGTCTGATCACGGGGAAATGTGATTTTTCCTTCTTTCCAGCAAAGGAGATAGGAACCACCTAATATAAAGACAGAGCAATGGCAACAGCATCTGTAAGAGTGGAGGGACAGCGCTGGATTTAACAGAGCGCGTTGAGCCAAATTCGGGGCTGGTGCCAGGGGAAGGGAGCTCTATCCCAAACTGTCACATCAGCTAAGAGCAAGGCTAAACCGAGCCCACCGAGCAAGACAACAACAAAAAAAACCCATGATGAGGTTATTACAGCAGCTTGTTTGAAAATCTGCTGTGGGAAGCCAGCAACACCAGCTGAATGCAAACGCTGAGCCCAGGAGCAGCAGCAGGCACCATAAATAAAGTTCTGCTGGCGTGTCCATTATAAAATTTGCTTTCCTTGTTTGGTACATAACCCATCTCCTTTTAAAAAAAAAAAATCACACGAGGCTGGAACTTGGCACGCCAGCCTCCATCCTGCCCCGGCATTTGTAGAAACCTCAGCTCGGCTCAGGCTCCTCCATTTGACAAAAAAAAAAAAAACAGGCAGAGGAGGGGAGGGGGGCAGGGAAGAGGAGTACATCGCCAAAAGATTTCAGTCAGTAGCTCCATTAGCCACAAAGGACAGCTTAGAGAAATACCCGCTGATAGGATTTCTCAAATCCCTTTTGAAGTGATGGCCCATGTTTTTATTAGTGGCTGGAGAGACACACAGGCAGTTT
The DNA here is from genome assembly GCF_964289735.1 of Phaethon aethereus. Taxonomy (NCBI): domain Eukaryota; kingdom Metazoa; phylum Chordata; class Aves; order Phaethontiformes; family Phaethontidae; genus Phaethon; species Phaethon aethereus. Next base: position 76,713,389 of record NC_138575.1, read on the forward strand.
TAAAGGTTTGCAGGTCTCTCAGTGAATTTAACAAAGGGTGTAAAGCCAAAATTGCTGCTTTACAGGCAGCCTAATACAGTCTCCTGTCTCCGTTCCCGCAGAGCGCAGCATCTAACAAAGATTTTATCATTTAACATTTAAGCATCATTTAACAAAAACCTTTTTTTTGTTAAAACCAAAACCTACAGCAGAGCATCCTTATTCAAGCTAATCTAGCAACCTTTTCCTTATTAAAGAGCTAATAACTTTGAAAAGGTCAATATTTAATATAATTTCCAGTTTTATCAAAATATGACCTTTCATCAAAAAAGTGGAAAATTTGAAATGAATGTTTTCCTCATTTTCCAAGAGGCTGAAATGGAAAACAAAAGGATGGTACTTTTAAAAATTAAATAATTGAAGTGAATTCTCTCTCAGTTTTTAACTCTCCCTAGGAAAAAAAAAAATCTAAGATGAAATAGTGAGGGCTTGTCTAGGCAGGAAAATTTTATCTGCTAGATATATAGCTGTAACTGTGTAAGTGCCTGAGTCCTTTTACTACAACTGCTTCCAGCTCAGTTTAAACAGTTTGCAATCTCATAAGCTAAGCTTTAAATAGGAAAAGAAAATCATAATTTGAAAAAAATGCTTGTAGCAAAACAAGAGTGTTCACATGGGTAGTCAAAACCAAATTAAACCCCGATATAAATTCATACCTTGGCTTTCATGTTTATATTTTCCCACATAGACAATTTCTCAGAGGAAACATGAGGGTTTGGGAGGGAAGTGAGGTGGGAAGTGAAAATACTTTCCCAGTGCAAAGCAGAATGAGAACTAGAAGCAAGTAAAGACAAGGCTTAAGTAGCAGCTTTTCCTCATATGTTGTTCCTTTGTCCTTTCCACTCTTTCCCCTGTTTATTTTAAAATAAAAGGAAAAGAAAGAAAACCTGAGGCAGCAACTCGAAGATAGACACCAGCATGTTTAAAATTAATAAAATTATGGGTTTTTTTAATTGAAGAAAAGGCATGAAAAGAAACCCAACCCTTTCTGACACATCATAGATACCAAAACCGTGACTTTCTCCACAATTTGCATTAAGCCACACTAGACATCTGCCATTGGACCCCACTGAACAGGCAAGGGGGGGAAGCAACCCCTCAGCCATGACACTAGACTTCCTCATATCAAAATAAAGCGTGCATCCCCCTTTAACACAGCCCTACCTCTGGACTGGGGGTGAGCTGTTGAAAACGACCCTATTTAATAAAAGTGAGGTAAAATGGACACTTCTTGGCAGTTAGTGTCTTGTCCCCTGAGACGTTTTATCCCCGTGTAGAAAGGGTGCGTTACCATGATCATGCTAGTCCTGGCTGGCCTGTCACACAGGAGTGACATTGGTTTAGACACAGAGGAACATACAGGCTCCTTTCATCCATCAGAGGCATTTATGTCTTTCCCAACACCCAGTTACCAGGTTACTGTCTTCCAGCAACAGACATGTTTATTGCAACAGTCCAACCCAAAACATCTCCCATATTTTGCATAAGACTCATTGCACCAACAGCCAATTTGCAGGCATATCTCTGCATGTTACTAGGCAACTCCAAGACAAGAGTCTTTTCCTGGAATATAATGGAAGTCAAAGGAAAAAGGTGGAAAACTCCTACACTGACCAATTCAGCAGAAAACGCGCTACCACCAGACTTCCTGTTACGTCAAGGCAAACCATTCGGAAACTGCCTGCTGAGTTATCAAGGTGTGGACTCCAGGGCTGTCAGCACTGCCAGCCTCGGACATTTAAAAAAAAAAATGAAGAATTGGACCTCCTAAGAGAACCCAAAATATTAAGTCACCCTCTGCTTGCTGAGTTTTCTGGGGATACTAGGAAAATATCTAGATTTCCTTTGCAGCGGAGAAGGCAGCTGGAATATCAACACAACTTAAAAGGAAGTTGAAATTGCCAAGCAATTACTTGATTCCAGGTGCTGTGGCTTTCATAGATATAAAAACCAACCTCAAAGCACATCAGCTTTGTGGTAGAGGCCATAAAACTCAACCATTCTAGGCTATTTTGGATGTTGCAGGAAACCCTAATCCTGCCCCAAGCAGGCTTGCTAAACATTGCATAGAGAAGCATTGGACATTTGGTCCCCCTTCCCTCTAAGTAGGGGTGACAAGAGAGCACCTTAGGGCAGGGGCAGCACAGGGAAACAAGACAGTCATGATTTCCATTTTACTAGTTTGTGTTTCCTCTCCCTTGTTTGATCTTGGGGGTGGGGGGGGCAGAATAAAAAGATAGTGTATCCTTCAGTTGTGTTCTTTGGTGTTGCAGATAAAGATTTAGAGGTGGATTTTTTCTAGTTTAAGAATCATATCTACTGTGTAAATGTAGTACAGACTTGCAGGAAAAAGATTGTGTCTAAAGCTGGAAGTGAAGGAAAATAAGCAAGTCATTTTTGTCTTTACAAGTACTTACAGGTGCCCCAAAAAAATCTCGGTTTTTATTTAGGTGAGCTTTGGATTACACTTACCCACCTTTACCTATGTACCTGGTTCAACTGAGTCTGGTCATGAAATCACATAAGAATGAAGTTATTCCATAAAACTTCTGGTATTTCTTGGTTCTTGTTGGGAAATAAATACTTTGATCCAGGAGTCCTCATTTCTGGATGAGCTACATTTGTTCACAAGTTTTCCTGTATTTAGCTATAGGGTGGCACTTTAGATGCTTTCTGTTTTTATCAAAAGGCATTTACCCAATAGACTGCCACATGCCTCTGTTGCAGTTTAGCTAGAAAAATTAATTATGAGCTCAGTAATTGTACTACAGTGAGAATTACAGGAAGTCTCCAGAGAAGTTTTACAAATCTAATTATTTTAAGCTTCCCTAGCACATTCATACAAAGTTTTACTAAGTTTAGATCCAGAGCACCAAGGTAGCACACAATGTGAAAATATTCTGCTTCACCTGATGCTACAGAACAAATACATGATCTCTGCTGCTGTCAAAGCCAGTGGGGCAAGAGTTACTATGGAGAGATCCAAATAGGTGAAATGCTTACTGGCATTTCCCCACCTGAAATGCAGGTGGGTCCATGGGCTTTGGATCTCTGAATTGGGGCAGATGTTTCACTTCTGGAGGTGGATTTGACTCCTTTCAAGCTCACAGCAACCAAGGGATCTCAGAGCGTTCCCATCATTTTAGAGTACACTGATGATTCATACATGGTTACATGGCAATATTTACTAAGCTCTCAGCAGGCAAATTCATTAGGAGAGATTAGTCAGCTGTCAAGCACACATTCCCTTGCATAAGAACTATATTCTCTAAATAAAAGTTCTCATCTCCAACTTGAACTTAGCCCCACCACCTACTTGCTCTTTTCGTAGTTTCATAATCAGTGAATGAGGACATGCCATTGTGTTTTTAGAGATTGCAGAAGGAACATGGGAGACACTGGCAATGAAAAAAATGGAGATTTGAGTGTAGCAACTTGTTTCTCAGCATAACTGAGCATAATCAAAGCAGCACAACTTTTGATTTATTCAGAGCCAATCACAGTTGCAATGGAAGCAGACTTAGCTGGATACAGATTCATCTCTGTCCAAAAGCAGCCAACAACCTCAAGCACATTCACTGATCTCTGCACACCTATCAGTGGGGCAATTGTTTTTCTGATTTTTCAGCGTATACTTCTAGTAGGACACACTCTAATAAACCACTGAGTTTCAGGAGATACCACACAATTTTTGAGTTTACATATGAATACTTAGGAGCATTGATTTACATTACCGTTTCTCACTCTATGCAGAGCACACTCCACTCATCGCTAAAATGGAAGGGGTCTGGGCAACAGAGCAGGACAGAAAGGTTGGCAGCGACTACAAAGCACACTGCAAACACATCCACAAATAGTAGGAAGAAAAATACTTGTTAAAAATCAGCAGAGCAAGACCTTATTCCTAGATACATGGCCTCTGAGTTTGTAGAGCCAATGCAAAGAGGGCCGTGGTCTTCCAGACATCCTGCTGTAAGAGCTGTAACAAGAAGGCAGTACTCACTGCACTGGTGCTGCACTCCTCTGGGTCCAGAAGGTTGTTCATGTTTTTCCAGCTGTATCAATTGGTTTAGTAAACGTTGTTGCTGCTGCCACCACCTACAATTCTTTTCTTCTTGTGTGCTTTTAAATAAAGCTATCCTAAGCAGGACAGACCAAACATACCAAATGCCTTTCTCAACTAAAAGTTGGAAACCACTCACAGGTTTGAGAGCCCCTCACCTGCAGGAACTATTTTACTGCTTATTATTGCTTTTATCTCCTCTTGAAAAAGCAGCATCAAATGTAGCAAGTCAGAAGTCTAGCCCTTGATGCTACAAAACAAAGGATATTGACTCTCAGCCTGTCTTTGCCCTCACAATTTGCTGTATGCCAGACTCACCTTTCCCTTTGCTACCACTATACCACAAAATCCTGGGGAGTCAGGTTACTGCCCTGTTTATCTGGCTCTCCCCTAAGCCATGTGTTGAAGGCCCCCCTGATGAGGCCCTAGTGTAGCATTTCATCTCCTAGACACCAAGCAAGCTTTTGTCATGACAGAAGCAGAGACAGGAGCAACAGCAAGTCTGAAGGAAACCTGGTTAAAAAGCATTATGAACTGCCTTTGTACAACATGGTGTTTTCTTATAAAAAACCTTCAGCTGAATGGAGCAGCGATGTAAGTACCAAGGCTTTTTTAAAGCCTTTAACCTTCCCCAGATGCCACTGTGGCGCAAAGAGACCAGCGGGCTGTAACGAACACAAGGTGAAGCCTTGCCACATTTGACAGCTTTCTGCTTCCCCATAAGATGAAGTTGACTGATCTGAAGTGCATCGGCGTATACGGGTTTGGTTTTTCTTCTTTCCCCTACAGCTCTGAAGGGCAATGAAGTAGCAGCGCCTGGCTGCCAGCAGCACGCAGCCCCATACACCTGCTGGGTGAGGATGGATGCCTGCAGGGACCCAGCCAGCACCCTCAACAGGTCTCCTACCTTGGGGTCCCCTTTGCTCCCGGGGACACGAGCCTTACCCACGCACTCTCTTCTCTTTGCACTGGTATCTGTCTGTGTAAACATGCCTGTTGTGGTTGCCAAGGGATCAAATAACAGACCTGAAACAACAAAGAGCCTGCAAGGAATCCCAGACCTAACCGTCCCTATGGGAAAAATTTTCTATTATCCCGTGCCAGTATTTGCCTTTTGGGGAACGATAACTCAGTACAAGGTAATGCTATTAAATACCCTTCTTGGTACAATCCTGCAGCAAATGGGCATTCACTTTATGTTTAAAATGAACTCATTGAATGCCTTCAGATGTGTTAGAAATAAGTAGAACTGATGGCTGCAATCTCACCATCATTCACTGCCAACATAGCAGTTATGTATAAGCAAATAAACAAAACCCCACACAATATGTATTTTATCTACCTGCAGTCTAAAGAATGGACAGTAAGTGTTGCCACTACATTAAAACATGCACAAAACAAGCACTACACAAAAAGGCCCTGTGGTTTCTAGATTGTTAAATGGATCATTTGTGTCTGTTCCTGGAATTCTGTCCACCTCGCAATATGCAAAACTAGAGTAGTGACACCATTTCCTATCTCTAATTCTGCTTATCTGTCATCCTCTTATGGAGCAGGTCACTTCAGCCAGTGGTGCAGATTTGCCAAAATGGCTGGACTTCAACCCCAATACAAACACACTGCAAGGACTGCCGATGGCAGGGGAGAGCGGAGTATACCTGCTGAACATATCTGTCTCTGGAAGGACGCATGCCCAGAAAACACCAAGAGCTGCTGGAAGTGTCACCATTCACGTTCAGGACACCATCTTATTCTTGGACATGGAGAGGCACTTGAACCACATGCCAAACAGCTACCAGTGAGTACTGCTAGCTTCCAACAGCTTTTGCCCTAATCAGTGTGTGTGAAATAATTTTAAAGAGATAGGTGCTCCCTGACTGTGTTTTTTTCCTACCATGGAAATATGACACTGGGGAACCAAAACCAAACCAAATCAAAACCAACCCAACTGAACGAGCACATCCTGAATCTTAAAAGCAGGTAGCTTTGCTCCCTGGAGCAGTAGTGCACAGCAAGCCGGTGGCACTGGGGTGCTGATTCTCCAGGTGGCCACTGGATGGCATCCAGCCTCCCCGCCCCAGTTAGGAACTGGAGCTCTTCGATCAGCAGGGAGAGAGGCAGGCTCCCAGCAGGCGCTGAATTGCCTCCACAAGACACTATTTCCACTGATGGCACTTGCTTAATGTAAGTTCCCACTTTTAATGTCTAATGGACTGGGAGTATCTCTTAAGTGAATTGCTTCCAAGTCTACATAATGAGGATAGTGTTTGGTAAATTCAGACCATGCTACTGTGTTCCACACAAGCAACGGGATCAGACTTAGTGTTCACTGAAGTTAATGGAATGGGAAAATCTTTGGACTAAGAGGTAAAATTGAGTGATGCATGTGCATAAGATGATAGACTAAATCCAAACAGGTACCTTCACAAAAACAGCAGGGCAGATATATTACTCTTAACCAATGCCATTTTGGATTTTCAGATTCAGGTGTGGGAAGGCAGTTCCCATCACTTCTGCTGAAATCATTCTCTCTACTGGAGAAGAAACCCTGGATGTACAGGAACGCCTCTACATTGTGTGCACAATGGCCGAATATCTCCACCTGGATTCCTCCCTACTGACCCTGTTGCAATACACAGGTTTGGCACACAGAGGCTCACAGAGCCTGACCATACTGGCTGGAGACATGGGGCACATGGACTTTATGGTGAACCATTACATAAGACTCTCTTGGCCTGTGAAGTGTGGAGAGTTTGCCGTGCTCCAGGAATTCATCCAAGTCCTGCAACACAACATTGACTCACATCACCTCTCACAGCTGCTAGGGTATGAAATTGCAGGCTGGAGAGTACTTAGGGGAGGTGATTATGAAAGAAAGTCTCCAAGACGACAACGTAGGCAATTATTGATCACACCAACACCTACATTAAAACCTATCAGAATTACCCACAGACCAGCTGCAGAAGATGCTTCCAAGCCTTTGTCTTCTACTGTGCCAAGCCGCTTACTCACACAACTTGCGGTATCACCTACTCAGAGTTTATCATCTTTCTATGAAGAAAGTATAACGATGGCAAGTTACAAGATGCAGAATAATATCCATCCTATAAGTCAAGAAAGTTTGGTTGCCTTAGAAATGGATTCAGACTGGGACACATCAACTAACCCACCAGAGTTTGCAGGCTCTAATTTTCCAGATCTTCTGCCTTCACTGATTAGTAGAACAATGCTGCTTTTCACTGAGCTGGAAGTGCTGCCTACTAGAGCGTCTGGCACATCCTTGCTGTTAGAGCAGCCAGAGCCTCACATGCCTGAGAAGAACTCTTACTTCCTTTTCAGTAAATCAGAAGTATCCACATACCATTTCCTACACGACATCACTGCAGACGCAAACCAGCTTTCCAGGCCCATGTACACTTGGGTGATCACCACTCTTCATGAATGGCCTCACAGCTCAGCAGAGGCATTTCCTTCTAAGACAGAATTTTATGTGTTTTTACCAGAAGCAATGTCAGTATCAGAAATGCCAGATTACAGTGACAAGGCAAAAAGCCACTTTCCAGAACTTGAAAGGCTTTCTAGTGCATCCCTCTCTCCAGAAACACTCCCTTCACTACTCCCAAATGCTTCGGTAAGAGCCATAACTTCATCTGACTTCACATTTCCACCTGTGCTAGCAAGTAGCAGTCTGAGACAAGTGTTCACTAATGACTATGAACAGGTATCTAAGCCTTTTATGACTATCCCACAGCCCAGTGGGTTTCCATCTGCCGGAGGGAAAAGCACAGTTTCTTCTGTAACCCAGAGGGAAGCACAGACCCTCTATCCCCAATTGAATTTCAGTCTTCAAGTTTCAGACTGCTTTTCTACCATGTTATGCAGCACTTTCCCTAGTAAACCTGAAGCATGTTATGAACCAAGTCTGATCATTCTGTCCCCTCCTGATACCACTCCAGTTCTTACTCTGCCAGTAGACTTTTCTAGCTTTGACATCTCTGAGCTATCCAGACCAACAAATATACTTCGTTCTTACAGCAGCAGCATGCTCAGAACAGAGATGCAGTCTGCAAGTATTTTATCCAGCAGCACAAAGGAATTGCATTCAGAGAGAGATCTGGGAACAAGAAGGATTTTGCCAAACATCACCAAGACTACCCTGGAGTCACACAAAATCTCAGACATCAAGCCAGATCCTGTAGAAGTACCTCTGGTGACTTTATTTAATGCCACTTCTCAGCTGTCCAGCAGTATACTGGGTATGTTTAAGATTTGACTTCCCATTCAACTTGTTTCCTGCCCTGAGACTCCTTGACAGCATAGTTTGATACAGTTCCTTCTGCAAAAGCATGACTTCACAGCACTAGAGATGTGTCAGCAGTGTTCCTCGTAAGGGATAGTAATTTTTTTGCTCAACTTGGTACAGATAACAGCTCAGCTGAATGATCAGACCCAGCTTTGGCCATCCTATGTAAGGAAAGATGTGGACCCACTGAAAAAGCTCCCAAGAAACAAGGGTGGTCAGAGGTCTAGAAAACATGACAGACTGAAATAATTAGTCTAGAAGACTGATTAAAGATGCTGGTTTACATAAGTTTGTTGAAAAGGTGAAAGTGTTCTTAGTATCCCCTGGGAACTGGAACAGTACTTGTAACCTTCAATTGCAGTTAAGATGATTTAAGTTAGACATTAGATAAACTTTCTCACAGTAAGGATAATAAAACAGTAGAAGGGATGCTTGAGGAACATTGTGGAACATTTTTAAGAACAGAACAATATATATTTATCAGAAATTACACAGAAGTAGTCAAGTGTCCTACAGAGTAAAAGACTAGGCCAGTCACCCTTACAGTATGCCTTCTCCTCCAACTGCATGAATCTGACACAGGCTTAAGTATATATACATATATATGTATACACACACAAAGATGGTATATTTGTAGGACCAGCTGTGTAAATTTGCAGGATTATGTCTGAATCAGCTTATATTACATCTGTAAAGGTACACATGGTAGATCTTAAATACTTACTAAGTGCAGCAGAGGCAACCTATTCCTTCATTCTAGAGTGACCTGACTGCCCCTATTTTTAAGGCATTGACCTTGTTAATGCCCATCATCTTTGTAAAACTTGGCTAGACCTACATTAAGTCTATACCCATAGCACAAGACTACAGTCTGAAATATTTGTTTGCAATCACATGTCCAAGCATCAGTCAAAGCCCACAGATGGACAACACAGCCCTAACATGATACTGTTATTAACACCCTTGCAAACACAGACCATCTAGAGTTGTTAAAAAATACCTTTCTGCTCCAGTGAGAGAAGCTACTTGGGTAAAGAGTTACACCATTTTCTAAAGGGGAGGCTGAACTCTAGCTTTCTTCCCATGCTGGCAGATACTGGCAAAGAGTTTTCAATCACATGCCATATAAGCTTTTAAACTACATTCCCAACCCTATAGCAAATTAACATAAGATTCCTTTTACATAAATCTAAATGATCTTTCACCTTAAACTGTAATGACCTTCTCATTTTCACAGAGGTGGTTCAGACACTACTGCCATCGCATTGGGATCCAAGCACCTTGCTGTTTCCCACATCTGAAAGACCAGAGTTCATGGAAAGTGCATGGATTCTTCATCCATTTTCTGTTTCACAAGACCTTCAGAATATAACCCCAGGTAAGAAGTTTACTTCCATGTTCTTCTGAACACAGCTGTCAGCCTTTCTATCCATCTTGCAAGGTATCTCTGGTTTCCTATACTAGAACCCACGCAGTCCTCAAACTATTATGACCTGAAGATTAGTGTCCTTCTGAATTAATCCATATAAGGACAGGATAAGATTAGGGCATGATTTTACTCAATCTTGCAAATTGGTCCCTATCCTAAAGTGTAGGAAACAAATAAATGAGATTCAGAAATGGCAGGAAGAAAGGAACATAACTGTCACAGGCTGAAGGAACTCCCTGCAACCTGATCTTCTCCCTTACTCCTTGAGCCTACCAGCAAACTTCACCCAACAGTCACAGAAGAGACTTCCTTCCAAATTTGTTACCACATTTTATCATCCTACAGCTTACTTGGTGTCCACTCATATTCATAGGAGCTCTTCAAACTGGGCAGATGCACAGCTCCACCTGCCACCTCCAGAAGTGGGGTGATGCTGAGACACCCAGAGCTTGCCCAATTAATCTGAAATTATTCTTGATGCTAAACACAGCTCAATAATGTAAAGAAAAAACATATTCTCATAATATCCCCAAACAAAAAAATCCATTATTAGTGTTGGAAATAGAAGATGAAACAATAACATCTTTTGATAATTACCTTGTACATGAGCTCCATTTTAGAATCTGATAACGGAGCACTTGAACATCAGGGCTGGGACCGATTCTTTGCAGAGTTAAGCATTGTTTCTTCAGGAATTGTGTCTGTTTCCCAAGAGGACACTTCGCATGGAAACAGTCATGAGCTTCTGCACTTTGAGGACCTCAGCTTGTGCAAGCACACTCCCAGATGGGAGTTCCTCCAAACTTAATGTTGGGAATGAAGGCAAGTCAAGGTAACACCCGATGACAGCCCTGCTAACGATATCTGTGCTAGAGTCTTTGCTAAGTAAAGTATCACAGCACCAGGCAGTCTCCTGCTGGGCAGCTTCGAACTCTAATCCAAACTCAGATTTTAGTAGACCATCCAATCATACAAGAAAGGGCCTTGAAGTTTACATAAGATTTCCATAACACAAAATGCAAAAAAAATTCAAGAACTTTGCAATAATAGGAAAGAACACTGCCCTTATTCAATATTTCAAGCATTAGAAATGAGACATATTTAACTACCACCATCAAGTAAATGCATCACCTAAGAGGCATATTGTGATATTTCTGTGTAAAAGTTACTAGAATAAGATATTATTGTTTGGGAAGGCACTATACAAGACCCGACTAACATGTTAGACTAGAAAAAACAGTGTTGTGCAGCTGTACAACTCTTTAAATAAACATCTATCTAAATATGCTTAAGCAAATGAAGTTGTTAAGATGAGGACAACACCTTACAGCACTGTTATAAGCTTAAGCTTCAGTAGAAGTGAGGAAAGTCCAGAATTTCCCTTACCAGTTCTCAGCATCTGCCATTGTCATTTGCAGGTCAGGCTGTGTGAGGTGATGGGCACAGTGTCCATTGAAAAAACAAATGTCATTCACCCAGCTGAATGCAGGCTAAGAAAGGATAACAGCTGAAGTAGCTTGCTTCTGACTTACAAGACATTAGCAATTAGTTATTACATGATGTAAAGCAAGTTTAAGATTTTTTTTGTTTTCTATAGTTTAGCTTTGAATTCATGTTTTGTACATTTTTAACTTTGAATTAGTGTTTTTGTTTAAGACTAAACCCTAAACTTGAACCTTTTTAATTGCTTTTGAGATTATCCTCTGATTATACATTGAATTGGTCTTGTTAGCATTGGGTTTGGAGAAAATATAGATTAAACAAAACAGTGCTTTATCAGATTTTTAGGTAGTCATCACTTATGTATTTTCAGTCTAAGTCTCCCAAGGACTAGTACATGATTGCTGTTTAAGGATGCTACAGAAACTCTGTATTGCCAACACATTTCCATCTTAACTCAGTCAGAGAAAGTATTTAAAAAAAAATCTTCAAATCACCTTCCAAAATGATGCTGTAGCTAAGGTTGTGCTTAGTTACTTCATAGGAAAGAATGATTTGCAATGTCTATCACAAAGGGAAATAACTTAAGAAAAGCAGTGGGGAGGAGTCCTGTTGGCCCTAAATAAAATCTGTAAGTATTTTTGTTTCCCAAAAAGGAGTCTAGAGGGCAATGTAACACTTCTCTGAAAAGTGGTAGATGATATTACAAGGGGCAATAGCCACAAAACTGCATCTCAGAAGGTTCAGACACCAGGAAAATTTTTTCACTTGGGGTTAACACAGCAATGGAACAGGTCACCCAGAGAAATTTGGGTCCCTTCATCCTCAGATTTTAAGACTCAGCTAGGCAAAGCCATGCTTGATCTCATTTAGTCTTGGCTACAGCTCTGCTTTGAGCAGAAGGTTGGCTAAATGACCTCCAGAAGTCCCTTCTAAGCCAACATGCTCCATAATTCTAGGAGGATGACAAGATTTCTTTGCTATAATTCAGTATCAGATAGCTTTTTTTTTTCCTCATAATTATTTCCTTTCCTTTTCTCCCTCCTCTCTAAAGGGCAAGCAAACACTTCCCCAAAGGTTGTTCACTCCATTAAATTCCTAACAGCAACTATTGGATGCCTATTTTTTCTTCCTATACCTGACAACACATTTTACGATAAGGAAGATGGCAACTCAACTCGGTTATCACTACAAATCATCCCAGCTGATGGCTCTCCATTGGGATCAGAAAGCTGGCTGCAGTTTAATACATCTCAGCAAATCATGCATGGCTATCCCCTTGATATCGATTTCCAGTATTCGCCTCAGGTGTTTGTGCTGTCTGCCACAGATTCAGGAGGACTGACTGCCTGGGAATCCTTCACCATTGAGCTTCTGAAACCCACACGTGTACCATGTCACCTTTACACCATTAGAACAAAAAACAGCTACCACTCTTTCCTGAGAGAGAGGAAAAGGATTAGTTTGTTTCTAGAGAAGCTCTCCCTCTATTTGAACTCCAGCAGTCCCAAAGACATCATGGTGACTGCTCTCAAACCTGGCTCCACAGTAATCTCATGGTATAACAGTTCGTTGTGTACAAGGGCCAACAGATCTTCCAGGTGGTGCGCAAAAGATGAAATCCAGGAAGCACTAGAGAAGTTGAGAATGCCAGATGGGTATGTTAACCCACACTTTGTCCAAGCAATGTTGCCAGAATACAAAATTGACATAATTTTCAACATTTCATACAATGAAGTCTGCTTTCCCACTACAAAGCCATTCGATGGGTGTTTCAACAGTACTGTGCCTATACTTCAAGACAAGAATGACTCCACAATTAGGAAGACCCCACTTGCCTTACTAAGCAGTCTTTGTGTCACTGTTGGGGTGGTTCTGATAATATTGGTTTATTGGTTTTGCAAGTATTACAGGAAGATTCCTGGATCACAGTCCGTAACATTTCAGAGAAACTCCCAGTTAAACCATGCTGATGTGGAACTGGATGTCCTGAAACCTCGCAAAGCACCTGTACACGAGTGCAGGGCTTCACCTCAGTTATGGACACCACCTTTGGTATCACTTACCTCCCAGGAGCAGTATTCTATGTCAGTAAGACCACCTCACAGCACACCATCTTTCCAGCCACCAAAATACCAACTCCCTCCCCGTTATCAGGAAGGTATGCCTACCCAGAACAACCAGGGCAATATCCACAGACTTAAGATCTTTTAAATGATATTAAGAGCAAATCTACAAAAAGATAAATTATACTAGAATGTACTATCCTTATTACTCAAAAGAGTCATAAGCAGTTAGTGATTTTATAATTTTTCAATTTAAACTAGAACATACTTAACCTATGCTGGATGAAGATGCAAGTAGCAAAATGAGAACCCTGAAACTAAGTACTAGAACAAATCACCAAGTAAGGCAGGTAAAGATCATCTATAGATGAGGTGAGTATAGTGCCTGTACAAGTCAGAGCAAGAAGTTGTATACCAAGCTGATGCTGATGGGAATGAGGGGTGACAGCCAGTACTGTGTAAAACTAACTCTGGACTCCTTGATACATAAATACATTTTACATAGAAGAAGCAGACCTGTTAGAAGGACCGTCACAAAACATAATGCTTCCATTGAAATTCAGAGACTCACGGGTTGTAGGGCCTCTATGTCACCTTTGAATTTTAGGTTAGTATTTTCAAAAAACGTATCCTGTAATTGTCCCCCTTTCATGGGTGACACTGTCTCTGTCCTCATTCTTTCAAAACTTTAGTGTTTCTGGTAAATAATATGTAGTATTTATAAAGGCAACAGTAGCTACTTAACATGAAACTCTTCCTGTTAGGCAATGGTGTAATGTACTTTAAAAATAGATTTTAAACTTACATTCTTGCTTTCTTACAGTAAAACTTGGCCCTCTCATCTGCTTCCACCCATAACAGTTCAAGGACCACAGGGAAGAAAATGCATAAAAGAATTTCTAAAAGTTTTTCAAATATTTTAAAATCCTTTCATCTTAATAGATTAGCATACACAACATTTAATCCATAACTTAATTATGGATTAAACTACTCAGTCTGTATCTTCCAATTCTAATCTGCAAACTGTTTTAAACTGTAAACAGAGAAAATAATCTTTGAACCTGAAAGCACAGTGTGAAATAGGACCAAAGTACCCCTGGTACCACCATGTAGAAAGGAAAGGAGATACATACAGAAAGCCCTTTCCAGAATTGCCACAGGGCTTTACTGCTTTACTGGAAAAAGCAGATCACCAAAGAGACCCAGACCACTGACATCACAACTCTGGACAGTTTCACTAAGCTGTCTAGGGAGAAGAACTCACAGGGTAACTATGCTGTCATGGCATGCTCTTGCTGACACAGCACGTAGTGGCCACTGATTGTTCTGATGAACTCCAACTGAGCAGAAGCAACAGAAACCATCCTGTACATGGGGCAGCCCAATCTCCACAAACACTGCTCTAGCACAGCAAGCAGATGCTGGAGAGCAGCGAGTTAGCCAAAGGATAGCAAGCTAAAGAACACAGGCACAAATTCATACTCTGAATATAAGGAAACCAAGCAGAACAGGATCCAGTTTGGGAGTAGGCTGCTGACCAGTCCAAAGGGAATCCAGCCCAGGGATATATCTGGGAATGGTCCACAACCAGGAGAACAGCTCTCCAGTGGTCTAGCAATCCCAGCAGTAGTACAGCTCAACCAGTAGTCATGGCACACAAAGAGAATTTGAACAGCTCCCTAGCCACAAGTGTACCAAGAGCTACAGAACCAAAGTATCTGAACAGATTAAATTTGTGTGTACATTGCACATGTACAATCCACCTCTAGTTACAACATATTTGTGGGAGCAGATGAACACCATGCACTAGTCAGCTGTGCATATGAAAGCATTGATAACACGTTATGTTCCTTTTTTGGGACAGCCATTGCTCTGAATAAGAATAGTAGTGACAGGATTTACATCATCTTGCCTGAATGAGTAACACTTGTCTGTGTTTACAGTGTTGAATAACTTTTTGGATAAATACAACTTCTCTAGATGACTACTTCAATGCTTTCCAGAAGCCATCTGGCTATAAACCAGCTCTAAAGTTTGATGTAAAAGTCAACACAGCAGTAATTTGCTGTCTAGACTTATATAAGACTGGTAAAATAAAAATCTAAATGATTACTGCAGGAAACATCAGCCCTTGTAGTATCTGTGTCAGTAAGACTCTTCAAGTACTTAGAATACACAGGCCCACCATCAACCATCTTGGAGAATGGGGCCCTGTTCATTTAATCACTTAAGTCTTACCCAGCAGATGTTCCCAAAGTAGAAAACATTAGTAAAAAAGATAAATACATATTTTAATAGCAGGTGCAGAATTTTTCTTTTCCTCTAATGAAGTATTTAATTCCTGTGCATATTTAAGGACTGCAGCTGAATATTAATGGCACATCAGGAGATGCAATACACATAACTCTAAGGCACAGGATAAGCTTTTCAGTTATACTTCTCTAGACTAGCAACAAATTGCAGAAAGCTGACATGTACATGCCCCCTAGGTTCCAGACTTTAAAACTCCTTTAGTAAAGAGAAATATCCAGACTGATATGCTGTACAATCTCATTGAAAAAACAGAAACTTATGAAATTCCTCCATCAGAACATTTCAGATAGGAAATCAAGAGATGTGATAATGCAGGACATCCTATTTTCAATTAAGTAGTGAAAAAAGGACCTCCAAAAATTACACATTGCTTCTGTAAAAGCTACATAAGTTTTAGAATATGATAAAAGATATTATCATGTAAGTACTCTTTAACCACTCTAAAAATGGTTCTAAAAAATCACTTAACAGAAAACACATCTGCATCACCTTGAAACTATACATGATACTTTAACACAGTTGAAGAAAGGACTCAGCTACCAATGTAAGCAAAAAATACTTGCATGATACTTGTGTTCAGATCTAGTCATCATGAACTATTGTATTTAGTTTCAGGTGAAAAACTATGAATACACTAGTTTAGTTTTATAAATGCTCACAAATGTATGTCTTAAATCAACTTAAACTATTAAAATATCAAATCTGTGAGACCTTCAGTTGCTTATACAAGCTAGAATAAGGCAATGGATACGGATCAAAGGAAGGCTGATAAACTCAGCATGCTCACCTATTCATTTTTCCTTAGCCCACTCACATTGACCCATTTGGAAGCCAAGCCAACATCTTACAAGGGATCAGATCACAGACACTGGGTGAGAGAGTTTTCCCATTTGAGAATTCCACTCTCCATCAAGAGAAAAAGCAGCTCTACTCAAAGAAACTGAAGACAGATCGTCTACTTTGTCATTTCACAGCCATTAATATTCAGAATACGCCTACCCCATGATGTTCAAAAAGCTTAGACCTAAAACCACAGGTGTCTTAGAGGGTGTATTTCATAAAAAAATTTTAATCATTAGCAAAAATTTTATTTTACTTTTGCTTACAAAGACTTAACTCCAGCACAACCACCTGAAAAGCTTTGCTTTCTAAAGATCATTTCTAGTCAATTTTTAAAAGTCCTTAAACCAACAATTTTATCTGTAAAACCACTCTCACTCCCACCCCTTAGTTGAAAACCAAGACTGGCATTTTCTCAGGTCAGTGACTAGGTAGGTACTCAGTGTGCAGTCTTTTCCATAATTCTGGACTCCTGAGGAAGTTTCATATAAATAAAAGTATTCATGAGCCAAATTTAACAATATTATCAGATAATTATCAATTACTTGATTTTTTTTTTTTAAACAGCCATCACTGATTTTGAAATACTAAACAACACTTACGGGAAAAGACTTTAAACTGACTAACATTTTTGATTACTTCATTTTAGTCCATGGCAGCACAGGTTTTCTTCATCCTAAAAACATGACTAAAATACTTCAGGACAGCTCCTATTTGCACACTATTCATTTAATGTGATATGCGGATTTCATATTTCATAGCAAAAATAAGAATAGAAAAATGTAAAAACCAGTCAAACTAGAGCTATACAATTGTACTGAAATGGTACCAATATCAATTCCAGCATTAAGTATTTTTGCAATTCAGCCAAGTTTTGTCCAAAGAAATAAAAATAAATCATCACTGCCGGCCTGCTTTTCCATTTTCCGTTGTTTCCATTCTGAAATGCAAGACAACAATTGGTAAGGCTTGTTATTGGAAATACAATCAGATTAAGAAAAAAATTAACGGTTAAGTATTTTAATAAATATTTCTGACTTCATTAGTCATCCTGTCTCTCCCTGCCCGCAACATACACAATCTTATCTCCTCTTAATACTTTAAGCAGCAATCAGTACATAAAGGAAAGGTTTCTGCAAAGAAACTTTCCAGCAACAACTGCAAAAAAGCTACCCATTATCAACCCCACCAAAAGTCAAAAGCCTACGTTCATGTGACTAGAGAATCTATTTCTAAAATTTGAGCTTTAGCAATTTGTTTCAAGGTCTTCATTTTCACCCTTCTTACACTGATCATTGCGTGCCACCATCTTAAGAGGAGGTTGGTTTGGTTTTTCAGTATTTTTTGGTAAAACATGGACTATCAACTTCATTATAGCACAGCTGTAAATGTGCATATTAGTATCTTTAAAAATGCATACTTACTCATAATAATTCTAATATCCATGAAGAGGAAGGTGCACATAATGTTTGTCACTTATTAAACATTTTATTTAAGATAGTCTACAGAAAAAACTGCTAGGCACTGTGTCTTCTCTAATGCTCAAGAGCAGATCAAACTCAGGCAGTCACCCTTACTTGGGAAAGTATACACCTTCCTTCATTAGGAATACACAGCTGAATCTTATGATTCAACTATTCACTCTATTATCAACAATATTTTAAAATTAGCCATTCCTTTGGAAGCTAAAGCAAGCAACAGATTGGCACAAGAAATCTCAACTTAGCTATCATTTAACACCCTGAAGTTTAAGAGTTTTGCTGCAAGGGCAGTCACTAAGGCACAAGGAAGACTATTTATCAGCATTCAGCCTTGCTCAGCACAGATACAAAGAACTGAAAAGCAAACACTACTGTAGTTCTCCATCAATACAGAGACACAAAGGAATGTATTTATATGTTTTAATCCTCAAGAGAGCAAGACTTTTTAATGCTGTAACTGAAGTATTTCTCCATACGGCATACTGACTACTGCTAAGACATTTGTAGTGATGCATTTGCTGATACAAACCCATTTTCTTCTTTCAAATGTTGATATAGCTCAGCTTTATTGTTGACAGAGTTCAAACGACCAATAAATTCCTGGTGTTTCCTAGAGTTGGCAGTATTAATCCTGTTACTCCATAAAGACAGCAAGGACATTGGCCCTAAAATTGCAAGTAAAAAGAGTCTATGTGATTTAATTTTGGAATTCTTAAACATTACATTATAAAGGCTTAGAAGACATTACAGACTATGTTAGTACAACATATTAAACCCACTAACATTAAACAACCTTAGAGACTAAATAACTACAAAATATGCAAAGTGGTAACAGCTGAGTAGTTGCTTCATGAGACTGACTGCTTCAAATGCAGAATCTGAACATCAGCTCAGCAATTGCGATAGATAACAGCTCACACTAAGGAAGAGAAGTCAGTGAGAACTGCCTATTCCATCCAACAACTATACTGCTTAGACTTGTTTATATTTATTAGTCAGCAGGAGACAATGACTTCTGACACCTGTCCTTAAACAGCATTTGTGACATACAATAGCTCAAATACCACCAGCAGAAATTTGCCCAACCCCCTTGTCAACCCAACTGCCTATCAGACCCACACAATATACTGATACCCTTCTTTCTACATAGACTTGTTGAGGTTAACACATTTATCAAGAATTTCTCAACACTGAGTGTTTAATTAATCCTCACTGACTTAGCTTTAACTCCAAGAAGATTCATCTCATTACTTTAGAAAATACAGACTGATACAACAACTATCTTTAAAAGAAATAATCGGTTGCAATTCTTCTGGTTTACCTTTTGCCTTTTCAACTGTGGGCATTTCATCCATTGTAATAAGAGGCTTTTTGTTGGGTGGCTCAGGAGAATCAGGAGAATCTTTGATAACTTCAGCTTCTGCTAGATCTTCTTTTTCACGATCCAAAAGACCTTTTAACCTTTGAGAGGGAAGGAAAACAGTGAAGCAAAACATGCTAGAGCAGCACATATGATTCTTGACACCATTCTGTACTCCTCAAAGTTATACACAACCCATATCATAAAGTTTCTTTTGACCCTTTGGAATGGGTGAAAACCAATAGGGAAGACTGGCCAAATAGTCCTCTAGATAAAGCCTTAAGTAAAGGGAAAGACCTTAAAATATTATTTCACTTATGTTAGTCAGTAGTATTTACATTGTAGTTGAGACAGTTGATCATTCTGAATTTTGAAGGAAAGACTGAGTACCAATGAATATACCAAAATACCACACAATTTCCTATTACCTTTTCTATGTGAATTCAGACCTATTCTATACCAAATCCCTTTTATCTTAGTCCCCATTTTTGTTCCACATGTGAAAGTAAAAGCAATTGTAGGAATGGATTTGATCACACACAGAAAGGCAAGAAAGGTCATCAACATGGTGAGAATAATGTAGGTGTAAAGGTCCTCCTACCCTAAACAGTCATAGCATGCACAAAACATATGCAAATTAAGCTTAATACCATGAGGGGGTTTTTGATCTCTTTAGAATAGTAGGTTGAAAGAAAAGAGACTGACAGATGCTTACCACTTAGACAATTTACAATAACATGAATTATAGACAGCAGGTATTTGGACAATCAATCCTGACATTCAACTAAAGAGCCAAGTCAATTTGGATTGTTTATCTACCTGAACACTAAACTATCTACAGCTTGAGAGAAAATAACTGCCTAAGTTTTTAGTCATGCTTTCTATTTCTGTAACACATTTTAACATCTAATAGGTGGTGTGGTTACAATAAAATCCAACAGCAGCAACTCCTCAAGCTGCAAAGCTCCACTAAATGGTCAACAACTTGTCCTAGAACCATACTGCTTGTAAAATATTTTAATTTGAAAAAGTCTGATAAGCAGGCAGTGTAATCAGATGCCCATTTCCCAAGCTTGGTAATGGTGACTGATCCAAAAACCCCTGGGATTCACACTCACTGGTAGTAAGCCAAGGCTACAAGCGTGAACACATCAAACTGAAACCTGCAACTGTTTCACCTCAATTCCTCTCCCCTTTGAAGTAGGGCAGGACAAAAGTTATTACGCTACCCTTATTTCACTTTAGAAAACTTGCCTTTCTGATTCTTGCCATGGCTTATCCGATTCATAGTCTTTGCCCAACTTCTCTGACTTGTCTTCTTTGTCTTCTCTCTTTCTACCTCGTTTCTTGCGCTCCTCTTCTTCTGGGGGTTTGCTTCTGCAAGCCATCAAACATTCTAAGACTCGCTGGTGTTTATCAGAGTTGTTTATGTGTGCTCGTACAAGGGTCTCCAATTCATTCCACATAATCCGGTACTGTTCATCTCTAAGCAAGGCCAGAAAAAGGGTATTACATACAGGATTACCTAGATCATTAAACCATTGAATAAATTAAGGTTAAAAAACAGACCTTAAGAAACAACCCCCACCCTGACCCAAAAATAACTCCCAACAATTGTCTGTCCTCTTGTATTGGAGGTCTATCCACCTGGGATTACCTCATCCTTGAAATCTGAAACCACATTGCACATAACTCTTGATGTTAACTGGGAAATGTTAAGTTTCAGTTGAAACAGACTATATCCACTGAAATAAAATCCTTAACTTCCACAAGATCTCACTGCCAAAAGGCACTTCTGAATCCTCTCAGGTGTTTGCTAACTAAGCAATGCCAGAATATGCAGAGGGCCACTCATGTACTGACATGCAAATTAATTATTATTTAATTATTTGGATTAAAAAATTTAGAAAGAATTGTACCACACTACTGTAAATAACTTTCAGTCATAGGCAAATCATCTGTAGTTGCATTTCTTTTCAGCCAATTCTAGGAAATACAATGCATACATCACAATGACAGATACCAGGATATTCTATGTTTGTTTTCAAGACATAGCCCATATTTTAAGTAACTGTTTCAAAACATTTGACTATTCTAATATAACCCAATTTTAAAGCACTGTTTATTTGCAATATGCTTGTTTTCCTTTTTAGTAATTGTAAATTATTCCACTTTCTGTCCTAGCTTGTATCAATCTCTTCCCTTTCTTGATGACTGTCTTCACTTTCATATTTTTTAACACTCACAACTCTTGGGTAATACAACGATGTATTTTCTTCCTAACATATAGCAATATCAGTACTGTGATAGCCCCTAAATGATGCAGGCAAACTATTCACAGCATTTGTTTTGCTTACACATAGCATTTAGTTTGCTACGTATTACCTTTGGCCAAATTTTAAAAATTTGGTATTAAAACATGTCAATAGAATATATCTGAAAAAAGTCCAGCATCCACAAAAAGAGATATGCATGTAACCTTTTTGGACCCTTTCCTCTGGTACCAACTGTTGAAATTGGCAGCGGATCATTTTTCCTCTCCATGTCTACCAAATTGTATATTGTTTTTTGACAATTCAGAACATCCTCATCAGTCATTGCTTCTTTTACAATCACACTGGCTAATGGCACTACCTGTAACACAAAAGTCAACAACAAGAAAATCTGTGTATGCCACAGGAGAGAAACAGGAAAAAAAGAAATCAAAGGCAATGGAACCGTGGAACAACTCAACAAAAAACACACCCTCTTATCCTCAATTTAGTAATAACTCTGAGCAGGTATAAGCAGATGCACGTTTAGTACACAGCTCAGATGATACCACATTAAGCTCAAGGTCAGTGCTCTAAAAACAACTCACAGGCGAGTAAAACTACTTTACCCATCAGCACTGTAACTATCACGTTCAAATATTCCACCCTATTTAGATGGCATTCCAATAATCTATTGACATTAAATACAGAGTATTTAAGTGAAAATAAAGCTGAAAATAAACTGATTGTGGCAGGAGATTATCATAAAATAGAGTTAATATTTCATCAAGTGGCAAGGTGAAACTTAATCTAGAACAGAATAAAAAGTTACAAACCCCAGGTTACTTACAGCTTGCATGTTAAAGATGGTAGTCTGAGAAATAATCATAGGCCAGTAACGAGTATGTTTCTCTAACTGATCTTTTGCACGTTCCAATGGAATTTGAAGACTTCCATCGATCTTATATCTGGGCTCTAGAAAAGGAGTTAATCGGTTTTCCCTCATAAATTCACCAAAATCCTAATGGTAACCAAACAAGATACAATTAGGCATTTCTCTAACACAGTAACTTTCACTGAATGGGCAAAACAGCATAGTTTTGCTTATCACTAACCATGTACCACCCCCACCACTAAACTTGACCCTAACAACCAGAGCCCTGTTTCTAGCTTTCAGATGTACATAACTTGGGGTGAACACAAAAATAGTTGTATAAAAATATGGGTCAAAAACTGATGCAAGGTGTTTGATGAGGAAGCCTTCTGCATCTGCAAGGTATTTCATGTATGGTAAGAGTTTTGTTACATTTTTCTGGAAGCCACTTCTAACTTGTTTACAACAGATATAAAACATGTGTTGAAAAAAAAATAAAGGAAAAACCCCAAAATGAATGACAGCCGATTGTCTGCTCCCTATCCAGGGTTCAAAACCAGCAACTTCATTTTTTCCATTTATTGTACCAACCACTCACATACAATCTACCCCTCTGAAAAATCACAGAATCTGAATCACAGAATGGTAGGGGTTGGAAGGGACCTCTGAAGATCACTTGGTCCAACCCCCCTGCCAAGGCAGGATCACCTAGGGCAGGTTGCACAGGAACGCGTCCAATTGGGTTTTGAAGGTCTCCAGAGAAGGAGACTCGACAGCCTCTCTGGGCAGCCTCTTCCAGCATGCAGTCACCCTCACAGTAAAGAAGTTTTTCTTCATGTTGAGGTGGAACTTCCTGTGCTGCAGTTTGTGCCCACTGTCCCTTGTCCTGTCACTGGGCTCTACTGAAAAGAGACTGGCTCCATCCTCCTGACAGCCACCCTTCAGATATTTATAAACATTGATAAGGTCCCCTCTCAGCCTTCTCTTCTCCAGACTAAACAGCCCCAGGTCTCTCAGCCTTTCCTCATACGAGAGATGTTCCAGTCCCTTAATCATCCTAGTAGTCCTCCGTTGGACTCTCTCCAAAAGTTCCCTGTCTCTCTTGAACTGGGGAGCCCAGAACTGGGCACAATACTCCAGATGAGACATCACCAGTGCAGAGTAGAGGGGGAGGATAACCGCTCTCGACCTGCTGGTCACACTCTTCTTAATGCACCCCAGGATGCCATTGACCCTCTTGGCCACCAGGGCACATTGCTGTCCCATGGATAACTTATTGTCTACAATAAGTTATAAGCAAAATAAGCAGGATAGTCCTATGATGCATCCAGCCCACAGAAAAAACTTGCCAAGAAAAATGTTATTCTCAAATCAGAACAAACTTTAAATACTTATAGTGCATAGAGGCAAGTACTTCCTTGACATGGAAAGGATTCTATGAAGCAGGTATAACAATGAGCAGATGTACTACCCTTTACTAAATATGTATCATTTGTACCAAATATGTAACAGTAGTACAAAGAAAACCAGTTTGACCATGCAATCCATTCCAGCTCTCCAGAAAACATACCAACACTTCCTTCACACATCTACTGCACTATATCTCTTGTCATCCGAGATAAGCAACAACTTAAAAAAAAGAATCTTACTGTAATCCGGTAGTCAGTGACTCTTCCACCACACCCTTCGCTAATTGATGGGGGATCTTCTAGAATTGATCGCGAGCTGCTCAATACATGCAGAAAAATTTCTCCTCCATGGCTGCTGAGCATGTGACTAATTACTTTAGAGCCAGATTTGCGTGGCTGTTCCAACAAAACAGAACGACCTGTTGGAAGTGAGATCAGTTTCATTAGTTCCTGCATGCTGCAATTTTAAATTAAAAACTACATATACACAATATAGGTTTGTACCTAGCCAGGAAGACCCTGAATCCATTAAAGTTGTGTTTTCACCTAGCTGAATGAGAAACAGCTGTCTCCTTTGAGTATTTACCCCATATGTATTTACACAGAACATACTGTCATACACTCTTAAATTTTACAGAGAAAGATCAAAAAGTCTCTCCCCCAGACCAACCAATCACTTTCTCTGTAGGACATTATTCTTCAGAAAAATACCTATAAGACATTAATATGGTATGTTATGTAAGGGCAGTTTGTTATTTTAATTATTACAGATTATATTGTATACATAACCCAGTTGAGAGCTTTCTGAGGCTACCCAGCATCTGCTAAAAATCAGTCATAGAGATACGGTGCTAGTATTTTGCAATAGTTAAGAGTAAGCATTGTGATCAAGTGCACTATCACCTACTGAAAGTAGTGTTTCCTACTAAGTAGCATAAAGTGAAAAGTGTTCTACATTTGTATTCATAAAAGAACTACCAGAATTCAATACTTGTCCATTCTTCACATCTTTCCTCCCATCTTCAAGTTTCAAAACACATTCCATTTGCCTTTGAGTACATTTAACAACTTTCTTCTCTTCTTTGTACAAAATGTTAAAATAAACTAGACATTTTTACAGTATATAGACATTTACTGCTATACAAACCTAACTGTGGTAAGTGCTCTATTCATAATATTAACAATTAAAACATTAAATAACTGGCCAAGGACACAAATTTACCATTAAGGAGAAAGTTAGTAAGGCATGAAGAAGGTCTGCTATTTACATCTACTGGTGAAATTCTGTATGCTCCAGTGCAGTAGTGTAATTCTGAAAAATAAATAAGAAAATTGAGAGCGTAGTTCCACACAGAAAAAACATCCCACAAAAGAAAACAAAGGAGAGGAGCTATTCCACAATCATCAGAACTAGAAAGTCTACCTGTCCCTTGATCTAAAAGACTGCTCCTTTCATCATCTCCTCACAATCGTTCCAGTACCCTCAACTCTGAGCGCCTAATACATTCCCAAGCCCTATTTCCAGCAGGACCTCCAGTTCTTTATCTCCTGAGTTATTTCACTGTAGATTCAGCCTCCTCATTTCTCTATGTTTTTGACCTGCTGGCTCAAAAAGTCAATACATCTTGCTGATAGTCTACAGGGTGCATGAACTGAATGGCCAAGTGGTTCCTATGTTACCTCAAATCTTCCCTGTCTCTCAGCTTTACTCAGATTTGGGTAGAGATCACTCCCTTACTCAGATTTGAAAGTTAATATAGAGGGACTAGTCTGATAGTATCACTGCATACATTTAGTTTCCTTACAAAGCTTTTTACTTAGCATTCTAAAGATTACACTGAAGATAGTACTTTGATACTATCCCCACCCCCCCAAAACAAGAACTAAAACCAAAAAAAAGAGTCAACATCTCAAACCTGCTATGTTAAGAAAACACCACTGTGGAACTGACAAGGCATATTTGGCACTATGGGAGGGACAAATAATTACTGAACATTGCAGTCGAGGAAGAACTGCATGATACTTAAGAGATTGAAAAAAGCCACAAAGAAAAACATTACTACCCCTCTTACACAAACCACTGATTAGCCAAGATCAGGAGAGCATCGTATGACCATTGGTAAAGCAAGGTGCAGTCAGCAGCAAAGTTTATAGAGCAAAAGGTAAAACCAGCATTAACAAGAAGTGAATTCTCTCCTTGTTCAGATTCTCATCAGCATATAGAGAGAACTGTGTTCAACACAAGTTAGAATATCAGTTTTGTAAGATACCATGTTACCTACCCACACTATTTGTTCGAGGAGTACACCATTTTAACGTTACAGTTTCTTTAAACGTGCCTTCTCTGCTATTGCTGCCTATATGATTATCACCTGCAGCATAAAGTCAGAAAAAGTGTGTGATCAACTATATTTTCTGTTACAGCAAAAAACTCCAAAGTTAAGGTACAAAATACTCATTACATAAGCATATACAAAAATGTAAACTAATTTTTAAAAATTAGATATCTAACTGAAGCAAAAAAGTTATTAGCAGTGGCAGTTGAAAATTAGTATTTTAAAATCAGCAGCCCTTGCATATATTTTAAAAGACAAGCCAGTGAACAAAATACTGCAGCTCCAGAGTACATTCCATAGATACTATTCAACATTTAGAAAATTCTAGATATGTTTTATCTATAACAGGCAATTTTTTCCTTCTAAAATACTTAGGACTTTAAGACAATATCTTTTCTAATTTTCCACACAGAAATCAGAACCCTGAACAAATTTTAGAGCTGATCATATATTGCACATATTCTATCCCAAGGTCAAAATTGAAACTGATCTAAAGGCACATTGACAAGTTGGGCTTTTGGGGGAAAGTAGTATTTTGGTCTCATCATCCAGTATCTTTGCTATGTCAGATTCAAACTGATCATCTCTCAACATGGTTTACCGGCCATAGATGTTTTATTATTAGAATACTTCTATACAAATTCTCACTGATAACTGGTCTGGCAAAAACCACCTGAAGGCCTTTAAAACAGACATTAACAATATCCCTTTAATACATCTAATTACATTTCTACTAGTGAGTTTTGCAATTCTCCACGATGCTTGACTCACATTATCTCAGGAAAGAATTAACTGAGTTTTGCGTGAAGTTTCAGAATCACAGTAGCACAGTCACTTAATATGCTCAAATCCACAATAATTGGGAGGAATGAGACATACATCAACGTGCAACATTGTATGTAATATATTAGGGTTTGGTCTAATCTTTCATATAATTTTTCTTTTATTCCACAAGACATTTACTCAAGAGACTTGTTTGACTTGCTTATTAATCATGCAGGTAACTTGCAAACGTTGATTTTTCCGTTAAATTAAAATAACCAGAATCCTTTTAGAAAATCTCTCAGAATATCTGAAGGGCCAAACTTACTTCATCTAAAAATTCTCTAGCAACATTTTGCAGAAGTAAGATCAATGGAACCGAATTCCTATTTTCCTAGCACCAGAGCTATTACAGCCGAAAGATTTATTTAAAAAAAGAAACCAAAATTTCCAGGATTTAAGAACAGACTTTCCTCTCAAAGTTCTGATAGAAAAAATTTGAAGAGGAATTGCAGTTGGAGTTTGCTTTTGGCTTTTACTAGCAGACTTATTCCTTGAGCCAATAGGTGTTAGAAAACTATTTGTAAGTCCTTCCAATAAAGTTTCATGCTTTCAACACAGTAACACAAGTTCAGTTAAGTCTGAATTCATTACTGTAACATCCTATTCTTTTTCCTCAATCTTTTATCATACACTCCATTAAAATAGGGAGCACAGTACTTCTAGATGATAATGAGGAGTTACCTCCTTTTCCGCAAAGTAATGGTAAACACCTTAAGAGAAAAAAGCAGCACAAATTCCCTAAAATGGCTACTTATGGACCACATGATTCCAAACTTCAGAAAAGAAATATCCACTCTTTATTAAATAACTGACAAAAATAACTCATTTGTCAAATTCTTCACTTCTAAGAAGTTAAACCACAACCAACTTTCTAATATGCTTTAAAGCTATGTAATATAGTTTCAGATAGTAAAACAAGTATCTATAGCCTGTATCTAAATACAGATATTCTGCACACATACCAAATCAGACTAAGCTTTTAATGGTACCGAATCATATAACAGAAGTTACAGCCAATGCAGTAAGAGAAAACAAAACATACACATGCCTTTAAAAGCTTCAAATGAGACTTCAGCACTGAAGAGGCATACAGTCTAAGTATTCCATAACACACCAGCACAGGCTAAGAGTTTTTTCACTGCTTGGCTTTGCTTTGAATTCTACAAATACATAATTTTTAGCCTGACTTATTATCAGAATTTTACATCAAGCACTCTTTCCTGAACAAAATAGTTTTGCGTAAGGCTTACTGTTGTGTTTTTCTAACCTCATGTGAGTCATTAAAAAGTCACCTGAGAGGAATACTAGGTAATAATTCCAAATTTACAAAAAGGATATTAGGTATTTCAAATACAAGAAAGTTCAAAAGCCAAATAACTATTGTCTTTTCCAAAGCAATTACTGTCATAAACAGGCCTATGGGATGTAGATGTCGTCAACTATTGTTGTTTAGCAGCCAGATTTAAAGTTCAATTGTGCAAGGAATGATTTTCCACAAATACCCACAAGAGGTACTTTCTTTCACAAAATCACTGCACAGCTGGTCTCATCCACTTTTTATATCTGAATAAGAAGTGGACATGCCCCTCAAATCTCACACAAATCCTGAACATGTGAAACTGTCTGATGAATTTGACCTGTTTTTTCATTGTTATATCCTTATTACTACATTAAAATATGCCAGTAATGACTAAAACTCCAATGCCAACATTACAAATCAAGTTCTTGGATTGTAAGGAATGACTAAAAATACACTAACAATTCCTGAAATTTACATCAATTTGAAGCTTGCAATCTTTCTTTCTGAATACTTCTGGTAGGCTGATCAAAAGTCATCTTTAGAGGACTATTTCTACTTACCACTCTTTAAGAAGTCAACATGTGCCTCTTTGTGATGAAGAAGCTCCACATCATAGTTGGCTGATGTGTTAGCATGTTGTTCTTCCTTTAAAAAGAGAAAGGTAGAAAGAATAAATATAATTCTTTCAGCTAGAGGTCACTGTTTTCATAAATGAATGGTTCTACATTTACCTTTAACTCCAGAAGAAAACAAAAAGTCTCCAAAGGGCTTCAGACAACAACAGGATTAGCAATGTTGAGGAAAGTGTTTGTTCTCTGACCTGTTTAAAGATGCAGCTATCTGCTTTTCCTCCTTTTTCTTTTTTGAAACCCTATGGTTTCCTCTTTATACAAATGTCATGACAGAGTGCATAGTGTAAAATATAGGTAAAAATATGCTTAAGTACTTTTGTTTAAATTAGTGAAGTTAAGGAAGTCTACAACATATTGAATACCACCAGCATTTAAACTTGCTAAGCAGCAACAAATAGTCACTGCAGACTAGATCAGCAATTACTTTCTATAACTAAAAATTTCAAGAATCCAAACCAAAAAACACACTTTGAAATTATAATTTCCTTGCACTTAAGATATACAAGAAGTGTACTTGCAGCTGCAAGTTTATAATTAAAAAAATGGATGTTTGTAAAGAGGACACTGCATCTTTAAACAGCTGCAGAGGACTAGCAAAAACAGAACAGTAACCTTGGTAATTTATTCCAAGTAAAAAAACATCCAAAAA
The DNA here is from genome assembly GCF_964289735.1 of Phaethon aethereus. Taxonomy (NCBI): domain Eukaryota; kingdom Metazoa; phylum Chordata; class Aves; order Phaethontiformes; family Phaethontidae; genus Phaethon; species Phaethon aethereus. The sequence continues at coordinate 76,743,000 of NC_138575.1, forward strand.
ACCACAGAGAACCCAACATAGTCTATTACTATAAGGACAAAGGCAGAAGGGAAAGGCATACCAGCAGCACACAGGTCAGAAAGTTACAGACAAGGTATTTGCAAACTTAACTAACATTTATGCCATGACCCATGTCTAAGTTTCATTAAAGCTGTGAAAATATTCTAGTTTCATACTTTAACTTATAAAATCCATACAATATTGATAGTTTTCAAAGATACAAGTAATGATATGCCCCTGTCATATTTGTTTGGTTTGAAGACTGACACTTCTGTTTCAGTTGTCTCTTGCTGCCTGATCAGAAAATTACTGTAAACTTAATACTTGAAATTCTTAGTTGCACTGATTTCCTGCCAGTAGTGATAAAAAAATATTAAAAATAGGGACATAGACAACTTTGAACAGAAGATGTTTAATATCTATCTTAACTAGATGTATCTCCCACACCCCTGTTTCTGGCTTATGGATCTTCAAACTGGAAAACCTACTGGAAAACCTTTAGTCAAAAATTGGCTATTAGTTACAAACACCTTTATGTTGGGTGGGCATGGTAATGAAACAGAGGAAAAAGAGACTCACTATGCCACTATAATGCACAAGGGTCAAGAATATCTAAACACAACTAGAAAAAGACAAAAGAATCACAGACAAAGTGATCTGAGGTAAATAAGATCGTATTTACATAAAATACAAACAGAACTGAAACAACACTTGTATTGCGACATCAAAAATTGAGATTCAGCAATACAACATTTTGTACTGTGATCCTTCTTTACTTTTTTCCCCCTTTATTTTTACTAACCTGGTCACAGACATTGAATGTGGGCTAATAAAGAAACAAAACAGAAAATATGACATGGAGAGAAAAACAATGTAAAAATTCAATTAAAATAAACAGTAAAAGTTTTCAAACAAATTTAGAAGTGATGCAGCTAGTTATCGCAAAGCTATACACACAACATTACCTTCATAGGAATGTTAGTTATTGTGGTTGAAGCCAGATCAAAGTGCTGTTGTACTAAAACATTCAGTTTTGTAGCCAGATGCCGTCCCGCACGGACACTGTGCACTTCACTGGTTAAAACAGGTGAAAGCTAAAATAAATTGACATAGAGTATATAGTATTAATGGATTAGACTCTAGTATCATGTAACAGTATTATTCATTTCAAATACTAAAACAAAGACATTTATACTGCTAAATTTGAGGGAAAATAACCACCCAAAAAACCCACGCAGTGGGAAACTAAGAAGGAAGAAGCAAAAATTATTTCTCACTCAGTATTTTGCAGGTTATGCCAGTTATTATAGTTGCAGCTGCTACAAACTGTCAAAAAATTAGAAGTGTGCTAAAAAACTTGAGTCATCAATTGTTAATAGGAAGAGTTAGTATCACAACAAGGGGAAGAAGTCCTCTTAATAGCAGCTCTGGGGCTCATTTTTCACTCTTTTACCTGCTGAATAACAGGAACAAAGTCATTTTTATATACCTACCTGTAAACGCATCATATATACACAAGGGAAACAAACACAAGCCATAAGATGCCTTTAATTTTTCCCTAGCTAACAAGGACATTGGTTTTAGGCTTTTGAAAAAAACAAAAAACAATAAAGACTGTCTTCAGAGGAAAGTAGTAGTCAATTTATTCTATTCTGTTCATACTTTATTTTTTAGCAAAACTACAAAAGGGTTTTGTAGAAAAGAATCTCAGGAAGGTAGCTATTACAGTCCTTCTTATTCATGAAATAGTATGCAGGACTACATGCCTTTCATGTTAAAAACAAGACTTTTTCTCATGTCTTTTCTCTTTCTTACAGACAGCACATTAAAATACTGAGCAGAGATGACTGATGAAGAGTAGACTATATTAATAAAATATTTTGTACATACTTGGTTTCAAAGAACCATTAAGCATACAAGTCCAAAGAGCATATGTGCTTGTTACCAAACAACTGAGATGTTTATATATTAATTACTTCAATGCATCCCTTCACCTTTTCATAAAATAATCTTTAGAAGTACCTGTAGGGTACTTCAAGTATTTGATGAACTTCAAGCATATTCTACATTCCTACAATACATTACCCTTTTACTTGGAAGCAGATATGCCTTCCAAGGCTTTTCATTAAAAGGCATCTGTCTGCTAACACTGGAACAACAAAATGTATACACAAAAGCTTATTTTGGTTTCATGAGAAAACCATTCAACCAAAAGGCTAAAAAATGCTAACATGTTAGTCTGGATAACATGGAACACACAGTGCTAAACAATATCCACACCACTCAGTAACAGATATTTGGGAAAACAGGGCTTGTGCTAACTAGCAGCTTATGCTTGAACAGCAGTGAAAGTTACTCAGCTAACCTATTCAACACACCACGTAATTGATGGCTTTACACTGCGTTCCTAAATGTGCATTTTCTTCTCAAAAAAACCAAACCAAAGACTATCATTCTACGGCACTAACGGGCTTACTTCACCAAAAAAATGAATCAAGAGTTATTAATGAAAGAAATTTAAGTAACAATTACAACAGGCGATACCACATATGCACAAAACCTACAAAACAAGAAGACAAAGCATACACTTTAGATGGCAACTTTTCAAAGAACTATCACCTGTACTTTTTCCCTACACCTTACCAGAGGCTCAAAACATTATTGCTGAATACTTAATTTGCACTGTCTATTTTGAGTCTGACATGGTTCCTAATCCTTGGATAGATTTTCTCATTTTAAGCTCCTTACCTCTTTTTTAGGACGATCTGAAACAAGGCTTTCTTCACCAACTGGGTAAGTGTGGATTAAGACCAATTCACATTTCTGAATCTGCATTAAACTTAAAAATAAAAACATTCTATTTAGCCTACAGTGTTGCAGATTATCTCCTACAAATTAGATCAATTGTCCCAAGATTTATCTGATCTCCAGAACACAGAATCATAAAGATGTATTACAACATACATCTTTCTGAAAGCATTCTGTAGAAACTAGGTTACATCCATGTTTTTCAAAAGCACTTCAAAATAAGTTTTTAATCAGACTATTTTAAAAGTATAACATTTCTAGCTCTTCAGATGCTATAGTGTCTTCAGATGCACTGTGTTTCTTTTTGGACTTATCAATGGAATAGATCCTGCTGTGATCTGTTCAGCTTCATTCACCTGAAAATTGAAACTACATCGGATTTGTGTCTCCCAGGTGTGCACAGGTATTACTAAGGGGATTCCAGTGAACATGACAACAACCACCCAAATAGCATGCTTATCTCCTAATGCAGTTGGAAATTTGGAGAGATCAAGACATTGTTCCACATCTCTACCTACAGGAATGAGACCACTTTTCTGTCTTTAGAGTGGATGTAGAACCCAATTCCCTGGGGCAGTATCCCTTATACATACATAAAGCTGCAATTGCAGCAGGTAAATAGCAGAAGCAGGAGTGTCCTATATTTAAGCGCCTAAGGAGCAACCAAGAACAGGATCTCCACCCACTATACACTTTAAGGCAATACATAGTCCCTGGGCCAAACAGTTCACTGTATAATTAGACAAAACACATGGTAGAAAAATGACATCTCAGACAAGATGTAACCTGTATTTCAAGAGATTCTTTTATCTCAAGGGAAGTGTCAGGCAACATCATAATTTAGAAGTCAAAAACTAGTTTCAAAGTAGTTAGCTATTTTAGTCAAAGAAAGATGAATGTAAAATTAATACAGTGTTATCAAGACAAAATGCATCAGATGCATTACTGATTACATATATACAGTATATAACAAGGCACAGTTATGTGTCTCATTTTGGAGCAAGATGTAGAAGGTAGCAACCTAAAGAAATACCATCCTATGAGGATAAGATGATACTGAAAAGCTAATTATTATACAACAGCTCTAAGTCAACAATATCATGATTTGGCACATTCTATTTCACACCAGCATTTATTCAAACAGTTCATCAGAATAAGTTTTAAGTGATAAAAACACATCTGTATTTCATAGAGGATACAACAGGCGCACACAGAATACGAGAAACTACCTTTGTAAAAAGTATACTCACTGATCTGAATTAGCTGCAAGCTTGTTATGCTCGTGAATGGTTTCCTGAACACAATCCTCAAGCATCCGAACATGACTGTCACTAGGAAGAAATTTTATGATTTTTTTAAGTGCAGAATAATCAATTCTGTTCAAAGCAACATACACTAAATGCTCTCCTATTTCAAGTGGGAAACTTTTGGTTTGTTACTCTAACAGACCTCCATAAATTAAACCTTTAATAAGGCAAGAAATGATTTAACAAAGAACACGAAAAAGCTAGCTACTTAGGGCACTATTCATGACAATCAAAAAACAACTTCTAAAAAAGCATGAAATAACTTTTTTAAAATGGTAGAAGCAGATAATACAAACCTTTTCGCATTAGTAATACAGATTATTCTTCCTCTGTTTCCAACACGTTCCGCATTCTCCATGAGCATGGTTCGAGCCTCATGCTGGTATTCTGTTATTTTGCAGAGCGCTTCAACTGCTGCAACCAGACCATGAAGTATGCTGCAGCACTCCGGATCTGCCCGAGGATTAGGTGGCCCAACAGCTGCTAATGCTGCCATCAACTAGTTAAAAAGAAATACATTATTGAAAATTACTTTCTAGCCATTTGTTAAAATGATGAGTTAAGAGAAAATTCATCATCGTAACTTATTTTACATGCAAATTAATATTGTTTAGAGAAAACCAGAGTGAAGACCATTATAAGTTCCCAGCCTTCTAGAAAACATTTGGCCCTAAATTACTCTTTGCAATTAATTTATTAATTGTTACTAAGCCTTGAGAATATTATATTCTCATTTATTACAGAAAAATACATGGCTATAATAACAAGTTATATCTGATATCTGAAAGAAATTGTAACATTATCAGTTGCCAACTGCTTTTATTTTCTGAGAATTTGGAAATTCAGTTCCTCCAAGTAAATTCAAAGTAAATTCAGCACATTCAGTATGAAACAAAACAAGTGCAAAGAGACTATTTACAATATTTTTTTTAAACAGTTTATTTGCCTGTCAGGCAAATGTAAAAAAACCAAACTAAATTTCAAATTCAAGTATCAAATTACAGAAGAAACACATAGGTTATTTCTTCAAAACATTTATTTTAATATGCAACTCTATACTGGATTCTTTTTAAATTATGTGAGGCTGCCTATAGAATAGTCCAGCCTCACAGGCTACTTAAAGTTCTGTTACACAATAATTTCAGACCAGATGCAACAACATTTTAAGTAAATTTATTTCAGATTGAACATAGTAAGCAGCTGCTATTTACTCCAATTAAACTAGACTTACAAAAGAACAGTTACAAAGCATACCTCCTGCAAGTTCTGATCTTCTTGTGTCCAAGAATTCAAGACATGAGCCCCAGAATCACTCACAATGAAATTCACCTGAAAGGATCAAAAAAGCACATGTAAGATAACAACCATTATGGCTACTTCCCCAAATCCAGACAAACATGAACTACACCTCTTCTGATACTTTGGAGATATGGTCAACAACAAACCAAACTAAAAATAAGACAACAAAACCACAAAAAAACCATCCTCTTCAGCTATATTCAGTTACACCTTTAGTAACATTATGATTAACAACTTCTAACTCTAACTATTTACATTTTTAAGCCACTAAATCTCTACACCAATTAGGTAATATTTTCAGTAGAAGAGATATAAAGTGAACTCTAATACTGCAATATTGCAAATCATTCTGTCACAGTAGATCACAGGGGCAAATACCTAGCAAGATTTAATAAACAACATAGCAAAATAAGTTCTAAAGATGACAAAAAAGTCAACAGGAAGCACACCTTCTATCTTAATTTTGGTTTCTCATACCACACAAGCTCCAGTTCAGCCACCTGATTCAAATCCATTAAGCATACACTTGATACAACCCCATAATGGGACTTGACTGTATATTAAATGCTCTAAACCAGAGTTTATATTAAACATTCGTTGTCTGAGAACAAGGACATGCGATCCATTGAGGCAGTGTGGCTGACATGCATTAAATCACTGAACTACCGCCAGTATTTGTTAGTGCCCAGCCTCTGCCTCAGCTGCTGCCTGACACAGCCAGTATTCCACCATCACTATTTTGTGCCAATATCACTGGCACAGGCTTAACTTCCATGGTTATATCCTACTGAAACCAATTTAAATAGCTATAAAGTGTATCAACAGCACAAAGAATTTTTTATATAATAAATTATATATGATCTTTTAATCTAACCAACACTAATGATATTAAAACACTTCATTAAAATATCCCTTATACTATCAAGTATCATATGCAGTGTGGCTAGAACTTACCAGTTTCTTGAAAGGAAAAATATCATACATTATTCTACAGTACTCCATGGATGATTCCACTGAACAGGTCCATAGCGATTTTGATATGGGTGCTAGAGGTATAATTCCTTGGGTCCGATTCTTTACTAACATATCGAATTCAACATGTTGTCTGCAGGATTCTGCCATATATGGGCAGTGATCCACAACAAAAACAGTTTTATGAGACTCAGAAAAGATTTTCATTTTCTTCCTAAAAGAAACAGATACTAAAATTAGAAAGAAATTATAGAAGGAAAAAAAAAAATCACATCACAGGATTACTGTGCAGTTTATATAGTATAAAATTATCTCACTAGAACATACTAGTTGTAAAGATGGTACCTCTTAAGAGTATTTTGATTCCATATTGCATACATTAGCTCTTACAAAACTTTTAAGCTTTTGAAAAAGCTAAAAAATATCAATTTTAAGAATTACATGGAGACAAATACCCTCTGGAACTCTTATTATTTCATGCATTTAGTATACTAGACTTCTAATCAGAAGAAACTATTTTTTCTCAGGAGGCAAAAAATACAGAAAATGTAAACATATACTGTTGAAAAGGAAACAACAACGTTACCCTCCTCAGTTTTCTAATAAAAAGAAAACTTAAGAAAAAAGTATGGAACATGCTTCCTATTTAAAACTTATTTACTAAAATAAGCAACTATACAGACCTTGAAGTAGCTTTTAAGACTTTTAAGTAGATTTTCAGCCTTCATTTGCTAGATACATCTTTCTGTTTTTAAATTAATATTTGCATCTGTACTTTTATCTCTCACTGACAGACACACCAAGTCTGAAATCCCAGTGTAAATGTTCCTTATGCAGCAAGACTCACAGGAGCACCCTTTGCATTCTTCCCAACTACGAAGCCAGAGAACTCTGCATTGAATTGTGGTGCATTTTCCCATTTCACATCAATAAGACTGGGTTTTTACACTGGAAGAAGTACTTTTGAAGCAACTACATCAGATCCTTGTGTTAGGGTGGACACTGTAACTTGGGGACCCAAACTACAGAGGAAAATTAAGCTTAGGCTAGTGCTACTTAGACCAAATTAATCTCTAAACATTCGTCTCATATCAAACTCATTCAACTCCTGGATGTTTTCATAACGTTTCTAGTGCAAAAATCTATTTCGTCCACGCAAACGCCGCTGAATTACAGAGTACAGAAAAGCAAAAAATATATACCCAGGCCATTTAAAAACCTAAAATATTAAAACAACGAGGAGTTGCCCAAGTCAGACGGCAGCACCTCGCTCTGGGGGACAGGTTTCGCCCCCGCCAACGGCTGCAGCTTCCAGGGCACACGCTACACCCCCTGCGGCAGAAGTCAAGGTCGGCCCAGCGCCGCGGGCCCGGCCCAAGAACCGGCAAATCCTTCCTTTAGCCTGGCCGAGAGCCCGAGGGGCCGGGGAAGCCGAGCTGGCTCCTCGACGGCTGGCAGGAGGGCCGCAGGCGACCGGCGGGGTCCGGAGGCGGCGAGGCCGGTCCCCGCCCGCAGACTCGTGGGGGAGAGGAGGCGAAGGGAAGCGCCTCTTACCTGGGCCGGCTCCTCCTCTGATGCACAAGGCCCGGGCCCGCTCCGCGCCGCGCCCGGGCCCGGCCGCGGGCTCGCTCCGAGGAGGAGGAGGGATGAGGCCCGCGGGGCGCCCTAGATAGGGTCGGGCGCGGGCGCCTCCGGCCGGGCGACCTCCATGCCCCTGCGCCCGCCTCCTCCGCCGCCGGCTCCGCGGCGAGCGCGGGGCCCGGCTCCTGCCTCCGCGCCCGGCGCCCGCGGGGGTGGGAGAAGCGGCCGAAGCCCCCCCCGCTCCGCCCACCCCTGAGGCCGCGAGACCCCCGCGCGGCCACTTACGCCGCTGGCACAACGGCTCCCCCAGCGCTGGCGGGGGGAGCGCCTCTCCCCTCACACCCCCCCCCGGGTGTGTGGCGCCAGCCCCACCCCGGGCCCGCTCACCCCCCCATGCCCGCCGCGGCCCTCCGCCGCTCGGCCCTCCGCCTGGGCGCGGGCCGCCCCGCCCTGCCGCGAGACGCCACCCGCACTGCACGGAAGAGCTCGAGGCACACGCTCTCGCGAGACGCCAGAAAGCAACACCCCTTCCCGAAGCGGGAGAGGTATGCAGCGGAGGGGTCGGCCTTTTCTGTCGGAAGTAGCCAATAGGCAGGCGAGGAGAAGTAACTAGGGCCGGAGGGGCGTCTCTCGCGAGAGCTGGGAGCGTCGGCGAGGCGGGGAGCGGCGCCAAGGTGTCCTCTCGCGAGAGTGGCGGGCGCTCGCCCGGTACCGCTGGCCGGTAGCGCGGCCGCCCTCGCCTCACACCGCCCCGCCTACTGGCGGGGACGCGCCTCCCTCGCCCCTCCTCCGCTTCCACCTGCGGCCCGCCGCCATTTGACAGCGGGGCGGGCCGGGCCGGTCGGGGCTTCACCCCCGGCGCCGGGCGCTGCCGGAGCCGCCGGTCATGAGTGAGTGGCGCGAGGCAGGGAAGGGGTGTTTGGGGTCAGCCCGGCCGGCGCGGGGTGGGGGGTCGGGTGTGCCGGTGCCGCTGGGCGCTTGGGAGCCCAACGGACTTGCGTTGGGGCGCGCGGGGAGCCCCTGGGCCGTGACGTCACGAGGGGTGCGAGGGTGGAGGAGGAGCCCCCCTCCGTTGCTGCTGGCTGCGGTGGTCCGGGGCGAGTCCAGCCGCTCAGCTCTGGCTTGGGGAGCCTTCGTCCGCCTTCATGTGCCCGCTGTGTCACGGCAGGTGCCGGTGTCGTGACAGTCCTGACTGGCGCGCCTCAGCATCCGTTCTCGACGGCGGGGAGAGGGGGCCAGGGGGTGGAGGCGACGCTCCCCGAAAGCGAGCTGCCGGGCCGCCGCCCGCTCCCCTCCCCTCCCTCAGCTGGCGAGCGGCGGGGGAACCGCGGGTCTGCTCCGCGCCTAAGCGGGCTGCAGCCAGCGGCGGCACCCGCTGGCGCACTGGGCCGGCGGGCGGCCCTCACCGGCCCTTTTGCGCTGCTGGGAGCGGCGGTGGCGGCGCCTGCTCAGCCTGCGGGACTCCCCTTGGACGCCGAGAGAGCTCATGGGCGTTCGCACCCAGCCTAAAAACTCTCAGAAACTGCGGCGTGGTTCAGCCTGTTCAGCAGTTCACACTGGTCACTGTGGAGAGGGAAAAAAAAACCCGAAGCGTTAAGCTATTGGGGAAAGGCAGCTTTCGGTAAGGATATAAAAGAGAGAAGAGGCGGAAAACTAGAGGAAGGCTATAGTTGTGCAAAAATCTTTCTTCTTTGCTGTTGTCTTGTTTTGTTTTATTTTTAAGGGCAGACGAATTTGATAATGAAAGCAATTAGTAAATAGCAGGAAGTGACGGGAAATGAATATGTAGTAGCAGTATTGCTATGTTGCTGGAGTTGTTGCTCTTGCTGCCTGTTCACCCTGTTGGGCAGATTGCAGACTAACAAATACATTTGCCACTGGGCATCTCTTGTAGGGTAGAGTTCAGGAATCATGAAGTTTACCTACTATAGTCCTCATGCTCATTGAAAAAATTAATATACCATAAGGATTTATTTAAATTAATTCTATTTTATTAATTGGTTGGGGTTTTTTTCACTCAAATGTCCAGGTTAACTCACAGATTTAGATATATTTTAGGATAAGACAAAAGTTTTGTTTTTCATAGGCAGCCAGATGAACAACTAGAGAGAATTTTAAATTCCAAGGATTAGGGCCAGTGTCTTGCCCAAAGGAATCCTAGTCAAGATTTGGAGCCACGATGAATTATCGTGATACAAATAATGATTCTCCTTTTTGAGGTGCAAATCCAGCCTAAAAAGAGGAGATGATGGCCTCTGGCCTGCTGCAGCTGCTGGGCTGTGAGGGTGGATAGTCACTGCTGAATTTGTGTGGCCACATTCCACGCAACGCACACACATGTCTTCCCCAACTCATTCCCTGTGGAAAAGAATGCCAGTGGCTTTGCTACAAGCGACTTTCTTTTTTTCTGGTGTGGTTGGGTTGGGTCAAAATGAGAAAGTGCATGGGAAGATGAATACGTACTGTGTTAAAAAAATTACATTGATGCATACAAATTATCAGAGGTGTTAACTGCATTGTAGTCTGAATGCCAAATGTATTCCAAGCTCATGGAGAGGCCTGAGAGGCTTTGTTTATACTGGCTAGAGAATTCACAACCCATGAATTGAGTTAAAGACTGCTCTTCAAATTCTCCTTAAATATGGATCTAATTAAATCAATTTCTGTAACAGTTTAGCCAGCTAGTGTGGAAGATCATCTTTTGTCTGTGATTTTTATTTTGTAGTCCAGTAAGAACGTGAGACCAGAGTTGGAAGGAGAAATGAGGACCAGGAAAAGCTGATCCTTAAAAACAATGCAGTATAATTCCTTTCTACATAACTTTAAAAAGAGCTCAAACTGCTAAACCAGAGTGAATAAATTAACTGACAAACCAGTCTTCTGGAGAACTTGACTTGATACATGCAATACGTATATACATAATATGGAAGTTAAAATGAAAACTCTAGTTGATAAAGAGGAGGGAATTAACATTAGGAATGTCTATAGGAGGCTTGTACCTGCCAAAACAACAATGCTTTCTATAACACATGAATCACAGAAAACACAGGTTAAAACAGTTGTGCTCTGCACATACACAGAACTCACTTTCTGAAGCTCCTTTATCAGTAAACAAGGCTCAACCTTTCTGTGGTGGTAGGGTACCTAAAAGACCCTTCAACATAGAAAAAGTAAACTAAATGCTGTTATATTACATGTGTTCTGCAGAGCAGAGGGAGCAGCTAATGAAATTACCAAATTTTAAAACGTAGACCTTGCAGGATTCTCTTGAGGTACATGAGAGCTCTTCAGAGGGAACGTTCTAAACTGCTGCTGTCTTGCTTAGTTTTCCCCCACCTTAGTGCACAAGGTCAGGATATCCCTGCTATGTTTGTGAGTCTTTTGAGGGGAATGGTGGAACTTCTGGTGTTTGAAATATCCTTATTTCTGCTACTCACCTGGGACAGCAGGGAAAGGTCAGTTGGGGAAAATGTGAGGATTTCTTTAAGCTTGGCTTAAAGATCCCAGGCTATGATTTGTCAAGGTGCCTAAGATAGCTAGAAAAATCTACTTGGAGCAAGTAGTTCAGGAAGGGCTCACTGACTTTTTATGCTTATAAAAATTTCTCCTTTAGCAAACAACCTGGCTAAGAAATGGATTTAGTTGATATTTCAGTACCCTAAAAAGTTTCCTGAAACAAATATCAAGTCTTATATTAATAAGGCTTATAACTCTAATAGGCCTCTGTAGTTGCTGTCTCATTGCTGAAGAACTGTTCAAGGTGTTCAAGTTCCTTTTTGGCAGAAAAAGTGCAAGGTTTCTTAAAAGAAAATAAAAATCTAGGCTGAAAATCTCAGTCTTGAAACTTAATCTATTAAGAATGAGTATGAAAAAATTCAATGTAAAGGCCAGTGTTTTGGAAATGCTGGTATGTACAAGCATTTTGCAAGTTCAGCAGTTCTAGCAATAGGTAATTTCTGCTAACAACTATGGCAATTAAAAGGCTGGTATTTTAACTATGCAGTTGGTTCTTAGCTAAGTTGCTGTCTTCTTTATCATGTTGAAAATTTTACAGTTTCATTCCATATAGTGATGTTTGCGTTCATTTATAGACATGAAGGAAAACACAAGCCTTTAGTTTTCTGAATTTTCCCCGGGTTATTTTCTCTACTCTGTCAGTTTGAGCTGTTTCTTCTCTGCTCATTTAATTCATTAAAATCTTCCAGCCCACTGTAGTCCTTTGGCATTCACTTTTGTGCTGGATTTATACTTCTCAAATATCTTGAAGTATATTTGACTGGTAGGAGGGCACATTTAAAAAAAAAAGGTCGTATTGAAAAATGAAATAATTAATGTTTCTTTTTTCCTCTGCTACTTACAGAAGGACATGCACTGCTCAGTTTCCATATGTTCAACAGTCCTCTTTTTGCACTGAATATATTGATACTCTCCTCACAACACAAAGTTTACTTTCATTTCCTTGCTCTGATATATGGTCTCAACAGGAAATAAAAAGGAGGAAAAGGAAAGGCAGACTTTAGGGTATTCTGAAGATATATAAATTTTCCCCACTCCTAAAAGACAACAAAATGTCTGGATGTTTCTGAGGGAAAGGTTTTATTCAGCTATTTCAAACTAAACAAAAAAAAAATACATCTATCACATAGATAGCACTTCTCCCTATAGCAAACAGGTGGTCTTGTGAGAATAACGTATTTTCTAATCTTTAGAAATGAGTTGCACAATTGAAAAAGCCTTAGCAGATGCGAAAGCACTGGTGGAACGGCTAAGGGAACATGACAACGCAGCAGAAGCTCTTATTGAACAGACTACAGCTCTTAACAAGCGGGTTGAAGCAATGAAACAGGTTTGATTTTCAACTTTGTTTACTCCATTAAAAGAACAACTTGGAAACACATAATTTAAAATAATTTTTGTGTGCTACTGTACAGTGTAGAATCAGTATGCTATTTGGTTAATCCTTTAATACCATACTAAGTATTTTCATTATAGGTGTGACTATTATCTAAAAATAGGTGGTTTGTATATTTAGTTTGATCCTGTGAAGTTGTCTCTTACTCTAGCTTAAATATTGAAAACTAGCATTTGTTCAAAGAACACTGATAGAAGTGGGGTTGGTATCTTACATACCATTGTATGGTGTCTTGTATTTTGCTCTTCTGTGAAATGCTACTTGTTTTATTAACTTAAATTTGCACATTTAATCATATAGAGGCCCTGTCACGCTTTCTTCTGTTCAGAATACTTTATCTTTTCTCAGTCTCCTTTTGTTTCAAAGCAGCCTCTTAGGCTTAGTTGTGATCATTTCCATTCTGATGTTAAGCTGTTCAAGGAATGTTGTTAGATTGAGCGTGACTTCTACTAGAAAGCTTCTGGAAAAACATAAAAGGTGTCTACTGACTTTCCATATGGGAGTGCATCCTGTCATTTTAGTAGAACACAGGACATGTTAATGGGCCTGTAAAATAACAAAACCCTGCATGTGCTTCATCCCTGTAAAACTAGTCATGCAGAGGCTTCTTAAGTTCAAATCAAGAGTATTAAATTTACCCATTTGTTGAGAGGCAAGATCCATTCATTCAGGTCCATGTGACTTGTACCCATACAGCCTTGTGGTTTAAGGTATTGGGAAGCCACAGTAAATATCTAGAGGTTAACACCTCACGGCTTTTCTTTACCGTATGTATATCAGTTTTAAATTACTTGATGGTGAATTTGACCTGCATTAATTGAAGGTTAAATGATGCCCTCTACACACATCTGAGGTATGAAACTTTTTTAAAAACAAAGGGGATACTTTTGTGTCTCTAAAGGGCAGTACGTCAGCAACACCTTCAGAATTGTTTTTGTTTGGTTGGTATTATTATTTAAAAACAAGCATTATCTTGCTGGTTACAGACTTTGACTGACATTAGAACTGGTCCTTTGTGACTTGCTGAGTAATGCTTGCCTTCGGTTACTCATATGTTGTGGTGGTCTTCTGGGTTTTTTGGTTTTGTTTGTTTTTTTTTATAACTAGTACCAAGAAGAAATTCAAGAGCTCAATGAAGTAGCAAGACATCGTCCTCGGTCTACGTTAGTGATGGGTATCCAACAAGAAAACAGACAGATTAGGGAATTGCAACAGGAAAATAAAGGTAAAATGTGAATATTCTATCCTTTACAAGTTCCAGCCTGCTCCACTGGAATTGGTGAGACTTTCACCATTCATCGAGTCTCAAAAAATTGTTGTAGAAGAAATTTTTTCTTCTAATCTCAATTTGTCAGTTTAACTGATCATAATGCAGTCTAGTAAAGAATCCTAATGGCCAACCACTGGGACTATGATTAACAAAAAGAGTTGTGGAAAATTACTTTTTAGTCCTTATCTAATATTCAGCACAAGTGAGGAGATAAATATAACTTACTTCTGCAATATCTTGTTACACTTTTGCACCTCGAATACTGTGTTCAGTTTTGGGCCCTTCACTACAAGAAGGACATTTTGTTGCTGGAGCATGCCCAAAGAAGGGCAGCAAAGCTGGTGAGGGGTCTGGAGAACGTGTCTTATGAGGAGCGGCTGAGGGAACGGGTTGTTCAATCTGGAGAAGAGGAGGCTGAGGGGAGACCTTAGCACTCTCTACAACTACCTGAAAAGGGGGTTGTGGCAAGGTGGGTGTTGGTCTCTTCTCCCAAGTGACTAGTAACAGAACAAGAGGAAATAGCCTCAAGTTGTGCCAGGAGAGGTTTAGACTAGATGTTAGGAAAAATGTCTTTATTGAGAGAGTGGTCAGGCATTGGCGTGGGCTGCCCAGGGAGGTGGTGGAGTCACCATCACTGGAAGTGTTCAAAAAACATGTAATCGTGGCATTTCAGGACATGGTTTAGTGGGCGTGGTGGTGTCGGGTTGATGGTTGGACTTGATGATCTTAAAGGTCTTTTCCAACCTTAATGATTCTGTGTGGTTCTGTGTAATACAGGTATCTGCTAAAAATAACTAATTTAGGAGCAATCAGGACAAGTTGTAGTTTAAGTGCAGTAGTATAATTGCTTCTGGAATTCTGTACACTGGGAATATACTGTTCCTCCTAGACTGCCTTAGGAATTCTAACAGTTACATTCAGCAAAGCAGTCAATGATCTCGATTTGCATGAATCTTGTCTTATCTCAGGAATTATTTTTCCTTTGACTTAGTGAATTTTGAACACAAAGCATTTTTTAATTCTTATTTTACCAAGCTGCAGATTAAAACAGATCTGTAAACATCTTTCCAGCTTTTGTACACTTATAGTGACTAAAGTTAAGTTCCTCAGCTACACTCAAGATGGCTGATATCAGCTAACAGGACTGAATATGAAGTCATATTAACAAGACCCCTTCTGTTTCTGACTGAATAAGAATTTTTCCAGGGCAGTCACCACAAGACATTTGCAGAGCCTACGTAGATTTTAATGGTGCAAGGAGAGGGGACACTCAATTAAGGGCTTATTTCAGTTTTCTCGAGTACTTTTGCGTTTTGTTTCAATTCTTCTCTGTTAAACTTTAACTGAATTTAAAATTATGTTGGTAGAACTACGCACATCTCTTGAAGAACATCAGTCTGCTTTGGAACTCATAATGAGCAAGTACAGAGAACAGATGTTTAGGTTGCTTATGGCGAGTAAAAAGGATGATCCAAGTATAATAATGAAGTTAAAAGAGCAACATTCCAAGGTAATAACTCCTTTTTTTTTTTTTTTTTTTTTTTTTTTGGCTTTGTTTTTTTAGTTAACACTTAAGTTAGTTTGTAGCGGATCAGTTCAAAGCTTACTTGGTCTCATTTTTTATATCATTGTACTAACAAGTCCTATTTTTTTATAATCCAGTCCATGAAACATGAGCAGGAAACTTGATCCGTCTAGTAAGTCAACCTTACTGCCTTCTGATTTATTTAAGCTTTTATCAAGTAATATTTCATTACTTCATCTACTTAAATTAGTTTTGTTTTGCCTAGGTTTTTTAAGGCAGCTGCCCTGTTATACTTCCAGATGCCCGTAGATCTCAGTAACATTCAAACATTAGGACTGGCTTTAACTTACACTTGTGACTCCAACAAATAATGAGTAAACCTGTGCTTACTGGGGAGAGTAGGAGGAGTCAGTTTTCCAAATTCAATATTCAAATAGATTTTTTTCCCCTAAATACTGTAAACTAAAAATACATTTTTTAAAAGCTCTTTTGAATATTGAATAACTGAGCACACGCTTCTCCCCTCTCCTGCTTCAACCCTTGGTTCTTGTTTCAGTACTGACAAGGATCGCTAAGTAGGATCCGGGGCAGCCTGAGATGCTTGAAGAGTGGTGCAAGTTGCGGGTGTTAGGTGTGCTCCATATTACGGCTTTTGTAAACTAGAAAAGCAAAGGGCCGTCAAACAACGTTTTTGTAAACCATCACGAGGGAGGTACATACGAGTATTGAGCAGCTTTATATAAGGTTAATATATGTTTTTTATAGCATTAATATGTAGTTTAGACTTTTTAAATGTATTTTCAGGAAAATTCATTATTCTAGGTCACTAACAGGTCTAAACAGGAGCTGTCTAATAAAGTATTGTATTACATTTTAAATGAAACGTAATCATCTCAGAGCAGAGCAGTGTAACTGTGTAGACAAACATTAGTTCTAAGTGTTTGATAATCTTTGACCTCAACATACCAAGTCTGCAAAGCAGACTTAGGGTCTGCATACTGGGAAAACAAAGTTTAAGAATTTGATGTTTTCTTATCTCCTCAGAAAATCACGTGTATGTAATTAGTGCCATTGAAATAAGCGGGATGACTTAGGTTGGTGTGAAACAATTTACTGGATTAGAACTATATCTTTAACATAATCTCCTAAAAAATGATAAGTATATACCCTTTTCGAAAGAAGTTACCTTAGCATATAGCATAACATATTTCCAGCCTCAGGAGTACCAAGACAAGAGGGTAAAATTCTGTCTGTGCTGAAATGGACTGTCAAATTTCATTTAGGAACACTTCTGTGTTCAGGTAAAAAAAAAAAAAAATAGAACAATATTATTTAAACAGGAGATTTAGGCTTCAACATTTTGGTTAAATCTGATCCCACAAGAATGCCTGATGAAGAGGATTTATCACCCTTACTGTGACACTTAGAATGTCTGGAATTTCATTATTTATTCTTCTGATGAGCCTTCCATTCAGTAAGACTGAACGATCTTGAAGCAGTGTTTAAATGCCTCTCTCCTGTTAACTAAAAAATCCATCATACCTAAAG
Source organism: Phaethon aethereus (assembly GCF_964289735.1). Classification (NCBI taxonomy): domain Eukaryota; kingdom Metazoa; phylum Chordata; class Aves; order Phaethontiformes; family Phaethontidae; genus Phaethon; species Phaethon aethereus. The sequence goes on from NC_138575.1 coordinate 76,760,222, forward strand.
AATTAATCTCTCACTGTTACCAGTAATTGCTGTTCTCTCAAGTGCCAACTATTAACTTGAATGCTTATTTACAAGAGATTATTACAAAATCATTGATTTCTGCAGATCAAGAAGCACCTCCTTGAAATAGAAAAACAACTTCTTTTAGCAGTGTTGTATGCAAGAGAAAAGTGAGTGTTGGTAGTAATTACCCTGATCCAAGTGTGCTGTTTGAATTTTCTCAACTGAAACAAGGCCTAAAAATGCATGTGGGGTTTTTTTTTTACTTCGGAGAAAAGAAACAATGCATGCGAATAAAAAGGTGAGAGATACAAAAAGTGTTCGTAGATGTTTGAGGCTATCTTCGTAAAGAAACACTTTCATTGCATTGTTTGATGTTACAGCATCTAAGTTTTACACAGCTGCCTTCCAGAGTAGAACCTTACAGTTTGCATTAGCATCCGATCTAACATTAGTGACCTTGGAACAGGCCCTAAAGCGTATTGATCAAGAGGCCACGTAAGCAGGCAGAACAGGAAGGAGGGAGGACAGCAGTATAGCTAAAAACCACTAACTCCTTCCTGGTCCTTCTCAAGGTTACATCCTTGCCAAATCATTGTTACCACTGATCACAGCTTCCTTTCAAGCTAAATTTAGGTTTCATTGGAAAAATATTTCATGTAATCACCTTCACTGGAAACTGAGAAGAAAATAAAGATTTACAGCAAGTTCTTTCTCTCCTGCTGCCGCTCCATGCTGTGAGTTGGGCATTTAATGAGTAAACAGCTAAGCCATAGCTTTGGCAATTGGAATGGCAGAGAGGAAACGATGGGAAGGCCAGATGTTGATTTTAGTAAAGTATATTTGTTTTCGTCAGGTAAGGTTTATGATTCCAAGTGAAGCAGTTCTTTACGGTAGTTCAATCATTTCTGGTAGTTTAAAGGCAAGATGATCATTTGCTAGATCTATGGACCTCCAGTAAAACTCACAATTTAAACCTGGGATTTAATTTTAGTCTATACTGTTCTTCATTTCAGTCCTGCTGTTCTGCTTATCCCGATATTAGTTAGTAACTATTGTGAATTTTGAGCCAAAGGTCAGGTCGGATGTGAATGGGCTGACATGATAGTAGAGTTGGAATAAAAGACAAGTTGAGGAAAAGACAATGCAAAATAAAAGCTTCTGGAAATACCATTAAAATACTTGGCTTAACTGAACAGCAGTGAATACCAAAGAGGCATAGGCTCTTTGTCTAGACCTGCAGGGGAAAAGTAGTAATGACCTTTTAAGCATTTCCTGCTGCTAGGCTGGCCAGCAAGAAAATAAACCGTCACCTGAACCAGCCAGGTCCAGGTAAGAGATCAATTCTGTGCAGAGTGAAGATTATCTAAAACCTAGCTTCCTTGCAAAGGCTGTTAAGCTTGTGTTAATGGCTCCTATCAGCCCACTCCTGGTAGTGGAACAGGGCAAGAGCAAACCAAACTACTGCTCTTTTTTCCCTCCTTCTTGAACATTTCGGTGAGATGCAGTAGTTAGCTAGTTATAATAGGAAAGTACACTACTAGCATTAATGGACACAAAGAGGTCAGTCAGGACACAAAAGTTTTTCTTATAATTAGCAAGGACAAGGACCTCTGAAGTCCAGATCCCAGATAAGATGGAATTGGAAGCGGATTCAAGTGAAAGTAGCTAAAAAAGAGCAAAGGGCAGATCTGAATTTCCTAATATATGCCATAGTAAGGATGGCCACTTCACCTGGTCTTTTTAAGAGATAAATGCTTACCCATGGACTGGTATTGGCTGTACTGGACTTGAGATCAAGTTTCAAACAAGCAGACTGTGCTGTTCTTAGACGAGTTTAGTCTTTCTGCATATCCAACACATGATACACATCAATTCCTCCAACACAGGAAGGCCTTGTCAGAGCAAGCATATGGCTAACTTGTAGCCATTTGAAAGATGTGGAAATCATGGGAGACACAGACATTTAACTGTATATAAAATGCTAATAAAAAGGATCACTGTGTGGCAAACCAGATTTATTTAAATACACAGGACCACAGTGGCTGCTCATGCTCTAAAGTTATAGAGAACTTGTTTTCTCAAATTTAGGCCTGTGTTTCCATTTTTATTAAGTGGCACAGCGGTCAAAATGCACATTTAATGCTTTGCTTATTCTTAATAATACAGAAAATATATTACTAGAGCTGACATTATGTTTATGTCTCAGGAGCTGCAAGTGCATGTGGACCAAATTACGGAAATGGCAGCAGTAATGAGAAAAGCCATTGAAATTGATGAAAAGCATGGCTGTAAAGACCAGGAACGTATCACTCAGCTTGAGGTAAGTATGGAACCAAAACAGGAGTGGCACAAATAGCAAGGGTGTAAATGTTACCACAATTACTTATATTGAGTTACTGTATCTCTTGTGAGTTACTGTACCAGTTGCTCACACTGCCATTTTGTTACACTTTCCTTGTTAGGGAGACCATAGGTCACTGTAGCTTACTGTCAAGTTTTGCATAGGTGATACTTCATCACCAGAAACCAGTGATTTCTATTTATATACTGGCTTAAACTTTCTCTTTTTTTAAGTCTGTGTAACAAAAAGGCTAGAAAATAATAAAAATTCATCCTAATGAGTAAGACACTAGGATGCAAATAATACCACCTACACCTTTGGCTTTTAAGTATTCTTATTTTTTTAATAATAATTTTGTGCTTGAAGGGGGTCTCAGTTGCTTATCATTGGAGGGTGAACACTATTGCTCTTTAAGTGCTAGCAAAGCGATTCATCATGGAACAGGGTGTATGGAAAGAACAGGAGATTTTTTTTTTAATACAACATTTGAACTTAATTACCCTCTTCTTACTCCTCTTTGTGTTTTGAGCCTTTTTTTTTTTTTTTTGATGCTTTAATGCCCATTCAAGAGAACAAGAGGGTCAGAAACCTGATGTTCTTAGTTTTAAAAGATAACATAGCACTACCTGACTGCAAATCAGTATTTTAATCCTTATATGTATGTTTGGAGTAGAAGGGAGGGGAGCTTATTAGTGGAGTTCTCTTGACTTCTTTCTGGAGTTCTATGAAATGCCTTTTCTTTCTCTGGTTATAGCAAGAAAACAAAGGCTTAAGAGAAATTCTTCAAATAACTAGAGAATCATTCCTGAACCTGAAGAAAGAAGATGCATCCGAGAGTACGTCTCTGTCAGGATTAGTAACAAGCAGTGATTTGAGCCTGAGGAAAAGCTAAGGACTCTGGAAGTCAACAAGCTTCAATTGCACACTTTCCAAACAGAGTATCAGGGGTCACTTGTCAAGCACTTGTTACTGAATAGGGCACCAGCAAGCTAATGCATCTTAAACTCCAGTTTAGTGGCTTTTATACTGTGTAAAATAGATGAAAATCGGTCTTGTACGAAAACCTTAGAGACAGATTAATTGCCATAGGTCTAACTTCAGGAGGAAATGGATTCATGCACTTACTGAATTGGGAATTATTTTTATATGAAGTCATTTTGCAGATAAAAGACAAGATTTCACATAATTTACGTAATTATTGCTCACACAAAGTTTCAGTGCTCCTATTATATAATAAAGGTAAGATGTAAAGTCTGATCTCTGGCTAAAAAGTAGTAACTCGTGAATATGCTTTGTGCATGATCCACATTATGTTTTTTCCTTTTATTAAGTTTTTAATAAATTCTCATTTTGCAACAAGCCTGTTTAATGGAGAGGGTACATAGGCAGCATAAAACTTAAAGGATTTCTGTTATTTAGCCATGGGGTATCCTGTTCAAATATAAGGCAAATTGTTTAAACATAAGTTATGCTTTTGCAGTTGTTCAAAACTTTTTTTTTTAAATTGAACAAGATACTTTAAAATACGTATAACTTAATTGTATTTTCAAAACATTAAAAGAGCTTCTTCCACTTTATTGTTTTCTGGAACACAGGTAGCATAGTATAATTCTGACTTAGCTTTTACTTTTATGAGAGAAAACCAGGCTCAGTTCTTTGTAGGCAAGAAGCCACATTAGTCCCATCTGTTTCTTCTCCAATTGCCTGCCCAAACTTCCTCACTGGGAAGCGGCAATTTGAAAGCACCTGAACAGTGGCAGCGAAGTGCCTAGGGGAAGGAGGGAGAAGCTCTATGGCAAAGTTGGCAGCCTGCAATCAATAGTCTTAATTTTTCTTTCTTAAATACTAGTCATCAAGAAGGTTTTTAGGTAAGTTTCAGGTATGTTTGCCCTAGGAAAAGTTTCAATATGCTATGCTGACAAATAGACTGCTGGCTTTTAATCCTGAAATACTTGCAGAAGTGAAAAGGAATTGGCTTTTCTAGATCAAAGTACAACTTATGTGGTATGCAGATACGATAGAAGTGCAGCACAAGGCAGGCTTGTAGTAAGGAGGTGCCAAAATAATTCATATTTGGCGTTTGTCAGACTACCTTGAGTCAAGGTAGCAAGAACATTCCTAGTACTGATGCGTATCATCGCATTTTGTCCAGGATGTTAATACATTCCTTACTTGGAATGCATACTCAAAGCAGCAGAGTAAAAGCTGTCAGCCACAGAAAACTGTAGATCTACAAATGCCAGCCACAGTTTTTTGGCTGCTAACTCATCTGGCAAAATGAGTTGAACTGTTCTGAAATCAACTATTAAGTAATCAAATTTGATTTTAAATTACAACACAGAAAGACTTAAGCATTAAGCACTTGTAAGTGTGGCAGTTTTAACTACAACTTCCTTCGACTCAGTACAGCTTCCCTGGGCTCAAGGTGAATGCACCATAGGTCTAAGGGTGAACTTCCCATTCCCCATGAACCAATTTATAGGGAGCTCAAGATTTTTGTTCTGTTGCTGTCCTCCTTCCTGTAGTGGTTTTAAGAGAAACAAGGGACATAGTGGGAAAGAGGAGTGTTTAGCAGAGACAATAAATGCTACTTTTCAATTAACTAATACATATACCAGGAAACACAGGTGAAGAGCTCAGAAAGGGCAGATAAAATCAAGCTCTCCACATTTTCACAGCAATTTTTATAAATGGAGAAACTGTGCTACTTCTCTTTCCAGAGCATCTTGGCTTGTTTCTAGGCTTAAGAATATATTGAAGACGTTCACGTGCATGGAAAAAAAACCAAAACCAAACTTTCAACCATTTCCAAACCTGCTAAAAGCTGGGGGGAGGTTTTTTGGGAACATTTTAGCTCAAGCACGCAATCTACTTGTGTGCTATTATTATTATCTTTAGAACTTTGCCAATGCTTCTATAATTTTGATTTTTGCATTTCTACTGTAGCTTGCAAGCTGGTGACTTGTCAGAAGCAACATCTTTTCTTAATGGAGTGTGTTTTGTTGTTGCAAACTTACGAGAAATGTTGGGTCTGTTGATTAAGTTATTCTTTTTAGAAGTGTCTTTTGAGCCGTTGACTGGTATCAGAGGCATTTATATCCATTTAATGCTGAATGCAGCTTCATGGCTGAGTTTCTGGTTTGTCTTTCAAATACAGTCTCTGGAGTTGTACAGCAGAGAAGAGTGGTTAGTCTGTGGCAGTTCAAGGTTGCTCTATTATGAAATAATGCTTGATTAGTGTTTATTTTTGTAAATTAAAAAAAATGTGACTTAATTTATCTCCTCCTAGTCTTCACGTTTGATATGTCTCCCCTGTCACTCCCCTGACCTGATCACTTTAGGATTTTAAAGAACCTTCACAGTGTGTGGGGTGACTATTTTTCATTGCATACCTGTTATTTTTGTAATGCAGATGGCTTGAAAAGAATTTATGGTTAGAATTGTGTACTGTACAGTAAACTTATTTTATCAATAAAGTTGATTGAAAACATTGATGTCTTCATGATTAAAGGTACTTAACCTTGTTAGTAACATGTAAGAATAAAAAAAAAAGACATCATTTCACCCTTTATTCAGCTTATTTTTAAAATTTAAGGCAGGCAGGCCAAGTTCTAGTGCTTTTTTTTTTTCTCCTTTTGCTATGTAAAATCTTCATTTTCTCTTGGAAAACTAATACTCATTACTCATCTTTCAAATGAACTGCTGGAACTGTTTACTAAATAGGAGCAGTAAGGAGAAACAAAAAGCAGGACCCTGGGCTTTGATTTTTTTCTGATCAAAACATTTTTTGGTACAGAGAGGATGTGACAGTTGTGGTTTTCTCCTTGAAAATAAAAAAAAATAGCACTTTGACTTGGTGCGAGGTCTGGGTCATTTCTCTGACATGTAAGTGAGAAGGTCAGTGGATTAGTGTCATATGCTGACAATGTAACCTTTTCCTCTGCTTCCTCCTGATTTCTCAGAACAGAAACTTTTTTCAGTATCTTAAGTTCTGTATTTAAAGACAGGTAATAAAGCTAAGTCATAAACAGGTGTAGCAGCTATTCAACTGAGGTGAAACTGAAGAGCAGCTTGAAACTAAAGTAGGCTGCTTTGTATAACTAAAAGCTTAAAATAACTTTAGCTTTTTAAACACATTGGATTAGAAGATTATGTTAAAATACAGCGGTAATGGCACTGTTTTCATGCAGAATTACATCTCTGTAGATGACCAAAATAAGATTTACATTGGCTTAGGAAGTTTTCAGTTTTAGTTAGTAAACATAAAGCTTTAAAATAATTTCTGCCAATTAAAAAAGAATTTCTAAATCTCCTATTTGAGTGTAAGACACACACTTGTTCTTTCTGTGGCTGACAGGTGGTTAAATTGGCTAACCAGTCACAGTAGGACAGCTTGCATACAGCGCCAGTGGGAAGGCAACACAGGAGAGCAGAAGAAATCCTAAACTGGAAGTGAAAGAACATGGTAGAGGAGTAAGCTTTAACACTGGACAACTTCATCAGCCTTCTCAACATCATATGTTGGTCACGCTTAAATTCTGGAAGAAGCATCAAGCTATACACTGCCACCAGAGACAAAAAAAAAAAAGGAGAAAAAGCAAAACGATGGAGTGGGAACACTATTCAGATGTAGGTGTCCAAAAGCTGCCAGCTGTCTGCACAGCTGTCACAGCAGGCACTGTCTCAGAGGGATTCCATTTAACTTTGTGCAACCAAAACTGTCTCATCGTTGTCCTAGAAAAATCTGTACGCTCTCCCACACAGATCCCCAACCCAGCCCTGAACAACTGCCTGCTGTTATTTAGAGAGCAGAAAAGTAGATTCTCTGTAATGTCAGAGGACAACTTGCTAAACTTGCCCTTCCAGAACACTGAGGTGTTTTTGCACATGTTCCAGGCCAGAGTAAGAGAGATACAGAAGGGACCAAAGAAATCCTTTAAGCCTCACTTATTTCTTTTGCTATTGCAAAGAAAAGCAAAGCTTGGATAATGGTAATTTGGCACTTGTTAGGGAAGCAGGAAGGAAGATGTCATGGATTAGCAATAGCTACAAGATCTGCAACACTGAAGAATGATTTTGGGGGATTCTTAACCTAGCCTGCTGCCCAGATGCTATAAGCCAAAACATATCCCTTGCACTTCACGGTTAGGAGCAGGAGCATGCTAACCTAGTCCTCTAAACATTAAAGAGCAATTAAAGAAAGAGTTTTAAAAAAAAAATACATTTGAGCCTACTTAAGGAGACCTGACAGAGGAAGAGAACGTTTTCTTTATGACCAGAGCTCACCAGGAGCTTGCCCAAGAGCAGCAGTGAAGAGCAGATCTCACATTGGATGTAGGAGAGACCAGAGCAGAGACAAAGGGTCATGTTCTTCCCTCTGCAACACACAGCACTCAAACAAGGAAACTGTAAAAACACCTTCTCTCCTGCCCAAACCCGATGCCACCAGAGGTCACTGCAGTTGGCTGAGCTTCATGACTAGGCCCTGCTAGGAGTTATCAGCAGTTTTACCACTACAACCTACCTGTTCAGCCAAGTTCAGCCCTTAGCCTCTAATTAAAAATAAGAGCACCCTCCTGAAGAGCTACTGATGTCTGTGCCATGTAATAACAGGATTTTGGTCCTCGAGCAGTTTTAAACTAAATATTGCTTTACCCTCTGTTTCAGTATCCAGTTGCTTGGGAGTTTCATACAGCTTTGGCAATGCACAGGTGCCTCAGACACAAGAACACAAAACCGCTTGAAAGCAAGTCAGCGAACGAGCTGGGGCATGTTAAAGTCTCTCTGACAGCAGTACCAGAAAGATGTCAGCCAGTTAGTGTATTTCACAGGACTGAGTTTTTGTTTCACATTGGCACTCCACAAAGTTTGCATTCTGCTCAGGTTTCCCAAAGCTAGGCTTGCAGCCACAAATGGCAATAGTGTTAAGCAAAGACAACATTTTCTCCAAAGCCTCTATCACAGGTTTTATGTAATACCTAGCAGCTGGGTCCCCCAAATGGTTCTGAGTGCTTTAAAATCTGATGTATGCAACACTTCTACCAACCAGTTGAAAAGATCCAAGAACAGGGACTAACCCTTTTGCTTCCAACCAAGCACTAGCAGCAAGGACAGTTAGACTACACCACAATCTACACCACATTGTTCCTCCCAGTATGGAAAGCCACTTGCATAGGATATGTAACATCAGAGATGATGAAGGAACATTTATTTTGTGGGCCCCTTCTATAATTTCCCATAACCTGCTCCCAAATCAAAACGCAAAGTTTAGGTGAAGGGAGAGTTTGTCTTCCTCCCCTCCGAAGTAGACCTACGGGAAAAGTGGTTTGCTTCTATTTTCATTCATGCTTTCTGAACATTTGGGGAAGCAGGTACACAACCTGCCTTACTCACAGAGCACTGGAGTCAGGCTGGCTTTGTGTTTTTAAGATGAGGAAGGAGACACAAGAACAAAGGAAGATCCTTTCTTTGAAGAGATCAGTGTCCTTGAGTCTACTTGTGCCACAGCTTGTTCAGCTGCTAGAAGTTAGCATGGGTGTGAGAGTGAGGAGAGGAGGAAGACAGTTTCTCCTGCAGATACGAGGCAGGACTGGAACACATGCACACCTAGGAAAGCTCTACAAGCAGCTAAGGCAAATTCCATGATGTGATCATTGCAGCATTATTACAGTGCAGTAAAGACTGCAGAAGACTCAGTGAAAGAAGTGTACTGGAGCCATCATGGCAGAAGAGTTCTCTACAGCGGCAGCATGTAGATCATCATCATACTCCAGAAAGCTTCAGCTTACATGAGGCTTCAAAACAGTTGATTTTACAGGGGAATCACTACCGAGAAGATAGTTTGATAGATTTAGATTCCCCAGGAGCATCACACAGCATTATTTTAACCTAGCACAACTGCAAGGTAGTGCAGCTAAACACAGCAAGGCAGTAAATGCTTCCAATGAGAGAGTCTGCAGTCAGAACAGAGGCATAGCAGAGTAGGATCCAGTTTTCTTTTCGCAATTGCCTCAGGGGGTACACAAAAAAGTCTTGCAAGTTACCCCTTCAACACCTCAGTGGACCAGTTAGTGTATTCCGATTATCATTGCTATTACCCACTATGGCTTACAGAATATGGAATACATTCCCATCTCATCTCTTAGCAGTATTAAAGAGAGACAAAACCTCCAAGTCAGGATCTCAGAAAGTTCAAATCCTTGTTCTGCCATAGACTTCCTACATGATCTTGCAGAATAGTTTCCAGTCAAGAAGTCGATGACAACCACCCCTTTGCTCTCTAGAATCCCATCTGACAAAGCTATAAAATGTCTCTTCAGACCATGCACTTCCTCATTGGTTTCAAACAGAACATAACCACACTCTCTGCCTGCAGGTGTCACTACAACTACAGCAAGTCCTTACAACAGGTCAGCTAAGCTCCCCCTCACCTCCTCCCTTGAGAGGCTAAGGAATTTTTCAAAACATACTATCCCTATCATACCAAAGGTAGAAGCCAAGTTGTAAAAGCATCATTGAATTCAAAGAGACCCCCTTCAGTTCCAGTATTCTTTCGAAAGACATCTTTATTATAAAAGATATAGAAAATTAGCATCAAACTTGTTTCTTCCACAATGTTAATAACAGCAGTGATAAAAAAAACAAGGTAAACATTTAAGAGCATTTGTATACCAAATAAGTGTTTGCTACTTGCCATCAAATACGGCAAAGACATACTCAGTATCAGTGCAGTAAGAGCAGTCAGCAAGCATCAGTCTGCCAGAGGCCAGGGAAAGAGCTCCTCATCTACCCCCTTGTGCCACACAACAGTGCAGTGAAGCAAGACCCAAATTGCAGTATTTCAGCCTTGTTCTGCTGTTTAAGGCAGATGTTCCAGCTCCAAGCAGTCATGGGATTTGTCTTTCTAACCATCACGATAAGCTCAGTCACCTCAGATATTATGTCATTAAGCTTTTACTCCTTAAAGGAAAAATGGCCAGTAAGTATTGTCATTTTAAAGTCATTAATTCCTTTCTATTGCCAGAATTAGCTTCCAACTGAGTTCCCAGATAAAGTTCTTTTGCCAGTCTCCTATACAGAGAATTGTTCCTTGCATACTTACTACCAAGAATTTAAAGTAGTTTCCACCACTAGGGTATTCACTCATGGTGGTTCCATTCCGGTAACCGAACAGACATTCACTTTCGGACAGGAAGGACTACACACTTTGCTGCCCACACTAAAGGTACAAAGATAGCGAGAAGAATATGGAAGAGCCACCGTAACCTGTATCAAGATACAGGATGCAAGACTTCAACCATCATTTAACGCATGACAGATCACCACATAAACACTGAACACAAAGACCAAGATTGGGCACTGGGGGCAAGGGCAGGTAAAACCAAGGACAGTCTCAGGACTGCTTGTGCATTTATGTGAACCAAAACCACAATGCTCCAGTTTGCATTTTGAAAATGGACGTTTGTTTTGGTTTTAAGGAAGTGAATAAAGCCACCAATTTTTTGACAATTTGCCGATAAATTGCCAGCGATTGCAATCCTCCGCTGAACACAAGAGTGGTCCCTTATCTGTTTTTATACTGCATTCTGCTTTGGGCAGATGCAATCCAAATTGGTAAGGAACACATTCAGTCAACAAGGATCTTGGTCAGTGTTTTACTAACTGGAGGCTGTTTTCACCCCTTAAAGGCAAAATTAAAAGATCTATTGATTAGATAAAAATAGTTAGTGTTTCAACCAATTCCAGGAAGAAAATGCCATTGGCTACAAAGAGCTTATTTAGTTTTTTCTTTTATGACAGCACCATCAAAAAAGGTATTATACCAGAGCAGAAACAAGTCACAGGCTGTTCAGAAAGCAAACAAGGAGGCAAACCTCTTGTGTTCTCTTAGCAGTCATCTCTGCACAGAGACCAGATGACCAGCTTGCTACAGAACCATCCAAAAGCAAGGGATAAAGTCTTCTTATATTGGATCAGGTCTGCTTCCTGAGCACCAGTGTGCACACTTACAACAGTTAATTCAGTGCAGTTTAAATTCAAGTCACTTAGTTAAGCTTGCAAGGTTTAGTAATACTTCATGGAAACAATTGTGTCTGCAGCCACACACTTTTGTACCTATATTTGAAGGTGATACTTCAGTTCCTGCTAGAAGACATCCTCCTGCATACAGTCCTTATCTCTCATCCCTTGCAGTTTGACAGACTGCTCACCTTCAGGAGCAAGTCAGGCAGTATTTCAGCAGTGGTCTCCACACTGAGAGGGAAGAACCAGCATTGTACAGGTTGCTTTCTAAGGGCTGTTTTATACTTCACATACCTAAACATCAAACTAGATCGCCACAAGATAAATACCTGTACTTGACCATTAGTACAAGATTCTGCAGCTAGACATAGGCATGTTACAGCAGGCTGAGGGGGCCATTGAGGAAAGAGTCAAACCAGCATAGATGTACCCGATAGATAACTTTTCTTCCAGGTTGGGCAAATACGATCCTCTTATTAAACAGGACAAGTTGGCAGTGGCAAATCCTGCACCAGTGGCTGGTTTGCTGGTGATCACTCATCTCACCATTCCTAGATTCTTTCTCTCTGTTCCCACCAGTTATTTAGCAGGTTACAGAAGCAATGGAGTTCTCTCACCAGCTGGCTGCTCTTTCTGAAAAAACTCTTTGATATGCAGTAGCTTGTTATGAATCCTCTCTCTTAGGGGAGGGATATGGTGGCTAGGGTCTAAGACATTGGTGCTTCTGCGCTCCCTTTCCCGCTTCCAGGTGAGATAGGGGTGTGGCGGGAAGGGCACTTCGCTTCTCTCTCGGCGAAGCTGCACAGTTACTCCGCTGAGGGCCAGCATTGTCCATACTGACAGGATAATGAAGTCTGAAAAAGAGAAAACAAACAGATTCCTGTATCAAAGCAGAACCTTCCTTCCTTTCCCAAGCACAAACATTGAACAAGTTTAGCGACAGAAAGGAACGAAGTATTGTCTCTGCATCCTCACATGCCTAGAGTAATTCCATGCAAAGGCAAGAACACACATGGAGTTCAGATGAGTCTGTTCAGTCACCGTAATTGGCCTTACTGCCCACTCTGCAAAGTCATCAGCAAGGTGGTAGTCCAAGCCTGAGAAGCACCTTTCACAAGGGCCTCGATCACATAACACCTGCTGGAAGGTTAGTGCCTTTGAGTCTACTCAGTATTTCTTTTGGAGGACTAGAATTTATCATCTCTGTATTAAATCTCACACTGTACTTACTGTGTTCTCCTTTCATCCCTTCCTACCCTCAACATTCACTGTTTACAATGGAACCAAAGAGGCAGTGGTTTTTCTTTAGAAAAAAAAAAATTAAGAGCAGTACTCACCATTTGTTTGAAAAGGGACATTGGTGTAAGCTCTGCTGAAGTAATCATTGAGGACCCTTCTGAGTAGGTCTAATGTGATGTAGGCAAGGCTTGTGTAGACATAACAAGCAATAGCTAGGATCACTGCATAAGAGCCTACTATTCCAGAGGCCAGTATGTTCAGCTAGAAGGGGAGAAAAAACACAGCTTTAGAAGACTGAAACACTATTTCCCACCTCCTCAAGGCAGTATTGTGTGTCAGTTCTTCTACAAGAAATTAGCTGTACACACCTGTTATCCAGACATCCCATTAAGACAACAGAAGTCAACTAAATGCAAGTGTTAGCGGATGCTGTGTGCAACGTTGCAAAAAGTCATTCCTTTGCTTATGGACCATGTAGCCCAAGTAGGGCTGAACATGAACTGTTCCTTAGAGCTGGCCTTGTGCTGAGCTTCACGAAGCTGTGTTATGTCTTCTACACATATCCCACAGGACCACATTTTGCATTAATAAGTCTGTCATACCTTCCTCCCTCCTCCCAAGGTGACAGCGCATGTTACTTACAATTCTTGGACAGCCAACAAAAAGCACTGGAATCATCAAGGCTACAGAAGAAAAGGTCACCCAGAACACAACATCATCACGGAAGACCCTGTAGTCTCCTGCAAAGATACCATATTCCACACATAATTTAACAGTTAGCAAAACATTTCCTTTTTTATTTTGCAAGTGGTTGAGGATGAGGTTTTTTCCCCCCCAAAATTCCATACATTCAGAAATATCTGGAGTACAGCGTGGAAAAGTACATGTAAAGATGCATTGTAACACAGTTATTCAAACAAGAACAGAAAGAGACTGTCACAGTTGAGTATAGGTCCTGTCAGAGATACCACTCATCAATTCCTAAAGCTTTGCTTACCCTTTTGCAGTAACTTCCAAGAGGGAACATAATAGCATAAGGCACAGGCAGGTGGCTGTTCAGGTAGTATTTAAAAGGCGGCCTAAGTACGGGGGGGGAAAAATATTGCAAAAAGCTATTTGATGGAGTCTGTGTAACAAAACAAGAAAACCTATGTTGAACTGCATCAGTCTTTGCAATCCAGGAAACAAATCTGAAACTTCTTCCCTTTTTATCAGAGCTTTTTAAAAGCGAAAATGGGAATTGTTTGAAAAGATTTACAGATTGGATGACTCTTTGGCATTTGAGCTGCTTTTCTTGAGTGAAGGATTTGTAACATAACTAGCTTATCTTGGAACAATGACAGAATTACTACTTATATGGGGTAAAAAGATGACCTAACCAAATCACGGTAATTTGCCTCATTGTGGGTTTTTGGATTGTTTTTGAGAGTCTGCCTGTGTCTGGGACAGCAGATCTTGTCCACAAAAAAAGATTTTTGGTGAAGTATATGTTACTCATCTAGTAAGAATGGTTAAGTACCAGAGTACTTCTGCCCAATAAGAAGCCATTTTATTGCCTGTATAGGTTTATAATCTATAAATATGCATCTGTAAGTTTGACTCAAGTATGGTGCATGTGCAGCCATCACAACAACACAAGGCAACAAACTCTTCTGGCTTTAGGAAGAGTTAAGTCACTCAAACACTACTTTGCTCCCCGTCCTCCTTTCTAAAGCCTGTCCATTAAACAGAGGGGACAAGCTGATCCCCAGCTGAGTCACTGTTTTACTCTAATGAAGAGCAACCAGGGACTGCATGGATTATCACAGGATTGTGGCTCCAGTCAAACACAAATTACTGGATAAAAACTGTCCCACCAAGGGATCTGAAGTACAAGAGTTTAAAATTACAACTGAGAAAGCAGTGTGGCTGATGCTCTGATATCCTAGAAGGATTCCAGCTCAGCAGCCTTGCTTGCTTTTAAGTGATTTTTCTATTGTTTCTCTCAAAGTCATTCTAAAGACCCTGATGACGTCAACCCAGCTGCAAATACAAGTTTGACCCTTAGAGCACAGTGCTCCCAGAGCCTTGCGTTGTAGTATGGTGAAAGGTAGCAGCAAGAGCTCTTCTTAATCCATGATGCCTTTATGCCTGAAGCCTCCAAATTAGACTGGAGATTTTCTACTGTAACTTGTTCTGGATAGAGAACAAGACAGACCACAAGTGTGTGCCTGAAGTGGAGCTGGTGTCACAGACTGCCAAGATGGTATGCGGCTTAGGTAGGAAGAGCCTCAGCAAGTTCTCTGCAGAATGAGCAGTTTCCTTTTCCCACCAGTGCAGATTCCCCCCAAGTAGTTTTAATTACAGCACACCTGAAAGAAGGCTTCAGTTACATCTCTATTGCTCCCAACACTGAAAAGGGAAAGTTAGATATAATACCAAGATAAACCAGATAGCGGCATTCACCTTGGAGCCTTGCAGTGTCCCTGTAATACAGCAGGGACACATCACTCAATAGCCAGCACTTTGCAGCAGACTATTTCAATGCATACCTAGTGGAGTAAAGAAAACTGTTGATGAAAAGAGAAATCCCAGCACAAGTCCAATAATAAACATACAGAGTAGGACAGAGCCAAATCTCCACCAACTTGCGACCAGGAAAAGCCCTCCAGTAATTCCAGCTACTGCTGTCAACATAAGACGCACTGAAAAAGAAAAGGGGAAATTCCAACACTGAAAACATCAATTACTGCAATATACAATAACAAACTCAGCAGCTTTATTTACATGCTTGATTTTGCTATCCAATGAAAGCTTTTTCAAAAAGCCAAGAGTAGCAGTATTTACCTCATGCATTTCACTTAGACTCCAGCATGCACCTGAGGATGTGCTACTGAAAGAGTGGCATAGGACTAGAATGAAACTCTTGCTACTGTGTACATCAATACCTTGTGTTCCCAGGGCAGTTATGGTTGCAACAGATAATGCACATGTATGAAAAAAGTAACTGAGTTAGGACAAAGACGAAAGGAACTCATTCTTGCTAGTCTAACAGGCAGGATGCAGATCTTCCACTCTGTCATTTTACAGATGGCATTTGCATTTGATCTGAAACCCAGATCCAATCATTATGAAAGAAGTAGGAAGTATGTTGCAAATTTACAGAGTTTCTAAAAACCTGTATCATCCTTGAACAGATATTCAAATTCGTCTTTTATAGTTGCAGCTATTAATCCTGCATTGCTATTTGATGTTGGAAGCAACAGTTACTCTATTGCATATTCAGCTATTATGGTAATCAGAGCTCAGTTCAAGTACCCAGGTATCATCCTCCTATGCTTCCTAAGGCTGTCCAACAACAAGCACAGCTGAGATTTTACTTAAGGGATTCATAACAATACTTTGGGAAGAGCACAGAGTATCCCAACACATCTACTCACCATCATAACCAAGGCCAGTTACCCTTGTAATGAATACAAAGAAGAAGAATCCTGCAAATATGAAGCCCATGAAGAATAAGTCTAGAGAAGAAGGAAAAAAGATTTAGTATGCTGTCATATCACTTCATACCAAGCCCACTTCAGTACATCTTCAGACATCTTCATGTTACAACAACAGAACATATTAGCTCACTGGCTGAGAAGCACAAAAAAAGCCAGACAACACTTTGTTCTGGGAAGGGGTGTCCTCAAGTACTTCATGTAGTGTAATAGATAGTCGAACAATCACATACTTATATTTATATTGCCCATCATGCACCCTAGTTCTACATTTCTATTCTTTGCATACCAGAAACTTCTTGCTCCATGCTTAAAAGCTCTGATCCTGTAAAAGCAAAGTAGTGGACCTAATTGGCATGTAAACACTATCACGTGAATCTTAGTAATAGCACCACCATTCTAAGTCACAGCAAGTTACGTCTATGAAATACTAACCAGACTTATAAGAAAAACAACCAACATTCAGTACCTGTTTTCCAGAACCTGTGTCCAAAATAGCAAGTGAAGAGACCAAGAACAGCAAGAACAGTGAAGAATACTTTGGTAGACAGTTTGCCTACAAGGAAAAAGAAAGGGTTAGTAGAGCATTCCACCTACTGGTCCCAACAATGAGACTAAGGTAAGGTCAGGTTGCTGTCAAAGTCTGACAACTTAACAGCTGTCACTCCTTCAGACACACCATATGAGCAGAACCGCAATGCCTGAACTAACAGTTATCTTGATAGGACCTCTAACAGAATCCAGTCTGATTAAGAAATCAAGAGCTTCCTCCTTACTCAAAAGACTGAAGTTTCTGTAACAACTAGTTAAGTAGCTGGAACTTGCTGTTAACACAGCTTTACCTGAAAATTCTCTGCTCAGCTTTAAAAAAGGGACATCCAATCGTCTATAAAAATCAGTGCTACAAGATCAAGCAGCAGTCTCTATTACTGCAGATTTCGCCATAGTCTCCCTTTAATATACTCTCCATGCAACAGAAAGCACCAGCAGCATCCCAGTATGGCTCACCTCTGTCTCCTAGGAAAAATTATTACTGGTATTTAAGCTATTTGAAACAAGCAAGCCACATTTTCCTAGTTCTCTGTATTAGAGAAAAAGGGTTTAGCCTAGATAATTTGTCTCATGTTGTCATAAGACAACACTGAGTTTGACAACAGTTACTTGTGTTACAGTATAAGATAAGAAAATAATCACGAGACCACATCTTACTTTATGAACCATATTCTACCCATTATTCTTGTCCCCTCTGCAGCCATAGGGGGGCTGGCATGGCAGCTTTGCTCTTTTTCTGCTCAAATTCTATCATTGGAACATTTTGTACATGCTTTGTACAAAGTAGCATGACTTTGTAGTCATTTCGCTATTATTGGCATTATCTTTATGCTTATTTTACTGACTATCTCCTTTTAAAATATTTGTAAGTTACCAATTCCTGTCAGCACCAGCACAGTTAGAAAAGTCAGTCTGGACACTAATCTTGTTCACATTTTACTAGCTTGGTTTCACATGCAGCACCTATAGTCCTACAAGTGATTTAAGATTATGTATCCAGTTCAAGTGAGAAAAGCTAGAGTAGCACTACAGAGTTGAAAGCTATATATCTGCAAGCCACATATTAAACTTCCATTAAGTTAAACCTTCAATTGTTAATAGTTCTCCTTGGTCTTATTTCATTATTCTAGAATTTCTCCTCAGTCAAGAAGTAGACTCTGTCAAAGTAACAAAATACATCTAGTGTAGAACAAAGAGCTCTGTCACACATTACAGAAAATTAAATCTCAAAAGCACCACTCAGCATGTGTGTACAACAAGCTTAAATGTGTTGGCAAGTCCCAACTTACTGAGAGAAGAGCAGTTATCCACCAGGTCAGCAAAGCTGCAGGCATATGTATGCACAGGTATATATGCAGCAGAAGTATTCCAAAGAGGATCCCATACTATGACGTTGTAGATCACACCTTGTCCAGGAAGCGAGGAAAAGTAGACATTGGTTTTGTCATCAGTTGTCAGCGTAAGCATCTGGAACAGTACAGAGTATTTTTAATTGCAAGGAACTGTTTGTCACTGTTGGCATGTTGATGTGTCCATACAGCTGAGGGAATACTCGGCAGCTCAAAGATGATGATCAGCAAGAACTGCAGGCAAGAGCTCTCTTATTCCAAAGCCTCTCAGTATCAGAGTCATTAAAGGCTCACAGGACAGACTCCACTTCCTACAATATTCCTATGTTTTTCTGACAGGGAAAGTTTCTCCCACTCATATGTTTTGCTCCTCCCCATTTGAGGACATAGTTCAGTTTCCCTGTCAGTCTGCTAACCCAGGTCTGGCCTCTGAAGCAGGCAAGGCTGCCATTCTACTCCCTAGCAAGGCTAGACAGGTCATGGCCACCGAGATTCTCCCCTCTCTGTCCCTTCCAGTCTTTTTGCGGGGGTAGACATACAGCAAGTGTTTGCTCTTGCACATCAGATCTCTTTATGCCACTCCAAATAGCACCTGTTTCTAGTCCAGTTCCACTACACTCTCCTCCCTCTTCTTTTCATTCCCTGCCCAGTTCTCAGCATCTGAGGATGCCAGTCCCCAGCACCTATCATGCATTGTCAGAGACTGTACCAATCTTTTCAGAAGTGGCTCAACTTCTGGATTTACAGGCACTCAGTGGCAGCATTGCTACAGGCAAACTGGCCTCAACATCACTGAAGGAGCACTGTGGCTAAAGTAGTATTCAGAAAGCAGGAAGACACTGCAATAAGAGCTTGTTTAATTGAGAAGAGAGCACAAGACACAGAAACACATTGCAGACCAGTCATTAACTACCTAACATCAGAACCCACTGCAAGAAGCCTCAATTCTGCCACATTTTGGGCTGTGCTCACTAGCCACCTCTATCCCAAGAGAGAATGGTTGCTATTTTGCATGCATCACTCACTGTACACTTCCTAGCCAGAAATCCCAGATACAAGCAAGAAGCCTGAAGCATCAGCATGAGCACAGGGGAGGAGAACACTTAAGGTAGTGCCATTGCCACATGCCTGGTACACCAGTGCTTCAGACTTACTTTAATGCCATTAGCTTTGATACTTTGCACCTCAGACATCTTCCGTATGTGGCTCATGAGTACCATCTCAGAAAGATCGTTCTCTGGCAAGAAGTACTGGTAGACATCATAGTGCAGTCGCCATCTGGAGTTCTGACCAGTCCCTGAATCACAGGATGGGGGGTTTGCTCCTCTGCAATTAGAAATAGATCAGCTACGTGCCCATCACAAGCCCTCAGATCAACATTAGTTTTCAGTTATGTGTCTAACTTGGCAGTATTTGGCTTATACTCTTTACAGGTTAACACCAGCAACTATTTAAAACTACATTGTAAATGTTTGTGGGGACAGACTACAGCAGTATTATGCAGAACTACCCTGATGCAGGTAGTGTCTGTGCTGGTACCTGCAGTTACATTTACAGAGGCTTCCTAAGAGTCGTCATAAGGAACCAGCACAAGAATTCCAAGAGGTCACAACAGCAAAGATCACAGCATTACTGCTTCTTTTTGCATGCTATATATACACAGGTCTGAATATAGTCTTCCTCATTCCCTGCCTATCACCTGTGACAGGAGGCACCATTCAGAAAATAAGGTCTTATAACTTGAAGTCTCTATATTAAAAAAAACTCTAGGTCATTGTCATACTTCAGTACCAGTAAAAATATAGAATCAGCTATAATAAACAATTGCTTCTCAAACAGATTAACTCATTATGAGGAATAGGAAGATACAGTATTTGCTGACTGCTTACACATCTGAAGTTGCATAACCTCTCCACAAGACAACACCCTCATCTTTTATCTCTGTAACCTCTCCCCCTCCTCCTTTTCCTCATCATTTACTTCTCAGTTTGTTGCAGCAAAATAAGATTTCTGCCAGCAGCTGGGTGGTCAGCCTTTCCAGCAGAATCTTGCTTCATGACCTTGGCCAAATACAAAACAAAGGAGGTCTCACTCAGTGCACTGAAGTTTCTCCACGCACCTGGTATATCCCAAGTTCGCAGGGGCAAACTTGATGTGTATATCAACCAGTGTATAGTCTAGGTAAATATTTGGATCCACTTCCAAGTCAAATTCAAGATTGCAGCCTCCAGGAACAGGATCTAGAACACAGAAAAGACAGCTATAGTAGTTTTTACTTCCCCCTTACATGGCATGAAAAGAGTTCTAAGACCTCAGCAATGCAGGTACTTGCAAGCACAGTCTGTTTGCTGAGCACATAAAATTGTCAGGTTCTAGTCCTGCCGACAACACAAGTTGTTTCATTGCAGTCTAATATAGGTCCCAATACACACGCACAGCAGTTCTCTACTCTAAGGCTGAAGTCGTGACAAGATCATACAGTACATCCTACACACAACATGCAATTCAGCAGTGATAGTAAACTTTTTCAGCCCATCTCAAAAGAATTTCTGGCATCCACATCATACATTTGCACCACACAAGACTATCACCTATGAAAGGTCAACACTTCATTCCATAGTTAACTTGTAATAAGCAGAATTGGTATCCCTTAACAAGTAATAAGAACGTACCTTTCTCCATGTAGGGAATGGAGATAGCTGTGCTTAGCACCTGGCCAGCATCCAGTGACCGAAGGTACCATGTACATATGCTCTGTTGGGGCCGAAGGATGGAAACCAGTCCTTTGTCTACTCCAGTTCCTGAGCTGTTCACAGATGGATTCTGGACAGAAACAAGTTACATAAACAAACAGTTTTCTTGAGAAAGTTTCCATTGCAGCTTGAAGTATTGCACAGGAGTCACATTCCTGCCACAAATGTGTAGGGCACAGATTTCAATGCCAGTTGCCACAGATGAGGCATTCAGCCCTTAGCTACCTAGTAAAAAAGGAAGACGGGAAAAAAAGGAGCTGGAAAAAAGGGAGTGGCCTCCAACAGCACACAATGCCTAGTTCAGGCTCAAAAACCCAAGTGATAAGTTTGAGACTACTAAAGGGTTAATAATCACAACCAAATTGCACAGAAATCTAGCTAGTTGAAGTCTACTGCTATACAGCAATTGAGTGGCTAGTAAAGATGTAAAAGGATTGAAATATCCCTCAGTAAAAGTTGTGAGATGGCACGAAAGGGCATTCTGGGAACCAAAGTGCAAAAGCACCTCACTATCTCCATCAGAATGGAGATGACCATATAACAGCTGGCTTGACACTAGCCATGCCAGACAAGTCTCTGGGGCCAGGGCCAGGCCAGCTACTGACCCAGTGCCCATTAGCACTATCCTTTTCAGAACCAGAGGTCTTGAGGAAAGATCAGGCAGCAATGGCAGCATCACACACACAGCTGGAACAACCAATTGACCTCCAGTCAAAACTATTTTTCAGCATGGAAAATGTGCTTTTGTCCAAGACGACCACAGTTATCCGAGGCAACACTGTAAGGAGGCACTTTGGACCTGGCAGGCTTTAAAGTCTGGGTCAGCTTTATATTTTCAGAGGCAGGCCAGCCATAAAAGCAGTACAGCCATATTTATGCACCACTGTCTTTGGCCTGGTAAGGCCCATGAATGCAAAAAATTCTACCTCTGGTAATCAAAGATTGAATAGGCGTAACAGTAATGCCTTAGCACTGTAATCCTGGCTTCTTCATCAGTACAAAGAAGACTGAGCAGCTTGTGTGACTTGTGTTACAGGTTATTCACTTCCCAAGCTTCTCAAGATACTTCTTGGCACCCAGTATATCCTCATTTGGAAAATACTGATGGGGAGGGGGAATGGGAAGGCAGCTGTCAGATCTCCATCTACCACCTTCAGCTTAGTCTACGTTCTGCTCATATACCACTTAAGGCCTCACAGCACCATAAAAATCAGTATTTTAGATTGCATCCCAGTAACAACGGGACAAACTGAGGCTACTGTATAGCAGTAGAAATGCTTATATTGTTAGCTAGAAGTAGCCACCTTCACTATAGTGTGGAGGAATTTCTCCATATACCAAAGGAGAACTAAATTCAGGACAAGCAGCTGAAGTAACAAGACATCATATCTGTATCGGCTAGATACAAGCCACATAAACAGCAAACAACTAAACATCCCAAGGTGATCATGTTTAGCGCATAAGGTATCTGGCAAATACTTATCATGAACCTGTTTTAATTTGACAAGCTGATGGATAGTAGTCAGCAGCTACATGCCAAAAGCACCACCACCACAAAGAACAAAGTCTTGAAAAATTTTCAAGCCAGCTCTAAAATTCCTTTAAGCATTCAGTCCTCCAAAATAGCAGCTATGACATCTAAGTACGAGAAAGGATTTCTGAAGCTAAAGTAATACTGTCTGTAAGAGCCATGCAGGTAAGATATTCATATTATTTACATAGCTTTAGTTCTATCTTCCTACACGTACCAGAGACAACTCCTTTGCTGAAATAAAAGTAGCACTTAAGAACCGAAGTGACACTCTTACCATACCTTATCAAAGGATATCACCACATCACTTTGCTGGGCATGTACTTGAAAAATAACGACAGTCACATTGCTTGCAATGTTCCTGATTACAGCTTCCACTGGATTAGTCCGGTTAAGTAGCACATTTCTGAATTTCCCCAAGGAGAGCTCAAGAAGACCTGCATTACAAGAAAAGGAAGATCTACTTTTTTTTGTCAAGAGGGAAACAATTACCAAGGGGAGCCTGTAAGCTCAACCAAACCATGTTGGTTTATGCTACTCTCACCCCATAAGCTGTATTAAGATTTCAGAGACTACTATACACAGAGCTATACCAACAAGAACAGATACAGCTAGAGAACCTGCCATGCAGCCTGGCAGTCACCTAATCACATGGGGCAGGACCTTCTGCCAGGAGCTCAGTATGATACAGTTGAGTTCATCACCAAGAGACACTAGCCACAGCTGACCAGTTAGTGCAGTCAACAGCAAGTAACATTCAGTAGAGTGAATAAGAGGATACTGCGGACTACTTGCTCTTTGGCAAATACAGGCAAGTATGCTTGCATTAGCCAGGACACTTGCACAATGCCTGTTAGACTTCCTGGGTGAATTCCCAGACCATGGGAGTTGGAGTCAATTTCTGTAACACAGAGTTTATACATGTAGTTTACATACGTGAAATAGCTGAAAGTGGGTAAGTATACATATGTCTTTTCCTCCCACACTATTCTTAATTAGGACTGTTGGACCCTGATTGCTGTGTCTAAAAATCCGACTGATTTTTTCCAAGACACAACCAAGACCATTTCTTCTTATGATGAATACAACCCCATGATCCACTGTCATTTTATTTTTAAGAGAAGCACATGACCTAGGATATAAGATTCTTTGAGAGTCAGCTTTGGCTTGTCATTCAAGTCCTGCAAGAAAGCCTGGTTTCTCCCTGTGCTGGGCTCTTGAGACAGGGGATGTCAAGGGAGGTAAGAGAAGCAGCTGTACAGAAGCCACAAGATTCTTTTTTGTTGGTGGTTAGCAGGCAGACTAGATGCTTGCAGAACACACACAATGCTTTTCAGGTTTTTCCCTGAACTCCCCTGCATGCATGTACAGTACCCCAGCAGATCTAAAACTTATCAGGCCTAAACACAGACACAGTACTTCCTCAATAAAGTTGCCTCTTCTAGTGTAAAGGGATGATACTGTCAAGTACTCCAACAGAAGCACAGAGTAATCAACAGCACCATCCCATATATACTGTTGCTGATGACTCGGGTGGTTTCCCATTCAAAAAAGGGCAGGATACAGTCTTCTCATCTGAAACTGTACTCAGCACTAACTCCTTTCCTATTATTTTTCACTCTCCCTGCCAAGAATTGGCATCTTCGTCCAGGTTCTTCACCTCCTGATAATATGTAAACAGAGGTGAGCTCCTACCCTCATGCCTCCTCCACTCACCTCACAGCAAGGAAGATAGGAAAAGTCTAACTCACCTCATCTTGCTAACTTCAACCCTTAATCATTCACCCCTCAAATTTGATTAATACCAGTACTGCATCACCAATAAAACCCCAGCTGGAATATGTGGATCAAACTGTCTAGAAGGAAAGAGATTCTCCATTTTTCTGTCCCATCGTCTACAGTTTGTGTTAAGGTAGAAAAAGTTACTACTCCAAGTTTTCAAACAGTAATTAATGTAAAACAAAAAGCTTTGTGTATTCTTCAGTTCCTGATAGAGTCCCTTGAATAGCATTCAGATATCCTCCCCTTCACAAGACCTCTTTCCTCCTTAGCTCTTAAGTTCTACCAGAAATACAACTAGTGGTACGAATGCTAAAAAAAGCATTCAAAAGGCACAGACTATACATCAATGCACTCAGAAATTTGGAATGAAGGCTTAGAATGCAGGAAAAATATTTTTCTTTGATCTTCAAGAACTTCAGCACAGTTTCCTGAACTGCAAGATGTTCACACTTAGAAGTTCTTTTAAAGGTAAAAGCTGAAACCATGTACACCCTCTCTATGCTCTACATCAAGGGAAAAAAAACCTGCATTGCTCAGTCTTGTTTCTCACCTCCACTCTGTACTCATACCCAGAGGCCCCTGCGTACATAAGAACGGATTTGTCAGCAAGACATGCAGCCACTACTTCAACATGATCATGAGACTCTAAATGTCAGAGGCAGTCTCTCAACTTTAATTAGGGTGGTAAATTAAGGCATGGTGTTCTACATTGCTTTACTGTTTGCATAATTGCTCCTAAAACAGTGCATGTGACATACATTTTAAACCAAAGGCTGGACAGAAGAGCATAGATTCAGGGTGAAGAACAAAAATGGCTACATCCATCAGACAAGTATTTTTCAGCTTATTGTTCACAGGCTCCTTGAACCACACTTCTAGCCAGGCTTGAAAGATGAGTAAAAGGAGAGTTCACAAGCACAGCAGAGCAGCAGAACCTTCTAAGAAGTTTGCTGGAAAAGCAATTGCTACATGGCTACAGACTACAGCACCTCTCCAGCCTTCTTTTTTTCTGTCATTTGAACAAGTCACTGGTGGTGCTCTAAGGCAGAAAGAGAGCATGACAAATTAACCACCTCACAATTCGTCAGGCCCATTGCTATCACAAGTTCTCAAACAGGCATTAGATTACCCGAGCCATACAGAGTTCAGCACTGTCAAAGATGCTTTGAAGGACAAATACAGAGACCTCCATGAACATGTAGCACTGGACACAGCATACAAGCTGCTGCTTTGGGCAAGCTTGATCTCACTGAAGGTAGCATCCCAAACAGGACTGCAGGTTCAGCAGCACATGCAGCAAAGATACCACCACAGAAGTGAGGTAGTTGACTCAGCAAGTCAACAACAGAGCCAGCAAAAAAACCCAAGCATCCCAGCTTTTCTTATTGCTTCACTTGCTGCAGAGGGCAGAGGTCCAGAAACACTTGGTAAGATGCCAGGCTATCCCCTCTCTTTCTCACCTTGTAGAGAGAAGTATGATGGCCACTGCATGTCAGAGTAGTTTTGGGTTAGACACAAGAGAGGAACCCTCACTATTACATAGATTATCAACTTAAAACATACTTAAAGGAAGCCAGCATTATTGAAACTAAGCAAGAGCAGAGCAAAGATAGAGTACTGAGCATGTATTACTCAGTATACTAGTACTACCAATACTAGGACAGGAGCACAGATATTCCAGCATACGAAAGAACTGATGAGCAGAAGTGGACAACAATCGACTGTCACTCCACATTGTATCCTTTCTCCCACATGAAGGGCAAAACCAGTAAAGACAGCAAAGGAATTGAGCCTCTCAGAGCTCTTCTGAGATCAAAAGTCCTTATTCTTAGAGTTAAGAAATGAGGTAGTCAACTCTACAGAGGCTCAGCATTTATTATCCCTTCCCTGTGACATGCAGTTTCCCCAACAAGCATCAGTCAGCTTGAACCATTTCCATTCTGCTGATTCAGTCTCAAGCTCTCAGTTCATTTGATGCTTTAAGTAAACCACATTTCCAGCTCCAGTAGTCAAGTCTCATTCCCCATCACCACTGAGCAGCTAACCACCCGAGGTGCTTGATGACACCTAGCAGTCCAATTTCCATTAAGAAACATAACTGAAGAAATGCCATTGCCGCCCATGCAGGAACAGCCTTTACCTACAGAGCCATGCTCAAACAGTAAGTTTGCCTTGGACAATGAGCTTCTCTATAGTCGCAGAAAACACATTTCTACTCTGTGCCAACCAAATTACAGTGGATATGCAGAATAACCTTATGTAAGTTTTAAGATGTAAGAACCTTCCAGTGCAGGGACTGTGTCAACAAGTAGTCACAAAGATATTTACTGGAGATGACATGCAAGCTCAGACTGAAAACTAGTTTGAGCAGGGAAAACATGAGTATACAGTTACTTAACAGAAGAAAGCCAGCAGCCATATTATATCAGACCTGTAGGGCCATGCATGCATGGATGCATAAGAATCCTGCTACAAGGTTCTGTCTTCCCACATTAGTAAAACCCCAAATAAAGACACCACCAATCCTCAAAAAGAAGTAAGAAGACTTATGAAAGCTTCTAAACTTCAATTGCAGGTATAGTGAGACTCATGCTTAAAGCAGATAGTGCCGCAGAATGTGGCTTGTCACCAACTGCACCACTCCCATTCCAGAAGACTATTCTGTTTATCAGCTTAGAGGTCATTAGGTCTACAGTCTGGAAAGTGAGGGAAGAAGTACCTGTCTCACCTGCTTACAGTTTTACTAACCCACTTCAATTAACAGTCAGAACACACAAGACCTGATTAAGATGTCACTTCAAGATGCAGTGACCAGCTGTCAAACACATTCTGATAGATGAGCATTTTTGTGTGAATCTCTTTATTTTAAAAGATTGCCTCTGCATAGACTAAACAGCTAGCACAAACTAAGTTCATCCAGATAAGCTCCCGTTATGAAAAGGGCACTGCTCAATCTCAATTACACTATAAATTTGTTTTAGTTTTTCCAACACTAAACAACCTGGTTTGGACGTAGCAAACAAGGCCACTTGCACTCCTACTTCATGAAGGTGGAGCTCCCCGGAGGGTAACAAACATGATATAGAAAACACTTCTGCACAAATACTAAGTTTGAAGAGCTGCAGCCCATCAGAACCCAAGAGAGGTAAAACAGGCCATCAAGCACAGATTTTACTTATCAGCACTTTTCAAATAAAGCAGGATCTTCTAGTATTAGGAGATAGCGGAGCCCATCCCTGCAAACCTGGGTCTCCAAGACTGACTAACCCCAAGACAATTTCAAATAAGTGAACCATTAAGCACATATCCTTGTTTAAAGGACCTAATGATCAGCTAGACATTGGTACACAAATTACACATCTTATTAGCTTTTCCTGAGGAAAATATTTTCCACCTCCACCCTCAATTCTGCAAGGAAGTAGAGCAACAGGGTCATCCAAGCCGAAGCAGTTAGCTTAGTCCCATATTCATTTTTACATACTGCAAAAAAAAAAAAATTACTTAACACATGACCCATTTTCAATCAAGACAGGGAGACAAACTGCTTGTCAGCATCTTTTAATATAAAGATTAAGATCTAAGAACACTGAGTCTTCATTCTCAGACCTGCTTGCCGCCATTAGGTGCCAAGTGTAAGCTCCTAGGGCCAGCAAGAAGCAGGGAACACTTCGGCAGGCCATAAGATCTCCAGCATGGGGGGGGGGGGGGCGGGGGGGTGTCAGACGCAGGAGAAGTCTTCCACACTTGAGACTGATTCCAAACACTCTCCTGCAGCCTTGCAAAGTATCCCAAGAGTACATTTTCTCCTTCTGAATAATTAAGTTTCATTAGAGGCAAGTTTAAAAATAAAAAAAACACTAAGAAGAGGCAGCTTACATCAGCCCTAACATAAGGGACTGCTTGCTTATCTCTGAAACTGATTATTTTTTCCTTTATTTGAACAGATAAGAGTTTAACAAGAAAAGAGTAAGCGACTGTTAAATCTTCACAAGCTATACTCATTATAGTACAGTTACCTCTGGACGCAGAAACGCATGGGAATTACAAAAAAAAAAATCCCATGCCAAATAAAGCCAGATTACATCAGCACGGCCCACAAGTAATTTTAGGAACAAAGCTCGAAATTCTAGGGGGTTTCACTCATTTCCTTAGTTTTATAGGGACAGGGATTTTTCAACCCGTAATTCGCAGAGTGCTGGGAACCCCCAGTCACCTTTATGCGGTCAAAAAAACCCAAGCCAACAAACCACTATTAACCTTGTTCCCTTTCTCCTAGGTAGTGTGAAATGCCAACTTGTTTCCCTAGGAGGATACAACTCTACACCAGACTCATCAGCCTGTACTGTAACCCTGCAACAGTAAAATTAGTCCAGCATATCCATGCAAGACTTAAAATGACGGCGTTCATAGCAATTAAGCTGCTGGAAAAAAAAAAAAGCAGGGAGAAAGGGATTCTCCCTGCCCACATCAAAAATTAAGATAACCATGAATATATAACTCTTCTCCAGCTCCATCTTCGCTTTGATCTTCACTCTTGTTCAACCCTCGAGACAGCAGCAGGTCGCCCCGCCGCCACCTGGGACATTCCCCCCCCCCCCCCCCGCCAAAAAGCTCTGCAGGCCCCTCCTCACAAGTCCCTTCCCCTCCATCCTTGCCAGATATCGACCCAGCACAAAAACACTTTTTGCCCAGTACAACCCGGGCCCTCACCGACCCTCCGGCCGCCTAATGGCGGCCACAGCCCACAGTGTCGTCGTCGTCCCACCCCACGCCCACACTTACCTGAGGCGCCACCGTGGCGCAGGACCCCCAGGAGCCCCAAGAGCACCACGGCGCAGGGAGAGAGCCGCATGGCGCTGCGGAGGGAAGGGGAAGATGAGAAGGGGAGCGGGCCAAAACGGCTTAGGAGGAGCTTGGGCCGGGCGGGTCCTGTGAGGCGGCGCTGCGCCGCCTCACAGGACCCGCCCGGCGGAGGCCGTTCACTGCCGCCCCTCACCCACCTGCGCGAGAAGACTTGAGGTAACGGCTCCAACCGACGCCACTAACGGTCTTTTATCCTCCCCTAGCCGCGTCCGCCGGCTGTGTGGCTGTTCCTGCGGCGGGTGAAAGGGACTTGGGAAGGTTTCCAGGTCGAGTTGGGAGGGTTGAATGTAACTGATTTTTTTTTTTTTTTTTAATTTTTAACGCAGCTGCCGTTTGTTTTTGCCTTATAAATGGCGGTAAGAAACGCTGGTAGGCCTCAGGCTCACTGGCGCCTGCTCAAGGCGCTTCTGACTGCAAAGGTGATTCATGGGTGCGTGATTAGCAAATTAAAAGTATCTCTTTTTTTTTGGGGGGGGAGTGTTTTGTGTTTTCGATTTGTTATTTGGGCCTCGTTTATGAATTTGCATCGTAGCTAGCCTAGGCTCTAAAAAGCCTTGTATGATCACCCCTGTTTTGTTTATTTTTTTCCCCAGCTTGCTTCAATCCGCTTTCCAGCTGAAACGCAAAGGAAGCCTGTCAGTCTGGCATAAGAAGAACACGTAGATGAGTGCTGGTCCGTGTTTATAGATGCTTCAAATAAATGGCTGTAAATTCTCCCCACCTTTGCCTACTGTGCTTAGGAAGGTAGCCTTTCTCCATCAGGTTATCTAGTTTGCTGAGGGTTTTTTTTGTTCTGCTCAACAAGGCTCCTGTAGGTCAAAATCTGTGGGATGCTAAAAGTCTGTATAGTCCATATCCCTGAGTGAGACCTCAGTCACTCTTTATTCACAGCTCAGCATTCAAACTGCTCACCCGTGGCTTTGTCACAGGCGAACAGTGCCCACGAGAGGCTTGTCTCGTGCCATGAGCCTCACGTATTCCAGGCTCAGTCCAGCATCCAACCAGCTCATGGAAATCCAAGAAGGAAACTGTTGACTTCAATAAGAGTTGTAAATCCTTAAAAATGTGCAGTAGGCTTTGGTCTACAGCACTGTAGTTCTGTGACTTGGCTTTTTAACAGAGGAGCACAAAGAAACTCTGCATCCCAGTTTATATATGCATATGCGTAGGTGTAGAATCCTAAAAAATCCTAACCCCAACCATGCTATCAGAAAAATGCCTGCCGGCTGTGAAGCTGCCAGGAAAGGCTGATGTTTCAGGGGTAAGAAAGAAGGAGTTCAGGTGCTGAGCACCAGACAGCTACTGACTGGCACAAATTCCTTATTCAGGAATTTCAGAGGACTCTGGCTGGCTGTAAGCTGGATCATGGAGGACACTACATGCCTGGCCTTTCACCGCTCGCCAGACGCGATGGGCTCCGGGCTGGTGTGGAGCATCCGAGCCGCGGTGCTGCCTTCGGCAGCACTATCCACAGCGGCCCGTGGGCCAAGCCCGCGTCCGCCACAGCACGACGTTCTTCGTAAGCCAGGCCCTGCCTGACCCCAGCCGAGCAGCTGCCAGCCACAGGCGAGAAAGCAAAAAAAGTGTCAGAAAGTGGCTTCACGTGGCTCTGACACGGTGCGGGGCTGCCCGGTGCGGTGGGACCGGGCCTCCTCCTGGCCTGCAGGGGGCGCGCCAGGCCTGTCCTGACTCACCGGAAGGAGGTCCGCGTCACGCCCCATCCCTCCTCCGCCGACACTGAGGCGCCCTATTGGCTGCGCTCGTCGCTGCTGCTCGGTCGGGTGGGCGGTGGCGCCATGGCGGATCGGTTAACGCAGCTGCAGGATGCCGTGAACTCGGTGAGGCGAGTGCTGCTCCCTTCTCCCCCGACGCCCGTCGCTTTCCTTACCACGAGGAGGGGAGGGGAGGGGAGGCGAGGCGAGGCGAGGCGAGGCTGAGGAGTCACGTTCCCTCCTGCTCTTACTGCCTCTGCTGCGCTTGGGCCCGGCCGTTGTTGGCCGTTGCGGGGGGGTGGGGCGGGAAGCGATCCCTCTCGCCGCCCCCGCAGCCCCAAGCGCTGGCAGCCCCCAGGTAGGGCTGTATCGCCACGGGGGTGTGCTCCTACTTAGCGCCGGGGTGGGCTGCTGCGTGGGGTCCGCTAAGATGCAAAATAAAATTGACATCGTTTTAGGGGCGAAATAACAACGCTGTTGTTCCTGCTTGCAGCTCGCAGACCAATTCTGCAACGCCATTGGAGTGTTGCAGCAGTGTGGGCCCCCAGCCTCTTTCAGCAACATTCAGACAGCAATAAACAAAGATCAGCCTGCTAATCCAACGGAAGGCAAGTCTCTGCATCTCCTAACAAAATGTGAGGGTGTTCTGATATAGTACACTCTGTAATACAGTCTGTATAATCTATAACACAAAATCTGCACTCCGTTTCATGCTTAACAAACAACTTCACGAGTGACTGAAGTTGAGTCATTAATTGATGTCAGCTGCACTTGCTGCATAAGACTGTGATAGTGGAAATACAATTTTAAGTGTTAAGTAAGCATTACAATGTATTTCTTGTGCTGGTGTCTTTGCACAGATACAGTAGCTCTACAGGTATAAAACATTCTAATAGGACTGCTGCAAGAGGTTGTTAGTGAGTTGCCCATTACTTCCAAAAAGTTTTTTCAGAAAGAATTAGTGTTAGTTTTATGAAATCATGTATGAGTTTAAAATTCTCCATGTCATAAACTTTTAATTATTTGTGTCTTTTCCATGTATCATCTGCTTATGTAATTAATTAAGG
Source organism: Phaethon aethereus (assembly GCF_964289735.1). NCBI lineage: Eukaryota > Metazoa > Chordata > Aves > Phaethontiformes > Phaethontidae > Phaethon > Phaethon aethereus. The sequence goes on from NC_138575.1 coordinate 76,791,914, forward strand.
AGTAATGTCCTGAGGAGTCTCCCTATTGGCATTTGTGGTTTTGTTGTTGGCTGCTTTGGTTTGGTGGGGTTTTGTTTTTGGTTTTTTGAGAGAAGAAACTGATCTAAGGCACTGAAATTGGGAAACAAACTAAAAGGTCTCTCCAATTTGAGAATTTCAAGTTAGTGTTTAAATAACCATGTTATTTTAATCCTGAATCTTTTTATCTTTTTTCTTATTTTCTTTTTCTTATCCTTTTCTATTTCTTAGTGGCTGAACAGGAATTCTTTTTTTTTTTTTAAATAAAAGTTAAATAAACCATCTATTTGAATCACTTTCTTTACATTGTGTCTAGTGGCAGATTTGAAGGCAAGGATTGAAAAGTTAAATAGTTTCTAGCTACTTCTCAATACTTAATGGAGTGACTAGAACACTTAATATTGGTATTAGTATCTTTTTTTCTTATTTTCTTTTTCTGCCTCTTCCCCCCATTTTATTTTTTTATTAAAAAAAAAAAAAATGTTTACTTCTAGCTTGTATCAGATTAGGTTTGTCTATTAGGATATCAGGGGAGACTGGTTTGGAGCACAGTGATGCACTGTCTAGGACAGCTGGATACTAGTTCTTCACTGGTCCATGGCAGTTTGCTCTCTGATACTGGAATTAGTTGGAAGAGCCAGCTGAAAGGCTTGTTTGCTTCCTTATCTTACCTGGTGTTGTCTCGGGTGCTGGTATCAGTGGGGTGCCAGGAGCTAGAAGCTTTGTTAAGGTCTTAAAATGGGAGCTAGGGGCTTTGTAAAGGTCTTAAAATGGTTGGTCATGGCTGACTTCTCTTTTGATCTGCCTTTTTCTAAAATTCTGAATATAGCAACTTCAGTAAAATCATACAGCCAAGTTAGCAATGCTGATGAGGAAAAACAAAACTAACAGTTATGACTCTATAGATACTTAAAGTTTTACTAAGAAGGCCTTAAAACTCTTTACAGGTAAACCTTGTGGTGACCCTGACAAAGCTTTAAATGGGTATGTTGGTTTTGTTTGAGGGTTTTTTTTAAGTTAAAGTCAAGTGTACCTTTGAGAGTGCCAATCTTTTCTATAGATTTTTGCCATTAGAAAGTATTTTTGCTCTTGCTTCCACGAATCTTTCATGAACGAATCAGCATAAACAAATATATGTATAAGATCTTAAATTATAAATTGAAAGGAGCTGTTTCAGTGTTTTAATGGTAGTAATGAACTTAATTCAAATTGAATGGACACAATTCCATATGGAAAGGTTTTGTTTCTGGCTTATGGTGCCTTTTATTACAAGTCCATGCAGTTCTTTCAGTGATATAGCAGCCAAATTAAGGTCTGTTATAAACTTCCAGTCCTTTTCCATTTCTTAGTGGCTGAATAGGGATTCTTTTTTTTTTTTTTAATTAAATAAACCATCTATTTGAATCACTATCTTTACGTTGTGTCTAGTGGCAGATTTGAAGGCAAGGATTGAAAAGTTAAATAGTTTCTAGCTACTTCTCAATACTTAATGTAGTGACTAGGACACTTAATACTGGTATTAGTAATTTTTTTAACTGGCTTACTGTGACAGGGTTTGAGCTATGTACAAAGCCCAAGTCTTTGTATAACCCATTACCTTGTTTAATCTAGGACTGGAATCAAAACTACCTTAATCTTCTAATATGGTTGAGTTCTCATCAGTTGTGATACTGTTGTTTTCTTCATGTAGGAGAATTTTTAACACCTGCATACTTCAAGTCTGTACAATTTTCTGTGCTGTGTATGCAGAGTTGTGCTTGTTTCTAATAATGTACTGAGTGCACTGACTTTTATTTTTTAAAGAGTACGCCCAACTGTTTGCAGCATTGATTGCACGAACTGCAAAAGATATTGATGTTCTAATAGATTCCCTGCCTAGTGAAGAATCGACAGCAGCTTTGCAGGTAAGAGTGTTCTTAATTAAAATATCAAAACATAACTGAAGGCAAGCTTCTTCCTTTTTTTAAAAAACACTGTTCTTTCTCTCTAGGCCATGTAATCTTGAAAAATTACTTTAATATCAGCCTGAAGTTTTCATGAGGGTAGCCTGTGAGTACATTATGAGCTTAGTGGAAATACTGAACTTGCATCTAATTCTAATTTTACAATCATAGAATCATAAAATAGTTTGGGTTCGATGGGACCTTTAAAGGTCATCTAGCAGGGACATCTTCCACTAGACCAGGTTGCTCAGAGCCCCGTCCAACCTGACCTTGAATGTTGCTGGGGATGGGGCATCTACCACCTCTCTGGGCAACCTGGGCCAGTGCTTCACCACCCTCATTGTGAAAAATGTCTTCCTTATATCTAGTCTGAATCTACCCTCTTTTAGTTTAGAACCATTACCCCTTGTCCTGTCACTACAGGTCCTGCTAAAAAGTTTGTCCCCCATCTTTCTTATAAGTCCCCTTTAAGTACTGGAAGGCTGCAGTAAGGTCTCCCCAGAGCCTTCTCTTCTCCAGGCTGAACAACCCCAACTCTCCTCCTCATGCCCAGCCCTCTGATCATTTTTGTGGCCCTCCTCTGGACCTGCTCCAACAGGTCCATGTCTTTCCTGTGCTGAGGGCTCCAGAGCTGGACGCAGTATTCCAGGTGGGGTCTCACCAGATCAGAGTAGAGGGGCAGAATCCCTTCCCTCAACCTGCTGGCCACACTGCTTTGGATGCAGTCCAGGATGCAGTTGGCCTTCTGGGCTGTGAGCGCACATTGTCGGCTCATGTCCAGCTTTTCATCCACCAGTACCCCCAAGTCCTTCTTGGCAGGGCAGCTCTCACTCCCTTCATCCCCCAGCCTGTAGTGATACCAGGGGTTGCCCTGACCCAGGTGCAGGACCGTGCACTTGGCCTTGTTGAACCTGATGAGGTTCACATGGGTTCATACCTGGAGCTTGTCCAACAATGCTCAACTGTTTTGCATTTCCAGAAAATCCTTTTGACCCACAATTGAAGGAATACTGCTCTTTTTTTTTTTTCCCTCTTCTTTCTACAGATCTTGCTTATTAAACAGCATCTTTTTTCTTTTTTACTCTAACTTCTAGATTTACATCAAGTATTTTCTTTCTAGAAAGCAACAAGGATGCAAAGAGTGCCGTTTCTTGCAGAACCCTGGAACTCCTCTAAGATCACCTAAAGGTTTTACACCTGATTTGGTCATCTGTGACTATTCAAAGGCATTTTATAAAAGACTAATACAAGAGGTGCCTGCTGGGTCAAATACAAATAATTTGACAGTGATATCACATTTGGTTTGAAACAGAGGAGGTTGAGTTTTGAAACATGGCTAGTCACAGTAATTGCTGAACATACTAATTGGGCCTGGTAAACACTAGCATAATTTAATGTAGCTGTGTATTTAATAGCTGAAGACAGTTTTCCTGCTGCAGACAAATTACAGGCTTCTTCCATGACTGAGCAGGGGTCTGATCATAGTGACAGCTGATGCAGGGAAAGTAGGGTGCTCCAGACGGAGGAGTTGGTTATGGACTTAGGGGCATGCTTTCCTTCGAGGTGATACTCAAACAGTTTGTTGCTCCATTAATGCAGAATCTCGTTTTACAAGGATTTCTGGCCTTTTCTGTTTGGTGTGGTTTTGAGATAAGTTAGCTTGGATTCCATCACTTACTCATTCTAGTTTTGATTTTTATTTGCTGCTGTTTAATTTGGTGCAGTATTAAACATTTTGACATTCTTTAAAAGGATTGTTTTGAAGGTGCCTGAAATACTCTAAAATATGCAGTATAGATTTTGTTGAGAAGCGGTAAATAGATACTTGGCTAATAGACATGTATTGGCCTGATCTATTTCTTTTTTTTTTTTATACTAAGGTTGTCTTGGTATATGTTTCAAATCTAAGGCTTGTCATGAATGGTAAAAGGGGCTGCTACGCTAATGCCCAATGCAATTTACCCATCCCTCTTGAGTTCCTTTGGTAGTACACATAGTTGGTAGTACATATTCCACTCAAATCTGCAGCATACCTGCAGTCAACTATTTAACAACTGAGACTGAAGTAATTGAGCTGGATTCTAAACTTCAAACTCTTACCTTTTGCTATCTTCCTTCTATGACCCTTTCTCCAAGGGCTGTTAAGTCCTTCATGCATATATTAACCTCCACTAAAGATACCAGTGTTGCAGAATGGAAGATGAGTATGTGGATAGAATTTGCCAATTTGAGCACGACTTCTTAAGGACCTGTATATAAACCTGGGTAACTGCTTTAAAAAACCATCAGTTTAAAAGTATTGTGTGTTGTTTTTTTCTGTTTTTGAGTTAGAAAAAATTTTAGTAGTTTTAAATTTAAGTATTTTAAATTATTAAAATATTTTGATGTTAAAATGTTTTATTTCACTAAATTTTGTCTATCTGAAAAGCAGTTTGGTTCTGAAACAACATATTGAAGAAAAAAAGGTTAATGCCATTTCATCTGAAATACACTATTTAATGGAAAGGTTGAAATAAGTTATGTTTGCATCTTGCTGAGTACCTTTCAGTAAGGGAGTGGGGAGGGGGATAAATACTTCTCAAGAAAAACTGTACTGAGCTGAGAGTTGTAATATGAAAGAAACTAACATCTCTGGTGGTTTTTTTTGTGTTTACTCCATGTAGCCATGCACTGTTTTAGGCTGCAAAGCTATAACGAGTTGCTTTGAAGTTACTAGTATGTAACTCGGGGGCTAAAGAGAGAATCTTTCTGTTTTCTAGGGAGCATGAACTATTCCATCACCATCCTTTAGTAGCAAAGTCAATTTTGTACTCTATTTGAAGATCCTTACTTTTCTTCCATTTATTTTAAAGGCTGCTAGTCTGTATCGATTAGAAGAAGAAAATCATGAAGCCGCTGCCCGTCTGGAAGAGGTTGTTTATCGTGGAGATATGCTGCTGGAAAAGATTCAGAGTGCACTGGCAGATATCGCCCAGTCGCAGCTGAAGACGAGGAGTGGTTCGCACAGCCAGCCCCTTCCAGACTCGTAGCGCCAGAGGGCGGCACGCCCCCACGAAACCTAGCTGCCCCACACCGTGCTGAAAACACAGCTTTCCATCCATGGGAGGACTGTAACACCCAGCCTGGCACCTGTGGGACTCTTGAGTGCTCCGGTCGTCAGTAACAACGTCTGTTATCAAAGCTCAAACTGCAGGTTTTGTATGAGAAAAAAGAGCTTCTGTTGTAGAATTGGTGGTTCCGTTCTAGAATTATGTGTCTTAATGTACATTTCCTTCACTTAAAATACTAATTTCTGAGCTTTCTTTTCTGTTCGTAAATATGTCTGACTTCAGTCTGATTTGTTGTCTTCACTACACAGGCCTTAGTCCCTAAAGGGAATTCAGAAGGAAAGTATTTTAAGGGTATTTGTGTACTTTGCTCACTCCTACTTTCAAACTTTTTTGTTCTTGTTGGATTTTTTTTGTAAGGCTGAAACACAGATACTCTGGAATTTGCCAGAGTTCCATGGAGACAGTGCTAGGCAAGGATGTGAATACAGTGGTGGCCATCTGTTTTAATTAGTAGAAATGGTAATTAAACATTTGTATGACTACTTGGCTGGTTTACCACCCTTTACAGAGCAAGTAAAAGAAGGGTAAGTAAACTAATGTTTGCATGGTAAGCGTTCTTGCCATTGGCATCTCATTTAAAAAAAACACCAGCATTTCACCTGTGGGTATCTGGTATTGGCATTTCTTATTGTTTGTAGTTCACAAACAGGTCTTTGACTCCATTATTGCCACTGACGCTTGCTCCCTCGTGCCACTTCTGTGCTTCTGCTGATACTCTGTGTTCTTATGGCAACTGGTGAATGCCTCTAAAGCAGACAGTAATGAGGAAGCATTGGATGACTGGGAAGAAATTAGCAAGGAGGAAACTGAAAATAACTTATTACTTAATGTTGCTTTTCAGTCTAAGCAGTGGCTGCCATGTGAATGATGTGATCATAAGCAGCAAGAGGCCCAACATGCCCTAGAGTGTTTTGGTTTTATCTTCACACACTGAATAAATTTTTGCCCCTTGTGTTAGGATTCTAGAAATAGCAGCATTTCTTTTTATATTTGAAAAAAACCCACCAGATAATGTAGGGTTCAGTGCATGAGCTTGGAGTTGAACTGTTAGCCATTTTCCGTATTTTTGAGTTAGCAGCCTTGCATTGTTTTAGGATGCTGTTTTTTGCCAATGTAGTATTTGCTCATATCCTGATCAAAACTACCTACATCTATATATTGGACATGCTGTCATAGACTTGAAAGTTACATGTGTTGCTATTGCATATAGACAGATAAGAGCAATTCTATAAAATAAACCTCTTTAGCATGCTGTTGATCCTTGGGGAATTAGATGCAGCCGCTCACTAGTCTGCACTGGTGGAAGGAATAGGGTAATGTGGCACAGGATCCACCTTGTATACAGCCTGTTTTGAGGATTAAAAAATACAAAGCTCTTCCTACACATAACAAACACTAAAACTGAAGTATTTAATCAGACTGGTATTTAATTAAATATTTGTTATTGTCAAATTTGCATATCTGTAGTCATAAGTTTAGTCTGCTGTTGTGAGGCTCTTGTACTATCCAGATTCCACAGAAGGAAGAGCAGTTGGGGAGGTGAACAGACTACAGCACAGCCCCAGTTCTGTAGTGGGATCTTTATTAAGAATAACTGGGCTGTGGCGATCTACTAAGCCACGTAAATATGCCCATGTCCTGGGAGGCCTGAGGGGACAGATTTTCATGTGAAGTCAGTCATGGGGCCTGTTTTTGGTTTTGGTTTTTCCTAGAAAAACTGCATCCAGTGTATCTCAAGTTGGTTGGGGGATGGGGTGGATTTTTTTTGTGGTTGGTTGTTTTTTTAAACTAGTGGACTTAGAAAACATAGAGTGAAATATTTGGGCTTTGCTTGTGGATTTTTTTTTTTTTAACTGAGATGTCTTAATTTGAGATTTGTATGTTGCTGGAAAAGAGGCTGGATCTTTATAGTAGACTCCCTGGTATAGCTTACCATGTACATCACGTCAAACTTGTTAACTTGGAAACTTTTGCTGTGAGAGATGTTCTACATCTTTAGTACCGTTACAATTCTTTTACTTTCATATCTTTCTATTTTTTGTACTTGAAAACTTGTATTTCTGCAGACTGATATTGCCTAATTGTAGAAGCTTTTTCTTTCAGTTGCTGTTTATTTGAATATGCTAGCCCACCTCATGTTTCAGTGTGTATCAGTATCAAACAGTTAATCACACTTAGAAGTAAACCTTAACCAGAGGTATAAACTCCTTAGTAAGTACGTGTAGTTTTTCAGTCCTTTACCTGTGTCTAGTTTACTGAATGTTGCCAATTTAATAGAGATGCAGTTTGTGATACAGTTAAAACCAAGTAACACAATAAAGCAAGAGCGCCAAAACTGCTCTTTTTTTCCTTGAGAAAGAATGTAGCGTTTTGATGAGTGAGTAGTAGGTAGAGATGCACAACCCCACTAGTTCATGTATGTTGTGTTGCTGGACTCGCTGTTGTAAATCTTTACCTGCTCTTTCATAGTCTACAGCTCAGTCAGTAAGGTTGTGTATATTTTGTTGGGCTCTGACAGGAAGAAGGGGGGAAAAACACTGCTTTGTTACAGCTGTGTAATGGACAATGCATTAGACTGGGGCTTGGAGATGTGGATTCCCTTGCCCTCTATAACAGATGTGCTGATTTGTCCAGCCCCTGCTGTTGGGGCTTAAACATCTCTGTTTAAAAAACAATGTGTAATGGTAGTGATCTGTTTAGGGGAGTACTCATGCAAGAATTGTAGGGCATGCAGGATTACTGTGTCTGTACTATTTAGCACCCCAACTTTCAGTAAAAAAAAAAAAGGGGGGGGGGGGGGGCAAATGCCTTTGGAAAAAGGCATTGTATCCTCCCTGAGAAGTCTTAACTGCCTCCAGACTTTTAATACTGAAGAGAGAAAGGGTAGGGGAGAAAAAAGCCCTCTGTAAGGGCAGCTAACAAACATATCAGGTTACATGTGAGAGATGCAGAAGGAAACTTTGGTTGAGGCAAGAGAATAAATGGAGATGAAGCGTCATGGGAAGAAAACAAAAGTATTGAGCAAGATGTAAAATGGCTCTGCATATTGTGTTGGACAAAGAGTACTGCCCAGTGAACAAATTGTGCTTTGAAGAAAGGAGAGCACAGAGCATAATGGAAAATTCCATTGAAAAACAATCTCAACCACTTCAAATGAGCAGGAGCGTTTCATGCTGAGAATCCATACAGCCCACTGGCAAAGATGTTGGAATCAATTTAGTAAATATAAGCGGCTGATCAAAGCCTAGTAGTCTTTACTATAAACAACCATGCTCGGAGGAAAAGAACACCTCGCAGCAGCTGTTCTCATTTTCAGATACAGGAATACAGAGGAATTTGTACACTTGTTTTTAAAGATACTGGGAAAAGTGCATTAACAGTATTTTAGCTTCATGTCTTTATGAAGTTAATCCTGGCTTACTATTGCAGATGATCTTGAAAGATGGGGGAGCTTCTGCTGTGTGTGGCATGGGAAGGGTGTCCTGGCCATCCCCGCAGAATTAATATCAAGAGATTTTGGAAGTTTGCAACAATACAGGCCAGAGACTGCCTGGCTGGGGAGCAGCTCTGCTCAAATGGACATAGGGGTCTTGGCACACAGCGAGCTGAACATGTGCCAGGAGCTGGCCCTGGCAATAAAAAAAGGCCAACAGCATCCTGGGCTGTATTAGCGGAAGCACAGCCAGTAGATCAAGGAAGGTGATTACTTCCCTCTGCCCAGCATGTGGTAGACTGCATCTAGAACACTCTGTACAGTTTTGGACCCCTAACATCAGAAAGATACTGATAAACTACAAGTTCAGCAGAAGGCCACCACATGGGCTTGAGCACCTCCCCTGTGAGTAGAGGCTGAGGGAGCTAGGCTGGGAGAAGAGGTGGCTTTGGGGGCACCTAACAGGAGCCTGCCCATAACTCCTGGGAGGTTATGGAGAAGACAGGGCCAGGCTCTTCACAGTGGTGCATGGCAGAATAATGATGGACAGGGGACAAATTCAAACAACAGATACAGACTGGTCACAAGGGAAAGTTTTTATGCTATTAGGACAGTTAAGTTTTGGAATGTGGTCCCCAGAGAAACCGTAAATCCTGGGAGATGTTTCAAGACTTGACTGGAAAAAGCTCTGACCAAACTCATCTGACCTAACAGCTGCCCCACCTTTGAGCAGGAGGTTGGACTAGACACCTCCTGAGAGGTCCCTTCCAACCTGAATCATAGAATAGTTTGGGTTGGAAGGGACCTTTAAAGATCATCTAGTCTGACCCACCTACAATGAGCAGGGACATCTTCAACTAGATGAGGTTTCTCAGAGTCCTGTCCAACCTGACCTTGAATGTTTCCAGGGATGGGGCATTTACCACCTTGCTGGGAAACCTGTGCCAGTGCTTCACCACCCTCATTGTAACAAATTTCTTCCTTAGATCTAGTCTGATATATCTGCCCTCTTTTAGTTTAAAACCATTACCCCTTGTCCTGTTACAGGACCAACAACCCCAACTGTCTCAGCCTGTCCTCACAGGAGAGGTGTTCCAACCCTCTGATCATTTCTGTGGCCCTCCTCTGGACCTGCTCCAACAGGTCCATGTTTTCCATGTGCTGAGGGCTCCAGAGCTGGATGCAGGACTCCAGGTGGGGTCTCACCAGAGCGGAATAGAGGGGCAGAATCCCCTCCCTCGACCTGCTGGCCATGCTGCTTTGGATGCAGCCCAGGATGCAGTTGACCTTCTGGGCTGTGAGCGCACATTGCCAGCTCACGTCCAGCTTCTCATCCACCAGTACCCCCAAGTCCTTCTCAGCAGGGCTGCTCTCGATCCCTTCATCCCCCAGCCTGTACTGATACTGGGGGTTGCCCTGACCCAGGTGCAGGACCCTGCACTTGGCTTTGTTGAACCTCATGACGTTCACACAGGCCCACTCCTTGAGCTTGTCCAGACCCCTCTGGATGGCATCCTGTCCACCTCAGCTTGGTGTTATCTGCAAACTTGCTGAGAGTGCCCTCGATCCCCCTGTCTATGCAATTGATGAGATATTAAAGAGCAGTGGTCCCAGTATGGACCCCTGAAGGACACCACTCATGGCCTAACTCCATCTGGACATTGAGCTGCTGACCATTACCCTCTGCATGCGACCATCCAACCAATTCCTCATCCACCCACCAGTCCACCCATCAAATCCATATCTCTCTGGTTTAGAGAGAAGGATGTTGTGGGGGATCATGTCAAAGGCCCTGCAGGAGTCCAGATAGATGACATCTGTAGCTCTTCTTGTTCACTGATGTGGTCACTCCATCGTAGAAGGCCACTAGGTTGGCCAGGCAGGACTTGCCCTTGGTGAAGCCATGCTGGCGGTCTCGAATCACCTCCCTATCCTCCGTATGCTTTAGCACAGCTTCTAGGAGGTTCTGTTCCATGATCTTCCCAGGCACAGAGGTGAGGCTGACAAGTTGGTAGTTCCCAGGGGCCTCCATTTGACCCTTTTTACAAACAGGTGCAATATTTCCCTTTTTCCAGTCACCAGGGATGTCACCTGACTGCCATGACTTTTCAAATGTTGCTTGGCAACTACATCAGCCAATTCCCTCAGGACTTTGGGGTGCATCTTGTCAGGTCCTATACTTATTGGAAGTCTTATGACATTTTATAGCATCTTATGTCAGATGCCCCATCCCTGGAAACATTGAAGGTACATTGAAGGTCAGGTTGGAGGGGGCTCCGAGCAACCTGATTTAGTTGAAATAGGCTCCCCTTGATCGGGTGGCCTGTAGTAGACATCAACCACAAGGTTCCCTTTGTTGCCATTGTTGCTGGTTGTGGCTATTCTTCAGAGACAGCTCTTCACACTCTATCCATTTCTTGATGTAGAGGGCAATGCCTCCGCCCCTCCTTCCTCACCTGTCCCTTCTGAACAGCCTGCAGCCATTGATAGCTGCACTCCAGTCGTGAGATTCATCCCACCAAGTTTCAGTAGCAGCAACCAGTGGCTTCCAACTCCTCCTGTTTGTTGCCCATGCTGTGTGCATTGGTGTAGAGGCACATCAGCTGGGCTGTTGGTCATGTCACTTTCTTAGAGCAACACCCCTTAATTCCTGTGAGGTATTTCAGTGGTGTTTCCCTGTTGGCTCCTATTACCTCAGGAGCCCCTGGCTCACCTCTGTAAGACTTCAAGCGTGCTGCAGTGTAGCCAGCACGTCTTAGAGCAACAGACTGAGGGTTCTCACTAGTAGTATGTCCCTATAACCTTGGCATGTCATCCTACGAGCAGGCCTGATATATCCCCCTTGCCCTTAAAGTCTCCTTTAAAGCTCTGTCAATGATCCCTGCTAGCTTGTGAGTAAAGACCGTCTTCCCCCTCTGAGGAAGGTGAATCCCACCTAAATGATCCTATGGATAATAGACACATTAACGGTTTCAGAAAGAACCAAAAAAGTATTAAGGAATGTTGTCTCCTTTCTAGAAAGGCAGATCTGGAGGACAGAAAATTTGAGGCATCTGGTATCAGTCTCATTGATGAGATTTTGTGATGTAGGTCTCTGCACTGGGAGGCCAATAAGTTGAGCTTGTGTGTGGTGTGAAATTCCATGCTGTAGTGACCCAAGTTTCCAACAGGTGCCCTTGAAGAGCATGATATGCAAAGTCCACATCCTACACTTAGAGAAAATTGATCTGTCAGATGATGCTGACTCACTATTAGACAAAGACAGACCCCTCTAAAGAAAGAAATTACACTTGTGTTTTATATAGCTTCTTACGTAGTCTTACATAAGAAATAATGAAAGCCCTATTTTCAGGCACCAAACTTGAGCCTAGAGCAAAAGTTTTATTCTAGCTTTTTCTTTCAAATCTATGGAAGAAAGTTTGAATTACTTTTATTGACTTAAGAACAACTTGCTGATTGAGTGACAGGACCTTTTCACCTCTAACCCATAGGACTATGTTCTAGCAACAAAGGGCATAGAAAACAAAGTTTGCAAACAAGGCATTTTTTATGCTCCATATATGTCAGCCACTGTGTTTTCTATGCTTGCAATGAGCAGCATCCGTGGAGGAAATGATCTCCAGAAGTTTTGTCTGTTTTAATGCAGTTAGTGTAACATGCTTTGTAGGACTGTAGCTTCACAATTATTACACACTGTTTGTGTACACTTACATGCAGGCTTTATGTTTATTTTTGTTTCTTGGAGAACTTTGTAGGAAACCTGGCTTGTTCATGGCAGCTAAGCAAGCAGAACAGGAATTTTATATTCTTGCTGCTGCTGTACCCAACTAGCATAGCCAAGTAGCTAAACACATTCAACTCCTACTCTGAGCACAAAATGGCTATCATTTTATGACTGTTTAGACTGTCACCCTGTTTTTTCTGAATTTCATGTTTATAGATAACATTCAGGTAGCACAGCACAATAGTAGAAACAGACCTTCCCCTGACTACTTTAACTTGATAATTGACTTACGATATTACCAGGGTCCTGAATTTAGCCTCTTTAGCCTTATACACTTCACTGAAGCCCTAAATTAATTAATTTTTGTGAAGTGGAAATTTGTAGCTCAGTAGGGACTGTGCAAATTGGCTGCAAAACATCCTTTCTCCACCCTGCCTACTTAAAAAGAGAAGATTGAAATAGAAGCCCTCTTTCAGGAAACAACATACTTCATTCTATGGCTGTGTGGGAAAGCAGCTCACTACATGTTAACTGTCCACAAGTGCTAGAGAAAAATCAGAATTGTTTTCCCAAGTCATGATCCAAGGGAGAGAAGCCATATTCATAAAAAGCACAACACCCTTGAAGCTAAGAGCTCAAAAGAAGAGGGCTCTTGCACTGAGGGCCTACTAAGATTGTGGAGGTGGGGTTTTCACAGGTGTCCTTCTGGTCCTTCTCCAGGTGTCTGCAGAATGAGGAACAGGAAGAAATAACAGTCTGCTTGCTTGGTGCCTGGGGAACTGCCTTCAGTTGGGAAAAATAAGAATGCAAATTTTATTTCCATGTTGAAGAAGAGGGATGTTAAAGGAAAAATGTCAGGACGGTCAGGATAAAATTGTACACAATCTAATAAAGTGCACCGTTCTGTAAGAAAAGAAAAAATACGGTTCCCTCTCTTTGCTTCCTTTACAGAAGCATCAGAAAAAGGGTGGGTTCTGTTTACAGTCAGCCTGCCATTTTATTTTGAATGCTCACATCAATGAACACTCAACATAAGCAAGTATTAATTTTGAAAACTGTGCAGTTTTCAGATTCTGCAGTTAGATAAACCTCTCCGCATGTGACAGTGAGCACTCTATGTGTTTAGTGAACCTGGGACTGAAAGGAGAGCTTTGGTGAAGCAGGTTTTCACTTGGTGGCGTTTTAAAAATTGCAATAAGCTGCTGTCAGAAAGTTTTCTCTTGTGAGGCGATGCAACGAGGGTGAAACCATTTATCCAACTTTCTCTGTGAAAAAGACAGCGCAATCACCCAGCTGTTATCAAATGGCATTTGATGGAGAGGAAAGCAGACCCTTTATTTCAGTGGCACTATGTATGCATGTGTAAAGCTAAGTAAGCATCCTAAGTGTCCTAGGCTCCGTAAAGTGGGGCATGTGCCACTGTAAATCACTCTGTGATTTACAGAGAAAGAGGCACAGTGTAAACTGATGGAAGGGAAACACTGCAGTGAAGAAGAAAAAACATTTTAGACAACTTCAAGGACAGTGAGTGAGTGAGTGTACAACGTCCATGTAGCATCAGACCTCCTGGTGAGGTACCTCCTCCTCTCTCATGGGGCTCCACTACGGGACTCTCCCTACAGCATCACAGTCAGCACTGGGGCTGCAGTGTGGACATGCCTTTAGCCTCATGAATTTAGAAGCCGAGTCACACCTAAACTGGATTCCTAAAAGAATTTCCTACAGGATGCACACTGTGGTCCTCCTTCCCCAAAAGTCACAGAGTTTGAATGTAAAATTATGCAACTGGTTAAAATTGCACAGTTTTAATTTGTACTGCAGGAGCCAGCTATGAAAAGGTGCCTACAGTTGATTTGGGTGACGTGTTCCAGCTTGCTTTAGGCATCCAAGAGCCCAAACCACAGTGCTTTAGTAGTCACTGCTAGCAAAGGAGAGCTGAAGTTCCTAGGCGCTACAGAGGTCCTGAAGTTTTCAGTGTGTCAGACAGACGTACAAGGAGCGCAAACTGGGACCTGCCCTTGCCTATGCTGACCAACAACAAGGGGAATCCTTCCCATGACTCCAGCAAGCTGTGGAGGAGGCCCCCAGTGTGCTCAGAGGGTGTGAAATCCTCTAATGAGGCAGAATGAGCAGCTCTGACCTGTTTTGGTGTGCTCAAGTGTGCAAAGTACTACTTGGCACATTAGTATTTCTCATCAGAGAACAACTGAGTTTGACTGCTTCTCTATCTTGCTTCCTCTGCAGGTATTTTGCAGCAGCTGCAGGTGAATGAGTATACAGCCACATTCACCTGTGTGGTTCCTTCCACCTGGTCCTTAATTGACCAGTTAAAAGTAATTAATCCCTACCAGCTTCTCTAACAGGAAGGAATTCATGTGGTGAGACATGCTAAAAAGGTACTGTTTTGACCTTAGGTGAAGCTGGAGAGTAAGGGATCAATTTTCTTTTCTCAAAAGCTGTATCATGAGCTTGTATTTATGATTTAAGAAAATTGCTAGGCATCTGTAGATGACAGTATTCCTTAACTGTGTTACTTATTATTTATGACTAGGTCATGTTTAATTGTGTGTTGTGTAATGGTGGATACTAACCTCATCTGAAGTCCTGACTTTGGAAGTCCTAGCTTTGGAATAGACCATGAATTGGTAGGCTAAAATGCAAGAAAGGCATTTATTCCAGGGATACTGTATCAGGAAGAATCCGATGGAGCAGCATCAGAAATTAACTGATTGTTTAGGGTACTTATGTGGTAATGTTTACCATGTTAAGAAAGATTATGCTTATACTCTGCACAGCTCTTTATGCTTGATTGCTACCAGAATAAAGCTGCAATAATGTAACTCCAATAATGAAGTTGAAGTGTAAACACCTTGTAGTCTGCTTTGTAAAGGGAACTTGTGGTTGTTTTCTGTCCATAACATCTGACACTGAGGTATGGCAACGGGACTTCAGCAGTTAACGCTATGTTTTTCTGACTTCGCTGTCTTCAGCAGCAAATCATGTTATGATTTATTGCTTTTCAAAGAGTGATGTTTTTTTCCACCCAACCACGAACACAGCTAGCGCTGGGTGGGGTACATGAATACTGTGGCTTTGCTTTGAAAACTATCCCTAGTGCTGCACTGGTATGTCTGAACCACAGCTTCAGGGTAGGAGTGATCCCAAAATTGAAGTTCAGGAAGACATCATCCCCAGTCTTAGTGACAGGGATTGTTAAAATTATTTCTTACCTCTTTATGGCATGGAACTGGATTACTTCTTAGGATTATCCAAGCAGTTAATCTAAAAAGTTTCTTACTACTCTAGGGAATGGGTACCCTAACAGTGCCCTTGATCACCTGTGCTTGTTTCCTGTGGTACGCTAGTATTTGTGGCTCTTGGTCTTTGATGTTATAGCCTTGTGGTGTGAGATGCTGTTCTGTGGTTTCAGTGTTTGGGATTGTGTGACTGCATGCTTCTGAACTAAATACCATGTGGTGGTGTGCAATTAGTCTTGCTCACCGTGGCAGCCCCTTTCATTTTCATCCTATGTTTAGTCCTTGTTACGGTAGTTCTGATGTAACCTATGCACAAAACCTGACCTCTTTGGTGTTACCAGTCTGTCACAGAGATTTATTACAATACCCCACTGAGGTCAAGGGAACATCCTTTCCCAGAAATGGGAGTGTGGGACTGCACTGGAGTGCTTGCAAGGAGACACTGCACTGCACAACTTTTAATTCTCTCTTTTACTTGTGATTCATAATCCTGACGTACTCAGGAACTCCTGTACCAGACACAATAGAGCCAGCTGTTGCGCTTGGCAGAAATGCATGGTTCTGGTATTTTAACCCTCCATAAACCTATGCTGAGAAGTATGTCAAAATTGGTTGCAAGGAGGCACCCTTCCTGGTTGCGACTACCCTGGACTGTCCTGTAGAGGTGGATTCCTTTCTTTCAAAATCTTCACATCATTCCTTTGAGAGCACATCTTCAGATCAGTCTTTTAGTCTATAAGAACAGCATTTTAAAATAACAGAGGCTATAGTAGAGACTGTGTTTAAACTGTTTGTAGTCACTTTTGCTTACAGTTCTCAGGGGACACCCTACGCACCGCTCTGCAAAACATCCTTGAGGTCCCATGCCAGGCTTTTTTCTCAAAGATATTCCACCTTGCCTGGAATCACTCCAATTGTCATTAATCCAGAAAGTCAGCTTGAGAACGCGTAGATGTGGCTCATACTGTAGTATGAGTCAAGATATCCAAGGGGGAGAGAAAAGACACCAGTCCTTGCACAAATGAATACACAGAGTAAAAGTGCTGCAACAGGAAAAGGGATGCAAAGATTTACCGCTTCAGAAGAGCATAAAACCCTAAAGTTAGGGCTCTGTACTGGACACTGAATAGCCTAAGTTCAAATCCCCTCAGTCAGAATGGATCTACTTACATTAAATATAATACATGCTAAACCTCTAGGGCTAGATATGGTCTTAAGGTACAAGGAAAGGATTGGTCTGTGGGATGGAAAGGATAGCAAGAGTACTGCAGCAGGAGAATGGGGATGTAGTAGTCCCTTGGTGATAATCAAACTCTTGGGATGCGCAATTCAACTAAATGAGTTATTTAACAGGTGAAATATCTGCATAAGCATCTTGTGACAAGAGACACATTCATTCTGAACTGGAATAAAGAGAATTATTTTCTGTGGTTCAGGTGAAACAGCCAAGTATGGCTGTGACTACCTCTACTGTTTGCTTTGTCATACTTTCACCTACTTTTTCTCTGAACTTAGGTTTTCATACAAGAGACTGTCCTGTCAACTTGATCTGATGATTCTTTGGCAAATCAAAATAAATATAGTTAAATATTAAGGAATAGGGCAGGCAACAATGGAATGAACACCACAGGTCCTATACAGATCTTAACAGATGCATGCTGTTTACCTGATGAAAAAGGTATAATTTGGCATTACCTTGTTTTGGTAATTTGTAAGTTGATTTAGTTTTTGAAGTAATTGCTGGAAAGACAAGTCTTAAAACAAACTATTCTCATTATCCACAAAGAAGGAAGAGTACAAGCATTCTTCTGGCACTGATACCCCGTCTGGAAGGACAGGTGTTATTCTTTGTCCATTCAAACCCTGCATTTTGCCTCAGAACAGTAGGAAGGGATTTCCCTTGTGTCCTTCATTACAGTGGCTTTAAGTAGATTTACCCTATGAACCATGTTACCACTTCATGCCGGCCACAAGATGAAATGACGTTGGCTTTGGACAAAAACTGGGGAGGTTAGCAAATGTGTATGTCATGGTGAAGGACGGCACAAGTCACAAGTCAATCAAGCAACAAATGAATTGAGTTCCCCAATGCAGACAGGGTCTGAATCTCTACCACAGTCCAGCTGTCCCTGCAGTGTGCCAGGATAAAAGGAGCAGGGAACAACTAGGGCCTACTGTAATTCAAAGGGAGTTTAATGAGGCAGGTTGTGTCCCTTTGCCACTGGGGATAGGTGCACAAGGATGACTAAAGCTGCAGTGTGCTTTGGACACTAGACTAAAGTATAAAACCTGTATTTTTAAAGAGTTTCCTGTCTGATGCTGATTTCTCCCCTGCCCCATCAGTCAGTGAGGTGCAGACAGCACAATACTCCAAAACCAATGAAACAATTTAATCAGGTTTTTAAAATTTGTGTGCCTTAATATTGCAAATGGTTCAGATATACAATAAATAAACCTTGTAAAATGGGAATAAGTTTGGGGGAAAAAAAAGCCTGATTGATTGAAAGGTTGAGAGTGCCAGAATGTCAACAATATGCTTTAATTACTCTTTGTATTAGTGCCTCTGTCACTGCTACAGCTTTCAGAAAACTAGCTCTGTAACTGTCTCTATTTGGAGGTAGAAAAAGCAGTCTAGGCTGACACACAGGTGTCTGGAAAGGCCAGAATACTTGTCTCATTGCATGTTTCATCACGGTATTCTCAAGAAGTTATTGTAGAATGATGTCACCCAAGGAAAATGTCATTCCACAAGAACTGCCCACAAGTTTGCTGTATTAAGAAGGTTGAATAGTTCAGTCTGTGTTAATGGTTAAGCTGACCAGACATTTCTCACTAATCATAACATTTTCATTAATGACTTTTTGGAGAGGCAGTGGGACAGGGTTTTGCGAACTTACATCATTCCCAAGTCTGCTATGTTTACTTATCACACAGGTTTGTAGATACCTACTTTGGCATATCAATGTTAAAAATAGCTCCAGGTGCTGAGCAGGGAGATGAATAATCACATTTGAAAGACTTCAGGGAGTTCTCAGATTCACTCCACAGGCACAGACATTCAGACAGATACAATTCTTCTTGTCTCTCTTAAGGGTGGGCTTGCTTGACCTAAATACTCATGTAACAGACTTTAACCAGGAAGCCACTAGAAACAGCTAGATAGATTGGGTAGCTAATTAAAATAAATAAACAAAGAACAGTTAATAGAAAACAAAAGGTGAACATTGTGCACAATGTTTTGTTATTGAGTACTAAGGTCATGGTATCATCCTTTGAAAAGTTCTCTTCACCTAAGGGTGATCATATGCCACCTAAGAACCTGAGTGGGTGTTTATACGGAGGAGAATCTGGTACCTTCTACTCCTGGTCAGCGAATTATGTGCTTGTTCCACACCTCCTGGGGCCATACCCTAATGGGTTAAGGCTATTTACAGCCTCATGAGAAATACAGACTCAAATACTTCTAAATGGTCTCCAACCACTCTGAAAAAGAAAATTATTATTCTAGACTGCAGTATGTAATTAGAGCAAAATTATTCTGAATGCCAGAAGATGGGAGATGGAAAGAGTGAGAAGAGGAACTCGCTGATAGATGACAAACATAATAAAATACTGCAGACATCACACGATTGCTTGTTAACCTACTCTTTCTGCATCTTGTCTCCTTGGCCCACCATCCCTTCTGTCTTTAAATACGAGTTTAAGCTAAGGCAGCTGGATTCACCACCTTGATCTCTCGACAGACAGACCTATGAATGTTCCCCCTCAACCTGGCCTTTCCTACATCCGCTCTGCAAAGCTTTTCTTTACGTCCCATTTTTGCCTGGCTTCAATATATTTCTACCAGTCTGTGGGTGTCCAGCAGGTGCTGTTTGCGTCTGCCAATCTCCAGTGGCACCCTCACCCTGGTCACTTCCCTGTGCTCCCTTAAAGGCTCTCTGGCCTCAAGGAACTGGCACAACTGTCTTCCCAAAACCCATCAGCCTCGCAGCTGGATCTGCAGCTCAAAGCCCCTTCATGCTACTACGTAAGCAGTGCTTTCTCCAGAAAAAACCTGACCTGCTGTCTGAGGAGAGAGAATCTGTTATCAGGAGCTTCCAGAGGAGATCAGAAACACATTAGCCACAGGCTTTATCATGCCTATTGTCAAGGTTTGGGGAAGAGGATTCTTTGGATTTAGAGAAAAAAAGAGTAAGAAAAATATTTGGCTCTTCATCCCCCTCCTCACACCCTTCCTCATTTTTTCCCTCTCTTATAAATACTTATTTTTGCTTGTGAAGGTCCAAGTTTCCGTGAGCTTATAGTTTCCGCCCAGCCAGGATAGGTGCTGTGTGCGCAGTGGATTATGGGGTGACAGTGATTTAAAACTGCTCAAAAATAAGCTTGTGAACCTCTGCATGCACTGTGATTTTAGGCACAATACTTTCCAGGTGGCATTGCAGTTCTCCTTAAATGGCAGGCATTTTAAACTGAACTTTTTAAAGTACCTTTGGCTTTTTCATGATATAAAAATAAGCCTGCCTTGACCTATTTTGAACTCATTTCTTAGGAACGCAATCTCAGTTGATGTCAGAGGTTTCCAAAATCTCTCAGGAAGCATTTTAAGTACAGTGCATTAGACTTAGCCTTCTTTATGGCTTTGATTCAACACTTACGTATGGGCACAACCTGAAGCATTAGTGCAATACTATTTGCTCCAAGTTATGCATGTTCTGAACTGCCTCTGCTGGGAAGCAATGGATCAGCCTTCTCATCATGCTCCCTGTCTGCCCCCAGACTTACGGGAGAAATTAATGATCCAAGCAAGGGACTAAATCAATTGAAGCCAAGCTATAGACTTCTTTAGAGAATGTTAGTGTCAGCTGGAGCTGTGGTAGCTAGCTCCATTTATTGGCCCATGCACGCTATGCAGTAAAACACTTAGCAGTAACACAAGCTTGAACCAAAATGCCAGAACCTAGCATCCCCAAATGCCAGGGAAGACTGGATCCAAGACTGCCTTTAATGCACCCAGCTTTCCCTCAGCATTGACTGAACCCCTTCATCGCTCCACTGGAGAAACTCCTCTGATGGAGGGGCAGAGAAAGCCATAGTAACACCACTGTAGAAACAGAGCTGGTTCCTGGCCCCCTGAAGGAAGCTGCTGTGTTGTTGTCACCACTGGCCTAAGGCTGTTGGCCATTTCCATAATCCAGCATGCCTGTACCTGAATCAGGAACAGGCAAGCCCGAATGTAACTGGTCACGTGCTCTCTAGATTCTGGAGTGACATATTTCTGCACAGAGTAAAGGCTCTTCTTGTCAAGTATTACACACAGTTATTACTGGATTTGATCCATAAAGCAATAGGCAAGTTAGGGTTGAAACTTGAAGAAATGAGTTAACTCCTAAGCATGTTTTTGTCCCTTCCTACAGCTCTGTGAATATAAATACGTTTACAGACATGCCCCCCCAACATTTGTCTATGAACACAAATTTGAAGTTGTATTTAACATTTTTCTATTATTCTATATGCTACTGAAAGAAAAAGTGTTAAAACGTACCCATGGAAATTATAGTGATCAGGGACCGTGTTACTGTACTACCACTTGTGTTCTCACAATTATGACAAATTTCTCTAGGTTGTGCTTATCACTGAGGCTTCACTGATTGTCATTTCATCTCCCTCCCACCTCCCCTCTATCTCTTTTCTTGGATCCTCCTCTTCTTGTGGTTTTGTCCCCCCTTCCCACTTGTCTTCTCACAGGATATGAGTAACTGCCACTGAAGTCAAACCAAGTTACTCACTTCCTCCATCAGGGAACTCAGATCCCTAAAGTATACATTCTGCAGAATCACACAAACATTTGCATGCCTGCTCCAGAGTGGGAATGAGCTCCAAGTGAACAGAATTGTAAGGTTTCTAGCACTTCATGGGTTCAACCAGGTGGGAAAAAACATAGAAATGCTGTTTCATGAAGTATTTTTGTGTCTGGAGAATGAACAGCCATACTTTTAAAAACTGATGTTGTTATATAAATTATGTGGTTTCATGGAAAAAGGACCATAATCTTGTATTTACTTTGAGGTTTCTTATCAGTTCTTGTTCTGTCTACATTGCTTTGTCCAGGAAATTGTTCGCCTACTTTCTAAAAATAAAGAATTACATTGGAGCTCAATGGGCACAAAGTTTTGTATTTACAAAAAATGTATTATGAGAGTTAGAAATATGGTCAGATCAGATTGTTGGATCTGAATAGTCCCACTCATCTTCAGAGTGTCTTTGGAGCTTGTTAGGGTCCTCCCCAAGTACTCATATGAACTTGCATCTCTGTTGTGTCTATACAGAGAAGACCCTAAAGCCCAGCTAGAGTGAACTTTGTGCTTCAAGCAGACTGACTGCGTCTTCATATTTTACTGACAACTTCCTCTTGAGTTATGAACTTCTCTGAAGCACGGCCTTACAACCCCTTCTGAAATACACTTTAGAGCTGATACGAAGTAACAGCTAGTGCTTACTGTTAGCCCTGCTGTGTCTCCAGGGAGCAGCCTGGAAATCTGGCTGATGATCAAGATAGGAGCTGTTTGAAGATAACGGTGTCTCATGCTTCCATGTGCTTGTGGTCGGACTTCAAATAACTCTTTTAACCCTAGGCCTTGGGTGAAGACTAGAGTTGAGAAAAACAACCTCTCAAGATGGTTACCTTACATGGAAAACTCCCATTTGGCTGACCCTGCAGGCGATAAAACTCAAGCCTGTAGTAGCATTTGTGGTTATGTTTTCAAAGCTAATCTAGGCACCATGAAAAAGTGCAGGCACAACAATAGTAGAAAACATCCACTCTCATTATCACTGGATCATATGCCCAACTGCAAGGACAAAACAGACACCTTCCAGCACTGCAGCAGAAAACCAGAGTTTTCTGCTGGGCTGCAGGGTACAGTTCTCCACTCCTGAAGCTAAGTTTACTGCCTGCAGCCTGGCAACTTTTACTTTAAGATACCTTTCTCCCTGTCTGTCTTTTTATGATTTCTTTTTCTTTCCCTGCTTCTGCTGTGTTTGCTGTTCAGAATATTTTGAGCTTCTGAATGCGAGTGACTGTTGAGAGACCTCTGAACAAAAACATGAACTTTAACACCACTGTCAGTGGAGTCAAAGCAAGTGA
Organism: Phaethon aethereus; assembly: GCF_964289735.1. Taxonomy (NCBI): domain Eukaryota; kingdom Metazoa; phylum Chordata; class Aves; order Phaethontiformes; family Phaethontidae; genus Phaethon; species Phaethon aethereus. The sequence goes on from NC_138575.1 coordinate 76,814,543, forward strand.
TGACTTTGAGTATGAGGGCTCAGGCACAAAGATGGATGCTGCCTCTATCCCTCCACAGAGCCATAAGAAAGCCAGTACAATCATTGGTGGGCTAAGGGGGAAAAAGCAGCAGTACAAAAGCTATTTTACATTTGCCATTCAGATAAGACCTATATCTGCACTTGTTGAAGCCAGAGGTAAACCCCAGTAACTGTAATGTACAGGGTAAGAGCATAGAAAGGAAACAGAAGGTTATAGTACAAGAGTGACCTAAAAGTGCAGTGTATGGAAGAAACACATACAACACAAAAGATTTCTTTTTTATTCCTGGCTTCCCCAAAAAGGTGAGATGTTGATACAGCTGTCATAAACTCTAGGGTTTTATATGAGTTTTTGTGCTCCAAAAGGTTGTTCCCCTGGAGAAAATCCTCAGGCTTCCTGCAAATCCAGATAGAGTTAATTAAGCCTTCTGGAAAGAAAGTACAGAAAGGCTGTGCCCACCGGTCGCTTCCAGGTTCCAGCAGAGATGCCAAGCAATTGTCTGGGGGGGTTTCACTGGCATCGCAAAGCAATATCTGAAAATGCTGCTATCATCAGACTTGATTTCTGCCAAAGGAGGAAAGTCTCCTTAACAGAGCCTCCTATATAGAGTATCCTTTTTCTGTCATCTATTCACTTGCCCACTTGGGCAGCTTAGAGTACTTTGTTCTTCAAAATAGCATCTGCTTTTAGGGAATGCTGTCAGGCTCCCAAAATCTCTGCCATAAGTACTGCCAGAACTGGCTCCAACCTTTGCCTCATCCTGCCCAAAGGAAGAGCCATCAGATCAGAGCTGAGTAGCACTTGCAACGCAACACAGAAGAGGGTTTTCACATGTCTTCCCTTTCCTTCAGAGTTAAATCCCAGCCTTGAGGAAGCCAAAGGCTGAAGTACCACCAGCCCTCCACAAGCATATTTTGCCAGGACCTTTTATAATGGACCTACAGTGATGACCACTGTTTGCAAGAGGCAAAGGCTCCTTAACAAATATTTTTGTCTTCCTTTTTAGAGATTAATCATACCAGTTCTTTTCCTTGTACAAAATCATATTAAAACCAAAAATCTTGGAAAAGTCATTGCAGGCTTTTTTTTTCCTGTGGGAGGAAGGAGAGCCACCTCGTTGGCTCCAATTGTTTTTTCCCTCCTAAAAACATTTTTTTCTTTGCCTTAGTTTTTGTTATGTTTCAATTTGAAATAAAAACCTCTTCAGTATTATAGTCAAAGCACTAAAGAGTTAGTTTTGCTCCATAACACTGTTCATTGATTTGTATCTTGAAATGGTTTAAAGTATTGCAGAGAAGGAGGCTGGGAGGGACAAAGGAAGGGGCAGGAAAGATAATTAAAAGGACCAGAGAGGGATGAGGCACTTTGAGGATCCAAAAATTCCTGAATTCTGATAATTCTGTCTCTGCCATAGGTTAACTAGCTAGACAATACACGAAGAGAAAGGACTGCTTAATTCAGGCTATATACTATGGTTTACATTGGGGGAAAAAAGCCATAACTGATAACAAACAGAATGCAAATACTTGGGGAATCATTTTAGAGTGAAGATGTCTGTGCTAAAGACATGATTCGCTAGCTCCTTCAGAGAGAAGCTAGGAAAACGGTGTTTCTGACACTTCCCATAAATGTCTCAGTAAAGCAAAAATGTCTTATATTTTATTCTTATTATTTCTGAACAAGAAAGCCCATGAGAAAAATGGATATTTACCTCTGATAGGTTTTCTCTGTCAGTAAGAAGAATGCCTTTATGTGCATGCGTGTGTGTGTATATATATATAGCCACAAGTCCAATTTGTTTTTAAGCTTGAAGGTCACCATTAAGCAAAGATCATGGCCACAATATTGAGTTATATTTAGGGACAGAAACACAACAAAGGAACAGGATAGTCTGTATTTTGTCAATGTCTGTGACACTTTTATTACCTATTTGTTATTGCTGTGTTATGGGAAAGTCACTGAAGCATACATTATTATTCTCTACTCCATCTTTATTCCACATACTTCAAAACCAGTTAAATGTAAAATTTCAGGTTAGCTGTGGAAAAGTCTGCACATGTCTGAAGCAATTTTCCTTCCAGGCTGCCGTTTGTCACTGTCCGGGAAATAAAGTGGGGTCGAGCTGCTACTTGACCTCATGCTTTTGCTTCTTGGAATCCTTGACTAAGACAAGCCATATGGGTAAATCCCCATCCAGGTTTTTAAACACTTTCTGTACTTATCAGTTATAAATTAATTTTCATTCTTTTTTTTCAAAGTCAGTTTCAAGCTGTCACAAGACTTATTGATATTTCCTGAACAAGCATCCATAAACCAATCGTTTCCACCCAACATTTCCCCATGTCCTGAGTCTTCTCAAGCTGGTTCAGCAGGCGCTTTGCACATTCCAGCCTTGGAGAGAGTTAGTTAACAATACGGCTACTATTGAAGAAGCATGTTTCCTGCTACCCAATGAAAGACTCCACTCAAGTCAAGAAAACATCACCAGAAAGTGATGTACTGGTCTTGTAGGACTGTGGGACACCATTCCCCAGAAGAAATTACTCTGTTTGTTGTGCTTGCTCCTTTCACCAGTTACTGCATGCTGAAGCTGCCTGGGTCTCGTCATCTACACAGTTCTTTCTTCAAGTCAGGAAGAAGATAATGCATAAGAGTTAGTTAAATGGCAGCAATTACCTCAGTCAGATATTGCCACAACAAATGCTGGCTTGCTGCAGTTCAGGTTGCTTCTCTTTTGATTTGCCCTTTGTTTGCAAAATTTGCTTATTCGAAGTTGGAGCAAGAAACCCTGGACATCTTTTCACACCACAGCAGTGCCACAGGGGATCCTTCCTAGTTTCACATGGAAACTTATGAGGCTTTGAAGAATGCTTAGAAGTCAAGGGAAATATTCAGCTTGACTTAGATGGTTTTTCATTCCATTTGCAACTATGAAATTGAGATTCAGACTTCAGATTTACTGAGCAAAAGAATCCCTGTGCATCCACCCCTTCGGAGAGGACACCTGACAGCTCCTCCTGTGGTGGCAGCTCCTCCTGTGGTGGCAGCTCCTCCTGTGGTGGCAGCTCCACAGGGACAAGGTAATAATACTGATGCTGCAGTTCCTTCACACAGATTTGAAAACACTGGTAAATGGGACTGTTTTGCTACTGAAGCAGATACTTAAGCAAGTGATATCTGTACTTTCAGTTTACATTTTTGTGTGTCGTTTTACCACCTAACTAGCTGCCCTCAAAACTAGCCTGTCCAAGTTAATACTGCACTGGTCTTCACTGTTGTGTTTTGCTCTCTTTCCTGCATTTATACAAATACACCCAAAGACATCACTTCACAAAAGCTCTTTAGGAGTCAGGAATTTTGAGTAAGGTCACTTCACTGAATCAGAGCAGACTTGTTTGATACAGGTCTCTTGGCACATTTCCAGGGGAATCACACACATGATGGCTACTCTGAGAGCTTGGTTTGGGCTTTTGATCTTGATCCTTCAGGATCTGAAATTTTAGGAAGAAGATTGAGATCAGACATGATAGTTTTCTGTTATCTTAATATGGGTCTGCAGGTAAGACTGCACTTAAGACCTCCTTCTATCATTAGGTAAAGGAGGAAAAAAACAGAAGTGGGTTTGGGTGTGTCATTAGATGGCCACATGTTTGTAATACAGATAAATGTGCAGTCACTCTTTCTGGCAGGAACTGCACCCTTCCCATCACTCCATAATCTGCTCCTGTGCTTCAGGGAAACTGTAAAAACATGACAAAGGTAAGTTATTTAATTTTGCCTTCTCTGGCTGATAACACACTGAAGTGACTTTCCCACACCTGCATTATTTCTGCTGCCCTCTGAACTGCAGCTGTGCCTGTAAGAAGGGTTTGTGCCTGATTTTCCGGAAAATATCAGCCCCTTAACCAATGAGACCCCTCAAGAAGGCTTTTCCAGTCCAAAACATTTCAGCACGGTTACAAGAGGAGCTGCTATTTCTCCCCTGTTTCCGTGTTTGCAGTGCACAAACGGTGACCTCACATGCGCCAGGACAAACAGACTTCTTAGTCATCTTGCCTACAATTTCTGAGGCATTGGCCTAATACCATTTACTAAATGTAGGCTAGGCAGATCCCTTTATCAGAATAAAAGCCTCAGCTCTGGTCTTTAACCTGAGTTCCCCTTTTTAACAAGTAATATAGAAAATGTTGCTTATGTAGGAGGACCACTCCAATTCTCTTTTTCCCCTGGAAGCTCTGCTGCGTGAGCGTATTGCGCAGGCTGGAGTTTCAGCATGTGCAAGTGTTGATCCTGGATGATGTGCACATTGCCACAGGTTCATCAGCAATGACAACACGTTGCTTGCCTCCAGTCCCTCACCTGACACATGTGGCACAGGCTGCCAAGAGCGCAGCCTCTCTTCTTGGGTCAAACCACACCGAGAAACAAACGACTGCGCCGAGCAGCAAAGCACACATGTGGAAGGAAATCCCAGGCCCAAGGGAGAAGTCAGGTACGCTGCCAGCAGCCCTGGCACTGCGATTGCGCTGCTCTGCCATGCTGAGGGAGATCACAGACACTGTAAAGGTTAGGAATTTGGTAGAGCCTTCAGCTGTCACCGTGTACCTTGGGTTAAGATCATAGTGGGATGTAATACTGGGGCGAAATTTTTAGATACTCCTGTTTCATGGAGAAGCTCATAAAAGAAGATGCAGCCCTTGACTTGGACCTGAGCAGTGCACAGTATTTACAGACACCAGATATCCATTACAGGTATGCTCAGCTTCATAAAGGGAAACTATAAAAATCAGGAAGCATTTTAAAAGGAATTAAGGGGGGCAACTATGAGAATTAAGTTCTTACAAGCCAGATGCTACTGGTATGGAATCCATACCAGTAGCACAGTGCAATACACACTGCCTTTTCAATAAGGCTTGAAGAAAGGGCAAAAGGTAGCCAGCTTTGTTAGGCAGCAGAGCAAGGAAATAAGTTCAAAAAGCTAAAGGCATGTCCAAAGGGAGAACATAGAAAAGATCATAAACTCTGGCAGACTAAATGTAAAAATGCAGTAAGGGGAGCCAAAAAGAAGGCCTTTGAAGAACAAATCACAAAGATTATCCGAACTAACAATAATTTTGTGGGTTTTATTTTTTATTACATCATGAGCAGACAACCTGCCTTCTGCAACATGCGTGCAGCATTGCAGAGAGGACCTCAGGCTGGAGAGAGATATCTCAGGCCCTTGAGAGGAAGGGCAGGAGGCCATGGTTGCCTACGGTATATCTAAGCACCCTGGTTTTGCAATAGCTTGTCCACGTGGTCTCCCCTCTTTTTTTTTTTCTTCCTACTTTGCAGATTATTCAGGGAACTGCTCAAAGGTAGCCGAGGCCCCTGTGCAGTAGTTATTCCTATTGGGAAGGAAGGGTAAGGGCAAAGGTATTTTTATAGTTCTGGTCAGAGCGTAGCCCCAGGGACAATGATGGTGAGGAGTGCGAAGATATGGTATGTTCATCCCCCAACGACTTCAGCAACTATCAGGGCCCTCCAGGCACTTTACGTTTTGAGTGGTATAACACCTCAATATACCTTTCAGAGTCTGCTCACCTCAAAACAGCACGCCTAATATTAAATACCTACTCAAGTGGCTTCAAAGGTGTAGTTAGAAACATGAAATGACCCTTTGAGTTATTTTACAGCTATGTCTATGACTGTCATTCATCCCCCATAGGCTTTGTAATGTTTATTTCTTCACTGAAATATGAGATTAATATTATGCCACTTATCCCTTCTCCTGTAGCAACAGGTAAACTTTCAAAATGTCAGTGACATACATATATATAACATATATACATATGGAGTAATTACTGTCTATCCTTAAATCCTGCTGTCAGAAAATAATGCATGTTTACAAAAATGTGATTTTTCAAAAAATACCTTAAGAAGTCCTCATCATTTTTGTGACAGAAATAAACAGACAAAAGACCCCTTTCAGTGGTGCATTACTCATTTTAAAAAGCCTGTGGTAAACTGACATACTTCCTTGTTTATCTTTCGGAAGGAACAATTTCATCAGGTACTGCAGGAGAAAATACAGTGCCACATTATGCAACGGATTTTCCATTTAAAATAATTGAGTACTTAAAATTCACTCTCTTGCTCATTCAATAAAGCATTCAGCAATTCTAAAGCTGAAAAAGGCCATTAGTATCATTTTACCTGACCCTCTCCATAACAGCCAATTAAACTTCACCCCATTTCGTTCAATAATGCATTTTTTGGTAAAAGCCTGTTTTCAGAAAAGGATCTAGTCTTGATTTAAAAAGTTCTAGAAGAGAATTTGCTGTGTCCCATGTTAGTCTGTTCCAATGCACAGTCATACTCAAAGACATATATTTTATTTTTTATACCCTTACATACCAGCCATGTTGGTTTGGTTTATGCCTTCCTCTCTCAATGGGAAGTATGAGATCATCCTTCAGTTATATATAGTTGTGTCTAATAAGATTTGAGTATAAAAGTAGGAAGATTCAAAGTTTCAAAACTACAGAAACTTAAGAAAAAAGTGAAGAGGAGAAAAAAACAACCTCTGGTAAAGCTATTTGTTAGAAGGGTCTAGATTAAAGGCACTGTGATTGTAGATCAGACCATGCCATTAGGAGGGCAGTGTTCTGCAGTCTTCACTAAGACAAAACATCCATCAGCATTTGATGGGAATTTCATATTTGTAGTGGCTGATTAAGGATTATGACACAGCTTCCCATATTTAAATGTATTTAAAATGTTCCCGGTAAGTGCTATATACTTCTAATTTCCTTTCTAATAGCATTTTTTCTTATTCTATTGTTCTAACTGCATAACCTAGTGCAGTTAAAGACATTTAGAAATCTGACTTTCATGACAGAAATTTTACAGTATCAAAGAAAAGGGTTTATTACAGATTCAGCATAGCTCTTAAAGTGTTTTTCTGCTAAAGACATGACTTCTTGTTGAAATGTTTTCCTGAATCAAAGCCTTAATCCCCTATACATTTAAGTTTGACTGATAGGCATATGTAGTATTGTGATCCCAGGCTCTCAAATAAAATCATGCATCAAATAACACTGTAAATACCCCCGTACCATGGCTCTTCATGCAGGGCAAAGCCAGGGTGGGGCTGGGAGCCTACATTTTTGTTCCCAAAGGACAGAAATTCCCTCATGTTTCTCTCCCACTCCACCAGAGCACTGCTCTGCTCCTCCCACCAGCTTCATCTCTTCTACTGAGGTGGGAAACCCACAGTGTGTGCCCAGAGTGAGTGGAAGGCAGCAGGACATGGCTTGGGGCTTGCTGGGCTGAGGCAGCTATTCCACCCTGCTGGGTCAGGAGGGTTCAGGACAGCCTTGCACAGCAACATGGGAGGGCATGACAAGGGTAAATGTGTTTATACCCATGTCCCCACCCCTCAAGGCTTCCCTGGGTGACCCACCACTGCTGCTGCCTTCGCCCTGTCCTAGCACCTCTCCTGCCTCGTCCCATCTTTGCTCTGCAACAGCCCTGTTTGGGAGAACCTGGCTGGGTCAGCAGTCCTCCTGCTGAAGGTGGAAAGCACAAGGCACAGAAAATAACCTGACAGGACTGCAAGCAAAACCATTTGCCCTCTCTGAGGGTTGCTTTTAGGTCAATGCAGGCATGACATACCATTTCACTGTCTTCAGAGGTGAAAAACTAATCCAATACATGTAGAGAAACAGCAGCTGCTGGATGCCTACTTTGAAATGTGTGGTTGTAAGGCTAATTAATGGAAGAATTTCTAGCTCTAAGATCCCTTCTTTATCTTACAAAAGGTGGATATTCTGGCTAAAGCGTTTGTTAATACGTTTTTCATCTTCTTGTCATTTAACTCCACAGTTAACAGCACCCATCTACATATCCCAGAGTCATTATGTCTCTTTAAACATGAACGCAACTGCAGAGCAGTAAGGGCTGTTTTCTCCACAAATTCTCTCCTAAGGAAAGGGAAGTTGAGGCTCGCTATTTCTGCCTGCTAACAGGTCCCATAATACAGCATGAAATCAGTTTTCCGCTGGAAAAATGATCTTTGCAGGTATTATGGTAAAATGAAAAGTCACTAACAGGTTTTCCTCTCACAAACTAAACCATAATACAGCTAACTAGAAAAGGAGGCAATTTCTTTGGCTTTTGAAAGAGCACAGCATGTATCTACTGCACTTGGATTTCTGTGTAGAAACACAAGAAACAGTGTCATTATTGGGTTCACATTCACTGGATGATCTTCCACCTAACAGTCAAATATTTCAACTTTTTCCAGCTTATCAAATGCAAAGGCAGTCTCTTTTCACCACTGAACAGAGGGAAAGTAGCAGACACTTTTTCTACAGCCTCAATTAAGCAGACGCTGATGGAGGATAAGAAGACTTTTGATGTTAAGGCATGTTCTGGCAGCAGTCCTAGTCCTTACCAGCTGATTTTAGCAAATTGGAAATAAATCTGCAGGATGAGAATTTCCAAAAATGTATTTAACTATGTCAATGGAATGAGCTTCCAATAGACTTTTTACCAAATTGGCAGACGAAAAGCAACTTACGTGATTCATGTTCTGTTTCTGAAAGCATGGCATATTTTGACCCATGAGACAAGAGATGGGTCCCCATCTGCTTGACAAGAGATGTCCTCCAAAATTCAAGAGACTTATCAAGGCATAAACAAGTGCAAGACACAAACAATACAAGTTACATGGTGGCTTGGCCCTTCTAAGCAAATTCAGGCCTTAACAGGAGTCTGGAAGGATATAAGTTACAAAAACAACATAAAAGTAATGATATTTATAAATCACCCTGACAGTGTCATGCTGCAACATAGTTGTTTTCTTTTCTTCAGAAAGGGCTCACACTCATTATCCAAGCCAGTGATTTTTGCAGATATATTCATTTGGCTCCATTTCCCCATACTTTATCTACATGCCAAAATAAATGCTTGCCAAAGATAAATTCACAGATCTGGCAGGCTAGGAGGAGTCTCAGGAGATCATCTCGCTCAAAATTCTGCACTGAAGTAAGCAAAAAGTGTCTGGACACCATCCCTGACACTTTTATCTTCTTCACTTTGAGAAATCAATACCCCTAGCTAGTATGTCCTAACACTTTGCCACACTTTCAGATAGAAAGACTTACCTAATATCCTGCCTAAATGTTTTAGGTGAAGGTGAAACTGATTCTTGCTTGCCCTTCCCTAAACAGATGTGCAAAGTAATTTACAGTTGTTGCCCCATCTGCGTCAATCCCTTCCAAGCTGCTGTGCCATTTCTCAGTCTTCTCTTTTCAATGCAGTGCCTTCCCCTTCCTTTTTATGAGTCACATTTTCTACACCTCTTACCAAGCTTGTTGCTTTTCTGTGCTTTTCCTTCACCTGTGTCTACTTACGGCTTCCAGCTGAGACAAAGGACTCCAGCTGGGACTTCACCACTACTTCAGAAAGTGGAACAATTGCTACAACTGCCGACGCAAAGATAGTTTTATTGTCAGAACAAAGTTCATCTCTTCCTCAGCAATAGCTGATTATTGACATATGCCTATCTTGAGCTCTGTAATGTGGATTCATAGAACACCAAAATTGCAAGGGGATAAAGAGAGACTATCTAGTGAATGATGCCTAGAAACCTTCAAAAGATGCTTGTCTCACTTGTTCTTTAAAAATGTCCAACAGGGGGGATTTCATGGTTATCATAGACAATCTGTTCCAGTGCTTCACTGTCTTCACATTTAGATATTAGGAGATAAAAATGCTATCTTAAATCATATTGTAGTGTCCAGTCAGAAAAATCTCCCTTTTCTGCTGTGATGCTGCTTAGACAATAACTTCCAATTTTGTGCTTGTCTGCTGAATTTCTCCTTCCTAAGCAGGAAGACTTTTGTATTTGTCTTTGCTGAATTTCAGCTGTTTTGATTTCAGATTCTCTCTAATTTTTTAAGCGTGTGTTGAATTCTGATGCTCACGTCCACAGTACGTGCAACCTTGACCTATGCCACTCCCACTGACTAATATGACCACAGTCTCTCGTTGGTCCGCCAAACTGTCAAGAGAAATGCTGAACAGGGCCAGGTTCAGAACTGAGCACCACCAAACTTCAGTTGACATTTGGCAGCAGAGAGCTGGTGAGTGTTCTTTGAGAACAAGTTTCCAACCATTGCACACCTTTCTTCTCATGATCACATCAACACTGTATTTCATTAGTTTCTGTATGGGAATGCCATGGACAAGTGGCAAAAATGTCACTGGGATTGAGATTATATCACATTAGTTGTATCCCCTTTTTTCCCCAATAGGCCACTTAACCTGCCAAAGGCAGAAAATAAACAGGCTTGGCATGACCTATTCTCAACAATCTTTGTTGGCTATTTCTTTTAGCAGTTTATAATAATTTAGGTACTTACAAAGTAATTTTTTTAACAGCTTGCTCCAGAACCTTGTCAGGAATCAAAGTTACACTGGCAGGTCCAAAAGAGTAGCATCTCCTCCTGTATAAAAACACGGACAGAGCACGTGTCCTAAATGCAGGTCTCCTTTCACACCAGAAAGATTGCTACTGTTTTCTCAGAACTTCAGTTTCCACCATCAAATAGATAAGCTCGTCAGAGGTTCAAGCATGACAATAGTGACATTTCCAGGGTTTTTCATTGTTAAGTGCCACTAAGCATTTGCCAACTCTTTTTCTCAAGAGTTTGCGACTGAACATAATACATGGTAAAAGGGATTTTACACCAAATGGCTAGACACTGCCCCAAATCAGATGGCGATGCCAGAATCTCTCTAAATAAAATCACCAAAATATTTGTAAGGGGACAAAATTTATGTCTTTTCTTTCCGAGCTCAAATGTTGGAATTGCTGAGTTTGATTTTGATTGAATCTTTCAAGCAAAAAAATGCAATTACAGGGAGAGGGAAAGGCAGTTTCCTGGGTGGGATACCACATCCTGAATGGATGCTTGCGATGCCTCAGACGTTGTGGTTATAACTCTTCCTGGTTCTCCTACATGCAACAAGAACTTCATGTCCCCACTGTATCTTCCATATGAGTGCATTAGAAATTTGAGCTATGTTCACATCATTTTCCAGGAAGCAGAAAATATTACCCTCTTCTTACAAGCAGGATAACATAAAGCAGCCTTGTTCAAGGTCAAAGTGAGTCAGCAGAGAGCACAGGATGAAACCAAGGTAGTCTCATGTTTTAATAACTAAGACAATGCTCTCCTTTTTTCCCCCCCTTTCAGATAGCGTTCACCTGCATAATCTTATCTCCAAGCCAGAAGAGTTCCTCAGAGGTCTACAGTTGAAATACTGATGAAGGTCAAAAGGAAATGAGCTTTCTCACTGGACAACCACTTTGTTTTATGCTCTATTGATTTACAACGCCCTACAGAAATGTGAGGGGATATGATGTGACTAATGGACAGTTACTGAAGTTAGCTGTCATACAGCACATATATCCTTCCAAAAATAGCTTTTTAAAATACAGATATCGCTTACAGAACCATTTATGAGGTGAAGAGTCCCCTGTCTCCCCCTGTTTTATTTTTTTATTTAAAACACAATAAAAGGGACAAAAATCAGAACTATAGTGAGGCTGGGTTGATAGTGATGTTGCTTCACAGAAACTCTCAGTGCATATCCATCACTCTGGAATCTGAGCCGGGATTCAGGTCTCTCTCATACAAGTGCCCATTGCTCCAGTCATTAGGCCCTTGAACTGACTGGTGGTCTCACCTCAAAGCACTACACTGGAGGCTCCATAAGAAAGCAGGCAAAAAGCCTATGACACACTGGACTGTGGGGACTGAAGGAGAATTTATAAACATGCTCTGAACAGCAGAGAAGTAACTGCATTTCTCTGCCCTACAAACCAGTCATAGTCTGATCAGTGAATGCATATATTTTCTTACCTCATTCAAAAGAGAGAGGGTTGTTTTTAAGGCAAGGATCTGTGTAGGTACATTCAAATTTTTGGTGTCTCTAAGACTGACAAAGGCTATTGTGTAGATAAATATTCATTGGAAAAAATACACTGAAAGTACCATTCTACCCCTACGCTATTGAGGATGCACAAGATAGAAATGACCCTGTGTTCATACAGAAAACAGAATAAGTTGCTTATGTGGCTGCATCTGAAACGCATTGTAGTTGCCACTTTCATTCACAGGTTTGCATGCACAGCAACAAACAGATGCTTGAAAGTCAGGTGTATGGAATAAACCTTACCTAGAATGCTTTGGCTCCCATGAGAAACTCAAGGGAGAGCCACTGTAGGAACATTGTAAAAAACACAACTCACAAAGGCTGTTTAGAAGGCCAGGGAACATAAAAGCAACAGCACATTATCTGCAAGGCAGCAAAGCTTTTCCTTTTTTTCATTTCTATATAATGATATGTTGTAATATTCTTTCTGTCTAAAGGTCATGCTGTGTTTATAATCATAAAACCAGGAAAAACCTGCTCTTTGAACAGGATACAAACTTCTGCCAGTTATTCTAGCTACAGGCTTGAAAAATTAAAACGTGACAGCCCAAAAAGCTTGGAAATTTCAGATCCCTTCTCCAAAAAAAAGAAAATGTGAGAAGTGAATTCCTATACCCTCGAAAGCTTCCCTCCCCACCCCAGGTTAATTTACTTGTGCATTTGGGCACTAGTTTCTGTAAGTCCAGAATATTATATGGTGAGCTGTTGCATTTGGCAAAGTGGCAAAGTATGACAATCACATTCAATGTTGTTTCTTTTGATGAAACACAGCAATTTGTAAATTCTTTAGGGTAGAAATGGAGTTCATTCTTGACCAATCCTTTGCGAGTACTCTAAAAAACAAAGGTTAGAGGTAACAGTAAGACAGAAGGACACAGGACAGGATAGCATAGGTGGATAATCTATCCTGTTGAGATGGAGTTAGGGATGGAGAGAAAGCGCTAGCATAGACGTTGGTTTAATTCCTGGAAGATGTTGGCTAAGTTCCCATTTCTTGCACACGCTTGCTGTGTGTCCTTATGAAGGACACTTAGGACTAGCTCCACAAACAGATACATGCATTAAATCACATTGCTGATCTAGGACTTACGTCCTTCTGTGCCTCAGTTACTTATCTGTAAATTCCAGACAACAGTACTTCCCTATTTTAGTGTGGTATTAGGAAGATAAATACATTAAAGACATTTAAATGCTGCAGTGAAAAGGGTCATGCAAGTAGCAAAGATAGAACGGAATGAGCCTCAGTTTCCAATGCCTTCCAGGACTCCTGAGAGAGTGTAAGAGCTGGAATCAAGAAAGAAAGAAACGGGACGGGATGGAAGAGAGCTTCCAGTCCCACAATACACTTTCCTGAAGGGCAATAAGGGGTCCTTAGTTTGAAAGATGACAGCAAAATCAGTGCCTTTCACAAAATAAAAGGTGGCTGGGTCTATTTTGTGAGCAAGATAAAATCCTCCAAAAAGTCTTGGCAGAAACCAGATGCTTTTCCCCGTGGAACTGTGCCCACCCCCTTGGCTATGGGCAGGAGTGCTTTGATAGCTTCCTCTTTGAAAGGGGAGGGGTGTTTGTGGGTTTTATTTAATACCTCCATCTAGAGGTTAGCACCTTGTGATCACGGTTTTAACCTGCTAGTATGCTTCTGGTATTATACCCCAAGAGGAGGGATATAATGTGAAGAAGTGGTTAGAAAAAGGCAGGTTTTGTTCCCACTGGACAAACCACTTTACTTTTCTCTGCCTGCCTTTCCCTATTCCTAGCACTGCCCTGGAAGGCTACAGTCCCCTGGGAAGAGAGATGCCATAGCTTGACATCACTGGTGCCCAGTTTCTAATTCCCTGGGGACTTGAAAGTAGCTGTTGCCTGAAAAAGGGCTTTCCTAAAATATTAAGGCCCTTACGTCTCCAAGACCACAGTAACTCTGCCAGAACTTTCTTCTAGTCGTAAAGGAAACTTTTTTGGTGGAGGATTTGCACTGGCCTTCCGAACAATGTGTTTTACATCCATTCTTTCCATCATTTTCCCCCTGAGGAGTGCTGGTGGGAGACCAGGCAGAACACTCCACCTGCATTGGTCAACAGCATCACCCTTCTGAAAAGCCAGGCAACCACACAGTATGCCAGCACACCAACAAACCCTGGCACTGCACAAAGGAGGATGCAGATACCCAGCCCAAAAAGGGTAACTAACTCAGACATACCACCACCCACTTCCCTCCTGACTGGGAGCTAGAATGTTGTACACCAGCACTAGTTTTATTTGAAATTCTAATTACTGTACAAATATTGATTATGACTTAAAATATGCAGCTCAAATGGATGATTGTCTCTGAATTGCTGTTACTGTAGTCACTCACAAGAAGTCCCACTTCCTTGAGAGAGATGGTGTGAACCAACAAGGTTCATGGACAATGGGCACAAAACCTTCCTTCTGGAAGGAGCCTACAGTACCCACTGAATAGAGTTTGAGTTTGTACCTTATATTCCTTAGAAGCAAAAGGATTCTCTTCTCTTCCTACACAACCCATCTCCTAAAAAAGAAAAGGACAGAAATAAATGTTTAAACACATCAGCTGATATCACCATTACAAAAAACAAACAGAGGAAAATGGGCATATTCAGCTGGCTTAAATACCACCAAGTGTCATCTTTGTCTCGTGTTTCCTGCTGTCTGACTCAAGACACTCTCATGCGGCACTTCCCTCAGGCCTTCTGAATTGCTCTCCAGAGGCACTAAACCCACTACAGGCACAGACGTTTAGGTGGAATTTAGGCTGGCTGGAAATGGCCCAAAGCAATTTGAAAACATAAGTTAAAAGAACAGAGCCACAGAAAAAGAAAGAAATGTTCTCCTTGTTCATTGATATTCTCTGCTCCTTGAAGACCTGATGTGGGCTAATTGAAGGTCTCACATTTCATGGAACACTGTTTTTCTGTAATTTTCGTAAGGAGTTTTTCTCGTTCTGTTATTTTTCATTCTGGGATCAGATCTTGGCAAAAGGAGAAACAATTCTTATATAATACATGGTATATTTCCACTTCAGTGATAACTGAAACTCTTGCCAGCAGGTTTTTCATCCATGGAGTTCTCAATATCTGGCCCCACAAAGGATCCTCGCCCCCTTTCCGTGCAACAAAGCAGGCTTTGTAAATCCACCAGTATTTCAAAATATGCCCTCTAGTAGGAGAGAAAACATTCCCCTTCTTTTCCTTCCCAGCCATCACTCTTTTCCAATTCAGCTTTTATCTTGGGGAACAAAGCCTGATGTATCATCTCACTCTTTTGAGCAAAAAGGAACAAACATTTCTATGGGCCTAGATCCAAACACACTGAAGGTAACACAAAGTCTCCCAAACAATTCAACTAGCTTTGCGTCAAGCTCACCAAAGATAAATATATGCAGTCTGTGTAATGAAAATAAATGAGCATCTGGATCTTAAGCCTCTGCCAGCCCATCCAGTGAAACTCAACGAGGCAGCTGCTGTCAAGTTCTTGACTAAGCCAAGCTAATAATGATATGAAACAGGTGAGGAAATAAAGCTGCAGGTATGCGCTGCTTCTGAGTGGCATCAAAAATTGGCAGGGAAGAGCATCCTGGCACAAGCGTGTGAGCTGGAATACAATTAAGCTGTCTGCATAGCAAACCTACACTTTCTTAGTGAGCTGAAGATTTGACAGAGACTCTTGCTTGACAGTGTGCCATAGTGACACCATCAGCAGCACCCTGGTGTCCAACTGAATTATTAAAGCAATATAGCCACAAGTACATTGCAAAGAATACCAATTCTTTAGAACATGGCTTTGTATGGAAAATGGTCCAGCTGTAGATCCTGTTATGCTGGTCTGCTCCTAGGTGGGAACGGTGGTCTTCTGTCTTATAGTGAATGCACACAAAAGAGATTGCAAAATGAGCAGTATCTTAGTCTGCAATGCTGTACTGGAGGGGAAGAAGCTCCATCCTAAAAGAGCGCTGAGGCAGGAGAATGTCCAGAGACCCAGTGGTTTCCCTGAGGAAAACATGGTGCAGGAAGGAATCAGCTGTGTTTAGGAGAGACTTGCAAGAAAAAAAGCCCTATGCTCCACAAAGCAGCTGGAAGAGGCAGCAGCCAGCTCTCTTCCCTTCCAAGTGTGTATCTGCTAGAACAAATACCCGAGAAGAATGTCCTGCAGCTCTGCACCACTGCAATACTCCTTCCTGGGATGAAACTAGAAGCAGAAAGGTCCTGACAAACTTAAGTAGGACCACTCGTGATGGGAACTATTCATGAAAGATCCCATGGTATCTTCAGCTGGAAGAGGAACATCAAATCCCAGCTGATGATGGCATTGCCTATGCAGATTCCCTTCCACCATTCTGCCCAGCTTAAAAAACATTCAGCAGTCCTCATCTTCTGCATTTACATTCTCTACACTGCTGATTTTCTGCTATTTCCCACAGCAAAGAGAAGTGCTTTTCAGCAACTGCCAGTTTCTACTGTGGAAAGGTGTCATGTAGATACATTAAATGATTGGGAAGAGACTTAAGACCTTCAAGCAAAATATCTAACGGAAGTTCAGAAAACTCCTCTGATTGCTAGTCCCAAAGTTTTAACTTCAGGTAGCATATTTCCAAATATATTTCTTTTGTTTCTATGTAGGCTGTAGTAAGGACTAATGCCAAACAATCTTTACATACAGAAATCCTATGTGAGTTAAATCAGGCTAAAACAGCACACAAGAGAGCATTCTGGCACATTTCACTAGTGTGTTTTCGGCCTCTTTTCGCCCAGTTCCTACACTTGAGTTTGTTAGTAAAAGTGCTTGGGCTTGGAGATCTCTACTGTCCGCAGACTTGCCCCAGCTGGCCCTAATGTCCTTGACCAGCAGAGTGAAACACAGCCTTAGCAGATGACAATTTTAATGGGTAAGTCTAGAATTTTAATCCCAGCTACTGTAACTCACCATACGTTTTGACTTGATCTGTAACCCTAATGAAAGCCACTTCCTATGAAGCTAAGCTACACAGAAGTGGCTGCTATTTTACTGGTAAGTAAAAGAAACAACTCTCACATATTAGAAGAGATTCTGAGCCATCAGCTGTGCTCACCAGCATTTAGTATTTGATTTGATGTGTTAACGGTTGGTTATTCTCATTAGCTGTTCTCTGGATTGATACAAGCTGTTTTGCTGCACTTAAGACTGTGCAGCCTACTGTGTAAAGGTAATTACCATGGGGTCTATGGATTAACTGGAGAATCAGATGTCAGTTGTGTTTCCATTCCCTAGCTGTGACCTGAAGGAAACGATGCTTCTGCCATGCAGTTAGCTATGCAATGGCAAGAGCTCCTGGCTGAGATGAAGGCACTGACGTACAAACAGGAAGGCAGTTGCTGCCCTTATGAACTTGCGCCAGGGAAAGACAAGACAAACAAGACAGAGGTGAAGCAGAGCCCTAGAGAGTAAAATATTTGTTGATCAAGAATATGCCAAGTGGGAAACAGGGCTCTGCAAACATGCTGCTTTGCAGAAGAGTGCTAGCTTTTAAGCAATTTTACCTGGCTACTCCACTTGCTGTGACAGATCCCTCCCTTGTCTTAAATAAAAATTGTCCGCTGTGTTAAGGAAATCTATGCAAGGATGATGAGTCACTCTGTACCAGAACCAATAAAAGATCAAATGAGAGAAAACTGTGGAAAGCTACATAAGCAATTACAGCAGAGCAACTCTTGCCTCATGAGGCCTGACATTTAAGCGCACATTCTCTTGATGTGTATGAGGTAATGCTGTCCTCAATGGCAAAATCACTTTAAGTGATATGACTGCAAGAAATATAGTACTTCACCTTATTCTTAAACCATCTGAGAACAGAAAGCCTTTTGTTTTGTTCCTTTGTGGTTAGAGTGGGTGCAGGATAGAAGCTGGAAACCGAGAGCACGAGCCACACCTACGTCTGATGCTGAGAAGGGGTTGTCTTTACAGCTGGAACAAAGAGCTAACAGACTTCAGCTTTCAGGCATAAAATGCTTGCCTAGGCCGCATGAAACCTTTTTGTTGCCACAAAGTATTACAAAAAGCAGGGCCAGATCCTAGAAGGAACCTGGAAAGAGATCTTGCTGGCCAACATGATAGGATTGCTTGGGTGCTGCTGATGGATGAAGCAAGGCTGGTAACAGCGGCCTGCTTGCATAACATGCCCAAAACCAGTAAAGAAAGGCAAAAACCAGCACATATCAAAAGCAAAATGTGAATTTTCAGGTTAGAGGAGGAAAAGCACGAGGAAAAGCATAAATGAAGTGTTGGAAAAGCCAAACCTAGTGGCTCAGCCTGGGATATTAAAAAGAGTCTTTGAGTACGAGGACCGAAAAAAAGCACACAGGTTCAGAGGGATTCAGGCCCATCTAGACCACTTTGAAAAGACTAATTCATCCCAGCCTAGGTTTGTATCTAAACTGAACTTGCAAAACTGAAACATGCCAAGAAAGCCATAGGCACTCAACATGTTCAGTGTGAGGGACACACACAAGAGAAGGATGTCGCTGTTGGTGTACACTGTTGCATCTGCAATACCATCCACCGGTTCACTGGAAAAGCTGGTCAGCTGAACATAAAGGTGCAGACACACCATGATAAGAAGGAAAAAAATCACTCACCCACCACCCCTGACATCCATATTGCCCCGTGCCTGGTGTGGCTGCAGCAACATTGTTCCAAGGCCACTGCTATCGCACTCAATTTTTACAATAGGGTCTTCTGACCGAACGGTAACATGTTGCTATTACCAAATTACAAGTGCAGCCCCCTTAACTGCTAGAAGTGTATCTACAACTACGTTCTGATCCTAAAACTAGCTCTCAAGTACATCATTAGAGTAGCCATGGTGTGGATGTGATCCCCCCACTTTGAACTTGCATGAGGCCAAATTAGGGCTTAATAACTTATACCCATGGATTATGGCAGCCAGTTAATGTCTACTACAACTCCACATAAACAAACCATCACTAGGCAGATCTGTCATATTGACTGCCTGTCAGTCAACAGATGCTTGTGTTTTCCTGATATACCCAGTAATCCACCAAAAACATTACTGGGTCCTTTTAGAGGAACCATCTAAAGACACAATGCACTGTACTCAGAGAATTAGATTATTTAGTCTATAAAAATGTTCTGATCAGCAGAAGCATTTATTAGTGTGCCCTCAAAAGGATTATTCATTATCGCGCCCAGGCTAAAGGATGCTAAAGATTTGACCTGTAATGATGGTTTTGAAGGTGTGTGCAATATGTCAGCTGCTACTAGCAAACTTGGTTTGGCCACATGTGGGAGATAATGTGGGTCCATCTTGACAACAACTGATTACATATTCACTTCAAACAGAACACTCTGAAAAAGCACTGCACAAGCAGAAGCCAGGAGAAAGAAGATGGGAGGGATGAATCTGGCTCTTCTCCTGCAGCTGCACGACAATGGCATTCTCATTAGCTGCAGAAAAGACAGAGAGAAACCATGTGACAGTACATTGGATATGCTGACAGTGATAAGGAGGGGCAAATCCTGACCTACCTGGGACAGAAACAATAGAAGATATTAAAGCAGACGGTGACTATTGTGATTAGGGGAACATGCTAAACAACACAGCTGCACATGCATCCTAACGCAATCCCACCACTCCAGGGTAGTCACTCACCCTCTGGGCCGACACTGAGGGAGCATGCACTGGTGGCCTGCAGAGCTGTCTCGCATTCACGTTTTTATAACTCAGGCAAGCAGCCCCAGCCTTTGAGGAACAATCACGATGGGCACAATGGGAGAAAAGCAATCTTATCTGCTTATTCCCATGAAACCACCCGCAGGCAAATGCAGAGCTCAGTGGTGGGTCCTCAGAGACTATTTCACATCGGTAACTGGAAGATGTCAGGCACAAGCATCTGTGACAGCATTTTAAGCAAGCCAAGTGGTAAATTGATGGCATGTAGTGACACAGATTCAGTCAGCCTCGAAAAAGCCTGATTGGGGGCAAGAGAAGAACGAGCCACATGCTGCCGTCAGCTGCGCCATCGTGTGTGACAGCTGGAGGCCCGGGGCTTTGCCAAGCTGTCAGCCATATGGTAAATGAGGTAGAGAACCATTAATCTACATCCCCACAATGAACTTCTTTAGATAATGCAAGCATGGGGCCATGTTAGCACACCGCAGATTTTGTTTCACTTCTCCGTAGGCAGGCAAATCCCACACAGGCATCCCACATGCACTTGCTGTTCAGGTAAGTGGGGAAATAGTTCATGGTGCCATTGACCTAACTGCACCTGTGACTCACCCGGCAGGACGCATTTGGGATGGCAAGGTCCTGCTAGCCAAGCTTGTCTGAGACTGCCAGAGCTGGGTACAGCCTGGGGCTCTTGCCTTCCAGACAAAGTATTTTCTCTGAAGTCTTAGGAGGGTTATCAAGGGTAAAAACAGGGCTAAAGTTCAAAGGATTTGGTTCTAGGGTTAAAGGAGGATTTGAATTTGGCACCGAAGCCATTGAAAGGGGAGCCCTCTCTACCACCAGTGGCAGGAAGCTCATGTGATTGTCCTCTTTGATTTTTTCCTTTTGAGAGTTAAACACAAACAGTAAACCTTGGCCCTCCCCCATGGCTGAGCTTCAGAAATGGACTAGGATGCAGCACTTAAAATTCCAGACAGACGCTGTAATAAAGTGTGCAAATTGGATGCAAATTATTTACTACATTTATGATACCACATTATTTACTGGTACTGCAGTTTGATAATCACAGCAATAATTTTCAAATTACCTTTGCTCAGCATTCATTCTCTTTTATGAGTGCTGAAATGCTTCCTGTTCTTGAGAAGAGAGGATTTCTAAGACTTGTCCTATGCTCGTAAATTGAAAAAATTTGCAAATGACTACAGAGGCCCAATGAACTTAAGGCTGGTTTTCAAGGGCACAAATGGCAGTGAGGCATTATTTCTTTACAGGCAACAGGACATTCAACTGAGGATTTGTCGCAGACCACACAAGAAGTCTCATGTAAAACACTACGTTAAATTCATGGCTCCTAATTCCCAGCCATTGGGGAAAAAATAAACAAAAAGCCACTAAACCAGCTTTCTTCTCCTAACATTTACTTGCTCCTCATAAGCAAAGATTGGCTCTAACTCTGTATCTGAAGAGTGTGCACGTCCCAGAACCCAGTACAGTTGAGATGATGATCTGCACCTGATAAACTGTACCCTGGGACATCTGCTCAGTATTGACTTGCTTAGGTGTAATTGTTGGCTAGGACACACGGTAAACCAGGACATCAGATATGCGCTGGGAGTAGGTGGAAGATCAGAAATATGACCCTGGGAGCCAGTATCTTGGCATACTACATATCCAGGCAGGCAGTATTGTAAAATTGACTATGAACAGGAAACTTTCCTTTCCCATTAAATCAATTATCCATTAACAAATTAGCCAGAACAATAGGACAAGGTAGGTCTGAGCTCTTCAGAACAGACACAGCTAGGCAAGACATCCTGAGTCTCACAACTTCTAAGAGATGCTCAGGGAGCACAATCTCACAGACGCTATCCTCTGTCAAAATGATCTGACTCAATATGAGGAGACAGTGGAACATACTTTTTGCATGATGGTCATCTTTCAGGTGTGCTTTTCCGATGTCTGCACCCTAGGTTAAAGGCAGACATGGATTACTTAACTCATGATGCACACAGTGTATATTTTTATCCCAGAGCCATCTATAAACAAAAGCACATTTATATGCTTATTATGTATAAAGCAGTAAAAAGAAAAAAGCAAACCCAGACCAATGAATCATTTCCTTGAAAGAGTTTTGCTCAATCACGTGCGTGGTCATACTGAGTGATGCTGTTGTGTGTATGCTGACACATTGTCAGCTTAGTTTTCTCACTGATTAAAAGAGAAATCTCTGTGAAATACTCACGCACATTAGCAATTTTATGAGTTGTCTCATTCTTGTGTTTTTGCTAATTAAGGATGTTGTGCATCATAGGGCAAGATATCAGGTAGCAAGCAGATATTAACTGTGCTCCACGCTGTGCAATATATCCGCACAGATGAGCAGACCAGAAAAAGCCTGGAGCAAAATATGAACCTGCTCACATGCTTTCTGAGGTGCCATTTGAACTTACTATGACCAAAAGTGATTGGCCCTTATATACACCTTTAAATTGCAACCTTTGTTGTCGTCACACTAGGATGAAATTTATCTCACCTAACTTCGCTGTCCTAAAACACGGGTGTCTGTGCCACTTCTGTAGGCTGCCTTTCAGGCTGATGAGGGAGAGCAAGGCACCTCCTGACCACATGCCTCCTTTAAGAGTGGTCGAAGCCAGGAGAGCTAATCCCTCCCATACCTCTGTACTCATGCAGGCCGGCAAGAATTGCATGTGCAGCAGGAGGGAGTAACAGTGCATCTCTGACTCTTCACTGGTGCTGGAAAATATTTAGCATCTACAGACCTATTTGAAGTATGAGAGCCAGATCCTCAGCTCATATCTACTCGCATCTACTTGCAAGGGCCACAGAAGCTTGCAGGTACTGAGTTCTCCTAAGGATTAAGCAGTCACTAGAGTTTCATTATTTCAGCATTATTTCAGTCTGGAGAAGAGGAGGCTGAGGGGAGACCTTATCACTCTCTACAACTACCTGAAAAGGGGGTTGTGGCGATGTGGGTGTTGGTCTCTTCTCCCAAGTAACTAGTGATAGGACATGGGGAAATGGCCTCAAGTTGTGCCAGGGGAGGTTTAGATTGGATATTAGGAAAAATTTCTTCACCGAGAGGGTGGTCAAGCATTGGCAGAGGCTGCCCAGGGAGGTGGTGGAGTCACCATCTCTGGAAGTATTCAAAAAACGTGTAGACGTGGCGCTTCAGGACATGGTTTAGGGGGCATGGTGGTGTTGGGTTAATGGTTGGACTTGATGATCTTGAAGGTCCTTTCCAACCTAGTGATTCTGTGATTCTGTCATTATAAAATACAAGCTAGTGTAGTCTTATTGTAGCACCTTTACTCCAGTATTACCATCCTTATTCTTATTGCAGAGTCAGATTTGCTCCCTATCATCACTACACCATGAAACCTATTTGGTCTGTGGTATCCACTAGCTGCTTTGCATTTGACAACTCATTGGACATTTGCTGGGTGGTTACATGTCACTTACTTAAAAATTCTGTCCTTCCTTCCTATGCTGTGAAAGCAATGATGCTTTCAGTAACACAAACCAGCTGGGTGTAACAAAGTTTGAAATTACTTATGTATTTCAAATTCACTATCTGTTGTTTCTGGAACCTGTGCGTTTCACAGGAGGTTTATTACTCAGCCAGGCTACCCTGTGCAGTATTACAATGCAGGCTTTTGCTTGCAGAGCAGAGTAGATATTTGTATTTCACAATCTGCATGTATTTGACAAACTCACAGTGAGGGATTCTGTTCTACTATAACCACAGAATGTCTTATTTACAGACAGGGTAAAAATAATAATTAGTCTAGTGAGACAGTTAGGCAAACACCATTAATTATCAAGTGTGTAAACAAAATAGGTCTACATCAGCATTCACAAAGCTGAACAGCTACCCTTCCACCACAGCAAGCCTTCACCTTTTCTTGTCTGTTTTTCTTGTATTTTATGCTCCAGTTGTGAGGTCCAAATAGACCACAAGATGCCTCTCTTGCTGTCATCCCACCACTGTAAAAGCTGGTCCCATTTCCAGACAGAACATAGGGAGGAGGTCCTGCCTGGTGGCCCAACATGCTCTGCAGGAATGTTTCAGTGTCAATGAATTTCTGACAAAGCCCAGGCTGGTTTCTGGGGGACACATGCCTGCCAGGCTGATTTACACTGGAAGCCAGCCTGCTCCCTGTTAGTGTGTCTGGTTGGCACCTGCACAGCTGCCACGGCAGGCAGCTCGGGTGCCAGCTTTCCCAAGCTCCCAGCTCCTCAATAGCCTGCCTTGGGTAATAGAGACATCTGTACCCAAGACTATCCAACTCCTTGGCAAAGAAGAGGTTGTTCTACTTCCCACTGAAGATGTGTCAGCAACTGCTCTCTTTGGATTTCAGTAGTATTCTGATTGCCTGCCATTTCTTATATTTCAAGTGACATTTTTCACCTCTTTATCACCTTAAGGGTCTGTGTTTGTGTATTGGGTGTATCGTATTGTCCAGGACAATGTTGGTTTCACTGTTGCCAGCAGAATTCAAGACATCTTCAAGAAACAGCACAGCGTTGTCCTCGGCCACCCTCTTTTTGTTATAAAGTCATCCTTTCCTCTTGAAGCTGAAGATTTCTTACCTGTGTTCAGCTCTTTTCATGGACTGCACATATCAGAAATGAGCCGAATAAAACAAACTGACCAATGGACTGGACAGAAGCTGTGCTAAGGCCAGATTTGCAGCTGATTCAGCTGATTTTTTGAGATCATTGGAATACCTGACCCTGTGTGGAGTACTCAGTCACCCCAAAAATCCTGCCAAGAATAATAAAGTGGATGGAGGACCTGTGCTCCTAAACCATAGCACTCCATAAACCAGAATAAAGCAAAGAGTAACCTCTGCTGGGAATTCACACCCTCGCAGAAAAGGTATTGGTTCGCCAGTGTCACTGCAGCTTAGTGAACATGCATGCTCCCATTAAACATTTCATCACAAACCATGAGACAGCGATCCATCAGAAGATATACATTTTTTATAACAATCACAAGGGTATATAAGATCCATCTAGTATTTTGTTTTTCCCCAATACAGAATTTTCTTCCAAGAATCAGCTTTCAAATAGTGAAAGCGCTGTGTTTTGGGTGGCTGATCTGCCCATTTAAATTTTGTCACCTACTGAGGCTTTCACACTTCCTGAAGGATCTTCTCTGTCTACTTGAATTCTGTGTTTGATGGAAATGCTCTTCAGCCTCCACATCTCCAAAGTGCAGGTTTCAAACACACCTGGTTTTCTTCTGGGTATATTTATAAAGCCCCAGGGAAAGATGACATACAACAGGTTTGCTTTGGTCTACATGGCATTTGCTGATCTGGAGCCCATCCATGAAACACCTCCCATGAAATTTCTTTTGAACTACAGATGAACCTTGAACAAAGTTATCCAACAAGAGCAAGGCTTCCTAAGGAAGCTTTTCCCCCCTACTGGCAGGGGCCAAGGCTACTTGCTTCTGCACTGGTAAATTCTTGAGACACCTGTATTTACTTATTACAGTAAAGAAATATAGGAGTGGTCAATCTGCACTTTATCCCCAAGGCATCTGCAAGACAAAACTGGCTCTGGCTTATTCAGTTCTGATTCCAGAAAAACAATTAAATTGAACCCTGAACCACCCACAAGATGATGAAAGATGTGCTCTACCTGCCTTTGATAAATATTTGGTCACTAAAAATGTCACAGTTGGGAACACAGACTCCAGGCTGCAGTCCTCCATGGACCTGCCTTTTGCTCTGCTGCTCTCCCTTTACCTGACAGTTCCTCAGTCCACCACTTTTTCATGAAGACTACAAATGGGAGCGACCCCAACAAGAGAAATGAAGAGAGGCTCAGGCTAAAACACACACAAGCCTGGCATTAGGAGGCTTACTTTAACAGCCCCACTGCAAACTAGTAAATTTGTGTTTTCAAAGTAAATATTTGCTTTAGCAACTGTCTTAACATATAGCTGAAATACAATACAGTTTCTCTTTGTTTCTGGACTTTTTCCTTTTCCTTAACATGGCAGTGGCTCACTTGGATTAGGCACCAGACTCAAAGAGGGAGCTCATGCAGAAAGAGAAGCACATGGAGAATCACCTACTTCTATTTCTCCACTGACTTTGAGGATTAACCTTGGGCATACTCCTCTGCATTTCCTTGTAGCTGATTTGGCAAGTTTCTTGCTCAACTTGCTTCTTTCTCTGAATCTCATACTGTACAAGGACACCTATACAGGGCACCTCAGTATCTAATTTGGACCCAGTTAAACTAGACAGCACGATAGACCCCATACCAAAGGGTTAGGTACTGCACTGCATAAACCCATTTATGGATTGCTGTCCCACAAAGTTTGTAAGGCAGACAGGAAAATTTGATCCATCCCACATTCACGGCTTCACTCTTTCTAACACCTGAAATAGTAATAGAAAGACAAACTGAGGGTCTGTGAGTATGAACAGGCAGTGTAAATTCCTTCTTCATCTTAAATACTGCAGTCACCATGAGATTTCTGTTGTTATAAATCCTTAGTCATGCAACTTCCACCCCTCAGCTCTGATATAGTAGAAAATATAGGGAACTAATAGCTTATTGCTGTGACCTCTGCATTGATACTGATGCTTCATGATGCAATTCCTGTGGTTCAGTTAAAGCCATCTTCTTGCTGTAAAATTCCCATGTTGCATTTGAAACATTTCACTCTGATATATTAAGAGCTTCCACAGGTGAGGTGGCAGCTGAGGTGAGATCAATAAATACAAGGGCACTCTACTCATTCCAGTTTTGAGCTCCTACCTAAAGACAACCTGCAAAGGGGAAAGACATTGGGTGTTTTCTTTTTAGTTTCTCTTCTGATGTAAAAGCAGATGTGAAATAGCTTGACTTTACTTTAGAAATATCAGGTCTTGCTTTCATTTCCTTACTGGAGATTCCTTTTGGAACAAATTCTATTTCTCTTTGAAGGGGTTTTTAAGCCTTCTTGGGATGAAGCTAAGGGGAATTTGACTGTGGTTGCTAAACACTCAGAGGATAAAGAACATGAGAAATGTAAACTACATTGAAGGGAGAGTGCAGAATTAAGAGTTCTAGGAAAACAAATTAAGTAAAGTTAAATGTAGCATGAAAAGCAGAAATATCACATAAGGAAAAACAACCAACACTATTGGCTATCCAGACTTCTTTAAAATTGCATAAAGCAAATCTGTGGACCAAAATCCCCAATCAGTAATGGAATACTCAAAAGGATTAAAAAAAAAGTCAAGAGATAATATATGAGATATGGAAAGTACATATGAGATCATAGACAGGTTACTACTGTCTCAGTCTTATAATCTCCCATCCTACTAATCTTGAAATTACAGTCCTGTTTTGCAGAATTACACAGGAACTGCCTTAAACACAGTATATTTACACAAGCTGGAGAATGGAAAATAATTTAAAATCTCGCATGATAAAGACAGGACACATTAAAAAATGCAGTTCCTCAATTATGAAAAGACCTCAACCCAGTTAAACAACAGTATTTAGCATTTATACAGTTCTTTCACCTGCAAATGCTTCATAAATATTATCCAACTTAAGGTATAAAAGATGTTCCCAATCCATTTGCTTTTTGGCACAAGCTGGAGGTTACTAGCCACACAATGAGCTCTACCCATGCTTCTTATCCGCTCCAGTGCAAAGTCAGGGTGGTGAGTCCAGTCACTTCCCCTGACGTGTATGAGGAACACTCACCTGTACTCTCATGAGCTATTTGGTAGCTGTTGTAGGGGTAGTAACTTCCTTCAGAGGGATGGCAACACCCACAAGGGATGAAACAAAGCAGTATTTTCAAGCGCTCTTTTCTGTAATGCAGGTATGCTCCTGACCTCCCCTTTGAGAGACAAGTAAATATTGTTACTCCTAATGGCAATAGCACTCCTGTCTCATAATTTCTTTTGGAGTACCATTGAGGCCAGACAAATTTCCAGTCTGTTCCCTCTCCTATTAAAGCTATTGACAAGGTGAAATGATGATTTATTGGTGCTGCGCTTCGCAGCATGGAATTTTGGCAGCAATAAAACTCTGTTGAGACAGATGATGTAATAATCTGAGCTTTCTACAAATGACTTAATCTTTCTTGATGATTCCTAGAACAGTTCATATTTCCTAATTGAATGAGGAAATGCATGGACTATTTTTTCTTACCAGGAATCAGTTTCAGAAAAAAGTTAGATTTTTTTTTTAATTGTCTTGTCCTGTCTGGGACAGTAAATGTGTCCCTTTACTTGGTCCAGTTGGTCATGAAAAAAAAAAAAAAAAGCAATTTCTCAAACTTTTCCATCTGTGAATTTTTAAGTACTTTTGTGACTCATGCAATATAACCAAATGGAGAAAGACATAAATCAAAGGACCAGATCTGAACCCACACACTCCACCCTCCTGAAGAAGTTTGAGGCAAACTTCGTTCCACTAGCACCGGAATTTCTCTAGAGAGACTTTTGTGGTAATGTCTGATTCCTTCAAATACATGTGAATACACAAAAACACACACATGCACATGCACCGCACTCATTCTATAATTTGCATCCATGTCTGTGCACCTCTGTGATGAATTCTTAAATTGCCCAAGGGATACCTGCTTCATATTTGGTTAATATAAAGCTTGCATTTGAATGCAGTAATCCTGACAAGTAGTATCATATTTTAACAAAAGTCAGGGCTAAGCATCTTTTCTAGGGCTACCCAATGAATCAGGAACAGACTCTTCTAGCCTTTATTTCCAGTTTCTGCACTATCTACTTTGCAGCTCTGTGTTGCCAAGAGCTAATGACTTCCTTGCCCTTTTTAGGTTTGTCTTTTCTTTTTAAGAGTGTACTAATAAACATGCTAGCTTCCTCTTCTTCAGGGATCATCACTTCATCATCTCAAAGAGATAAAAGCTTGAACAGAAACAATGGAGCTGAACTCCTTGAACTTTAGGAATAGTGATATCTGGGTTCTGTCTCTGTGTTTTGTGACTCACACCTCTTTGTAGCTTTGAGAAGTAAACCAAGTAGATTGCCTCTGTATCACATTGTCGACACAGCAGCCAAGCTAGCCAAATTATTCTGTCTTCATGTAAATGCCTTTCAGCAAGAAACAAAGCAAAACTATGCAGATCATCTGGGAAAGCTACCTGTTCTTGCATTTTACCATTACAAAGAAACTGGAGTGGGGAGAATACATATTACATTTCTTCACTTCCCCCTCCTCTCCTGCCTGTTCCTAGCTGGCCCAGCTGGGCAAATTGTATGAAAACATTGGTGATAGTAAGGCATCAATAAAATACTCTGTGATTAGTTACTGTATGAAGTTCATAGTTAAACAAAATGAACCCAGTTCCCTGCACAAATCGAATTTACTGGAATCTTGCATTTCTTGCTTGCTGATTTATATAAAATTATATGAAAAAACAGTGATGGGATTAACTAAAAAGCAGTGTCCACCCTTTGCGTCCTTTGAAATATCTGCAGGATGCTTCCCTCCAGGGATCAGGTCACCTTTCCCAATACTGAAAAACAGTGGTAGTTCCTAAATTTTGGCAAGAAGTCCCCTCGCAAGATCAAATATTTAAGTCTCTATGTCCATTTAAAGACCACCGAAAATGTTATATAGTCCCTGGAGGACACTTGATGCAAAATGAAATCAGAAGGATCTATAAGCAAGTTTTCATGGCAATTTCCTTCCTCTTTTGGATAAACAGGAGAGGGTTTCTGGGAAGTTCAACAGAGATAACTCAGTATTTTTTCTACAATTAATTCAATAAGGGGTCATGGATATGGCAAAGAGTGAGTAAGCATCAATGATTGACTTTAGATTAACTGCCAAGACATTAGAGGTTACACCATCCAAATTGGAAATCTAATATCATGCTCCATCTTTCCCCATCCAGGAATTAGCCTACCCCTTCTCTCCACTGCACAGGCCCCATCACCTCTGCAGGTAACCGCCAGTGTCAACCATGGCAGCAACCACAGCTATGGGTCAGCATCTACAAGAAGTCAGACAGATGCTGCCTCAGCATACCCAGAGATATACATGCTACAACTAGAGAGTCCATATGCTCAAAGGAAAGCAGCTTACTCTGTCACTCCTCAACAAGGAGATTGTCCTTTAGCATATCTTCTGAAGGCACATGCTAATTTCCTTAGTGCCAGTCATGTTTCTTCCCAAAGTCAGGTAAATTTTAAAAAGCTCCTTTTGTGAGGGTGTTTATAGGCCTGGCATTGAGTACAAGATAAATCACCTGTTGTTCGTTTGCTGCACCTAATATCTATTGTGAACTTTGAGCTTCTCTGGACAGGAAAAGTTTATCTCCAATATCTGAAAAAAAGCTCTGTCCATAGGCAGGGCTATAAATAACAACAACTAATTCAAGCCAGTGCCTATACTGTGTTCTCTTTAAACCGATGGGGAAGGGAATGAGTAATGAAAATGTGGTCAGTAGTATTTATTATTGAGTTGCCTTTCTTGCTCTGTGAGTTATCACTGTAGGAGGCCCACTGCTCCATGCCCTGCTTCCTCTCCCATCCTTCCAAAAATAATCTGCATTGAGGCCAAAAGTTCTCCTACTTGTTCCCAGCTTGAAGTTAGGAAAGTGTGATGAAGATCTATTCCTAAGAGAGAAAGGGTTCTTCTGTAGCAGACATTTCCTTTCAGACTATAGCAATGATGCACTTAATGTCCAGGTCAACAATTCCCATCCCCGCCCCACAACAAAAACAGGATTTCTTAGATGCAGCCCCAGTATGCCAACATGTTTAATGCTAGATGTTGGGCAGCTAGAATGAGAGATGTATCCTGTAAGCTTTTCATTCTCAGCTAACAAACATGTGGGACCAGTTGTTTTCATGGTGTGAATCATGTGTTTGTGTGCACAATGGCACTTGGTAGTAAGCACTGACTTGCCCTCTCCATAAGCAGTGGGGTTCTGCGTTAAGGTGTTCATCCCCATAAGCACTCACAGCCTGAAAGCAAGTGGATTGGGGAAGACATTCCAAAATTGATCTAATTAGGGAAAATGGAGTGAATAATTTCTCCACCTAATTGGTGTCCTTAGCATCTTACATAGACATGTTTTTTCAGATGATTCGACCAATTGATAATGTTTTGCCCTACATTTAGGGCACAACGCCAAAGAGAAATTCTCTTAACTTTGACTAATTCTTGTCCTGTTGACCAGCACAGGCTTGCATAACTAGCTTTGCTTTAAGCTTTCATTACACAACTTTTTTGAAAGTAAAAATCACCAACAACTTATTGCATTTCTAGTTCCCTTTAATTTCAAGTGTCTTAGCTCAACAATCCTGCAATTTGGCTTGCTCTTTCTTTCATCCCTTTTATGGTTGTTCCACTAGTCAATTTTCCTTACAACATAGTCCTTGTCTGTATTTTTAATTAAAATATCATCATTAAAATGCACACAGGCGAAGGGATGTGAAAGGTGTACAAAGAGTCCTTTCCCCTCTGAAGAATAACTTTGAAGAATAGATATCATGGTGATAAAATACATTCATGAGAGAGAAGAGCCAATGCATAAGTGATGTGGTGGCTGCCCTGAGCACCATCGCTAAAGCTGTAACCTCACATGTGCACAGAAGTTGTGGAAGCTTCATCCCACACGTGATGTTCAGAAGGGAACAACGCCACAGCAGGAATAGGAAGGTGGAGATGACAACAGATTAGAAGAGCAGCATCCCTTGACTTTAACAGTGTAGGACTGAACTTCAGCTGTAAACAGTAACTAGGTAAGTGTTGCCATGTTCTTTCATTAACGATGATCTGGATGATGCCTGCTTCTCTTAATATGTTACCTGAAAAGATCTTATTTTAGCAATAATGAGGAATATTTCTGAATTCTTTTTAAGAGAGCTTAAGAAACTGGGTTAAGAGTTTTGGTGCCAGTTTTAAATATTACAATAACTTGAACTTTTGTCAATTACTTTCACGTTCAGGAGCTGTCTCTCTAATGACATCCCTTCTTAGCAGATCTCAAAAACTAGTTCAGAGGTGTCACTTCAAGAAGGGTGTGATGACAATTTCACAAACAAAGGGGTGTAGTCTTGTGTGACTGACTTATAACTAATTGAAATACCTTTGTTGCTTTTATTTTTGATTGCCTCACTGATGTTACTGCACACCTAAGAATATTATTACAGGCAAGAGCAGCAGAAATTTGTCACCTGCTTCATACCATTGCACCCATGCAGCCAACCAGTCCCTGGGAATCTAGCCTGGTTATAGCTCATGCACTTTATGAACAGCATGCTAATGTTGCAGATCTCAGGCTATTTATCCTTTCTTATCAGTGCTTGTATCTATCTGCTTCATGAGGTAAGTCCATACCTGGAGTGGATGTGACAGTTACCAAGTTGCTGTAGTGATAGGTGACTTACCACCATTCTGTAATGAACTGGTATGTTTGGCTACTTGCTCTGGCTTAAATAAAGCATTGCATGATGCTTTAGACATGAGGGGAGGATATTATCGCAATTTAAAACAAAATCAGGAAGTTTTACCATTAGATAAGTCAAAATTGCTGGACCAGATGTGGTAGTACTTGAAGCATGAAGTAGCTTTACCAATAGGTTACTTATGAATTATTTCTTGGTGAATGTTCTCTTTTTGAGGGAGTTCTTAAGTGTTTCTTTGCAATTTTATTCAGTTTAAAGTAGTTCTTGGATGGGGTAATAGCATGATGGTGTAATTTCCACCTTCTTGGATTTAGTTGTGCTGCATCATTATATTTTTGAAAGTCCAGCTAGAGAAATATGATTTTTACTGGCAATGGAAGTAGCTTTTCATCTTCTTTTCACCTATGAACTTGAAAACAAACGAAGAATGGATATTAAAAAGCAAGTTCAAAAAAGCACAAATGTAGTGATCACTTTAGCTAAAATTAATGGTGTGGCTTAGTCTGGCTAAGCCAGAAGAGTAGTAGGGTAAAAAACACTGCTTGAAACAGATTTTTTCTTGAGGGGAAAGTAGAGATGGTTGCAGTGTTTCAGTTTCCCTAATGTTTTGCAGAGGACAGTAAGGAATCATTGTAAGACCTATTTTGATAAAATAGACAGGGCCTTCCAGTGAGGGGAAGAACAAGCAGAGCACTCTGATTAGCATCTCTTGCGGTGAAACTTATATTACTGTACACCTGAAGTTAGTGCGGAGAGTCACAGCTTTGGATTTTGGCCTAAGCACCCCAAATCATTGCGTGCCTCAGTGAACAGAAGCTTTCAGTGAAGTCCAATGTCACTAAATGTTTTATCTAAATACCTACTTATGCTAAAGTGTATTCTGTGCCTGCTTTGGCAGCAACTGATGTCTAACAGAAATCATACTAAAAAATCAAACTTAGATGAGACCAGATGAGAGCAAAACCAACCTCACAGGCAGCCTAAGAAACACATTGACAGAAGTTCAATATCTGCATGCAGTTGACAGAAAACCTCTAATGGTCAATAAAAGGCTTGACTAAATAAATGCACCATTCAGTGTGCCTTCAACCCCTCTAAACTCAGACTCCCATATATTTCCTAGGGAAAAAAAGATCTCTCAGACATTGCATTCGTCCTAGATGCCCTCCAGAAAGCTTCCAGGTGATCACAAAACCGAGCGCGATGTGAGTGAGCTGAACTTTAGAACATTCACAGGAATAAGTGGGAAAAAGGAGGTTTCAGGTATGTTCAGGGCTATTAGAGATTACTGCCCACACCTTTTGCAAGGATTAGTAAAGAAGAAAGCATCTCTTGCTAGTCACTACAGAGGAGCATCTTTGGGCTAACCCTCCCAAGGGTTATCAGCTGCAGAAGCAACTCACAGTCCCAGCTATGAGGTTTAAACTGTTACCACTTGATTAATAGCTTTGGAATATAAAATACAAATGAGAAGAAGGGATTTGAACCTAAAGAAAAATAAATGTCACTGGATCTCCTTAGTCTACCCTCCTATCTATGGCTGATGTTGTTTGACCTCACCAGGTGTGCTACTCGTGCAGACAGCCACATGATAACCAAACACTACTTGCACAGAGAGCCATTCCTCAGAGCCAGTTACAAAAAGGGTCACATAGCGGTTTTTGCATTCTGTAAAGTGGACACTCATTAAAGTAGCATAACTATTTTAAAAGATGAATTAAAAATAAAACAAAACTACTTGAAGAGGAGTTACAAAGATGACAGAGCCAAATTCTCCTCAGCAGTGGAGAATGGTATAAGAAGACCTGGAGGCTACAAACTGTTCTGGAAAGTCCAGATTGGACATTAGGATATGTTTTTGGTGTGAGGGTGGCAAAACACTGGAGTAGATACCCTTGGAGGTTTTCAGGATCTTGCTAGACAAGATAACTTATTGTAGTGTTGGTGGTAGCCCCAGTTCAAGTGAGTGTTTGGACATAACAATCTACAGAGGTCCCTGCCAAACAACGTGGCTGTGCTACAGGTTTATGGGCACAAACAGACTGTGTATCTATGCATATCCATGCACCAACACAGGCCAGGGGCCAACCAGCTGGAAAGCTGCTTTACAGAAAAGCACCTAAGGTGGTGCTCTGGTGGACACCAAGTTGAACATGAGCTAGCAATGTGTCTTTGCAGAAAAAAGACCAAAAATACCCTGGGTTGCATTAGGAAAAGTGTTGCCAGCACGTGGAGGGAGGCCATCCTTCCCCTCTACTCAGCACTAGTGAGACAGATCTGTGGTGCTGGGTCCACTTCTCGGTTCCCCAGTATAAGCAAGACATGGGTGTATTGGAGCAAGTCCAGTAAAGGGCTGCAAAGATGATTAAGGGACTGCAGCATCTCTTGTATCAGGAGAGGCCGAGAGAGCTGAGATAGTTTAACCTGGAGAAGAAAAGGCTCAGGGGGGACGTTATCCATGTTTATAAATACCTGATAGGAAGATGTACAGAAGACAGAGACAGACTCTTCTCAGTGGTATCCAGTGAACGGACAAGAGGCAATGGGCACAAAATACAAAGGATTCCATCTAAAGATAGTAAAATTTTACTGTGAAGGTGGACAAACACACGAACACTGGCACTGATTGCCCAAAGAGGCTGTGCACTTTCCATTCATGGAGATAT
Organism: Phaethon aethereus; assembly: GCF_964289735.1. NCBI lineage: Eukaryota > Metazoa > Chordata > Aves > Phaethontiformes > Phaethontidae > Phaethon > Phaethon aethereus. The sequence continues at coordinate 76,849,339 of NC_138575.1, forward strand.
CCAAAACCCAACTGAACACAGTCCTGAGCAAGCTGCTCTAGTTAACTTTCCTTTCAGTGGAGGGTTGAAATACAGGAGCTCCAGAAGTGCCTCCCAACCTTATTATTCTGGGAGGCTGTGACTATGAGTTCTGCAGCTTTTGCTGTGTCAGGAGTATGTCTGCTGGTATGACTGTAATGTGTGGTTAATTCTTGGCTGTTCATATAGTGTAATACCTGAGTTGAGGCTTGACCATAACACAGAGTCAGAGACACATGAGCTAGCTCTGCAGAGAGCCAGAGTGGGACAATAAATGTAACATCTAAGGTGCATTTCTGTGTGCACGATGCTACACTTTTCTAGGATGTTTAACAGCTTTTACAGATCAGAGTTCAGGCTAGTAAACTCTGTTGGCTCTAGCTGCATGGTGCTCCTACATTGGAAGCACTGGGCATCTTCATGTAGAGACACCTTGGCCACTCTTCATCTAGTTTAGCCTCATTTATTTTCATACTGAGTATAGGCTGGCTCCACTTGGAGATACTTGCCTTTCTCTAAATTCTGTTCCGTATCTTTTCAGGTTCCAGATTTTTCTAATGAGAGCATGCCCTCTGCTACACTGTGTAATGTAATGGGAAGCCAACAGTGTGTTCATTTCCAACACCACGGCTCCTGAACGCTTTCTTTTTCAGATCAGTAGAAAGTGGTGCATATGACATTATACTGTGGCCAGCCTATGCTGACATTTCTATGGGAGGAGAAGAGGCTTCTGCTTCTGTAAACTCTCCGTCTCTGGAGTTCATGTGAAAATGAGCATGCATAGATCTTTAGGTGCAGTAAAACAAGAGCAAAAGAGTGCACTAATGATTTACATTATGGTGTACAACATTGAAAAGGATGTTGCATCCTCTATAGCCCCTACAGTAAAGTCCATCCTCACACACATTGTTGGCACATTGTGGTGGCACACACGTTGTTGCCTAGTGGGGAAATCTTACCTAGGCAGCTAGCTGGGCAAACACGGAGCTGCACAAGACTTGCTAGCTCTAAAAGTGAGGGAAAATGCAGCCTATGAGAACTTCTGACATGGTTGCATTTCTTGGAGAGAGCTGAGCAAAACTATAGCAAGCCAATAGGAACATGTGTCTGGTGAAAATGTTCCAGACCCATTCAGAGTTGGCCCCAAGTGACTAGCTCTCCTCTCCATTAGCAATTTATGGAGTTATATCTTACTAGGAGCTTTGCCACCACTGCTCACATCAAGAAAACAGGACGTTATGTCCACAATATACCACAACATTTAGTGTGAAAAAGGCTCAAAACTGAGGCCTTGTCAGATCTAGAGATCAAAAGACTAACAGAAGAGATACAGAGCATTCCCTTTCAAAGATCTGTCTCTTCTGAAAGTCTTCCAAAGTTCCTTTTTCTTCTGGAAATATCTTTTGAGACTTTTGCCTTCATGTTCTGCCTCTGTGAGCCCATAACACACTTTGGCCTGCTTTATGTTGTGATTTCCAAGAATGACTTGGTCCCTACACTGTAAAAGCCTTGTATAGCATGGGTGTGTGCATGCTGACACTGGAAACATGGATCTGATTCAGTTTGCTGTGTATATCCGACCTAATTTTAAACTTGGCACTGCCTTGGCACTGCCAGCACTCTACTGGCAGCAGCCTGGAGCTCACAGCAGGCTGCCAAACGATTCCAGTAAGGAGGGCACCTGCAAAGGCGATTATCTGAACTGATCTCTGGGCTACTCTATCTAGGCTGCTTCCTATCATCAGTCTCGCAGTGCAGTTAACCTGTGAGAGTCAGGCTGGTACTTCAACAGAGGAAGTACTTCTGGGGCCAGAGCTGGTGTGGTAGGGAGTAGGGTCCCTTCTGTCCAGTAGCAGAGAAGCAGCAGGCCCAGTTTCCCAAGGTGCTCTTGCTCTCTATCTGCCACTTCCCTTTGCTGACCCCATTCCTGGCAGAAGTGGGAAGCACCAAGCCAACTCCAGCCCCTCTATTTTGAAGCAGAAGAAAACCAACTGATTTTTCTTCTGCAGCTGAGATGCCGGGAGACAACTCTGTTGTCACTAATTTCCAGGCTGGATGGTTTAAAACTTGCTCTGGGTTATCTACATTAAAGTCCAGTCACAGAACTGTACAGAGGTCAGCAATATAGACTTACTCTGTACTGCAAGTGAAATGATACATAATGGTCAAACTGACAAATGAGATTTCCCTGTGTCCCCTAAATAGTGGAAATAGTAAACATACAAACAGGACATGGCACTCGGTGACAAGCAGTGTCCCTCAGGGGTCCATATTGGGACCAGTACTCTTTAATATCTTCATCAATTGCATAGATAGTGGGATCGAGTGCACCCTGAGCAAGTTTGCAGATGACACCAAGCTGAGTTGACATGCCTGAGAGATGGGATGCCATCCAGAGGGACCTGGACAAGCTCGCGGAATGAGCCTGTGTGAACCTCATGAGGTTCAACATGGACAAGTGCGGGGTCCTGCACCTGGGTCAGGGCAACCCCTGGTATCACTACAGGCTGGGGGATGAAGGGAGTGAGAGCTGCCCCGCCGAAAAGGACTTGGGGGTACTGGGGGATGAGAAGTTGGACATGAGCCACCAATGTGTGCTCACGGCCCAGAAGGCCAACTGTGTCCTGGGCTGCATCCAAAGCAGCATGGCCAGCAGGTCGAGGGAGGGGATTCTGCCCCTCTACTCTGCTCTGGTGAGACCCCACCTGGAGTCCTGCATCCAGCTCTGGAACCCTCAGCACAGGAAAGACATGGACCTGTTGGAGCAGGTCCAGAGGAGGGTCACAAAAATTATCACAGGGACGGAACATCTCTCCTTTGAAGAAAGGCTGAGAGAGTTGGGATTGTTCAGCCTGGAGAAGAGGAGGCTCCAGGGAGACCTTCTTGCAGCTTTCCGAGTCCCCTTCCTACTTAAAGAGGGCTTAGAAGAAAGATGGGGACAGACTTTTTAGCAGGGCCTGTTGTGACAGGTCAAGAGGTAATGGTTTTAAACTAAAAGAGGGTGGAAATATCAGAGGAGATACAAAGAAGAAAATTTTCACACTGAGGGTGGTGAAACACTGGCTCAGAGAGGTGGTAGATGCCCCATCCATGGCAACATCCCAGGTCAGGTTGGACAGGACTCTCAGCAACCTGATCTAGTTGAAGACGTCCCTGCTCATTGTAGGGGTGTTGGACTAGATGGCCTTTAAAGGTCCCATCCAACCCAAACTATTCTATGATTGATTCTATGATAATGAAGTGAGTAGCCAGTCAAAAATTTTTCACTTAGAGTTATAAAATATATATTCTTTAAATCTTAGCAATTTTCTGTATTTTTCATTAGCAGTTAAGCTTGGAAAGACCTCAGTGAGTGTATAACGTTAGGAGTTTGGGTCTTTTTTCAGTTTTTAATGAGTAAACATCGTTCAACTAGAAGCTAGAGCAGGAGCTGGGACAGAGACAGATCATGATAAAGAAACATCTCCATGTCCACTCCTGCTATCCAGCGCTGGTGTCACTGAGCTTTGACTGAGGCCTGGAGTGGCAGAAGATTGAGTAGGTCGGGTTCAAAGAAAGAAACCTTGAAAAAACAGACAGAAAATGAACACCTTTGAGTATGTATCTTAATTTGTCTTCGGTTATCTGTAGCAGGCAATAAGAGTGACAAGTGGGAAAGGAAAGAAGGCCACTAACAAGAACTTACACAGTTTCTATGTCCTCATCTTGGAAATAAAACTCCAGTGAACTGCCTAGTCCCCACAAGTAAAGAAATCAGATTTTTGCTATTGCTCTTGCAAGTTAGATGCTCTCACTTTATTTATTAGCTGATATAAATTGCTGAAATAGGCAGAAGGTCATCCCTGAGCAAAGTAACAACACAAAAAACCTACAAGGAGCTAGAGATAGCAAAGGTAGATGGCAAATTAATGTATATGCAGCTGGCAATCCCTAACCTGTGGCTACACTAACAAGATAATAACATGAAAAAAAGAAATGAGAAACATACCTAACTAACAAAAGGGAGGTTCTGACAAAATGGAATTGCTGACTGAAGTAGAAATTATTAAAGCGCGATATGATAAGCACCAAAAAGAGCAACAGGAGGGACGATGGAACAACATTTAATGAGTGTGGGTTGTTTATTTGGGATGGGATGAGTGTGGGAAAGAGGAGGAACCTGTGAAAGGGGAATATAAGGGAATGCAAATGAAGTAACAGGTACTGACTGGAGGTACCTGCAACAACCCTGCCTTGATCTCTGCAGTTCGGAGGACAATAAACTTGCTGTTTCCACCTTGCTTCCCTGGTCAGGAGGGACCTGGTATATTCTTCCTTGTCAGAGTCTTTCGTCCTTGCCCCAGTTATGTTGTATATATTCCTGTGCCCAGTCCTGTGTCTGTCACTGTTCCCCAGCTGGATCTCTGATCCATGTTGTAGGTAGCTTGTATGCAGTCCTGTCTCCTGGACAGACCTCAGATCTGCATTGTAGTCTTGTCTCCAGTTCTGTCTTGTGCTGCTCCTGACTGGACTCTCTGGACAGACTCCAGACCTCACCATCACCTTGTCCCTTCTGGGATTGTCGATGGATGCTACACATCCTGTTCACACAGGACTGTGCCCTGGGCAGTGAGGGCGTTACCAGTGCTATGGTCACTCTTGCCCCAGCTTGTCCTCCCTCATGGAGAAACCGTGCTCTTGTTGCTCCCTGACTCTACCTAACATCAACAAAGGAAGACCTAGAAGGTACCATCTAGTATCACCATCACTTTATATCTTTGTCTCCTAGCATAAATGAAATTACTCTCTAAATTACCTTCCAGATCTTATTTACTGAATAAAACATTTATGAAAAGTGAGTTTATATCCTCTTCTCCCCTTTCAACATATTTGACCTGTTGTTCACACCTGAAATATTTTCTTCCAATAAGAAATTTCTCCAGCTTCTCTGAAGAATTTGGATGGTGTTTACTTTTGTAACATCTTTCCTTTCCATATTCACTACCATGAATTCACTACAATACTTATGGTACAGAACCAAAGGCTTCAGTCCTGATTTTACAGTTGCTCTGTGGGTCACTCCTAAGCCTCTACATGCAAAAGGACAAAAGTCTCATTAAAGAGTAGGGGTTCCTAGTTAGTTCAGCTAATGAAAAATTTCCAGATAGTTACAATTCTACAACCCTAATGTATGAGATCTCTTTGGAAACAGCCTTTGAACTATTGTTTTTACTAAGAAATGCTACTGTCCCAGGGAGACAGAAGACTAGTTAAAATCATAAGAAATCTAAGAGAGTTTTCATCCGTGCTTACTCTGTTTTGTATGCACTTCCTATCACCAGGCTGCTTGCTTTAATAGACCCTCACAAATCTAGGCTAGATATTTGACTTCCTGTTGTCCTTCCAAAGCTACTCTCTTTTGCCAGTAATCCTTCTGAGTATACTGATTTTTTCAAGAGTTTTGAGCTAACTCAGGTGGTCAAGCTGTGGCCATGCATGGCTAGTTATAGTGGAAGTAAAAAATGAGTACATTGATTAACATTCTTCTTCCTTTGAAGAGGCTAGGAAATTACTTTGGCAGGTCCAGATTCACTGACACCCTGCTAGCAGCTTATTGCCCATGTTTTCTGAATTGCAATCAATTTTGAAGAGTGTGGCTGATCCTTGACTGTTGACTGAGAGGGTGAGAACAGAGTTCTGGGGATTTGATGTTTGACGCTGTTTTAAAAAGCTTTTCTTCATTGGGCCCCCTGTGGCCTTCCTCCATAGTGGACTTGAGCATTGCAGGCTTAATTACTTGCTCTGTTTCCATTCGTGCACAGCAGCCTCTGCACAGGGCTCTGCACTCCTGAGGACTCCAGAAGAATTTCATCAGACATAAAGACAGTCAGAGAGATCCAGCATTATACAACTGGTCCTGCTAAATGTGCCTGGGCTGACTGCTCTACCCCTCCATGACACTGTACTTGTTCAGAGACAATGCAGAGGAGGCTCTGAAATAAGTGCATGGAAACCAGGAGACCTTTTGTTGGCTTATATTAAGACCTTAAACATGTATTTTTTCTTCAGGGTTCTGCCTCATCGTTATCAGACCAAACTCTTTTCTTCATGCTGTGACAATTAATTGGATTATTTTCATTTAAAGATCCAAGCTCACAAGATAAATGGAATGGAATGGAATTGTTTTCCTTTCTCTGCTCTCCCTCATTAGCAATCTAAACAAGTGTGAGGCTGCATTAAGTTTGTCACTACTTTGTTAGCTTGGAATCACTTTCTTCTCTTCTGCAGATGGAGACTGTGCTTAGATCATTATATTCCAGTGTGTGGTTGTAGTACATTAAAAGTGAAAAGGCTAGTTATATAATTTATGTTTTCAATTTACCATGATAGTGAAAAAGAAGGACAACAAAGCTAAGTCTCACAAAAAGCAGCAAAAAAGGAAGGAAATTACAGCATGTTAACATATTTTTTACTACAAAAGTAGCCTAAAAGGCTACGTAATCAAATCTCTGTGCTGAGAAGCTAAATTGGAAAGATGATGATAGTATCATTGCAAGCTCTGCCTGCAACACAGGTGAGATTTCAAAATGTCATCCCATTTATTATGTATAACTTTACAGGGTGATTATGTCAGTTTCTTACAGGCTTGACCTACAAATGCAATGGTTGACCAGTTTCTCTCCTTAGTAAACTCTGAAAATTATTACTGAAATGCTAAAACTATTGCTCAAATGCTCACACTAGCTAGCACTTCATTTGGAAAGCTCCAGAGGGTCACTTTTGAGATGAAAGGGAGAAGCGCACATTCAGCTGTGTGTTTGCATCGCACACTGGCTGAATATTCAGGCAGATGATAGATACCCTACAGTGTAGGGCAATAGCGTGTAGTGTTACCTGTTCTTTATTGACATTAAAACTTCGGAACGCAAGTGATCTTATCAACATAACTCGACATCTCCACATGCCAGATATAATTACACCGACTGCATGTATGTGCTTGTGTGTAGGACAGACAAATGGACAGCGCCAGAGACTCCATAAAATTTATGTATGTCCACCAAGAACTGATTCTTGAAAGTTACTAGAAAAAGAATACATTTTCTGTATATTTATAGGAACTGTATGAGAGACATGATGAAACTGATAGTTATACCCCCACTGCAAATTATAATTACACTTTAATTTCAAAATGTTTTGTCTAGAAATTCCTACTTCACATTGGATGATACATGTAGCTAAGCAAATCTGCTAAGAAGCCAGATCATTCAAGAACTGACCTTTGCCAAGTTGAGAACTATTACACTTACATCCCTGTAGATTTTTACTGCATTTAATTGATGTGTGAGAAATACCCAGACCTCAAGAGCTGACAGCTCTGCTCCTGGAAAGAGTTCTCGTTCTCTTTGCTCTGCATAGCAGAGCCCAAGTTTACTGTTTACTGCCAAAGTTGGAGAAGTGCCCTTTCTGCAACTTCAGCAGTAAACAGTTCCTGCCTCACTAGCAGCCTGTAGCTTTGAGGAAGGAGCAGAGGTGTAGGAGAAGCACAGTTATGGTAGAAACAGCAAGGGTTCAAGCACTTGGCTTCAGTGCTGGCTGACAGGCAACACTTCTCAAGAGAGAACCAGATTAGTGTTAAAAATTCAGAGGAGACTTGTCATGTTATTAAACAGGAAGCAGTATGGAAAATACCCCCTATATTGTTCAGTAAGTAAGAGTCAGTAATAAAAGACATCACAAGGACATCCCTCACACACTAGAAACAAAGAAGCAGCTGTGCCAATCTGTTAGTGGGTTCAGGAAATCTAGTATGAATGTGCACGGGCAGTCAGGTACCGCTAAGTGGACTTAGGGAACAGAAAGGGCTCTAGGGAATGGAACTGGAAGACAGTGAGGGAAAGGACTGCAAATGTAGATTAAGAATGCAGCAGAGAGGGGGTTGCATCTTTGTGTGTGTATTTAGGATGGAGTTTTCAGGCTTTCAGTTATTCCATTGAAATGGAGGGTCGTGGGGGAACAATGTGGAGGAAATTAAATAATCAAAGCACTTGACTAAAACCCAGGATTTCATCACCATCACCTCCTCCTCCTTTTCTGGACTCATGGCTTTGTGAAAGTTTGGGAGGGGAGAGCTGATTTAAAATTTTTGAGCACTTAAGAGTTTGCAGTGCTGCATTAGTCTTGGATTAGCTTAGCCTTGGGTGAGAAATAACTCCAAAGTTCTCTCTGGTGATCCCTTTACACTGTCCTTACTTCTTCCATCATGGAAACAGTGGGTCTGTCTGCTCTTGAGACCCCTTGATCCTTGGAACTGTGGTTTTCTCAGGCTATCTGTGACCCTTGCTCTAGCCTCTTCTCTCACCAAACCCTTCTCCCTTCAGTGCAGCTTCTCTGACGTATCTACCGCTGGACATACATCTTAGCAATAGAGTGCCTGAACATGAATGCAAGCTTATACTCTAAGCTTATACTAGCCCCTTTTGGACACATCTTTCATGGTCCTAGAAATGTTGCTTCATAAGTCCAGTGATGTTTTATCCCGCTTCCTTGTAACACATCCTCTTACCTTCCATGGTAAAGACTCCATATTTTGAGCTAGAGACTCTGAAGCTAATTGCAGGGTTTGATTCCCCTGCAACTGACTATTCATACACAAACATATCAAGAGGGGGAAAGGCCAGAAGCCCATGGCCTTCATGCAGGAAGCTTGTCACCTTGTGTAGGCAAACTTAAGCCCCATTCTGTGTAACCAGACACACAATCCTATCCTGTGACCTGAAGTGTGATGGTTCAAGTTACAGCAGAAGAAATATGACAAGTCAAGTTCCAGTCAGGTTAGTCTCCATGCCTCCTGGGCCTGATTTGTTGCCATTGGTTCTCCTATGAGAGCTACACCATGCCAACCATCCCTTCCAAGCAAGAATATACTCTTCCTAGCCTGTTCCAGAAGACCATGTTCAATGGGATAGCTCCTGTGAGTATAGAGATTTCAGTATCAGGCCTTAAATGAGACACATTAAGGTTGAAAAACAGAGAACAGAATGTAACAGCAAGTTGCATCATTTCGTTTATATCTTGTTCCAGTTTCTCTTTTTCTTAATTTAAGAGCTTTATGTCAGACACAAAAGCTGAACTAGATAGCTATATAGCAAAGACAAGCAGAAAGCAAATGTTAAGTAAGAAGTCAGACTGCATGGTAAGCTTGCAATATACACATGATCTCCCGTGTATCAGGATAATGTGAAAATAACAATGGAGCTAGCAAAGAATCTACATACAATCTTTGCTAAGAGGAAAAAAGCATATGGTCACTCCTGAAACAGTGTAAGAATAGATCAAATATATTAACTAAGAATAAAATGTCTGAAGAATAGGAGTATTTTTGTTAAATATATTATTTTGTATCCTTGGGGTTGACTGGGAAGATTGTCAACTTAAATTTTCTCTAGAATTTTAAAGAAAGGACAATGCTGACTATACTGACAAATATTGAGCTTCCTTAACAATTAAAAACAGTTATTATTAGTTAGTGTTTTTGATAACTTTTTTGTTCCAGACTTTCCATGTTTCTTTGTTTATGGAAAAAGATCATGTACTAAATATGTCTCTTTCAAGTCCACCAAGGATTTTCTCCAAAGAGAATCCAGGAATAATATTTTAAGAGATGACGTGGTTGAAGTGAACTCAGCTATAAATATTCTAATTGCTTACAAAATTAATCAAATTTGTCACATCCTTAACTCCGGCATGAGGAATTTGGTACCTCTGTGCCAGGAAGAACCATGCTGTGCATTCCAAAATGCCTTCAAAAGTCACAGCCAATCCAGAAGTTCATGCTAAAAAATAATAATACTCATATAGGAAAGAAGTCATTTAAATGGTATTGAAAATGGGCAAAATACTGGTTGTGAATTGCTAAGACATTCAGGATAGGAGCTGACAGTCTGTAAGGTGACTATAGTAATTTCCTTGATTTTCTGTAGCTGAATGAGTTGCTTTGTTCCTTAGACTACACATATGTAAATACAAATTTTTTTCCAGTGACATAGATGCTATTAATATTAAGAAAATTATCTGGGCTTTCAGGAAAGTATAAACCAGAACTTTCTGAGAAGGGGTGTGGAGATGCCAATAGTCTGTAGTTGCCTGTGTAGAACAGAGCTGAATTGTTGCAAATGCCTTCAAAAGGTACCTCATTTAAAACTTAATATTACCCACTTGCAGACGTTGCTTAACTTTGTTACTATTTTAAGAGGCATAGCAAATACTGTATTCTGCCTTCAAATTAAGAGGTGAAGCAAAAAGTATATACTCATGTATGAATTCATGGTTCATCCACATTTTGAATAGTGAAATTCTGGTCTCTCTAATTCCAGAACTGTAATAGAAATGGAAAAGTTTCAGCGATGGTAAACAAAGATGATGAAAAGTATGGAATGGCTTCCAGGCTAGGACTCGTTAGTCTGGAGTAAAGACAACTGAGAGGGTACAGGATATTAAAAAAAAAAAAAAAAAAAAAAAAAAAAAGTAGCACTACCAGAATGGACACGGATAGACAGTTCACTGTTTATGCTAATACTTAAACCAGGAACACCACCAAGATGCTCTCAGAAACCAGGTCAGGACAAGAAAAAGGAGGTATTTTTCACACAATAGACTGTGGAACTCCTGTGTTCTGGGAATGCAAGATGTTCACAAGGCTTTAAGAAGAGGCTACACAAGCACTTGGAAGAGCAACCCCTTGGTGTTACTGTTTAGACAGACCACATCAGGCTCAAGATAGGTGGAGAGTGGGAGGGTTTTAAAGGAATCCATTGTGAATTTGTTCTGTTCTTCCCTTTCCCTAGGTGTCTGCCCATGATCATGGGAATGACAGAAATGTGACCTAGACAGAGCCTGGGTCTGAATCAGTGGAGACGATCCTATGTTGTTATGTCTTTTTAAATATTGATGAGAGTTTCCTAAGTATGGAGCCCAACCTAGGAAACAGTAATGTTACTTCTGTGAATAGTCTCACAGAAGTAAACCAAATCGGTTTCAGTGTTACCCAAGTCTTCAAGAGTTTGCAGGCCCAAGATCTTCTTAATTGTTTAATTCAATTGTGAAACATTGCATATGAAGTACAACCATATGTGCCTCCTTTTAAGTTTGCATTCTGCCTACTAAGAAATTACATTTTCTTCTATGCCACAGCATTTGGTTCACTACTGTGCCCCACAGGAATCAAGCAACTAAAGATCTGTAGTACATTCAGCAGGTGTGAATTCTTGTCAGAATTTTATAATAGCTTGGTAAGTGTCATAGAACAGATTAAAAGATTTGTGTTTTTTCCTGGCCTTCTGCATATTAAACAACAAAACCAAGTACTTCTGTTATTTAGGCGGATCAGGGAGTAAAATTTGGTTTAAAAATAGTATCAATAGCAGCTAAAAATATCATAAGACGACACTGGAAAATCTGTGTGAACATTTCTGTATGACTTGCACTATGCTTACCTAGCTCTGCATTATTTCTGGACCAGTCTTAAAAGTTTTGCTATTTTTGGCTTATTTGGACGAAATACAACTGATTTATATTGTACAGAAAAACAGTAAGAAAGCAAGAAAGTAAAGTCAGAATTGATTCCTAAATGTTACATTGATTAAGTACTTAGTTACAAACTACTTGTAATGCCTCCTGTGACTTAAACATTTATAGGTAATTTCGGATGCTGAGAAGGACCTTTCATGGCTAAAAAAACCCCAGAATCTTTCCAAGAGACATCTCCATCATGACTCTGATATAGCAATTGTATTTGTTGCACCAGTTGACTGCAGAAGAAAGAAATATATGTCAAAACCTCACATAAATGTCCTTTTGGAGGCAAGATATCCCTCTTTTGAACTACAATAATGAGGACAATGTTGTTTTAGTTTGCTGCAGGCCTTCCCCTAAGTTTTTTGAAGGCTTCAGAGGTTTAGTGGAATTTGACAAGAGGTATTTAGGCTTTTGTGTTTGCCTTTAATTGCTGCACACCAGGGTGTATCCTGATGTTACAGCTGGAACTGTCTGAGCAGAGGATGCAGAACCTTTTGCTGCTTGTTGCAACTTGCAGGATTGGAACATTATACAGTATGCAGAAGTACGCACATTTAGAGCAAAGATTTTGTTTCAAGATGTTTTTCTAAGTCCTATGCCCGGCAGCTTAAAAAGATGTTGCCCTTCTATATAGTGAATAGGTTCTTATACCTCTAAATTAAGGGCTAACTCTGCAAATATACACAAATAGAAGTTACTGGGCAAACACTGCTTTTATAACTGTTAAGTTGCATCGCAGTTTTGCTTAAAACCTTGTTTCTGTCAACTCTCCACACTTCATTTGCCTGCATAGAAATTATTTGCAGGTTTGGTTCTGCCATGGTTCATTTCAGAATGAGCATTTGGTTGCAACTTTCTTTGAGCGTGCAGCCCTTCAAAGACTACAGACATGCCTAACTGTGTTCACATTAGGTGTTCCATTGACTTCAACTGCAACAGTGGTGATCCCATTGCAAGATCAAGTAAGATAACCTTCTATGTCTATGGTTATGTAAAAAAAAAAAAAAATTAAAATAAACCATGTCTGGTTTGCAATGGAAAATCCACCAACATAAATACTTTCACAGCCACATAAAAACAGAAACATGAAATACTTAGTTTTTCCATAGGTCTCTTAGGTAAGACCCGGTGCTATTGTTACAATGTTGTTCTCTTTTTAATTGCACTACTGTTTAGGAAAACTCATAGTTCTGACTTACGAGGAAAGTTATATGGAATTACAAGGAAACCTTATAATGCACACAGATATGTATCATTCATCTAAAATAAGAGACTGGTTCTTTACATGCCAGTAATTTTTGTAGTCTTAGGAACCATTTATTTTCCTTTCCTCTCAGGAAAGTAATTAAATTAACAGAAGTTCACCCCACTTCCCCTGTCACACACACACATACACAGGACCAACAAAACTCAGTAATTTTCCACTGGCACAACAGTCTTTCAGTGTCTGCCATCTGCTGTGCTGGCAGGACCCACAAGAGGAGTAGCAGCAGCAAGTCAGGAACTGTAACGTCATGTTGTGAATATTCACTCAATTTTCATTGTCACAGCTGGTCCTTACCATCTCTGAGACTGACCTTGCCTCCCCCAACTTCCGTTTGACAGCTTTAGAGCAGGGGAACAGACAGAAGCAAGATACTGAAATCAAAACCCTCAAACACCAGAAATCCCTAGTCAAAATCAGTACCCATTCCTGTTGGGCAGGCAGATGACATGTGTGTGTCTGTCACTCCCATTTACCATTGATAATGATAAAGATTTTTAAAGACTTTTGCTCTGGGAAGAGTGCTTTAGTGAAATACCGCTTTTCTAGATCCATAACCAGTTTATTTTGAATTTACTTATCCTCGTGTAGAGTGCCTTTTCCCCCCTTGCTAATTTTTTTTTCTGGATTATGTGTCTGTACTTTCAACACAGTAAATGGGAGCGCACAACTTCATTACTGCAGGCTCCCAATGTGGAAATGGAGTTCAGCTATCACAAAAGGGCAGTGTCTCTAGGAAGCACTCTTGCATAGATTCAAGTTAAAACATGCTAATTTTAGGCTTCTGTTATTTCAAACCTACCAAATCTAAAAACTGGTCTCAGCAGGTAGGTCCACAGTGCTCAGGGAGGTCCACGGTGAATTTCCTGGCTCCGCCAGCAGGTGAAGGGGACATGGAGATACACTTGCAGGTCCTGAGATTGTAAGAAAGATCTCTGGGCAAGAAATCTGTTTTAGTGTAGAGCGCTCCTAAGACCCTTGTCTTTCTATAAAGACTAATGAGGTAAAACAAATTAAATGCAGCTGCCAAATAAGTCCTCTTCATCAACAACGGTCCTCAAGTCAAGTGACGACACTAGGACGCAGTTTCACTAGCTTGCATGTGGTGACAAGCAGAAGACGGTAGTACATTGGCAGTCATTCTTCCCTTCTTGAGCTCACAGCTCAGCCTTCTACAGAGCTGGCTTTCCAACCATTACGTATTGCCACATCCTTGAGATAACAGCTTTCCCCATAAGTGCTGCTGCTTCATTTTGTGATCAGGTAGTACTAAAAACAAAGCAGGGTTTCACTTACTTTCTTGCCTGCATTAACACTCTTACTCTTGTACTTCGTTGGGGCAGGAGGCTATAAAAGGCCTGCAAATCCACTATTTCCTCTCAATCCTGCTGTCTTCTCCTTGAGCATCTGGACACCTAGGTGTGCTCAGAGCAGGTTTAACAGTGTCCTCCTGACTGCGAGATCTCTTCACATCTACAAGGCCTTCGGTGAACCGACACCACCTCCGGAGAGCAAGGGCTTCAGCTGCGGGGTTAGATCGAAAAGAAAAGCAATCCCTTCAACCCGCGGGGTCCAGGGCAGCGGCTGCGCTCCAGAGAGAGCCAGGGACGAGGCGACTCGCCTCCCACCGCCGCTCCTGAGGAATCTTCGGCCGTTTTGAAGGCAGGGCCGGGGCCACCCAGGCGCTCGGCGCGCGGGGGCCAGGGGCCGCAGCGCGCGACGACTCCTGTGGCACCTGCCGCCGGGGCGGGGCGGGGCGCGCCACTGGCGGGCGGCGGGAGCAGCCAATCGCGACCCGGATTCGGCGGCGCTGGGCTCTCGCGAGAGTCGCCGAGTAAACATCCCTCCGCCGAGGCCCGCCCCCCGCCCTCCGCCCCCTGCCATTAGTGCGGAGGAGGGGGCCGTCCTCGCACAGGCACCGGCCGTAGGCAGCGAGTGAGGAGCTGGCGGGAGGGCAGCGTGGAGAGGTGAGTGCCGTGCGGAGCCGGCGCAGCCCTCCGCCCCGGGGGCGCCGCTCGGCCCTTTCCCCTGGCGTGGTGCGGAGGGAGAAGGGACCCTGTCATCGGAGACTGGAAATCTCCCTCTGCCTTCCCTCCCCTCCTGCCTCCCCCCCCATCGTGAGGCAGCAGGAGCAGCCATAGCCGTGGAGTCTGAGGGAGGACAGCCTCAGCCCCCGCTGCCGCTCCGCCCGGGGAGGAGGTGGGAGGATCGGGGTGGCCCTCGGCTTGGGAGCCGTTGGGGCAGTTTCCCCGCCTGTCCCCGGCGCGCTGCTCCTCGGGTGACTTCTCCCCCTGCTGCCGGCGGGCGAGCAGCGGCTGCCGACTCCTGCCAGCGGCACAAGTTACCCGAGTTCGTCCGTCTCCCCGGGGCGGGCGCCGGCAGCCAGCGAGGCGCTGGGGTGCCCCGCCACGGCCGCCGCCAGCCGCTCCATCCCCCGGCGAGCCGGCAGTTGAGCCGGCGGCGGTCGGGCGCGGCGGCTGGCCCGGAGCCGGCGGCGGCGGGGGGAGAGGTGAGGTTGGCGGGCAGGTTGGGCGTTTAGCGGGCCGGGAGGCGAAGTCGGGCGTGCGCGAACAGCGGGCTGTGCGCTGTGGGGGTCGGGCTCAGGCGCGGCCGGCGATCGTGAGGTGCTGTAGGGTGTACCCACGGTAGATAACGGGGCTTTCGGGCGTCCCGCCCTCTTCAAAAATAACTAACTAAAGGGACAAAATGATCTCTGTAACGCGCTTAAAAAAAAACAAACAAAAAAAAAAACAAGACAAAAACCTCACAAGTTTCTGCTCTCGGATGAACAAATCCCAAATCTGCTGTTGTAATGTTTCCCCGAGCCAAAGGAGTTTTTTGACAGTCCGGATCGTGGTCTGTATCCGTAGGCAATTTACAGTGACTAAGGTAAAAGTTAAATGCTAAGAACTGCGAGACGTCTCCTGGCTTTGTTTGGTTTTAATTAATTTGAAACGTCTTGGGTTGGAATAATAGGAGTCCACAGGCACGCCGAAAGGCTGCGCTGATGCCGCACACCTGATTTCCTGTTGCAAAACCCAGAATGGGAATAAATGAGCCTTGATGTAGCCTCTGAAAATAAAGTGATGCTGAAGTTTGACTTAAAAAAAAAAAAAAGTTTCTTCTCGGGTATTTGGGGTATATTCATGTTGTTTTGCTTTCACTTGCTCTTTGCTCAAGAGCAGTGAAATTTATTTAAAAGACCACCGATGTTGGGTTTTGTTACATGTGCTGATTCAGTGTTTTGACTACAGTTTTCTGAAGTCACTTGAAATAGAGGGATCTTGTTTGTGAGTGTATATAACACTAATAAATCTCACTAAATTGTTGTGTGTGCTCCATAAAAGATGCCTGAATAGATGCAGAAATCTTAAAAACTGCTTTCATTCCTTATCCTTGAGGAACTTAGGGATGAAACAGCATCAGTCTTAATTTTACTCTAAGCAGTTAACTGAAATACTAAGAAACAAGGTCATAGACTACTAACCTGAGAGGTGATGAGCAGTGGCTGCATTTCATTGCATTGAAATCTGTTACTGTATCTTTTAGAATTGATGGAGTTTTATCTTGTGCTATACATAGACATGTTTTCCTGCTTCTGTTAAAAGGTGTCTTGGATTAGGAAAAGTCAAATTTGCATAGTTCTGTGAAACTGGAATTCGGCTGTTTTTTACCTTGTACATGGCACAGTATATGTTCAATTTAAATATATTGCTTAACAGAGCTTATAAAATGTTTAATTTTAGATTTTTTTATCTCAAACACTTCAGGGGAAAAGAAACCCCCAACCCACCAGCTAAACCAGAAGCAAATATTTATGGCAGACAGATATTATGCTGTATTTCTTTCTGCCTTTTTTTTTTTTTCCCCCAGAAAGTTAGCCTTTTAAAAAAAAAAAGGAAACAACAACAAAATCAAACAGCAAACCCACACCCTATCATTAACTTGCATTGGACCAGGCCCCTACGCTCTTGGTGTGCAATGAGAGAATGTTCCTAGGAGAACATAATTTTTGGATTTCTGTCAAATGATCCATTGTGGACCTGCTCGTGCAAGCTTTCTGGTGCTGACCTCTGAGGGTCTGATCCGGTGCTTAGTGGAGTCCCTGCTGGGCCTTTCGAGGGCTGGGATGATATGGGATGGCACACTGAACGGAATTCAATGTATGCATAGCTTCTCACGTACATGGGTTAGCTTTGCTTAGCTATTGTTTCTTAGGATTTTTGTGTAGCCTCCTTTTGGCTCATCTGTCTGTATACCCCTGAAGCTTGAATGGCGAGTAGAAGTTTTTAATCATTTAAGTTACCTGCTGTAGTTTGGGATCTCTCTTGAATTCTTTTGTGACCACAAGGAGCTTAGTCACGGTTTGGGAAGCACTATTTTTGTCCACTGTATCTGTCTAGACAATGGGTTCGTCTTGTTTTTAAAGCTTATCTTCTCCCTATAAATTCAGTTTTCACTCAGTCCATGTTCCTTCTAATAAAAATGTTCTTCCCAGCAAGTTTAAGCCAAGGGTTAGTTAAAATATAAAGCCAATTGATAAATTTCGGTATTTGTATTCTAGGAGATGCAGGGTAGACGTGTAAATGACAATGGAAAGAATTACTTCTCTGAATATGGTATTCATCAGCACAAAGACTACTAAGGTGATATTATATGGTAAATGGTTTGCTTTTAGTCCCCCAGAAAGAGGCTTTATGTGTCTTAGGGTAATGACACTTGACATAAATCAAACATACTATTGTCCACAAAATCATTAATCTTCTCATGTTCACAGCTCATTTCAACATATAGCTGCACTTAGAGCAGACCTGCCATCAGTTGTAATTGCATTACCATAGCATGAAAATGTGGGTTTGATAATAACTGACTGAAATCTAATTTTTCAGGATGGGTTGATGCAGGATTTTTCAAAGTTTGGTGACTAACACCTTTTGTCATGCAAAAAGAAGTAATGGTGAGGGTAACCTAATCTCATGTTATGGGGTATGAACTCAGGGAAGAGTTCCTTAGTGCATGGTGTGAATTTATATATGGTGAACTGTATGCAAGGTGAGGGGTCCTTTCTTGAAGGATCGGAAGTTAGTCATTGCCGAATGCAGAAGAGTAGACGTGACTGTTTGATTGGTATGAAAAGTCCTGCAGCTCTCTAGCCTAAAACTACAGAGTAACTTTTGGCAGTCCCATTGCCTCTGCGTGAGGAAATGGCAGAACATTCTTCTTTGACAACAGTAAAAACAAAACAGGGAGTGGGGGGATGAATGAATTTATTGGAAAGAACTTATTTTCCTTGTCATAAATAATTTGATCAGCATGGGAAGTATTAAAATGGGCACTTGTCACAGTTAATACTGTCCTTTACTTGTGAAATCAGGTAATTTTGTGAGGCTTGCATTAATATCTCACTTTGTAGAGATTAAAAAAGTAAAGGAAAACATCAGATCAGGAAAGAATATTAATCTTTATGCTTCAATTATCTGGTTTTCTGATCTCTCAGTATCTCGACATCGGATTTTTGCTTTCTGGTTTGAACTGTAAATTTGGAACTTAGTTTGTGATGTATGTCTTTAATATTTATACCTAAAAACTTGCAATTTATTAGCTAACATGGCTTTATATGCACTGCAACTGAATAGACTATGAAGAAAGCAGCTACCTAGAATTTTAATGTAATAAACTAGCTGCAGAGGACTACTTAAATGAGATTTCGATTGTCAAAGGAACAGTGGACTTCTATATTTTAACTAGTAAAAGGGAACAATGCTGATTAAAATAGTAGCCTGGGTTTATTGGATTTCACAGGAGTGAATCCGCTGAAGCAATAAAAAGAGAGACACAACTATTCAGCTTTTAGTAACAAGGAACAGACAATATTAAATAATAGCTTAGTTGTGAACAGGTTGCGCAAACAGACTGCGTTTATCGTAGGTGGCAGAATGAATGGAAGGGAGGAAGTAAAGGGATAACTTGGATCTATATGGAGAGAGGACCTGTGGTTAGAGGAAAAGTGTTTATATTGTATTGCAACTTATATTAGCTATGTCTTTTATGTTCCAGAGTTTGAGCCTGTGATCGCTGACATGCTGTAGAGGACATGCAGGCTTAGCAAAGATCTTGGCATATTGGAATTTGTTAAACTTTCTTCCACAGAAGTGGAAACAGAAAAAGCTTTTTGCTATCTTTGAGCAGATGAAGTGAGACCTTTTTCTAGTATGTGTAATAAATAAAGCAGTTTACAGTTCTCCAAGTACCGTGTGTAATGTCACATTAAGTAAGGCATTGCTAGTGCATTTATAAAATGTGCCAAGAAATTTTAGCAATTAAATCTCCTTGTAGGAAAACAAAACCAACAGAAAACTTTAATCAAGTGAGTACCTTACCAGAAAGAAGTACTTGGGGCCTTGGGCCCTTTTTATGAGCCATTGTAGTAGAATAATGCTTATGAGAAATGCAGCTGTGCTTAAGTTGGGTGCAATTAAAATGAAGATACTAGGTTGTGCCGAGCCATAGGAGTTACAGTCAGTACCCACACACAGGAGTTTAAACTGCCAGGGCAGGAGGGATTGAAAGTCATAACTTCAGTAAGACACACAACTACCCTGAAGCTACTGCTAAGAAAGATGCAAACAAGGAAAGAAAGTGGCTTGACAGAAGCGGCTTGCTGCAAGTGGGGA
This sequence comes from Phaethon aethereus, assembly GCF_964289735.1. Classification (NCBI taxonomy): domain Eukaryota; kingdom Metazoa; phylum Chordata; class Aves; order Phaethontiformes; family Phaethontidae; genus Phaethon; species Phaethon aethereus. The sequence goes on from NC_138575.1 coordinate 76,868,848, forward strand.
GTTGTGTGTGCGTAGGGGCTCTCCTGGTTGTACCACGTTAGGCTGCATCTCCCTGTCCCTGATTCAATGGAGAGTGAGACAACTTATCTAGCGCGCTTGTGCTCCACCATGAACTTCTGTCAGCATCACTGAGAACCCCCCTAGAGGCCAGGTATGTCCTCTTCCTGCCAGACCACTGCCAGTTTGGAGATTTGAGTCTGCTCCGTGGGAGAAGGGTTTTCCAGGGGCAGCATTCATTTCCAAGGTAGATTTGCTTCTGCCATGTATGCAAACCTTGAATTTGCCAGCACTACTACCAATCTGATCTCAGCTGCTTGTGGGGTATTGCTTGATAAAGTGGATCTTTCCTGCAGATCACTGTTTTCTACTTCATTTCTTCCAGAATGAGTAGAGCCGACTCTACTAGCCTGACTCAACTGCTGTGTAACACCGGAACAGTTTATAGCTTCACTTGGTAGAAAGCCTCAGTGTTGTTATGAGTGCACTAGTAAAAAAAAAAAAGAACCTACTCCTAGCTGAACTGATAGTTAAATTCCAGACGATATTTCATGGTCTGCAGGAGAGCTGTTCTGTACAAGCCAGCCCAGATGCAGATTACCTAGCCACAGAACCCCCTTACCATTGTTTGAAACTGGATTTAGGTTTAGCCATCTTAGGTTTCCATGTGTCACAGCTGAGCACAGAGGAGAGGGTGACAGGACACAGGTGTGTCCTGGTATCTCCCCTTCATTTTCCAGAACTACCTCTTTGGGTGATTAGCTAGATCTGAACCAAAATGTGGAGAAGGCAGGAGCAGCTTGCATTGTTTAAGTGTTCCACTTTTTCCCATAAAAACTGAGAAAAACCTTTCCTTTCAGGAAAAATTTCTTTCTTCCATGCTAGCCAGGTTGAAATGGCAGACCTTACTCCAATGGCATCAGGCTCCTTTTGTCTTGCTTTGTATATTGGAAAAGTGTTTATCACAGACATTTCTTAAAATTTGTTTTAATAATTTTTTTGCAATGAATAGTTACATAATGTGTTCTCAGCCCTTCCCTCTCACTGGTGCCTTATAAGGGAGGCAACCAGAATGCCAGCCAAATATTAGCCTGATGATGAAAGAATTGTTCCACTTCAAATGTCACTAATTTTTAGCATGCTGAGTCCTGTATGAAGAGGAAAGCTTATATTAGTAGCTCCACAGACCAAAGCATTGTACTGCATTGTTTAAAGGCAGTTGTTGTTTCTTGAAGTTAAAGACAGCTGGATTCTTCTGTTTTGTGGTATTTAGTGTTTGGCAGAGCCGGAAAGAACAAATTCAATCACAAGGTAAGGATTTAATGGGAGTACCTGATTTTACAAACTGTCGAAACTGAATATGGAGAATAAAGTCTGTTTAGCAATAATTAAAAGTATAATTTAACAAGCTCTAACATCTGGAACTATAAGGAAATTTTGTGTTCTGCATATGAGCTTCTCTGTGGGACACTAGGCAATCATACAGCAGTGAAAGACAAAGACATGGCCATTACAGACATGTAACAGCCAAGCGTTAAAGCACATTCCTATTTAGTGGAGTGATGACTTTTGGTTAACAGATATTTGTGTAGCAAATACACTTGGTGAGGCTTACGTACGAAGTAAGGTCGCCTTATGGTGCAGATCATAGTAGTGGTGTGTCTCAGAAAGCAGGTTAAGTGCATCACAGTGAATTCTGACTGTCAAGATAAGGTGAAAGAAAGGAATTTTATCACTTCTGGTGTCATTATTGTGCATCTTTGTCACTGGGTTTTGTTGGTCTTGTTTGTGCTTGGTTAGTCCAGTGAAGTAGAGAACTCTGGTTGATCAGGTGAGTTGATATTCTTCATGACTGACTTGCCATATTTCACTTCTGTAAATCAAAAGTTTTGTTGTGCCTAAAGAAGATTTCTCTTAGTAAATTAAGCTGCCTGCCTACAGTTTAAAATACCTTATTTCCTTCACTTCATTAAGTTAGTTACAGCATGAATCTTTGTTTCTGCAAATGCTGTAGGAAAGGAAATGCATTCAATTTTATGGGGCGGGGAAATACCAAACCAAACAACCCTGATTTTATATATATATAATATATAATAATATAAATATATGTATTTATATTGTAAATACAATTTCTAGTACAGTCTTACTGTTTAGTCCTTTCCCAATCTTAACAGGCATAGGTAGCATCTTACAAAGTAATGACTAAGGGCAGAGAAGCACTGTTTATTAAAACTGGAGTTCTCCATGAATTCAGCGCTCTAATCTCTTGTGAGCAAAGTATATAGATGACCATTTTATATTGAAGTGTATTAGATGGGTTCTCTCATGGTTAATTATTGTATGGAGACTCTTTCCCTACTCTGTCCTGTTTATCTTCTCAGGGAGTTTCTTTTAACAGAGGAGAGTTCATATAAAATATGTATTATGTGAGCATCTTAGCTCACTTGTACTCTGGATATGGTGTCCTCACTGCTCTGTTGCATAAGTAGCAATTAGAAAATTTTCTCTGTGTGGCTTTTTTTCCTCCTTTATTAAAAAACAATTATGTTAAGAACATCTGGAATAATCTCCTGTAAATTGCTTATGCTTTGAATAGTTCCAGCTATAAATTGAGTTGAACTTGAAGTCAGGCAAAATAACAATAAGGTGAATAAAAATCTATAGAGCACAGACTTTTTTTGAAGTATTTGAAAAGTCCAAAGTGCAGAAGACTGACATTATATCAAACATTTAGTGATGAGAGGGTAGGGGGACCCTCACAGGGGGAAATAAAAACATGCGTGCGTAGTATAAAGCATGAATATAATTGACCTTTAGTATCTGCTTGAAGAGATACATGTGTAACTGAAGTCAAATAAAGCTCCACCTGATATTCTTCAGCTGAATCGGAGTGTTACAGCTGCCTCTGAGGTTGAGTTATAGAAGCCATGGAGTGGTTAGCAACAGAAGTTGGGGCTGTGGTTCTCAAGTCCTGTGAACCACAGACTACTGTCGAGCCACAACACTCTCCCTGACCATCATGCACCTTTCAGTAAAAAACACTCCTGTCCAATTGACCAGACACACACTGCTGACGATGTCTGTGGACACAGGTTGGAAATCAATAAGTTTATTATCAGCTGTGATATTAGGAACAATCATCTTCAGAAATAGTTTCAGATAAGAAAATTAATTGCAGGTAACTTATTATATATGATTTTGAGAAGGACAGCTTTTAGATGAAGGGAGATAAAGATCTGGAAAAACAAAACCAGTTATTTTGGTTTGGAAGATGAAGAGAGTAGAGAAGGGGATTCCTTCTTCCCCCCTGTTAAATCTCTTTCTTCTCCCTGTCTTTCTTTTTTTCGTGAGCCAGGGATAAAGGGAAAAGAAAAAAGTAGAATGCTTTAGATTTTCAAACTTGCTGGCAAACCTTCAAAGAAATTGGAAAATTTTTTTTACTTATGTCGCAGAATGCACCGCTTCTTGGCCAGCTCTAGTTCTCAATAATTAGCAGTGTTTACAGGCAACATTCATCCATTCTGTCAACAGGAAGGAACACACTGAAGTCGCTGCGAGCCCCAGGTGCCCAAGGAAATGCAAAGTTGTCTCCAAAGATTTGAGGCCATGTAGGTAAGGTAGTGTTACAGGAAAGCAAATGTGTGGGATGAAAACTTGGATTTCAGCTGTGCTGGCATGGTAGTAATATATGGAAGGATGGAGCTGTCCAGGTGAGGGTTATAATATGTTTACCAGCTAATCAGTTTGAGCATGTAAGTCTTGGCATCTCCAGAGGATTGGTTACACCTGGGATGTAGTCTAGATGCCTGTGAACTTGTATCAAAGTTTCTTGTGACAGGAATGGCCATGTGTCCTCTTGTCTTCCAAGACTTACTGCTGTGGGCTTTGTCACGATGAGGAGTGCAAAATAGATGCCATACTGATACGATCAGTCCCCCTGATGGTGCTGTGAATCTCAGACCATGGATGTGTCAGTGGGCTAACCAGTATGTGGATATTCAGGTTGACTTAATGTATTGCAGCTCTAATTCCAACTCCTTCAATCAGTGTCAGTGGTGCTGATATTACTGTAGGGTGATCTAAAGGAACTTTCCACTTGCTTTTTCAGGAGGTATCTGAGCACAACCTGCCATGTTGCCTGCTGTCACGGTGCCACTTGCTCTAAGATCATACTGAAAGCGTTGTCTCTGACAGCTATGGTTCCTTCAAAACTCCAAAGTCTTAGGCTTGCGCTTGGATACCTTTAATCCCCCATTTAATCCCAGAGGGCATCTGACTCACGTTAACTATTTTCTTTTGCTCACAGACACGTAAGCCAATTGTGTAGTGGCAAATGAAAAAAGTGTTCAGGAAAAATAGATGAACATCATATCACCTAAACCAGAGATGAGAGAATTTCACATGTCTAATATACCCTGACCTACACCACTGATTTTAGCTGCTGCTCACAGCTTCTGCTGCAGTCTGGCTGCTGACAGAATAACTGTGCTGAATACCTGTGCTGGAAACTAGCAAAGAGGTTCCTTGGAGCCTGCCAAAAATGCTGCCGCCTTCACCTTCGCTTGTCAGTAAGATGAAAAACTGGCCATGGTGAGGGCACAATGAAGAAATATGTGTGCCCATTGTCTGTTTAAATATGCAAAATAACATTCTGCTTTGTAAAATAATCTTTACAATCAAAAGCAACATTTAGAAGAAAACATTAATACATACTTAGCAATTTTTTTATGCATACTTTAGATCACTGCATTTGAAAGGATTGAAAGAATAGTGGAAAGTCAAAAATGAAAAAGGAAGTAATGATGAGGTAACTGGGGGGAAATTGTTATGCTCTAATAAAGATAAGTAATTTCAGCTAAGTTTTCCTCTTCCTTTTTTGTTAAACAAGCAGTAACATTTAGAAAGCCAGTTTCAGTTTTGTTTACAGTCCAATCTCAGTTTCAGATTTTGACCCCCAGGCATGGGATGAGATTGTGTTGTTTAGGGAGCAAAGACTGCAAGAGAAGAATTATGATGACAATTTTTGTTATACTACTTCTCTTAAAAAAAACCCAAAGAAACAAACAAAACCCAACTGAAACCTTTTAGTGTTCTTGTTGGTTTTTTTCTACATAGGAGATCACCTTTGAAACTAGTCTTGGTGATATCTTTCTTATTTCTGTTTGACTGTAATTTTCTCAGCCCGAGAAACACAGCATAAATGTATTTTCTTGGTTCTTTTGCCTAAGTACTCTGAAGCAGTCATGTCACCTTTTAAAGAATGCTGCTGTACAGACTAAGAGGATAAAAGCTTCCGTATTCTTACTTAGGACATTAGAGAGTGATACTGAATCTGCATCTGCCTGTGTGCTGTTGAAGAAAATCTCATCACACAGCTTCATTCTTCTGTCATTGTGGAATCTAAGTGCTTTCCCTCCCTCTCTTGCCTGCCAAGGCAAGGCTGGATTTCACCAAAAAGATGTTGGTTAAGTAAGATCCACCCACCCCCTTCTCTTTGAATCGTGAACGAAATCCTCTCCAGACATTGCGAACTAATAAACCACAGTAAGAGCAGCGCAGATTAAACTCCATATTTGTCTTGGATGGAAGGCCAGACTTCTGTCTGGAACGTCTGAATTGGTGCTTTGGGTGCAGCTTCCTTCTATTCAAGGCTGGTGATCATCTTGTCAACAAAGCATCTGATTTACAAGATGAAGTCACACAGAAGTAGGCTCCCATCATATATGTACATCTAGGGAGGGAACAGGGGCATTTTTGCTTGTGGTATAACAAGCGCTGCACCTTGCTTATGTTTTTTCCTTCTGTTTTCCTTGGGTAGGCCAAGAATGTAGTTTGTGCTTGACCAAGAGTGTAGGATTTTTAACAGAAATAAAATTTGGCTAGCCCTACTTTTTACAAGGAAGCTGCACTGAATGCATTCTAATGACTTTCCAGATTAATGGGATCTATATTAATATTTGCAAATGACTAATGTATGAATAAAATAAGCACTTAAACATTTGTTTGTAATTCTTGGTTTCTTTTGGTACCTCAGTCAATGCTGCTTCTAAGCAAGAACCCTCTTTTGTTGATACAAAGCTAAATCTACTTCCCGTATTGAATTTGGTGGTATAAGTCTCGTCAACTTTGAGGGAGAGGGAACTGACAAAGGATAATCCAGCCTCTCTTGTGGATACCTAGGACATTTTTTTGAAGTGATGGACAGAGAGAATATATGAATGTAGCAAGATCTTTTTATAAGCGCTTTTTCAATATTGAAAGATCTGGTGCTTTTTGAGGTGCTGACCACATTTGACCCTGTGTACTTCACAGGCATGGTTCAATCAGTTTAGCAGCTGTTTACAAAGCACCAGAATTCAGGTGGCTTTAATCATTGTCTTTGAATTAAACAATTTTTTTTTTCCTCTCAAAGCAGCATCTCTAAATTTACTGAGCAGCACCAATCCCCTAATATTAAATGTGTTTATATTCAGTTACTTTGTGCCATCTGAATACAACAAAGAGAAAAATTCATATAATTGATTTTTCAAAACTATTGCTCTGAATTGTATTTGTGACACACATGGCTTTGCTTTCTAGCAAAGTTAATTCACTGGGATCTATATGATGCTTTCTGTGGCTGTGGGGGTTTATTATGAGAAATTAAGATTGATGTTCATGATCAAAGATTTTGAACCCGTATTATCTATGTGCTCTTAAAATTACTCCATATTCTTAAAGCAGAGTTTAAAATATTGTCACTTTTTCTTAGTTTTCTAAGTTTGTATTGCTTGCCTCATGCCCCATTATTGGCAAGAGACAAGGCAAATATTCCCAATGATGTGAGTCCTTGAAATTGAGTGGTTTATTCAAGGTGAGTCTATGTTTGTATGCTAAATTTTATTAAAGAAAAACACTTGGGAGCTCTTAAACTTTTGTTGGATGTGGAAAGCAGAAATGCAGTTAGCATGTGGGATGGGAGTATTTCTGTTGGCTGCTCTCCTTTTGCGTGACTCTGGCGTGTTGAAAGTCATCAGGTCTTGGTTTTTCCTACTGAGAAAGTGTGGGGTTACCTATATTACTTAAAGAAATACTTAGGTTAGTTCATATTTTGTGAAAACACACTGGGATGCTTTCACCAGAGATGTTAGGTAAGAGCAATTCGTGTTTTGAAGGAACGTGCTATTTTGAGGGAGGATAATTCATTTTCCTCACCTTACTCAGTCCTTGGCCTTTAAAATGGTATCAACAAAGGAAGTGACTCTTACAGATGCTTTTGTGATGTGGTTCCTAATTTACTGAGAGCTGGACTGAGATCCATTGACTCATTTCACGTATGCCACCAAAGAGCTATTTCCAGTTCTTGCCTGGGCTTGGTCTTTGAGCTGAAAGATGCCATCTCTGACTGCCAGCCATGCTTCGCAAGAAACATAACAAACTTGCATCACAAATATTTTGATGTTATAATTCAGCCTTTGAAGTTTTGGCACTTATTTGGCAAAGGATGTCTCCAAAGAGGTATTTTTAGGAAATACTGTATATAGAACTTAAGATCTTCATCTTTTTTCTTTATGTGGAGAATATTTTTACTGTCTGTGAGGTGCCCAGAGTTAAATGACGTAAAGATGACAACGTGCTCAAACCACAGGTGGATTCATATTGTCTTAAGTTTGGTGGGAGCTGGGTCTATCAACATTAGACAGTTGCCTGGTCTTCCTCTGCTGGAGACTCCAGTGCTCTATGGCACAGATAGGGATGCCACCTATATTGTTTGCTTCAGTTGGCCCTTGGAACATATTTTACATGTAAATCACATCCATTTGCTGTAGGACTACTGTTTGATGAGGCTGGGTTTCTAAAAGCTTTTGAGAAACCTGTTACAGACATGGCCAACAGTTACAGGCTTTTGAGATGATCAGGAGAAGCAAACTGCTAAATCCAAAGATTAATTCCAGGTACCCTCATCACAGTGAGAGTTTGCATTGTACCAGCTGCCAGGCAGGATTCATCTACCTACCCTTGGGTGCTTAGAAGTTGCACATCTAAGCCAGTTGGTTGTCTTAACTGTCCTCTGTAGTCAGTGGAGATGAAAAAGCACTAGGAGAAAATGTTTGCTTCTACCTTCTGCGAGGCTGACTATTTTAGGACTCTGCCACTACAGCTGGTAGAACAGAGGTTAACATCTTTTTCAGGAGAAAAAGATGGGTACAAGTAAGGCCCCGATGGACTTCCACTTGTGCAGCCTTAAATGTGTGTAGGCACTGTGATACTGCAGTGTGACTTCTGAGTAGTTTCTGGTGGCAGTTGAAATTTCAACAATAGCAAAATCTGCTGGCTTCACCTTAGTAAAATATCCCTGCAGGTGCATGCAAAAACTTGGGAATTCGCAGGCTCCTTTTGTTTTGCCGATGACTTAGTTGGAATCCGTTTGTTTTTCTCCAGAAGAGCGTGAAGAATGTGCTTCCTTAGCAGCAGCTGCAAAAACCGCAGGGCCCCGTGTGAACAGCAGTGTAAGCAGGCAGAGCTCCTCTGCAGTTGCACCTTTGAAAAACCCCAGGCTCAGGTCCACTGAGCTTTTTTCTGTTTCCTGCTGTGATTCTAGGTTTTTTTTTTCCCCATAGTTCATTGTGCCATTTAGTGTTAAAAATAGGATTCCATAAAATATTTTTATGTTCCTTAAGTGCACACATTTTCTTTTTCAAATGTGTATCTGTATGAAGGCTTGCCAGAGAAACAGCTTGCCTTTCCCCAGTGCTGACCTGATCTGACTGTAATACTAAACTCAAGGTAAGGGTCAGGACTAATGCAGTGGTTCCATGTCTCAGCTCTTCCTTCAGGTTTCTGGCAGCTTCTACAAATTATACTTTGTGCTTCAGATGCTGGTATGGTGCTGCATAGTTGATTATTTGTTATTTTTTGTTGTGGCTCAGTTTCCTCATTTCTAAAATCAGATTGAAGTTGTCGTCATAACCACACGTTACATGTGGAGAGTTCTGTGTAAGCCTGTGTGTTATCTTGGGTATATTAGTAACTTCTGCTACTAAATGGGTGGAACTGGAAGGGGTCTGGTCCCCAGGCCACTGTAGACACTTGTTACAAGGCAGGGTTCTCTGTTGAAGTTCTCCCCTTGCTCATATACCTTCAAAGTTCTGCCAGGATTGGGCCTGGGTTCATTTACTTTCATTTGTAGTCATCTGTGATACAATTGCTGACTTGCTTTACTAAGATGATGTGCTCTATGTTGCAGTTTGCAGAGTACCTCGAGATCTGAATGGAAAATACTTTTTTAAAGGGCAAAATGTAATTTGCTTGAAAGCTGGGAAGAAGGTACCTCCCATAAGGAAGCGGAATAAAGCTTGCAGCTCTGGTTCATTGGAAGGTGAAGATGCTTTCTGGCATTATTATCATGAGGGATAACCCAAAGGGGAGAGGAAAGCAGCTTGAGGCTTGGCAACAACCCCAGGAGACCTTTGCAGCTTTGGGCACGCTGGGAAGGGGCAGGGCACACCTTCCCTCCCAGAGGCTGCCAGCAGAGCAGCTTCACTTGTGCTTTCAGGATTTGGTGAAATTTCCATAATTTATTTTATTACGGATTTATTTTGCAAGATTTTACTCAAGGGGATGGGGAGGGAAAAAAAAAAAAGACTAGCCTCCAGATCTTGCTTCCATTCCTGTGTTATCAACTTAGACTGGGGGAGAGTAATGAAATTTTTATTATGTATCTAGGCTAGGGAGGTAGGGCCCAATATCAATTGAGGCACAATCCGTGGAGGAAAAGTGCTAGTTTTTGCACAGACCTTTTCTGACTCCCAGGGGTACTTTAAAATAAGGCATTTTACTTGGCTTTCTTTTTGTAAATGAGCACAAGTTGAAATGTACTTTAAGACTCAATTGAAGAAATAATTAATCGCCTGAGGAATCTCAAATGTAAATGTTTTTGATTCTGTACTAATACTACATTATTAGGCTCCCTTCTCGTTTTTGGTGATCTTTATATTTTCAGAAGTGAAGAGAATATAGCAGAGCCACTGCTTCCTAGTGATTCATGAAACTGAGAACTATTCTTTCTTACACTCTGTTGTATCTATGTGACAAACTACATTCCTGATATTACGTGTGGCTTTACCAGGAAACTGGTAAAATTTCCCCAATGCTGTCCATTTATCTGTACTTTAAAAGAGAGATGATAACTGTTATTTGTATATGAGCAACATAATGTGTAAACATTGACTCGGGAATCATTCAAACGAATGCTTTCAGCTGTATTCACAATAGCAGCATTTTGCCAAGGCTGAGTGTAGCTCAACTTGGAAACATTATCACCAAACTTGGCCACTTGCAGTATGTTAATGTTTAATTGTTCTTGCTGTTGCTTTTTCACCATATATTTTCCTCCAGTTTCTGAAGTCAGAATGGTCTTCAACCCTGTCCTTGGAACAGTGAAGAAATCTCAGCTGCTTATCTGTCACGCACCCTTCCAAATCACAGAATCACTAGGTTGGAAAGGACCTTCAAGATCATCAAGTCCAACCATTAACCCAGCGCCACCATGTCCCCTAAACCATGTCCTGAAGCGCCACATCCACGCATTTTTTGAACACTTCCAGAGATGGCGACTCCACCACCTCCCTGGGCAGCCTGTTCCAATGCCTGACCACTCTCTCAGTAAAGACATTTTTCCTACTATCCGATCTAAACCTCCCCTGGCGCAACTTGAGGCCATTTCCTCTTGTCCTATCACTAGTTACTTGGGAGAAGAGGCCAACACCCGCATCGCCACAACCCCCTTTCAGGTAGTTGTAGAGAGCAATAAGGTCTCTTCTCAGCCTCGTCTTCTCCAGACTGAACAACTCCAGTTCCAACAAAGCTCCTCATAAGACTTGTGCTCCAGACCCCTCACCAGCTTCGTTGCCCTTCTCTGGACACAATATACAGATTAATGCTTCTTCTGTGGTCAACTGTAGTAGTTAACTGGTTGTTTCATCTGATCCAATGGGCAGCTCAGAGAAGCACAATGACAAGGAATGGGCCATGTGCCTCGTAAGTTTTGGAGCCAGGTTAAATAATGAATTTCCAGAATGCATTAATGAATAATTTTTTTAATACTTCTTTAGCATCTTTCCCCTTTAGAACCCAGCTTCTTCGTGTGTATGAACTCATTAAGCATCCTAACATGACCTGCTAGGTACAGCAATGATACATTTGGTTTCATGTAGGGTAACTGACGCATGCCCTAAGTAAATTTTTTCTTTTTTTTCCTGTAGGGTTTGTTTTTGCGCATGGGAAATAAAATAGAATCCAGATAATCTGTTACTTAACACAGTTTCCTGTGCTGTAGCTACAAGAGCATCCTTCCTCTGTACAGACATCATCTTCAATTAGAAAAAGAAACTCAAAATATTCATGACTTCAATACTTGCATCACTGGCAAATACCAGGAATTTAATGTGTGTTTATTTTGCAGAAAGATTTGTCCACATCAAGAGACTGTTAGAGGTTGTGTGGCTGGTAACTCTTCTGGTAGAGTTGTTGAGTAGAATGAGAAGAGATGCATTAAGGAATGAATGGGAAATTAGAGTGGGCCTTAAGGTGGATGTTCCTGGTGTGTTCATGTAAATCAGGTACCAGACTTTGCTCTCAGTCTTTGCTTTTAGCATTCTTTGGGTGAGCATAAAACTATTAAAATTCAAGCACAAATTACGTCTGACTCTACTGTGTGGTGTGGACTTTTGCTCCATGTCAGCATTTCTGTTTGAACAAAGCCCAATGCAGACAAGCAAGCTCAACATGCAAGAACCAAACACTGCTCCAGGAGGGGCACTTGGTGTGGCTTCTAGAGCAAGCAGAAGCAGCACGTAGTACAAACCCTTCCTGGCCTTTGTAAATATAGGTAGGGTCATTCATGAGGAGTGCCGTGTATGATACACTATCTGAGGGATAGGTGTTCATCATGATCAGCCTCACCATAACCGTTTTCATCAAAATCAAATTAATTGTGTTCCCTGTTGTTGCATCGTGAAGTAAAAAGGATGTGAGAAAGTAGTCATAGCCTGTTTTTTGAAAGCTTTGCGACGCTGTCCTCTCCTCCAACCCATTTCCAAATGGAGCCAGCAAAAGCTGGTGCAAGAAGAACATGAGTCATTGCTGATAGTTAGTTAGCATTTCTTTAACAGTTGTCAGAGTTAGGCTCTGGGGTTTATGTTGTACCCAAGCTGATCTAACTGGCCACTGTGAAAAAGGATGGTCCTGTCTTCGCAACACCACGAGCATATTCAAACCCTAATTGGATGTAGTCAATTTGGGTGCCTGCAAAAGGGACAGTGCTGTTCCCCCTCTTGTCCCCTCTGCCTATCCATGTTTCGTTACTCCTCTCACTGAATTTAGCAGTTGTGTAGTTGGAGGGTGGGACAAACCAACTTGCAGATTTTATGGAATGGTCCCCTTTATACAGGGGCATAGGGGTGGTTGGTAGCTTAGTTTTGTCAGATTGCTGAGTTCACCTAACTCACCTTGTGGCTGTGTCTGCGTTACTGAGGAAAACAGTAGGAATGCATGGCCAGGACTGGAAGGATCACCAAAGTGAGAGGGAGGGACCTCTTTCTTGAAACAGAACTTGGCAGCAGTGTCTTTCCTTTCTGTGTAAGGACCTTGTGCATGGGGCCCATCCCCATAAGGAAATGTTAATGTTAAATAATATTTCAAAAGTGGAAATGATCTCATTCTTCCTACAACTTATTTGGGTTTTTCTCTGGTTACTATTTATGGGAAATAGCTGGTTGTATCCAACTTGTCAAGTAATTCAGATAGCTGCCTGAACTTTATTTGCCATTCCACCAGTCTCCATCTTTACATATTGCTTGAACTAGTATTTCTATTCAAATTTCCCGCAGGTAACTCCACGTCTTCATCTCTGCTTGACAGATAAAGAAATGGAGGCACAATGACACTAACTCACCTTACAAGGCAACAAAGACTTACACCTTGAAAAGGAACAGTGAGGGCCATTCTGCAGGAACATGAAGTATTGCTTTTCCTTCTACTTTCCTGTAAAGCCTGTACCTTTGTATGAGGTGACCTGTGTTCCACGAAGAGTGCTTCTTACTGATGAGTCTTGGTGCTTTTCTCAGTTGAGAGTGTGCTTAGCCCTCAGGACATGCTGCAAGACTGCTCTGTTCTGAAGGCTTTCTTGGTGGGAAAGGTTTGCTCCTAGAGAAGTTGTCTTATTCTCCTATTCTTGCCATAATCTAGTTCATCTTGAAAGCATATGAAACTGGACTCTTTAAGACTTACATTCTTTTAATCTGGAAATTTGCCCATTCTTGCATGTCTATCTGTAGCATAGAGCTACAAACAGCCTTAGTATCTTATAGAAACTTAAGCAGGTATCCTCAGTTCCTTTTCCCTCTCACTTTCTCTTGCAGCTGGATATAGACAGAGCTTTTGCCTCCACCCAGCTTTTGCCTCTCTTGTCCTTTAACTAGGAAACCAGATAATAGAATCAAATAAATTTAAAGGAAAACACCACCCATTTTGAGTGAGCTCTCCCAGACTAAGACTGGAGAATGACCTTTGACAGGGAACTCATGCCCATCACAAACCTCATCATCTTTCACCTAGGCACAACCCTTTTATTTCCTTTTCCTTTTTTGCCTTTCTCTTAACTTCCTAGAATGGTGGATATGTGATTTGTGAGGGGAGGGGTCATGTGTATATACACATAGCCACATCAAAGCACTCTTCTGGTCACTCGTCAGCCCTAGAGGAGATCAGCAGTTGGGGTGTTAAGCAATAGGCTGTGGGAAGACTCTCAGATTTCATGAAGGCAAGGCTCTGTGAGTCTGCCACTAAAAGAGATGTTTTTCTCTATACCTAAACCTCTAAATCTCAGAAGGGTAAGCCCCAGCTATTCACTTGCAGTGTATCTTTGTTCTCAAAGTGATATAAGTGACACAGTGATATACATGTTTTCAAAGTGATATAAATGTTGAAATGCAAAAACACAGTTGTATTGACTGTTCTCCCCTAAAACAGTCTGATAATAAGGCAGAATGGTAATGCTTTCTCTAAAGTTCGGTCTTCCTTGTTATCACTGTAGGGATCAGATGTTGCCATTATGGTTCCTTCATGAAATAATTCTTCTTTCTCCACCTTTGGTACTGATGGCCAGAGCTCCTCATGGTAAGAGTATGGCACAGCTCCACCCCCACTGTTTCAAATCTGCTTCCCAGCTTCAGGCACTAGGAAGGTGGTCTCTTACTTCAAGAGACCGCACACATATTTTCATCTCTGTGTATCGTGGGCCTCATCAAGGTAGTCTGCTTTATGTGCCAACAGCTGTCTGCTTCTCTAGAAATCATAGTTAAAGAAATTAACTGTTGTAGTGGGATTTGAATGGGCAAACATCTGTTCTCCAGTATTGCATATACTAACAAGATGCACTACCTGCCTTTGCAGCTTTTTAAGGCCAGAGGGATCTGTTGTGCTCATTAATCCTGACTAGAGGCCTTGCACAGGCCATAGCTGGTCATTGATGTTCTACATCTCATTTAGCGGTCAGGTCCTTTGCTGGCACAGACTTACCATATGTAATTACTATACTTAGTTCAATTGATGTGATCTAAAAAGAGCCTAGCACGAGTCGGGGATTCAAACATACACCAGTAAAAAGAAAAACAAACTTAGTCCCCTCTTCCTCCAGCATTCTCCAATACAAAAGTCCATCCTAGTTCCCAAAGGCAAAGCCTCCCTCTGCTCTTGCCTCCCTAGGCTCCTTTGAAAATAGAAAGGCTTTACAACATCCCTAAAATTTGAGAGTAGACTTTCTTAGACCAAAACTGAAAATGTATTACAATTTCAAGGAAGCTTTATGCAGATGCCATGTTAGAGGCTCCTCCTCTTACTCTATTTCTGTTCTAAGTTTTGTCTCTTGGCCGTGAAAGAGCCAGATGTAGACAAATCCACTGTGACTGAATTCTACTTTTAGACGGTTGTACATGTGTTTGAGTGGGACATCTCTTTCATTAGACCTGAGTATAATTTTATCCAGAAAACAATAACGGAGGAGGAAGCAGATTTAGCATGCCAGTTAATTTAGCAGATCTTAAAACAATGTTTTCTTCAATACGCCTGGATGCAAGTACCTGCTAAAAGCTGAGAAAATGCTTAAGTGCACAGGAATGCAATTACTTCAGTAAGACAGAAGAGCTTCCTGTTTCTAGACACTTCTGAGAGGACAAAGATTTGCAGCACTGTGAAACTTGGGGAAAGCCAGAAGAAAGGAAAGATAGAAGTAAGCTTAAAGCAAGCTATGAAATGCCATTTCACTGCACAGCAACTTCTCAGCAAGCTATTGATTTCTCTTGTTGCCAATAAATGCATCAATTTGGATGCCACAATAAACCCTGGAAGAGAGGGATGGCTGCATGGGACTGCAAGTCTAGTTCCTTCATTGTGTTTTGTATTTAATTTAGTCCCCCAGGGTGTTGTCCTGAGCTGACCTCCCATTTGGAGCACTCCTTGGAAAACAGCAGCGTATGGATACACCAGCCCCACTGTTCCCTTCCTGTTCCTAGCTCCATCCCTCTGTCCTTAATGACGGAGCAGAAGCAAAATCTCTCTATCTTCTCCTCCCTCTCTACATGAGATGAACGGGGGGGGGGGGGGGGGAGTCCTATCTTGCAGCCACGTGCAATTTGAGTGGGTATTGCTAAAACCCAAATGATTGGATTGTCTTAAAAAGACCTTCTGTAAAGAAAATAAGTTGTTTGAAAGGACTGAGCTCATAAAGATTTTGGTATGTCATTGCAAGTCATTCAATATTGAGTAAATGTTCTAAGTACAGGATGTCTCAAAATGTACTCTTAACTTTGGGGCAGACCTATTGATAGTAGAGTGTAAAGAATAATTGTATCACCAAAGGTTGAGGCAAGCGGAGCCAAGATGGAAGTAACCTTGTTAGTGGGTTTGTGTTTCTAAACTTTAGGTGACCAGTCTCCCATTGCTAGTGAAAGCAAAGGTTATGATGTTTGGATCAAAAGTTTCTTTGCTATTTGAAGTAGACAAAAGACTAACTCTAAAAGGAAGAAAACAAAATGCATGCATTTTATATAGGTGTAGGTATATCTAGTTTATATATACACTTATATACACATATATTTTTGTATATATATGCATAGTTTTACCCAGCCAGTATCTTCTCCCATCAGGGAAATGAATTTGTGTTTGCCAGCTGTGCTTGCTGCTTGCTCATTGAAGGTAGCAGAGAACTGAATCACAGCCGCTGTTCATGGGAGACTTCTGCTGCTCGGCTTTGTTGAATAGCAGGAAATCCTGGAGTGCAGCACAACTCCAATATTCAGTTTTTATTCCATATTAGGAAATATTTCCTTATCATTACTGCGGGTGTGTTGGAATGATTTGTGAGATTAATTTCTGTAAGCCAAATTAAAAGACGAGGCGCTGTCGCTTACTTCTGGCTTTCGGACGAACTCCACGGGAAGGAACAAACAGGCTCAGCCTGGGGAAGGGTGGCCCTTTTCAATCAACGCAGGTGAAACTGGCCTCACCAAAAACATTTTAAAAGAAATAATTTCAGCTCGGTGCGGTTCCTCAATCTGGGTTACGCAGCTTCTCGTGCTGGCGCGAAGCATCGGGTGACAGCGGGAGAGAAACGAACAGCTGGTTTGATGGAAAACGGGACGTCTTCTTTCAGAAACAGTACTGGCTAATGCCAACTCAGGGTGTTCGTACAACTGTGGCCTTTGCTGAGGTGGTTGGTGTCTTACAGAGGGTTTCTTTGCCTGCTTTACTCGGAGCCCCTCCTTGACATTTTGGGGTATTTGTAGGTTTAGGAGTCTACCCCAAGGTAGGAAAGTAACTTCCTTCACTTTAGAAAGCATCTTTTCCGTGGGTGCATTGGGTGAAAAGCTCTTCTGGAGTTTAGGGGGCATGTTGGAGCCAGCCGCTGACACCCCGAGTTGCTCTCTGGGCCTCTCCGTGTCCCTGGTGCCGCCGGTCCCAGCAGTGCCACAGGCGCGGAGGGTGCGGGACCCGTGCAGCATTTCCATCCCCGACTCCTTTGTGTCTGTGAATGTCTCCTCGAGGTTTTCTCATGGTCGGGGGGTCGGGCACTGGGAGCGTCCGCTCTTTTTGGTTTGCGAGCTGGGGCCGGGCGAGTCATGGAGCGCGCTCTGCTTTTAGCTGTAACTATAACAGGCGACTCGCCCAGGCGTTCTGTGGGGAAAGCAAGAATGACTTAAAATGGCTAAAACATTCAAACATCTTTTGCTTTTAAATAGCAAAGCCTGTTCCGATGGGGCTAATTTTACTTGGTTTCTTAGTGCTACTTTAAATAGAACAAAATGTAATTCATTCTGTAACTTTAAAGTAGCAAAACTTACTAGAACATAACGCACATTGGGGAATGAATAACAAGCTAAAGGAAATGAAGTATATAAATGAAGTAAATGAAATGCTGAAGTGTCAGTGACGTCTTGTTGTGGTCTTGTTATTTCATTTTCCCTTCTCAGATGGGGACTGTTGTAAAAACTGGAGGGTGTCAGAAAGATCTGGTCTTGGCAACAGCATTGAAGAAGAAGAATCTGCGTGTGAAGGATCTGATTTATTTTATTTAGCAGGGAATGTTACTTCCTTCAGGTAGCATATTAAATAAAATAGGCACTTGTGAATGGTGATACTACTGAAAACATGAATTATGTAGGAATGTAATATTTATTTTTCTTTCTGAAACATACCCCAGAGCAGTGTTTGGCAAACATGCTGATCTGATAACTATGAGCTTCATTAACAGCAGTAGCGCAGCTAGCATCATCCAGATGCCTGAATAGGAGTATTTGGTCAAAATTTATGAAGCTGAAGAGGGGTTTTATTGACATAAGTGAACTTTGGATAAGGCTCTGTTCTGAACATGGAAATCTATATTTAGTAACAATACAAGTATTAAGATCAGGCTCCAAGAGTTGAAAAATACTGGCCCATAATGGACGTATGTAGTCCATTAATGGAGTAGTGGGATTTCCTTGTTCGCTCGCTGCTTGGAGACTTCAGGATCCTGTAGTATTTTCTTTGTTTCTGGAGGTTTCTCAAAAGCTTTGGAAGTGGACTTAAAATGGGTTATAGAAAAAGAAGGCAGGGAATCTCTCCAGAAGGAGGTTCGGTATAAATAATTGGATGGTGAAAACATGCACAACACGGTTGCCAAATTTGTGCTAGCAGAAACTGTAGTGCAGAAAGTCATTTTCCCTCCAGGCTGATACCACAGTATGACCACTTTCTCCTTCTGTTTCATCTTTGGAACTATCAGCTGTTATACATTTTTATCTTTGCTTTCTGTTTGCGTGTCAGCTCATACCACGTACAGTTGCATGTTTCAGAAGTTGCTCCGGGTGCCTGGGCCGCTGCTGCTCCAGCTGCTGCTCCTCCCCTTGCTCTTGCTGGTATGTCACATCACCTCATGCTGCAGAGCCTTTGGTTGCTTATTTCATTTATCTGTCCCTGCCCACTGCCTTTTGGTGTGAATCATGCTGTTATTTGTGTGCAGTGTTTTCTCCCCACCCCTCCACCCCCCATATATCTCTCTCTCCTGTCTTCCTTTAAGAGAATCCAAACAATTTGGAGACTGCAGGGCTAGCACTCATACTTGAAGCCTTGCTGTATCCATGCTGCTTTCCTAGATAGCACTTCATTTTTTAGAAAAAATATAATCCTTGTCAGCAGTGGTTTTTAGTGCTCTGTTTTGTGAGTTGCTTTGCTGCGTTGTCTGTAAGGAGCCAAGCAGCATTACTAAGTCCTCTCTAGCTTCTCACCCAGAAGAGCTCCAGCACTAGGCACAGCGGTGATAGCTGGTATTTCTTGAAGGTACTAGCTTTATTAAGCTTTATGTGTTTACTTAAGCTTTTGGTGCCAGACCTCTTTCAATCTCTCCTTTCTCTTCTCCTTTCTAATTCTTGATAAATGCCATTTGTGTACTTCATTTCAGGAACAAGTTGAATGAAAAAGTGTGTCATGCTGAGAAAATGAGAAATTTGAAAGGCAGAAATATGTTTCCCTATCTGCCTTACCTGGAGGCTTTAATTCAAGAGCCAAATTCCTTAGAATGTAAATGGAAATGTTATAAACTTTGCAGTTTTACCCTTTTTATTGCAATAGTGAACTGCCTTCCTAATTGCTGGGCGTTTGGGGCATGCTTGGGTGTATAAATGAAAATTCTTATCGGCCTTTCTGTGAAGGGATATAGCTGGTTTTAGAGGAAGGATTAGTGTTCCCTGTCCTGGTGAACATGTGTGTAGCATTATATTTTTAAATCCGAATGGGAGACCCAGCAGCATGACATAAGTAGCACCATTCTGCGCATCAGGAAAAAAGTGCTTTTCTCACAGAGAGCATTGGATGTTATTTTTGCTCCCTAACTTAAATATGCACTAAGTAATTTATGCTAGGGCTGCTGTATAATTGTACTACATGCATGGTTTCAAAAATAAGAATAATGTTTCCATTGTGTTACTTAGGTCCAATTTAATTTGATAGTATAGATTCAGCCTTATTTGATAGTAAGAACAAGCTATATGATACAATGGTTGTGCGGCAGACTTGCCTGTAAAGAGACTGTCACCTTCAGACCCATTCTTACAGAAGTGAATCGCAGTCGTGATACCCAGCACTGTGTAACTGGCACAGACTTCCTCTTTTGCTGGCAATCTGTGTAAGAGAAAGCAAGTATTGATCAAATAGGTTACTGTAGTATCCTGAGAAATGTGAAACCCTCTAACGGATGATAGCTGGATATGCTTGTAGCATACTCTCACATATTTATATTCTTACTGAAGTGAGAAATGATTAAAAAAGTAAATGTGAAAGGTTGGAAGAATATATTAGAAGGATCTGAAAGTATGAACTTACCTGCTTGGGGGGGGCTGTTGTGTGTTTTGTTGTGGTTTTTTTCTTTTTCCTGTTAAGTATTTGAATCTTCATCATCACTACAGCTCAAATGTTTGGTGATCTGAAGTGTTATGATTATGCTCTCTACTCCACATCCTTGTCCTGTTGCTCCATTTTACAGGCTGGAAAGTATGTCATGGGGTAAGACAGCGAATTTCTTTATCTTGTAGCACATCTGTGTCTGGATCCTGTTTCATCCCTCATTATACTTTTCTCTTTTAAAGTCTAGAGCTGCCTGCATATGTAGAAACAGGCTCTAAAGTTATCGAGGGTGTCAAACCTCAATCCTTCCTTCCTGCCAAGTGACAGCTCTGTGTTCTCCCTTGCCTTCTCACAGCCTGGATGCCCTGAGCTGGAGCTGCGGAGGCTGGAGATGATGTGCGAGAGGCTTGGATTTTGTGTTCTTATCCCTTCCTCATTAGAAAGTGATCCCACAAAGTGCCAGATGTCTTTTTCAGGGGAGAATAGTTCTCCAGGTGCCTTGATTTCTTCCATCTCTCTGTTGTGTGTTGTAGCAGCTGGGGCTGGATGCCTCAGTGATTTTGCTCTCATTAACTGGAGTCTTAATCTGGTAGTCTAATGCGAAAACATTAATGACAGACTGTGGGAGCTGCCATGAAGTGCCCCAGAGAGGACATGAGTTTTGAGTTGTGTAGCAGAAGCTGGGTGTGGGGTTTTCAATGGTGGAAACTTTCAGGAAAGTCAATCGAGGGTTTGACTTAGAGCTGTTGTGATAGATGGGAGTGCAGACGGCAGTTACAGTAAACACTGATGGGCCTTTCCCTGCTTCCCAATCAGAAAAGATCTGGGAATAAAAAAAATCAAATGTATGCTTTGATCAGGCAGCATTTTTCTACCAGAAAGGAGAGGTCCCTTCCAACTGAAATATTCTATTCTATGGTGGTTCAGGAGAGGCTTGCTTAGAGCAGACTCTTGGAAATTCTGGGTTGTTAGCATTGGGCCTGCTGTCCCCTTTCTGCTGTACGCTGCTCTCCCTTGTCCTTCAGGAACGTCCTTCAGCTCCTTGCTACTCTGCTGCTGTCCCACCTGCATCTGGGGGCAAGATTTTTCCCGGGTTGCCCCACATCTGTAATTCCTTGTCCCCGTGCTTGCTGCTGAGCCGAGCAGGCATCAGGGGAAAGGCTCGCGCTGCGAGTTCAGCCCTCCGACCAGGAGGCACAGGCTGGATTTCTGGGCCAAGCAGCACATACGGCGTCTCTGCTGCTGGCAGCTCCGAGGCGTAGTCCTGCAGGCTGTGTGCTGCTCAGTGTCTCCTGTCGATTAGATCTGTTTGATGTCTCTCTCATTCACAGCCGGTGGTGCTATCCCTTTTTTCCGAAGTAACAGGGCCTTTGGAAAGAAAGGTCTTTGGCTCTCGTTGGCCAGAGTAGCTTTGGCCAAATGAGGCTGGGTGGTTTAATATGACCTTCTTTGTGGTCCAGGGAGCCTAATGCAAGGCCAGTGATGCAGCAGGGGTAGAATGGTTCCATTATGCAAATGGTATGAGTTTGGGTGAATTAATAGGTTTTCGAGGGCATTTCCAAGAACTATGGGTGGCACCTTTTCAAAACATTCCCGTTAATGTGGTGAGGTCAGTCACACTGTGCTGTCAATAAAAGGCCCCTTTTTGAAGCCTCTTCCTTCCCACCCCCATCCCCTCTGGCATCATTTGTTTATAAAGGTCATGCTTAAGGACTTTACTTGGTTACTCCAACCGATTGTTTTGTTTGGGATGTGGATTTGTGCTTTGGTTGGGACTTTGTTAGTGGAAGCAGAGAGATGGGAGGAAAAAGGATGAAGAGGTTTTCTCGGCTGTGAGTTGCTGTAGGATTTTGCAGGGTACCTTGTGTCTCCTGCCAGGTCTGTGCACCTCTCCGCTTACTCTGGGGAACCTGGAGAGCTTAGGGCACTTCTTGGTTTTACAAAGTTTGTATGGTTTTGGTTTTTGTTCCCCCCTCACCCCCGGTGACGGAGCTAACTGAGGACACCTGGGGACACCCATTGCAAACTGTGCAAATGTAAAGTACATTGTGTCTCAAGGAAATGTTGTGCTGTGGTATAGTGTGGTCTGGAGACAGGGCTGGTGGGGTGTGTGCAGGATACGTAGGATGCTGGAAGCAAACGTTTCTGGTGCTGTATCCCTCCTACTTTGGTCTTACACCATGGTATGATGGTGAAGTCAGTACAAGTTTCTTCTCTGGCAGATAGCTTTCTCTGAGCTCGCTAGTTTACAGGTTGCATTCTTGTCTGTATTTTCCTACTGTAGAACCCCAGTAAGGGTCATCCCTGCTATTTATAGTGTGGTGTGCTAGTGCCAGAATTGTTATCTCCTTTTTACAGGCTTAATAAAATCAAGTGACTTAGATTTGCTATTTGGTAATGTCTGCGTTTGTAAGTATAGGAGCATGGGGAAAACAAATTAGCAGGAATAAAATTGCAGTGTTATTTTATCCTGCTAGGAATAAAAGACGTGCAAAGGATAAATATCCTGTTGCTTGCCAGTGATAGGGTGTGCTCATTATACCTTAAGTAAAGGTTAATCCATTTCAAGCCTGGGTTAATGCTACGCTATCCCAACACTCCATAATGATCAGAAGGCAGGTTTTTACTCTGTTACGTCATTTCTTGAAATAACTTAATCACAGATGCCAGCGTGTGGTCAGTAGTTGCTCTGTTTGATTTGGGTGTGTCAAAATGCTGTAGGTTTTGCTCTCAGATACCTGTTTTATTTATCTTTTCTCACCTATCAAGGGAGAAAGAGAGTGTAAATGTCCAACAGACTGAAAAGAGAGCAGTGCTGAGTTCTCCCAGCTTTTGGAGAAATGTCCCATATTGGGTACGTCTTTGTGTGAAGAATACAACCCCTTAATTTTTAGTAAAGACTATTAAGAGTTGACAGCTTTTATCTTTCTTTAGTAGAAAATGGAAGGTGATAAAAGATTGATTAAAAAATAGAAATACTGACATCATCTTAAAGCAGCTGTAGTGCTATTAAAACCTCTTTGTATATGTGTAGACAGATACATTTTTATACTCAGAACTCTGGCATCTTGCACACTCAAAAATACACAGCTAAAATAATATCTACATAATGCTATAAAACGCCTTTATTTGTGACAGAGCAGCTGCATTTCTGGCAACAAATATCTTATTGTCGCACCAAATCCAATTAAAAATCCCCAAGATAAAATGCTGTCCACACAGAGGCTAGCAGGCAAATCCAAAACAAAAAACCCAGAGCAGAGTTAAGCAATCTTCCTGTCCTGATGTGGACATACAAGTTTTTTTCTGTATGAAACTTTTAATCGGTTCACCTTAAAAGGTATTAGGATCTGCTTGAAGATCATAAACCTAATTTGGGATTTGTCTTCCTCAAAATCCCCTGGTGAAATAGAAGGGTTACGTAAATAATCAAAAGGAAGTGTATGTACTTCTGTGTAATTTTCCGAAACAACCTGAACAAATGAGCGTGGGGCTGAGATGCTGCTGTTCATGGCTTCCTTCTGTGAGGCCCTCCTGAAGCACCTCAACCCACTCCCAGGTAGGGCAGGAGTCCTAGGACAAGCTGGGCTGCGCCTTTTTTTTTTTTTTTTTTTTTAATCTCCCCTGGCTTCCCTAGACCAGCTGCCAGGGACTCAGGACTGCCCTAAGCTGTCTTTTCCCAGCATTAAAAGCGTTGTTCTAGTACATCCAAGTCCTTTGGATTCAAGATGAAAGCTATCAAAATGAGCAGCCTTTCTTCTTTCCACTTGCCGGTTTTCAAGTGCTCAGTGACCACGTGCACTGACCTATAAGTACTTCACCTTCGTGGTAACGTATTTGCAGCTGCATAAGAAGATTCCCCCCCAGATTTGAGAATCCAAACACAGGGAGCTCTGTAATGAACAGCCGCCCCACAAAATGCTCATTTCACTGGTGGCATGGCACAGAGGTGGTTGGAAAGAAAACAAACGGAAAGACTGGTTGCCTAATGGCTTTGTGGTGGGGAGGGGTTTTCTATTCTTGGTGGCTGATTGTTGCTTAAAAAACCCAATGAAACAAAAAACAGCAACAGAAGTTTTCCATTTAAAATAGAGCAATTACATTATTTAACTTTAATATTTCTAGAAATCCTCTCAACACATGTAACTTTGAGTGGCCTTAAAATTCAAAGGTATTTGATGGCTATTTTCTATCCTTGAAATAGCTTCTCCTCTGGATGGGATTAGGGTTTTTGTCCATTTACTTTTTCATTTTATCCTGTCCTTTTGGTAGCACCTAGAATTTCTGGAGTCTGAAATTGTCATAGAGTTATGACATGTCCAGCTGTGGGAGCTGTCTGATCCTCCTCTCGCTTCCCCCTTTCCCTTTCCGCACTCTTCCTGCCCCCAGGCTGGGCTCAAGTCCGCCGGAGGTACGTTTTCCTCATTTGTGGACAAGTGCTGCTGGGTGAGCTGCCCGTAGCCTACATAATTCTTTGCTATGATTCACCCTTTGTTTTGCCAACATGTTGTTATTTTTTCAGAGAGTGGGTAGTAAGTCCTCCTGCTATCTTGGGATAATTTCATAATGTTTTTTTAATGGAGTTCCTTCTATGTAAAGAACAGTGCCTTTCCTCTGAATTCTATAGCGTCTAAGAATTTGGAGATGGAGAGTGGGGAAGAATATTTTTTTTAATTTTCTTTTTTTCAAGTGAGTAATGATTTGACATGCTCTGTTTCAGTACATGTTACCATGGCGATGACTGCAGGGACTACAACATCCTTTCCCATGAGTAACCACACCCGGGAGAGAGTGACGGTGGCCAAACTTACGCTGGAGAACTTCTACAGCAACCTCATCATACAGCACGAAGAGAGAGAAACCAGGTACTGGCTCTATTTCCTCTCACCCCTCTTCAGCTTTTCTTGGTTGGCTTTTGGCAGTGTTTGTTTAAGGGCACTTTGATCCCCATGCACGGAGCAGTTCTCAGAAGTTCTTCTGTACTTGGTAGCAAGGAGCTAATCCCCGAAGGGCCCAGGCTACCTTTTAGCTGCTGGCTGTGCTGGTAGACCTGTGACCATCCCCTGCTACTGCACCAAGAAGTCATTGAGTGACTGACGACCTCCACTTTTGATGTTCTCATACAATTTACCTCCTCATCAGATTATTATTACTTTGCAGAAACCAATCCGTGCAGGGTCTTATTTTGCAGCACATGAGAGGCATCTACTTCTGTGCGTGGGGTTGGTGATTCTTCCACACGTGCCACAGGGATACAGAGGTAGATGCTGCAGAGCTGCTCATGGGTGGTAACTTGGTTTTGTGTAAGGCAGTGGCTCGTGCTGTCTATTCATGCCCTGCAGCATGGAGGTTGTGCCAGGACTCATAAACTCTGCAGAAGGGAGTGTATAGGAGGTAGGGAAGCAGAGGTGTTTGACAGGGTGATGGAGTAAGGAAAGGAGGCAGAGAGCTGGGGGTGGCCTGGGGTGGAAATAAGGTGCGGTAAAGATCACAGGGTTGGTAATGTGGGATTTGAGAGGCTCTTGGGTGGGCAGGAAGAATTTTGGGGATAATGTAATACCCATCTCTCAATTCTTCTTGGGTGGTGTTGACTGGTATTCCTTGTGTGGGAGTATGTATTGGTCATCTCCTCTTTAACTTCTCTCATTGGTGCCCAATTCTCTCTCTGATGTGGTGAAGTGCTACTTGAATTAAGTGTCAAAGCACCAAGCATTTGATTATAATGAATGTCGTGTTTCAAATTGTCATCAGCATGTGAAATTATCATTCCCCTGGTAATATGTTTTTAATTGAGGGGTTTTCAGCTGAGCAGCAGGGTTTCTCTCTTCATCATATTTAGTCATTATCCCATTTAATTGTGTTGCTTCTAGTTAGAAGAATAGACTGTCTACCAATGGCCTTTAATTTAAGGGATCCTGCTGTACTTCCCAAAGTGCAGAAAGACACCAGCAGCCTGGCACCCAGCCTCCAAACTCTTGGCCGCTGGTAGTGGGTAGCCAGCTTTCTGAAAGCTGCACCCTGACAGTAGTAAAGAAGCATCCCGTGGGTGGAAAAAGAGGGATCCAGTAGGCATGTTGCCACATGCTGAGCCCTGCCATCTGTGGGGTACTCCCAGGCTTCGCTCCCTGCTCAGACCCTCCCAGCCTGGCATGGCACCTGGGACCGGTGAGCCCTGGCCTGAGCAGGACACTGGGAGGAGATGATGATGATGAACCCAGGGGGGTGTAGACTTAGGTGGTGTAAGAGTAAGGGGAGCAGGACCAGACGTGTGACCAGGCAGAGGTCAGCAAGGCTGGGACCCGAAAGCTGGAGCTGGCTGAGGTGTTAGAGGTAGAGCTGAGATAGAAATGGTGACAAAAAAAAAAAAAAAACAACCCACCATGTTTATGCTGATTTGTAATCCAAATTGATAAAAACAGCCTTACTTCAACAAGATTATATGAAGAAATAGAAGTCTTTAGAGTGATTATATGTTTGGACCTTTAATGCCTAGTTCTGCAAATACATAAGTATGTGCTTAAATTTGCTTACACATTTTCAACAGCTTTGGTCACAAATGAGTAAATGGATGGAGTGGCCAGTAAGTCTTCACATTTCCATTTGAGGCAAATTCTTTGGTGTCTGGAATACGTGAAGTATTGCTGCAGTCTTATGTTTGTTTTTAATAAATAATTAAAAAAGCAATCTCCTGTTTCTCCCCTTCACAGGCAGAAGAAGCTAGAAGTGGCTATGGAAGAGGAAGGCCTTGCAGATGAGGAGGTAAATACCAAAGTAATCTTTGAAGAGACTGCTTTGCTTTTGTCACAGTACTTCAGATGGGCATTTGAGGAACTCACAGAAACATTAGCTGGCATGACATTAAGTTTTATTTTGTAAATGAGTGTTGCCTCTCTAAATAATTTGTTCATTAGGGAAGCTGTGAATATGCTTGAATGGTACTTGCAATAGCTAAGGCTTTTCATGCCACCCTTAGTCCTTATGAGATTTATGAGATATATGGCTGCAGCAAGTATATCCCATGCTTTTCAAAGATTAAAATTGTTTGCTGTTGTATTTGGCAAAAAAAAAAAAGGTGAGATGCACTTGGAAGAAGTGGGTAGAAAGCAAAATGCTGAAAGCTTTTTTTTTTTCTTCATTTAAACAATAAACGGGGCACACCCTTGCTCCATTCACATACAGATGAGGAGGGATCTCTGTCCGGTTGGCAACTCTCAGAACTTTGGTCAATAAGTTGCTTTTCTGAGGTCCATCACACCATGGCCATGTGTACTGCCTTCAGGATAGCAAGGGAAATAAGAAGGAATGGTGCCTCAGTCATTTCTGAGTTTGTGTGGCTGTGTAACTTCTGGGAAGAGGGAAAAGCGAGTGTGGGTGCGTAATGCCATCTTGTGGCTTTAAATGATGCTGTCATCCTAGTACAAAATCTGGCAGGTGCCTGATGGATGCAGTCTCTGAGATCATCTTGGCATCTTTGGGAGCGTAGGTTGGCATTTGTCTTCGCTCAGGGTGAATCCCACAGACACTCTATAGAACAAAATATATGACAGGATTTGGACAGATTTTTCTTTCATATACAAGTGTTTGTCTGCCATAGACGAAATGGATTTTGCTATAGATAGTGTAAGTTGGATCTGTGCTGCCTGTTGGGCTCCTTCCTGCCTGTCATTGCTCTTTTCAGTGGGGTGCAAGTTTCAGCTTTTATTGATCCTTCACACTGTCCAAAACCAAGAGTCCTTGCCTCAGCTAGTGACTTTGGCCTTTGAACTGATATACTCTCTTTGAACCAGTATGATTTTTTTCTTCATGATTTTTTATTACTGTTTCTTTATAGCTATGTAATAAAACCCACCCCACCAACAAAAAAAAAAGGTGAAATTGGGCCTGAGGCCTCTATATACAAGATTGTGCTTGTGGATCATACTTTGGGAAATCCAGAAAGACTTCTCCTTTTACATTTTTTCTGTAATCCTAATGGGTGAGGATACTTGACAGGAAGAGAGATCGTATATCTTGATTTTCTACTGTCAAATGACTCACAAATTTCTGTGTATGTGTCTCCTTAGAAAAAACTGCGCAGGTCACAACATGCTCGCAAAGAGACAGAGTTTCTGCGACTGAAGAGGACTAGACTTGGCTTGGATGACTTTGAATCTTTGAAAGTTATAGGAAGAGGAGCATTTGGGGAGGTTTGTGGCATTCTTGCTTGAACAGGGTATTAAAATTGGATTGAATGTTAAAATGCTTCATTTCAATTACAGAATAAAAAGTTCCTGTTGGGGAGTTTTATTGCAGAAGAATAGGTATTTGAGTAATTGTGAGAATAGCTAATTGAGTAAGTGTGAGAAGTTCAGTAATGAATTACGTGCATCGATTTGTCAAGGCCCCTGGAAAGGCCTTTAGTTTCCCACAGCTTCCTATATTGGCCCAAGCTGGTGTTGCCCATGTGATCCACTGAAATGGTGGATTTGCAGTTGCACAGCTCCTCTCCGTAAACATCCTCCCTGCCCTGTATCACATCACAGTTGTACCAGCTCCTGAATTTTAATATACACAATCTTACAACTACCGAAAATTTACTGTGCCTGCTAACTTTTCCTAAAACAGTAACTACTTCAAACTATCTGTTCATCAGTACTGTTAGTGTTGTATATATTTTTTTTCCCATGTGTTTTTAAATGTTTAACAAAAGGACTCTTCCATGCCCAGCAACTTTGAGCCTTCCAGTAGATGCCACCCTGGGGTCTAGTTTCTGATGCAGAGAAGACTGATCAGGTTATATTTCTCATTATAGGTACGCCTTGTTCAGAAGAAGGATACAGGTCATATTTATGCAATGAAGATACTAAGAAAAGCAGATATGCTGGAGAAAGAGCAGGTTTGTGTTGTATAAGTCCCCTAGATTTCAAACTTATGCTGTCTAGAAAATTGCTGAAGTTCTTTGTGGCAGATACTATTTTGTCATATTTTCCGCTTTGAAAGCCCAAATAATGGTATAGTAGTCCAAAGCATTTATGGACTTGCTACCACAGTACAAAAGAAAAATAGAAGTTAGGAAATAAATTCATGTAACAGCATTTTAAAAAATGTTTTATTTACAACCAATTTGGAATAGTGACAAAGATTTTTTTTTTTCTTTCTCCCTTCCTTTATCAATGTAGACCTTATAGTACTTAATCTGCAAAACTGCTTTTCAAGGAAAATGCTTCTTGAAAAGGAATACTGTGCTAAAGTAAAAACTGAGAGTATTTGATGTTTTCTTTTGATGGTTAGGTAGTGACAGATGTCACATCATTCATTGGCTTTGTTTAGCTTTTTAGTAGGGTCTTGGTTTGTTTTACTCTACTTTTGTTAGTTTGGTTTGGTTTTTGCTTTTACTTTTTAGTTAACAATTCACTGCAAACTCCTGGTAGGACACAAGAAGTCCTTTAGCACCGCAAAGCAATCAAGTGTGGATGTCTCAAGCAAAAGGGCGGATAAAAAGAGGACTCTTCCTTACCAGTCCAGACCTTACCTATCATTTGCTCTTGTATTACATTTCCCTGCAGTGGTACTTGTACTTCATTTTATTCTCCTGGTGCAGACTTTTTGTCTCCTCAAGCCCATGCCCTAAATATAGGGAACCAGAGCAGCAGCATGTTCTGTACAGCAGCCAGGATGTGTGTGGCCCTCTGGTTGAAACCCTGCCCCCATTTCATAACCTGAGGTGGCAAGGAGGCTGAGCTCACGCTCTCCGTTTAGTTTGGGACAGGCACCTTCCCTGGAGAATGTCCATCTGCTGTAATTTTCATTGCCTGATTTGTTCAATGGAAAGCAACACAGATCACAAATACAAGAAGACTAAGATTATTTTTTTTTCCAACTCTGATAGCACTGGGAGGTATCCTGGCTGTTTTTCAAATAAGGTTTTAATACTATATTTTATGGCTACATATATAGTGGAGTGAGGGTGGAAAGAAATATTTTCTAACAAGAATAGATAGAGATAGATAAATCAAAGTTGGAGTGCCTACTACAGAGAGAGAACCCATTGCCCTGTGAAACCCTCTGAAAAGAACACATACATGTAGAGATGCTCCTGGCCAGTAGAATTGGGGAGGAGATGGAGAAGACACTGCTGCTTATTAGAAATAGCCCTTGAGGTTGGAATAGTGGTACATATCTTCTCTCCAGAAGTTGCTTTCCGGTGTATGAATAATGAAAATCTTACAGCTGTCAAGAAACATTTTTCCATGCATATGACTTCCATTTTCCTTCAGGCTGAGGGTACGTTCTAGTGAAACACACCCCCCTCCTCCAATCTCCATTACTCTTAGTTTCCAGTGTACCCATGAGGAGAGAGAGAGGAGTGAGAGGAGGCAAAAAGAGGCAGCATGTATTTTTCAAAGCCTCAGCTGGGACTGGAATATCCTGAACAAGGTCAGGCATTCCCAAACTCACTTGCCCAGGACCAACATCAGCAGCAGTGGTGGCCATATCAGTGCTGGGCAAGTGTCACGCACATCACTTGGAGGAATGGCTCCATCTTCTCTTCCCTTTCCCCCCTGCCTTAAATAGCCCAAGACCCTTACCATTTTTACACTGCTTTAATACTGGTCACTGAGGTCACTGCTACCTGCTGTCACCTGTAAGGGCTGAAGCACATCCCAGCCCTTTTCCCACTTGGCTGAGGCACTTGCCATGCAGCTCCAGTAAGGTTTGCCAGGTACTTGCGTAGGAGCAGCCTTCGTGTACCAACGTGGAAGGGGTTCACGCACCATCAGCAGTGTGTACAATGTGGGTTTGGGAACGAGGCAGTAGTTCACTGTAAGTCGGGCATTTCTCTCTTCACAGCAATGAAGGAATTGGGTTTTGCAGGAAGTAATTAGTTGGGACACATTGCCACTCTGGCCAGAGAAGGTTCCCCAGGCTTATCTTGCCGAGTTTAAACTGTGAGATATCTGTATAGAAGTAGCTATTAGCTCTTTATTTCGTTGTATGCATATATGAGAAATCTGGTAACTTCTGACAGCAATCATAATGCATCTACCATTTTACCTCTTGCTTCTTGCATTCTTTAAGACCAGTTCTGGCCTTTTCCAATAATTTTGTCAGTATTTGCACCTTGCAGTAGCGATGCTACCATATAAAGCTCTGTGATGGTCAGCTCTGTAACTTTTTTGAATGTTCCTATTTCATTTTAGGGTATAGTAAAAAAGGGAATTGCTCTTTTCCACTAGCTTTGTCAATTCTTTCCAGCAAACAAAAACAGCTTAACAAGCTATGCTTTGTGTTTCTAAAGATTGCTTCAGCAAAGTTGTGTGACAGTTATTTTCAACACCGAGTTGACTTCTGTGGGTTCTGGTGGGTATTTTGTGAGGACTTTGTAGGCTCTAGGAAGAAACTTATGAAGAATATGAGTGTGACAAGAGCATGAAAACATATTGTGGGACTAGGAATATAATATGGTGTTCCTTGGTGAAGTATTTAAATTGTCCTTTACTAAGAATAATTTTTTAAAAAATTTAGGTGGCCCATATCCGAGCAGAAAGAGATATTTTGGTTGAAGCGGATGGAGCCTGGGTAGTGAAAATGTTTTACAGTTTTCAGGATAAAAGAAATCTTTACCTGATCATGGAGTTCTTACCTGGAGGTAAGCTGTATGTTGTGGTGTTAGATGATACAAGTACTTCTTCCTTAGCTTTTTGTTGTCAGCCTCATAAAATGTTAGAAATAAGCATGCTGTGTAATTTGTGATAATAAAAATTTTAACAGTGTTTTAAATGAAGTCCCAGTAATGTAACCATTCTTATTTTTAGGAGAAGGAGAAAAGTTATGAAGGAGTGTTAAAATAGACTTGGATTAAATAATTATTCTAATCCAATGTTCTGCTTTTTACTGCTGAAACTACGAACAATAGATACAAAAAAACCCCTCTTGTTTAAACAGTTTATTTGTGCAATACATGTATTATGTGTTAAAATTCACTATATCTTCTTGGGCTATGCAATTAAAATTCCTATTTAGGATTTTCAACAGTTTTACAACCAGTTTACTAAAAAAGTATGTTGGGTTTGTAGGTCTTTGCAGTAATAGTTTTATAATTAGTAGCTATAAAGCCAGTTACAAGGTTAAATTTGGATTCTGCAGGGGTTTCACATAGAATTAGTCTTGTGATTATAATGTTCTGATTTCTAAGTTGTATTTTCTTCTCTTTGATTAGGTGACATGATGACCTTACTAATGAAGAAAGACACCTTATCAGAAGAGGAGACACAGTTTTACATTTCTGAAACTGTGTTGGCCATAGATGCTATTCACCAGCTGGGATTCATCCACAGGGATATTAAACCAGATAACCTTCTGCTGGATGCCAAGGCATGTAATGTGCATGTAAACTGCCTGTGCTTTAAACGCCTCAGTCTGCAGATAATGCCATTTATAGTGCTGCTAATCAGTGGGAACCAGTGGTGCCATATCAGTGATTAAAACTAGCTGGAGTAAAGGCAGAAAATGGTTACTATCTTTTCCTTGCAGAACACCAATGTACTTAAACAAAGCAAAACTGCCCTTGTTTTTTGTTGGCAAGCTTTGTAACCCTTTTAAGGCAAGCCTTTTAAGTGACCCACTTAAGGTGTCCAGATGCTCATATACATACACATTCAAAACTGATACACTTAGTTACTTCAAGATGAATAAAAGCATGAAACATTCAGACAATGCTAAATAATCAGGTCAATTCCTACAGGTATCTCATTTGTTTTATTACCTGCTCACCAGCAAAAACAATCTCAGTTTGACTATAGCGAGCCATGAAGTGGACCCAGTAAGCATCATACACAAGTCTGTAGACTGCCTAGCACTGATGTCTGGAAACCTGATTAAAGCCAGGTTAGCATCAAAACAAAGGAATTTTGTCCTTGAGGCTTTCTCAGTCTTAGTGGTATCCAGTTCAAAACAAAAACAGACAAACTAGCTGCTCTCAGCTGTTGCAGAATTGTGCATGTAACCATTCCCAGGGGGGCAATAACCTGCTTGAGAGAAAACACACTCTTGCAGTACACTGAGTTTCAGTTGTTATTTGCCTACTTGGCCTGGATTAGGTAGTCCTGTGCAAGTCCGTCATGGCCTGAGAAGGCACGTGCAGTTGTTTAAAACTTTCTTTTTCAAGCACTACCTTTCTAAATTAAGTTTTCATTTTCCCTGACTTTTTTTTAGGGTCATGTAAAACTGTCTGATTTTGGGCTATGCACAGGTTTAAAGAAAGCTCACAGAACAGAGTTCTACAGGAACCTTACACACAACCCACCAAGTGACTTCTGTAAGTATAAGGTGTCCTAGTTAAACACTTATAGTTTTGAGCTGCAGCTATGCCACTTCATAATTTATTTCTGCTGGTATAAGCAAGATTGGTCAGGCTGACTGCATTTAAGTGGAGAACTTGGAAATGCATGTTCCTTGGCACATGGAAGCATTTCACAGGAAAGAAGTTATGACTTCTGCAGTGTTAATGTATTTTTGCATATTTGTATACAGATAATGTAATATATCTATATATTAATGTATTTTTCATAACAGTGAAGTTACTGAAACGCTCTTTCAGAAGCGACATGGGTTTCATGTGCGGACTTACTGAAGTCAGTGACAATCTCATTAAGCTTTTCCTAAGAGTATAATTGTTCATCAACCTGCCTTGGTGACACAACCACATTAATGTTTTGTTCTATAAATGTAAAATTCCTCTGCAGTTCTTCTTGGATTCTTCACTTTTTGCTTGAAAAACCAGTGCCCGTATCTGAATATACATTGCCAGCTGCAACAATAAGTGCAGCTAATCTCAGATCAATCTGTAAAACTTTTAGCAAGTTCTGATTTAGAATTGCTGATTGTGTGTCCTACTTACATGAGTTTCAGCTGCAAATTGGACAGTAGTTGTTCATTATCATTTTCCTATCTCCAGTTACAGTCAAGTATTTGTTTCTAGACTAAAGCGTTCTAAAGATACAAACCAGAATGTTATCGATCTTTTCTTTTGAGTCTCACAAATGCATTTATTATCTAATAACTATTTTGTAAATTAGCATTTCAGAATATGAACTCAAAGAGAAAAGCAGAAACATGGAAGAAGAACAGGCGACAGCTGGTGAGTTAATAAAATTATGTATAATTTTTTTTCTTTTAAACTATTGACAGAAAATATTAAATAAAAACTCAGCATTAATGCTGTTTTTTAAAAAACAGAAGGGCCTTCATCAGTTACAGATGTCGCTCTCTTCAAGCTCCCAAAATTGCAAATAACTCAAAAGAAAATGGTCTAGTGATTCTAGTTGTGGAATAGCTCAGAAATGAGGGTTGCTTTGTCTGTGTGTTTTCAGAGCTGTGACTAGCAAGACCCTGCTCTTCTCTATGCCTTTGTTTCCCTTACGAGCATCCGGACTAACTAACCTCAAGTGTCGGCAACCACTTAGTAAAGCTGTATCTCGCGTTTGTCTCTTAGACTGACCTGGTATTGACACTGTGTGTGAATGCCTGGGTTTAAGTCCTGCAGTTCAGTGTCACAAGAAGGTGCATAGCTGCGTGGTTCTTTTTCAGAGAATTGTGGGGAAAACTTGTTCGTCGTTCTACTGAACAGCAGTATGATGGAAAGGCAGTGGATGGTATTGGCACTGGAGTGCTGCAGCCTGGGTTTATAATGAAGAATGGTCAAGTAATAAAGGGAGCTCTGGCATTAACTGAATCAAAGGAAAGGCTGTCAGCCATGGGATCTCAGAATTTCAGCCCTGCTCATGATTTTCACTAAATAGCAGTTACAAAAAACTCGGTCTTCAAATTGTGGAACTTTTTATTTTGTATGCTCTTGTTTAAAAAGTGATATGCTGCAGTATTCCCAAAAAGCTTTTGGGTGCTTTTTTCTTTCCTCATGAGACATAATGAGATTACATTGCAATCATGCTGTCTCATAAGAGCTGTATTTCATGCCCTTACTCGTGCTTGGAGTTAGATTCCTGAAAAGACTACATCTCCAGGTCAGTAAAGATGTTGTGGCAGAACTGTGTGGTGAAGCTAGATGACTCATGAGACAGTCCAACAGAGAGAATAAAAGGCCAAAATGACAACTTGTATCAATGCTATTTGAAAAGGAGCCCTATTCTTGGTTTTCCATCAGTTCAAAACTGGTCTGTGCTCTGTTCAATAAAATGAAGTATTTTGTTTCTAGTCAGACAAATGAAAGTAAAACATTTTTCTGACAAAACTGCTTTTGGTGGACTTTTTTGGTTTTGTGGTTTTCTGTTGGTTTTTGGTTTGTTGACACACACCCCCCCCATCCCCCACCACCCCCCTGCAAAATTTTCCACCAGTAAGGCAAAATTCCCAAATAGCTCAAGATTTAGTCATTAGCCAGAATCATCTAGGTTGCACATCTAAAGGGTTAAAAGGATGGAGCCTGGGCACAATAAGAGCTGAAATTAATTTTGCAGTAAAGACAAGGTAATACATGGAACAGCTAGTGTGTCACGAGTGTCACACATGGGAATCTACCACTGGTTATCCCTTTTTTAAAAAACAACAACAACAGAACTTCTTGGGTATTTTAGTAATGCAGCTACCTGAAACTTTAGCGAAGATGACCTTCTGATATTGCAGTGGGAATATTTTATGATTTCATCACATTTAGGAGGATGATTTCCATTTACTTTTCCGGTTTTCTGTACTTGCTCATGTAAAAGAATAATGTTCTTGGGACTTGTGAATTCTCAAATTAAGCATTCTTGTCCATCCAAATAACAAGATCCTATCTGTGAACCTGACAGAAAAGGTTTTGCAAAGTGTAAAAATGT
Organism: Phaethon aethereus; assembly: GCF_964289735.1. NCBI lineage: Eukaryota > Metazoa > Chordata > Aves > Phaethontiformes > Phaethontidae > Phaethon > Phaethon aethereus. The sequence goes on from NC_138575.1 coordinate 76,904,577, forward strand.
ACTATTTATCTTTTAAAGAGTTTATTCTTTTTTTCCAGGCATATTCTACTGTTGGAACCCCAGACTATATTGCACCAGAAGTATTTATGCAGACTGGGTACAACAAGCTGTGCGACTGGTGGTCTTTGGGAGTGATTATGTATGAAATGCTAATAGGTATGTTAAAGACCCCAACTTCAGAATCATTCAAAGGGTTCAAAAGTAACAGGGTCCATTAGTTCAGAGTCTGATCCCCTGCATAGTGGAGGTACCAGAATTTCATTTGGTCCTACCTGAAGGAAGCCCCAAATTCAGCTTCCAGAAAACTCTGAAGTCCTCCCACCTTTCCAAGAAGACAGCAAGAGATGATGTCTCAGTAAGTGGTTTCAGTGAATAACTGTTCACTATTAAATGTTTTTGAGGTTCAGTCTCGTTACTTGTAAGTAACAAAATAACGTTTAATATTGCATTACAACAGAGAAAACTTTTGACTAGTACTATTCGTTCGATTTGGGAGCTGTAGAGGCAAAAGCAGAGGCCCAGGTCACTTTCCTCTTTTGGGAAAAGCTTGTTAATTTTTTTTATTTGTTTGTGCAGGGTATCCACCTTTCTGCTCAGAAACGCCACAGGAGACTTATAGGAAAGTTATGAACTGGAAAGAAACGTTGGTATTTCCTCCAGAGGTGCCCATTTCAGAGAAAGCAAAGGACTTAATTCTAAGGTCAGTAACGAAAGCCTGCTTCTGGCCACTCACCCAGACACAGTCCTCTTCTGTTAGGTTACCTTTCCATTCTGCATGAAGGAAGCTTTAGATTGGAGGGAAAGCTGGTTTCTTCTGTGTCACCATCCTTGATGGATTCCCTTCCCCCCCAGTCTTTTTCCCTTTGCCATTTGTTTAACATGAAGGAATAAGCTGTAATGATCTTGGTTTGTACCACAGTATCAGGAGAAACAGGGCAGATGGGGGGGGGGGGGGAGAAGAATAAAGTGATTAACACAATTTTTCTCAGCAGGAACTAGAAAATAACTGCTTGCCAGCATTTAATGCACTGAACAGAAATCTTTGGATGTTCTGGATTACTCACTTTTTCCAAAATGACAGTTTTTAATCCATTCAATTTGGATTGCAGTTTTTGTAAGGGGTTTTGGTGTCAAGGTCAGGCAGAAATGCTCTCTTGTCCTGGGAGGTTTTGAGGGGAATGTGGGTTTTGGCTTTGATTCCCCCCCTCCCTCTTATTCTCCACCCCCTTCCTGCCCCCAAAATATTACAAGCTTCCACAATTTTGTTACAGGCAGAAAGGGGAATGTACTTCATCAGTGGAGCCAAGAACTAGCATTTATTATTAGGCAAAGCAATGCTCCAGTAGTATATAACAAATACAACAAACAGTTATTCTTAATCTAGTTACAGTGATACTAACAGTTCAAATTATTTAATTATTGCTAATCCTCATTAATAAGTTTGTGTATAACAGTTTTATTACGTTTTCAGTATCTATTTCTCTAGTGTTCTGTTTAACCTCTCCTGTGTGTTGTCAGCAGCCTGAGTTCTTTGCTTGGAAAGAGTACAGTGTTGCTGCTGAGGATTTCTTCCTCATCAGTCTTGGCTGTGTTTGAGGCACTTTTAGATATTTCAGGCAGTTTATTTCTTAACATGTCTTGCTCATGAATTTACTTATACAGTGACTACTTGAATTTATTAGTATTTCCTGCATAAATGGCAGGATTTAAATTAGGGTAAAATATCTTTATTTATAGACAATCTACTAAAATGAGGTCAAAACAGCACAACAAACACCTGGCCATTGGGTAGTTTGTCCATTGCAGCGTGGACAAGTTAGACCACATATATTTCAACTTAAAGGAAGTTGCAGACAAAGCTGAAGTTTCTTTATTCTTATGGGTACAGGTAAAAGCACACTGAAATGAGCTCAAGTCCAGACAAAGCCTGACAAATCCTGAGACCTGGTCTGGCTCTTTTTACAACGTTTGAGGTCTATTATTAGTACTTGGCATCAATCAACTGGCTGGGATGCAGTAGATATATAAGCAGTTGTTTTTTTTCCCAAGTGACACTCAACTACAAGTAAAAGAACATCGCAGTCTATAATTGGAAACAGTTTATAGCCTAACTTGCTATGCTACTAAATTACCTGCTGAAAATTTCACTAACTAGCAAGAAGGTGACCTTTTTTGTATTGCAGTGTATTGATGTGAAAAGTGCCTTGCAAATCTGGATGATGTGATCGTGTGGAGAGATTGAGTTCAGGATAACTAAATGGACAACCAGAGGCTTTGCTCATCTAGGCAAACAGGATTTCATTTAACAAAGGCCAGCTGACTTTCAGAGCAACAGGAGGCCCACACCCCCGTGGTACCAAGTACTCCCCATTTCTAGGAGGTCGTCAGGTGACTCCACACTTGGCAAGACCAAGCTTTTTGTTTGACATGGGTGGGTTTTTTTCCTGTTATTGTAAACCTCCCTCTTTGTGTTACTGTTGATACCTTTTGCCATCCTCAAAGAGACTGCAAGGACAGTGTAAAAATATAAAGTAATTATACTGTGCTAACACATACAAAAGATAACTAGGATTTAATGAACTCCTAGGCTAAGCCTTGGTATGCTTACCACCTCCTTGATGAGATACTTCAGAGTCTTTTCCAGCCAGCTAGGCATTGGTCCAGGCAGGCGTCAGTCCAGAGGAGAAGGGTCAGCCTCTGCTGCTCCCTGGAACAAATTCCTCTTGTCACTAAGTCGCTGTCAGAGAGCTTCTACCTCCCTGTTTTTTTTCTTTAGAATGTTATACTTCTGCTGCTTGGTGTTTTTCTTCCTGCCTCCTTGAGCAGGTAAGGGTCCCCATCTCAACAATCCTATCTCTTGTCTCCAGTTTCACCTTTTTCTTCTTAATTGACTCTATGGACTTTCTCACAGCTGCTTCTCAGAAATGGACAATTTCTTCTGGAGTCTGAGCTGAGGTTATGCAGCTGGGCCATATCAGAAATAGGCTTTGGTTCTTTGTACCGCCAGCACCTGGACCTCTCAGGGGAGGGAAGAGGGGGTGACAGGGAAAATAGGGACATGGCATGTTTTGAATGTGTCTGGCTCATTGTAGTTCCAAAATGTGACATCAGAGAATAGTCCTGTTTCACTAAATGTATCTCTTCCTGTTAGTTTGACTTTGAAACATGGATTTTAAATAGTTGAGAACATGCAGAGGAGTTTTCAGTGGTAGGGACTTAAGCCCTAGAAGATTAATTTGGAATGGAGGCTAGATCTTGCAGCACCTTTTCACAAACCTTGAAGATGGGGATGCAACAGTTTTAGAAAAGGTGTAAGTTACTGTCATTGTAGCTTTTTGTTTTGGGACAATATTCTGCTTCTACTATTTCCCTTCTCTCCTAGATGCAATGGGCTGCTTTTACCTTAACCCAAGTGATGGAACAATTTGAAAGAACTTCCTCAAATTCCTGATACAGGATACCACTGCAGTTTTATTTGCTGTTGCTTCTGTCTGCATTTATTGTAACATCCCCTTTATTTTTTTCCCATTTTTTCCAGGTTTTGTATCGACGCAGAAAATAGAATTGGTAGTAATGGAGTAGAGGAAATCAAAAGTCATCCATTTTTTGAAGGAGTGGACTGGGGACATATCAGGTATATATGTAGACACACATTTTATAGAGAGAATAAAAGCCATGAAAGCAAGAAATTAATGTATTATGATGTCAAGGATAATTATTTCCAATTTATCTTTTATCTTGAAAGGCAGCCACTGGCAGTAGGTGGGTGAAAGCGAAGGTTTTCAGGCATTGCTAAAATTCATAGATCTGATCAGAGTTCAACTGTCTTGAGATGCCCCAGAGAGCCCAGGACGGAAAGAAATTGTGGTAGGGTGGCTCTGTTATTCCTGACATTATGCTCTGATATCAGCGGAGAGCTCCTCTTCCAGTAGTAATGGGCTCTGCAGGTATTACTATAATTGATTTTTTTGGTAATAGGAGCATGAGAAAAGCAAACTCTATTCCAAGAATGCAGGGGAAATAGATGAACGAAGAGGAGAGGCAGCAAGTAGGAGGAAAACACAGGGCATGTCTTTACCGCACGCTGCAGATACTACAGCTGAGTGAACTGGTATGTCTACAGAGCGCTGAGCAGAGGCACTGACTCACCTCAGTCACAGCCTCTGTGGCCAAATTCTGCTGGGCCAAGCCTGGGTAGAGAGCCCTGCCAAGGCAGCTGCACCAGTTCCAGCCTGAGCTTGTGCCTGCAGATGGTAGCACCATTAGAGCAGACTTTAATGGCCCCACAGATACTTTCAGTTAAATGATGGCTACTGTTCAGCTCTTTTTAAGGTTTGAGGTAGTCTGCTCTTTCAGTAATACTGCAGTTTTCCACACAAAAATCCATACTGTGGGCGTGTGATTGTCCAGCTCTTGTACTTCTCATTTCCTCTGGTGCAGAAAGCCTCATTTAACTTATCTTTTCAGTGTGGGAGACATTAATAAGCAGCAAGAGCAGTAACATATCTGTTCATGCCAGATTTGGCAACCTGGCAAAATGGCTTCCCCATTCCACCCAGAGGTGGATTTGATTTTAAATGTAATAATTACACCCGTAATAAGTTTACAGGTGGAAATTAATGACTTTCCCACAGTGCCGTGTTCCAGTTTGAATGCTTTCGTGGGACAGATCACTTGAGCAACTTGGAAAGCCATACTAAAACTTCTTAAAGGGCTGCCTAATTGTTGAGCTAATAAAGCTCAGAGCCAACTCATTTTGGATGAAAAATTCTGGCAACTGAGTGTCAGAAGTAGGAGCTACAGTTGAAAGATATTTGGATGAGGTCCAGGCTGATGAGCGCTGGAATTGTAAAGCAACACATCTGATGGCTCCAAATGCAAGTAAAATCCTGCTCGGCTGGGTAGGCTGTGTTTACGAAACGAAGGTAACCACAGTGGTTCTTGGTGACAACTAAGATCGTAGCGATAGCTATATGGCAGATAAATGTGGAATGCTGTTTCAGTTAATGGGAAAATTATGTTTTCCCCAAGCTTGCCCAGAAGATACTAATGCTAGATAGGAAACCAATAAATCTCCCCAAGATGTCAGCAAACAGCCAAGTCAGCTATAAATCTCTAATGGACTCGGTGGAACCTTTGTGCTTTAAATTAAAGAGATGTTGTAAATGTAAAAAGCTGAGTTAAACAAACCTGGAACTTAATGTATTTTTTCCTAGTATTCACTATTCTGGCATTTATTCCTATTTGTAGGGAAAGACCAGCTGCAATCCCTATAGAAATCAAAAGTATTGATGATACTTCCAACTTTGATGAATTTCCTGAATCTGATATTTTACAGCCAGGTGAGACTGCCGTTGTAAATTCCAAATTTCTATCTATGATATTCCAGAATACTCCACAGATGCTTTTGTTGTTGTTTACATTCAATTTTCTGATATCTTAATCAAGGTAATATACAGAGCTGATCTAGAGACTTTCTTTCAAATATAAATGTAAACCTATGATCTCTCATAGCTTCTACTTTTTTAGAACTTCGGAGAGGGGGAAAAAAAACCTCACAGATTTTAACAGTTAAATCTATTAGTAAAAATGGTTTGCATATACAAGTGAGCACAGAAAACAGTAGTTTTCTACCATACAGTCTGTCTAACCAAATTCTGGTAAAACGTTATGCACTGGTTTGCTTTTGATCTTTAATGACTTCTGAGTTTCATGCCAAACATAAATGTTCACTATTTGTAGGAATCACCTGTCTGAAAATTTTTTATTTAACATAGTGATTTATGAACTTGAGCAGCTCTGCAAATCATTTAAGTTTTTTAAATTGTTAAGTTCTATTGGCAAGTACTAGGAAATCTTTATACATAAAAGGCTTGATTCTCTGACATGCCAAATTCTCCTAGCTCTCCTCCTTTTTTTCAATTAATTATTAATGGCTTAAAGATAGGCAGATATATAACAATGATTAATTGATGACAGAAAAGTGTAGATGTGTTAACAACCATAAGATTATCAAAAAGCTGGGCTTTTTTTTTCTGAAATGGCTTTTATTTAATGGTAAGGAAGTTTGTCCTTTTAATGCAAAAGCAATCAATCTCCAGTGCCTAAGTTAAGCTGTTTTAAGTCCATATTTGGATAATTCCAAGTATTGGTATTGGCACTTCAGACCCACTGAAAATGTTACTGTACATCTAGATACCTAAATACAAACTTTGATATCAGTGTGTTTGGCATCTTGAGTTGAAAATAGAACTGTAAAACTGTTATAGAACTGTAAAAGCAGCAACCAGAGAGCTAAATATAGAAGCCCACTGCAGCGAATGTCCATGTGCAGCACAGCAGCCATGCAGGCTGTTCATAAAATAAAAGGAAGCTGTACAAGCCTTGCTTGACACTAAGCAGGGAGGAAGTCCTAGGAGAATAATATGTGCATGATATGTGTAGTTCTCTTGGGAGAACTTGGATTTATCTTTTCTGTTTGCGGTGAGGATAACATGATATGTATACATGCATTTGTTGTGCATGGAGCATCCTAAATGTTATGGTTTTAGTAATTGTATATACTGTGGGTGTGTTACAGGTTCCTGTCAAGGTATGGGAGCCTGTTACGGTGTGTAGACATAGTAAAAAAAGAAAAACAAAAAACAAACAAAAAAACCCAACCAACAAACAAAAAAACCCAACCAACAAACAAAAAAACCCAACCAACAAACAAAAAAACCCTTTTCCTGCTTCAGAGGTATATGCTGAAATTACAACTCTTCTCAGACCACTGACGAAAGGCAACTGACGTGATTAGAAACAGGATTTCTTCAAGGCATTTCTGCTGACTAGGGAAATAAGAGTTCAGGGCTGTTTATGCAGTGCTTTGTGAAAAGTTTTCTCAGAAGCAGCGCTGTTTTTAATTGTTTTTGTTTTACTTTTGTTTCTGAATTCTAGTGCCAAACACAACGGAACCTGACTACAAATCCAAAGACTGGGTTTTCCTCAATTATACCTACAAGAGGTTTGAAGGGCTCACGCAGCGTGGCTCGATCCCTTCCTACATGAAAGCCGGGAAGTTGTGAAACAAAACACAAACCCACAAAAGAAATAAAAATACAAACCTCAGGTAGCTGCATCACCAGACCCGCTTGGCGTTAGTTATCAATACATTGACTCTGGTGCGCATCAATTTCACAAGGAAATTCTACAGGATTAGGATTTCTAAGACTACTACAGGAATTAGTTGGCAGTGCCAGCTGGCTTTTTTTTTTTTATATTTGAATATTTTTGTTAACTTTATTATACAAAGGTACTGGAATAAAAGGAACGTACATCCCTTTGTAACTGCACTGCCTATGTGTGTATAACGGTTAATATGCCTCTCTGTGGCTATGTTTGTACTGTAAAACATCTAATCCACCCAGGAGTAAAACACATAATTTTATGCAGCATTGCCATTATACTGCTCACCTGGTGGGTTTTAGATATGCAGTATGAAAAACTATTGCCCACATTTGCAAAATTCTCGGAGCAGTTGCTCAAGGGCGTTCCAGTTGCGGTCTGCAAATACCCCATGAGTGTGGCAATATTGGATTATTTGAAATAGCAGTGTCCTGTGGGGACTACTTGTACCCTGCCTACCCTCGCTCCTCCCCACAGGAGGGCTTTATCAGCCGATCATCCCTTCTTCTCTTTCTTCCTTTTTCCGCTGTGTGTGGTGGTGAAACAGTCGCTGTGATCTGTTTAGTGGTATTTCTGCTTTAAATGATAACTGATGGGTATTATATTTTAAGGTGATGATACCTGTTGACAACTTCAGGAATAAAAAGGAGTCAGAATAAAAATTATAGTTTTAACAGAAAGGAAATTTTTCTTCTGATACTAAATTCTGTAAAGACAGCAGTTTCCAAGACAGCGTTCCTGCCTCTGTTGTAAAGATGATCTTTTTGCTACTCATAATTCAAACAGCCTTTCCTGCCTGTGCAAAACATATTCTAGAAAAGTGATCAAATTGATGCTTTTTCTTTTTTCTCTCCCTAAGAAGTTCCAGGCAGAAGGGATCCTGCTCTAGCTTTTTTTTTTCCAGAATACCCTGTAGCAGCCTCTGCCAATCCAGAGCAAAATGGAGCAACCCACTAGACTCGCCCTCCTGTGAGCTCTGTTGTCTTCTAGTATCACCATCTAATGTGGACCATGGGGTTACAAAGAATCAGCTCAGTCTGCAGCCCCCTTTCTAGGAACCACAACCAATCACGACTGAATTGGGCAGAGCATCTAAATGCTATTCTCACCAGTCTGCACCATGGTGACAAGCTGGCAGAAAAAGTAGGTCTCCTCATCCTAGGCCCAGGAAACTGAAGTAGAAATCCCGCCATACGGTGGGTATTGCTTTGCTTCTCAGCCCAGCAGCAGTTCAGGACTGAACTGCACTCCTCAAAGAGTTTGCCATTATCTGCTTGCTGGCAAATTTATCTATATCTCCGCCTCTACTAGCATATTATCTGCAGTACTTCAAATCTATCACAATACAGTAGAGATCTTTGATGTTGGTTTTTGGTTACAAAAGAGATTTACAGCAATGAACAATTCCCCAGTAATTGAACAAGCAATGCTGCTGTCTTCCTCCCCTGAACGCAAGTGAAGGGCACTCTAAAACCTCTGCAGTGCCCATCGGAGTGAATGTTCTGGCATACAGTAGGAAAGACTCTATTAGACTGGCTTTTGCAGCAACATGGAAGTGACTATTTATAAAGCCATTACAGCAATATTTATTGCTGTTAGGCACCATGGCATCAGCTGTTCTGAATTATTTGTATGCTTTAAAAACACACTGAGAAGTTCATCTGCTGCATAAAAGACCATTTACCAGCAAGATTTTTGTGCATCAGTGGCTTACTGATGTGCATGTAGTCTTACCCGATCCAACAGCTACTAGGTTCCTCAAGGGCTTCAATGACGTCTTTCCTCCAATATTTTGTCTCCCTTCAAGCATCTAGTATCTGTTACTTATACTGCATTTCTGCAAAAAAATCTTAGTCTTCAGCTCATCAAAGAGGAGTAGCCAGTGCCTCAGGGCCCATCCAATTTATAGTGTTGTGTGGGAACATGGCTAAGCTAAACTTTTGTCTAAATGCTGGACTTATGTGGGAACAGCTCATTGATCTCCCAGTTTTTCTTCCCAGACCTTACACTAATTAACACCCCTGTACTGCTGTTGGGGCAAGAACCCTCAGAAATTCTCTAATGTTGTTCTTCGCCTTGTCACTATAATGAAGCACAACCTGTAGCCATCCAAAGACTGTCAAAAAATGGTACCTTGCTTAAATCCACCTTTACACTTTCAGACTTTGTGCTGCTAGTGCCCTAGCAGCTTCTGAGCCTTCTCAGGAAAGGAGATCCTTTTTCTAAGGCATTCAATGCATTCTACAAAGACAGAGGAGCTTGGGCAGAAAAATATCCAAGATGCAAACTTAGCCTCAAAGGACACTGCTATTAAAAAGAGAAATTTTATTAGTTTTAGTTTCCAGTCTCATTCATGGGGCATTATGTGCACCAGAAGTGGAATTCCTGTGAACAACACATTTCAAAAGACCACAGTTACCCCATTTGCGTAATATAAAAAGAAGTCTTTGCTTGGACTTGCTAAGACAAGTTTCATGGAAACTGCAAATGCTCAGTAATACTGGTGATTTTTTTTTTTTCCTGTGGGGTTGGGGGGTGGGGGGGAGATAAATACACACTTAAAGCTATCTATTAAACAACTATGTCTGTACATACTCACTGGTTTACAAACTTGGGAAAAAGCTCAACCCTTTTATTTGTAACACTAAAGATAATACTCATTTAAAATTGTGGATGACTAATCGTGTCAGTGCTCACATAGGAGTTATATCCATAGGGAAACAACCTGCAGCCTATTTAGCAAAAACTCCTGTATTGTGGTAGTTGATTTTTTTTTTTTTAAAAAACATAGCATTATTTTAATCAACAAGTCAAGTTAAACAAAATATTAACTACTGCTTTTAGGATGATAAACTTTTTTTTTAAAGGTGAAACTGTGACACTGTAATGGATTAAAGAGAACAGAAGGTTAATCTACACTGGCGTTTAAAAAATGGAAGTTCAACATATCTTTTGTTTTGTAATTTTTGTCTTATCCCTTTGGATGGTTGTGTGTTTTCCTTTGGCAATGTTTGTCACTGTGCCATTTATTTTTCTTATTCTTGGAGTACCAAAGATCCTGAAACGGCTTGATGAGTGCAACCATGTGAAAATTTATTTTCTGGAAGTATGTTTTGTTAACTTTTGTTAAAATGTGGAATTGTGTATGCAAATTGTTATCAGAGGTTTGCTGGGAAGTTAACCTATTCCAGCAGGGAAAACTTGAGTGCATCAATGGAAGTGGTGAGCCTGAATCTGCGTTCTGGATCAGAATACCCTGAAACTGGGGAGGAAGCTTGGATCGGGAAACGCAGCTGAGCTTTTGCACTTTGTTCCATCTCCAGTCAGCGTGAGTGAGTGGCCTTAGGTACAGGACATCAGCAGAGGTAGTTTCATGTGCAAAACGAGTTAAAAAAAAATTGCCAGCATTCAGAAATCAAATATTGTTGATACTGCATTTGCACTGTTAAACTTGCCTTGCTGGAGAGTTATATAAGTGTTATTTTTATAGGTCAATTGTTAAAACACCTGAGCCGTTGGATACAGTATGGAATAATAGCATTTGACAGGGGTGAATTCACCTAAGTGCAAAGGGGCTTGCTGGAAGCTCTCCACACTACTGAGATAAATGGGCATAAGCAGTACCAAGGGTGTTGTGCCGGCTCCTCCTAAAGAGGTGACTTTCCTCCTCTGCAACAGAAAGTAGGGAATACTGCAGTTTAGCCCAGTTATACTCTTATGCTTAGGAAGTGCTCTCACTTTTTCAATAATATGAGCAATTACAAGCATTGTAACATACTGTACCTTGTCCTTTTAATGTTGATATATTACAGCAGATCATTCTTGGAGTCGAAATGGCAACTGCTATATTTTTCCTAGACTGTTTCATTAGTTGTGGCTGGGAAAGTTACATAGAAGCATTATAAAGATTTATATGAGGCTTTTTACAGCATTTGAAAATAAAAGTAGCATTCTTTTTGTAAAGTTGCAGGTTTTATTTTTTCACACCAGCATACTAGATTTGTTTCTCTTCCAGCATGGGACATGTCTAAGGAATTAAGACACTACTTTCTGTATTTTCATCTTTAATTCCACGGACAGTGAAAACCCCAGTGTTGCTATTCTCAATCAGAAAGTAGAGATCGCAAGAATTGCCCAACTTGTACCAACTGCAGTCACAGGAAGCTGCTTCTAAAATGGTTATTGTTCTTCACAAGAGCCTTCCAATCTTCTTCCCTGTAGGCTATAATTTATTCAAGAAAGGCTTCCATGGGCAGTTGTGTCCTTTGATTCACTGTAGAAACAATTTTGTCCTATGGTTCCCAGTTCCTTGCTGAGGTTAGAGCAGTGGCAGCACATGCAGTTGTGAAATAGTCATGTAAAAAATTATTACAGAGTTGAGCAGTTGAAAGCAAAGAGGAGCTAGCAGCTGGTGACTGGCCGGCCTTTGGAGCCCTCCAGTGAATAACAGCCTTCCACTAGAGAATTGCTGTGCTCAGTAAATGATACAATTTTAACAGAATTTTACAAATTCTATTTAATGGGATTACACTTTTCTTCCAGCAACCAGATATTGTATCGCAGAGCTACATATCATAAGGAACTGCAGGCTTAGTTCTTTGCCTCCTTGCATTGCCAAATTCAGTATTCCTCAAAAATCCAGCACTTTAATGGTAAAATATAAAGGCTATGCCTTCAGCATGTGCAGGAATGTTTGGGGATTTTTTAAATCAACCTCTTCTAAATATTAGCATTTATGAAACACACTGCAAGTATCTGTTGTGCATTTTTCATTTCTTTAGTCTTGTATGAAGTGTGCCTTGTACATACAGAAAACAATTATGCTTTGGACAATAAAATGTCTTTCTGGCACTCTTCCTATGGAGAGAGAAGGGAGGCGTATTCAAAACTGTTTGTCTTGCTGTCAGGAGTGATGAGAGTCGTAGTTCCCAGCTCTGGACTAGACAGGGATGAATTTAAGCAGTTCAGTGAATCCAGTGCTTAATGTACTTTGTTAAGGTAATTTTATTTATTGTGCATGTAAATTTTGAATTTCACAGTGGTTCTGAAATGCCTATCCTACAGCTGAATTTCAGAGCTGAAGGCAGGTTTTAGATGTGGGTGCCAGTAGACTGTAACTTGTCAGCCATGCTGGGTTCAGCAGTGCTAGGCTCTGCCACACAGAATGCCATTCGGCCTAAAAGAAGTCGCTGTCTGAAAGACACCAGATACGTTAACTACTGCCACAGTTCAGTGCTGGAGAAGGGTGAGTTAATGTATATATAATATGATGAGCACATTGTCTGTCAATAGTCATGGCACCAGGATTTGTACGTTTCATCGCACGCACAGGAACGCTTCTACAGTCGGTGTGAGGGGAGATGAATCTTTACGCACGCAGCGAGCGTTCATCTCGCGGCCTCCTACTCCTCCCACCACCTCTCTCCAGGTTATGTGATAGCGCGGAGGTTAGTGTTCTCTGGGGAAATGGGGCACATAGCCTTGAACCTTCACACGCTGAGGAGGGAAATTAACCCAGGTTTTCTCATTTCCCAATCAAGTCAGAGCTCTGCTAGGAACAGTTTGTTTCTGATGCCACATCTTGTTTCCGTACCAGCTGCTTTAATCTGTTTCTAGCGAGCCACCATCTGCTGCTGCTTCTCTCTCCTCTAGGAATACGTGCTCTCTGTATGTGCTGTCACCAGGCAGTCCATCTTCCACTCTTAGCAGTTCCTTCCCCTCCAAAGACAAAATCTCTGCCCTTGCTTCTGCATTTCCTGCCCACAAAACTAAATGATGTTGAGAGGGCAGCTCATCAGCAGAGTAAGTGCTGTGACCTTGAAGCTGTGATGTAAAAGAGCAACCACAGCCTCTGCTCCACATCTTGAAAAAAAGAGACGGCAGCTACAGATAGCAAGTGTTACATACACACCAGATGTATGTCACACCTTGTTTCCTTCCAGGGATGTAGGCAGAATCTCCCCCTCTGTGTGGAGATGCGGGCTGGAATATGAAGGTAGTGGAGCGCCGATGGGAAGCAGGTGTCAAGATGTTCCCCCAGGCCACATCTGTGCATGTGCAGCCATCCACAAAAATTTGAGACTAGAACATACATCTCCCTAGTGTTAGGACTTACTCAAAAACTGCAATAGCTCCTCTAGTCTTGGACACTGAATTTCCCTACAAAGTCTACTTCTGACTTCAATATATCTATTTAATAATAGCGAATTATCAGATAAGGACTTCAGTGACCTTTTTTTATCATGACTGAATCACTGGTAAACTAGACACCCATCTCAAGATTTTCAATCCAGCAGCTGCCTTTGAGGTCTTGTCCAGCTCCCACTGACATCAGCAAAAGATCTCTATCTAAAGCCCAAAGAAACCAGTGAACAAGTACAGTCTCAAAAGCAAGCTGTTTGCTGATGCCATGCTCTCTTATGTTCTTTTCAAATGAGACAAAGATTTTACAGTACATGGTGAGGATGCCTTTTGGCTTCAAGTACAATGGTGAGAAACTGGCATGGTACTTCTGCTGTTAAAGAAGAAAATATTACCTGGTTTTTTATAAACAAAATTAAACTAATGCCTCAAGAAAACTTTGCAAAATGTACAATTTACTTAAATTCCTTTTCCTGAAATAGCATAGTACATAATTGGGCCCCAGTATGGATTTTGCATATTCTAGGAAGCAGACATTGGCATGACTTCTTGATTTGCGAAGTTCACGGGCAGCAAGCAATGTGTGATGTGTTCCACCAGCACAGCTCTGCTGAATGATGTTAGACACACTTAAACAGAGAGCCCGCTCCATGCAACCGTTGTTGGGTTTCTCTCTTCAGTTAATTCTGCCTTGACTTAGCAGCACAGACTGCCGGTGGTTTACGTTCCTGTATCTTTGCACTGTTCCTATACCAGATGTTTAATATGAGGTTGTTACCACCTGAACAGACCAGGAATCCATACTGCGGGTGACAAGTCTACTTTAACCAAGGAAAAGACTTTCAGACAGTGATGTAATGTGTTGTTGGGACCTTTGCAGGCAAGATGGATGAGGCAATTGCAGCCTGGAGGTTCACAGATTGGTTGTGTGCAAACCCAAAGGAAAGGTGTTTTGTCCTTGGAGGTATGCGGCCCTCACAGCTGGTTTTGTTCTCTTTTAGCCACAGCAGAAAAGGCACTGGGTGTGATCTCACTGATGCTAGAGAGGTAGGACTTAGCTTGGGGGCTGCCACTTGTGCTCCATGGGCACGTTTCAATTGCTTTTCATTTCACCAGGCCCCCTAAGCAGCTTGCTTTATCCTTGTGCAGAGATTTGTAACAGCAACACTGTTTTTCAGAGACATTAGGCTCTTGTTAGGCATTCAGAAAATACCAGTTTCTGCCAGGAATGAAAAGGCTGTTTAAAAACTGAATATTATTTTGGTTTTCAATCAGAAGTAGCACCATCAAATTGAGAGACTTTCAGGTAAGAGATTTACAAACAAGTGAATTACTTTGTGGGCGCAAACCTCACCAGCCAGGACTCCAAAATAAAGCAGGCACTTTGGAAAATGCTAATCTTTTTTACTTTTAGTTTTGTTAGAAAACCACAGAATAAATTGATCCTTCTACTGGCTCCAATACTGATATTAGAGAGGGAGAGCAAGCAGGGTTTGGAAGCTCTTCTCAAGTTAAACTTCTTTCATCATGCAAGGAATTTGTCCATGATTCACTGATCTTTAAGGCCAGACTATATTACTATCACAATCCAGTCTGATCTACTGCATAACATAATCCACACCAGTTCATGTGCTGTGTTGTGCCAGCGTAGCACAGCCTGTTGCTGGCAAAGCCTGAATTCTTTTGTGCTGTTTTTTTTTTCTTCTTTGAAGGGCTCCTGAACCAATTATAGAGTAGAAATAACTTTAAAGAGTTTATTTTTTATATTGGTTGATTAGAGTATGATTATGCTATTTATATAGTTTTTGAAGCAAAAGGCTCTCCCAACTTGGGGAAGAACTCTTGCTTTAAAATGATAGCAGATTTTGCTAATGCACAGGCACAGAATTTATAGCAAAGTTGACAAATTGCTTGTGGTGCCCTTAAAAGTAATCCAATGACCTCCAAGCACAAACCACAACTAAAAAAGATATTTTTTTTTATTGTATTAATTCTTCTAACTAGCTAGCTTGTCCACATGTACTTTATAAAAAAGTACTTGATTCCGGACACAGGTATTGTTCTTTACTTTCAGCCATGTAATACCCTGGTGTGAAGGGAAACCATAAGCACTTGGGTTCTGGAAGAGAAGTCTGAAAAATCTGTAACTTCAGTTTACTGCTATTGAAGTTTCAGTACAAAAAAAACTTAGATAGCTCCCCCTAAGCACTTGTCTAAAGTATGTTTTTATATGAAGCGACATAAGTCATTCTAATAACACAGTCAACCTCTCAGTGTTCCCTCAGTGGAGGAGGGTGCTTTTTCCAGTCACTCTCAACTTCTGAAACAGGTCTCTTAAGCATGGCATGCATGGAGCTAGCTTGGCCCCAGCAAATAGACAAAGAAATTCGCATCCTCTTCAAGATGGCCTTCAACAAAGCCAAGTGCAGAGTCCTGCACCTGGGTCGGGGCAACCCCCAGTATCAGTACAGGCTGGGGGATGAAGGGAGTGAGAGCAGCCCTGCCGAGAAGGACTTGGGGGTACTGGGGGATTAAAAGCTGGACATGGCCCAGCAACGTGTGCTCATAGTCCAGAAGGCCAACCACATCCTGGGCTGCATCCAAAGCAGCGTGGCCAGCAGGTCGAGGGAGGGGATTCTGCCCCTCTACTCTGCTCTGGTGAGACCCCACCTGGAGTCCTGCGTCCAGCTCTGGAGTCCTCAGCATGGGGAAGACATGGACCAGTAGATGCCCCGTCCTTGGAAACATTCAAGGTCAGGTTGGACAGGGCTCTGAGCAACCTGATCTAGATGAAGATATCCCTTCTCATTGCAGGGGGCTTGGACTAGGTGGCCTTTAAAGGTCCCTTAAAACCCAAAGGTTCTATGAGTCTATGATTCTATGACCTGTTGGAGCAGGTCCGGAGGAGGGCCACAAAAATTATCAGAGGGATGGAACACCTCTCTGATGAGGACAGGCTGAGAGAGTTGGGGTTGTTCAGCCTGGAGAATAGGAGGCTCCAGGGAGACCCTATTGCAGCCTTCCAGTACTTAAAGGGGTCTTAGAAGAAAGATGAGGACAGACCTTTCAACAGGGCCTGTTGCAATAGGACAAGGGGTGATGGTTTTACACTAAAAGAGGGCAGATTTTGATTAGATATAAGGAAGAAATTTTTCACAATGAGGGTGGTGAAACACTGGCACAGGTTGCCCAGAGAGGTGGTAGATGGCCCATCCATGGCAACATTTAAGGTCCGGTTGGACGGGGCTCCAAGCAACCTGATCTAGTGGAAGATGTCCCTGCTCACTGCAGGAGGGTTGGACTAGAAGACCTTTAAAGGTCCCATCCAACCCAAACTATTCTATGATTCTATGGCATCTCAGAGAAATGCTGACTGTATGCTCGTCATATACTGTGTAATAGTTAAGATGCACTATGCTTTAGTCATTAATGTCATTAATCACTTACAGAAAAGGGAAGGGAGTAATAATACAGACACCTTTCTTTAATTGTTCAGTCTCAGGCTATTATTTAACTGCTCTGAGGTTTGATTGTTATTTTTACCCTGTTAGCAAGTTGTTGTATAAGTTGTTTGGAAAAAAGAGGCTATCTGTTGCTTACATAAAGCATTTTGTTCTCTATTTTATAGCTAAAAGCTACTCAAGAGAAAGTGGTCACCTAAAAACAGGGCAAAAATATCAAGTGTGGCCTACTCAAAATCAGTGCCTTACATAAACTGGGATCCTACTCTGTCAAGACTCAAGGTTAACTATATGCTGTAAACACCAGTTACTGGCATATATGAAATGTATGAAATGTTCAATGAAGAGACCAGTCATCACCTTTGAATAAGAAACAAGGATAATAATGATGTTTAAAATCTGTGTTAATGAATTGGCAGTACATTATGTTTGTACAAACTCTCTAAGTGTCAGGAGATGTGACATTGACCACAGATGAGAAATAATACAGAAGAAAACATGACAGGCGTAAATATTGCTAAGGGATTGATCTGATTTTCTGACCCAGACATATCATAAAGTGACAAAAATTTCTGCAGCTATTGAATTACAAGTACTTCTATTGCTGCACTAAAAAATGTTAAATAAAATGTGAATAAGGTACATTAGCTCTGTTACTAGTGAGTCAGTTTAAAAAAACTGAACTATTGCATTTTGAATGTCCTCATTGAATGTTCCCATATGGATAGAGTTTGTATTTAATAGCTGCTAAGCTATTAAGTTTATTAAAACAGTTTTCTGGAATTATTTACATCTTTAACTCATTGAGCTTTAGAATAACAGCAATTTTCAATTTTCTGTGGTTTCTGAATCTCTGAAACATTTTCAGTCCGTGTGGCTGACTCACTCTTCTGAAATCTCCTTCAGTGTCCACTGATGTTGCAAAGCTGAAGGAGGGAGCTCCTAGCTTCAAAACTGGAGCAAAAGAGTATTTTAGTGGGGCCAAACATGACATTTAATCTTCCTATGAACAAATTATTAGAAATATTTTTCACTATCAGTTGTAGTATATGAATAAAACAAATGTGCATTAATGACAATGATTTTCTCAAAGATGGCAACACTGTCTAACTCCTGGTTTTTAGCTCTTCCTGCTGCTTTTTATTTCATTTAGGGCAGAAGTGGTTTGTAATTGGTTTTGTCCAATAGAAATTCTATAAGACCAACTGAACCCAGCATGGTGGAATATATATATATATATATCACTGCAGTAGTAACTGTCAGATTACATATAACTTAAAATTTTGAGATGAAAAGTTGGATTTCCTTGGGGAAAAAAGTACATTATGAAAAAGTGTGCATTGAGACAGTCGTAGTAGCGCAATCGCATTAGTTCAGCAACATCTGCAGCTGGAACCCACGATTCCCTGGCCAGGTAAGCATATGCTGTTAGAGCCATTCACCCACTTGGCCCTTCCGCATGCCTAGTCTAACCCTTGGGCTTAGCTATGGGCAAGATGCTGAGCTGCCAACACCCATACAGACAGGGTGCTTCCAAGTCGAATGTAAAATGTGTTGGGAGCTTCAAAGTATAAATGATGGCACAAATGGAGTTCAGGTCTGCATCCGAGTAATCATTCTCAAGATTATAGTTTGGAGTTTAGGCAAGTAAATTCTGCCTAAATCTCAGAAAGCTACGAATTAAACACATCGTTTTCTGGGTTTTTTTTCCCAGTTCTGTATTGATTAGGCAAGTTACTAATCTTCCACTATGTTACATTAAATTCATAGGTGTTCAAATGGATTTAGCCCACGTCATTTTTTGCGCTTTTACTTTTTCAAGTTCTTAGAATCACAGAATCATTTAGGTTGGAGAAGACCCTTAAGATCATCAAGCCCAGCCATAAAACTAACACTGCCAAGTCCACCACTAAACCATGTCCCTAAGCACCACGTCCACACATCTTTTAAATACCTCCAGGGGTGGTGTCCCAACCACTTCCCTGAGCAGCCTGTTCCAATGCTTGACAACCCTTTTGGCGAAGAAATTTTTCCTAATATCCAATCTAAACCTCCCCTGGTGCAACTTCAGGCCATTTCCTCTCATCCTATCATTTGTTATGTGGGAAAAGAGACCAACGCACACCTCGCTACAACCTCCTTTCAGGTAGTTGTAGAAAGTGTTTTGGCAGACATAGATGTTTATACATAATTAAAACAAAGACAGTACTGAACTGCTGTTTTAGATGGCATGATGGAAGTAGAGAAGCAAAGATTTGATGAGACTTCTGTTTCAAGGTATTAGCTTTCCCAACATAAAATATTAACTTTCCTATACAGAGAAAACAGAGATAGAAACAGCTGGTTTACACATACAACGTTTTTGTCCAGGTCTATCAAGTTACAGTAAGAATCTTTAGTAGGACTTCAAAATTTCCTTAATTTGGAGAGGGGTGGAGGAGCTTTCTAAAAGAGTCAACAGTAAACGGTCTTTTGTAATTTTACAAATAACCATAATCACCTGTATTCTTACCACCAGTGGTGAGATGCTTATAAGCATTACAACAAGAGTTCCTCTGAACTGTTTCTACAGCTGCAGACTCATTGTTCAGTTGCATGTGACTATCCTCTTGAAGAAAACAGCCTTTCAGAAAACTATCTTGCAAGGACTTTATTTCTGCAAGGGCAATTTTATAACACATAGGTTTGGCTTAACCCTTTGCATGCTTGCAACTTCCTTTGACCCGGACAAATAACTAGCATTCACGTACATATACTTCCCCTCAGCATAATGTAGTCAACGATGAAAATACTTATGTAAATAATATTCTTGCTTTTATTAAAATCACATGGATTTTTTTGTGTATTTAGTCACACTTCCTTTTTCACTTTTAGCAAAGGATGTTCTTCTTTTTATCTCAAGAGTAATTTTATCATGCCTCCAGATCTGAAAAAACAATTACTTGTCTGCAGCGCAAAGATGTAACAACTTAGATATTAACCACTAGAACAGATGACAAAAGAATGTAATATACTTTGCAAAATATTACACCTACTTTTCTTAGTTCCAAAGGACCCCCCATTACTAATAACTGACAGATGCTCTCAAAGTCCACTGAATAGTACACCTGCAGAAGTAGCTTCCTTCACACAGGTCACCGATCATGTAGATCCAGCCTTACTGGTGTGTGATACCAGCAGCAATGTACATGTAAGTTCCCTCATATCTGAGTTCAACAGATAGAAGCAGGCACACATGCAGCCCACGAAGATGGCATGGGTAAGGATGTGTGAGTCTATAATAGCCTATTCTGCCACACCTACAACTGGAACTGAGCAAGCACAGGCTACATCAACATTTACAAGCAGAGCAGGACATTAGGAGAGGTCCTGTCAAGTAGAACTGGCACTGCTCAGGTCCCAATGACCACACTGTATATGTTGTAGAGGTTTCATTTCAGACTAGCTCTAGCGGGGTCCACTGGAGTGAATGTCTGTTAACAGCTGGAGCACATTCATCTCTTACAAGTGCATCCTGAAGTCTTCATTCCGTCAAGAGGAATACACTTTGCACACACCAGGACTACTCCAGGATGTGAACCAAAGCAGAATAAGGATGATGGCTAGATTCACTTCAGAAGTGCACTCCTGGTATTAGCAAAAAACGTAGCTACAGCCTCAGCATGTGGTGTAATCCAGGTCTACTAACACAATTTAATATACTGGTAAAGTTAACCCTGGTTTTATGCTACCTTTTACTGATATGTGTCACTGTTCTCTGCCCTGCTCTGACCACACAGTGGATCAGATAGATTACCCAAAGAGGCCTCTCCGAACCAAAAATTATTCCAAGATCCTGACTCTTCCTCAGACAAGGTGTCCTCTGTACAGCACCCTGAAAATGTAACTGGTCTGCACGCCAAGGCAAAGCAATTTTGGGATTTCCCCACACACTGCAATGGTCAGAAGTGGCCCACGCCTACCCTGGCTCTCCAATATGCCGGAAGGGAGCGGGGACACTTCCATCACATAGTCAACACGGCCGGTGTGGCGTGGCCTTTCCGACTGCGGGTCTCAGAGGCCCAGATGGGGGCCGTACAGGCGGCACCAGCCTTCACCCACTCTTCACTTCCAGTCCTCCCGTGGATATTTGGGGATGAGGGAAGGGCGCCGGCCCGAGGGCCCCCACGGCAGGACGGTGCCGGGGCCGCCGCGCCTGACCAGCGACCGTTGGCCACCGCCCGCTCTCCCCTCGCGCGGGGCGCAATCTCGCGAGAAGTGTCGCGCGGGCCGGGGCTGGGCGGGGGGATGGCGGCGCTGCTGGGGCGGCGCCAGGGAAGGGGGAGGCTGGCGGGGCCCCGGTGAGCCCTCCCCCGCGTCGGCGGGACGGGCTCGTTCTCCTCACCTTAGTTTACCTCCTGCATGCCGCCGGTGCCGGGGGCGCTGTGGAGCGGGGCCCGGGCCGCCCGCCATGGCCGAGGCAGGAGCGGCAAGCGCTGAGGGGGCCGAGGAGGAGCGGCGGGCCACCGAAGGTGGGGGCGGGGGAGGAGGGCAGCCGCTCTAACGGCTGTGGGTGGTGCGTTGCACAGTGTGGGGAGCGACCGTGGGCCCGTATGGCGTGGGGTGGGGTGTCTGCCTGCCTCCGTGATGTGGCACGAGCGAGCCCTTGTGTGACCGTTGTGAGGTGCCGGTGGCAGAGGCGCAGGGGTGCCTGTCTGCAGGCTGTGCGCGGCCGTCCGTGGGCTGTAGCCTGTCTGTGAGGGCGCTGCGGTCTCGTCCTGTTCCCAGTATCGCTCTGTGGTGGTGGGGTTTTGTTGTTTGGGTTTGTTTGTTGTTTTTTTTTTTTTTAATTCACGCTGTTGTCTGCACGCACGCTGGCCCAAGGTATGACCTGGACACCGCTAACTCCTATCTTCCATTGAAGTTCAGTGAGGGTACACAGGAGTGGATGCAACGGCGTTACACTGTGCGCTTACAGAGAAATCCCCAGTATAATGTTTGCTCTGTGCTTCTGTTTATTACTGGTATAGGCGTGACACCATACTGATGTGATGTGGACTAAAAATGTCGTTTTTTTAACTTAGGATGTAGTTTACTGTTTCCAATAAACACTTAGCCATTCTATGTGTTCCTAGTACGCTAGTATGATTTTTTTTTTTTTTGGGTAGGTAAACATAATCTAATATTTTCGGTATAGTGATTTTTGGCTTCTGTGTGTGTGCGTGCCTACGCTTGTATGATGACCAAGGTTTGATGTTCCTTGTTCTTAATCATAAGTTTCTGGTACTAAAACAAAGCTAGTTGTAAACCACCAGCAGCTGTTCCGTGCTTTTCCTGCTTTGAAACGAGTATGTTGCTTCCCCTCTCCGAGGGGAAAGAAGTGTTTTGCATGGGGTTTTGAAAATCAGAAGTGAGCAGATCTCTCCTAAGTCGTCATTGCAGTTCTGTTTAGTTAGCACCAATTCTTCTAGGTTTAGTAGTTG
Organism: Phaethon aethereus; assembly: GCF_964289735.1. Classification (NCBI taxonomy): domain Eukaryota; kingdom Metazoa; phylum Chordata; class Aves; order Phaethontiformes; family Phaethontidae; genus Phaethon; species Phaethon aethereus. The sequence goes on from NC_138575.1 coordinate 76,926,808, forward strand.
TCATTGTTTGCTAAACGTCTGTTGGGTTATGTGCATTTTAATGTATGTGGGGATCCTGGTTGTCTAGAATAGTTGGCATTTTTCTGTCCTCGCTGCTTGGTTCTTTAAATACTGGTATAATTTTTGTAGCAAGTAATCTAGTGTTTGAAAACAAAGTGGGTTTTTTGGTGGGGCTTTTTTTTTTTTTTTAGATTTTCTGCAGTCTCAGTTGTGCTTACAACAAGGATTTATTGTTTCTGTTTCATGCACATGCTGTAAGGAAAGGAAATAATCAAAATAAAGAAAACCTTAAATATGCGGATGCTTGCATTTACAAATAGATTTGGGAAAGCAATGAACCATAGGCTTTCATGATTTATTGTGAAAGAAACCCCCTTCCCTGGTTTCTTTTGTTACCCATGTTTGTACCTATTCTTCTAATGGACTTTGAAGAAACAGGTTTTTTTCTTTTTTTTAAAAAGATAAAAGCATCTTAACTTTTGTGGAATAGGTCCGCACTAAGGTTAGCTGCTTAATAGCTTTTTTCACTTGAGTGTAAACACTATTGTTGGTATACTTGCACATTATAAAAAACAAATTCTAAATTGGGCAGTTCACATCAAGTAAGAATCAAATTCATTGTAAGATGAAATAATTTGGTGGGTGATTGTGGGAAGTGAACCATTCTGAATACTCTGTTGAAAAGTCCCTGTTTGGACTCCAGGGCCAGCTGAAACCGTGGAAGTTTTGCAGCCGACTTGATGGGAATCAGCATTTTACAATAATATGAACCAAAAACTTACAAGAAAACAGCTACCCTCTATTCTTTCAGCAATATATGATTGGAGAGGTTGTTTTTTGTTTGTTTGTTTTTTTTTCAGTAATGAACTATGTTATATGAGACTCTTGATTTCTGTCAGCGACCTGATTTGAGCCTGAAAGTGACTGGGAAAACAGGGTAGCCTTTTAAGAGCTTGTGTAGTATCTTTTCATTAGCTAGTTACAGTCATACTTTTTAATACACTAATAGGTTTGGCCAAGTATTTAGTGTTTGAAATCTGTTAAGTAAATGTGTTATTTAATTGGTAAGTTGTGATTCGTGACTACTTCTGAGTGGTGAAAATAAGTAAAAATAGATGCAGAAAGTAATCAATTGTATGTGTTAATGTTTGATTTAAATTTCTATAATTCAGGATATTGTAATTTTTCCTTCCATAATTTTTTGATACCAAAACCAAATCCAATGTTCTTAAGTTAACCTATAAGAGTTTATTCTCTATAGTGCTGTTCATAAAACGGTTTCATTACTGAAGTCTCCATATCTTGCTCATGAATTAAACATGCTTATAAAATTTGTGGGGAAAAAAAAAAAGAATTGTTTTAGACAGTGCATTTCTACTGTTTTCACAGCTTAACTCCAATGAAAATTGTTGCCTCAGCTTTCAATGAGACATACTGTGGTCTATGATCTGGATGCCAGACTTGCTGTAACTAGTCTGAAGATGCTTTTCATGGCCTATTTTAAAGCTCTAAAATAAATAAAAAGAATAGCTAATACAACTCTCACTCCTGTTTAGAAAATATGGTTCTTTGTTTTATAGGTGTTCAGATCTGCAGGACCTGTAAAGTGATGCATATCACAGCATCTGTAACTTCCTCATACAGTACTGTATATGTGTAGGATATAGATATAGTTTTCTCATTCTTCAGTGAAAATCTGCAGTAAGAATTTGTTAAAATAATTTTAGAAAATAACTCCATAGCAAAATGAAGACATTTACATGACAGTTACTTGAAATTATTTGACTTGGTAGCAATCCTGTGTGTGTGCTGCATGTATAAATAGATAGATCTGTAATTGCTTAGGTAATCAGAGACATATCTTAAAAAAAAATTAGCATGTCGATTGTGACAAAACTTAAGAATCCAACTTGATCCCTCGAGTAGTACCTCAGTTTAGAAAATTTAGGTTGTTTGTGTGCCTAGACTTGTGTGTGTGTGTGTGTGAGTGTGTATCTCTGCTTCTTTGTATGGCTGCACTCTTAAGGACTTTAGACTGAGACCCTGAAATCAAGTAAGTACTCAGAGACTGTGTGCACACGAGCATTTTGGTTCAGAGCTGTAGCATTGGTTTGAATTGAATCCCATCATCCCCGCTTACTGCTCATTGGTTTGGTTTGCAGAGGAGTTTTGGTATAAATGAACTATAATGTAGCAAGGTTAGTGCTATTCCAGGCACTTGCAGATGAGTTTTGGTATAAATGAACTATAGTGTAGCAAGGTTAGTGCTACTCCAGGCACATGCCAAACATACTCCAACTCCAAACATAAGGGACTGAACCAGTAGTTTGTTCTCAGTCACCTTTAAAACACATGCATTGTAAGGTTTTTTGGCCCAGTGAACCAGACTAAGCGTGATCTAAGCTCCCTGAACTACTCACAAATTAGAAGCAGGGGCTTCTGCACCAGCTGCTTCTCTCTGCTGACCTGTTGCTGTTACGCCATTGTATTTGCTACTAGACATAGCCTAATAGCTTCTGCGAGTAGATTTCAATTTTAAAAACTCATCTGGTTAGACTAAAGAACTCTTATGTGCCACTTGAGCTACAGTCACTCCTAACATAATTTTGACTTCTTTAAACTTGTCAAAGCTTGACAAAAAAAAAAAAAAAAAGCTAGGGTTTTTGTGCATGCCAGGAACATACATTTGGAAAATACACATTTTAATAGGCTGTGGCATCTCTGGTCTTAGAAATTTCAATTCAAAGCAGCTTCTTTCTTTTCCTTTCCTTCTGGAAGAAAGTGTTTCAAAATAGCATTGTCTTGTTCTTAGAAAGGTTGTGCCAGTGTTGCCACATTGTTAACTTAAGCAGCTGAAGAGCTGCAATGCTTCTCCAAGTCTGGTGTGTATATTTATTCATGGACTATGAAGAGTGCCACCCATAAGTTTTATAAATGTACTTATTCGTTGACATTTTATTTCAAGCATATTTTACTGTAATATCTTGATAGATGGATTTAGATGTTCTTTTTTAAACTGGCTAAATGGGGGCTGACAGCTTTATTTTACCTGATCTAGCTGAAGATGTCCCTGCTCATTGCAGGGGGATTGGACTAGATGGTCTTTAACTGTCCCTTCCAACCCAAACTATTCTATGAGTCTATGATTCTATGACTTGTGTTATTCTGCTGAATTTTGGAGTGCTTATGTGTATCTTTTATGATTTCCTTTTGATGATTCCAAAAAGTCAAAATAATGTTTTAGTAATAAAGTATTATTTTAGGAAAGCCTTTGAGGAGTAAACCTAGCCAGAAAAGCTAACCTTTCATAGGGGGGTGAGTGTGTCATGAGATGGTAGTGCATAGTTAAAGCAATAATTTTGAAAGACTGTCTTGGGCTTAAACTTGTTGTGTGTGACACAAACAGGTACTGTCTGTGGTGGTTATATTTTAAGAATTGTATGGTAGTTCTGTAGCCACATTAGGTGGGATTCATCTCACTTATCTTTAGATGCCTACAGAGTAGATATCCAAGTCTGAGCTAGTTCCTCTGGTCTTTGTGTAATTACTGAATAGAGGTAGGCACTCTTGGACTGTATTTCATCGAACCAACTGTAGGAATCTATTTTAGATTGAGATGAATCACCCTAGAAATGTTGTATTTCATCTAGCCAACTGTAGGAATCTATTTTAGGTTGAGATGAATCACCTTAGAAATGTCGTCTTCCCTCCGAGAGGGACTAGAATGGCTAATTCAGATGTGGACATCTTTATTTGTTCAGATGAGTCTCACTTTTTGTGGCTGGTGGAGTGTGGCCATAAGCCTTTTCTAATAGATTGTGTTTGTTTAGGAACTGAAAACCTTAAAATTGCTAGTGGACAAAACAGCTCAGGAATGTGACGTGTTTAGAAAACTGGGAATGAGCTATTTTGCATATGGTGTGTTTGTAATGTTTGGATGGTCTTTGCTTTTTTGCAGAGAGAATGAGTGGGATTTTTTTCAGGATTACTTTCATATGTCCTGATATGCATAATACACTTTTAAAATATTTTTAATTTTTAATGTAGGTAAGCATGTATGGTTAATACTGAGCACCAAACATAGATCATAAATAGACATATGTATTTGAGGAACTATTCACTTACCATTAGAATTTGGTTATCAGTATGCCAGGGGATTAGCAAAACTTTGTAATGAACAGTAGTATTTTTTTTTTAAAGTGTCATTTCTCAGTTGGAATTTTATTTGACTTGCAAACCAGACTAGTGTAAGTAATAGCCTTTAGGGTGATAAAACAAAATATCTCCAGTTGAATTAAACTGTTTCTACTCATTTAAAAATTGACTAAGGTTTCAGTTTTCCAGGAAAACAGACTTATAATGAAGATTGGTCTTTCTGTATATTATTTTTCATTGAGCAAGAGCACTATGAAATTGGGAAACATTTTGTTTTGCTTCATATGTTCTTAGGGGTGTTTGTTTTTTATGTTAATGGTATGAAAATGTTCACAGAAATTGAAAATACAAGAAATTCAGCCAGCTGCACACATAAAAGGTGAGAATCCAGCTTTTTTCTTGCATAGAAGCACACCGTTGTTATTGGTGTGCATTCTAGCTCACTTTTGTGAACCCAAAGATTGTTAAATTCTTTATCTAACTCTCCCAAAGTGGCATAACTGGAGAAGTGAAGAAATCTTTCATCACAGACTACATGAGGTTTAGACACTCCTCAGAGAGAGAATTATCACCTTGGAATCACCTAGTATCATAATGATAGCTATTATAAAGTCCTAAGAGATTATTTTAAAGCGTTTTTACAGACTTCTCAAAGCTGACTTAGCTTTATGAACTGTTTCTGTCTGCTTCTTGTTCAGTGAGTAGTAGGTATTAAAAAGACTTGCTCTTTTCTGTTAGATTGCAAATAATTACTTTTCTGCTAAGTTTGGTGGTTCTGAAGCTTTAAATTTATTTCTCTGGGGTTTTTTGCATTGTTTTTGTTTTGTGTTTGGGTTTTTTTTTGGGGGAGAATCTTAAAGGAAAAATATATATATAAAGAACATACGCTGCATGCTGTACATGTCAGGGATCAATACAGATTCTTAACCGTATATTTTTGTCTAAGATCAACCAGCTATCTTACTGACATTTAGTTAGATGGCATTTAATATGGCATGTAGTTTGTCACAGTCATAGTATTTAGGATTCAATTTATCACCTAAAAATTGTAGTGTAGAGGTGCTTAACAGGTCATTTTTGCTGGTAATCTAAACTTTGGTTTTCTTAGTTAAGAAAAAGAGAAAAGGGTGTTAGGAAACGTAGAGGAGATAAGTGCAGTATTCAGAATTTGTGTCCTGAGCGTGCGGAAAAAATAGTAGTTATTCTGATAATATGAAGGACAAATTGGAAAAACTGTAAATGATGCATTTCATTTTGTTTCTTTAAAGGGCAATGGTTTAGAAAGCAGGCTGGCCATCTGTGTGCAAAGGAGTATTTAGGTCAGTGGGTCTGTTCTGTCCTGCTTTGTTCCAGGACGAAAGGATCTGTTGTGCTGAAGGCATTCTTGTCTTTCATACATGTAGGTTTCTGTTTAGTAAGTACTACTCCATGAATATTCATGAACTATGATCATACTTCAATAACCTAATCTAGTAATTGTAGGCTGCTATGACCTAAGTGAACTAAGACTACTCTTTATAAATAGTTGCTTTGGAATTGTTGGGAGGTTTTTTGGTTTGTTTTATAATTGCATGAGTAGAAATATAAAATGAGACTACTATGAAGTGATGATTAATCATTAAAATATTTCAAACATCTTCCATTTGTGTCCTTGTAGTATTTATGATGTAATTTCTTTTAATATATTTTTAATATCCCTAACTTCAAGATGTTGTGTATTTGAAGTAACCATATATTCTTTGCATTGCAGATGCCCAAAAGCTGTTACTTACTTGTCAAGTATTTATTGATTCTTAGAGTTTCCACCTAGTTTTTTCTTTTTTTTTTTTTTTTGTTTTTGTTTTTGTTTGGAACTTCCTGCGTGACTTAAGGAGTTAAAGAGCTTTCTAAAATAAAACGGGCTGATTCTGTGTAGTCTGACTTTGTAGAGAGAGGATTAGTGAAGACGAGGCAAGCTGTTGTTGAAGTATTAGCCTATTTTCATTTAACTCTCCAGAGTCATATTCTAACAGAAAATGAGAACCTAGAAGGTAATTTTTCTGGTGCAAGATGTGCTTACACCCAAGAGGAAAAAAACATACACAGTGTATCATTCTTTTTTTCATATTTTTACCTCTCATTTACAGACAGCGCAGATGCTAAAAAAAGAAAGCTCACAATAAACCGTCCAGGTTTTCTTCCTGCCGGATTTTGAACGTACTGAAGAGCAGTACGCAGGTTTTGCCTCCTGCTAAAAGCAGGAGAAGCTCACTTCCTTAAATGACCTCTATCAATCCCTCATCTGTCCTCTCATGTAGTTACTTCATTACTGTTTCTAGATGTATCACATAAGATACTTTCCTCACTAGCACATGAAGCCTAAAGCAGTGACTAGATTTGCTGAAACAGTTAATTCTGATTCTTTACCTAAATATCAACTGGGTGATTCTTTGTGGTAGCTTTGCCTTGAGATATGAAAGAAGTGTACTAGTGCTTCGATTCCTTGAGACTGTTTTCCTTTCCCAGTAGGTCACTAGAATTATTTTGGCTTGTGATTTCTCTTCTGTCCCTCCCAGAAACAAAGCAGTTTTCCTTGAGAGGAGAATTGTGAAGGGAACTGTGAGGTAGAACTTGTCAAGCTTTCAAGACTCTTTTGACTTACCTGACTGACATTATGTGTAATTGTAGATTTTACATCAGAAACATAATTATGTCAGACTTTCATTTTTTTGGATGTCCAGCTTGTTTAAAAAACATAGTTCACTACATATTTTCTTAAGTTTAATTTAGTGTTAGTCACGGTATTTTGATCTGCTAACTAATGCCACATCTTGTGATACTGCAGCAGGCTGTTTGAGGTACTGAGGGATTTAAGTGTAGTCTGATAAAACTGTGTAAGGAAGAGAATAGAGGTATTTTATATTGCATTGATGTGTTGATTGGGTTGATGAGATTGTTACAGGACTGTGGGAGGACAATGTACTCTTTTCTGTACTTACGTTGTAGCAGTGCAACCTTTATGTTTTTTGTGTCAGAGGTGTAGAAGCCATCCATGGACATTTCCCCCCACCCCCCAAATGAAAATCAGAATGGATACACAATAGCTCTTATGGACGCTGAGCTTTTTTTCTTGTTCACAGATAACTTCTCAATAGACGGAAACCCATGCATTGCTTCTGGAGTCCCCAGCCTTATGAATCCAATAACTAAGCCTGCTACCACCACCTCTTTCAATGCTTCTGTGGCTGAGATACCAAGGAAGCGCAAAGGAAGTGATTCAGATAACCAGTAAGTAAATCAATTCTGTATGTGTCTCAACATAAATTTGAGGCATTCATCTGTTATTTATGCAACATTGTGACTGTCTCATCCTCCTTCCTTTATCTATTATCATTATTTATTACCATCTCTTCCAAATACATTCTTTGACAGTCCTGAGTTATTAAAAATAGAAAAATAATCCTTGAATCTAAAGGATATATGTCGGATTCTGTAATGCCATTTCCTGACCTGAAGTGTCTGGGTAATCAATAGCATTTCCCTGAAGTTTGGATCTTTCTCTGATTTCATAAAACTTCTGTCATAAGAAAATTTATGTCCAAGTTGAAATACTAATTGAAAAATTATTGCTTTATAAGAACTCATAATTACTTTCTAAAAACTTATGTTCATGCTGAAAGTAACTAATCAAGTGAGATTTCCACTAAAATTTTTCCGTGACTTTTTCATTGGGTATATCAAGTCACCTTTTTGTGCTTCGAACTATATTTTGCTTACTTTGTTACATGTTTCTGCAGGGATACAGTTGAAGTTGATGGTGATCCTCAGAAAAGGTACTTTTTATAAATTAATCCATTTCTGTTTTCAGAACATCTCACATTTTCCTGTTTGGCTAGATGAGCTGTGTGGTTTGCCTTAAGGAATGCTCTGTCTTTGTACAGCACAAGGTGATAAACATATAGCTAATTAACAGGATGGATAGGTCCATCCAATTTTAAGGTTTTCTGATATTTCTTTCTAAGAAGACACCCTGACTTGCTTATAACTTAACTTCAATAGTAACAAGTCTGGTAAAGATAAGAATGGGGACGAATGAAAAGTAATAGTCAAATAAGGAGACTAGGGAGGTGAAGGAAAAGCCTCATACTCTTCTAGGACTGGTGCATGTAAACATTTTTGTTTGTTTTAACCTTGTCAAGTGCTTTTTAGACTAGAACTACCACAACTATGTTAGAATAATGCTATTACAAGGTGACAAACCAGAGTTAAGATTGGCTGTGCAGCATAAGTACACCTTCGTTTATGTATGTTATGGTATTGTTATTAATTACATGATTACTTTGTTGTGATTTCTTTTTCTGCACCTGGATACCTTATTTAGAAAATATATTTGTTTATATGTAGCTGTGCAGTATTCTTTTTTATAAAATAGAATAGACTGTTTCAGTTGGAAGGGAACTACAACTATCATCTAGTCCAACTGCCTGACCACTTCAGGGCTGACCAAAAGTTAAAGCATGTTGCTAAGGGCATTACCCAAATGCCTCTTAAACACTGACAGGCAGGGGGCATTGACTGCCTCTCTAGGAAGCCTGTTCCAGTGTTTGACCACCGTCTCGGTGAAGAAATGCTTCCTAATGTCCAGTCTAAACCTCCCCTGGTGCAGCTTTAAACCATTCCCACGAGACCTATCACTGGATACCAGGGAGACGAGATCAGCAGCTCCCGCTCCACGTCCCCTTCTCAGGAAGCTATAGAGAGCCATGAGGTCACCCCTCAGCCTCCTTTTCTCCAAACTAGACAAATGCAGAATCCTTAGCTGCTCCTCATAGACCATTCCTTCCAGCCTTGTCACCAGCTTTGTTACCCTCCTCTGGATGTATTCGAGGACCTTAATGTCCTTCTTAAATTGTGTGGCCCAGGACTGCACACAGTATTCAGCGTGAGGCTGCAACAACACTGAATACAGTGGGACAATCACTTCTTTTGACCAGCTGGTTAGGAGAGTTAGTTAATAGGCGACATGCTGCGTTGTAGTTGGTCTGGCTCCCCCTTTACCTCTTCTCTTACGGTCACACAATGTAACTTCCATTGGAGTTCATAGTATATGCATGTTTCTGGTAAAAGTTTCTTTTAAAATTAAAGAAAATATTAGTTATTGCTAACTTGTCTAAATCTGAAACAGTTTCACTGAAGAAAAGTCCTAGGGTCTTGTGAGCCCAATCTACTCCTGTGTTTGGGTTTATCTGACCATCTAGACTATTCCTGGGTCCCAGTGAAATCCTAGGTTGAAGAGCTAGATCTCCGAATCATGTGTTAATTTGGCTCCGGCTGCTGCATCCTTGCCAGGGTCAGTACTTAGTTATAGGTGGAAGCAGCTTTTGAGGCCTTTTCCTAAAGCTGTAATCTCCAATTGTCCTTCTACTTCCATTTCCTCATAGGAAACAGCTGCTGACTGGTTGGCCTGTCTCCTTATAATCCTTCTGGTACAACATACGCCTCTTCTAAAATGGTCATAGGCTAGCAGGTCTCACCTATGGAATGGAGGTTAGAGTACTGCTTGAGATGTTTCCACTGCTGAATTAAAAAAAGCCAAAGAACTGCTGTAGAAAGATTAAAAATATTTGTATCGCTTTTCTTTTAAAGAACATAGTAGCTCGTATTTGTATGGGAACTGCCTCTCTGCAAGTACCAAATTGCTCATACTGAGTTGGCAAGATACCTATCAAGCATAAGAATGCTGAAATTCTTAATAAATAGTGGACAAAAAAAGATCATTGCCCTTGTTTGAATCATCCTTTATATTTTCCTGCTGCCAAGTATTTGTCATTATACAGGCACTATGATAGTCTTTCATTTACAATTTTATTACATAGACTTTCCAGTCATTGCTGTATGGTATGGGAAAACACTTAATTTTTACTTTTTCTGACCATGAGCAATTAAAGTGTATTTTAGGCCCAGTCTAGGCTAGGGTTGCTTTTTTCATCTTTTGACAATAAAATCTTGGAAATAAAAGCATGAATAGATGATGTCTTTTGAAGATTTTTAAATAAATAAAAACCAGTGAAGCCTGGACTTAAGTTATTTGAATGTTCCATTAATTTTGTTTTCTCCAGGGTAGTAATAGCCCCGTAATTATGATATATCCCCATAATATGTTCACATAAATATGAATATTGGAAGTTATGCTTTGATCTCTTTCTATTATGCATCACTTGCTAGATCATTTTTGTAGGTTTGCTTTTGTTAGTCATAGTAAATTTGTAGCATTTTCTATATTTTCTTGAATTCAGGGGAGGAAAGAAGTGCCTAGTATTAAATATGCAATGTAAAACTGTATCTTGTTTTCTCTAGGAGTGAAGATGAAGAACATGTTAAAATAAAAGATTTCAGGTACTAATTTACAATAAAAGTACATTTTGCTAGTAAATACTAGGATTCACAATAGTAAAATATGAGTTTGGTAGTAATGTTCATTAAAACTGTCAAATATTTAACAGTGAACTTTCCTTTTTCCCCCTAAATGCATAGTAATTTTTAGAGCCACCCTGAGGATTTTGTTTTCTACTAATTTTATGAAAGTTGTGTTGCAAAATATTTCACAGAATCACTAAGGTTGGAAAGGACCTTCAAGATCATCAAGTCCAACCATTAACCCAGCGCCACCATGTCCCCTAAACCATGTCCTGAAGCACCACATCCACACGTTTTTTGAACACTTCCAGAGATGGTGACTCCACCACCTCCCTGGGCAGACTGTTCCAATGCTTGACGGTGAAGAAATTTTTCCTAATATCCAGCCTAAACCTCCCCTGGCACAACTTGAGGCCATTTCCTCTCATCCTATCACTAGTTACTTGGGAGAAGAGACCAACACCCACCTCACCACAACCCCCTTTCAGGTAGTTGTATGGAGTGATAAGGTCTCCCCTCAGCCTCCTCTTCTCCAGACTGAACAACACCAGTCCCCTCAGCCGCTCCCCATAAGACTTGTGCTCCAGACCCCTCAGCAGCTTCGTTGCCCTTCTCTGGACATGCTCGAGCACCTCAGCATACTTCTTGTAGTGAGGGGCCCAAAACTGAACACAGTACTCAAGGTGCAGCCTCACCAGTGCCGAGTACAGGGACACCATCACTTCCCTGCTCCTGCTGGCCACACTATTTCTGATACAGGCCAGGATGCTGTTGGCCACCTGGGCACCCTGCTGGGTCATGTTCAGCCAGCTGTCAACCAGCACCCCCAGATCCCTTTCCGCCGGGCTGCTCTCTAGCCACTCCTCCCCAAGCCTGTAGCGTTGCATGGGGTTGTTGTGGCCGGAGTGCAGGACCCAGCACTTGGCCTTATACACTTATACACTGGCCCGGCACTTAAACCTCATACAGTTGACCTCGGTCCATCTCGTATGGTTTAGCAAAAACCTGAGGTTGAAATACGCAACGTGAGAATGAAATGCAGTACACTCAAGTCGTGCATAAAGGGAGGAGCTGATCCTCAGTGTGTACGAATTTGAGAATTGTTTTGTCTAGATTTGTCTACACTTGGAGGTATTTAAAATTTATCCCACATGAAAATGGATTCAGCTAAAGCATGAAAAAGAATTCTTGTTCTGGAACAAGTTTTTGTGTAGGGAATTATTGAAGGTTTGCAATTGCAATGTGAATTCACATCTTACCTGAATTCAAACAGAAATTCACATAAAGCACTTGTAAGATTTGAAATGCTGTGTGACTGAATGAAGTCATGATTCATCCATATACTTTAAATTACAGACAAGCCACTTAGTAAAACTAGAACTGTTTTATGAAGTTGTTGTAAAAGTGTCTTTCATTGCTCATGTGAGCAGAGATGCCAAAGCAGAAATACATAATCCACTCCGCTGTTCAAAAGTGTTATTTATACAGAACGCTGTCTAATAATTATGAAGTGTTCTTGTAATTTAAATTAAATGGAAGAAATTAAAGTGTTCCAAAATATATTTACAGGTTTTTTGTTTAACTCCAAAATGCTTTTTTCTTTACTGAGTATCCCAGATTGCTATACAAGATTCTGTTCTGTACATTGCTTTAGTAACTTTCATGTTGTATTGTTAATTTTTTCCCCTTAAGTTTTGGTTCATTAGTTGGAGGGAAAAAAATCGTTAGAAGCCACTTTGAAGGTTTGCTCAACAGTCATCTCCCTGCAGCGTTTCTTTCTGCAAGCGTATTGGAGAACTTGCTTTTTTCCCTTCCACTTTGTAACTGGGGAATATAACAGAAGGCTTTTTGAATCGCCTAATCATCACCTGAATTTCTGCATCTACCTGTTCATGTTTCTATAACTTCTTATTGACTCTTAGAGATGTGGAAGACTTGTTCTCTTTTCCCAAATGTTTGTATCTGTCTTCCTGAGGTTCACGGTTCAAGGAGCATACACAATATGCTACTTGACTGCCCCTACTGACATGAAGGGAATGGGTGAACCTGTAGAGTTGAGAATGACTGATTAGAGCCTTTTTTTAAATTTAATTTTGAGAGAGAAAAGCTAATTGCTTGGATGAATGACACAGAATTATTTCTGTGTAGACAGGATTTATTTTTGGGAAAAATAATAAAAATAATAGAAGACTAGGTCTTTAAAACTGTAGTTTGTTCTTTTTCAACAGGCAAGATGTAGTTAACTTGATTACCTTTAATGCTTTCTGTCACAGTATGCCAAAGAGGAAGAGTTTGGGGAGATCAGTTACCCAAAACATCTTGTCCTTCAGTTTGGTTAACTACCACTGTGTCTGGTCTCAGTCAGAAAGGAAAATAGTCTTCATTTTAATTGAGCGTCTAGCTTATCTTCTGGGTAAGGAGGGAATAGAATGAATTAAATTTTTCTTGATCTGCTAGAGGATGTTAGAGGGGATGAGATCAGCCAGAAAAGCTAACATACTCCACTAGAAAGAATTAAAGAAAAAGGGACCTGAAATAGAAACGTATTTGTGATGTGCACTGTCATGTGTCTCAGAAGGGGCTTTCTGATGAAAACTGTCCAAGAAGAGAAGCTGTCTTTCTGTGGTTGAGTTCTTGGACAGAGGCTTACCAAGAGATGAAACCTGAGACACAAGGTAGGGACAGAGGCTGTAACCTTTTAAACCACCTTATCAGGTGAATGAAGGGGAAAGCTTTCTGAAATAGATCTCGTGAAATTGGATGAGGCGTAGATTTTTCTTTCATTCTTCACAACATTTCTTATAAGCACATATAAATGTGTTGTCTGTTGCTTGTGCTGTGCTATGAATAAATGCTTGTGTCTGTGTCTATCTTCAATGTGCGTAATTTTTAAGGTAATGAGATAACAGGAAGACATGGATCATCTCAGATTGTTGTGAGTTTGCATAAAATGGAGTTCAGAAATGCTTTAGCAAGTGCTTAGAGCATTCTTTGTGGTTTGTTTTTTTTTTTTTTTAAAAAAAGTCAGAATGAATACTGCATCTTAGTTACACAGGCCAGGTAGAGAGAGGGCCAGGGAGCAGAGATGTCTTCCAGTGATTAGTAATAACATCAGAAGTTCTGTGGTATACAGCAGGGTGTCAAGGTATTCAATTGGATGTCAAGGGTCACAAAAAGAATTTAACTTTTTTAAGTCTTCACAGCCTCTTGTCCTGCCACATATAATGAAGTTGTTATTTGAGAAATTTTTTCCTCTCAATATTTCACATTATTATTGTGACCATTTCGGATTTGTTCAAGTGAATTCAATTCAACTGTCAAATACAAGTAGCGATGAAAAACTTTCAGTGCAGTTGTACTTCTTGTGAAATGTTCCATTCCCAAAATTGAATTGATGAATATTACGGGGAAAATAATGTCTTTTACATCTTAAAATAATTTTTCTTCTTAGAGAGGCTCACAGTCAAACAGAGAAACGAAGAAGAGACAAAATGAATAATTTGATAGAGGAATTGTCTGCTATGATACCTCAGTGCAATCCCATGGCACGAAAGCTAGACAAGCTTACAGTGTTACGGATGGCTGTGCAACACTTAAAATCTCTAAAAGGTGGGTTTTAGGAAACCAGTCCTGAAAGTCCTTGTTCTATCAGGATTTACATTGTGTATCTTCTTTGATGTTAAATAAATCAAAGGTCATTTGTTTTACATTTCCTTGCTGAATTCAATTCTGAGTCTGTTTTTCATTTAAATTTATGTTAGTAGTTTCCAGAACTTCATTTCTTCTTTTTGCTTAGTATAGCAGAAAAAAAGCCACCCTTCTGTGTCTGACATTTTCTATCTGCTAACAGTATGCCTTGCAATCGAGTCACTCCTTGATTCTTTTTAAAAATTACAGTGATCAAGCAAGTCTGTCATTATTTTCCAGCCCCCAAATTAAATGTGTTCTGTGATCTCTCCACTTTCCATCATACTTTCTGTAACCGTAACATCTGTGGTGCTGTACCAATGCCAACAGCTGTACTGCTAATAGAGAAGCAAATGGTCTTCATACTCCTTTTTATTATTCCCATGTTTGTGATTGCATCAATGCTTTGCATCTGTATTGGAATTTCATGTTTATCTGTTGACTTGGAAATGTACAACATCATGGAAAAAGACCATTAAAAATATGCTTACCTGAAGAAACTGGTGTAAGTAGTTGCACTGGTATGGAGCACAGAGAACTTTTTTCAGTGATAGGTTAAGTCTTTTACAGTGTAACTTCATAAAACCAAAACCAGTTGCGTAAAACTAAAAGAAAAATTAAGTTTGGACATAATAATCTTTCAAACTTTTTTTTTTTGCCTGCAAGAACAACAGTTAAAGGAATGTTTCAAGACAAAACATACTTTAACAGAATGGTTGATGACTTGGACTACATTAAAGTCTTAAACACCATGATATGTTAGAGAGTACCAAGAAAAAGAGTTAAAAAAAGTTTATATCCTCAGTCAGCCAGCAAAGTTAATCATGGATCTCAGTGAAAGGGTTAGTTTCCGGGATCAAACCAGGATATATTCTTTCCTCTCCTTTTGCTATTGCTAGATTTGGAGACTTTTTTTTTCCTCCCCACAATAACTTATATCCAAATATAAGTTGCATATTGCATGGTCTATCAGCAGCACACAAGAGTTCAGATTTTTTTGGCAGCACTGGTTCAGAGTAATAATTTGGTCAACTGTAAGCAAAGATCAAAGACTATCAACATTGCAAAAAAAATTGATTATGAATAAACATATCTTAGAAGAACCACATTAGTCTTAAGTCAAAGGAGTATAGGAAATGAATTATGCTACTGACTTGACAGTAATAGAATCATAGAATAATGCATGTTGGAAAGGATTTATAGAGGCCCATTGACCCAAGCAGGCTGAGAATTTTGCATAAAGAAATAATATGACAAATTAGCAGGGCAGTAATTGCACTTGCAGTTTAAGCAAGCATCTACAAGAAATCTTCAGGTACAACTTTTGTATTTTAACAATAGCATATGAAAACTGGACTCCATTCAGCACAGTTGTTATATGTACCTTCAGAACAAATGCTTTAATAAAATACAAGATCCTCTGGAATTATAGTGGATGCTGAAATTTGCTGGAAAGTTGAACTGCTGTTTACCTAAAAAAAAAAATCTAGGACAAGTTATAGAAATGCTTGTAATAGCTAAGAATTGTTTTAGAGTACTTGCCACGGGTGCTAGAACAGTAAATGTAGTGCATCAGTCTCGTTACATTTAGTGAGACATTCAATTTAATAACAATTGAGTGTTTTTTTGATTGTTGGATATGTAATACTAATGAAGCTTTATTCATGGCAATTGATAACATTCGAATTATTCAGACTCTGAAATAGGCCTGCAAAATGTTTCTAGCAAATTGAGTTCTCATAATACAATTTCTCTAGCAGTACATTAAAGATATACTGAACAGAAGTTTCCTTGTTTTATGCTAAATAAAGGGCAAGGAAAAACTGGTTGCGTGCCCATATTTATTACCAACATATGTTTATGAGTTTGGTTATTTTTAATATTTTTAGATTTTTTAATATTTTCTTATTCAGCTGTTGTGGTTGCAAGGAAAATTTATAAAATACAAAACAAGTATAACTCTGTTAAAAGTAAACTTTTTACATGATGTCTACAAACTTATTTTCTAGGTTCCACTAGCTCCTATACAGAAGTCCGATATAAACCTTCATTTCTAAAGGATGATGAGCTCCGACAGTTAATCCTTAGGGTAAGTGTAAGGAAATTCTCAGTTAAATGATGTCCTTACTAAAGCTTGCCATTAACTTGAGCTTTTAGCTGGAGAGTGCTTTTTTTCCCATCTTTTTCTTCAAGCAAGTGCTTTGGTATGCTTGTTAAGTACTGGTTTGTAAATGCTGTACGCTATACGGGCTTTCTCATAAAGGGGTACAGAAGGTGGTTTGTGAGCATGGCAGACAGCAGCCCTTGAAGGGATAATAAATCTGTATACCATCTGCATATTTAGTACATAAAATTTTTATGTTGATATTGAAATCTGCATGCAAGTATAGAGAATGGTTTTAATTATGCATAAATATACTTCCAATTGTTTGCTCTCCTTCATTTAAATTTTTAAAGATGTAATTTGAAAAAGATGCAGAAATAATACCTGAAAGAAAATCTTTCTTCTTGTTTTTGCACTTTGTCGTATACCCGCACCCCTTTACCCTTTCTCATGTGCAACTATTTTCTTTTTCCTTTGCTGCAATAACAGACTTTGCCAAGATCTGTAAGATGACTCCAAAGTTAAACTGTTTTGCAGCTGGCCACCTCTTTTCCCAAAGCTGTATTTAAGAAACTTTAGCTGTCAGTAGCCGAAGGCCTGATTTGGTCCTTGCAATCTTACTTTTTGGTGTGATTTATAACTTATTTAATTTAAAAAATCAGGTTTAAAAGTGTGCTTCCTTGCAGTCACCAGTATTCATTGTATATTGTATGTTTTTAAAGACAGTATCTTTATATTTTCAGGCTGCAGATGGATTCCTATTTGTGGTTGGATGCAATAGAGGAAAAATTCTGTTTGTCTCAGAATCAGTTTGCAAAATACTTAATTATGATCAGGTAGTTATAACTGAGTTTCTTCATTTGCTTTTACTTTGCATGTCCTTAGAAATTTTTACACTTTTCCATTTTATTGTATATTACTAAAAAACAGTCCTTGTGTATACTTTATTGGAATTTCTTTGATTTAACCTCCATCAGAGTAACACTGAATATCCTGGAACAAAATATTTGCTAGTACAGTCAGTGTTCCTGACCCGAGTAATAGCACCAGATTTCAATTGATCATCCCTTAAGAAAACTACTAGTCTGAGAGGACGGGATAATTTGAAGATGTCCTAATTTCAGTTTCTAAGAGATTTTCTTGTAAATGGTGAAGTGATTTTTTGGGGGGGGGTTTAGGCTGAAGAAAATTGGTAGTTCAGCAGTGGAAGTTAATTAAAGCTTTCCTTGGTAATGCCTTTATGCTTGGGTGCACTGCATAACACCTCATGCACAATAATTATCCATGTATATACTCTTAACTTGAAGGAAACTGATATAGCGTGAGTTAGATTAGCCTGTAGAACAAGAGAAATATAAGTACCTTCTATTAGTTGACATTTAACATCATGGACAATTACCACACATAATCAAGGCATGATAACTTGTTCGTGTATCTATGCCTTCTGTTCCAAAAACAGAGGCTAAACCAGTTAGTGCTTCCATCTGTCTACTCCTATAACTTTGAAACTGTGCTATGTTAGTTTTCTTCAAAATGGAGGGGTAACCAATCTGGACTCTGTTTTATAGATTTGGTTTTTTACTTTCTATTTTAAAAAAAACAAACAAACAACCCATATCTCTTTAAAGTGAAATGAATCATCTTATGGGAACAAGCATAAAGCAGATTTTCTTTTTTTTTTTTTTTTTTTTTGGATTTACTCAAGGACTAAAAAGTACATTTTGGAGTCTCTCATATCAGGCATACCTACTTCCAGACCCATAAGATCTTCGCTGTTCCAGTTAAAGAGGTTCGGAGAGCATGACTGACTTAACCCATTAATTTATTAGCTTATTTGGGAAACATTCTAGGTTATGAATCCCATCCTGCAGCCTGATCTGTTACACCTATATATTTTGACAAGGCTGCTATTAGCCTTTCTCGGTAGCACTCAGCATTTTCCCTTTGCGTTAGGGTTAGATGGAGACTGGGCAAATGAAAGAGGCTCTATGTTTATCCTGCCTTCTTAGAAGCTTTTCATTGAACCCATTTCTGACTCTGGCTTATTGGAAAAGTGCTCGCCTTTATGTATGCAGCAATCACATAGCAAGTGGTGTGGGTCCAAAATGAAAATTTGAATCTAGAATACTGCTTGGTAACACAACTCCTTTTTACCCATTGATTTGACCTGCTATGGTGAAGGTAAGCAAGCAAAAAACCCAAACTGGCCCACATCTGTGAGAATTCCTTCCTGTTTCAAAAGACAAGTAGTGCAGCAGACCAGTTACTTTAGATCAGCAGAGGTTGAACGGTTCTCAGCTAGAGAGATTCCTGTAAATATCCCCTACTAAGGAGTGCTGAAGTGAGCTGACCCCTGCTTCCAGGCAGCTCTTGCCTTGGTGGTGCCATTTTGTCCAACCAAATTACAGCTCAGTCATTAGGTAGCATGAATACTTTTTCCTATTGCCCTACCTTCTCCTCCAGCTAATCTGTGAGTTATTTTGTGTGTAACGTTTTTTGGCTAGGATCAGGAGTTCTATTATGTATCTAAATCAAACACTTGGTTTTACAGAACTGTTTTTTAATATCCACTAAATCTGCTATTTTGCAAAGGGGAAGTAACAAATTATGGTTTTACTATACTGTTTTTATAAAAATAATATTAAACAGTGGCAAATTAAATGTGGATCAAAATATTGTTTTTTGGAGTAACTGTGGTATTTCACTTTTTTAATGGTGTAGAAAGTTGTTTTTCTGAGAAGTAATCTGTATAGGGTCCTGTTCTAAAACAATGTGGTTCTTACATCTTTTGGGGTTTGGTATTTTGTTTTTTTTAAATAGGCCAGTTTAATTGGACAAAGTTTGTTTGATTACTTGCATCCAAAAGATGTTGCAAAAGTTAAGGAGCAACTTTCTTCTTCGGATATCTCTCCGAGGGAGAAGCTCGTAGATGGGAAAAGTAAGTCATATTTGAATGTGCTCAGATTTTTTTCAAGATATGTTAATAAATTTAGAGGTTATGCAGGACATATTCATGTGTTTGTATGTGCATGGATGTACAAACTCGAGGTATAATTTCTATTAACCAAATATATTTGAATGCTTATCTGCTGCTTAGAATGCACTTACAGTTTAAAAGCTAGCCCAGAAAACAATTTATTTTAGATAATAAGAATGACTGAAATTTGCATTGTTAAACATTTACCAAGATGTGGTCTGATGTTCTTCCTACCAGGCATACTACTTTTTTTTCTTGTATTTGATAGGTCTTGTCAATACAAAAGACCTGATGTAGTCGAACATGGGATAAAATACTTCAATATCAAGAATCACTGTCTTCTCTGAAAATGCTAAGTGTTGATCCTAATTTAACCAAATCTTACTACGTTTACAGTTATTTCTAATATGGAAAATGTTATGTACTGTGCAGCTAATCACTTATAGCTGGCTTTTATAAGCATCTTTTCAGTTCTTTCTTGTACCAAATAGAAGTTGAAAGTTTATAAAGCATATTTATTAAAATAACATTCAAAATATCAAGAAGGGTCTAAAAATAGTTTGGTAGTTCTTTTTAATTTTGGAATCCATATGACAGTCACATTTTCTTTTCCCTATTTAAGTTATTAGACTTTTTTCATTTTCAATTGTAAGGAAAAAATTTAGGTGACTAAAGAGTAAGGAGAATGTACTGGAAGCTAAAATGAAGACAAGGCCTTGTATTCTGAAGTTTTATTACTGGATTTTGGTTTTTTTAACTACTTTACTAAATTTTTGTAAGCTGGCTTGCAAGTACATACAGATTTTCAAGCTGGACCAGCTCGACTGAATTCTGGTGCTCGACGTTCCTTCTTCTGTCGGATAAAATGTAGTAGGACCACAGTCAAAGAAGAAAAGGAGTGCTTGCCCAACCCGAAGAAGAAAGGTATTCAAACAGTGTAGATGAAGTGGGGGCTTTCTGTCTTGAAACTTGGTATATTTAAGTTCCGAGTCAGTAGTGTGACCCTTGTAGTTATCACTGACTTCACAAAGTAGCTGTAGAGAAGTGTGAATATGTACTGGAGACACGTTTTGAAAAACAGTCTAATTGTACTCTTTCTCCTCCCTATTCACTCCTGGAAAAGAGGGAGGGAGGAACCTGAGTTACAGTGGCTGTTTAGGAGCACATGGTCTGTTGTAGTCAAGTTTTAGAAGTCTCAGGGAAATTTTTGAAAGCACTGGAGCAGATCAGAAGAATGAAACAAAATAACGTATGTCTTGAAGATAACTGAATAAGGCCTGCAAAATCTACTGTTTTGAAGGAAAAAAAGCAAGTAAACCAACTTTTTTTCTGATGTATTTTTTGTGTTGTATGTACTTAAAAAGTATGAATTTTCCTTTTTTTTGCTTTTAATAGTAGAGTTAATTTATCAGTGTAATTACATTCATAATTTTTCCAATAATTTTACTTTAGTTCATATTTTGGTATGCTTGCACAGCAGTATACTCTTGTCAACTTTTCAGTGAATGGATCTTTTTAAAATGTAATTTCCAGCTTTTATTTAATACCCTAGTATTGATTTATGCAAAGGTGTGCTGAAATTGTCTGGCCTTGAAAAAATCCTCCTACTTTTGTTTTTCAGATATGCCATACAATAATAAATTTTAAAATAGGTCTGTCATTGTAAGTAAATAGAATTCAGTCTCCCTTAATATGACAACTGACTTCTTAAGATAAGAATTTAACTTATATTGAGGCAAGTCACTTTGACAAGCTGAGAAACTGACAAAGTCACAGTGGGATAACTCAGTTTTTCACTTTACAGAGTTGTTTTATGTTTTCCATAGTTCATAGAGTTAATGCAGTCAAATCTATGTAAAGCATAATTTGTACAGAATACCAAAGTATTTCTGATATCTCTAATTTTTTGAAAGATAGTTACTGTAGGGCACATAGTGTCATGTTTACGCTTTGATGCATATGAAGGTGTTTGCATGTTAGATAGGCAGCAAAGAGTCCACCAGCCATAGCAATAAATGACAGTGTATGCTGTAATTTAAGACTTTTAAAATATTTTGTGTTCCCAGAAAATTGAAGAATTCAGAAGCCTGAGATAAATAGAAAATAAATTAGGTTGTTTTGGGTTGTTCTCTCAATGGATTCTTTTAGCAATTACAGTCAGTGTATGCTAAGATCACTGTGTTCACAAAAGGTAAATTGATTTGGAAGCTACAGAGTGCCTCTCTAGTTTATTTTAATTTGCAATGCATATGAAACTATATAAAGAGAAAGTGATCTGTGGGTTACCAGACTGTTGGTTTACTTTTTTTTTTCTGCGAGACTGTGTTTCAACTGCCAACAACTATAACTTATCTTCCTAAATCTTACATAGGGTTAGAAGCTCTCTCTCCAGGTAAGCCAAAATGTAGTAGTACAAAATTAATTTAAAAATACTCTGTAAAATTATCTATAGCCTTGTACAGTTGTAGGTAAGCATAAAATATAGTTGCTGGTCTCAATGTGAACAGAATAAAAAAAAGTAATTCAGTTTACTTTTTGAACCATAACTGCTGCTTATTTAATTTCTTTTTATTAGATCACAGAAAATACTGTACCATTCACTGTACTGGGTATATGAAGAACTGGCCTCCTAATGAGGTGGGAGTAGAAGAGGAAAATGATGTAGAAAAGGACAGTAGTAACTTTAACTGTCTTGTTGCAATTGGGAGGTTACACCCTTATATTGTTCCACAAAAAAGTGGAGAGATAAAAGTCAAAGCAACAGAATTTGTTACACGATTTGCCATGGATGGAAAATTTGTTTATGTAGATCAGCGGTAAGTGTTTTGTTCTTTAATGACGAGAAGATGAAAATGACACCACCAATTAAATTTTCTAATACTTTCTGTCAGAACTGTAATTTCTCAAGCAAGATAGAATTTCTAGGAGCTGTACACAGGAAGCAGCTCATTCTGAATCTATGAGTACTTGGGCTTTGTTTTTTTTGTCAAACATAAAACTTAATGTATAAAAGTAAGTATATTGTTCTACAGGAAAAGATGATCTAGCAAGATTAAAATATGTCGTAAAATGTGCTGATGTACTTATTTATTCATAAAGAAAAATCTCAAGTTAGAGCTTCATAGCTATGCATATGACTTAAGTAATAAACACTTAACCAAAAATTATTACTTCTTAAAATCTTACTATTTGGAACACATACATTATATCTAAATGAGGTACAAAATTATTTAATTAGAAGCGAAAGCTAAGTTCTTATTTTCTGAACTTTCTAAAACAGACTTTTATTTGTTTTATAGACTGAGTTAACACTTTGCATTTTGGATTTAGTTATTGTCACTGGAAGCTTTTTTTTGCTTTCAGTCATCTTGTCTTTCATCTAAAAGTGTCAGTTTAAACCTATTCCTTAAAGTGGCAGAGCAAAATTAAACTACTAAAATTTTTTGAATTACTCATTACGTGTGACCACCCTGATTGGCTAGTGGGAATACCTAATGATCATAAATATTTTGTGTGTACATGTGATTTGCATGTTTAAACACTCTTATTTTGTCTTTGAATTGCCATTCATTGCAAATGGAGAATTTGCAGTGAATAATATTTCCTGTTGTTTTAGTGCTATACTAATGCTATTTCTTTTTCCCAAACATGAACATAGGCATCTACTTCTTTAAATATTATTTTGTGCTTTATCTGATACTGAAGAAAAAAAAGCTTTGCAATTGTTTGTATCCATTGTAGTTCATGTTTTTATTTCTAACAGTGCAACAGCAATTTTAGGGTATCTGCCACAAGAGCTCCTAGGAACTTCTTGTTACGAGTACTGCCATCAAGATGATCACAGTCATCTAGCTGAAAAACATAAAGAAGGTACAAAATAATTGGTCCTCCCAGACTACATGTAACCACATGTAACTGCTGTGTGAAAACAGTACAAATCAAAAAATCAGAAGCTGAGAATTAATAAAATTATCTTAGCACTGTCCTTTTCTACGTCTGCATTAAGACATGCCCGCATAAAGCTTGTAATAAAAGCAGGGGGCAATTTCTGTTGTCTTGGACCTTGGTGCAGTGCTTTAATCACAAGGGAATAATGTTAATGCTTCTTTCACCCCCCTGCTTCAATTCTTTATAAGAATGAGGAAGGAGTCCTGAAGAGCAAATGTGCCTAATCATGTAATTAAAGACACCAAGTCCTGGTACCTTAAAGTACCAAGTCAGGAGTCTCCCTACTAGTGGTTTGCAGAAATTTAGTACTTGGGCTTTAATTTAAGATTAATAACGTTGCTGAAACTGTAGTTTGATTTTTAGTAGGGGTCCTGTCCTGTCAGTTGTTCTGGCATTAAATTTGTGTTTCTGGCCATCAAAACCATTTTGGTTTTATGATGCTATAAAACAGATTTTTTTTAAAATTTTTTTTTTACCTTTATCTTTGTAAGTATAAATATGGTGATTACAACTTTCCTTTCTTATCTAGTGTTGCAGAATAAAGAAAAAGTATTTACAAATTCCTACAAATTTAGAGCAAAAGATGGGACTTTTGTTACTTTAAAGAGTCAGTGGTTTAGTTTCATGAATCCGTGGACCAAAGAACTGGAGTACATTGTATCAAACAACACTGTGGTATTGTAAGTAAATCATGCTATGAATTCCCATGTTATTTTTTCTCTTAATTACAGTTAGCATTAACAGAAAGTGACCTGTTTAAGAAGCAAAACAAGAGTAGAAAATATCAACACAGCACAAAAAGTGGTTGAGTAACCTGGAAGAACTTTTTTTTTTTTGCATTTACTAGTTGTTTTTGTTTCAGGCTTAAGTCGTGGATTTAACTCTGAAAACTGTGCTATTTCCAGTAGAAAAAAAATTAGGTGAAAGTGTTTCTCATTGAAGGAAGAAAGGAAGGATCTTTTAAGAAAAGTAGATATGAACAAATGGAAATGTGAAGTTAGTTCTGCTTTTTCTTCTGAGCTTTGCAAGACTGCATATGTCAGTTGACCTAATTTTAAGTGCTGTCCTACCTAGCATGTGTCAGAATGTGGAGAAGTTCAATCAGTAGATCGTAGAAATGCAAGGTCAGACAAAAAGATACTCTCCAAACTGATTGCAAGGGAAGGCCCTGTGAGAAAGTTAATGTGTGTGTTTAATTCTTCGTTCTTTAGTTTTAATTCTTCTTTTTCATTCCCTGTGCCTTGCAATGGAGCTATAATTTGGATTGCTCCAGTGATACTGAGGATCATTGCCAATGACTGGGTTTTTGAGAGGGAGACAAAGGGGATTTTATTTCCATTAAATCAAGTTGTGAAGGGGGACTTCTACTCATTCTGTAGCTGGTTCCTGTCTTAAGTCAACATCACCCATGTATTTGCCCATGTTTTTTTTCCCTCAAGAAGACAGAGAAGAGCAGTTAAGACAGTCTATGCTGCCCAACAGCCACTTTTGCCTGCCCTAGAGATCTGAGCATCTACAGCTGTCTAGAGGAGGGAAGGTAGGCAGCTGCTGCTGGCAGGAGGTAGCCACTGACCAGTCCTTGTAGCAGTTGTTTCTCATTAGCTAATCTCCCTCCTAGGAGTAAAAATGGTAGCCTTGTTCTCTTGTCATGGAACACAGGCAGCTATATTTGCCTTTCTTCTTTATTTGGAGAATAAATAGGAATTAATATTTCACCCAGTGCTTCAGAAAACAGTACAAAGGATTGAACATTGAAACATGAGAGGAATATCTCTCTTTTTTTTTTTTACTAGTTTGAGGATCTTAGTTTTTACTCTATGTAAAGTCAAACATAAATATGCTGGGTTTTGCTTTTGAAAAAGTTGCTGATTTTGTTTGTTTGTTTGTTTTTATTTATTTAAATCTCAGAGGTCATAACGAGTCAGCTGAAGAACAGGTCCCTCACGGTTCCCAGCCTGCAGAAGGCAAGTGTTGTGTCTTACAGTTATCATAGGTGCATCTCCTGATCAATCATTACAATTTTAGATTTATTCAATCCAGGAATTTTTTTATTCTCGGTGGTTGTGCAAGGAAAGATTAATTTTTTTAAAGCTAATTATGGTGACAATTTCTAGTTATAGCATCCTAATTCATATCATTCACATAACTGATCAGAAGGGCTTATAACATGTTTTCCTTCTAGTAGCCTCTACTGTAGCTAGGATTTTGGTTGATAGTATATTATGCTTCTGTCACAGACCCTTTTTATATTTTGCCTGGTTTCCTGAAGAAATGCAATTGTACTATCTGAGTTTACCTTTAGAATGTAGGGTGATACTGATACAGATATATATTTTTGTTAATATTTTTCTGCCATGCATAGATTCTGATTTCTACAGAATTTTTTTTTTTTTTTGCTTTTTTCTTTTTAATAACTGATTTCAGTTTGTGGAAAAAAAAAGCGCAAGGTTTTTTTTCTCATGTGTTTTGCATTGTCTGTGAGAGGCTGGAGGTGGTAATGATTAAAGCTAATTTCATTACTGGAGATCAGCAATTTTCACAAATACATTATTCACTTATCTTTGTATTTCAAATGAGACTTAACACCCTCTCACATGAGTTAGTGTTTTAAGGAATTTAATTTCTGAAAATAAGAGATATAGAACAAAACCTGCTTTAAAATGAGTCCTTGAGATGATTGTTCCTTGCTGTGTAATGAAACTGCTACAAACTTAAGGTTTTATTTTGTTTTTTTAACTATAGATGCTGTAAAACAGTCTTTAGTAAGTGTACCTGGAATGTCCTCTGGAACAGTTCTTGGTGCTGGAAGTATAGGAACCGAAATTGCAAATGAAATACTAGAATTGCAAAGGTAATAAACACTTAACATCATACATTAGGCTTTTAAGTAAAGATAGAGAAGATTTATATGTGGGGGTTGTTCAAGTTTCATTTTTTATTGTGTTACATGTATAAATTATTTTTAGTTTCAGCAGTGGCATTATGAGATACTAATTATAACAATATTAGTTTCATGCATGACAGAACACGTCACTGCTGTTGATAAATAGTTTTGTTCTGGGCATGCAATTTCCTTTGTTAATGAAAGTATTAGTTAACTATACCTTCAAAAGTGTTACTCTGATGTAACTTCATAGTGTCACTCTGCTAGGAAAACTTTCTTTGAAACAGTCCCCAGTGGAGTGCTTTCATAGCCTGTCTTGTCCCTTTCCTGCTTATCCTGAATGTAGGCTAAAGTGATAGCACAATTCCTTCCCAGTGCCCAGCCATAGATTAAAAAAAAAACCCCTCACTGCATCATTCCAAATGGGAATCCTTACAACATTCAAATTGTTAATTAAAGATTGAGTATTTTAAAGCTAACTATTTTTAGCAGGTACACAGCATAGCCAAGGAATTTGAAAAGAAGAAACATAATTTTAATGTGAAGATGTCCTTATGTATTTTTTGTGTTGTGCACCCACAGTGGTGCCTGACTTGCTTACAGAGGGAGAGTTTTTTACTCTATGTCTGTTTGCACTGTTTCAGCGTTTGTTGTCTAAGAACTTCTTTTAAAAAGTCTCTCAGCCAGCTAATTCCAGGACTTCGGGATGCACATAAACAGAAAAAGTCTGTTTTCAGTCACCGTTCTTTCAGGAATTAAGGCTTCATCAGAAGGTCCAACCACTGCTGTTAAGGTCAAATTTAGGATAATAGTACTGTATCATCTCATCAGCACAGGACAAGTTATGTAAGAGTTAGCTTTGGATAATGAAGCCATCCCTCAGACTTTAGATCTTATACTTCCAGTTCAAGGTAAAAGCATGCCAAGAAATTTTTTATGTCTGCAGAGCAGTGTGTTCCAGGGTGCCACATAGTTCTTTCCACTGGCACTTTTGCAGCTGGACCTGAAAGAGTAGCAATATTAAATCTTCCAGGAAGAAGTATGCTAGTTTTGGCAACAATGGTAGAGGTATAAGGAATAGTTTCATATCATAGAATATCCTGAGTTGGAAAGGACCCATGGGGATCATCAAGTCCAAGTCCTGACTCTACATGGGGCAAGCTAAAAGTTAAACCATATACCTAAGCATGTTGTCCAAATGCTTCTTGAACAGCGACAGGCTTGGAGTCATGACCACTTCCCTGGGGAGCTCGTTCCAGTGCTTGACCATCCTCTCAGTGAAGATCTTTTTCCTAGTATCTTCCCCTGATACAGCTTCAAGCCGTTCCCCACGTCCTGTCTCTGGACACCAGGGAAAAGACATCTGCAACTCCCTCTCTGCTCTCCTTCATAAGGAAATTCTAGACAGCAATGAGGTCACCTGTCATTCTCCTCTAAGCTGAACAAACCTAGTATCACAGAATCACCGAATGGTAGGGGTTGGAAGGGACCTCTGGAGATCATCTGGTCCAACCCCCCTGCCAAAGCAGGATCACCTAGGGCAGGTTGCACAGGAATGTGTCCAGTCGGGTTTTGAAGGTGTCCAGAGGAGACTCCACAACCTCTCTGGGCAGCCTGTTCCAGTGCTCCGTCACCCTCACAGTGAAGAAGTTTTTCCTCTTGTTGAGGTGGAACTTCCTGTGCTGCAGTTTATGCCTATTGCCCCTCGTCCTGTCATGTCATATATTGTATCCTCAGCTGTTCCTCGTAAGTCATGCCCTGTAGTCCGTTCACCATCTTTCTTATATTTTATATCTTTCTTATATTGTGGAGTCCAAAACTGCACACAGTACTTGAGACGAGGTCACACCAATGCTGAGTCTAAGTGGGACCATTGCTGCTTTTGACCAGTTAGTTATACTGTGCTTAATGCACTCCAGGATACCATTGTCCCTCTTGGCCACCAGGGCACACGGTTGACTCACATTGAGCTTACCACCAACCAAACCCTCCAGATCTCTTTCTGCAAGGCTGTGCTCCAGTCTCTTGTCCTCCAATCTATACATACGTTAATATGCCATAGCATAGTCAGCTTCTGCTGTTTCAGTAGCAGTCTGACTCATCAGCCTGTCTGTGAGGATGTTATGGAAAACAGTATGAAAAGCTTTACTAAAGTCACAGTAAATAACATCTAATGCTATCTCCTCATCCACTGAGCTACTCACCTCCTTGTAGAAGGCTGTCATGTTGGTTAAGTGTGATTTCCCCTTCATAAATCCATGCTGAAGCCCAGGATTACATGTTATCTCTTTGCAATGTAGTTGTTTTCTCAGCTGTCTCTTCATCAGAAGACAGTATTTCATTTTCTGAAACAGTAAAATCCATGGTCAGAGCCTAAGAGTGTGATGAGTGACAGTGGTAGATGTTTCTTACTCTGTTTCCAGTGTTTTGGAATCACCTTCCAGCAACAAAGTCACACCCATTTACTAGAATAGTCAAATTGCCCAGGGAATCTTTCATTTTAAATGAAAGGAAAAAAAGAATAAACACTTTAATTGTGATGGGATGAAAATCTTGCTATTTCAAAAAAAAAAAAAATTACAATCCATCCCACAGCATGTTGGGAGATTGCTGGGATTATCCATCAAGAAGGAGGAAAAGCACTGGCAACAAAAAAAGGATTGATACCCTCAACAGCAAAGATGGGATGTTACATTTTGGTAATAGCATTGTTAATATCCTCTCATCAGTACCACCTATAGAGAGAAGGCGAGTCACTTTTTATTGTATCTTTCTGAAGACTAAAGTAAGTTGGTAAAAGTTCTCACCTGACAGTTAATATCCAGCCCTGACCCAAGAGCTTAATTTGACTCTTGTTCTAGACTGTTCAGTCAGCTCCATGTGATGTTCTTGATTGAGATCACCTGTCCTTTGCTGAAAATGCTCATCCATGTGAGCATACGTCTCATCAGCTTAAGGAAACCAGTTTATTAAGTAAATGAGTAATAAATTTTCTGGATGATGAAAGAACGAATGCGTTCCTAGGAAAGTTTTCTTCAAAGCTACCCCTTGAAAGCTCAGGTATTTTAAGTTTTTAAGAACCACAAGCAATGCTCTTTCTCTTCATATTGCTACAGAGGCAACAATTTCAGGAGCAGTAGCTTCCTAAGCAACAGAGGGAAATTTTGTGAGCTTTGTATGAAGATCAAACCAAACCATTACTCCTCTTCTGTGACAGTTCAGCAGATCACAAGAGAGCAAAGTCTATCTGTTTTAAATCTTAGGAAGCAGAAGAATCATTACAGACAGAATTGTGGAATTTGGAGAAGAGATTATAGTACTGAATTAATCTCCCCAATTTAGGGGAAATTTTTTGTGAGTGGGGTAATTTTTTTTTTAGTCCGCTTAAATGGAATTCAGCTGTGCAGTTGAGGCATATGTAACTGAGGCCTCTTTAGGGATATTTCAGAGGAATATTTATTATTTCATATCCTTCCTGATCCCAAAAGAAGAATGGATTTTTCTCATCCACTACAGACCTTACAGAAATTGAGCTTATTTATCAAGAAGTTCAGCTTCCATAGTATTAACACTGGCATAATTTTCTTTCTGTCTGCCTATCATAAGCTTGAAGCTCATGTGCATACCTCCCTGTCAGAGATTCATTTTGTAGATGTCTTGATTTCAGCATATAAGCAAAGCATGGCTTTACTCCTTTATGGAGCAGCAGTTTAAGACAGCAGGGTGTTTAGCCCTGCTAAATCAGCCCTGTCTGATTTACCAAAACACCTTTTCAGGAGGATCTTGATAGTTCAGACTTGCCTCCAATTTAAAAAGTGAGGCTGCTAGGCAAAACAAAAACCTGCAAGTTCTGTATTCGAAGAACTACTTTCCAGGACAAACATTTCTGAAAGTGCTGGCAGTGAGGAGCACACACCTCAAGAAGCTGCATCAGGTACTCCTGTTCTTCAAGTCATTGATTGAACTTGGTGTTTTTCCCAGTTATGTTCACATCTTGAGCACTGGTTAGTAAATGAAACAATGTTATGTTGCTTTCTTTGGAGACAGTCATCTTATTGTCAACTAATAGACTGAATGTCACAAGATTTTGAAAGGAGAAATGTTTTGCTTGCCAGCTTCATCAGCCACAGTTATCTGAGCCATTTTAGTCTTGTGCAGGTGTGTTTGTTTCAGTGATCTTAGTTGTCCGTGGAGACTGGAAATTGAGAAATAAACTTGTGTTGAAACTAATAGCCCAAGAAGTCGCTGTGCAGGTGAAAGAAAAGGTTAAGAGCAACGTCATGCAGAATAAGGAAAACTCTGTGTCCAAAGGAAGGACAGTCCTGAAAAGAAGCCAGCTATGGAAGGGAGCAATTGCACTGTGCAGCTGGGATCTCTGGCATCATATTCATCTATTCAACTGTACCTCGGGGGAAAGTAAACTGGTTTTTATGTCTATAAGAGGAAGAGGCATTCACAAATACAATTGGCCACCGAAGGCCTTATCAGTAACAACTGAATCTTTCTGGAGATGTCTGGATGTAGTTACTTGCACCCAGATGTAGTTCACTTTTCCAGAAACATTGCTGAGAGCAATGCTGTATTTCTTGCCAGCCAAAGAGTAGAACTTCATGCTATTTCTTCATTTTCCTTTTGTATGAAATCAGGTTACTATCTTGCATACACTGAAGCAATCAAATTAGACAGAAAAGTGACCAACAGAGGCTAAAACCAGCTGGTTTTCATCAAATACTTTTGTGACTACAAACATAATCCAGTAGGATGACTGCATTTACTACCTGAATGTGCTATCTGCATTTTTTTAATATCAGTAAGACACAGATAGTTCTCAAGCTGTGCATCAGGCATCACCAAGTATTTTTAAAAATTTCAGGACTATGCCTACAGTTCTATTTACAAACATATCTGAATTGAGTTAGCATCTGGTAAATGATCATTTCAGTCACAGCAATGCTATAAATCTATTCAATCTGGAGTTTCAGTCCCAGCTTTTAGAGATGGCAGTACTGCTTATCAAATGGCTCATTGGATGTTGGAATGTAGGGAACTAACAAATATTCCACACAGATAACTCTAGTTATTTAAGATAGGCTGTTTGTTCACCCATTTTCTATCTTTACTCCAATCCTTTATCACATTTTGGATCTGAGGAAGTGATGGAAACGGAAGCATCCAGAGTGCCCCAATTTTTCTATAGTCTTGTGCTTTGGGAGTCAGGAAGAACAGAGGGGAGATGAGAGCAAGCTGTCCAAAGGGCTCTGGTATGATGTTTTCACTGTTAGTTTTATATCTGGCATTTTTGGTGAGGGAGGATGAGCAGTATCTCAAAGAATTCTGGTATCAAACAAGCAGTCTTTACCTTTAGTTGGCATTTTATGAAAATATGGAAAGACAGGTATAACAAAGTAATAGTAGAGGGAGCATTAGAAGGATGTGTTGTTTTCCCTCCACCCTTTAGTAGAACTTCCTTATGTTGTCTGTATTTTGTATGTATTTGAAATGTACCTATTTGTCCCAGTGTGCATAATTCTGAAACCTGTTGCTCTTTGATCTGTCAGTGCTGGTGATTCGACAGAAAAATAAAAGTGTGCTTGAGTAATTATGACCCATGGCCTTTATTGATCCCTTCTGCTTTTTGTGTTATCAAAACTTGGAGCAGGAGAATTTAAGACGACGTTATCTCAGATTAGCTGGCTTGTGTTTCATTACTGGGGAGGTCTGGCGGGTTCTGCAACGCATAGGCTATTTTTCAGTTTATGATGAATGTGACTTGGTAAATCAACTGAACACATACAATTTTAGGTTGCATTCTTCACCATCTGGGGAGCTAAGTCCATCACATCTCTTGAGAAAGTCACCTTCTCCAGCTTTAACTGTAAACTGCAGCAATGTGAGTATGTCACTGCCTGCAAAACTCTAATAGTAAAAAGTTAATGTCAGGTAGCTCAGAGCCTATGTTTGAACCAAATTACCCTGACTTGGGGTTTTGTGAGAGAATGTGTAAGGTATTGCCAACTACCTGGCAGCTGTGAAAGTCTTTTGAGATATGTGACAGCAGCAGAAGCTCCAACCTCATTTATTGGGACATCAATTCAACCTTACGGGGCTATCCCCGAGGCTGAGAGGACTGCAGTCTCCACTCAGTTATTAGGATCTCTGCTGAAGTTCTGTAAATACACTAAATATGAGTGTGATTCATGTGATGAGGACTCTCATATGTTGACATCTCATGAGGACTCATGTTATGAGTGCAAAAAGTAATTTAAAACTACTTAGATTTTTGTCATGATGGTAACAAGATGCAAAATAATAGAAAAGGTACAAGTTTATAATTCATGTAGTTTAATGCATGAAGCCATACCATGGGAGGTATGAGGGTCTTTTTTTTTTTTTTAATCTTTTGGCTAGACCGTGTTGACATTGACAAACATGATGTCACTGGGAATTTGTAGTTTATGGTACTAGACATGGAAAGTATATACCAGTACAATTTGTTGTGCTGGATTTATTTGCTGAATAGCAAATTAGACACTCAATAAAGCAGATGCCATCACTGTGAAGTACTTTTGACAGATGTGTAAGTAACACCTTTTATTTAAGCCAAATCCAGTGCTATATGAACTTCCAAAAAAATTATTTTTAAATGCAGTAGATCTGCCTGTTGATGCATATTTTTCATTTACTCTATTTAGTTCTTAATACTTTGACAGCAATTTATAATGTTTCTGCAATGTAATCATTGTGACTAAATTTAGGATTTAATTCTCTCCCTTTTACTACTTCTTTCCTTCCAGGTGCCAAATAAAGAGTTGATTCAGTTATGTCCTTCAGAAAGAGAAGTTTTAGAGACTTCAGAACAAAACCAGGGTGCTATTCCATTTCCCAATAATGAACCTCTCCTCAGTAAGATTTATTTCTCTTGTGGATATTTTGGGGGTTGCAGGGAAAGATATTTCTGATAAATGGTGTAATTTTTGAGTGCACCACTTTACAACCATGTATAAATTGTAAAGAGATTTGTCTGTCTGTCTGAAGATGAAACAACTCTTAAAATGATGTGGTATCACTGGAAGGCAAACAGCAAAA
Organism: Phaethon aethereus; assembly: GCF_964289735.1. Classification (NCBI taxonomy): domain Eukaryota; kingdom Metazoa; phylum Chordata; class Aves; order Phaethontiformes; family Phaethontidae; genus Phaethon; species Phaethon aethereus. The sequence goes on from NC_138575.1 coordinate 76,960,045, forward strand.
TTTGATCAGTGATGGAATCTCATGACAAAATAACATCCTGTAACAGAAGTTTACTATTGCATTCTTGCATGCCACAGTTTTAATTAGGCACTTTTAGTTCTCTCTCCAGAAGAGCAAGATGGGTAAGGAAAAGAATTTCAGTGCAATGTAAGGGAACTGGTTGTAATTTGTGAACTATTGTCCTTTTAGCACTTCATCTCTTTCCTAACTGCAAACTAGGAGTAGGCAATATAAAGGGCTAGACAAAATGTTTCAGAAAGAAATTTTTTTTTTTCTTTCCCCTCCTTCAGGCATGCACTAAGGCAGCAGTTTGTCTGGATATTGGATTCCCTGACCCTGTAAGAGGAGAATGCCGTTGTATTGTTTTTGATGTAAAAGGCAAAGTGCTATAAAAGCAATGTTTACGCTTATCCTGTATTTCAGCTCTCAGAAACTTTTCAGTCTCCCTCTTTCATTTCAGTTATTAGAGTTTGCTTTATTTATTTATTTATGTAGCTCTCTTCCAGTTTAGCTGTGAGACCTTTACATAAAATACCCAACCCAAAGTGGGGGAAAAAAGCTAATCCTCAAATAAGGATTTGGAAAAAAAAAAAAATTAAAAACCCAAGAACATTTATCCAAGATAGGCAAGGAAACATTTTTCATTGATACTTGAGCTAAAGCATTTTACCTTACTGTTGTTAAAGGCAAGGGCGTATAGCATTGATTTCTAGAGCTACTGACTCGTAAGGTTTCAGGAGTTCATCCGACATAGTACATCAGATGAGAAATCAGGTACATGATTGTGTTTCCCACTTCAAGTGGCATAAAGTAGAAAGCAGTTTTCTACTTCAGTGACATGAAGTTCAAATTTTATTAGCTAGCAGTTGGAGGTAGTCCAATGGATTGGCAAGACTTAAATCTCCTCAAATCAAGTTATGTATGTCCTTGTAACTTTTTTTAACATGTAAACGTTTGCCTTGACTTCAAAGGAAGGTGCTGTTTAAAAACAAATATGCATTGAAAGTTACCATATTCTTCATGCTTTTTACTGCGTATGTTAATGTTTTAATGATTTTATAGGTGGTAATTCTCAGCTGGACTTTGATGCAATATGTGAAAATGATGACACTGCCATGACGGCTCTTATGAATTACTTGGAGGCTGATGGAGGACTTGGGGATCCAGCTGAACTCAATGATATACAATGGGCTCTCTAGTTTTGCTTTTTCAAAACAAGAAGGAATGTAAAATCCATAATGCGCAACAACCGTACATCCTCAGTACTGTATTATAATTTTTTAATGTTTCATTTGAATTCATACTTACTGTCTATATATTTTTAAAGACTGAAACCTTGTTGAGAGAGACAGTTTCTGCTGCATCTATGAAAAAATGCAATATTTTTTTCATGATGAGGAAACCTTGAAATTTTAATATTGAACCATCTTAACTGGAATGCTTAAAACACATTACTGTATTTTTGCTAAGAAGCTTTAACCAAAAGGTACTGTACAATGTACAGGAATATTTTTTCTTAGTTTTAATACATAAACTTTTATTTATTGGTTTTGTTTCAAATGGTAGAATATTGATTATCCATGTTACTTTCTGTAGAACCTACTGTACTTACACAGTTTAAAAATATTTGTAACTATTAAATTTTATTGAAATGATGATTTGCACACACTACAGTTGTAAAATAAGGTATTGTAATTCTCAAATGATGCAGTTTGTGATTCCTTGCCCTTTTCAGAAGTGTAGTTTTTGTAGGAAAAAATGAAAATAAAGCATAAAGTTCTGGGAGCAAGGATTTTAATTAGATCATCATAACGATCAGAAGAGAATGTTTTGAGAAAAATAGTCACTTCCCCTGTACACAGACATGATAAGGGTATAAGAAAAGAGCAACAAAATCTTAATTACTGTTTTGTGTTATTTGTAATGTATTATTAGAGGGGCAGTGCATAGAACCTAAGAAAAGTAATGCTATAACTGTAATAAAGCACTTGGGTGTCCTCACTTAGAGAAGTTTGGGCAGATTATCTTGGTTCTGCAGTGAGGCTAGCACTGTCTATTAGTGGAAAAAACCTTAAAATTCTGTAGTATCTTTTATAGTTTCTATGTTTTTGGAGAGATTAGGGTGATTTTCTACTGCTTGAGTCTGTGACTTTTTAAAATATTTGTGCAACATAGTGCTGTCTGTAAGTAAATGCTATATAGGATGGTCTTCTTTTGGGGGACAGCTTTTGCAAGAATTGTATCGCTGTTACAGCAAATTACTCAAGAACGTGGCACTTAATAGGTTGTATAAGAACAATATAGCATTAATATATGAAGTGGATCTTTTTATCTCTGGTATTAAAGATTTAGACAAATTTTTGCATTGATTATCAAAACATAATTTTTCTCCTTTTTTTTAATTCGGGTAATGAAAGGGAAGCGTTTGAAGATATGATCCATGTGCATGTTTTTAATACAGATATTTAATCAAAGGCACCACAAAAGCACTATTGCATTTGTTTTAATGCTAAAGGTGAGTGATAGGTGGCCAGTTTCAGATCTTTGTACGAAGGCTGAAGTGTGTAAACAAAAAGATGTAGCCACTAGATGTCACGCTTCTGCTGTTGGATAACTACCCTTTCCTGAACGAATACATAATTTTGTCATGCACTGACTTCCTATGCTTTGACAGAGCAGCTTTATATCTTATAGATATGAATCGTTTTGCAAATGATGACTTTTTTGGTGACATCTTGTCCAGGTTTTCCTAGAACGGCTTGTTGGATTGATTTTTTTCTTTTTAAAGTCTATAAATTTTTTGCATTAACTTGCATGTGATTTCCGGCATTCAAATATTTTTTTACAGACATGGGGCCAAAATTATCTCTAGTTTTATTAGAATAAACTTTTCTGTTTCTTCACAGAAAATGAATTTTGGGCTATATCATGGAGCAAAATGAAAAAAATAAACAGGTACTTTCTAAGAATCGATAGAATTCTATTTGTATAAATGAAACTTGAGAATTTGAATTTTTGCCATTGTAAAACGTATTTTCTTTTTTGTATTTTATTCTAGAAATAAGTTCTAAATAAAGCAAGAAATACTGTAGCTAACACAGACGAGTAAATAAATAACTTTCAATTATACAGACTTTCCTCAACATACTTTCTTTAACTGGATTAGTTTCAAAATGGTGCAGATGTTGTTACTGAAAGAGCATGTTAATTCTTTCATAAGATTTATATAACTGTCTAGAGTCAAACCACTATTTTTGGATGCTTCGTGGATTTCCCTAAAAAATAAAAACAAAAATGTAACTTTGAGTCTCTTGCAGTCATTGATCAATATTGTGGCTCTCACGTAATTTATTACATTCTCCCTTTACTATTTGTGAATTTTTCTGGTTTAATACAGTCTTGCAAGAAAGTGTCACTTGTAAATATGATGAAATTAATACATACTTTTTAATACAGTTGAGATAAGTGCTTATTTGTCTTCATATAACAATACAATTCTAGCAGGATATGGACAAGGTTTTTTTTCTTGGCATGGTGCAGGTTATCAGAGGATGTGTTTAAATAGGGTCAATAAAATGTTATTTTGATGCACGGCTGTTAGTCCCCTGACAATTCTACCTAATATTGAATTTAAATATGAAGTACTTAAGCTTTCAGATCCCAGGGTCATTCCCTAAAAACATAAACGGGGAGATGGAACTAATGTGGTTTTTGGTAGCTCAAGATGATATTCCCTAGCCAGGGTAACTTTTGTAATCCAAACTAACATGCATTTTCTAGGTACTAAAAACCCCTGATGTTGCAGCTTAATTGGGCCATCTCTGGAAAGGAGAGTGCCTTGTGGGCTGTACCTGAAAAAGCCTGTTTGATCAGAAACAAGCAGAGTACACGGATACAATTCCTACAGAGTCTTGCCACGGGTAGGTATGGTAAGTGATAAAAGCAGGTGTCAACAGGCTCTTAAAAGCTGCCTTAGTTATCGAGGTCGTACTTGGAGATGGGTCAACTAATTTGTTACTGCAGGCACAAACGGAGTTAAAGGTAAGAAAGTCTTGACGGGAGAGGAGTTCTGATATAAGCAGCAGCTTATTTGGGAAACCAGTTACTGTGTTGACAGGAAAACGTGAGAGAATTCTTTTCAGAATTAGGAGAAGAGAGTAAGAATGTGGTAGAGACAAATACCATCTGGGTATTGGTGGAATGAGAAAGTGATCTGTCTGGGTGGAGAGTAGTAGTTGGCTATCACCTGCCTGGGTTAGGTCAGAGGTAGACTGCAGCAAGGCCTGGATTGCCATGTGGCACACAGGAATAAAACAGTGCTTCAGAATACCATCATGTCTTACAGTAGTGAATCACGAAGATGGCAATTTATTAAACCTTAACTTTTGCATTTCCTGTAAGATATGACAGTTGTTGTTGTTGTGGGGGTAAGGGGGAGCCCTTCTGTGCTCTTTTGGGTATAATCGCTTCTTGGGATTCCGCTGGAGTGTTTAGTCAAGTACAGTGCAATTGCATGGGTCTAGAGCAGAGCTTCAGTCCATGTCTCTTTCCTGTGGTGCATTGTAGTTGTGGACTACTTTGTGGATCTTATGCTTTTTTTAGAGTATTGGAAAATCTGGCTTACTCACAAGCACAACAAGCTACAATTACTGATTTCAGTGGTTGCTGACAGTAGTGTGTTCCTGTTCATGATCTGAACGGAAATGAAGAATTTATTCTTGCATAAGTGGTGCTGCTTCTCCCGAGGCCCTGACTTCTGGCCTCTTTCACTTAGTCTTCTGCTTCCTTTTTGTAGGTTAACATAAATCATGTACATTCATAAAATGTCCTGGATTTTCAGGAAGTAATCATCAGCTGGAAAGCTTTGTGCCATTTAGGACTTCTCTGAAGATGATAATTTTATTTCCCATCCCAGATGAGAATTATTTTGTTCTGTACAAATCTAGAGGTGAAGAGAATACTTGGGGTTTTAGGTTCTCGCAGGTTAAAAGATGTAAAACCGTATTTCAGAGCAGCAGAATTAGGCGATGCAGGAAAAAGGCAAGTGGAGTGGTGAATGAGCTGCTGAAATACAGCTTCGGCTGCTGTGGCACATTCTGTGGGTACTTCATTTCTAGAAGGTTCATTTAGATTCCCTTTAACTGTGACAGATGGCTGTCATGACTAATTTTCTGGGTTGTTCCTGGCTTAATTGTTTTCAGAGACTTCATATCTTCCTGGTGAGGAAAAGACAGAATTCCTGAGACAGGACAAAAATTCTCATGTCCCTTGGAAACAGACAGTTCTACTGGTGCAGATCCTGTCTCTATAGTTGCTCTTATTCAAGATCCTGTGGAACAGCTGCCAAACTATAGCAGCCTACTACATTTTAATTTTTTTTTTTAATTTAAAAAAATTAAGGGCCCTGAGAACTATGCATATTATGTGTCAGCTTCTGTGAAGTGCTTTTGTTAAATGGGAGAGAAAAGGGAATAAAGTGCCTCAGAACTTAATGCCTCATTAATTAAAGGATATGTTCACATATATGGGCAGTTACTATACATAACTTCTTATCCTTCAGTTATTTTCCTGTCAAAACCTCTAGAAATAAACATATAATCTTTGGAAATCATAAAAAGTTTTGTGGGAAAGTTCTTACTTGTTGTTGTTGTTGCTGTCACAATGCTGGCCCTATCTGGGTGGTAAAAGTTTTCTTCCCCAGCATTTGCAGATGCCAAGTATACATGACCTGACATCAATAATCTGTCCTACAAAAGTCGGGGGACTCTGGCACAACAGAGAGAAAATATCAGTGTGTTTCTAGAAGGGACTGGAAAGTGAGCAGCCAAACTTTGAACAATACAATATCTCAGGTAATAGGCAATGCTTTTAAACAGCAGATCTGACTTCAAAGATTGCTTCATTCATAAATCTTACAGATAGGGCTGTATCATAGAGAAGACAATACTACTGGGGCTTTAGTATTTAGACAAAATAATTTAAGTTAATAAAAATTCTTTGATAGGAGTGGTTCCATCCTTGGACTTCATCTTGTCAAAATAGGATGATAAGCAAATTGGTTTCTAACCCTTATAGTTTATATACATTTCGCTTGTCAGGTCTTTAAGAATACTTCCCCCCCCCCCCCCCGGACAAATATAGTTGCAGTATCAGGTAATGTTTTTGTTACCATTAAAGAGACGGTAAATCTCTTAAAAAAAACAAACAAAAAAACCCCCATCACCACCACCAAACAAAACCCAAACAAAACCACCAAAACAAAAAAAAACCCTAGCCAGGTGAACTTAGAATTGTTTCAGCAAGATACAGTCAGCTGCTCAACACTTGCTCTGAAGAGCTCCAGGCTGGTTGCCCTTCATTCTACGTGGAACGTAAGAGCAGCTACGGTGTTTGAGACTGCTCATTCTGCTGCGGGCCACGATGGATGTGAGCCGACTCCTAAAGACAGTTAAGCTGCTTCAATTGCTTTCAGCTCAAGGGGGGATTTCCTGACCTTGATTTGGTTTGTCCATTTGGTAAACCCTGAAGGATGTCTATTCCGAGCGTGTCTGTTTAACCGCCCCTCCACTGAGCCCATGGAAGCTATTTGTATCTGCAGACTCCTTTAACGGGGAGTGCCACCGGCCTCCTCCCTATTGCAGGAAGAGCCACTTTTCTCTGTTCTGGCTCCTGCTGGCTTCATCTGCAGATTACGATTTCATTTGTGGATCGCTGCTTCTGGTACTGGAAGAGACAACAGTCAGTTGTTTCTTACCTTCTGCCTCTATGCTACTCGAGACTTCTTAGGTTTTTATGACAGTCTCCTGTTACGAATCCCCAGCTTTAAAACTTTTTAAATCGTACAGTTCTTCAGAGCTGTCTTGTTCATGGTTTATTACAGTAATTTACAGCATGCTCCTAGAAAGTCTTTTCCAAAAAAACCCCATGTATTTAGTTTCCTGTGGTATGTTTTAACTCCTGGGGGCATTTTGTATCCAAGTTCTGTAAGGAACTTCAAGTTCCCAGCACAAAAACATGTGTTGTGTATCTCAGAAATCAGAGGTCATTATTCCAGAGTTCTTACAGTTGCTTTGGTAGAAAGCCATGGGAAATGCTCCAATGTTGCGGGAGTTTGCAGATAAACAGAAAGATCAAATGGAATGAAACTCCAGATACAGTTGCAGGAAAAATACACATTTTTCGCACACACCAAAAAAAGAACAGGCAGGACAACTACTTATATAAATAACCTAAAATGCAATTCTGTACCATGCTACAAGCAAGATGCTTGTGTGAGTGGGGCGGTGGCGTGGTGCTCCGTCCATTCCTTTCTGATAAAACAAAGAGGGCTGGATTGTTTGTTCTTCTCTATCTCCATCTTTGCCATATTTAAACCAAGTATTTACTGATTCTGGTAGGCTTGCTTATCATGATCGCTTTAATGGTGTTTCAGATTTGGTGATAAGCATAAGGGTTAGTAACTTCAAAAATGGTTTAAAATGGTTTAAAAATGGCTAAAAGAGGATTACTGATAGCAGTCGAAGGGGAAAATATTTTCAAGTGGATTATTTTCCTGCTTAGGCTAGTAGGCAACTGCTGCCTTTTCAGGCAGTAACTGAATAATCAAACCCATTTCAAAATTGTTGATTTTAGGTTTCTATGGATTATCTAAACAGAATTTTAAACTCCACCTCAATCTGGAAGGAGTTGGGCACAGTGCTGAGTGGAACTTGCACTGCTGGAACAGTTTGAATTAGTAAACATGATCCTTTTTAGCAGGACTGCACGTTACCATTTCTAACTCCTTATTTTGCTCCTTTCAGCCTAGTTTTGGTACCTTGCTTTAATCAAGCTGATCCATTAAGATACAGTATTAGGGAATAAGGCTTTCAAAATTTGGATTTGAGACATTTGCAGTCTTGATGACTGTCCACTCAAATATAGAGTCAAAGTTTTTTAGGTATTTTTGGAACAAGACATTTGAAAGATGTGACTTGCTATTAAATAACCCTTCAAATAGCTGTATAGAATCACAGAATCATTAAGGTTGGAAAAGACCTCCAAGATCATGAAGTCCAACCAACCACCAAACCAACACCACCACCCGCACTAAATCATGTCCCAAAGTGCCACATCTACATGTTTTTTGAACACTTCCAGTGATCGTGACTCCACCATCTCCCTGGGCAGCCTGTTCCAATGTTTGACAGCTCTCTTGGTGAAGAAATTTTTCCTAATATCCCAACTAAACCTCCCCTGGTGCAACTTGAGGCCATTTCCTCTCCTCCTATCACTAGTTACTTGGGAGAAGAGACCAACACCCACCTCACCACAACCCCCTTTCAGGTAGTTGTAGGGAGCAATAAGGTCTCCCCTCAGCCTCCTCTTCTCCAGACTGAACAATACCAGTTCCCTCAGCCGCTCCCCGTAAGACTTGTGCTCCAGACTCCTCACCAGTTTCATTGCCCTTCTCTGGACACATTCAAGCACCTCAGCATCCTTCTTGTAGTGAGGGGCCCAAAACTGAACACAGTACTCAAGGTGCAGCCTCACCAGTGCCGAGTACAGGGACACCATCACTTCCCTGCTCCTGCTGGCCACACTATTTCTGATACAGGCCAGGATGCTGTTGGCCGCCTTGGCCAACCTGGGCACACTGCCGGCTCATGCTCAGCCGGCTGTCAACCAGCACCCCCAGGTCCTTTTCTGCCAGGCAGCTCTCCAGCCACTCCTTCCCAAGCCTGTAGCGTTGCATGGGGTTGTTGTGGCCAAAGTGCAGCACCCAGCACTTGGCCTTATTAAACCTCATACAGTTGACCTTGGCCCATCAATCCAGCCTGTCCAGATCCCTCTGCAGAGCCCTCCTCCCCTCCAGCAGATCAACACTCCCACCGAACTTGGTGTCATCTGCCAACTTACTGAGGGAGCACTCGATCCCCTCATCCAGATCATGGATAAAGATACTGAACAGGACCGGCCCCAAAACTGAGCCCTGGGGAACACCGCTTGTGACCGGCCACCAACTGGATTTAAGTCTGTTCACCACAACTCTCTGGGCTTGGCTGTCCAGCCAGTTGTTTACCCAGCGTAGAGTACACCTGTCTAAGCCACGAGCCACCAGTTTCTCCAGGAGAATGCTGTGGGAGACTCTGTCAAAGGCTTTACTAAAGTCCAGGTAGACAACATCCACAGCCTTTCCCTCATCCACTAGGTGGGTCACCTGGTCATAGAAGGAGATCAGGTTGGTCAAGCAGGACCTGCCTTTCATGAACCTGTGCTGGCTGGGCCTGATCCCTTGGTTGACCTGCACATGCCCTGTGAGCACCCTCAAGATGAACCACTCCATAATCTTCCCCGGTACTGAGGTCAGGCTGACAGGCCTATAGTTCCCGGGATCCTCCTTCGGGCCCTTTTTGGAGATGGGTGTCACACTGGCAAGCCTCCAGTCTTCTGGGACCTCCCCTGTTAACCAGGACTGCTGTTAAATGATGGAGAGTGGCTTGGCAAGCTCCTCCGCCAGCTCCCTCAGTACTCTTGGGTGGATATGGATATGGAGCTGTAATGGAGAATGAGCTTTTAGCTCTTTGTAATTTTGTTTCTTCCGAAAGTTGAGTTTCACTGAGAATGGAGACCAGAATTTATAGGATTTTTAGTAAGTCCCAAGTGATCTTTAACATTGTAATTGATTTGTACTAGCAAAAACTGAGAGCAAACTTGACTCCACAACAGTCGGTAAGATTCTATGCCTCCAGCTTCAGCGTGGCCAAGATCAATATTAGAAATAATTGGAAGATGACTGTTAAAACTGAACTTCAAAGTAGAAAAATGGGCTGGGTATAAATCTTCTCTACAGACAGGGTGTATTTTTTTTCTGTTCTTTCTCTGCAATTAACATTGGATAGATGTATGGGCATTTAGATATATAAATCTATATATATTTAATTCCACATAGGCTGCAGATGAGATCATCATAGCAGAACTTGCTTTGTCACTTGTAGATATAGTAATGCATCTTTTAGTAAGACCAAACTTTCTAAATGTTGTAGTTTTTCAGGAACTGATAAATTTAAGTCATGTACAGCTGTTGTTAGCTAAGAAGCATAAAAAATGTAGCAATGCTCACATACTACACTCAAGGTTAGTGCCACAGTTAATGGCACGGAAAACAATTTGTATTAAAAACCAGCATTTTTGCAAGATGTGTGTCAAAACAATGAAATTAGTTAACATTTCACATAATTTATTTCATAGATGAAAATAACAGCAAAAAGATTCTTCAGTATTTGTACTGAAGATGCAGTATATTTCTGTGATCTCAGGGAATTATGTCTTTGAATAGTTTTTAAATTGCATTTCAGCATCTTTGTGGAAATACAAGCCGTATTCTAGCTAAGATATGCAGATGTCCACTTTACATTTTAAAATTAATATAAAAGGTTTTGCAAAAGGCGTAAATTGTTTTAGAGTCTTAATGATGTTTATTATCATTACTCCCTTTCACAATGGCTAAATTTAATCAATTAAAAAACCTGCAGTCATTGGTAGCTGTTCAGGAGGAGTTCTACATAAAAAGATGTTCATTTTATGAGCTTTAATTTTGAAAGAGTGACCTAAAATTTGTATGTGTTTGAGCTGGAAATAGTATAACCAATAATTAGTTTTAAACAAGCCCTTTAAAAATATCTGCTGTGTATGAAAGGATGCTGCTTTTTTTTTTTTTAATTACGTAGCATTTTTCTGCCGAAGGATCCCTGCTTTATTGATGCTTCTAATGATGTGATAACACTGTGCAGTACTGTCCTGAGAAAGTCCAGGGCTAGTTCTGGACAGGTTGTTTTGTATATGGTACAATACAGCACCATCAGCACACCAGTGAATCCTAGAAATAATCTAGTTATGATAGCAAAGCCTGTAGGACTAACCTAATTGGCTTGGCTTCCACAATCTAGCTCCAGATCCAGCTTGGGTATCCCTACACACCGCTACTCAGTATGGTGTAAACATAGCCTAAAAGCTTAATCTCACAGATATTTTGCTGTAAGTAGCTTTATTCACTTGACTAGCTCTGTTTAGAATTAGACACATGTTTAAATAAGTATTTGCACTTAAAGTGTGCATGGTAGAATTAAATTCCACGGATTAAATTGCTTCTTTCTTTAGTGGTTAAGTGAAAGCTTGTGGCAGCACAGTAATCTTGCACTGGAAGTAAAAAAAGATGGAAAATAAGAAAACCCCGTGGAGCCACAGTCCAAACAAAAATCACTTTTTAGCAAAAATTATTTTAGCATCAAAATTATATTGAGATATTTGTAAATTTCTAGTTAAAAATTAAATAGAAGTGACTGCATCTCAATTTTAAACCTAATTTGATTTTTCGTGCAACAATTTTAGTCAAAATATTTCTCAAACAGGATCGTTCACATTAGAAAAAGTATTAATAGCATTTTCTTGAAAATATATTTCAATAAGCACTAGCAAATCACCGAGTTCTTTCTGCATCAGAGACAACAGTTCAGAGTTCAAGGGCCATTTGCTGAAACTTCAGGATAAGTGTTAGTGACGGGCTAAGCAGAGCTTCTACTGTGGAAATAGGAAATTTCGCTGAAGAGCAAAGCCAGGATGAACATGTGAATTCAGCCATCCTCTTGGGCAAAGCCATACAGAAACAGCTGCAAACTTTACTACGCAGATGTGACTTCCCCTTCGTAAACTTGGGATGACGCTTCCAGGTTTTCAACTTTGCCTATCCGTTCTCAATGTTATAGCTATTCTTACAATTGCTGTGTATTTTTAGCAATTAACTTACTTTCCTAAAGCCTATAAACTGAAATGAAAACATTTATCCAGTCCTGCCTGTTGAAACTTGCGCCACTGTACAGGAATAAGGGGAAGATTCGTGGGGCCAGAAGGAGACCGAGGAAGGGAGTACGCTTCTGTTCACAAGAATGAATGAGTCTCTCCTGAAGTGAACACATTACTTTTAATCTAGCTCAAGATGAAAACTGATCATTCACTGGTGAAGTTGTTTTTTTTCCAAATAGGCGAGATCTTTACATACACCTGAATCAATGAAAATGAAGGCTAATATTGGTTGGGATTTAAGTCTCCCAGCTGGCCTCACTACATCTGCTTCTCTCCTTAGAGAAGGAGTGAGATCAGTGCTCTCACTGGGCTTGTATTTTCAAAGTGTGTAATGTACTGAGGTGCCGCCTCTGATCGCACTTCGACGAGAAGTGACGGCCTAGCCCTCTCATGCTTCTTCAAAAATACTTGCTCTTCAGTCACTTGCTCATACCCGAGTTTTCCCATATATAGTAAGTCTTGGTGTAAAGACAAGTGCAAATTAAAACAGAGATGTACTCAACAAGACCGACTCTTTCGTGTTCGAGTGTTATGCACTACCCCCAATCTGTACCTTGTAACAGAGGTAACTCAGAGGTGTATCTCACCTCATCTGCCTTCTGAAACAAGAATGATTCAAATAGGCTTTTACCTAGTATTCCTAATGAGAAACCTGCAGTGAGAATGACTTAATCTACAAAATCTCATTATCTGGGTTTTCATTTGGGGTTATTCATCAGTACTGTGGCAGAATTACATCACTTAAATGAGTTTAATGCTGAGAAGAGGAATAGGATCATTGAATCTGAAGCCCTGCTAGGATAGCACAGGTGTTACTGCTGTTTGGAGCTCACCAACATCTATTGCTGTGGATTTTTCACCTGTACTTTTGGAAACGGGGTCTTTTTTCTTAATCTTTTACTAATGCTAAAATAATGTGGATTAATAACGTTGCCAATGAAATTTCTCCTCACCAAGGACTGTCACAAAGTAGAATAAAAATACTTAGCATAGGTATTTGTAGATACAGGTTTGTATATGTTTAGATACTGTGCAACTTCAAATGTTACTGCCTGAACCGAGGTGTTAGTCTTTTCACAGAAGTAGAAACTTGGATATAGACATCAAATGCCTTTGTACCAAGGCTGTGCTAAAAGATCTTTGTCCATAGATTGTTTGTTGCTGTGCTATCTCTCCACACACCTCAACTTGGATGGATGGATTTGATGGGTGGATGGTTGGGTGGATGAGGAATTGGTTGGATGGTCACATCCAGAGAATAGTGGTCAACAGCTTGGAGGAGGACGACTTAGGGGTACTGGTAGATGAAAAGCCAGACATGAGCTGGCAATGTGCACTTGCAGCCCAGAAGGTCAGCTGTATCCTGGGCTGCATCCAAAGCAGCATGGCCAGCAGGTCGAGGGAGGGGATTCTGCCCCTCTACTCTGCTCTGGTGAGACCCCACCTGGAGTCCTGCGTCCAGCTCTGGAACCCTCAGCACAGGAAAGACATGGACCTGTTGGAGCAGGTCCAGAGGAGGCCACAAAAATGATCAGAGAGATGGAACACCTCTCCTGTGAAGACAGGCTGAGATAGTTGGGGTTATTCAGCCTGGAGAAGAGGAGGCTCCGGGAACACCTTATTGCAGCCTTCCAGTACCTAAAGGGGGCTTATTAAGAATGATGAGGACAGACTTTTTAGTCAGGGCCTGTTGCGATAGGACAAGGGGTAATAGTTTTACACTAAAAGAGGGCAGATTTAGACTAGATCTAAGAAGGAAATTTTTGACAATGAGGGTGGTGAAGCACTGGCCCAGGTTGCCCAGAGAGGTGGTAGATGCCCCATCCCTGGAAACATTCCAGGTCAGGTTGGACGGGGCTCTGAGCAACCTGATCTAGTGGAAGATGTCCCTGCTCATTACAGGGGGGTTGAACTAGATGGCCTTTAAAGGTGCCTTCCAACCCAAAGATTCTATGATTCTATGAACTTGGATGCAGAGATGTTTTGTCAGCCTGAGAAGATGCATCAAATTCACCTTTGGTTTCCTTGGCTGCTTTGCCAAGTTTGCAAACCCAGGTTATAATGTAACACCAGTTGTGATCATATTTGTTTTGTAGTTCATAAATGCTTATGCCTGAAATATTGGGGTGGCCTTACTCACAGGTTTTGATCCTCATAAATTTAGTAGGTTTGCAGTTTGTAGTCAAAAGGTACTGGGCAGATGAGAAAGTTTGTAATTCTCAGTTCTGAAAGCCTACAGGTAAAGGGTGAGCCTCACAACAGGGGCTTATGACAGCAGGCAGGAAACAGAAAATGCTGAGCTGAGACAAAACAAACTATGAGAACTGCTGGGTCCATGATTCCTCAGATCTTTATTTCAAAACCAGTCAGGGTCTAGAGCCAAAGTCAAAAACCTACTTGATATTTTCATTGGCATGATAAGGTTGAGACCATCAGCTGTGCGATGTCATAAAATCCCATGCTTTTGGGTAAAGGGCACAAGTGAACCACGCTGATTGCAATAGCTTTGCTTCTTGGCAATGGCTGGGCAGATGGATGGACTCCAGTGCTTTAACATCAGTGCCTACAACTCCATTTGGCCTCATGACAGCTACTGAGAGTTTTTCCTCAACCTCACAAGGAGCTAGGGCAAGCTCTTTAGACACACTAAAGATTGCATTCAAAGATGTGTATTGATGCAGAAATTTTTCAAAGCCCATGAAAGAGAAGGAAAATAGGTGGGAGCTTCCATGGCTATTTTTATGCAACCTTACATCACATACCCAAGGGTACAGAGTTCAACAATAATGCATTTTAAAAAACTTGCCTGGTGTTTGGGATATCTGTGTCTAGTTTTGCCGCTTTGCTACAGGCAACCTGTGTGACCTTTGGACTTCACTTAATACCATTGTCTCTGTTTCCCACCTGTGAAAACAAGGCTCAAAGTACTCCACACTTCAAAGGCCTTTTTTTTGAGAATAATTGCTTCACTGTTACCGTAAGAACAATTATAAACTGCACAAGGCAAAGGGACACCATGCATTAGTGATACTGTGCTAGTTTTTCTGGGAAAGCAGCACACATGGAGAGTTAATAATTGCCAAATGTAATTATTGTCAAGCTAAGGCTGCATTTCTGAACAATGTCTAGAGTAGATAGCTAATGCCATACCAGTATAAGGAAATCAATGCTGTAGCTTGTACTGTAGCTCAGGAATAAGGTGGAAAGTTCTTGCCAATTTGTTAGTGAAACAGCATGCCATTAGGTTAAAACAAAGAAGAGGATTATCAGGGAATGCTGGAGTGGCCAGGCTTCAAGATCTCGAGAAGTCTGTTGTCTCCTGCTGTTGACTCTCCTTGCCTGATAAGGAACACTGCAGCCTTAAAGTAATGATTTTGTCGCTAGCTCTGCTTGAAAAGCAGGATAAACATGATGAACCAAACTTGAGTTGCATATGAGAAGCTGCACTTGCAAGCAGCAACACCATTTTTCAGCTTGATTAATTAAAGTTTAATCAATCGCTGGGACACAGCTGTTAACTGGAAAACCAGCATATGGAGCTGATCTGTGATTGTCTGAAGAAAATAAGAACTTGTGTGTGCATTAGCCCTACGCCTCTGTTACAGCAAATTGCTGTTCATATTTAAATCTCACCAGATTGACAGTAAGTCTGAGTTCTTACTGTGACTTGACTTTTTAAGGTTTTGGAGAAAATGGCATGTGAAGATGAGCTTTGGGCTGAAAGTGAACCTGGTGCTGTGCTGCTATCTATAGTATTTCCTGTCTCACAATAGCCCACCCAGCAGTCTCCTCTATAGCTGAATATTCAACCCTAAGTATTGATGCACAGATGACGTAATTCTGCAATGCACCACCTTGCCAATGGCAGCTGTAGATTTGCCATGCCCACACGTTAATACAGACTACAGAGACTTTAGCGTCTCACTGGAAAGAATTGTGGCCATGCTTGGGAATTGCAGATTTACCTGGGGGTTTGCTGGGTTTCTACTTGCAATTCTTCCCTTCGTGATATTAGCACACATTCCCTGTAGTGTGTAGAGTGTAAACTGATGTTGCTCCCTAAGACTGAGAGAGGTTTTAAATCTCTGAGAAGGCTATGCGTAGAAGTACCTGAATCTACACACTTCTCCATCAGATGTGGCCAACCTCTGTTTTGTACCTGACCTTGATGATCCGTTCTTGGACCTGTTGGAGTGGGTCCAGAGGAGAGACACAAAAATGATCAGAGGGATGGAACACCTCTCCTTTGAGCCCAGGCTGAGAGAACTGGGGTTGTTCAGCCTGGAGAATAGGAGGCTCCAGGGAGACCTTATTGCAGCCTTCCAGTACTTAAAGGGGGCTTAGGAGAAAGATGAGGACAGACCTTTTAACAGGGCCTGTTGCGATAGGACAAGGGGTGATGGTTTTACACTAAAAGAGGGCAGATTTCGATTAGATATAAGGAAGAAATTTTTCACAATGAGGGTGGTGAAACACTGGCACAGGTTTTCCAGAGAGGTGGTAGATGCCCCATCCCTGGCAACATTCCAGGTCAGGTTGGACGGGGCTCTGAGCAACCTGATCTAGTGGAAGATGTCCCTGCTCATTGCAGGGGTGTTGGACCAGATGGCCTTTAAAGGTCCCTTCCAACCCAAAGATTCTATGATTCTATGACTCTTCATCATCCGATATTACTGCTAAGTTTGCGGCTTTGGATCCCAAAGTCAGGACTTGCACTGCCTTGTTTACTGTCAGTTACTGAGCTTAGCAGTGCTGTTGCTGAAAGGGTCACCCAGAACATTCCCATCACAGAGACAACACTCAGATTAGGCCAGAAAAAGCATTTAAGTTTCTCTGAAATTTTGCAAAATGTTGGTCCTGATTACTAGAAAGCAGATGGGAACAGAAGATTCACCATCTTGTGTGCGTAGCAGATGCTGAAAATGTGCAAGGAACCCCAATGGCTCAAGAGGGAGATCCTCTCTGGGTACCGCACCTGGTCCGCAGCTTGCACAGCCACACAAAATCGCAGCAATGGCACTGTCTGTCTTCAGCATCTGGCCTAATAAGTCACCATGGGGAATCTTTGATTTAACTGACTGATACGATGGCCACAGAGGCAGGTAAGGCCCCAGTGAGTCCCCCAGTGCACGTGCAGCAGAACGTTATTCCAAGCAAAGTTTGTGCTAGCGTAGGTGCAGAAACATCTCCTCCAGATCTGCCTGCTCTGGTGGGTAATGCTTTGCTTTAAATATCATTCTGTGCTCTTTTGACATTTCCCCCTCCTGCAAGCTACAGAGCTTGTCTAAAAACCTGGAGGGCCTTTTTTCATGAAGTGGGAGCATTCAAGCAGATAGGCAGATCTGCTGCGGGGCACCAACAAATAAATGATACCAGCCCTCACTGAAGATAGTGCAGATGCAAATTTTAGCTGTCAAAGAGATGCACTTGCTCTTGCTGTGCCATCAGGGTATGTGCCTCATGAAGATGGAGGCACAGCTCTGCCTGTGGTTATAATCTAGGTTCTTGCCTCCAGAAGCTGCTTATGTAGTTTCAAACAGAAGGCAAGTATCTGCAACGGGTTATAGCAAGGGATGGAGGAGAAAGACAAGGGTAAGATGACTAGAGATTGTCGTTTTCTCTCTTGGCATCTCTTCTTGGTGAGGCCTCATTTCTGGTTTGTGTTCAAAATGACAGCATCCTTGCCTCCTCAGTCCTCCTCCTTACACTGCCCTGCTGGAAGATCTGCTGCCCTCCGGCCCAGGCACAGTGAGGGGCAGTGGGTTGCCTAAGAAAACATGTCCCAGGCTACCTCCTCCCATTCTTGTGCTCCCCATAGCAATAGGCTGTTGCGCCTCATTCAGCCATTTTCACCATAATACTTTATTGATGCCCCATGTTCAAACTGTGACTTACAGAGATTATTTCCCCCTGTGAAACTCCAAAAGCTGTTGGCAGGCCTGCACAACGCTTGGGCTAGCTGCTTCCCCACCGAAAGCCAATTCCAGGTTAAATTAATCTTGAGACCCGACAGTGGGGAGGGGTCGTGAGCTCTGAGCAGAGGGAAGAACTCGCTCCCCCCCCCCTTTTCCGGAAGTGCCATAGCTACATTCAGGTTGGATGAGACAAATTTTTTTGAAACTGCCTGAAACTCGTTTTGGTTGAGGTCCCTGGGGGCCTGTGTCAGCCTCGCAGTCCTCCTTTGATGTCTATCTCCCAGTTAGTGCAGTAGCAATCAGCTGCATAATTTTTGTGAAAAGCAGGCGTGCAGTTAGCCTTAACGTCCTTCTATATGTAAAATAAGACATGTTTAGTTTAAAAATACCACCACATACATAATGCAACTTTGCTAGCTAGCAGCCCAAAATGATTGCCGTAGCCTGCAGGGATCCTGTGGGCTGAATGACGACAGAGGACATGAAAGGCCTGTGATTTTAAGTCGTTTTCCCATCGTACTTTGTCATAAGAAATGCAGCACAGTTTCTCTCCCGTGTTACTGAACCGCTCCCCATGATCTGTGCTTGCAGGGGTTGGTGGGGGGGGTCAGTGTGAAAAATTTTGCAGTCATTTTCTTGTAATGAGTTTGTTAACAGGAGCTGATGATGCCAAACGGTGTCCTTCCAGGGCCCAGGGGGATCGGTGGTGTTGGCCTGGAGGACCGGAGAGCAGAGCTGGTGGCTTCTGCTGATGATTTCTAAGCTTGGCAAAAGCCTTAAATAAGTTGCTGGCTTTTGCTCGGCCTTACCGGTATGGCGGTGGCAAGACCTACCTCCCGGGTAGGTGCCTGCTCCGGTGGGTTGGCGGGACCGCTGCCCCAGCCACACACAGCCAAACCTCCTGCCTGGGGGCTGCACCGTGCCCCGGGTGCACCAGCAGACCTCATCTACCCCAACGCCCTCCCCCAGGCCCCACAGCCCAGGGTGCCATTTTGGCACCATCCTGGTCCTCGGCCATGCCTCTGTGCCCAGTCCTGTCCCTGCTGCCCTGGCTCACAGACCCCTGCCTCGGGGATGGGGAGGGTCTCGGGAGCTTTAAGCTACTCTTTAAATTCATTTTCCAGCTCACTTGAGTGGAAAGTTTTCTTTTGCTTTGTTGATTTGGTAGAGGTTTGTCCAGCGCGGCGGTCAGCGAGCCCCTCGAGGCTGGGCGGGCAGGGTGGTGGTGCAGCAGGTCCCAGGCAACGCTGCGGCGCTCCTGAGGCACCGCCATGCATGGCTGACCGGGGTGTTTCGGTATTTTACTGCCTGCCGTCCCGGCTCCTGGGTACGTGACGGACTGTGAAGAACTGTGCCTCCTTCCCCGTCTCTCTCAGCGCTCACCTGCTGCCGCGGAAAATACATTGCTGTGAATGCAGTGCATCGTTCGGAAACATCTTTTAAGAGCGTATGTATCACATATTTATTTCATATATATCCTTCTCCCCTAACAAAGGTACTATTACATACACATGTTTGGGTCCTGAGACTAAAACACAAGCGTGCGGTGTAGGAGGTAAGCGAAGAGGAGCCAGCCTGGAGCCAGCCTGCCCACACCAGTGCACCGCCAATCGAGCTAAGCCTGGGCCAAAAAGAAAAATACGTACCCATCTCACGCAGGAATGAGAAAACAGAGAATTTACGTGGCAGCATTTGGTGTTTGACCCCTGCAGCGCCCGTGTGCAGGGGTGGAAGCCCACCGCTTCCAAGCAGCCTGGGTGGGTGCCCTGCACGCTCGGCCTCTGGCTTGGTTCCCAGCGCACACGCGCTGTTCAAACACACTCTCTCCTTCAGTATTTTTAACTAACGACACAGACCGTTACAAGCGTGCTGTCCACGGAAGAAACGATGCAAAGCTCATCGTTGTATATTTTTCATTAAGAAGTAACTGATGTAGAAGGATCATTTGCAGCTGGTGAAGTGCTTGCTGCTCATCACAGTGTCCCTCAAAACGTTAAGCACGAAAAGAGGTGCTGCTTTCATTCTTTGCTTTTATTCACAGCTTAGCGAGAAACACAAGCTTTTGGGTGTTTAGTTCCTGGTTAGTTTCTCCGCTTTGAACTTATTGCTATTTCTGTTTCAGATTATTTAACTTGTTCAGCTCCAATATTCTTTCTGAAAAATCACTTTTATCAAAAGCTGGTTCAGTTCAGCCAATTCTAGTTCCAGATGTTCAGATGGTAATTCCATCAGTTCAGCGATTTTATGTTCTTTAAAACTTTAACAGCAAACATTTATGGTTTTCACCTTGAATTTTATTTCATTCATTTAAAAAAAATATTAAACTTATGTTTTAATACCCATTGTAAGAATTTCATGCTTTATTTTAAATAGGCTTACATCTTAAGTAAGCTATTGAACTGTTAATTAATCCAGTTTAAGTGTTTACTTATGTATATATAAGTTTATGCAAATACTTTAAAAGAAAACAAGATTTTTAAATATCATGCAGTCTAAGGTCCTGATTTCCAAAGATTAAGGGGGACATTTATGTTTGAAAAACACTTGCCAAAAGATAACGGTTACTTCTGACTCCTGCTTTATCTTAAATGTGAAAACATCATTCCTTGGATGCCTAAGATGGATTGAAACTTCTTTTGAACGTTCCTTGCACGTGCTTTTTATATGAATTAAAGGCCTCATATCTAAACTTCCTGACATTTTTGTTTGAATTTTAAGGTAGTTTAGGTAAAAATATAGCAGTGCTGTATTCAGTTATACAGGAAGCCATCTGAGTAAGGGGAACTGGAGCGTAAGTTATTTGGAAATGCTTAAATAGTTCTTTACTGAACCCAGGATTAGAAGAAACACCCACAGGTGTTAAGAAGCAATGACAATAACTTTGGTCACTTAAATTTGAAACTTTCTTTAAGAACCCAGTCAAGATAAAATATTTATTTTAGGATCTTATTTTAGAAGATGGACATAGCTGTTCTCACTGAAACAGATCGTCAGCTCACAGAGGTCTTGATGAAACCTGCAGCGCATGGCACTCTGTTACCTGAATTAATGGAGAGCTGTCTCTTTAAAGATGTTCTCGGAAGCTTTTGGCACAAAGACAAAACCACCACAACAGGACTGCTGATGCAGGATCCCAGCCCTCATGCCTGTGCATTAGAAAATTGTGCATTAATGAGCTGATAGGGCTAGTAAAACCATTTTGCACAAAGGCGTTTAGCCAACCAGACGTGACAGCCGCAGGTGTTTTCACGAAGCCAAGCTGCCAGAGGAGGTGTGCCTTCCATCTTCAGCAAGATTAGACTCAGAGTATAATTAATCTCGTCTGAGATGCACATTGGCTTATCCACCCTTACGTTGTTTTGTTATGCTCGCCTGTTTTCTATGCTTTGCGTTTTCTTTTGCACGTGCTTAACCTTCCATCATTCACAAGCCCGCTCGCTTCTGCAAGCTGCATTGCACCCAGCCTGTCCATCTTGTCCCTGTGAAGGAGCTGCGGTGCCAGCAGGACACCTGCAACGAATGCAGCAGGTACAGCCCAACAAGACAGAGCGACCCTGCGGCCTGGCAGTACTTCTGCGCTGTTTGCTTGCCACTGCGCATCCGTCCCCGCCTTCACCTCCTTGCTTGGTCAGTGCTGCTTTGACCAGGCTAAATGGTGGCCAAACCCAGTCGTGCATTCCCATGAAATAGCTCAATATTTATATTCTGATCTTCATATTTATTTGCTTAGCTGCTGTTCTTGGAATATTTCACGAAAATCCTAAATATTCATCTCTTCATTCCAAACGCATTGCTCTGTTTCTCTCAAAATGTCAAAATCAACACTTTGTCTGGCATTGGAGTTAAAACATTTAACCAGCTTTAATAGAGTCATTGTTGAATAAATGCAATCTGAAAAAGCATTTTGACATCTAGATTTAAATTGTCTGTGTAAAAACTTCAGCAAGATATTCAGCCAGTTTTGTAATGGGAAGAGGCGACTATTTCCTCCTATTAACCGGCTGATCACTGAAATTCAGTTCATCCTGCATGCTTTTTGACAAGAATACAGAAGTGTGATTAACTTTTTCCCCATTGTTTGTCTCATGAGTGGTCCTCGAATTGCTTGTTTTAGGTAAGTAATGTAAATATTTTTAGCTCTATAGGCTTAGTGAAGTTCTATTTATAAATGGTTCCCATCAGCAATACTAACTGAGATATGACTTAGTCCTCACTTAAAATCCCCTTGTCTCATCTTCTACTTATCCTTAGCACAGAAAGACAGGGCTCACAAGTGCTGTGGAGAATAAAGATCATTCTGATGTTTTTTTCTAACCTAAAAAATAGGTATCTTCCATGAATGAAAGCTTTATTCTCCTCATTCCTAAGCTGTAAAATCTCTGGAGAGAGAGGGACACCAAAATCAGTAGTAGCTAAATCGATGATCACTATCTCCTTGTGCTCCCTCTGAGCTGTATTTTCTGTGTTTCTCTCTTCAGAGTAAAATAATCCCTGGTTTATGGTTGTCTGTCACTTTGCTTGGAGCATGGCAAGTATCATGCTGACTGATACAGTAAGACAGCTTGGTGACTATTCTAGTCAGGCCCTAAGATTTTGTTTACCACCTCTTGTTTCTCTGGAGCAGCAGATTTTAGTAATTTTGAGTGATTAACTTGCTTGGTACTTGCCAGCTGAAAGCATCCCTTCGTACCCTGCGCGCGCCCGGGGTGACTCAGCCTGGGAGCCTGGCCTCGTTTCCCACCTCAGTGAGTCACCAGCAGAGCGCATTTCCAAAGAAGTCGGTCCAGGAACAAACAAGGTGGATGTATCTCGGGCTCTTGGAAATGGGAAGCAAACGCAGTTCCTGCTCTCGTCTAGGCAGGATACTGTCGGCTTCCCCCGCGGCCCTCACGGCCCTAGTATTTAAGGAATGTCTGAACCGGCGTTGTTTTCCTCTCTTGAAGGCCGGTTAAAGCCTGAGCCTAGAGGCCAGCTGACTGAGCTAGCTTTGACACTGACTCATTGTGTGATCTGGAGTAAGTCACTACAGTTATGTCTACAGTGTGCCGGGCAGAGATATCTGCGGCTCTGGAAGCGGGGCTGGCACCACGCCGCGCCTGCTTTTGCCAGCTGCGCGGCAGAGGGACTGGACAGAGCAAATGCAGCTCTTCAGCTACTCAGTGTTGTGCAAATGCACCGCCTTGCTCAGAGGTTTGCTCAGGAGACTCTGTACGGTGTTACACTGCGAACTGAGAAACATCCTTCACCTCTTTATCGCTCATTTTCTTCATTGGCGCTGTGGAGAGAATAACTTCTGTGTGGTAGTATGCCCTATTTGAGATTCTCTTAAGAAAGGTACTTCATCGCTGTAGTAGTGCTTTGCTTGCTGGAGAGCCCTGCTAAAAGGCTTTTGAGTGTGCCTGTAAGCTTGATTTTAGCAGAGCTGTAAAAAGACTGCATTTGGTAGCACCAGCAGGTCTTCCTGACGGTGCAGTCTAGAAGTTGATGCTGAGAACAAAATGAACCAAGAGATGTGCTTGGGTGACTGAGAAACTGAGGGGAAAAAAAAAAAGGAAAAAATTCACATATTTCCTCAGGGAATGAGAATGTGAAAGTTATTATGAAAGGAACTAAAGGGTGATAAGGCCATTTCTGTATGTAAACAATGCAATATGAGCTCAGAATTAGTGGGAAATGAATAGTGAGAGTTAGCCCAGTGGTGGAGTCACAGAAGCTTAGGTGTAGGGTGTCATCACCAGCCAGGCATAGATGAAGAGTAGTGGTGAGGTCAGACGTGATTAACAGTCTGAGTTGTACAAGGGATGAATTTGGCTGTGTCTAGAAGAAAAGTCTCCTTCAGATTAGGCAGATGCTACAAACTGAGTTTCTAGCAGGGTTGTTACGTCCTGCTGCATCCACCATGTCTGCTTTTCTCTGATAACATTTTTCAGTACTTCATAGACTCAGGTATTTGCCTTGCTGGTGGATCATTGTGCAAGCCATGTGTGTGTATTTCGGTGGAGATGTGCTTATTTGGTACATTCCACAGCGAGGTCTATCAGTAAAAGTTAGCGCCACTACCTATACGCCTGTTTCTGACTACTCTTAACACTACTAAGTTGTTGAACGTTTTTTCCTGTGTCTGAAGCTGAACACCCTGAGTACCCAAAGGGCTTCTCTCTAGCTCTTGATGAAGCAGTCATCTTTACCGAGTACACCAGTAAGCAGCTCTTGAGTGTAAGTATAAGAATTACCTGCTGATACAGAAATCAAGAGAATGCTGTGAAAATTGCATGTGGATGAACCTAATCAGTATTTCAGTCCAGTCAAGGTACACTTACAGCTAAATTAGTGAGTGGGAGACCTCCAGGAAAAGCAAAATAATGTTTTGTAGGCCTGCAGGAATTTTAGAATGTAAAACTTTCAAACTGCAATCTCTCCTTTCCTGCTTTTAATGATTGCAATCATTCAAAACAACAGGAAGACAAAGCCCATCTAAAACACCCAAACTTTTCAAAAGCTAAGCTATTGGCACTGAATGTGTATGCGCTCCTCATGCCAGCAGGTTTTGTCTTGCTCACATTTTACATAAAAGGTGCAGCATCATCTCCTTAGTATTATAACTTTTTATGATTTCCAGATACACACTGACACATCTCTGACATTCATCTCAGTGTTCAGGCTGGAAAAGTCCCTGCAGCTAATTACTTTTTCACCCTCATGGGTATGTACAGTTTTATGGGAAGTTTTCTTGCCCACTTGAGAAAGAACTTGAGTTTGCTTTTTCCTGGTTTTCAGGGGCTAATTGCACAAGGTTCCAGACAAATATATGCAAGACTGGTCATCTCAACAGGCTGGCAATAGCCACACCACGCACCTTGCCAAGGACAGGATAGACGACACCAGTGTGAAATGGCATCTTCTCGCCAGCACCTTCTGAGAGACTCAGTTTTATCCAGCCTTCAGGACGACTCCTCACAGACAGATTTCACTGCTAACCCCTGGGTCACAGATTCTCAGAAGGAAAGGTCTCACCCCATACTGCAGCTGGAGGCTCTTGGGCCTGCAGGTAACCCTACCTGAGAGGATTAGGGGCACGTGAAACAATCCCATGCACAGGAGCAGATCGGTCGTTTCTTAAATGGCCATCTTCCTTCTGGGGGGTTTAATCTAGAAATTCTGGAGAGAAACTGCTCACATGAAGCACTTCAGCCCTGAGCGGATCTATCTGGCCAGTGCAGCAGAGCCAAGGCAGCATCCCTTCTGTCAGTTCGGTGGTAGGGTCACTGTGCAGGGCTTTTCTTACAGTGTTTTCAAAAGCTTGGCTGCAGGAAGACTCAGGGATGGAATAGCCAAGGTCAGAAGTTTGACCGTTCTGGGGAGTACAGTTTGGGGCCATTTTGTATTTAGGCTGCTGTGGATTAAGTTGATACTTTCAGCACTGAATGTCTCCTCTCTTCCTCTCCTTTTTAGGAAGGGATTGGAGGGGAATTTAAACATGAGGAGGAAGGTTAAATTATTGATTTGACAGCTAGAAACTGTGCAGTGCTTTGTCCTAGGACTGAATACAGTGTCATACTGGAGCTCGAGATTCTGTCTAAAACAATTAGCTCTGTTGAGTATTTAACAGTCAGGATGCTTCAGGTAGCTGAAAGCCAGGACAGCTTTGACAGGATAGCTATAATAGTTGGTCAGAAAGGCAAACATTTCCAAGGTAGATGCAGCTTCTAACAGTAAAACGGTGCTTTTGCTGAGAGAATTCCAGCTTCCTTGAGCGAAATAAGGCACCCGGACAAAAGTGCCATTTTCTCTTCTCATACCTATATCTGCACAAGGTGCTTTTCCTGGCACAGCTCTGCCTTCAAAGGATCTTATCACAGCTCTGGCTGACACAACTGTGCCAGGAGACTCAGTAGTTGAGACCTGACCTGAAAACACCTGGCTCAGCTTCGGGGTCAACACCTGGCTGGGAATAAAGACAGCGACTAACAGAACCCGCTTTCTGAGCTGTCCTGAAATGAAACCGGTGCACAGCCTGGGCGTGAAATCATTGCCCTTTGGGAAGGAGATCCCTCAGCTCTTTCAGCTGCTGTATTTTTGGGAGTGGGTTTGGTCTAAAGGAAAACTTCTGGGCCTCAACAAGGTGCTGAAGTTAAAAAAAAAATTTAAAATTGTCTGCGATGTACGTGGCTTGTTTACTGTATTTCAGGGCCCTGCCTGTGAGCTAGCACTGATATTGTGGCATGGGGCTAATGACCGGCATGCTGCTAAAACCAGATGACTTCCAGAGGAAGTTGAAATCTGGATCACTACAAGTCATTAACACTCCCAACTAAGCAAGGTGAGTCACTTAAACTGTATCAAATGTGACAGTAACACTTCTGAGAATGTAGTAAGGATAACTGCATTAAAAACTGCACTATGTTTATCACTCAGCAATGATGCGCAGGCCAAACCACAGAATAGAAGCGCTGCAGATTTCATGAGAGTGCTATTCACTGCTGTTTTGCACGGGGCTTTGTCTGGCACTGCCCGTGGGAGGCATGGTCCTGCACATGCCTCCACCCTGACACCCCTGACATGCTTTCTGCCTGTGATCTCGGAGGCTTGGAGTGTGTCAGCTCACCCCGCTGATCCAGCTGAAAAATAACTGCACTGTGACATCATATCCCTAGTTGTACCATGCCGTGAATGTGCATAAGACTCGAAATACCACCCGAAGATCATGTAAGAGAGGGTATGCTGTGCCTTCTAAATGCCTCGACAGCTCTTGAAATACTAGGCTTCATGCCATTTATTGATTTGTAACCATGGAGATGGTACATGCTCCCATTGCAGTGAGGGAAAAGCTCCTTCCCTTTACCTCCTCAAGCACGGAAGAATGGTGGAAAATACTCTTACTCCTTGTAACCTTTCTGTGGCCTTCATGGGAGGGACGAGTGAGATGTTCACCTTCTCAGAGGATGATGCATTTTCACAAAGGTGGAGAAAATCAATCTTTCCTTTCTTTAGCCTGGAGCAAAAAGGGCTAAGCTATTTTGGGAGATGAGAGATAAGCAAGCCAGAAAGGCTTATCAGAGATTTGTCTTAACTTGCAAAGATATTTTCTTTGCTGAAATAATTCAAACAGTTGTTTGAAATGTTCTGTCAGCTCAGATTTGTTTTCAGAGGATCTCACTCATATGCCATCCTGACTAATGAAGCCCTTCTGCATTAGGTTCTTTAACAAGAATCTTCACTTTCCGAACAAAAAATTAATTAAAATGTAAAAAATGTAATCAACAGAACAGCCAATTCAGAAAACAAAGGCTGACGATTATAGGACTCCAATGGGGATCAATATTTGTTCCAAGTGCTTGTTATTGGGCAAGTCCAACTCCAGCCATTTCAGGAGGGAGGGAGCACCGGACATGGGAGCCCTGTCATTCAGCCTGGTGCTAGCACTTACCCATCGACTGACAGCAAACTAGTAACATTTCCTGGAGATTCGATGAGGGTTAGAGAAAATGGGCAAAAAGACCGATTGTAGAAACTGATGCTACAGCATCAAAAACCATAGTTAGCCACTGAAGTTTTGAAACAGAAGCCCTAGAAATAGAAGATACCAAAGAAAACTGGGTATTTTTCATTGCATGGCTGCATGCATTTCTTTTCTTCTGCGCCTGTTTAACCTAAGACACACTATAGCTGTGCGGCCAACACAACAGGCCAGTAACTTGCCAGAAAAAAAGTGTGTTTTGAATCATAGAATAGTTTGGGTCGGAAGGGACCTTTAAAGGCCATCTAGTCCACCCCCCCTGCAATGAGCAGGGACATCTTCCACTGGATCAGGTTGCTCAGAGCCCCGTCCAACCTGACCTTGAACGTTTCCAGGGATGGGGCATCTACCACCTCTCTGGGCAACCTGTGCCTCTCTTTCACCACCCTCATTGTGAAAAATTTCTTCCATGTATCTCGTCTGAATCTGCCCTCTTTTAGTTTAAAACCGTTACCCCTTGTCCTATCACTACAGGCCCTGCTAAAAAGTCTGCCTCTATCTTTCTCATAAGCCTCCTTTAAGTACTGGAAGGCTGCAATAAGGTCTCCCCAGCCTTGCCCTCTTCACAACTGTGCTTAAACAGCAAGTGGTACCTGCCGATTTTTGTTGAGAATTCTAAATGTTTACTCTCAACATGCTTTTAAACAGAAACTTCCACTTTTTTACAAGTTACGGTCTGAAATGATGTACAACCACGTATTTTTTTCCACACGCTAGTCGCGTGGCTCGGCTCCTGTAGGAGCAACGAACACTTGGGGCCTCTGCCGCCCACCTGGCCACGCGAGAGGCGAAGGCATGGCTGGTTTTAGGGGCGGGACGCGAGGCAGTGGATCCCACCGGGGACGTCTCCTTCCAGCTGCGGGACCGGCGCTGCTTCTCGGGGAGCCGCGGCAGCCCTCCGTTCCTCCCTGCCTTCCCCAGGCGCGGTTTGAGGCGCGGGGGGGGGGGCTGCACTGCCAGCTTCAGCCCGGCGTCAGGGGGCGGAACTGTCGGCCGAGGGCCGGGTCCCAAGGCGCGAAGGTGAGCAGGAAGCCCGCCAGGGCACGCCGGGCTCTTCCCCGTGAGTGGCCGAGGGGACCTCGGGAGCTCACGGCAGCCCCGGCCCCGCCCCGGGCGGCGCCTCCGCAGGCTCCCGTCGGGTGCACCACCGTGGGCAGGGCGGAGGCTGAGAGCCGCAGGGGGACTCCGGCCCGGGCTCCGGCGCCAAGCCCGCCCCGCCCTCCGCCCGCCGCCAGCGGGGAGTGACTGCCATCGGGCCCAATCAGGGCCCCGGCCCGGCCCGGCCCGGCGCTGCCGCCCGCCCCGCCGGGGAGGCCCGGCCCCGGGGCGGGGAGCGAGGCAAGCGCCCGGCGCGGCGCGGCCCCGCTGGGTCCCGGCCGCCGCGTGCAAGGCAGGGGCGCGGGCGGGCCGGGGCGGGGCGCGGGCGGGGCCGGCCGGGCCGGAGCGAGCGGCGGAGCGGCGCGGACCGGACCGGACGGTGGCTGCCCGGAGCCGGCAGAGGCGGAGGCGCGGCCGCCCCGGGAGGGCCCGCCGTGGTTTGGGCGCAGGTAAGGGGAGCGCTGTGGAGCTCGGCCCCGCTGGCCGAAGCAGAGCCCGACTGCGGCAACTTTGCGTCCCGGCGGGCTGAGCCCCCGCCGTGCCCTTCCCCGCGGCTGCCTTGCGCGGGCGGCGGCGGCGCCGCGCACCGACGGCTCCCGCCGCGCCGCGCGGGCCGCAGCGGGGCCGGCTCCTCCCCGCCGCCGTGGGCCCGGGCCTCCCGCCCCGCCTGGGAGCAGCGGGCGCCCCCCCCCCCCCCCCCGGAACGGGCGTGCGCGCCCCACGCGTGGGCTGGGAGCCCGCCAGGAGCCCAGCGCCGTGGGTCAGGCACCCGACGCGTGTCCTCTGAAGCGCCGTGCGGGGGAGCGGGCAGCTTTTGGGGTGGCGGCGGGGGTGCGCCGCGGGGCTTCCCTTCCAGCCTGCCCTCCCCCCTGCCAAAAACCCGTCGGCCCTCTGTCCTCAGGCTACGCTTAGGTGTTGCCCTCCTGCCTTCGCTGCGGCCTGGCTGGAGCCGGGAAGGAGAGCGGTTTCAGAAGGAGAGTTGGTAGTGCGCTCCTGACCTTCTGTGGCTTATTTATGTGCTGGAAATGACATGGCTTTTAAGGAAATTTTGGGGAGAGGTAGGTTCCAGTTGAATCTTTTCAGGCTTTAGTAGGACACTTCAGCCACAAGTCCTGTGAAACTTCACTTGTGAGTTTTACCTTGAACTAACAAACGTGTTTTGATTTAAGGCCTGGGGTTCTTACATCCTGTAATTATTTCTTCCAGGTCTGTTTTAGGTCTGTGACTTCTAAAAACTGAAATAACTGTGCTACCTCACACCCTGGCAGAGGCGCAGCTGTGGCAGTAAAAAGGTGCTTTGCACCTCTGTAGTTACTTCTGTGGGGGGAGGAGTAAGCTTCGGTGTTAAATGCTTTGCTGTGGTACAGGAACATGTATGTGCTCTCTCATGGAAGTGCGGCGCTGCTGATCTTGCCCAAAAACACAGATCAAGTGTTTAGGACTTGGGCTTGGCTATGTCTGAGCCTTCAGAGACTCTGCTGGCTCTCCAGATTTTGGCCCAAGCACAGATGCTACCAACAGCACAATGTGTAAGCGTTTCTATGTGTTGCAGTGGCAGCACGATTGAGCAATACAAGTGTCTCTGCATTCCGAAAAGTAAACAGCAAAAATGGGTCACAGAGTGAGAATATTCTCTGTCCTTACATGATCGAGTATCTGAGAGGAGGATGTTTTGGTGTGTAACTCCAGATTTATTGCTTCTATTAAAGATAGATGCAGCTTGAGGATTTATGTTTGTGAAGGACAAATGGGACTTGTAATTATAATAAAAACCATAAGTACAGGTTTTAGTAAAACCAGTGTGCTCGGTGAGACAGCATGGCAGGTTCATCGAGAGGCATGCTAGAAACTAGGAAAACTGAAATCTGCTTAAACTCTCTGTTCCAAATGCAGCAAGGATTTTAGCCTGTTAACTTCTTCACATCAGTAAGAAATCAAGAGCCAAAGTGCTCCCTAGTTTGGCTTAATACCTGTCCCAGAAGAGTTTTGGAAATAGGATTTAGCACAGTTTCTTGAAAAGCTGTTTCGGATAGCTCAGCTGCTAGAAGAAGAGGGAGTTGCTCCGTTTGCCGGGGAGAATGACTGTCAATGGTGTGGCGTGTTGCTCAGAAATTAAGGTCGGTGTTCCCATGCAGGGAGTATGAAGGTGGTGTTTCTCTCCTCCCCAAAGGCAGTGGGAGCTCCAGCTGTTTGCCTGGCTGTGGAGCGGGGCCCTTGGGAGCGGGTTCCCTCTTCAGCAGCATTGCTCCTGCTTTGAGGCATGCTGCCTTTGAACAAGGTGCTGTTAGGTGTTCAGCAGCCACTCTAACCCTCTTCAATGAGAGAAGGGCAAGAGCCCAAGTCCAAACGCATGGGTCCAGATTCAAGCACTTCTTCAGCTTCGGTGAGTTTTGCTCTGGTATTTCATCTGTTTGCTGTATTGGTTCTGCGTTTAAGAGCTCTGCTGAAGAATATTTAAGTTGATGTGTCCTGCGCACATGTGTCTGCAGCAGATCCATGCTCTGGAAAAAAAATTGGTGAGTAATGCTTCTGCTTGTCCCTCAAATGCAGGGTGGAGCGCCCTGAAATCAGGGATGTCACATGGGGCAGAAAGCTGTGGTGAATGTCATCTTTTTTTTCCCTACTTAGATGCAAGTCCTCTGTCCATTTTGAGTTGCGCTGCCTGTGCAGTGTAAAAACACATTGCAGGAAGGAATGGGGTCCTGACAAAAATGTCTGTGGAGGTGTGCGGGGAGACTTTGCTTGTGACCATGTCAATGTGAGGATAATTGTTAACATTCCTGAAATTACAGCCATTCCTAGGAGACTGATGTTCCCAGGTGGTGCTGCCAGCCTGTCTGGTTCCGTTGTTCCACTGGTGATGAGGAGGACAAAGTCTGGTCCCTGCTCACTGGTCAGGTCTGGATGGCCTGAGGACAGGCAGCGCTGTGTGTTACGAGGCGCATGGTACTGCGTCCTTCAGGAGTTTTTGGATGTCTTGAATCCATCCAAATGAGGTTTCTGTGATGTTTCTGTCTTCCACCACTTCAAGGAGCAGTTTCAATGAAGTGAAAACCCTTCCCTTGAAGAGGTTTAAAACCAAAGAAGGTTTAGTCACTTTCTTGACAGTGGTGTGATTGCATCAAAATATGCCTTTGGCTTACTCTGGACAAGATTATGTTGCTGTAAACTTGTTGGAATAACTGACTAATTCCCTTTGTTGTGCTTTGCATTATCTGTTTCCTGTGAAGGTGAGGGGAGCTTGGAGAGGTGGCCGGATCACAAAGCCAGTACAGATGGTCTAAAAATGTATCCCTGACCCCTGGGGTGGGGCAAGAGGGAGCGCACAAAATAAATGCCTGTGACTGGGGAGCCCACTGCTTTGCAGTGGTTTTCAACAGAGAAAGTAAGAGCCCAAATATTAGGCAGGATTTAGGGAGGTAATGGAGCGTCCTGGAAATTCCTGTGGTGTAGAGGTGGTCAGTAAAGCCCTCATCCCGCTGCTGAATTTGCGTGTTCTTCCTTAAGAAGCTGCTGGTAACCTCTGCCTCTGCTTGTAAACGGTGATTAGCAAGTTAGATTGGTATACTGGAGACAGCTGCTTCTCCTATGTACCTTTGTTATTTTCAGGCTTCAAAGCAAAACTCAAGTTATGTTGCTTCTTTAAAGCTGGACAATTATGATCTGACCTATTTCTGTCTGGCCAAGCCACATCTGTAAATCTATAAATTCAAGGAACAAGTTTATTGGAAGGTCCAGGTGGGTTTTGTGGTGTTTACTCTTCCTGTGTGGAGCTTGTGCCTACAGTTGTGCATTAAGAATACATTAAAACACTTAATACCTTCACAAATAAAACCATTTAGTACCTTCTGTACTTAGGCTGAATAGTGGCCCGCCTCCCCTATTAGTAATTGTGAGATCCCATTAGTCATCCCGTTAGCGACTTTGCTCTTGGATCCAGCCTAGGAGAGGTAAACTGCATTGCCTTGCCTCGTGTTTACTACTGGTCTTTATACCCAGACATTTATTTAACATCTAGTATAAATTCCCACTCTCTCTTGCCCTACTGTAAATTTGTTTGTGTGCCCAGAGGCTAACTGGGGTCTTGCAGTGTCTCCTTAGCAGAGGTACTGTGCCTAGGTCTCTTCTTTTGTCAGTCTTTGCATTTGTGCTGACTTTTTTAGTTTGAGGAGAACTAGGGCATCGGCATTCCCTGTGTCTTGGTAGGAAACTGACTGTTAGTGCTGAGAAGTTGACAGCTAAACAAGTGATCTGTGAATGGAGAAAGGGTGGCCATTTAATGACAACTTCAGAAATCAGTGAAGTTTACTGTTCAAATAGCTCTTCGCAGATGGCAGGTTTACGAGCATTAATCTTTGCATAACGTAGGAGAGGCTCTGTGTTATTCCTGAGAGGTTACATCTCTTGCCCAATGTTTGGAAAAGCCAGCATCCAATCCAGAGTGAAAGCTTGGCCCTTCTGGAGGACAGTGTTTCTCTTGCTGTGGGGTTATTATCTGCAGTTGTTGCATGTTTCCAACTTTAGCAAATGATCATGCTAAGTTGTAACATCTATCTTGGTGGATTTCAGGTGGGATCTTTGCTTTGGATCTCTCCTTGTTCTGCGTGACGTAGTGAGGATCCTCAGCTGTGAACACACCTCGAGACGCAGGGAATGATGCATCCATTTTTTCCCTCCTCCCTTTTTTTTCCCACCACTCTCTCACAGATTGACTTGTGTATTGGTTCAGCTCAGGCAGAGGATAGTGGCTGTTTGTTATTTTTTTAGTGGTGTTTGCTGCCAAGGTAGTACTTTATTTCTGCTTAAAGGTTGGAATTTTCTATTAATAATTCAATCATCACACTGGGTTTGCAGTTGCTTGCCCATGATGTGTATTGCCCTTGCTATGGGCATATATGATTTCCTGATATCCTTTAGCTTCCCGAGCGCTTTGTTCCTCTGTGACTTCTGCTGTACACGAGGAAAGTGTGGTGGGTTAAAGCTTTATCCTTTTTCCAACGGCTGCGCTTCTGTTTCTGTCAAAAGGCCAAGATAAACCAATTATCTAAAGAGCTGATTTCTTTCCTGAGTGGAAATATATTTAGGTAGAGGTCTTGCAGCCAGTCATAGCTATAGCCTTTCTTCTCCTTGCCCCTGCCTGGGTCATCTTCATCATTGATGGGGGAGGCAGGTGGAGAATTTGGGAAGAGCTTAGGCTGTGCAGTACGGCCTCGCAAACCTGACATATTCCCCGTGTGGGATCCTGTGCTCTCCTGCTGTTGAGTGCTCAGCCCTTCCAGGCTGGCAGAGCTACTGCTTCATCAGAGCACTCTTCATTAGAGGTTCTGTATGTGGGGAATGCTCTTAAATCTCACCCTCATGCCTTGCATGTTGCATCTTCTCCTGCACGTCATCTCAGGCCTGTGGTGAAGACCGGAATAGTCCTCCTCTTTTTTCAAAAGCATGGTGCAAGTCTGAATCTTGCTAAAACCACTGGGAGATGCAAAAAACCTGGGTTCCCCCATACCACATGAGAATATTTAGGCAGGGAGATTAGATCTGCTATCCAGCACTGGACTGGAAACCTGGGTCACAGTTTGTGTTAAGGTAAGGATGCTCACTTTCCCTTCTGCCACTCTGCATGGTTAAGCAGCGCAGGTTTTGTCAAAGAACCAGGACCAGAGGCCATTTAAGCAGTTGCTAGCTCATGGTGTTTGAGGTAAGATAAAAATAACAAAAAGCGTGACTTTAAGCAGCCATTTGCATACATCTTGATGGTAATCACACTTCCAGTAGGCACAGTGTTGTAACTCTTGCATAAATAAAATCCTATCGAATGCCACCTGTGAACAAAAGTCTCCAAGATCAAGTACACTGATCCAAAAATTGATTTGTACTTGCATCTTTCTTTATAGGCTTTTTCCTAAATACTAGTGGAAAACTTAGGCTGAGGCATGAGCCGGCTGTTGCAGCATCTGAGCTCTAAACTGGAGGATCTTTGCGCTGTCAGACAGCTGTCTAATTATGTCTCAGATTGGAAAAATCTGATAACTACTGGTGTGAATCAGCACATTTTAAATCAAAGAGTCCTTGTGGCTCCAAATGTGACTGATTTGGGATAACGTTATTTTCTTGCTCTGAAACAGATGTGTCAAAAGAAGAGGAAATGATAATGATTTGGTCCTGCATGCATTTTCTCAGACTGATCAATTCTGACTCAAAAACCTAGGGAAAAAGTATAGGGTATATTTTATATATGAATATAGAATATAACCCCAAATAGTTTATGGACACTGCAGTGGTTGTGAAGGGAGATACAACGTATGCAATTTTTAGTTGATAACAGAAAAATAGCTTTAATACTGTAAAACGAAAACAAACTATGAACCCTCAACCTCCTCATTTTCAAATCTTTCCCCTGTAGTGCTCTTCTATGAATGACAGAAGCAAGAACACACATGCGTTTACCCAGCCAGCACCAGGATCTGTTTTGGGGATGAGGAAGGGCAGTACCTTTTGTTGATGCTGTGGCAGCTGTGCACACAGCTGTCCATGTGCTCTGTCAGCAGGCATGGTCATGGGAGTCTGATTCTCTGCCAGTTTTGCAGTTGGATGTTCACAAGCTGAGGGGTTCAGCCCTGCGCAGTGCAAGTCCTAAGGATTTCAGACCAAGTTCTAAAATTCAGAAGGAAGGTCCTTAATAATAATGACATCTTATGAAGAGTGGTTCGGTGAATGACTCGGAGGCTGTTTTGTTGGCCTTTGCCTCTCCATGCAGAAATTGGCAAAAATGTCAGAGCTGGTTTCTCTGTCTACACTGGTAAGGTGTGGTTAAAGTTTATGTTCACACTTGCACTTAAAGGAGTGACCAAGCCATGGCTCGCAGGCTGTGTGCTGTTCATGGTAGTTTTTTATGGCTTGTGGTTTACTGCTGGCTACGTGCTGTCCCAGGGATGCTGCAGGTAGAGGGCAGGAGGAACGTGGTTGCTGCAGGCACAGAGCTGCTTTGGAGGTTCTTGCAGTACATCAAGTGCTCTGAGGATGTGCTGAGTTTGCTGAGTGTGCTTAGACTGTCTGTTCTGTGCTGCTGAGTGTCTTTCCACAGCATGGGTCTTGATCTGAGCAAAATTTAATTTCTGATTACCTCCAGAGTTCAGGGAACTTCGAGTCCATTCCAAGGATCCAGAATAATCCAGAAAGTCTAGGTAGGTGTTTTACTGAAGTCTTGACTTGATATTTTCCCTCTAAAGTATATGTATTCACTAGCTATAGTGAATGAATAGTATATAGGGAATGAATACCTAGCCATGTATGAAGTTTAGACAGAAACACAGCCTTTGTAAAACACAGGAATGGTGTAAGCACTGTTGGAGGAGATCAGCTATATCGACTAGCCTAGATCGTAGGCAGCGTAAGGGATGGGGAAAAGAACACGCAGGCCCTTTGGAGGCTGTTCTCCATGGTTTTGGATGTCATGAGATTGGCATGTGAAGGTATCTAGAGGATCAAATTAGGAGCAGGGAGTATTCCTGGTACTGGTTCCTACATTGGTTTTCCTATCCAAATGTCCCAGCTGGAAAACAGACTTTACCATGGGAGGTGGTGGTCTGATGGCTGTGCTCCTTGTGTCGCTCAGCTGGGGCCTTTTCGCTCGCTCTCCTACACTGGGAGCATCTCTGATAGACTTTTGTTAAATCAGAGGGGAAGGATGGTACGTCGAGGTCCTTTTTTAAGAACCAGACAAAAATTTCATCCTCCCCAAAATGCTGGTACACTGAAAATGCAAGGTGCTCCACATCGTAGCCTACAAGTGCTTTGTGTAAGCTACTTCCTGGGGACCTCTGTGCTTCTAGAAGGGGACCTTCACGTTGCACTTGGAGGTTGAAGTAGCCATCCTTGGTGGCTTTCCATGTTCAAACGGCTGTTCTCCTGGAACAGGGTGTGTATTATAGACAATTTCAGTGGATTAGTGGCTTATGTGGAGGGAGGGGTATAAGGACATGTTGGAGCAGCCAGGGCACACTGAGGGTTCCCAATTCCTGCCCACAGCTGTACTCACAGTGGAGCAAAGGTCTTCTTCAAGAAAAGGTGGGTGTGTTGAGCAACTAATCTCCAGGAAAGGCGTATGGTAGCTAGATGCCTCCTGGTGGGTTCAAGTGCTAGCTTTGTTGTAGTATCCTCTGTCCTGCTTCCAAAACAGGATTAAGCAAAGGAGACTGTTTCTTTGCTCTTAATTTAAATCTCTGGGAAGTTGGTTTTGGTTCAGAGCAGACCTGAAAAGGCTTGTCAGTTGGATCTTAGAGCCATCAGCACTTTTTTTTTTCTCCACTTAACTGAAGCTCACTTAACTTGTGACAGCACTTTTAATTTGTTATATTTTTAAAGGAAGCATCAGGGGAAGGTTCAGAATGCATATTTATGTTTCTTGGCTAAGCTTAATTTGGCTCTAAGAACTTGTTTTTGTTATTTCAATAAAGAAGAATTTCTTGTCTTAGACTGGGGTTTTTTCCCTCTATTTCATGGGTTTTGTTTGTTTCGTTTTTGGTTTTTTTCTCCTCCTCTTCCAAAAAGAGCATATAGTGGCTTACCTTGGTCTACACCTTCCCTTGGATGTGAAACATGTAATTAACAGGTCCTAACCAGAAGTATCCTCTCAGAGTTTCCTCACTCATCCGAGAGCTGGTGTTGGACCTCCTGTGTAGTGGTGGGCAGGATCACTGCTACCGCTGATGGTGCTGGACAGAAATGTGTTTTTTGGGGTATGCTCTACCAGGAATTTGAACACCACGGGGAAGTGTGTGTCTCTTCCCACTGCCCTTGCTTGGAAAGGCTGGAGCCTGTTTCGGTGGGAGACTCCAGGGAGGTATGTGCAGCGTGGCTCCGCTCTCTGAGTGAGCCGGAGGACTGCTGCTGGGTCGGGGGTGCAGATGTACCTCCCTTCCACCCCGGTGCTCTGAGGGGAGGCATGTGGCCATCCAGCAGCAGCATCTGAGGCTGGGCTGTGCCCCGCGGCGTGAGGATGCTGCAGTGGCGTGGCGTGCCTCTGGGCACCTGGTGGGGCGTGCGACCAGATTCGTGGTACTGCTGCAAAACTGGGATGCTGCTGGTGGTGTCGGGGTGACAGAAACATCTGGGAGCAGCTGGCTGCAGGGTGGGGTGAGTCCCGGGGCTGCCCTGCGCTGGCGGCCACCAGGGCTGGGTGGTCTTGCTGGCCGCCAGCTAGTAGCGCCAGCCGCAGACGTACGTGGCAAAGCTGTGACCAGGGCCTTGTGAACGTGGGCCGCTCTGACTCGCCGAGAGCGGTGAAAGTGTCTGTGTGCTGTCTAGACCGAGCGCTTCCGCCCACGGCAGCTGGTGGCACCCGTACGCCCCGAGGGCGGTAATGGCACTCCTCAGCCGGCGTCTTGGGGAGCTTAAAGGATGGTTAATCCTTCCCCCCTTTCAAGCCTTTGCACAAATTAACGAAGCAGTATTGATTATGTGATTGCGTAGACGGAGGGGTGTTACATGAAAGGGGAGGTAGCAGATCTGTTGTGAGTGCAAACGTTTCTGCAGGAGCAGCGTCTTGCTTGCTCTCCCTCAGTTTGCGGTATTGCTTGAAAGCGTCATTTTGGTGAACAGCCATGAGGCTTTAAATGCAATGTGGAGATGAGAAGATTGAGATTTGTTTTCAGGGTGGTGCTGGTAAACTTCCTGCAGCCTGGTGGTAGAGATAATTCTGCAGGTTCTGGCTCCATTGTTGTGACTGGGTCTAAGGTGAATTTAAGAAAAATGTTTTGGTTGAACAGGCTTCCCTTTCTGTTTTATCCAAAGGGAACAATCTGTTAAGAGCCTGATCTGTTGTTCTCATTACTGAGGGAGTTTCTGAACGAGACCTAAAATCCATAATTATCTGCACGTCCTTATCTGTGTGACACAGTGTTTTCCAGGTCGGTATCTCGGGTTTCAGACTCACTTGTTGTGATATGCGGTCTTAAATCTGCATACGCAGAAGTGTTTGATTGTAAAGGTGTCAATATCGTGAAAGGCATTTCTCTTGGGATCATTTTGGGCACCATGATGGAATTGGCTGCTGAGGACCAGCATTCACGCAGCTTACAGCAAGCTCTTGAGCTGTTGTTGGAGGGAGGGTGAAGTGCAGGATTGTTCGACCTGTCATCTATCGCAAGGCTGTAATGTCTGGGGAGGATGGAGAGGGGGCATTGATGACCTGCAAGGCCTGCCGGGGACTAGGATTGCACGTAAACTGGGGAAGGGAGAGGGGAACATCTTGTAGCCCAGCATGATGATTGCAAGGATGGAGTCCCACCATGTCTCCAGAGAGCTTTGTGTTCGAGCAAAACCGCAACATGCCCTCAGAGGAGTGCCTCCTTTTGTGCAGGGGAATGGCAGTGGTAGCTAGAAAAGTTTTGCCTTTTGTACCTGCTTGGGAGGCTATCCCTCTGTTGCCTGCACACTACCTAGTGGTGTATGTTAACCTCCTTACTTGCAGAAGAACTAAAGCAGGACCTGGAGTTCAAGGCTGCCTCCTGCGAGAAGCCCCCATGCTGCTGTCTCCATGTGAAACTGTTTCTGTTTTCTTCAGCTTCTTGCTCTCAGCCCTTGTGATACCTAAAACTCCCCCTTCCTTCCCCACTCTTCCAAGGAATTTTACAAAGAAATCAATAGCTGTCTAGTTATGACAGCAAAATGAAAAAGGCTGTGATGTCTCCATAGCTACCTAAAAAGTACTTGTAAAATGCCGATGGAAGAGAGTGCCCTACAATTATCCCATACATTCCTTGCATGCGGACTGAAAATCGTTTGCATTAGTTAAGTAATTGCTGTGCACTTGTCCAGTGAGAAATGTTTGCTTACTGCAATAAACTTTTGTTCCTTTAACCCTGTGAAGCTGAAAAAAATTAATTTGCTTTACATAGAAAACTAACTGACCTGAACTCTCAGTAGATGAACTGATTGCAAAGTACCAGCTTAATTCAGCTTGGGGTTTTTTTTTTTTAATTTCATGTAGCATCTGAAAAGAGACAGCTTGTGGCAAATTAGCCGGGGTGAGACTATAAAAAGATTGAATTATTCCTGTTTGAACAGTTCCCAGCATGCAAGCACTTGCTGCTTGGTTTGTACGTCATCTGTATCCTGAGTTAGCTTGCTGGAGCTGCTGTGATTGAGGTGAAAGTAAATAACCTTCAACTGGAAATCTTGCCTTTGATGTAAATGATAATTTATTCATTAATCAGTGAAAATATCACAGCGATATGATGAACAAAAATTGTGGTTGCTGTGTGTTTGAGTTTCTTGCAACAAATGTCTTGCCCTGTTGTGTTTCCGTGAAGAGAAACTGTTTGACATGCTGTCCTGCGCTGTCCTGAAAAGTCACTTTGCTCCTAGTGAAACCCAGCGCTGGTATGAAAATTTAGTTGTCAAAACATATGTGAGATCGTGCTTGGCGTCCATCTGTGCCTTATGCTGCTTCATTCACTTCGGGGCATGACATAAGAATAACAGGCTGCAGAGTTAGGTCTGCCACATTTAGGCAAGGCTAAGCTTACTGTTGGGCATCTGTAAATGCAGAAATAGTTGAGACAAGATGATGTTTCTGTAGGGACTTGCCTTGATATACTGATGTATCGCAGCGCCTCTTTCAGAGGGGAAGGACTACAGCGGGTAGGGAAGCTACAGCACGTGTGGCAATAGCTTAGGATCGGCTACCCGCTTGTTAGGACAGTGTATCCAGCTGCATTGCTGATGCTAAATTGGAATTTGGCTGTGATATTGCAGTTAATTCCTCTTCTTACTACATGTGCTATATAATTTTTCTATGGCCGTGGTAATTAAGGCCTGGCTTTACTGTTGCACGTGGTGAGGAACATTTCCCTTCCTTAGATCCAGCTGTGTTCATTTAGCTCCTGCAGAGTGTGCATTTAGGAGCAAAATGGAGGGGGGCTGTCTCTCTTTTTCTGTGTTTAAAAGGAAGAAATGGGACACCACTGCCTTTCCTCTGAGCCTCATTGGGTTTGTTGTCTCTTTTTGCCCTAAGATATTGGGCCGTTTGTGGGTAAGATGTTACTTGCTCTAAGCAGAGCGAGAAATAACAGTGCAGTGCATGAAATACCTGCCAGAGGCAAAGAA
This sequence comes from Phaethon aethereus, assembly GCF_964289735.1. Lineage (NCBI taxonomy): Eukaryota > Metazoa > Chordata > Aves > Phaethontiformes > Phaethontidae > Phaethon > Phaethon aethereus. The sequence goes on from NC_138575.1 coordinate 77,000,524, forward strand.
AGTCCCACTTTTGCTTCTAGTGACACCTCAACTTTGCGTTGTCCAACTTTTCATGATCTTCTAGACAGAGGGAGATGAACGGAGATGGAGACCCAATGATGGCTCAAGTAGAGATGCCTTTACTGTTGTCCCTTTTGTCTGGGCAAACTGTTAGGGAAATGGTTGGTGAAGTGAGGAGGACATCCTGGTACTGCCCCCCCCTGCATGGAGGGGGTGGTGGGATCTCTGCTGCTGAAGTCTTTGGGCGTGGAAGCGAGGGGCAGGGAAACGGGCCCCCCAGGGGTGTAAGGGGGACTGGGCTGCTGGGGGTAGAGGTGGGCTTGTTGGGTGGTGAGAGCTCCTCCAGAGCCAGCTGCAGCAAGGCAGTGACCCTGCTGGCTTGAGGAGTTAGAAATCACAGGGTCGAGGATACAGCAGCACAGTCCAAAATACTGTTGCTTGACATAAAAATCAGGAAAAAGACCCTTCCAGGCTGTGAATTTTTAGACTGGATGTGCACAGCTAGCTGTCCATCCCTGGTGTGACAGCTGCCTGGCTGGAACCAGCATCCCCTGTCCTGTTGGCCCCTCCTGAGAACGGTGGAGAGGAAGAGTGGCCTTGGCAGCCGAAGTGCGTGTGACCCTTGGATACCTCCATGGGCCCTGTTGGAGAACATGTGCCTTACACATGCTGCCACCCACCGTGGGGTCTGTCCTCTAAGCGCACGTCCCTGCCCTCTGTATCATGGCTCGCAGTCTCCCATGGGCACACAAGGAAATTCAGAGTGCCATAACTTATGTGGTGTCCTTTCTTTAATCCTTCTTGTCTAGCTTGTGCTGCAAAGCTTTGAGGCAGCGGTTTTGCCTCATGCCTGGATCTAGTTGATGTTTATACAGAAGTGTGAGGGCAGCCAGAGGTTCCCCGGGGTCTGATAGAAGCCATACATGAAATTAATCCAAATTAAACTGTGTTACTCATTCCGCGATAAACAGGAGGTTACAGCACAGACTCAACATGTTGCATAGCTTTGAGACTATGAAGAATGAAAAGTGAATCCTCCTCTAAAAGTTGGCTGCGCCTGTGTGAAGGTTGATGAAGTTTTGAGACAGGCCAGTACGCCAAGCTCACTGTGTAGGCGTTTGCGAGAAACGAGGCAGACTTATGGGAGAGGACTGTGGGTATAGGCAGGCAGAGAGGTGCTGGAGATGAAGGAAAGTAGCTAAACAAAACATGGGCCCGCTCAGGGTGAATCTGCGGCTGTGGACCCTCAGGCTTCTCACTATGGAGGAGGGAGAGGTCAGGTTGCGTGCCTTGCTAACGTGGGCCAAACTGGAGCTGGTTCGCCTACGTGACGGGATTTTGCACACCGTTCTGGTATGCCTGCTTCCTCCTCGTGCTCCGCGTGGCAGGGGTGTGCAAAGCGGGGGAAGACAGTCTGGTCGGGGCGGCCTTCGAGCAGGTGGGCGACAGCCCCGTTCTCGCTGCAGAGCAGCAGTAGCCAAACTGTCAACAGGGAGCCTGGGGCTGGGGCTGGCTGTGGCCCTCATCCCATTTTTTCCCGGCACTGGGGTGAGGGTATGGTGGACTTTCCAGCAGTGACGGCATTAAGGACAGCCTCGGAGGCTGGGATGATTTTCCCCTGATGGAGTCGGAGTCAGCTCCCAGGGGCATGGGACTTTGCTGGCTTGTGTCTTTGGAGCGGGCACGTTTCTTCCAGTGAGGTTTTTAGGCCTCATGAAGAACAAAAAGCATGCAAAAATGTGCGTGCTCTGGGAGGCGTGGTGGTGTCAAAGAGCAGTGGAGGCAAGAGATGTAGCAGTGTAATTTTACAGTTCGGTTTACCCTGGACTTGAACAGTCAGAGCACTGTGGTGCTCTGGAGGGTTTGCAATGGCACCTGCTCTTGCCGGGCTGGCACTAGGGAGGGATGAAAGGAGTTGCAAATGGTGGGTCAGCATGGCAACGCAGCAGACCTTCTCCACGGGAAAGCAGCGCCCGCACGGTCCGGCTGCCTCTCCGGCCCGTGCGGAAATCTTGTTGATCTGGTGGATCTAAACAGACTTGCAGCCTTTTTGCAGAGCTATGATGGCCGAGGAGAGGCAGTTCCTGAGCGAAATGCTGATTCTTAGCTGTGATGCTGTGCGCTAAAAGCACCTGTATTGGAGAAAAGGAGCAGTTCTATATTAGTGTTTGAGTCGCGCATGTTGATTTTTTTTTCAAGCCCGCTGCTTAGCAATAAAGGGTGAGGAGGTACTGCTGGTGGTGAGGAAGGAGCTTTCTAACTCTGCACTTGTGTGTCCCTCCTTCCTATGGGCTGTATGCTCAGCACTGGGACCATATTAACTACTTCTGTTTGGATTTCCAGAGAAGAGGCTTCCTCTCAAGACTTCCTATTTTAATTCACATCTGTGAAGCTGAATGCAGATGCTGCCTGTCAGGCTGTGAAGATTCATGTCCAGCTGTGTACATACAGAGGGGGAGAGATGGTATTTTGGAGTCTGCAAAGACAAATTACTAAAAATAGGCTAAAGCCCATGAACCCAGCAGCAAAAGTAGTTGTCCCAGAAGTCTTGCTTGATGCATCTTTCTTTTTCTTTTTTCCCCCTTAAGGAATATTTGTTTGGAATATGCTCCGTGTCTCAGCATTCGCACAAAAGCTGGTTGTGCTCATGCTGGAGCTGCTGCTGGGTGGATGGGGCCAGACTAAGCTTTGTTTGTAGTTCTGCCACTTGTTCCTTCTGGGGCTGGGATATTTTGCCTCCCCCGTTTTCACTGCTTTCCTGCTATCCTGCTTTTTATCTGTCTTTCCACTTTTGGATCCCGCGCTCCTTTGAGACGGGGCTGCCTAGCATGCAGAGCCCTTGCGGTGTGCGAGGGCCGACCGTGCAGCTGAGCGGGAACGATGCTTTTCAGGGAGGCACAGGTGATCAAGTGGCATGTGGAGAGGTCAGTATGTCAAAGTGAGGGCTTTCCTGTAGTTTGAGTTGCTGCCTCTGGCCGTGTTTTGTGCGTTCAGTAAGGGCAACTGCTCACATGCACGTAGCAGCCTTTGTCCCTGGGCTTCTTTGTTGTTTCGAGTCCTCTCCGTACCTTGATGCTGTCTGTCTTTCTCTGCGTCTCTTCCCCTTGTGTGCATCCTCTGAGGTGACCTGTACCAAGGAGTCCCTGCCAAGACCCTGTGCAGGTTTTGGGAGTGGAACTGCCAGACTCCCTCCTCCGCAAGGCTGAGGCCTCCAGCGGTGCAGAGCTGGATTCGTTTTAGGAAAACAGAATAAAGCAGATCAGTATTAACTTGCCTTCACGGAGCTGATCCTGGCTGCGGTTCAGTTGGATTACATTAGCTGGTACCCAGAGACTTCCAGATTTTAAGACTGTGAAGCAACTTAGCCTGTGAACAGAGCGAGCGGTTGCTTAGCTGTGCTCTTGTAATTGTTTTCTGTTCATTGACTGCGTCGCTGGAATAGTACGAGGTGGTGGTAAATTTCTGGATAAGGCTTTGAACAAAATCTTCTGTCAAAACACTTGATAAACCACATACTGTAATATAGAATGCTGGTCTGTCTTTTTGCAAATTGAATTGTCCGAGAGCTCTTATGATTATTTAAAGAGGCTTTTGTGTTAATTTAACTTCCTGTAAAAGACACAAGCTGGATGATTCAAAGAAACTGTGCAAACACTTAATGCAAGTAAAAGCAAAATTTCCATATCTGTGCATATGCAATACTTAAAGGTTTCTGATGGCATCGTGCAGGGAGGAAGTATAAAAACATATTAAAAACAATACTTTAAAATTTGTCAGTTTTGAAGAAAGCATTTAGTTGTTGGGGAGCTGAGTAATCAAAAAACAGTCAAAGCAAGAATGGAGAAAGCATCGATTTAGTATCTTCAGGCTGATCGAAGGTGGGAATTTTTTTCCCCATCGTATTTTAAATGAGTTTAAAGTAGTGTTCCAGACAGCTTGTGAACAGTCGAGATTCAGCAGTGGTTTTGTGAGCAGAAGGACTATTATTTGGGCTTTCTGGCTGAGTTCCAAGTAAAGGGATGTCAGTTCAGGCTGAAGTGCCTCCTAACAGCGTAACTGTTACCTCCCCCTTCCATTCCAAAGGGACTGGCAACTTCACCTTTTTTTTCTTGCTGATGTCCTTCAGAACCGAGTTAGGCTCATTGTGATCTTGCCCACGAATATTGAGCTTGATGCTGACTTCTGCTAGCGACGGGCTTGTGTGCCCAAAATACTGAATGCTGCTCGTTGGCCACCCCTCCCCTGGTGAGTGGCTGAAGAGCAGAGCTTTTTCGGGAGATGGGGTCCCAGCTGTGTATCCTGGTGGAGCTGGCCCCTCTTGAATGAGTCGAGCTCAAACATCTTGGGCATCTTTTGAAGGAAGGATACTGCTCTGGATAGCAGTAGCTGTGCTTGCAGGATACCAAGGGGTCTGAATGCTCTATTTATATATAGCACTAAACTTTAAAAATAAACATATTTATAAATATTGTTATATATAAAAATATATATTAAAAAGTTTTGTTGCTTTCTGAATTTGTCCACAGGGTATGATAGTGTTGTACTTGTGCGTGTCATGGGGAAAATAGCGGGGAAAACCCGGAGGACTTGGGGATCCCTGCCTGCACTGGTGCTTAAGTGTTGCTTAAATGTGCTTTAATCAAACTTTTGCCTGTGTTTCCCAGCAACTGAAGTTAAAAGCGCTATGCTCGAATTAAAGATGGGAGGTCAAGTTAGGGACAGTGCTTGAGTTATTTTTCAGACAAACTCTCTGCTAATTGGTCTGTTTATCGAAGTCCTGCAGCAGTTTAGCGTTCTTGTTCTGTCATTTTCTTTCCTTGTACCCTGCCCTCCTGCTGTGATGCTGTTCAAAGTCCGTCTCGCCTTAGAAGTGGCTGCCTATCAATAATACATCAAGTGATGTTCCTTGGGCTGTGTCTGCATTATAAAATGTACTGTGTGCATAGCAGCTTGTGTCATTTCCAAATGCTTTTTACAGCAAGAAGCATGCTAATATAGCATGGTTCATCATGAACTAAATTTACTACTTAGTAATACCTCTCTTACAAATACCCAGCCCGCCTGAAGCTGGGAGCAAGGATGGCACGTGCGTGTTATTTTGTTGTTGTTCTCTTAGCTGCGTGTTCTTAAAGTGCTTTTCTGTCTCCCATTGCTGCTGCTGCTGCAGACTCTGCTCCGGAGTCCTGAGAGAAGCCTGCTACCGTGTACGAGCTTGAGCGGGTGCCCTTTCGCAGGACTGCCCCGTAGATCAGCAGTCCTCCGCTCCTGCGCTCGCAGTATCTTTCAGTTCATCTCTCTGCCCCGGTGTAGCACGTTTCTGAGCTGAGCGCTCTGTGCATGCGGTGCGGGTGTACTGAGCTGTTCCAAGGTGGTGACCTTCCTTGTGCTCCCAAACGGAATGCTGCAGGTCACAGGAAGTACAGCTGCATCGCTTGGAGTCTCCTAAATTCTTCAAAATGATCTCCTAAGAATAAGGGCTCTTACTGCTCTTTTTCTTCCATTTTCCCCCCCTTTTTTTTCTTCTGTCTGCTAATAATCTTGACTTCTTGTTGACTGTTTTCTCCCTTTTTAGAAGACTAGGGAAATAATGGTTTCTCTGTTTTTTTTTCTTTCTGAAATGAGTATGCTACAGCATCTGTAGGGCAAATAAATCTCCTTTTCACTTCTTTCTGGCATAAGAATACCTTTCATTTGAGGGGAACTAAAAATCTAAAATAACAAAAATTATAGTTTGACCTTTATTAGTTAGGAAAATAGTGACGTAATAAAATGGCTAGTGGGAGGACCAGTGAGACAAAAGAAGGCCTTTATTTGTCACTTCCCTGGCTCTGCTTTAGACAATGCCCCGAACTTTACTAAAATTTGTTCCTAGCCATTGCAGCTATAACGCTGCACTGGGCTCTAAGTTTGCGTTGTGCTTGCCCGGATGATCAGCCCCACCAAATTTAGACCAAGCAAAGCTGGAGGGATGACTGGCGAGGGGTTGCGGCAGAGCTCCCTGCTGCCCTGTCCAGCCCAGAGCACTCTCGCCCCGCTGGAGCTGGTGGCCACCTGTGCCTGCCTGCAGTGCAGCCCTTCTTCCTCCCTAGCCGGGCAAGCTGGAGCAGGAGAGTGGTGGGACGGCTCTGCGGCAGGGAGAGCCTCTCTCTCCAGCCCAGGTTAGAGGAAGCCGCCTCAGGGAAGGTTCGCAGTTGGCCACGTGGCCCCTCTCTCTTCCTTTGGTCTTCCTCCATTTTCTCACCCCACCCTGCCCCTTTAGACCATCTCAGGTCTAATTGCAGCTGCTTGGGGGAGCAAACTGCTCCAGCTCCTGAATCGGTGAGTGCACGTACGTCTGCATCGTTCTCCCTCGGGGCTCGTGACTAGACTGTGTCTTCACAACTCCAACTATAAAGGGTCTGTGACCGACATGAAAGGACTCAGAAAACATTCAAAATTGGTTAGCCCTACCCTGGCACCTTCTCCTTCTGCTTTCATGATGTGCAAGTATAAGCGTCAGAACTTGGCGCTCTCGGGCTAATCCAGCTGTGGCTCAAGGAAATGGATATTTAGGCGGTGCTCCATTAAGTTAGTGCTATAACCTGTAAAAAGTGCCGTTTGAATCAAAACCAGCTCCTTTATGTTCAGACAGAAAATGCTCGGTGTTAGCAGACTCTCCTGTTGATTTTGTTCAATGCTCGCTCACTTTTTTGACATTGCAGCACCATTGGATCTTCCTTCTTGTTTTGGTTTACGTGGTTGCCATATGGGAAATCCCAGCTGCACTCAATCTGCTGCAAATCTGCTGGAAAACATTGCTGTAAAATGCTCTAATAACACCAAGAGTTGAGGGGATGACCAATGGCTTTGAAAAGACACTGAGAATGGATTATGTGAAGTTCAGCCTTCAAAACCATTTCCCAGATCCTCGTGTATTTGCCTGTTTGGCTTTGTCTGTACTGACAAAGCTTATTTTTAACTCTGTATCGGCATCCTTGTATGGAGGCTCAAAGATTACCTGTGCATTTATTAGAGCTGACTTCACAGTGTTGGATTTGCATAGTCTTAACAATGTTACAACGTGCAATTTTAATTAAAAGTAGTAGAGCCCTTGGATAGGAAGTCAAAACCTTGATTATTAATACAGTACAATTAAGTTTCTCAGTACCTAGCTAGCAATTACACAAAACTTACCGCAGTATGGAAAGACTGTTTGGAAACACAGCAGCGTAGAGGTATGTAGAGGAAGGTTTGTGCAAATACTGACTGTCTGAATTGTTCTACTCTTTAAAAACAATTTTCTCCCTTTTGTCTTAAATAGTACTATTTTTGCTGTTCAGAGTTTGTAACTACAGCCTATTAATTTGCTTGGGGTGCATGGTTTTAAACAGATGAGGTTTGCATGTCATGAGGTGCTGCGAGCCAGTGATTTGTCTTCCCTTCCTTGGTGAGCGTTTACAGAAATTTTGAGGGCTCAGCGAGAACTTCAACTCAGCCAGAAGCTAAATAATCTGTTGTGAACACTCTTGAATTACAGGGAAGGCTGGCTACAAGTCTGTATTCCCTATTTTTGACTCACTTGTAGGGAGTGGTAGTCAGTGCAGGACACTGATTATTTCAGCAGTGACCTTTTCGGCATCCGGATTATTTGTTGTCCAACAAAATGCTGAAAAAGCTGTAGTGAGGTTGGCCTTTAAGGTTTAGCATAGAGTAACAGCTCTGGGTTGAGGCTGTCTTTTCTTGCTTTCCCTGAGGGAAGCCTGAGGCAATATGGTAAAGAGATGTGCTGGAGCCCCCGAATGAGTTGGCAGCAGAGCCCCGAACCTGAAGCCAGAAGCCTGCGCTTTGCCAGACCACACTGCAGCGTAACTACCAGATAGCGTTGCTGCGGCTCCGGGGCGAAGTGGGCTGGGGCAGACCGAGCTCTGCATCACTCTCCTGCTGCATGTGGGACGGGTGTCTGTCGTGCTGTCCTTTCCCGTGCTTGTTTTACACGGCTACCACTCTTTCAGAGCATTGGGTAAACTCCATTTACCCTGCTCCGAGTGGAGAGTTGAATTTTTCAGTGCTGTCTGGGTTTTCTTTTTTTTAAGGAAGGAAGTTCATGGATTTCTTTCGGCAAGAAATGCCAAGTAAACTGAAAGATGTAAAGGTTCCTAAATTACTGATCTTTTCCACACAAAACGTGATGAAACTTTGCATTTCTCTGAGACATTTTCTAATGACCCAACGTATCTGGCTTCATACAGAACATCTGAAAGAAACTTGGGAAGGAGAGCCGTGGAATAAACGGCAAATGAAATCACTTTACAGCTCTGTCTCATTTGTATTACCAGGGGAGGAGGAGAGCTATTACTTCGTGGCAAATTAGGCTACATAGAAGAATTCTAAATAAAGATTACAACTTATCTTAAAAGATTAACAACTTAAATCTTAATCTAACTTAATCTTAAAAGATTAACAACTGCCCTAATGAGTAAGAATCGGTGATGCCAGCAGGAAGGGGAAATGCATTATCACCAGCTGCATTGCTGCCATGTATGCGAGGGTTGCTGTGGTTTAATAAGCCCGGCAGGACCTACGGTAAGCTGTTTTAGTAATTTCATCTTGCAGTAGGTGATCTCTCAGCCTGCAGGTCCTCAGCTTGCATAAAGAAGGGCAAAAAAAAAATAATCCTGAATTAAAAAAAAGAATGTGGCGTTGCATGTTGGCAGCTCTGTGCTTGAGATGCTCTTCTCTACAGAAGAGAGCTAGCCAGCTTCTCTACGCAGCAGGCTGTTCAGCATTGCACACGCAGCTCATACAAACTCTTCCCAATCTGTCTGTCTCTTCTCTGCACTTCATTTCTCATGGTTCTTCTGGTTCATCTAGATGACCCTCTGTAGAGCATTGCCTTTATGTAGTCCTGTCTGTTGCTCGTCTTGACTTCCATCCTCTTTTAAATTCAGTGCTCTGCAAGTTTAACATCTGCTAGACCTTGTCTTCGCCGGGGTTAGAGATGTGCTATACCTGAGGGGTCACCGTGACGAGTTACGCAAAAGTAACGGTATAGCTTGCCTGCTCCTGGACTGTTCCATGAGGTCACCCTCTTGTGCTGGTGGTTGTTACAGTAACATGTTTTCCCCAGTGACAAGCCCCCAGGATGCTGATGGTTCAGTGGTGGGCTTGTTAACTCTGTTTACTGTGCGCAAGATAGTAAAGGCACGAACGGGAAGGGAAAGTTGTGTTGGAGCTCAGTAGCTAGGGGGTTTTGTGGAAATAGAAGCAAACTGGCCTTTGCCTCTTTTTGTTCCTAATGAGAATCTTAACAACTGACTGCTTATGGTCACAAAAGCACTTAAGGCAGCCACTGGAAAGTACTGGGGTATAAATTCAGAACAACTTCCCTGTATTCTTACATCTTCCTTTGTACCGTACCCCATAAAACCAAATGATTTTTGCAAGTGATGACTTGCCCTGTAGGTAAAGCAGGAGTTGTATTTTACTATTTGATCAAGTGTGGGAGGCTATTTTTTCCCCTCCACAAATGTATAGGATTCTTAGGGGGTATTTCAGGATAAAAGGAACTGAGGCAGAAACATGCTGTCACCTGAAAGCCTTTTCTGTATATCCTGACACCATCATTGAAGTAATCTTTTACATTGCCTGTGGAGGGGGCTCTAATGAGAGTAAATCACCATGTACAGGAACAGCAGTGGGTTGCATTGCAGAAGGTGAGAGAGATGACGTTGAGTTTCTCTGAAAAGACCTTGTCTGCTTCTCCCATATCCTTCCACCATCTCCTCCATTGGACAGCAACACGTGTTCCTAGGTATGGCTGGAGGGGATGGACTCTGCAGTCTTAGAATCACAGTATCATTTAGGTTGGAGAATATCTTTAAGATTGTTAAGTCCAACCGTTAACCTAGTGCTGCCAACTCCACCATTAAACCACGTCTGTAAGCAGCACATCTGCGTGTCTTTTAAATACCTCCAGGGACGGTGACTCAACCACTTCCCTGGGCAGCTTGTTCCAATCCTTGACAATGCTTTTGGTGAAGAAATTTTTCCTGATATCCCTAATAGCCCATCTAAACCTCTCCTGGTGCAGTTTGAGGCAGTTTCCTCTTGTCCTATCACTTGTTGCTTGGGAGAAGTGTCTGGCAGTGAAAGGCTTAAGTTTTGCCCCACCCTTCTGTGCAGGGGGTGGGGTCTCCCTGTGCTCCACCACCTCTCAGAGTATGCTTCTGAAGATGCTCCTTTCCCCAGTTTACATGGTGGAAAATAATCAGATTAAGTGATGTTGAAGTCTTTTTGCTGCAGACAAAATTTTACATAGCAGTTGCAAAACAGATTCCTAAAATTACTGGACTGTAGGAACATCCTAATAGAGACATCCTTGTGTAGGATGTGTTTGGCTTCTAATATTAACTGTCCCCCATGAGAAGGGTGGTCACTAGGTGATTTCTAAATGAAGGTACAACACAACACATAGTTCATGATGCACTTGTTTGCCCCCAGCGTCTTGTAAGTTGTTCTTTCTCATCTGACTTTTGTCTTGGAGTCTGAGCAGTTTGCCTCTCTCTTTTAAAAAAATAAAAAAAAGGCAACCTCCCTTCCACAAAACAAACCAACCAACCAACTAAATGTGAAATATTTATTTATTTATATTTCATGTGAAATATGAAAGTAGCTTTCACTGAACTAGTTTCTGCTTGACTGCTATGGTGGTTAGGGCTGCTTGTTCTTCCATGAGAGAGAAAACTGGGTGGGTGAAGTAGGAGAGTTAATAGGACAAAGTTGAGTGGAAAGCTCGTAGGTGAAGATACTGCTTTCTGGGGTCAGATATCCCCACCTGGCTCTGTTTCAGGCTCTGCTACAATGCATTTCTCAGTCGTAGTTCATTGTGATTTAAGTCTTACTGTTTTTGTTGGATACCTTTGTTTTTATGCTCAGGCTCTGTCTTGTTCCCAGCCCTGGTGTTTTGAAGCTCTGTTCCATAAACCTCTCCACTTTGCTCTTGACACACTGCAGCGCTTGGCTCAGAGCCCCAGCCTATAGATGCCAGCGCCCTGAATAAAGAGGAGCCAGACTATGGCAGCTGGAAAGAGAGCGTCTCATCGCAGGACAGATGCAGTGCTCCTGACAGGACCAGCATCTTCTCCATGCTGCTGTTGGGACACGTGTTGCTCTTGGCCTGAGGTGTTTGCTGCAGCGGTAGAGGTGTTCGGGCTATTGTGGCCATCCAGCCCTGCTTCCCACGGAGCCTTCTGGCTGTGGTCGCACAGGGCTTCAATCTGAGGGCTGGACAAAGTGCCCTCTGACAAGTGGGCTGCCATCACACGCATGGTTTGCATACTAAGACCATGAAGAGCCTGGGGGGAAGACAGTACTGGTGACTTTTTAAATTGTTGTGTAATCGGTCTGAACTTGAAGTGATGGTCTAGAAAGGGGAAAATGATTTTGCATCTTGTTGTTTATCCCGTGAGTCTTGTGCTCTGCCTGCATCTTTTCTGTGTCTTGAACTGCATCCCTGGTATTTTCTCTGAGAGAAAAACTGTTTTTTTCTGTTGTTGCAAGACACTGACCTCTTTAAAGAAGGAGAGAGACTGAAAGCTAATGAAGTTTTTCCTCTGAGGATAATGCCCTGTAATTGTTAGTGAAAGGGTATTTAATGCTGGTGGCAGCATCCTTACTCCTTAAATAAAATCCTTTAATAGGTTGGTTATAAAGAAGATTCTTGAATAAAATCAGGCAGGCTTGTGCGGACGAGGAGATATTTGCATTCTGCTTTCACAGTGCAGAAGTGTTCGTTTCTAAGAACTAAGACTACTAAAACCTCCTCCTGTCTATTTGCTAGCTACTAAGCACTGAGAGATAGTGGGGGGGAAGCCTCGCTTGCCGCTGGTGGCTGTGGGACCTGCGCTGGGGTTGCTTAGCTGTGGAGATGGGGCTGGAGACCCATCCTGGCTCTGCAGGGTGCTCCTCTTGCCCATCCCGGCTGCTTGGCACCTCTCAGGGTAGTCGTTGCTTGTTTCTGGCCCTCAGCCCTCCCCTTCTTCTGAAGTAGGGATAACTTGATCGTACTCCTCATCCCTTAATAGCTGTCCAGGTTTATGATGCTGAGAGCTCCTTGGATGAAAAGCCCCACATAGGTTGCAAGTGATCTCGATTCGGCTTGTGAGCTTTTTGTTCCCTTTGTACTCCTTACAGGCGATGTTGTTTGGTCATCTTTCAGTAGTTCCTCTGGGTTGCTTCCATGCCCTAGCAAGAGCTTCATGGGATGCGTTCTGCATTTCTCCTTTCCTGGGATGAAGAGGAAGGTGGCTGCAATTTTTAGGTGATGGTTCTGGAGAGGGATCTTACTTTCTGTTGCAGCTGTGATGCAGGTGGATTGAGGTGGGTCTAGTCTGCCCTGGTTCTTTCTCAAGTGTGAGCTCGGTTGCTGCTTGTGCTGCTCCTGTCCCGTCTGCCAGCTGAAGGCATGGCCCATTTGTGGACCCAGTGGCATCCAGCATTATTTGTGGGTATCTGAATATGAAACACAACTTGTAAACAACTAGCCCAGGATGTGATGGGAGAATGGTGTGTTCTGAGCTTTCCAAGGGGTGGAAGGAGGGCAGGGAAAGGATGTTATGGTGCTTGTAGGCATGGAGATGGCAAAAAGCTGCCACCAACTATCTCTCAGGTATCAGAGTTGACAAAACCTATTTCTTTACGATTTTGTTTCCCCTGTGTGCGTTGGCCTTCTGTCCACCATGACTTGTGATCCTTTGTACCTCTTCATTTTCACAAATTATCTTTTCCCTCCCTTTTGGCTTGCTCCGTGGTTTCTCCCCAGTGTCTCTCATGTTGGCCACACAGGAGTCAACCTGTGCTCTGGATGCCTACATGCAGATGCTGACGGAGTGACTACTGGGCCAAACAAAGCCGGGAATTGTTGACTTCTTGCAGCAGAGTTTGATGCTGTGTGAGGCTAATTTGGATATGTCTCTTCTACCTACATACTAATTTCTCCCAAAGATGTAAGAATGTGACACCTATTTGGATCTCTTTGCCTTCTGCCAAATGCGGTCAAAATTGACTAGTGAGTTGAAAATTTAATGGGGTGAGGACTGACAAACAACACTACCGCATAAAACTTAATTTCCTTTAGAATCCAGGCCAAAAATATGTGGTGAGGGTTTTATTCTGCAATCGTGCTTTTAAAACTGTGTGGAACAATGTGATTAGTAGAAATGGTATTTTCAGGATTATTTGCAGTGCATATGAAAACATGATAGTTGAATCCTGTTGTGTGCATGTATATTAGCACATAACCAACTTGAAAGCGCTGAAACAACTGAAGTGTCTGCGTGGAGAAATAGCAAAATAAATGTATAAAACTTACTTGTGAAGCATCTAGTTATATTGATCTTAATTTCTAGTTTTTTTAACTCAAATCTTTTGTCTGCTTCTTACTAACAAAAGAATGTATTTTGTTCTTTTTCTTGGTAAGTGCCTTTGTTTTTTGCTGTTTCCATAGCTTGCACCTCACTTCTCAGCTCTGGAAACACAGTTTGGATGTGTGTGCCTCACTAACAGCATTTTATAAGTTTGTGGTGTTGGAGCTATTTAAGTTTCTTCTAGGAATGGCAAAGTATTGCTGTGACTGAACTTCAAATTGAAGGATGTCCATAACAATTCTGGATAATTGAAGGGTGGGCATCTTTCTGGAAAATATGACAAACCTTACATGTGAGCCTGATCCCTTTTTCTTAAGGAATGTCGTGTGCTTATTTCTAGTAGAGTTGGGAAAGGAAGGCAGAAACCAGTGTGTGGCAACAGCAGTCAGATTAAGAAGATGAACAACACTGATAGAGCAGCGCCTTTTGCATTTGATGGAGCATGCCAAGGTTGAAGGTGTCCCATAAACCTCCAGCCCTGAGGCACATGGAGGCTTTTCTTGGCTCTTTTGCATGCGTAGAAGAATAAGACCAAACTGGTGCCTGTGAGAGAGAAGACACTATGATAATCTTTTTGTGTTAGTTTAGTGATAGCAGTGTTGTCACCCATTGTGATCATCTCACCCTAAAAAAGCAGCCCTCCCCCCAACAAAACTCTTGCAGCCTCTTTGCTTCCAGAACCAGGGCTGCTTGAGATGCCAACTGGTTATTTGTATTTACACAAGAACTGAAGTGATGCCTGAAGATGGCTGTCCACCCTGTGTGCTCCAGCTTGCCGTGTGATTAACAAGATTAGTGGCTTTCGTCACCTTGGTGTCAGCAAACTTGACATAACTATAAAAGAGGCAGAATACTGACAAGACCAGTTTCTGGTGGTATCAGGTTTGTGCTATGGAAAATGTATTCCAGGAGATTGAATTCTCTCGTATCTGATTGCACAGACTTATCGGACTGCTTCCATAACATGGGTGCTGGGGGCATGAGATCTTCAATTAAGTTCATAAAATAATCCTCCATGTCTTAACAGTCACAGCTACATCTTCCATCAACTGACATCTGCGTTTTCACAGACAATAAAGCACATATAACTTGTTGCTTTGGCTTGTAGAATTAAAACAAAGCACTAGCTGACAGAAACTGCTAGTCCCGTCAGGGCTGGACTCAGTCAGTGATTAATATAAAATTAGTCATAGATTAGGCATAAATTTTTTCCTTGCATAAATCATGTCGAGTTTCACTTAAAATCTGATAAATTAGTGATTTGAAAGCTTTTATTTAAACCTGCTGCAGTTTGTTCTTGCTGCTGATCTTCCAAGTACTTCATTAAATGGTCTCTCTGGTGTTACTCTTCTCTGACTCAGGAGATTATTTGTAATATATTATTATGCTTCCAGAAGGTGTTTCTTTACTGTGGCAGTTGATTATGTTGTCTGTATCCTCCCATTGCCAATATGTTGATTCAATGACATTTGTGCTTGTAACATTGTTCAAATGTACTGGTTTTTGGCAAAAGATGTTGTTGTATGAGGTATTAGCTGCTTGGGTCACTGGACTTAATGATGTAGTTACTTTTGCTTAGGTCCCTTTAATTTTCACTTTGGGCTTCTGTGTGTGCCAGACCCTCTGTTTTTGGATCAAAACCTGGTTTTTAAGCTGAAGGCTGGCACTTGCAGGATGGACAAGTACTGTTTCTGGTTTCAGCTGGGGGTGTAGTAATATCCAAAACCAAACTGGTTTGTTAATGTGGATGCTGTGTGGTTTTGGTCTGTGTCAAAAGATGTGCAGCCTTCTAGAAACCAAAAATGAAGATAAGGGCTAAATATCTGTGTTTTAGGTGTTTGTCTAAGTGCAGCTAGGCTGTCCCATTGCAAATAAGAGATCTGTTATGTGGTCTGCAGCAGCTGAAAAACTTATCCAGGGGCAGGGTAATTCAACTGTGAGAGACACTGCGTGTTGGTGGGTGACACTTGGTGTGGACAGGTGATGTATGCATATGTGGGGCAATTATTCAAGCTGCAGCCCTGATTACTTCCATTCAGGTTCAAACCAGCCTTTGCCCAAAGGCCTTTTACAAAAAATCATAGCGTTAGCCTACCAAATAAAAGACATGCATCAATGACTTTTTCCATGGAAAATCATTAGGTCCCCAAATCATTCAAGTGTTCCTTCATTGCTTTGCTGCTTGGTTTTAAATCCTCCGCCCACCTTTCCAAGGCAAGATAACTGGACACGATCAGCCTGCGCTGGTGACTTCCTTGGAAATATGTATGTTATTAATTTTCCTTCATAGATTTTTGAGTCAAGTTATATGGAGTAGCTATTGATTCATTCTTTAAAAAGGAAAAAAAAAATTTAAAGGAAAAATGATCTGTTAACACAGACTAAACACAGAGTACACGAGCATCAAATAATGCGTCTCAAGCAAGTATCTTAGCAATGTAAGCTTTAAAAAAAAATAAAAAAAAAAAATTATGCTTTGTACTGCCCAGCATAAGCTAGGTGTTACCATTGGAAAGGGTGAAAGTGTATGGCCAAGTTCTGCAAAAGTAAATTCTAATATATAGATCTGGGGGAAGCCAAACATTGAGGTTGCAGGAACGCCTGTGCGTGCCTCAACAAGAAGGAGCTGTGACCATGTGGGAGCCTCCGGATGGCCTCCGTGTACGCTTGCGTGAAGCCACGGCCTGGCTGAGCTCCTGCACGTGCGGCTGGGCTCCCAGGAAGAGGCGTCTTGGCCGCGCGTGGAGGGCGACTGGAGGAAGCCGAGCACTCGCTCGTGTTTTGTTGCCCAGAGGACTGCGGGGGGCAGGAGGAGGCAGAGGAGGCTTCTTGGCAGAGGAGGCTTCTTGCCACCTCTTCTGCTGGCAGTCAAGCTGCAGAAAGGGGTGGCTGTCAGAAGAGATCCAAGCGATCTTATCTTGAGAAAGTGGAGGCTTTCACGTCCCCACTCCGAGGGGATGAGAGGTCGGGATGCCTGCGGAGCCGCTGGCTGCGGGGGAAGCACTGGCTGTTGTCAGGTGTTTCCTGGCGGGGCAGCCATGCCTGCGTTGAGCTTGTTGGGGTTGCAGGCAGCGTCCGCTTCCATCGCAGGGCAGAGCGGCTTGCCTGAACCTTTGCTGTGGGTTTCAAGAAACACTCCCTGCCTGGGACAGTTGTGGCCACCTTCTTTTGTGCTGTGCCCTGCGGCAGGCTGGGCTTTGCTGTCAGGCTGGTGCTGTCCTCAGCAGCTGCAGCTCTTCTGCCCAGGTCCCTCCTTCCCGTGTGATCTCTTGGTGCTTGAAGTCCATTGTCCAGATGATTTGCCCACCAGTCTGACCATGTCTTCAAGGCGTAAATGGTCCAATAACAAAACCTGGTAATTGAGCCGGGCTGGCCCTCAGCTTCAATTCAGGCACGTGAGTGTGCAGGAAGCTTGCGTGTAGCTTGTGGAGTGCCTTGGGGTCAGAGGGGGTGGTGGGAGATACTTAAACACAAACTTCTTTTGTGTCCTGTTGCCTGTGGAATGTATTGCCCCTTTTTCTTTTAAAAATATAGGAAGAATGTCATAGTAGCTTTTCAGCTGAAACACCACAAAACAAAGAAATAGTGCTGCAGCTTTCTTGTTAAGCTGTACCCCTAAATGTAGTGCAACGTGTAAAATCTTCAGGTTTTTAGGCATAGGGTTATGTCCTGTTTGAATTCATACAGTGTGTAGTGGCATGTGATTACGCCTCTTGAATTTGAAAAAGAGATGGGTGACTATTGTAGAAAACCTTTGATTGGCGAGGTGAAATATTATTGCCCAACATGGAAGATTTTGGGATTGGGATTTGTGTTTTCATCCTGCTTAAGAGATTATGGTCTGGAACGGATAAAAAAATTTCACGTCATGCACCTCTCTTTTCTTTTGTCTTTCTCTGTGTTTATATTGCAGTACCTTTTGTTTTTTTTGTTTTGTTTTGTTTTTGTTTTTTCCTCGGGATACTGGAAAGGTTCCTCTGCTGTTCTCTGTATGAAAGCAAAAACCCAATTAACTTTTATCTCACCTGGTTTGCCTAGTCCCGCACTTCTTAAATGATCATTCCTAAAAATTGGCACTTGATTATGAGTGTGGTTTTCTGGGAGGTTGTTTTTTTGATACTGGAATTGAACTTAGATTGAACTCGGTGGAGAGCTTAGCTCTTGTTGTCGAGGCTGGAGAACTCCCGTCCCCCAGACGCCTGGATGCCTGTGTGCCCTCTGGTCGGGGCTTCGTGGTACATTTGTCATGCATGACGTAAGAGCAGCTATTCCCTCAGTTGCCATTCTTGGATGATAATTTACCCTTCCAGCTAAACCAAAAAAACTCCGCCCTTTCCCCAGAGTCCAACAAGTCCCAGTTTTCACCCGGAGTCCCTGAGCTCCGGACTTCCCCTGGGGGCTGCCAGCCTTCCGGGCATCCTAATGCAGGTCGCAGGGTAAATGCCCCTTGGATCTGTGTGTCCTGTGCCCTGTTCAGCCAGGAGAAATACTGGGGTGAACATCACAGCCAGCCCTATCGCAATGACTTTTATAGGAACAGTCTTCAGAGGTGAGGGTGTGCAAGAGAGGTTTCCTTAGCTGTGGGATTAGAGGGAGCCTGAGATTTCTGGGGAAGTTCATTAATAAAAATACACTGAGTTTGAGGAAGGAAGGAAGGGGGTGGGTGTGTGGGGGATGTAGACCACTTCCCTAGCAGCCTTTGAAACAAACTGAATCCTTGTGGTGACGGCTCTCTAGGTAGAGTCTAGGGCATTTAGCTCACTTTTGAGAAAGGCATGCAAGTGTTCCTCATTAGATGGCGAGCGGCCGTACAGCTTGTCCGGGGTGTGGACTGCGTATGTGTAACTCTGACTCTGTTGAGAAGGAAATGACTAAACTTTCTGTCAAACCACAGTAACAAAGAGCATCTTTGATTTACTAAAATAGTCATGGTAGAGTGGCTTGGGAATAGCTGTGGTGCTGCTGGCGCCCCACACCAGGAAGAGCAAATCAATCGGAAATAGGCTCTCATGGGGAGAGTGACTCTCCCGTCCTTAAAGTCGGCATCAAGAGAGGGAGACAAACCTGGCAGGGCGGGGAGGGAGCTTCGTTCTGAAAAGCTGCCAGGACTTTCCTGCACTGGAAATATCTTCTGTGGTAGAGAAGGCGAGGAGGATCCCAGAGCTGCAGCTCTCCACATCTCCTTCCCTTCTGCCTGTGGGTCCTGGCAGCCTGGGCAGTGGGAATCCCAAAGATCCTGTCAATTTGTGAGCCTCGCCTGGCTCAGCTGGAGTCAAATATGTGTAATGAAGGGAAGAAGCTCCATCTAATTATAGGTTTTCCATTTTAGCCCTTGGTATTACTTTAAGCAGACTTAAAATAACACTGTTAACTAACCTTTTTTCCCTAGCATTGTAGTGTCGTACAAGACATTCTGCAGTACCCTTTATAGAAACCTCAAATATTTTTTTTTCCTTGCCTACCACATTTTGTCTCTTTTTCCATCTGACTGATGTTTTTTTCCTGCGTTGGACAGGGCTCAGTACATAATTATTCTGTTGCAATAGACTGAAGCTTCAGTCCTGTGACAGAGTCTGCTTGCACAGACTCGTATGTCCTGGTCATTTGTGTTCTGTGAAATACTTTTTTCCTTGGTGTTTTTGTTCAGTCTGGTCTAAAAACCTGCTCTGAGAAGCAATGAGCAGCACCCTATCATTTCTGTGCCCTGTGACTATCTACTTTAGCTTTTTAGCATGTAGATCTGAAAATGCTGCTTTTTTCTTTGGTTTGGTGCTCATCTCCCAGTCATGCACAGGCTGAATTCTCTCTGTTCTAGTTTACACATTCTGGATATTTGCAATTGGCCTTTGTTGCCCTAAGTCAACAACTTGTTAGTGTGTGTCTCTATCACTACTTTTTTTGTTGTTGTTGTTTTGATCTGATTCTTTGTTTTCTGATCATGTTTCTAGCTTGTCCTAAACTTCTGTCCATTTGGCAAGATCTGTTCTTGCTCTTGGCATTATTTTTGTTTGGAGAGCAGCATCTCAGCATGCCAGCACGTGTCCCAGGTGGGGGTACACTGGAGTGTTCCTGGTTGTTTCAGTCCTTCTACCAGCTGTGTTTCACTGATATATAAGTTACTGATTCTTAAGTCTCTTCTAATGGGAGCTCATGTAATTGCCTAGGTTTGGAAGTTTTTTGTTATTAGTCTGGAGTTCTATTCCCTAAAATTCCCTTTTGCATTTCAAATTCAAAGTTTACCAAGAACATTTTCCTGGAACAATTTTGTCAAGCTTCCCACACCAAATAGCTCTTACTTTGACCACAATCTATAGATGGGAGTGTCTGTGACTAAAACTTTCTGTCAAACCACAATAACAGAGAACATCTTTGATTTCCCAAAATATTCATAGTTAAGAGACTCCGGAGTAGCTGTTGGGAACGAGCTGTAGGGTTGGTTCAGTGCTACAGGCTGCTTTGACTTCCACTGGCTTCGTTTCTCGCTCAGATCTCTAGATGTTCAACGCCATGGAGTGCTTGACTGGGATTTTTGGAGGTCACAATAGTGAGAATGAAGCCTTGCAAGGCATCATTCACCTTCGGTTTTTTTGTGTTCTACATGCATGATCCTCTGGGGAGGTGGAGGGCAGGTACAGGCCAACTGTGTAATGGAGAAATACTGAGAAATAATGTTGCTGGGAATTATTTGGAATAAACAAGCTCATTTCCCCTTTGTACATCAGTTGTCATCCTTTAATCTCTTGATATTGGCTTTTTTATTTAATGCTTTTATGTATGTCATCTGCTGTGCTTCCTGTATCCTGTGTCACTTGATGATAAACTTTTATAAGATGTCACTGTTAAGTCGCCTCAGACTTTGTAGTGATTAATTAAATTCTTTATTTCTCTCTTTTCAGTGTCAGAAGTTTATATGGATCAGTGGTACTTGCTCAAGAGTGACACTGGCGATCAGCATTAAGTCTGCTCCTCTGGGTGAGTAATCTATCCCACCATATTGCTGTCTAGTATCTACATATCTGCTGTTTTTTTGTTTGATACTTTACACAACAGCTCTTGTAGGCTTTTATTTCAAATGTCATTAAAATTATGCTGTATATGGCTGCTTCGACAACGGCAGGAGTTGTAGAAGAATGTGATGCTGCTTCTGCTTGTATAGCCATCCATTTATTTGGTATCTTTTAAAGGATAGCCATCACTTAACACAGTCTGAACCGCTGTTTAGATTCAGGGAGGCTTTCCACATTTTAAAGACAGTGGCTATGGAGTTAACATACAGACTATGGCAGAGTAATGAGGTATATTTTAGTTATCCAAGAAATAAAACTGAAATGACCGCTGGGGCTGTTCTGTGGCATATGATGGGCTCAAGCAGTGCCAGCGCCCCAGTGCGAGGCCCACTGGACTTGCCGTGCCTGTGTGATGCAGCTGCACTGTGCATGTGCAGCTAATCTGACTCGGCAAGTCTATGGCAATGTGCAGAGAAACTGCCAAGAGCCTTCAGATTATTGGGGCAAGCTTATTTGAAAACACATTTGGCAAAATAGCCTATCTGTTGCATTACCTCTTGGAAATGGCCCGGTTTAGTTGACTTCAAGGAGCGGCATTTTGCATTCAGTCTAGACTGATTTGATCCAAGTAGCCTTGTGCATGTCAGAGCTGGCAATCTTGTTTTGGGAATGGTTATCCCTCATCTACTTTGTTTTGGATATTACAGTATGATCTAGCATGATTTAGCATCCTAAATTCCAGCTGGAGAGCTGGGTCGAATTGCTGCGTCTGCGCTTCAGCCACGCACCCCGCAGCTCGGATGTCCTCGCCCTGTAACACCACTGCTGAGGTCCCAGCTGCTTGCTGGGTCTCTCCTCCTGACTCAACGCTGCTGCATACTCTTTCATACTCTGTACAAACGCTTGCCGAGACTGACATCTACTAGCATGCTGCATCCTTTGTCTTGGCTTGCTGCCCTTCAGCTGCTCTCATCTCTGAACCGCTCACTTATCCTTGCGTTATCACTGGATGAGGAGTGCAGTATTTGTTTGTACTGTCCTCTCTGAGGTGGTGTATGTGAGCCTGCCAGAGAAGCAATACATCTATGTAAGGCACATCTGGTCACTCACTTGTTCTCTTCACCTGTCCAGGGCCTCTGAAAGTCTACCTGTGTCAGCTGTCAGCTTCTGTTCCACAGCTGTACCGGGCTTCTTCTCGACTGCTGTCTTCATGCTTCATAAGGCTGTGTCCCCACCCCAGCTGTCCAAAGCTTTTTGCCTTTTTGTCTATGCTTTCTGTGGGAGATGGGCTGGATCCCTCCTGTTGACCTGCACACCCTAATGTTCCCTGTGCCACCCTGGGGCCAGCCGATACAGTCAGCAGTGGCTGCTGTTACTCACAATGTTTAACAGCCTGTGAAGGAGTGCTTGCCTTGCACCCACAGGTTTGCTAACAGTCAGTGGACTTCGGAAAGGGCAGCAAGCACCTCCTCTGCTGCCTGGGACCACTGGCGTGCTGCCACAGAGGGCTCAGGGCTCTCCTGCTTTCTGTCATTGCTGCTCCCTAGTGCTGTCCTGCATCCCTAGCCTTGCTGCAGGCCCACAGTATGCAAGGACTGGTGTCTCATTTCAAATGTTATTTCTCTTCTTTTACTTCCTTTCCCTCTCTATAGCCCTTGGAGGCCCTCTTCTTGCATCTCCAGCGCTTCCCACACTAAATCGCTAAATCCCTCTCTGGGATTCACAGGCTGCCTGAGGTCTTGCACTGGACCTGGAAAGAAGCGGATGTTGCTCCTTGCTTATCAGGAACTCTAAACTCTAGTGCCAAATGCTTTTATTCCCTGACTTTTTTATCAGAGGTCTTCTGGCTCCAGGAGCGGTTATCGCCTATTGTCTGCCATCCTGGTCATGTTTCTTCAGTTTTATTGTGGCTTATCAGCGTTGCTGGGATTACACTCCAGCTGGCCCTGTACTCTAGCTGGATTTGAGTCCGTCGTGGCTGTAAAAACATCGTTAAAAGTCCAATGTTGGCTGGCAGCCATGTTCTGCTGGATGTGTGTTTGGAGACTTCCAATCGTCTGGCATCACCGTGCAAATGTCTTGCCTTCTCTGGAAGTCTCTACTTCTTCAGTCTCCAGATTCTCTGCTAGTTTCCCCTCCCCAGGAGCAGCAGAAGTTTTGTGACCTAAATCTGCTTTGTTTTCCCTGTCACTTTTGTTGTTGCTCCTGGGAAGGGATGTGTGTCCATGTCCATCTTAGGCTGTAGTAGCAGGTGCTCAGTACTCCTTTCCCCATTTCCGTAGCTCCGGTACTGGTGTGTTTCTGGTATTTGGAGGCATGCTGTTCAAGTCAGACCCATTGCCCTCAGCAATTGGCCCAGAAAGCTGGAGCTGATGTCTCCAGCTGCTGCTTGCTTTCACCATTAAACAAATAAATAAGAGCCTCTCCTAACAAGATGGCAAGAAGTTCCCGTGCCTGACTCGGCACTGACAGGAGCAGTGGGCTGTGTCTCAGGCTGCTGTCTGCTTCTCCCAGCCGGGGGCAGGAACATGAGCTTTCTTGTTGTGTTGCCCCAAGTTCAGCCCAGATATCTGAGCTCCGATCTTGCCACACAGAATACCCCAGTGCGTTTTGAGTGGAGTTTCGGTGCCTCTGCCTCCTGCCTCTATTTAGCCATAGAAGCACACGTTCCCATCCCATTGTTCCCTCCCTAGCAAGCACCATGTTAAACATGGTGCTGACAGTCCAACTGTGGCCCACAGTGAGGCAGTGTGTATAAATAATCCAGAAAAGCTAAATAAGGCTTTTAAAATAAGCCTTAGCAAAGGGAGCTGCTTTAGTGTGGTGCCATGAAGACACAGAAACCTGGCTATGTCCACGTAGGCCAGATTCACTCATACTTCCTGCAGCTGCTGCTCTTTCCTAGCAAAATCTGCACAGGTTTTCAGGTACGCCTTCACCTTGCTCCACCAGTTCTCGGGACTGCTTTGAGTTAAAGTCTGCACTTGGTGGTGGCAGATTGTCTGGGTGTCCAAAGCTGAGACGGAGGGTGCACATGTAGCACTGAAATAGCACATGTCCAGTCCACCCTGTTACAGTGCCTGTGTGCAAAAGGCAAAAATAAGTATTTGGTGTGTGTCCCCGCCTCATTATTGCGTTTATTAGCACTTGCTGCCTTGTCCTGCAGGGTACAGCCCACACACAGCTTTTCTTGGGCTTTTAATAGCTGTGCTAAACTGAAATGTGCTCAAAATAGTAATAATTTGAAGTGTTTCCCCAGAGCCTGTGGCTGCTCTGCATGTTTATGAAAGGTGTAACACTGCCCGCGGTTGGGGTGTGGGGGGTCCTCACGCCACCCCCAGTCCTGTTCCCGCCTGGCTGCTGGAGCAGAGGGGTTGTGGTGTGCGTGTTGGGGCAGGAGTGGGGTAGAGGCCCATCGGGGCCAGGGCATGGGAGTGGGGCATGGCACGGCTCACACTGTTGCAGCTTCAGGGTGCATAGGGCAGGGGTATTGCCTTCGTGTTGACGTGTTACCGAGGCTGCTGCACAGCAGAGGGTCCAGTGCAAGGTAAAATTCCTCGTTTGTAGGAAATGTGGTGCCTTCCCCTTGCCCAGACCTCCCTCCTGCCTTAACACAGTATGCTGCTGTCGGAGCGCTATCAGGCTATTAAATGACATGGGGATACTGATGAAAGGCCGTTTTTGACCTGACTTGCTGCTGGGTTTGGCAAGAGTGAAACCCACAGACCTATTTTATTTATTTTTGAGTTAACATTTCTCTTGTGTGAATGACACCGCCTGTCCCATGCAAGCCTGTCAGCTGAGCAATGATCCTCGGACTGGAGGGGATGGGGAAGGAGAGTGCCGCCCCGGCAGGCGGTGGTGGGGTGGAATGAGGGAGGATTTTTCTGGTTATTTTTTGCTCCCTTTCTTCTGACAGGCAATGTTGCTGCTTGCAAAAAGCAGTATGTTACTGCACTTTTGCTCTTCGCATTTTATGTGGTGCGGTTTGCGTAACGTTAGTGTAAGTAACGTTATGCTCAGCCACTGGTGGTGGCTCTCTAATATCCATAAATCTCTGCAGGGAGGGAGGGAGTCGCATCTGTCTGTAAATAGTTAGCATACTGCCCTGTTTATCTAGCATGTGACCCACACTGCGTTTCCCTGCCTCCCTCCCATCCGGTCCTTTTTATTTAATTGACTTTCCCAGTCCTGACAGTTTATATTCAGAAAACATAAATTCATCCCCCACAAAGCTTTCAAATCTAATTTAATTTCTTCTCTTACTTTGAGGAATTCGTTTTGCTCCCTTCAAGACTGAGAACTTACATTTTCCCTGTTTATTTAGGCAAGCTTATTTTTGACTGCAGAAACTCGGGCAAATTATATGTTTCTTTTCATGCATTTATAAGCCTTTGAGGTTTATGTATTGGGAATAATCTTTGTGAGCTGGAAGAAGATTGTCCAATCTGTTTTAAGATGTCCCACTTTCTGAGTACTGCATCTCATTAGGAATACAGTTGGCTGTTTGCATGGCGCTTTTCTTTCCCTATATAGCTTGGGGGGAGAAAAGATATCATTTCATCATCTAGTAATAATGCTTGGCACTTTGTTTGCATCTTCAAAGAACTATATGGCTATGAATGGAATAATTTCTATAACATCGCATAATAGTTTCTAATTATTATTTGCCCCATTTTACGGATGGGGAAAATAAATAAGAAGTCAAGTGACCTTAGGCCTTGAGAGCAGAAACAAAATCAACTTGAGGTCCTGGCTCCTTCACTTGCACTAGAACAGCACTGTAGCTCTTTCTTGTTTTAACTAAGGCGGGGGGAAGGGAAAGTTTGATTTGCATTGACAATGAAAGGAAAGAGCGAGCTGTTTATCTTTAACGATCTCGCCTAACCTTGTTGACTATTTAGTTAAGTGCATTTGGTGGTGGTGGTTTTTGGGTGTTTGTTTTTAAATACGTTGTCTGACTTACTGATGTGGTTGTCACTTCTCAGTGTGTGGTTGGAGGTATGTGAGGAATTGTCTGGCGTTTATAAAGGTGAAGCAGCGTGTGAACTGGGTTAGGGTTGTTGGGGAGGGAAAGGTGTCACTCACCCCCTGCCAGTTGGGGGATCTCTCTGCTCCTTCCCTCCTCTTCCACCTCAAACGAGAAGCAGGGGAAATATTCTCTGTAGTACTTGGAAATATTTTTTCCCCACCTTGTGTTCCATCTGAGACTGAGATGGGATGAGTGAGCCATCCTGAACGGGGACTGTGTTAACACATGGCATATATAGAAACTAATCCTCCTTGTCTCACCCACCACATGCCACGCTAGGATTTTTTTTCCCCTCATGGGCTCCAGTGGAAGTTGTTGGCTCAGAGTGGTGTCTGGGATTACTTCATTTGCAGAAATAATTATATACAACTGCACTAGGCTATAGGGCTTGTGGATTTACTACTGCTTAATTAACTGACAAGACCCCCCAATGTGGTGCATACCATAACAGGTGAGTGCAGTAAACAGTGAGCTGTGAAATTACAAACTCTATTACAGAGCAAGTTGTAGTAACAATATTGTTGACTACTTGTTCAAATATAGTTAAAACTTCTCACCTTTTCAGGAATTTTGGCTTTTTACAAAGGTGGTTCGGAGCATGGGGCAGTGTAAGAGCAGTTTCGTTCTTTTTGGGAAGACAGATAAAGTGCTTGATGAAAAGTGGCTTGGTGCAGAGGAGCACGGAAATCGCATGAAGAATTTCTTCATCTTTCTTTGGAAAATCACATGGCTGCTTCTCTGCAGGTTCTCAGAGGTTCCCTGGCTGCCTTCTGGCTGGCTTCAGACGCCTAGTTTGATAAACTTTCCGGCAAAAGTCTTGCATGACTTAACACAACTTTATTTTGGGGGTGTGCTAGTGAAAGCAGTGGAGAAAGCAGCTGTCTTCAGCCATGTGCTCTATCTGGGCATGCAAAACTTTGCTGAGCCTTTTTTAGAGGCTCAAGATTTAACTCCAAGATTATATTTAGTTTTCTGTTTCTGATGAGCGGGACAGATATCCTGATGCCTTAGATGAGACCTTCAACGATGGACAGCAGCACCAAGGTATTATAGCCAGTATTCTTCTTTTCCTTTGAACCTCTTACATAGCTGATACCTCATTTGTACGTGCTCCCTTCCAGTGTTGAGCAGAGCTGTCCTGAGCAACGGCACGCTCGCAGGGCTCCGGTTTCATCCAGTGTTTCTCATGGTACCCAAATTGGTAATTACTTGTCAGCTGACTTTTTCAGGAGCTGAATGTGGCTTTTCATGAATCTGGATGTTTTTTCCTCACTGGGCTTGGGGAGCCCTCAGGGTTGCCTTGGGACCTGGACTTGGCAGCAGTTAAGTGCAGAGCAGATGATATGCTGATATGCTGACTTTCATGCTTTACTTGTGGGGTGCGAGCACTTATGGTGCCTTTGTGTCTCTCCTTTGTCATCTGACAGCTTCCCTCACTAGACTTTGATTTCAGCAACTCAGTGTGTGTGGAGCTGCATGTTTGCCTTGGGCTGTTTTGTTGTGTTTATTTTTTTTAATATTGTGTTTTGTAATTTTTTTGAGGTTTTGCATCCAAAAATGGTGAGTGCTTCCAAGAATGTGTTTGGGGTGAGTTGCTTGGATCATGCTGATACCCTTACCAAGGAATTTTTTTGAGATAATTCAGTACCTCTGTGTGTTACTTGGGTATTTGAAAGTTAGAGGGGGAGAGAGCTCCCTGACTATCTGGATACTTCTTCCTTATCCTATTCCCCCTGTGCAAATTTACCAAAACTCGGGTAACTTTTCAGCTGTGAGAAGAATTGCACATTATTCTACTCAGCAGAGCCTTGAGAGTTGGATGCTGTGCCTGGCCTCATGTGGCAGCTGCTCCTCGGAGCACCATCACCGCAAGGTCCAACGCAGTAGTTGTGGGTCTAAAGGGGACTTTCCTTGCTGTCGCTTGTTTGTGGTTGCGGTCGTGCCAAGCACGAGAACTGAGGGCAGGATTGTTTGGGATGTGCTCCCTCCTAACTGTTTGCAAGCAGCAAAGAGAAGGGAGAAGCTATCTTGTATTACAGGTTGATTGCAAATCACAGACATCATGGAGAGGGAAAAGGGTGGTGGGAGGGGGGACATCAGCTTCAATGGAAGGAAAGAAGAAGTGGGAGATGGCAGGCAGAAGGTTACGACGGACAGAGGGAAACAGTGGACAGGTACTGCAGTGGGTACCTGAGCCAGCGCAGTTCTCTATGGTGGACTTCATTACTACCCTCCCCAGTTATTGTTATAACGAAATTCCATTCTGAAATAGCATAAGGGAATGCAGAGTATTTTTTCACTTTTGAGAGCTTAAGTTCACAACATGTCCAGGTTAAACCTGCCTGCCCAACTGCCCGTATCCCCACACCCTCATGTGCAAGCCTTGCGTGATAACTGGGCTTCTTGTTACCCCTTTCTTACAGTTTTACTTGGCATAGTATGTCTATAGTAATATAGTAATGTGACACTGGGACTTGGACTTGGGGTGGGTTTGGGACATGACTAGATTTATCATGATAGGTGATGACCTTGATTGCAAAATTAAGTGTTATGAGTCAACATTTAAGGGAGGAAACCTCAAGTACTGCTTCAGGAAGAAGGCGTGTTGTGCCATGGGGTGCATGGGATGCCAGCAGGCATGCACCTTTCCTTGGGACCAGCTGGGCCATCCCCAGGCTGGGAGGCGATGGCCCAGGTAAGCAGATGGCTCTTGCCCAGAGGGGCTTGGACAGGGGCTTTTTTTGCCTGGGGCATCAAACATCTGTCAGAAAGATCTGGGAGCTTTTAAGGTTTTGATGGGAAAACTAGTTGTTGTCATCTTTTCAGTTCTCCTTACAACCAGTTGGCCAGTTCTGTTTCTCCTGTTTTTGAAAGGCTGAGTTGACACTGATCAGGTTTGACAAGTGATAACCAGGGAGTCTGGCTGTCTTCTTATTTGCGATTAAAGCTGTAAGCTGGCCTCCCAACATGGCAGTAGCTTGCAAGCTGAGGTGTCTGGAAAATATCAAGGAGTAGGCAACAAGGTATGAAAGGCAAGGGCTGCTCAGAGCTGTGAGACTGCTCGAGAAACCTGCTGGGAGTGGGGACTGGGGATGGAGCGATGCTCCGCTGGCAGCATGGTTCACCACTGACAGGGGCGGCAATGGCAGCACGAGTAGTGCTGGTTACAACTAGAGATGGGCTGAAGCAGGAGCTCTGTGTTGAATCTCCCCGAGCCTTTCCGTTTGTCTAAGGGAGGCTCAGATCCATACTGCATGGATCTGAGCATGTCTCAGCCTGCTTATGTGCTGGCCAGTCCATATACTCGCTCCTATATGTTATCTTACCTCAACACCAGAGATGCATCTGAAATTGTGCTTACAGGATTTGGAAGCTTTTTTGGTACAGTTGTCTGTCTGCAAGCATTTTCAAGGACATATCACACTTCTAAGTCATGGTATTAAAATAATTGCCTTTGAAATGAAGGGAGGGTCATGTGCCCTACATCAGAAATTCCTCTTAGTGCTTATTAATCCAGTATATAAATGTCATGGCTTACATCCATAGGGTGTTTATATTGAATTTTTAGCTGTATCAGTATCTCTTACTCTTCTGAATAAATGCCATATAATCTGGTTATGAGCAATATTCTTAATTTAGATACCAAAAATAGGACATGGGCAAATCTGAGTTGCTGTAAGAAAGTCAGAGGGGAAATAGCCTTGCCTCATGAGGGGAGATCAAATTCAATTGAATCATCTAGTGGTTAATGGTAAGACGTCAGCCTGTTTCATTGGGATAGCACAACAATTGCCATATTTTCTCTTACCTTGTTTTTTTCTGTGAAGGCCTGATTGTCCTCTGGTATACCTGTACTGAGGTGTGTAACAAGGGGGTAGGTTGGGAAACACCCTTTCTTTTTCCTTCCCCCGAGCAGATCAATGCACACTGATTTGAGGAAGCAGCAGGGACTTAGGCTTATCCCCCCCACCAAACCACTGGTTTGAGGGAAATGAAGTTGTTCCTCAGAGACCTACAGTAAGTAAGTGGCACTGACAAGGACAAGATGCGCATTTTGGGAGCAGAATCATCCTTTCTGCGGCAGATGGGCATCATCCAAGAGCTCGGACATCTGAAACCTCTTTCTCACTTAACTAAGCCACCGATCTTACGCCTGGAGGTTTCTTTTCTCATGCCCTTAGCAGATGTTTATTTTAGATAAAGACAATGAAACTAATAATCATGGAATTGTAGAATCGTTTAGGTCAGAAAAGATCCCTAAGATCATCGAGTCCAACTGCAAACCTAACATGGCCAAGTCCACCACTAAACCATGTCCTCAAGCACCACATCTACACATCTTGTAAATACTTCTGGGGTGGTGACTCAACCACTTCCCTGCACAGCCTGTTCCAACACTTGACTGCCCTTTCGGTGAAGAAATTTTTCCTGATATCCCAACTAAACCGCCCCTGGTGCAACTTGAGGCCATTTCCTCTTGTCCTATTGCTTGTTACTTGGGAGAAGAGACCAACACCCACCTCACTACAACCCCCTTTCAGGTAGTTGTAGAGAGTGATAAGGTCTCCCCTCAGCCTCCTCTTCTCCAGACTGAACAACCCCAGTTCCCTCAGCCTCTCCTCAAAAGACTTGTGCTCTAGACCCTTCACCATCTTCGTTGCCCTTCTCTGGACACGCTCCAGCACCTCAACGTCCTTCTTGTAGTGAGGGGCCCAAAACTGAACACAGTATTTGAGGTGCGGCCTCACCAGTGCTGAGTACAGGGGGACGATCGTGTCCCTATTCCTGCTGGCCACCCTATTTCTGATACAGACCAGGATGCTTTCTTCGTGCCTTCCTTCTCAAGGTGTCTTCATGGCCACCTGGGCACACTGCAGGCTCATGTTCAGCCAGCTGTCGACCAACATCCCCAGGTCCTTTTCTGCTGGGCAGCTCTCCAGCCGCTCCTCCCCAAGCCTGTACTGTTGCGTGGGGTGGTTGTGACCCAAGTGCAGGACCTGGCACTTGGCCTTATTAAACCTCATACAATTGGCCTCGGCCCAAAGATCTAGCCTGTCGAGATGCTTTCCTACCCTCAAGCAGATCTTGGTGTCATCTGCAAACTTACTGAGGGAGCACTCAATCCCCTCATCCAGATCATCGGTAAAGATATTAAACAGAACTGGCCCCAGTACTGAGCCCTGGGGAACACCACTTGTGACTGGCCACCAACTGGACTTAACTCTGTTCACCACAACTATGGGGCTGACTATCCAGCCAGTTTTTAACCTAGCAAAGAGTACACCTGTCCAAGCCATGAGCAGCCAGTTTCTGCAGGAGAATGCTGTGGGAAATGGTGTCAAAGGCTTTACTAAAGTCCAGGTAGACAACATCCACAGCCTTTCCTGCATCCGCTGAGCAAGTCACCTTGTCATAAAAGGAGATCAGGTTGGTCAAGCAGGACCTCTGTCTTTCATAAACCCATGCTGAGTGGACCTGATCACCTTGTTATCCTGTAAGTGCTGTGCAATGGTGCTCAAGATGATCTGCTCCATAATCTTCCCTGGTACCGAGGTCAGACTGACAAGCCTGTAGTTCCCTGGATCCTCCTTCCAGCTGCTCTTGTAGATGGGCATCACATTTCCTAACTTCTTGTCAACTGGGACCTCCCCAGTTAGCCAGGACTGCCGATAAATGATGGAAAGTGGCTTGGTGAGCACTCCTGCCAGCTCCCTCAGTATCCTTGGGTGGATCCCATACAACCCCATAGACTTGCATGCGTCTGAGTGGTGTAGCAGGTTGCTAACCATTCCCCTTAGATTATGGGAGCTTTATTCTGCTCCATGTCCCCCTCTTCCAGCTCAGGGGCCTGGGTACCTGGAGAAGAACTGGTTTTACTATTAAAGACTGAGGCAAAGAAGGCATCAAGGACCTCAGCCTTTTCCTCGTCCTTTGTCACTGGATCTAATAAAAGATGGAGATTCTCCTTAGCCCTCCTTTGTTGCTAATGTATTTATAGAAATATTTTTTTATTGTCTTTTACGGCAGTAGCCAGATTAAGTTCTAGCTGGGCTTTGGCCCTTCTAATTTTCTCCCTGCATAACCTCATGACATCCTTGTAGTCCTCAGTGGCCTGCCCCTTCTTCCAGAGGTCATGAACTCTCTTTTTTCTTGCGTTCCAGCCAAAGCTCTCTCTTCAGCCAGGCTGATTGTCTTCCCTGCTGGATCATCTTTTGGCACATAGGGATGGCCAGCTCCTGTGCCTTTAAGATTTCCTTCTTGAAGAATGTCCAGCCTCCTGGGACTCCGTTGTTCTTCAGGACTGCCTCCCAGGGGACTCTGTCAACCAGGCCCCTAAAAAGGCTAAAGTCTGCCCTCCTGAAGTCCAAAGTAGCAGTTCTGCTGACTCGCCTCCTTACTTCTCCAAGAATCAAAAACTGTCATTTTGTGATTACTTTGCCCAAGACAGCCTCCAGCCATCACATCACCCACAAGTCCTTCTCTGTTCACAAACAACAGCTCCAGCGGGACACCTTCCCTAGTTGGCTCACTCACCAGCTGTGTCAGGAAGTTATCTTCCACACACTCCAGGAACCTCCTAGACTGTTTCCTCTCTGCTGTATTGTATTTCCAGCAGACATCTGGTAGTTGAAGTCCCTCACGAGACCAAGAGCTAGTGATTGTGAGACTTCTCCCAGCTGCTTATAAAGTATTTTGTCTGCCTCTTCATCCTGGTTGGGTGGTCTATAACAGACTCCCATCCATCATACCTACTTTGTTGGCCTTCCCCTTTATTCTTACCCGTAAACACTCAACCCTATAATCACCATCACTAAGCTCTAGACAGTCAAAACACTCCCTAACATAAAGGGCTACCCACCGCCTCTCCTTCCTTGCCTATCCTTTCTGAAGAGTTTATAGCCATCCACTGCAGCTCTCCAGTTGTGTGAGTCATCCCACCATGCTTCCATGATGGCAACTATATCATAGTTCTCCTGCTGCACAATGGCTTCTAACTCCTCCTGTTGCCCATGCAGCATGGATTGGTATAGATGCACTTCAGTTGGACTATTGATCCTGTAACTTTTTGGGGGGAGAAGTTCTAATTCCTACGTAACAATTCTCAGGCACTTCTGTGGTTTCTAACACATCAATAACACTTGTGTCTTTGCTGCCGTGTGGATCTCCATCCCCTACCTCCACTGAGATGGCAGACCCAAGGACCTCACTAGCACACTGTCCCACAAACATTGGGGTGCTGCCTCCAGGCTTCTCTCTAGCAAGCCTGGTTTTATCCCTTTCCCCCTTCAAATCTAGTTTAAAGCTCTTTCAATGAGCCCTGCTAACTCCTGTGCAAGGATCCTTTTCCCCCTTTGAGACAGGTGTAGCCCATCTGTTGCCAGCAGGTCTGGTGTCATGTAGACCGACCCATGATCAAAAAACCCAAAATTCTGCCAGTGACACCAGGCTCAGAGCCAGGTATTGATCTGCTGGCTCTTCCTGTTTCTTCCCTCATCATTCCTTGCAACTGGAAGGATAGAGGAGAACACTGCTTGTGCTTCTGATCCCATAACCAGTCATCCGAAGGCCCTGAAGTCTCTCTCTATTGCCCTCGGACTTCTTGTTGCAACATCATCACTGCCTACCTGAAAAATCAATAATGGATAATAATCTGAGGGCCATACCAGGGTAGGAAGATTTCTCTTCGCTTCTTTAACCCTGGACCCAGGGAGGCAGCAGACTTCCCTAAGAAGCGGGTCTGCTTTGCATATTAGGCCTTCTATTCCCTTCAGAAGGGAGTCTCCTGTGACAATGACCCATCTTTTTTTCTTTATGGACACAGTTTTGACATAGGGCATAGGCTGACTTAACCTTGGCAACACCTCAAAGCTAGATGAGCAATTGTCCTCTTAATCACGTAAGCATCAATAGCTAATAATAATCAGATAAACTAACGAAACTAATATTGCAGCCTGTCCCTGCAGGTTGGTAACTGAGTGGCCAGTGTTTTGGTCCTCACCATGAGTGGCAAAGGCTGTTAACTTTTAGCTAAGTTGCTGTCTCTGCGCTGGGCAGGTGGGTGAGCTTCCTCCCAGACCCTCAGTTGCTTTGATGGAGGCTTTCCCCAGCTCGTTTCCTTCTGCAGGCACAGCCTGCTCTGCTGTCCCACCCTGTGAGCTCTCACACGATAGAGCAGCCCTTGTTTGCCCTGATTCACTGGTTTTCTGTATGGAGTCAAGCTTATGGTCACAGTGGTTCTATGTAACCTTAAGTAAATTTACCTAGAAATATCTTGGTAAAGAAGTTGCTTTTCTGTGATGGTGGTGTCACACTGAACCAGAGTGATCTGGAGCAAGATCAGTATTGGAAGAAAATGTATCTTTGTCGCAGGCTCGATTTGAGTTTTGTAACTTAAGCACTTCCCTTGGGCCCAAGCATTCACCACCACCGTAGCTCTGCTCTGGAAGCACCTCGAAGTGGAGAAGGAAGGAAGATTGCAGCCACAAGGATCAGGATGCTTTTGTTCATTTTGTGGCAGATGTTACGTCTGGCGGCTGATGGACTGAAGTCAGTCAAGGTGAGGGGAGCTGATGTGGACCTTATAACAGCATGGTGATATTACTGAAAGCACCCACAGGTTGCACAAAGCTGGCAGGATCTCTATTTTGAGGTCCTGTTTTGGTCACTTAGTCAAACAGGCAGCCAGTGTTAAACATGCTCCCAGTACCATTGACTTCAGTGGCATTAAGAGTATGCTTCTTGTCAAATGTGGACTTACACAACTTGCTGATCTCAGGCTGGGTGGGTCTTGCTGAAAAGATCCTGTGCCAACGGAGAGACTGTCTCTATTTCAGGCTGTGGTTCAGATAGGTTGTCAATCCAATTTAAGAGGACCAGATTATAAACACTGTGAAATGCTGAGCTGGTGTAAAGCAGCTTTGCTGATAAGAAGCTGTTCACAATATTTGGAAAGTTGAACTCTGCTGTGGGACTGGGCATCCAGTCCTGGCTGCACTCACAAGGCTCCAGTGCCAGGGGCATTTTGGCTGGTTTGCCCGCTTGGCTTGACGCTGAGCGGTCGAGACTTGATGTGCCCTGGGTGTCATTCTGCCTGAGGTCCACCAGGCAATGGCAGTGGTAAAGCAGCCATGGTGCTTCTGCCATCAGGGCAGCGAACAGCCATCTCTGTCCATGTGCGGACAGAAAATAGGGTTATGCATCCCATCAGGTGCTGCAACATTGCTGGGAAAACCAAAACCAAGCTGGCAGTGGCTTTGGTCCCCTCTGTATCTATTCCCAGGTCCCAGCACGAGATGAAAATCCAATAGGTGGGGGGATGTCACTCTCTGCCACATCTCTGGCTGTCTGGGGGAGAGCCATGCTGACTGTCAGTGTTTCATCCCCAAAATAGTCTGGCAACGGAGCAAAGGCAGTCTGCAGTTGCCAGCTTGCAAGTGCTCGCAGGAGCCTCTTTGTGGGCTTGGTGCTTTTGCGTCCAAGACCTTGGCACAGATCTCCGTTATTGCTGCCTTTCCTTTCCTCCCTTCCTCCCCTCCCTCTGCCTCTGGTCCTTCTCAGTTTGCTACTGTTTATTGCTTCCCTTGCAGTTTTGGGCACTGTTGGAAATGAACACCTTTGCATGCTGTGACTATCCAGAGTAGCTAGCCTTGCCTTCACTTGCAAGTCCCTGCTGCTTTATAGTGTATCTCGTCATTTTATTTAGGGACCTTCTTTGCAGCTGTGCTCGTATTCACAAGACCTCTGCCAGCTGTGCTGCAGTGCTCTGGGCAGGAAGTAGGAGGAGTGATGTGCACAGACCAGCACGAATGTTGTATCGAGTCCTCTGGATAGTTCCTGCAAGTGCTTGTCCGGATGAGATGTCTGGTGCCAAGGCGTTTCTTGGTGCCCGGGTGCAGTATTATGGTTATGCTTCTGTGTTCAGTGGGGTGTTGCCAGCCGGTGATAATTCCCTGTCACTAAAGGCAGGGGCAGCACTGCTTCGCGCAACTGAAATAGCTGCCTGTTGGAAGGAGGGTAAAGAGAAGCCCAACAACATTGATAGAGAAGAAACTATTAGCACAGTCAGTTATGACGGCAAGAAACTATGTACATACACAACAAATAGTAGTAATGGACTACGGCTGTGTGTCTTAGTGCTTCTACTGTCTGATTAGTTGTCAACATCTGTTAATTTCTGCTTCCGCAAAATACGTAGACGGTCCTCAGGTTTGCATTATTAAGAGTGTGCATTGTGTATAATTTATAGTGTATTATGACAGCTGTAGTGAATGCCGTGATCCACACCATGGAGCACTGAGATACAGCTGAGTTGCTATCTCCTCTATTATCTAGAACGGGTTTGAGCCTTGCTGGCGTTACAACAGGAGAGGAAACGTGTGTAGTCATGTTACTTTCATTAGGCATTTGCACATGGCTCTTTGGAGCATGGCACAGCACAAGGTCGCTGGCCTGCAGCCACACCACCTTCTTGGGATCTTGTCAGATCTTGCAAGCAAAGGAGCGCCAGGCTGGGTCACAGTTCTTGGACAAGAAACCTCCAAGGAACAGGCTGCTGTTGCAGAGATACTGGAGATGTGCTTGTGATGCTGTGTGTGTTTTGGCATGCATGCATGCTGGGTGTGTTTCTTTTTTTATTGTTACTTGGTGTTTTCTTACTTCAGAAGAGCACTGTATTATCTTCCAGCGTTAGTGGGAAATAACACTTGATTCTCTTCTCCCTCATACTGTGCCCAGTTCTAAATGATTTGAAGATGAATTGCCTGAGATCTGTAGACAGATACAGCATTGATTATTTGATTATATTTGACATCGGGAAAGATTATGGAGCGGTTCATCTTGAGGGTGTTCACAGGGCATGTGCAGGACAACCAAGGGATCAGGCTCAGTCAGCACAGGTTCGTGAAAGGCAGGTCCTGCTTGACCAACCTGATCTCCTTCTATGACCAGGTAACCCACCTAGTGGATGAGGGAAAGGCTGTGGATGTTGTCTACTTGGACTTTAGTAAATCCTTTGACAGCATCTCCCACATCATTCTCCTGGAGAAACTGGTGACTCGTGGCTCAGACAGGTGTACTCTTCACTGGGTAAAAAACTGGCTGGATGGCCGAGCCCAGAGAGTCGTAGTGGATGGAGTTAAATCTAGTTGGCAACTGGTCACAAGCGGTGTTCCCCAGGGCTCAGTTTTGGGGCCGGTCTTCTTCAATATCTTTATCAATGAGGGGATTGAGTGCTCCCTTAGTAAGTTTGCAGATGACACCAAATTGGGCAGGAGTGTTGATCTGCTGGAGGGTAGGAGGGCTCTGCAGAGGGATCTGAACAGGCTGGATCGATGGACTGAGGTCAACTGTATGAGGTTTAATAAGGCCAAGTGCGGGGTCCTGCACTTGAGTCACAAGAACCCCATGCAACGCTACAGTCTTGGGGAAGAGTTGCTGGAGAGCTGCTCGGCAGAAAAGGACCTGGGGATGCTGGTTGACAGCTGGCTGAACATGAGCCGGCAGTGTGCCTAGGTGGCCAAGGCGGCCAACAGCATCCTGACCTGTATCAGAAATAGTGTGGCCAGCAGGAGTAGGGAAGTGATTGTGCCCCTGTACTCGGCACTGGTGAGGCTGCACCTTGAGTACTGTGTTCAGTTTTGGGCCCCTCACTACAAGAAGGACGTTGAGGTGCTGGAGCATGTCCAGAGAAGGGCAACGAAGCTGGTGAGGGATCTAGAGCACAAGTCTTATGAGGAGCGGCTGAGGGAACTGGGGTTGTTCAGTCTGGAGAAGAGGAGGCTGAAGGGAGACCTTATCGCTCCCTACAACTACCTGAAAGGGGTTTGTGGTGAGGTGGGTGTTGGTCTCTTCTCCCAAGTAACTAGTGATAGGAGGAGAGGAAATGGCCTCAAGTTGCACCAGGGGCGGTTTAGTTGGGATATCAGGAAAAATTTCTTTACGGAGAGAGTGGCCAAACATTGGAACAGGCTGCCCAGGGAGGGTGGTGCAGTCACCATCTCTGGAAGTGTTCAGAAAATATGTAGATGTGGCACTTTGGGACATGATTTAGTGGGGGGGGGTGGTGTTGGTTTGGTGGCTGGACTTCATGATCTTTGAGGTCTTTTCCAACCTTAATGATTCTGTGATTTATGAGATCACAATTTTTCAGTCGCAAGTTGAATATCCATCTGCACTAAATGTTGCTTTAGTTAGTAGCAGTGTGGAGCTACGCTTGAGATTCCTGGGTGCTATTTCCACATGGAGAGCTGGCTTTTTTCCGACTGGGGAAGTTCCCATGAGTGAGAAGTTTGCACAGGTAGATGAACATGTGCTCTACTCAGGTAGGCTAACCCGTTAAAATAGCCATGAAGACCAGAGTAACAAGAGTCCCAGCTCAGGTGAGCAACTCTTAACATAAGCCCTTCAGGGCAACTGGTTTAGCTAAGCTGTTTCTTTTGATTTAACACCCAATTTCCTTCATCTTTATGCCTGTCTTCAATTAGGTTAACTCTTTTGAGTTTGGCAGCCAGAATTAGGAAAATAATGCATTTCTCGGAGCGTATCCTTTGTGTTGGCAGACTGCTGTGTGGATGTTCAAAATTTCTGTCCCCACCTAAGCTGCCTTGGACCACACTACTGTAGTACTGGCAGAGCCTTGGGCCAGGCTGCTGCAGCACGAGGTGTCATGTGAGTACGGAGCAGGTGGTCTCAGCAACCAGGAACGCTGCTTAGTATAGCCTGAGGCGTGCCTGGGGTGTGGGAACTTGCCCACGACCATGTGAAAATGTTTTCTCTAGCTGGAA
This sequence comes from Phaethon aethereus, assembly GCF_964289735.1. Lineage (NCBI taxonomy): Eukaryota > Metazoa > Chordata > Aves > Phaethontiformes > Phaethontidae > Phaethon > Phaethon aethereus. The sequence continues at coordinate 77,038,748 of NC_138575.1, forward strand.
GGAATGTCATAGCTGTCTGGCCATGGCTTCTCACTACTGGTTTCAGGCGTGAAGAAGCCTTCTATCACAGGGTCTCTTGATTTCCCTCCTTCCTTCAGCAAGCTCCCAGAGCAGCCCTGACTGCTGGGGCGCTGCCCCTCTGGGCACAGGTCCCCTTGCTGGTCACTCACTGTAGGGTCAGTGCTGAATGTCTCCTCCCAAGGCCCCCAGGCACATGGTCAGATCAGATGGGCTGTGTTACCTTTGTACTCTGCAGGCTGCCTTTGGGGTGTGTGCGGTAGGGGTGTCCTAGGTACCTTACTCAGACCTGTCTCTTCCCTGCTGAGTACGCACTCGTGCTAAATCGTTCCCCTCCATGGAAGGTCACCTCTTCAATGTTGACCTTGCTCTTCCACTGCTGAGTCCTCTATTTCAGATACCTGGGCATCCTCTGGCTCTTTTTCTTCCTGGTTTAGTAGTTAGGCAGTGTACGCAGCATAAGCAGTCTGGTCCTGCCCAGTTATAAGTTGCAAGGGAACACAGACAAAGTCAGTCTTTGCAAAGAAACCCCCCAAACACTGGTGTTTTTTTTTTCCTGGTGAGTCCACTGCCACAGCCAGAACATCCTGCAGCATCAACACAGGACACAGGATTTGGCTTGGGGTCTTCAGCTGTGCTGAGTTGGAAGAGGGCGACCAGAACAGGGAATGCTCTCGAGCACTGACAGCAGAGTTGGTGTTGCAGTGTGGCAACAGCAAGTTCAGGTTTCTTTGCCTTAAACAAAGATGCTTCCATAAATCATAAGCAGCTTTTGCCTACTTCAGTGTTACTGCATTGAAGTAGGTTTGCAGAAGCTTCAAAATGAGCACAAAAGTGTCAGAACATCAGCGCTTGTTTCGTTGATGACTGAGCCTTGGTTTAGAAAAATGGGGTGCCATTTAAGTAGTTGTCTTGTTCATGTTATTTTCCTAAGTCTTTTTTTAGACACAATAATGCAACAGAGACAATTAAACCCCTACTTTTTTGAAGGTTTTTAATTAGCTGAAAGTACTGATTCAAGTCTTGCAGTCTGTAAAATACAGCACATCACACTACTTCATCTTGGATAGTGCTCCACTTTCCTTTTAAAGAGAATTTAAATAGAATATTAGGGAGGAAAAAACCTAAACCAGAGCACAGAAATGGCAGTTTAGTATTCTTGACATTTCTTGGAAAGCTGCTTAAGATTATGTCCTTAAAATGGCAGATTTTGCCTGCAAGTCAAGTAGAGAAGCAGGAACTGGTATTTCATTAAAATACTATGAGAGGCCTGAATGCATTTATGATCCTTGAGACATTTGCAGGAAACAAGAGCTTGCTATTTGGAACTGTCAGAAGTTTTAATAAAGGGTAAAAAACAAATCCCAAAGGCCAGCTGCGTGACTCGGATACCTCCACTACCAGAAATCTGGTTGTTACCACACAGAGATACCTGTTCCTGGGCTTTTTTTTTCTTCCTTCTTCTTTTTCTGAATGTACTTGTGAAACCTTTTATTTTAATGTCGGATGTTGAACCAGAATTCAGATAAACTGGAGTCATGATTGCTCTTACACATTGTTAAAAGTATGGCCAGATGGACTTTCTTCCAAAAATTTATCAAGAATTGATGAAAAATTAGGAGACCATGGCTTTCTCAAGGCTTCGCCATGTGGGCAGCGCTTTTTTAACATTTTTTCATAGAATTGAGAGTTATCCTGGGTGTTTCCCTTTTTTCTCGCCTCACGTTAAAGAATTGGGCTTCTGTCAAAGATTCTTTACTTTAGCTTGAAAAATGGAGTTGGAAAAGTTGGGAGATCAAAAGATAATTTGCTGGGTAAGGTTTATAACAGCAGGAGTAGTTGTGTAGAGCATGTTATTGTTCCATTTTGGAAAACACTACTTTGGCACTCCTAATAAACTTCTATTTAAGGCAACAAGTTTAATACTGTCCATCCATATTCTCCACTCAGATTGTATTGCAATAAATCTTACGCTCAGAAAATGAGAAGGAAACCCTTCTTTTAAATTTCTTACCTTCAGTTGCTTTTTAGGGTAAGGTGTTTTCCAGGCAGGGTAAATTATTGTTAATGAAATACAATATAATGGCAATGTGTTTTACAAGGCTTTAACAGCCGTAATCTTGCACTTAGTTACATCCAAGTGCCCCTTGTACTTACGTGTATTTCCACAAGCTTCCGCAGGGCTTTCTGTTGGACTTGTAGCTTATTTGCACACAGTATTTATCATCAGCGATCAGCTAAGACTGTTTCCCTGGGTAAAGTAGTTGAAGCGTGTAGTGAATTGCAGGAGAACCCAGCTTATGCAAACTTGAGCGCACAGTTGCAGTGGCTGGTCTTGAAAGTTTGTCCTAGAGAAGTCTTTGTGTTGTAGCATTTAAGCAGTCAGAGCTTTCTTGCAGCCTTGCTTTTTGGACTTTGTTAGAAACCCACTAATAACAGTGTTATTTCAGTACTTGCAAAACCATAGTATATCAACAGTGATCACACTCATGTTGATTGATGCATAATAATTCATTTGCAAAAGTAACAGAGTTTATCAACACGACCTGGACCTCTACGAAGTAAAATATCAAGGTAGTTATATCTTACCAGCAAAAACTTGAAGTAGATGAATCCATCTGCATAAGTGGCAGAGTGTTGGGCTGTAAGGAGGGTAATCAGCGCAGGGTTTTTGTAGTGCTGCTGGAGGAGGTGGGTGCAGCAGTGGACCTTCCTGTGAACAGTTCAGCACACATGTGATCTAGAGCTGCCCCTGTTTCTGTCTGGTGACTGAAGAGCCAACCTCATATAGCTCCTTAAAAGTCTCTGCTAAAGAGTGTTACAGTATAGAGACAAATAAATGGTGAGCTGTCCCCGAGAGGAGCTATACTATGATAGGACCCCTGCATGAAGATGTGTGATGATTTACATCCTGAAGTAAGCAATGTTTCTTTTCCTAAACAGGGCTGAAGCTGTAGGTCTATTGTATATGTAAAGTAAATATTCTTGCCAGTTTTGGATTTACTTTTCCCTTTTTACGCTGCAGGATCATCATAGTTGGGGCCTTGGCATCATCGGTGTCTTCTGCAAGCCCAGACTAGACTGTCTCAGTGCCTTCTTTCCCTTCAGCAGAGTAAGAGTAAGAGCCTCCTCTAAGGGAGGATCCCATCCGAACTTCAGCCAGGGAAACAAAATCTGCAGTGCTTCAGAGCTAAATATAACCCCCCAGAAACAGTCCCTCCAGTCATGGCTCAGTAGGCACATAAAAATGGTCAGTCTCAACAAAGGGAAATATGGGGGCAATAGTTTTAAAAGAAAGAATTATTTCTATAGATCTATTATATACGAAGCAAGAATCAACCTTTTAAAACTTCTTCAGTGCTTGAGAACAAGCGAGACGTATCCAGGTAACTCCTGGACCTCCATGTATACCATGAAGGATTTGGTCCCAGATGTTCATGTCACTGCTGAGGAAGCTGCTAGTTCATGGTGATAATGAGGAAGTGTCATGATTTGTTTACTTATGGTTGGTTTTGGTGTTTTTTTGGCATGGTAAATAGTGAGGACAACTTCTAGGACCTTCTTTTTTCAGCTGGTCCAGTGAAGTCCTTGGTCAAGGCACAAAAACCTGGTTATATTTTGGTACATCTTGCCAGCCACCCCCTTCCTCTTTCACTGGCAACACTGGCAGCATTTTCGGAGTCCTGTTGAGTTCTCCCCCTTGCCTCTGTAGAAAACCATTGAAGATCACAGAGTCATTAAGGTTGGAAAAGACCTTTAAGATCATCAAGTCCAACCATCAACCCAACACCACCATGCCCACTAAACCATATCCTGAAGTGCAACGTCCATGTTTTTTGAATACTTCCAGTGATGGTGACTCCACCACCTCCCTGGGCAGCCTGTTCCAATGCTTGACCACTCCCTCAGTAAAGAAATTTTTCGTGCTATCTAGTCTAAAACTCCCCTGGTGCAACTTGAGGCTGTTTCCTCTCATTCTATCGCTAGTTACTTGGGAGAAGATACCAACACCCACCTCACCACAACCCCCTTTCAGGTAGTTGTAGAGAGCGATAAGGTCTCCCTTCAGCCTCCTCTTCTCCAGACTGAACAATGCCAGTTCCCTCAGCCTCTCCTCATAAGACTTGTGCTCTAGACCCCTCACCGGCTTTGTTGCCCTTCTTTGGAAGATGATCAGCTCATTCTGACAGTTCAGGTGGACCTTTGTTCTTCCCATGAGCAGCCTCTTTCTTCCAGTGGCCTTCATGGACTGGGCACTTCCATTGATACTTCTTGATGTCAGCAAGACTATTTGCATCCTACAGGTTAAACCTCTGCTGCGCATTGGGACCAGGATCTTCAGCTGCAGGTGGGACTGGGGCTGTACCCTGTTTCTATTTGACCTTTGATACATGAACTCTTTCTTGATCAGCTGGTGCAGTGAAAATCTGCATACGGTTAATATATACCTTTCTACAAGACTGAGTTTTAATCCCCACCCCACCTGAAGTTGGGAAAGTGTGAAACACTTTTAATGTCTGCTTCTGTTAGCATCAGATGTCTAATTTGGTTTGTATATAAGTAGGAAAACTTTGAAGTGTTGTTGAAATACAAATGGAAAGTACTTCAAAGAACTTTAACATTAAAAGTGTATCTGATCCCTCAAGGTTTTTGAAGTTTTATCTTGAGATTATGTATTCAGAGGAACATTTGTATGGAGATACTAAGGGTCGTTAATTCATCCAAAACATTATGAGTGTTGCCAGTCAGCATACATTGAACTGTGCTGTATTAGTTTTGATTTCACATTGTGGCAGGTGAGTGATCCTTCACTCATCTGTCTGTGTTGCCAGTGTCCGTGACACAGTAAGAAGTTAGCATAGTCTGTCATGGGGAAACCAGAGAGTGACGCTGCTACAGCGTGAGACTTGTTCAGGACCATTACCCCATGTCCAGGAGAGAGCCCTGGATCCAGCCAAATAAAACCACAGTGTCTTAAGCTCCTAAATTTTCTGATTTGCATTGGTCGCTCTGCTGGGGTAGGGCCATGGTGGTCCTTGAGAGGCAACAGGGTGCTGGATTACAGATTTCTGATAAATGTCTTGAACTTTGGGAGAGTTCAGATCTTGCATCTGAGCTTCTTACAGTTGGGCATCCGCTCCTGTAAAAACATGCCCAGCTGTGTTGGAGGAGGGGGTGGTTGTTTTTCCTTTTGGCAAACAAGTATTCTGGCATTGAAGTTTTTAATTGCAGGAATTATACTAGCCGTTCCCAGAGCTCAAGGGTGGGTGGGGGTGTGTGCGGGAGGAGCTGATTAGATGTGTATAAATCATGGGCTAGGCAGAGCTTTAAATCCTAGATGTATTGTTCCATCCTTGCTATCTTCTGTTACACTAGGGCTTCAGAAAGTTAGAAAACCATGAAGTTATACAAGAACCACTTTTTCCCAACGCAATTATGAAACAGCAGTGAAGTTACTTTTGGTCTTTTTATGTTATAAAAACAACTTTAATTAAAATAGTATTAAAAGATTGGTAATTAAAATAAAGCTTCAAAAACAATATGTCTTTAGGTTGAGGGAAGTGAAACAGTTAAACCGCCTAAGCTTTTTTTTTCCCTCTCTATTGCAGACTTAAAAAAAAAAAATAAAGGTCAGGTGATCCTGCTTCCCCATCCACATCCCTTCTGTGCCTTACTGTATCATATTTCATGTCAGAAATGGGGCTTCCTGTGTTGAAACTTTCAGGATATTCTCAGATCACATTAAACTTCCTTCAGCAACCATGCAGTTCAATAATATTTTTTTCTTTCTTAATGGAAACTAAGATCCTAGTGGAATTACTTCTCTGTAAGATCTCGAGTTTTGGAAGAAAGCAGATATTGCAAGGTTTATGGTCTAAAATTGTCTTTCCAGCAGAGTCTGTAAACCTGACTGGCATATCAGAGTTTAGACTGGCCTAAACATGTTGCAAATACTTAATAATGGAGAGGGGCAATTCAGCTCTTGCACAGGGCAGTATTTCTACATTATTTTTGTCGTCGTATTATTTAACCACACCTAAGTTTGCTTCAGACTTGGGTCATGGCACCACTGGCTTCAGCAGCACAGGGTGGTGTGGGTGGTAACCCATCCACTGCTTATCTGGTTGCTTTGCAGCCCCTTAATGCAATTAAGACTCCTCTGGGTATGGAAACTTATGGTTTATAGGTGTGTTTGCACTGTACTACTGCAACTGGATTGTAAACTTTCTTGCACTGCTCTTAAAAGTTATCTTATTCTTCATTTTAATATGTTATAACGCTGTCTACTGAAGGCAGCCTACTGTTAGTAAGGTTAGTAATAAATCACAGTTTATTGCTGTATCTAATGAAACAGGCATTTTGCACTGTTCTATGTAATAAAAAAAATTGTTTCACACTTAGCAGATCACTGTAGCAAGTAAACTCAGTCTCAGTAACCTTGTTATCCCACAGAAATCTAGGTAGGTTTGTAGCAGCTGCAATTCTGTCCCCAGTTGGGCATCAAACATGCATTGATGCAATTATGTCTTAAGTTTCTGATTGCTAAGATTTTTCATCATCTCATGAGCTACATCTTCCTCTGTTTTAGAGCCAGCACTTTCTGCTCATCTTGCTGGTGGGGCCATGGGTGACAGGTGGGATATTTCCCCCTCCTACATATGCACAGAGGCTTGGCCACAGGATGGAGAGTGGTTGCTCCCTTCCATCCCTAGGTTTTTCTCTCTTACTGGAGAAGTAGAAAGAAGTCACCTTTTCCTCTGCCACCTCCTTTCTTCCCAGCTTCCTTCCTCTTCCTGCTGCAGAAGAAAGGAATGACAGTAGGACTGTGACCAGGTTTGTTTTATGCTCTGTTCCTGCAAAGGTCACAGCTCTGGCTTAATGCTGACCTGTTGCCTCCCTCCACCTTGCTGGTGGAGCACCCTCCTACCCTTCAGTATCACCTGTACTCCATGACTATTATCTGTGTGGCCCTCCAGCTGGCCCCAGCATCGTTCTAGATCCCCTGGCATTGATACCTTTCTTTTCTGAGCTCCCCTGAGCCCCAGGCACAGCTCAGCTCCTGCTCCGCTGAGTTTTCTTAGCCTTGGGTGATGCTTGAGGCCAAAGGCCACCAGGGCATGAAAAGATCGTCCCACAAAGAACAGCGAGGAGGTGTCAGTCTGACAAGAGGAGGGAGTTTGAGATGGGATGGAGAAACCAACAGCTCTACCCTGAAGAACTGGCTGGGGGCTTTCTTGAAAAAGGGGTGGGCAGCTTGAGAGATGGTTTCTCTGTCCCAGCTGCAAAATTGCCTTTGTGCTGAGAAGTGAGGCTGGCCCAAGTGTAGGCAGGACAGACACACAGCTCACCAGCTGAGCAAGGACGAGTGTTAGACAGTGGTGAGGACAGTATATGGCTCTTTAAAGTTGCACTGTAATAATAGAGGTTTTTGGATGGGATTTGTTTCTTGCTTGTCACCAGCATGGCATTCAGTGAGAAGGACCCTTTGCTCGAGCTAAGAGTGCACGGCTTTTGTCCTTCATCTGTTGGCACTGCAACTTCAGTGTCAAAAAAGGAAGACAAAATCAACAGCACTCTGTGCCCCTGCTAAAAAAAAAAAAAAGCTTTGCTTACTCCAAAGTTGCCAAAATCCCTGTTTATCAGACTTAGGGCTGTGTTGTCCCAGGGACTGGAGGTTGTATCCTGGGAAGGGACATGGAGGACAGAAGCCAGTTGAGAGAAAGTGTGGGATGGGCAGTGATGGGAAAAAGTCTGTGAGTGCCGCCTCTTCATCCTGGATTTGAATGAGCAGCTCTGGAGCTGAGCAGCAACCACAGGCAGTGTCCTGGAGGAAGAAGAGGATGGTCCCAAGGGGATGAGGAAGAGCATCCCGGCAGCCCTGCACTCCCTGGGCAAGAGGCATCTCCTTGTTCTGCAACTGGGTAGTGTATTGCTCTGCAGGGTCCTCATCTGTGGCTACTCTGGCTGGTAACAGGATAGCCCATGTGGCAGTTGTCAAAACCCAAAGATGACTACGTTCACTTTTGCTATCTCGTTGATGAGAGCAAATGCGGATGTTTCAGGATGTGTTTTATGCATGAACTGCTTGGGCCTTTTCAAAGCTGAGAACTAATTCAAAATTTGAAGTCTGTGTTTTGAAAAGCACAGTACCTACATCTGGTATTTCAAGAATCTCAGAGGTAGAAGGTCCTTTTTTAATAGTGATTAAGGTCATGTGCTGCCTAAAGCAGGTTGTCTTGATGAAAACTCATATTCCCAAGTGTACTTTCTAAACATAAGCTGTTGGCAGACCTCCAGTGTGAGCTATTGGCAAAGGCCTTTAATTTAGGAGAAAAGGAAATGCAAAGGCCCACGTGTTTTTGAGGTAAGCGAGACAAAGCCAGAGTGAAAATTGGCCTACAGTGTCCATTTTTCACTTTTTCCTCCCTTATATTTTTCTCTTTAAAATTCAGTCCCATCCTATTACATAAGAGAAAAAAAAAAGTCCTCCACCATGCTGAATTTCACCGTTCTCAATTTTTAAATTGGTAAGAGGAGAGACATGGCGAATCATGCTGTATTAGGGGATTGTTGGTGTATCAGTGGTGCAGTGGTTGTACTGCCAACCTCAAGTTCTCAGATACCATGAGTCTTTAAAAAAATGAAGTATCCTCACACACAAGGCATATACTTCAGATATTACGTTCTTACATATTTCTCCTGCAAAAATGAATCTTAAGGTAGCAAAATCAGAGGCCAACAGAAGAGTAAGGATGTAATGCTGGGACTTCATATGAAAATTTTCCCCATGTAGCAATTGATGCTGCAGAATTACAAAGTATTGTTTTTTCTGTTGTTCTTTACAGGTATTTGGTAGCTAAACATGTGAAAATACTGTTCAAGCTAAATATACTTTATTTACTTTCTGGGCTTTTGATGGTAGATGCCCTCTATATTTGCCTTGTGTAGTGACAACACTGAAACTGTGCATCTGGAAACTCCTGGACCTGAAGGTACAAAATCCAGAGTTGAACCCTTTCAAATTTGGAAGTTTGTGAATTTGGTCTTTGGATCCAGCCCATAAAAAGAAAGCAGTATTAACTAAGAAATTGGATCTAAACATGAGTTTGTGCTTGGGATTTGGTGGTTCTTAAGGTATTTCGAGGAACTACCTTTTGGACTCATAACCAACAGTGCTGCCTTTGTTTTGTAGCCTGCGTGGCCACAGCATGTCAGTAACATGTTGCTGGGGAATGTAAGGCATTTCTGTGCTTGTATTGGCAGTCTTGAAGCAAGGAATGAATATCTCAATTGTTTTTCTAATCAGTGGACGCAAGCAAAACATGTGAGAAAATAATGTATTGATTTCTCAGACTCTCTAAGGTGAGTAGTTGAAGGCAATTACTAAATAGTTAACCAGTAAAACATGAACAGCCTAAAGCGAAGTATATCTGTGGGTTTTTTTGCAAGCCTCCAATTGACCTTGGATTGCTTATGAGTAGAGAATGAAAATGAGTCTCAAGGGTGTTTGCAGACAGGTATTTGCATTACATGGCTGCTTTGCAGGTAAGGTACTGCTGCTCCGTCTGCCTCCATGTCATCCAGCGATCACAGAGCTCACTTGTGCATCACAAAACAACGTTATGTGTTACTTGCTGTTTTTTTAATTCCTTTCAATTACAACAAAAAAAAAGAGCTGCTGGAGAATAGAGTAGCAGAGGTAAGCAACCAGAGTGATTTCAGTACTGCTGACCAAAATAAATTATTTGTTTTGTAATTGGATATGAATCTAAGCCATAAACTCAGAGACTTCAGGTGTTTGTATATGCTGTTTGCTTTGTATACCTCTCTGATAAAGTATCTTAGCTTTTCCATCGTGACTAATGTGTTTAACAAATTTTAAGGCAAAGCGCAGAACGTGACTAAGCTGGTTGGTAATAAAAGTTGTGTGATTTGAGGTACGTTTTTTTCCAGGTATAAACAATTATATCTTGGAAACACTTTTGTGCTTTATGCTCTTAAAATCATGGAATCTTAGGATAGTTTGGGTTGGAAGGGACCTTTAAAGGCCATCTAGCCCAAACCCCATGCTATGAGCAGCAACATCTGCAACTAGACCAGGTTGCTCAGGGCTCCGTCCAACCTGACCGTGAATGTTTCCAGGGATGGGGCAACTACCACCTCTCTGGGCAACCTGTGACAGTGTTTCACCACCTTTATTGCAAAAAATTTCTTCCTTATATCTAGTCTGATGTATCTGCTCTCTTTTATTTTAAAACCATTACCCCCGACTTGTCGCAACAGGCCCCGCTAAAAGGTCTGTCCCCATCTTTCTTATAAGCCCCCTTTAAGTACTGAAAATATTTTTTAAGTCTTTTCTACGGCTTGACACCTTTTATCTCAAGACATTTCTTACGGACTCGGGGATAGGCTGTCAGCCTCAGTGTGCTTCCATTCATTTTTATCAGTTTAAGGAAATAAACAATGTTTGTTGTATAATGAAGAAATACTGAAATTCAGGGAACAAAGAAAGGATCTAGAGTTAGGGAACAAAGGGACGTTTGTTGCTTTTTGTAGTCTTGCATAATATGAGAACGGTATTGCTTTGATACCGTTGACTAGAGTTCAGCAAATTCAAGAAGAAATTTATTTATATATAGAAAAATAAATAGACATTATTAGTTTAAGCAAGCCTTTGCCAACGTTTGGGTTGTTTTTTATTTATAATAATGTTTATTCTTTCTGCACGGTTGAGCGTTGGACTCTTGGAGGGTGCTGAGCCTGGAGGTTGGCGGGGCCCTGAGCCTGGCCCCACCGGGCTCCCGCTTCGGGGATGGGATTTCTCATAGCTGACCTCCCAAAATGGAGGACTTGTACCTGGAAGGACCAGCCAGAGGACATGCCCAGTCTCATCAGGCCTCCTTGCTTCGGCCTGTGTGTAATGGCTGTTCAGCCATTGCAGGGCAAGAGAGCATGGGTGCCTGCCGGGAGGAGCTGCCAGGGGGGTGTCCCCGTGCCCGTGAGGGAACCAAGCAGAGGTACCTGCCTTCTCCACCCAGTGGCCAGGGCCTCTTCTCAGGGAAGGGAGGCAATGGCTGAACCACACAGCTCAAAGCATGTTTGGGACCTAACTAGTTTCTTGTCCCTGCCTCATGCTAAGATATTTGTCTGTGTTATTCCCATTAAGATATTTCCAGCGTTTCCTAATTTTACTTTTTAAATTTCATTCGTTCTTCTTGCAAAACACCAGAGCAATATATTCAACAAGGATCCATTTTCTTTTTTAGTTTCTTCTTTCAGGCCTGGAGAGTATGAAATGGAGTCTTTTTTTATGTTAAAAGACATGTTAGTGACTCCTAGTGTAAATTAGCTGAATGTATTCATTATTAAGTGTTAAAATGCTACTGACTGGTGGCACTATAGTTGAGTTTCTTCAAGACACCCCATGAGATACTGTGCCAGAGATGTAGTCTGAATTGATTTGAAGCCCATTTTATTTGTGATTGAAATGTATTTTGCAAATAAATCTCTGTGTGTTCGTGTTTCTCTTCTAAGCCAGCCAGAAAAAGCACAAATAGATGTGATATTGTGTCTGAAATGACATTCATCTTCATGGAATAGAGCTTTAGCTTGTAAAGATTAATTGCTAGGGATGTCTTGTTTCAGTGTTGTGAGGCAAGAGAGACGAATCCAGATGCTGCTTCAGATCTCTCACAGTCATCTCATACGTGTAGGACCAAGAATGCAGGGACATTAATTTTGACAGCAAGGTGAAATTTGGGGTCTTACTTTTGCCGTGGAACAGGTTTTCTCCCTCTACCTTCCCCGTAAAAGATGGCTGCAGTTTGTTAGCTTTTTCACTCTATTTTTGTGGTAGACCGCTCTGGGATAACAGCGTGCTCTTGGGGATCCTTTTTTTATTCTCTACAGCTCTCAGGAATAAGTCCTAATCAAGATTTTTTATTCCTGTGTATCAGAATTTCCTGATTTAAGGAGTGTTATGTAGGAATGGGAGGGCTGAGAAACTCAAGTCATCCATCTTATTGCATCATATCATAAAAATAATCTGTAGTTGATGCTTTCTTTCCAAACGCTGAGTATTTGCAGAGCATGTGTGCAAAGAGGAGGGCGAGTGGGACGAAAGGCCAGCCCCTGCCTTCCCCCGGAGAGGTTGCACACAGGGCACGCTGTGTCCTTTTGGCCTTCGGACCTGCTGGCAGGCAGATGATTCTCCTCAGATCTGCGAACCTCTGGGTTTTAAAGCGTGGTGTGTTTTGCAGGTGGATGTCCAGAATGTGACCACCTCAAAATAAAAAAAAAAAAAATCTTGAGCATGTTGCCCCTAGATGCCTGCCTGCGTGTTGTTTGATCTAGGAAAGAGAGAGCCTCTGGGTGGGGAAACTGTATAATTTCCTACATATGTAAAATGTTTACGCACTTTTTTTTTAAGTCTGCCATCTTAATTAATATCTGATTTTGAAATCCATATTCAGGCAGCTTTCCTGATTGCATCCAGCAGACTGCAGTTCCCATTCCCGAAAACAAGCCCCTTTTTTTTTTTTTTCAAGCTTTCCTTGGATTTATTTGCAGGGCAGTGTTTTGCTTTCTCTGTAAGCTGTTTGGAATACATCTTCACTAGCACTGTAGCCGGAGGGTTTGTATGTCATTCAAAAATAAAAATAAAAAATCTCCACCTACTGAAAAGTGAACAGCATAGCCCTAGCAACCGGCTGGTGTGTTCAAACCAGAGGAAGAGACGTTAAACAAGTACGACCAAATAACATCGTCTCTGTAGTGGCCAGGGATGCAGTAGAAATGCTGGCTGGTAAGATTAATCGTAACTGATAGTGGAGATAGCTGAATTTGTTTTTTGGGTGTTTTTTTGGTTTGGTTTTTTTTAATGGTGGATTGTAAATACAACCTTGATGAAGCAATGCTTGTTCTTGTCAGCATGAGCAAAGTATTCAGCTGGGAGCTCTAAAAAGGGGATCCTGCCTCTGTAAAAACATTCACCCCGCCCCATCTTGCACTGATTGAGCAGGCAGTAAGGTAAGTGTGGTTGTTTTCTTGGAAAGAAAGAGAAAAGTTATTTTAAATGGTCCATCAGACAGGGTAGTGTCAGTACTTTCCTCCCAGGTGTGTTCTCGATGGCGTTATGCCAGGGGTGGCTTTCGTGCGTCTGCCTCTCTGTCTCCTGCGTGCACCTTGGCTTCTCATTCATCTACTGTGTCATAGGTCCATCTGTGTTAAAATGATGATTTTCCTTTTTTCCCCTCGCTTTCTGTTTTTGTGGATGAAAGGAATTTAAACTGCTTGACATCATCTGAAATATTAGCTATTCCTTATTTTCTGAAGGAGCTTCATTGTGCTTCTCCAGGGTGGATTTTCGTTTGTGTTACCTGACTGTGTGGTTTTCCTTAGTTACTGCCAACAAAAAAACCCAAAGCCTTGAGTTTTCTCTTAGGTTTTATTTCCATTAGACCAAAGCCATAAAAAGCAAAGAGTAAAGAAAGGAACATACATATTGGGAAAGGTTTGCTGTGTTAATGGTCAGCCCAGGCTCCTCTCAAAGTTTGTGAGGCGGTCTCGGTGCCCTTTGGTAGGCACAGGGATTAATGCAGTGGTGTTTCAGTATTGTCCTCTTTCCTGTAATCCACAAAGGGCTGCTGATTTATGACTTCTGTCTAATAATTGCATTTCTTCCACTCCCTCTGCACCTTCCCTTTCCACCCTCTCCCTCCTGTGGTTTGTTGCATTTTTTTGTTTTATGCAGTTTGGTTCTTTGGTCCACTGGTGTACAAGGTCTTTGATTTCCCTCCTGCCTGTCTGTTCCCCGTGTGTCGGTGTCCAAAGAATAAAAAAGATTCTATGCCCTTAGTGGGAAGGGATGCCTCCAATACTATTTTTCTGTCACAGTGGTTTTACTTCCTGACTGCTAGATGTGTTGCACTGTACTGGGAAGGTGGCCAGAGCAGGATGTGCTGTTCCAGGCTGGTTTTCAATGACCACTTTTAGGACCAAATAGCCGGGGAAATGGGATTTTGTTGCGTCGTCCCCAGCTGTTTGGCTTGGAGGCTTTTTGTTCTTTTCTTTTTTTTTCTTTTTTTTTTTCTTTTTTTTCTTCACCTCTCCAACTTTCTCAGCTGTAGGCTTGGTCAGGCTGCTCACAGGTGCTCCATGAGTGATGGAAGGGTTTTTGGAGATCAGTATGTTTGCATGGGGTTGCTTCACTAAATTTTATCTTAACATTTCTGTGCTGCTCTCAGCAGCACGACTCCCTTTGCAGTAGCAGTGGAGGAAGCACTGTGCAGACTGACATGTCTCTTTCCTTGGAGGTAGGACCAGGTCACAGAGGGGTAGATGCTGGAGGTCTTCTGGACGCTGTTGGTACCACCATCTGCCACTGCTGCTCTCGTCAGTAGAGCTGCCTTAGGGATTTTTGACAACTGTGGACAAAACCCTTGTTTAGGAAAAGCAAGGAGTGCTTTTTTTGGAAACATGAGGGGTGGCTGTGCCTGGATGAAGTGCAGGGATGGTGATTTTTCTGTGCCTATGAGCTATGGCTTTATTATGCAAGAGTAAATTAGCAGTTCCTTACCTCCAGTAAATGTCTTTCCTAGACAGAAGGTGAGAAACAAGGGGTGCACTGTGAACAAATGTGATTAGGGAGCACTCCATTCCTTAGCGCATTTTAAGCTTGCAGTAGGCTTTTCCTAGGTAGCCTCCTTGGTACCATATTTAATGCTTGATCGTGACCTGCACTGAGCTCACTGGTGGCCAAGGTGGGAAGGTCTCCAGTCCACCCGCTGCCCAAAGCAGGGATGCCCAGGGCAGGCTGCTCTGGGCAGGGTCCAGTTGGGCTGTGAGTAACTCCAAGGATGGAGACTCCAAAAGGGCAACTCTTTCCAGTGCTTGCCATTCTCACAGTAAAAAAGCTTTTTAATTTTTTTTTTATTTAGGCTTTTTTTTTTCTTTTTAATGCTTAAGTGGAATTACCTGTGATTTATTGTGTGCCTGTTGCCTCTTGTCATGTCACTGGGTACCACTGAGAAGAGTCTGACTCCATCTTCTTTACTCCCCCCATGAGGTGTTTATGCAGATTGGGAAGATCGTGGGCACTCCTGATTCACAAACATTAATTGGCTGTTGTGGGTTTGTGTGTGCTTTGGGTTTTTGGTCCTTTTCCACGTAGAGCTGTGAGGATTCAGTGTTTTGCCTGGGGCAGAAGCCGCCCTGGGCTTTCTCTGTGTGCTCTTTGCCTTCAGGGAGAAATCCACCACAAATCATTCATGCTCTGCATTCATAGACACCATATTTGAGCAGGACCTGATTATCAGAGCCAGGAAATCCTAAAGGAGAAAAAACGACACTGTCTTCAGTATTTTCCAAGTGAATGTGTCTGCAAAAGCTGCGTTTTCTGCTCTTTATCAGGCTTAGAGGCACCGGACCACGTGTCTTTTAGGATTTGCGGGTATTGTACTGCTTGAATTTTAATATTTACATTGTGTTTAAAATCAGGGGCTTTTTCCTTGAAGGTTGGAAGTCTTCAGTTATGATGCTATTGCATTTTTTAAGATTTGCAACACTTTAGCTTGCAGGTATTTTGACTTTTTGAAGTTCTCTTGGCTTTTCTGACTGGCAACTAAATAATAAAGCAAGGCATTTGCCAAAAGCACTACTCTTTGTGCTGTCATTCAAAAGTTACCTAAGGGTTTGGACCTACTTCATGTGATAAAAGTTTTGATACGGGAGGTGAAATGTTTGTTAGCATTTTAAGGATAGCATTTTAGCAAAGCCAGCTGGCAGCCTCCAGTAGCAGCTACTTCGCAGCTGGGTCAAACCAATAAGGTGATTTGTAGGAGGGAAAATTCTGTTTATAACATGAATTTTTATTTTGGTTTGTTTTTTAGTAGACTCTTTTCCAGGACTTATGCCAGAGATACTGTGAACAACTTTCTTAATTGCTTTTATTGGGTCAAATGTCAGCAGCGGTGCGGCCTAATACAAAAACCAAATGGCAGGGTATGCAAAAGGTTAAAGCGAGTTTTCCTTCCTGGTGTTTGTTTAGCTTTGTTCCCTAACTGTATTTAAAGCAGGAGTAGTCTCATGTGTCCTAGATTAAAGCTATGGCAATCTGGGCTATTTCTGTGGTTTGTGTGTCCATTGTGCCGGGGTGGAGGGATTGGGTACGCCTCTGACCTCTGCGGCTCCACTTCAGCAAAGTACCCAAATAACATGCTTAACTTGTAGCCCATGGGGATTTCAGGTCTACTAGTTCACCTGCCCAGGCAGCAAGTCAGGCAGGTTTGCTTTTCCAGACTCTGCTGGAAATACTCCTCTGGGGACCACTTCTGGCTTTCAGAAGTTTGAGGGTAAGATCAGATTGCATTGTTGCGGTGTGAATCTCCGCGAAGCTCAGAGCAGCGTTTTCGGAGGGATAGCCTGTGCATCTACACTATGTCCAGTGAGTCATGGGCATTTGAGATACCCTGGCTGTAGGCAAATAGTTGCATGCCTGGGACTTTTGGATTGTCAGACATCCAGAAATCTTGGGCAAATAGCCAAACTCCTCTTCTTCTATACCAGCAAATTCCCGGGGAGAAAAAAAATACAGGAGATAGACACATGGTTTATTGCTGAGTTGCAGCTTCCTTTTAGCCATAGAAGGCCTGTGTCTTCTAGGTGAGCTTCCCTGAAGTACCATGTGGGATTTCTGAGGTGCTCTATGGGGTGCCCCTTCAGTGGCATGGACCCATGGGCAGAGCAGACCACAGGCTGACCAACAGTAGGAACTGGATCATCAGGTTGGTGCTTTGGTTCTTTGATGCCAGTTCATGCCTGGTGGTGAACACCTCCAAGTCTTGTGGTCAGCAAATGGCCCCAGTCTTCCTGCTGGTCCGGCGATGGTGGTGTCTGAATTCAGAGAACATGCAGTGAAATGAAATTCTCTTTTGCAGATTAAATTGCAGACTTGAGGCTCTGGATCCAACTCACACTATCGGTGTTTTATTGCTTCTTATGGTGTAGCTGGTGATCGTTCCTGAGAAGAGAGAAGATGATGAGTGATGCAAGTGACATGCTCGCTGCGGCTCTGGAGCAGATGGATGGCATTATAGCAGGTAAACACTTGGGGCAGCTTGTTCATTTAGCTGGTTCAGTCCTCCTTTCTCATACCTGGAGGGCAGAGTTTCAGGCAGAGAAGGGAACGTGCTGGTAATAGTGTTTGGTGTCTTCCATTATAGTTTAAAGATCACAAATAAATGGAGTGGAGGGAATGCACAGACTCTCACACACAGGCATAACTGAATGGATTGTAGTTCTTCTCCTACCCTCTATCAAAATGTTGCTTAAAGTGGCTGAGAGGTGCAGTTCAGCTGGTGCACACAGCACCATGCAAGCCAAGGACAATGCACGTTTCAAACCAGGATGAGTGTGTTTAAAAGAGCTGCTGCAAGGCAGGAAGAGTAAGTTTGCCTAATACTAGCTACTCTGAACTTCTCTCAACTCTGAAGAGTTAAAACATGAATTTAACTTTCCTTTTTTCAAAATTGGAATGCTTTGGTTCCAAACATTTGGTTTGGACCTGCCTTGAACGTTTGAGTTTTTTATAAGTACTTATAAAATGTAAGTGGTCCAAGGAGAGGCATCACAAAGTATACAATCTCTGCTTTTAAGTTGAGTCTAGTGAGTTAGAAAATAATGTAAGTACACAATACAGAGGAGCAAAGCGGCAAGAAGCTAATAGTTTAATCCTATTCCAGCAGAGCAATGCAAACAGCTACTCAAACTGAAAAAATACTCTGCAAAGATAGCAATACAGTTATAAAGTCTTTAATAGTTCCACTTAAAATAATTTCCCTTAGGGGGAAAAAAAATAATCATACAGCGCGTGCTTTGTTTGAACAATGACTTTTCTCTGCAGTTTTCCTAAAGATATTAAGGACACATAGCAGGAACACGTGTAAAGTGGGTTAGCTGGATCATAATGATCTCTAGAAATACATATAAGTTGTGACTTTAGTAATTTCCATAAGTAGATACTGGTATTTGGATCCGATCATGTATCTGTGTTTCCAAGAGCCTGTTGGTTATGGCAGGATGAGGTTTAATATAAAAATAAAATCTGATGTTGGGATGTTTAAGTCACCACAGGCTTAATTTACCTGTGTGTCTGAGCAGGCTTGCTTATAAAGTAATATAACAAAGGGATATCAACTCCTATGCTGTTGTGGGGATTTTTTTCTCTTCACTTTTTTTCAGAGGGAATTAGCAGAATACTTGCAGTTCTGTGGTTTACCAGATGAGGTGAATGAAAGTTCATGGAAGTGCATATATAGCATATCACTGTAGTTTCCAAAAGTTGACAGTACAAAAGCTGACGCTCTGTCATGAACATGTCTCATTGTGCCGAGGCATTACAGTATTAAGGTCACAAATCAGTATGCTGAAATTATAGTTGGAATTAGCTTAGGTTGACTTAAATCAACCTTAATCCTGAATTTGTAGTTTCCTTCCTTACTTAATATATAGCAACTTTCAATGTAGGTCAAGTGTATGTACTGTGAGTTTATGCCAATAAGAGATTTTTCTCTTTATTAGCATGCAGATGTTAGTGCTACCATGTCAACCTGTTGGGTTTAAAATTTATTCTCATGTAGAAGTGATTCACTCTTTTTATTTATCTTTGTATTTTTCTTTGTTCTTTTAAAAAAAAAATTTCCACTGCCTTGGAGCAGCATAACATATTTCTACATGGGAAAAAAAAGTGCCGAGCATGGTTTTCTCTGGAAACCATCAGTGTCTGCCTTGGGTCATGCAACCTCTACAAGGTGACTCAAAGTGTTACCAGAGTCTGTTCCTTTCCACCTCTGATGCATCCCAGGTAGCAGGAACCGAGCCCATGCCTTGAACCCATGGGCACGGTTGTGGTGTACATGTCCACTCTTGAATCAGCCCACCTCCTTCCTGATGGAGCTTCTGTCCACCTAGCACAACAGCGAGGGCTTGCCCTTCTCCGAATTGCCACATGGCGCGGGGAGAATCCAGCACCAATGCTGAGTTTGGTTCAGATAAATACCCGCTGGGAGCAAATGCCGCCTAGCGTTTCTCAGCCTTGCTGCAGGTCTGACCTGCTTGTCTCGTGCTTGACCTCATGTGATTTTTTTTTTTTGCTCCCTCCAGGTTCGAAGGCACTGGAGTACTCCAACGGCATCTTTGACTGCCAGTCCCCTACCTCTCCATTCATGGGGGGGCTACGGGCCCTGCACCTAGTGGAGGACTTACGGGGCTTGCTGGAGATGATGGAAGTGGATGAGAGAGAGGGGCTGCGCTGCCAGGTCCCAGACTCGACGGCAGAGGCTCTGATTGAATGGCTCCAAAGTCAAATGGTACAGTTATCGCCTTGTTTCACTCGTAACACGCTCGTTTGGTGTCTTAGCTAGACCACCTCAGGCAGCGGGGCTGTGCTTTATGCAGGGCATTTAAAAGTTTTAGAGCAGGTTTCAAAGAACCAAAGGGAAGAGCTTTTGGTTTGGAGATGATGCTGTGGGGCCTTGGAAAAAACTGTAGCACAAATACCTTGTGTAGTGGGTTGGCCTGTGCTTTTTTTGATGTACCACTGCCTCACTTTGGGGAAGAAAAAATTTTCAGTAATTGGAGTTTCATCTCAGAGCTTTGGGGAAGGACATTTCTATACGAATCAGACACTTAAACGGGGGGGGGAGGGAAGAGGGGGGGAAGCTGCTTTCAATATAAACTTTTCACTAAATAGCATTTTCTACAGGGACCAGTGTTATTGCTGAGCTTCCTTATCTGGTTTATAACAGAAGTGAGTGGTATGAGCTCAGCATCCCTTTAACCTGGAAACCAAACAAATTTTTATTTTCTGTGTTTGTGACAGTCTAATGATGTTTGTCACCCTTGCTTTAAAAATATGCCAAAATATATCTGACAAGGCTGTTCTTTCCCCAAGACTTGGTTTTCTCAAAAAATCAAATATTATTCGAGTGGAGGGTACCTGAAGACTATGCTGGGAAATAAAATGTTGTGTTTATCAGAGGGTGAGTTACATGGCATTGTTTTCAAAGGACCCACTGTTTTTTTTTCTCCAGGTGCCCTGTGACCAGTGACTTCCTAGCAGGGCCAAATAGGAGTCCTTGTGCTTGTGGTCTGTGGCAGGGTTTGCATTGTGGTGGTGCGGGTGTGCACAGGTTTTGGGGAAGCTCCAGCAGTGGAAGTCAAGACTTATTTCCAGAGGCCGTGCTCCAGGGTCTAAGTCAGCCTGTAGCTGTAACAATGACAGCAGCAGTGGGCGTGCACTTCTGCAGATTTTGTCAAATCAATATTACAGCAGTGACCAGGTCTTCCCGTCCGACACACTTGGTGTTGGCCGAGGTAACGCCATACTGCTGAAGCAGGGGTGCCAGATCCGATGAAGGCTGGGTCTGACGCAGGACGGGCCACCATGGGTGGCTCTGTGTTGCACCCTGTGCATTGCGGCTGTTGGGACAGGCAGCCACTGTCGCCTGATCCCTTCCCAGGATGGGCATCAGACCCCCTCAGAAAGGGTTCGGTCAGCCTGGAGCTACGGCTGATCTTGTGTAAAACATTTTTATCTTGGTACAGGTATTTATTTCAGCACCCAGTTGCAGCGCAGCATGGCAGGTGTAGGACTTGGGCAGGTTTGGCAGGCACGGAGCTGTGGCTGGTGCTGGGTGACGGGACGTGCCATCTAGCGGCACGCGGGCTGTGCGTGGCGCTGCAGGAGGAGACAGGGACCTGGGTTAGCACGGCCAGGCTCGCTTGTGTAGCTCGTGTGGAAAGGTTTGAGGGGAGAGCTTTTGGTTTTGCTTTTTCCTTTTCTTTGAACTATGCATTTGAAAATGCTTGAAACTTAATGAAGCACATGGGAGCCTTCCCACTGTCTCCAGTGGGATTTATATCTCTCCCTTGCTGTCAAAGCATGGCATCCAATGCTGAGATCAGGAGGAGACGGAAATGACATTCGAGTCAGATTTTTAAAACACACAGAGTTCCTGCTGACACCAGCGTTTCCTTCCTGCATAACATACAGCAGTGAACATCGCTGTAACTAGTCTCTGCTCTGTGTGGAGCAGAAACCAAGGGACATAACAGCTTTCATGCAAATATGTCCTGTATAAATAAAAAATGTTCATATGCTAAATAAACAGCCTTGGAAAATTAACTGTTACCCATGGTGTGCATGGACATCAGTAGTCCGTGCTTAGTAATGCTGATCCACCGCATGTTGTTCTGGAGTAAAGGGGCCCAGCAGCCCTCCTGGCTGGAGGCTGCAGTGCCTGTTGAGATTAATGAGATGAAGGCCAGTCATTGCCCCCTGTGATGGCAAGTGTGTGATTTAGGGATGCCTGCCTGTCAGGATCTGGAACAAGGTCCTTCAGACTCATGTGATGTGGATCAACGCATGGCAATGAGACAGTGATGGTTTTCATTGCAGCCATGGGCTCCCTCTCATCTGGGAGAGGAAGGGCTCTGTTGTGCCATTCAGCTTAGTGCCTCCCGAGCACTGGAAAAGATGTGCAGGGATTGTGTGTACAAAGGTTACAGAAAATGGCTATTCCATCTATGCTTCTCCTCAGTCTGAAATTATTCCCCTGTACTCTCGGGCATCCTTAAAGCCCATAGTAGGCAAGACTGAACGTTACACTTTGTACTGTGCTACAGGTATGGGATTTGCAGGTGTCACCAGTGTTGTCGGCCCCTCTCCGAGCAGGAAGATGTTACGAGAAGTGCCCAGATGATTTGCAGGAAGGCTTTCTGCAACTATGCCCATCCTTACCAAGGCAGGAAAGACATCTCCTTGATTTTGAAATTGGTTTAATCCTCACTGGTCTATTCCAAGCTGCTGGAACTGGTGTGTGACATCCCATCTGAAGCTGTAAGCAAGTCTCTTGTGTCTCAGAGGAAAACAAAAATAGTGTTCACTGCTGCCAACCAGCATGTCACAAGAGAAAAATCCTGTCCTGGCCCCTGCAGGGAAACCGCTGATTCCCTAATTGGGAAAAGGGTCTGACAGCAGTTTCCCAAAGTTGCTCACTTCTGTAAAATGGGGCAGAGTATTCAGTTTCACCATGCCAGAATTGGCTGCCTGTGTCCCCGTACCACTTCTTAGTGACTGCTTCCTTTTTGCTCCTCTCAGTGTGTTAGTTTCTGCAAGCACTCCAAAAGGGCCAGTAAGTTAAAACACCTTAAGCTGATTTTTTTTTTTTTTTTTAACCAGTGCGTGCCGGATGGACACGTGACACCAGGGCACACGTACAGTGCCTGGACATCTGGCAGAGCTCTTCCACAAGAATCCATCAGATGGTCCCCACGGGGAGTTCAGAGAAGTTGTACATGCAGCTTTGTGCTGTGCAAATAAGCCAGTTTAGTTATGACACATTATTTCTAATTGTCTGTCTACAGCTCAGAACTGATCTCCATGTTGCTGAAACCCTGCTCATGTCTCCATGTGCAAATGGAGGGCAGGTGAATGTCATGGTTAAAATTGCAAATGAGGCCATTTGTTCAAAGTCTGGAAAGGGACTGAGGCCTTTTCTAAGCTCAGATATCTGTATTGTGACTGTGGGCTTTCACTGGGGATCAGACCTGAAATCCATAGCCAGATCATAACTATTCCAAAGTTTTGGAGTTTTTTTCGGATTTCTCCTGATCAACAGAAATGTTTAATGTGTTCTGATGTCTACTTTCAGCAAAACATGTGCTGTACGCTGTGAAAATGGAGCTTCTGGCTTGAATATAGACAGTGTGTGAGTAATCTGTAACATCATCACCAGTAACAAGACCATTTTGAATGAAACTGTCTTTTGCAAGACCAAGGCAGCCCTGTTGTGTCCAGCTGGAAGCTGATAGATCCGTCTCTTGAAGAATAATTCTGAGAAACCTTGTTCCCGGTCGTGAATGTTGCTCCAGTTTTTCTCAGTTGAAACAAACAATAGACGGTTTTTTTTCTGGTTATTATGTTTCTTGACAGTGGTTTTTTGATGGTGTTGTTTTTTTTAATACACCTTATGCAACAGCCTTCCCAGAAAGAAGAAACCCACTGTGTCTTGTTAAAAAGGAGGGTGAAGGGTAGAAGTGGGTGGACAGTCCCCTCCCACACCTCAGAGCCAGCTTTCCCAAGCTCCTGAGCTGAACTTGTATATGTGGGTCCTGGTGTGGGCCTTCTCCTCTTTAAAGCATGTGCTCCTGGAATGAAAGAGCCAGGATAATACTTTTTCTCTAAAATCCACAGCAAGTGCAACTGTGGTTTTAGCTTTGGAAGTGACTTTCTGAATTTGAATGTATACATATATATATATATAAAAAATACTCTTTTTTTCCACTTCAGAAGTGAATTTCTGAAGTTGACTGTAAGATGTTTAAAGCAAAAAAAACTCTATGGCCACCAAAGTTTTCTTGAAGAACATTTTCAGCTCATCTGAAGGTGATAGTTGATTTGAGCTGTGGTACCCATAGTGGCTTGTGCAATCCAGAGTGTTGCTGCTGTGAATAGCAGATCTGTCATCTCACAGACCAGCCTCAGATTTTGACACTTCTCCAACAAGTTGGTTCTTCCAGAGAGTGTCTGGGAGTAATGAGAGTTAATATGAGGGGCTATTAGATTTCAGAGAGAAGTTTTCCTTGCTGGATAAACATAGCTTGTAATCTTACAGAGATATATTGGCCTATTTGGATGACAGGGTGGTTCCCAAGTAGGGGAAGCAGTTTGCTTAGCCAGGAATCGTCTCCTGTTTCTTATTCATGGAAAAATCTTGTCTTCAAACCAAAGTTTGTTGTTTGATTGTCTTGGTGTGGGCGTATAGTGCATTCATTTGGCTCCGCTTGTACTTATGTTTAGCTATCGAAAGGTCCTATGGTAATGTGTGGCACATAGGCGTTTACCACCAAACACCTGTTTGAGATCCCTCCTCAGGTTGCAATACGAAAGGAGCCTTGTGATACCGTTTCAGTCTGTCATCATAATCTGCCTCACAGCAATACTTTTTGTCCGTGAGAGATCTGCCTCTCAATGTTCTTGAAACACAGGACCTTGCTTCTTGCCAGTCTGCATCCAGACTGGTGTGTTTTTAACACTGGAAGATAATATGGGCTCGTTTATGGCATGTCTTGGCGTGGCATCTTCATGCATAGTAGATATGAGTTCGTCAGCTGTAAGAACAACCTGTGCGGTCCTGCGCTGGAGCCCTGATGGCAGAACCACCAAAAATAACCATTCCTAATCCAAAACACATCAGTCTGGGTTAAAACACACAGCTTCTGCTCCTCCTCTGCTCTGCTCTTTTGTTCTGGGGTATTCAGTATTCATGCTTTTGAGATTTTTATCTATCAACGGTAGTTGTAAATGTTTCTTTTTAATAATAAAAGCTGTGGATAATCACAGGACTCCCGGAGGTAGGCTCTGTGGTCAAAAATACCAAGGATTTATTATGCTGCTGCTGTTACTGGGTAAATTGAAACTTAAACATGAGGACAGAGGATGGTTGTTATTGTTGCATTTTACATGCTTCTTAAGTCTGACATAATCTTGAGACAAGCCACTCGTGAGACCTGGGACAGTTGAGTCAACTTTTTCCTTCCTCTTTTTCTTGGCACCTACAAGTGAATTACATGTCTTCTTCCAGCTGTTGCAATTAATAGCCCATCAAGAAAAGAAAATTCCCTCCTGTCTACCTTGTAGTCAGGTAAAGGGATCGGAATCTCTCTTTTCTTGTGTGTTTTTGGGTTGGATGATTTACGCGGTGCCAGGAGGGTGCGGAGGAGGGGGTTGCTCTTGCAGCAAGGAGCGAGAGTCGAGATGGCCAGCTGCCACCTGCGTGGGGCTGCCTTTACTCCTGGTTAGGTTTACACAGCTCTGCACCACCTTGCCTGCATCCTCCTCTGCCTTGCTGCCTGGCCTTTGTGTGTTGGGATGCCAGCGGCAGGCTCAGGTTGGAAGAAGGGTTGATCTTCCCGGGCTTTGATGTGTTAATTCCCCAGAGGAGCTGCTTGCTCCGCCTGAGGAGCGCTGCTGCTGCTTCTTCGTGCTCTGCTTCCCACATCTCCCACTCCGCTGCCACGTTTGCCTCCGTCCTTGTTTAGACAGAGGGAACCTGCCATCGCTTAACCTCTCCGTCTGGGTTCAGAGGAGCCCTGACGGTGCCGCTCGGCGCCGTCGGTGCTGGGGCTGCAGCTCTCAGCCTTGGCTGCCTGCCACAGTCACTCGCATCCTTGAATGCATGAAGATAGTCATGACCAGCATGGAGTATAGCTGGGACATTCACGGACACTGTGTCTGGCTAAATAAGGTAAGGCTATCCGTGTTTGTTCTGGCTCCTGCATTTCTCCGGGTGACAAGCCATAGCCGGGCAACGCCGGTAGGGAATAAGGATTTCATCTTTCTCTTGTCTCACATACCAGCTGAGCTGCTGTTGAAGAAACTGAATATTTTGAAACGGTGCATCTTCCCTATTCAACAGCAGTGTTATTTATATTTAGAAAATATTTCAGGTAAATTCCTCCGGGTGAAGGTCTGTCTTAAGCTGGTTTTCTTTCAGAAAATAAACCTTTAAAATACAATGTGGGGATTTTGAGTGGATTTCATCTTTTTTTTCCCCCCACTGCTCATTCTGTAGGGAGGAACTAACCTGTAAACTTTAGGAAAAGCTTAGCAGCAGGTCTGCCTGCCTGCTGCCGGAGCATGTGGAACAGGCTGCAGATATTCAGAGCGATGAGTAAGGAGGCATGAAATGCAGGAGATGCCAGTTTGGGAGGGCAGCGGTGGGCTCCCATGCAAACTGGTTAAACGTGGGTACGGATTGTGTTCAGACAGATGGGACCAGTATGAATTTGGGATGGAATCAATACTTACGGAGGGTAAAGCTGTCACAGCTCTGTATGACAGAAGAAACGGTGGCAAATACTTTGCTTGGAAAACCTGGCGGCTCTGCCTGTGGCACGCCAAGTGATGTTGAGGTGGCTGAGGCTGGAGGAGGTCCCCTGCAAAGGGGTCCCTAAAAATGAGTGAACAGGCAGAACAGCAGTAGCTGTGCTTAGCTAAGCATGGGTAATGTGTATGATAATGATCTGAACAACGTAAGCATGTTGATGAGATCTATTTTAACTCCAGATGGTCAGGAAAGAGATGTCAGGGACAGCTCACTTGCCCAACTGTTGACTGGGCTGTGGTGGTCAAAACAGTCAGTGCAATCTGCTCTACAAGAAAATAATGCTGTGGAGTGGCAGCTCCTTCTATACAAATCAAATTGCATCTTCAGCAAGAACAGTGTCATTTGTTCTGTTTATTTTGTCTCAAAAGCAGAAGAGAAAATGAGGGTATCAGCTGCAGTAGGTGAAAAATTAGTTTTATTTTTGAAAGGAGGATTCAGCAATTGAGGATTTTTTTTTTTTTTTTTTGTATTAGGCTTAAACCAGCAGCTATTAGAAACGTTCCTGTGGTTTGGAATGCTAACTCACTTCCAGGAAAAATGGATTAAAGACTGAGGGCAGGAAAGTTGTGAAAGTTTGGTGATGCATCTACTTATTACAGGAGTAATTCCCTCCAGAGCAGTGTTGATTTTTACACTTACATGATTGCAGGCAAAGCTTACAGGCATGTTTAACAGATTAGTTACAGACATATCTTGCTGAGTTTTGAAGTGCACTGGGTCTGATCTTATAAGGCGTTTTAAGTAAATGCTTAACCTCAAACTTCTGCAAAGCCTCTGTGGCATCATGACAACTGTTCTTTTGTTTTTAGGATTAAGATCAGTATTGGCAAATCTGAATTCTCTTCCCATATAGTGTTTTGTAATTAATCCCTAAATTGAAAACATGTGCTAAGTCTAACCACTTAACTGAACATAGACTTTAAGTTGCTGATGAAGAGAGCCTTCTTTGGAAAATGGCAAAGTGTGTCTTACACAGTGAGTAAACTATGTTAATCCTGTATTGACTTTGATGATACAAATTTGATTCAGAACTACCAAGTGCCCCAAATAATACTGCAGTTGCTGTTGAATCAAATATTTACTTTTCTCTTTTGTTAAAGCAGAGGAGCCGTTGCGCTGCAGAGTGAGTAGTTGCCAGGCTCAGTCCCAGGGGAGGCTGCGGATCCCTAGGTAGAAAGACGCTCCTCCTGAAGGACACACTGAGTGTTGCTCACCCAGGTTTTGCACATACCAGGTCTCATGGCATCTTTCAGACCTCCGTGCAGACTGTTCATCCCCGTTGGGGCTCTCTCCACCCCATCTCCTGATGCACCACTTTCCCACATCCAGTGTTTGGGCATCTTCCCTCTCCATTTCTCTTCAGTCCTGCCTACTGCCATCATTATCCTGTTATTTTCATGTGTTTCATCTCCTCTCTTCCTTCCTCACCTCTCGGGGAAGAAAATCCTGACAGGTATCAACTTTTTACCTTTGAAGACAGTGCAGAGGAGAGATGCAGGAAGGCATCGTGTGGCCGTTGCCTGCAGGTCCCTGGTCTCTGCACCACCGTAAGAGGTGCTGGGGCTGCTGCTCTGTGAAATAGCAGCATGTGTTGTCTGTGTTGTTCTTTCTCCAGCTCTCATCTTTTTTCCCACTGTAACCAAAGCCAGTGACTTTCTTGCCTTTTCATACGTAAAATGAAGCGTTAGTCCAGGGTATTATGCAGAAGTTAACAACGTTTCAGGCAAAAAGCAAACTGCTGTTGGGCTGTGCACAAAGTTTTCTGGTTTTGGTGTACCACAGGAGACCTGTTTTTATGCAGCTTTTACAAAATATTTCTGGTGACCGCCAACAAAATCATCTTTGTATTTGGTTTTGTGGGAGAACAATCTTCACTCCAGTCCTTTTTGGGGTTCCCATCACCTCCTCCCTCTTTCTTATGGCAATGTGCAGCTGCAGCCTGAACTCTCACTATCTAAATGCTCCTATTTTAAAACCAAGTATGATGTGCTGAGCAAAACAGGCTATTTTTTGGAGGAATGGGAACAGAGTTTAAAAACAAAGGTGTCTTGGCAAGATGCTATGCACAATGACTAACATTCTGCTTTAACACCTCGTTGATTTTCACAGCATCATAAAGACATTTTCATCGTAGCGTGAAACCAATACTTACCTCGACATATGTTCTTCACGCAGTCTTTGGTTTTAGTTAATATTTGTCTGGTTACGCTGACTAGAGGTACCAGGAGGTTCAGCGGTTAGGGCACTGATGTGGCGGTTGGGAGGCAGGGAGTCAAGTCTCTGCTTTGACAAGGACTTCCGTGTGAGCCCCAGCAGGATGGAGGACCATCTTTGCACCTTGGCTGCCTGCTTGTAGTGGGGGATGAATATCACTTTCCTACATCAGAGAGACACTAGATTGATAAACGTGTTGTATATTACAAAATACAGACGCTGTATTTATGGAGGCTGTGAGTACCTGGGATGCATTGGAGGTCTTTAAATGAGGGAGCTACAGAATAGCAAAAGTGTGCAAAAACCTTCGTTTTATATTTCGCATACAAGTCAAGGTACAGAATTTAAAGCATAATCTGCTAGTTGAGCAGCTAACAAATTTACTTCGGAAGCTCTTCAACTACTTTCACCTAAATTAAAACTGTTACAAAGCTGAAGATCTCACTCATCTTGAATGGAAATCCTGTGGCATGAGCTAAATTCTGGTAGAGGTCAGAGGGAAAACAGAGCAAACTCAGAAGTTGAGACTACTTCTGCCTTGGTGCTTAGCTTCTCCGAATGGTCAAAATGTCTAGTAGTTTATGGCTAAATAATTCAGATTCAGAGTATTCTTATGGTTTGAGGTATTGGTACAAATTACTAGGGAGCATCTTTTCTTAGTCTTCTGTAACTCTAGTGATTTCAGGGAGGTGTTATGGTCACCCTGTAAAAGTTGCACATGTATGCTTGGGAGGCACATTTGCAACTGCATGCTGATTTACAAGCTGCCAGGACACAGCCTTATTTCTTGAGGAGAGCACTACGGTGAGGTCAAATGCTTTGTACCCCCTCCTGTTTGCTTTGCGTCTAATCTTCAAATAGTGCTGGGGGGCATTTTATTCTTGCAGTTTCAAACAAGGCAGTTTCTCTTGTCACCCAAAGTCAGGCATGTAACTTAGAAAAGGGGTTTTAGCCAGCAGATTTCCTGAGGCATCCTCTGCAACTGGGGGGGGAGATGGGCTGCTTGAAAGGGGGATTCAAAGCAGGAGCTCGAGGCTTGCAGCTCTTACATGGAGGTGGCCTCTCATGGCAAGGTTGTGCTGCTGCATGAGGATCAGTCACCCAGTTTCTTTTAATCACATTCAGAGGGAGATCAAGGCTCCTTGGAGTCGATGAGAGCCTCTGTGCTGGGTGCTCTGGATTTCAGAGCAGCTTCTCAGACTCCTCTAAGTGATTTATGCAATGGTGGGAACAAGAATTTCTTTTCTGAGCTGAAATCTGATTGAGGTGTCCACCACAAAGTGCTTTGAGACAGCTTTGAATATGGATAGAGTAAAATCCTTCTCGCTGCTCAAAAGCATTGAAGTTGTTATGAAGA
The DNA here is from genome assembly GCF_964289735.1 of Phaethon aethereus. NCBI lineage: Eukaryota > Metazoa > Chordata > Aves > Phaethontiformes > Phaethontidae > Phaethon > Phaethon aethereus. Next base: position 77,068,286 of record NC_138575.1, read on the forward strand.
AAGTAAGTTGCTGATTCCTCTGAACTCTCTGATAGCACTAACATGTATTCTTGTTTCTCCTTAGCCTCAGGCAGCTTTATAAAGAGATGCATTTAGAGTGCAGACGCTCACCCATGCCCAGTAAAATGTGCCTGATGTAAAAGGATGTCTCTTACTGTGTGTTTTAGAAAAAAATGTTTGACTTGCAAGAAGCATAATGCACATTTTGTAGATTGTATGTTGATTTTTTTCACTTGCTGAATGTCTCGGGGTATTTGTCTCTTTGCAAGTATGGCTTAGCATAGTACATCATTGAGCACAAATTTTGTTAACAAAACGCTGAATGCACAGTACGTGAATTTTGCGGAATTGGGTCACGGAAAGGTTCTTCCTTTCTCATCTTTAAGCCGCTGAACAATTCTTGTCCTGAATGGTGGTCTTGTATCCTTTGTTGACAGTTTATTTGATTTGTAACCCTTTGCAGGCTGGAGAATACTTTAAATCTGTTCTTGAACTGTGCAGACTAAAAATACTTCTTAAGTGTGTTGATAATGTTGAATGACGCTTATGGTACGATAGCTGACAACACAATATTTGCTGTCTTTTCCAGACTAATGGACACATATCTGGGAATGGAGATGTGTATCAAGAAAGGCTGGCTCGTCTGGAAAATGATAAGGAATCTCTTGTTCTGCAAGTGGGTAGTCACCTGAGCTATTTTTTTTTGCTCTTGCATTCATAAGACTTTTTGATAGATAGTATGGGATAAAACTCTAAGGATTTATTTGCAGTTGTGTCACCTTGGACAGTGTTCAGAAGGCTTGCTGATAACCTGAGCGTTAACCCAAATTAAGGATAGGTGAGAATTTAGATTGCAGGAAAAAAATCTAAAGGCCTTTCTTTCTCTGTATCTGATATCCTGTCAAACCTTGCTAGCTGAGCAGGTTTGCAGAGCAACCACCTTCTTACATTCAGGTGTATCCTTAAGGTCACCTTTTCCCATGACCATTCGCATGCTACCCACATCAGGTGACAGAAGTCCTGTCCTTGTGCGAGGTGACAAAAGCTGCAGGACTGGCCGACAGGCGGGAGGAGATGAGCAGCTCCTCGGAGGTCCTGCTCACCTGCTCCTGGGCTGGACTAGGCCAGCCCTGGGTGCCCTTGCCAGCTTGCTTACTCCTGCCGTCAGGCTCGGCACTACCTGGCACCCCTTGGTCTGCGCAGGTGGGCTGCAGTCCCCTGACGCAGACCTGGCCTAAGGGCTGTGATGACACTGAGCTCTGTTCCAGGCAGCTTGCCCTCATTCCCAGCAGTACTGCAGATTTCCTCGAAAGAGCCCATCTAAAGAAAAAAATCATTCAGAAGAGACAAAATGGGAATTGGTGTGGTCTCAAAGGTGTTGTCTTGGTCTTTCTTGCCTGTATCTGTGTTTTTTAACCTCTTTTGCTTTTATTGTTCTGAAAAGGAGAAGCTGTACGCTATGGCACACTGTGTGCAATCACTTGGAAAGCAGAATGAGTTGCATGCAGTGAGGTTTAGCTATTTGGTTAAGCAGGAGCTAGTGGGCTTTAGTCAATGCATTGTCACAGCAAAGGCATAACTGTTAGCTGTAGAATGCAGCAGCCAACCCTTGCGAAAACTCCCAGGACAAGTCAGGAGGGAAGATACGGAACGGCAATGCATCCACCAGAACTTCAGCTGAAATTCCAATAAGCGTGAGGGGATAGCTTTCCCTCCTCTCCTGTCACCTTTACTACACGTCGTGTCTGCTGCAGAGCTTTGCTGATCCTCCTTCTCCCATGGTCCCGTTTCACTCAATCACAGAATGGTAGGGGTTGGAAGGTACCTCTGAAGATCATCTGGTCCAACCCCCCTGCCAAGGCAGGATCACCTAGGGCAGGTTTCACAGGAATGCGTCCAGTTGGGTTTTGAAGATCTCCAGAGAAGGAGACTCCGCAACCTCTCTGGGCAGCCTGTTCCAGTGCTCCGTCACCCTCACAGTAAAGAAGTTTTTCCGCATGTTGAGGTGGAACTTCATGTGCTGCAGTTTGTGCCCATTGCCCCTCGTCCTATCTCTGGGCACTACTGAAAAGAGACTGGCTCCATCCTCCTGACAGCCACCCTTCCCATATTTATAGACATTGATAAGGTCCCCTCTCAGCCTTCTCTTCTCCAGACTAAACAGCCCCAGGTCTCTCAGCCTTTCCTCATACGAGAGATGTTCCAGTCCCTTAATCATCCTAGTAGTCCTCCGTTGGACTCTCTCCAAAAGTTCCCTGTCTCTCTTGAACTGGGGAGCCCAGAACTGGGCACAATACTCCAGATGAGGCCTCACCAGTGCAGAGTAGAGGGGGAGGATAACTGCTCTCGACCTGCTGGTCACACTCTTCTTAATGCACCCTAGGATACCATCGGCCCTCTTGGCCACCAGGGCACATTGCTGTCCCATGGATAACTTACTGTCTACCAGGACTCCAAGGTCCTTCTCCATGGAGCTGCTTTCCAGCAGGTCAACCCCTAAGCTGTACTGGTGCATGGGGTTGTTCCTCCCCAGGTGCAGAACTCAATTTCATCAGTGTACCAGCCAGTGCTGTTACTTCCATACAATTCTTCAGGTGACACATATGGTGTGGGTACAAGGTACTTACATGAATCCCTTTTTTTCCACTGTGCAGGTAAGTGTGCTTACGGATCAGGTGGAGGCCCAGGGAGAAAAGATTCGGGATCTGGAGTTCTGTCTAGAGGAGCACAGAGAGAAGCTGAATGCCACAGAAGAGATGCTGCAGCAGGTATTTCACAGGCGCATGTCTGTCTCGCTGTCTGTCTTCGTTCTGTCTTAACAAACTGCATTTTGCGTGAGAGCTGTGCACTTTAGCTCAAGGTGTTGCACCCCTTGATGTCTCTTAACTAAGTGATAATTTTCTACCATATTTGTTTTAAAGTCTTTGTACTTAGTAATGTCAGTGTGTCTTTACACTGTAGGAATCCAGTCCTGCTCTTCTCTGAGCCTTTCCTCACTGAACTTCAAAGAGACTTGGATTAAAGCCTCTGGAAGGTTGGGTGGATTCCCCTCAAAGCTCCTTGCTGCCCAGAGCAGCTGTGATGACAGACAAACTTTTTTCTTGTACTGGCAGCCAACTTGTGATAGTGCCCCTGTGATCTCAGATGCACCCTAGGTGCCTAGAGTCTGTCAGGTTGGGTACTAGCTGTGTCTCAGGGTTTCAGAGAGTGCGAGGAAGAGAGTGATGCTTTTCCCCATGAAAGAGGCCTTAGAGTTGTAGAAATAAATTACTGATTTCTTCCCCTTAGATGAATAATTCTGTTCTCTTCCTCTTTATCTTGAATCAGGAGCTTCTGAGCAGAACATCCCTTGAAACTCAGAAGCTGGATCTTATGGCAGAGATTTCTACTCTGAAGTTAAAGCTTACATCTGTAGAGAAGGATAGATTGGACTATGAGGACAGATTCAGAGACACAGAGGTGAGTAAAACCCAACGGAATAAATTGTGAAAACTGTGTGTGGCTTTACGTTACCTGAAAATTTCCTGGGAATTTTTTTTTTTTTTTTTGCCAGGCAAGAAGGGAACTCATCTTTAAGTTTAAAACATGTATCTCTTAAAATAAAAACTGTCCTCTTTGGTAAACTCTGTTTTTACAAAGAAAGATTTCCAAAACCAGTTTTTGATTCTTGCCATCAGATCTCAGGCGGGATGGCATTTAGGATGGATTTAAATAAAATCATGAACATACTGCACTCTCCTGTCCCAGCTTGAAACTGCTGTCGTCTTAGTAAGGCGTGTCTGAGGCAAACACTTAAGCTCATTGCAAGTACAAAAAGCATGCATGTGCAAAGACACAGCACACTAAAAGATGTAACTTTTGGTTTCAGTAACAGGGAGAATGAGGTGACTCAGTGTGAGGGCATTTTGAAGCCTCAATTCAAACCCCAGCCCCACAAAAGCCCAGGACCGAGAGGCCAGCAGTTACTCATCTCAGCCTGGCTTTCAGACCAGCGGTGTACAGCACCAGGTAGAGCTGCAGCCTGGAGCTTCCATCCCTGGCAGCACTCTTCTGGGACACTTGCCCTCTGTGCACTGCAGATCTGTGTAGCTGAACGTTGCTCATGGTTGAAGCTAGAAAGCCTCATAAACAGTGCAGGTAGGCAAACCCAGTTTTTCCAGGAAACTCCAGTAATCGGGCTGAGTTTTGCTGCAAGGGTGACATACCCCATATCAGAAATATCTTGAAGTCTGCCTAGGAAGCAGAACAAAATTTCCAGTTCTGCGTTCATAAATGAGCTGAAATGTCAGATGTTTGTGTTGTGGATGTTCCAGATGTCATTCATTTCTAGAAGAGAAGAAGCCATAATGTCATCACAGGAGACAAAATTTGCCCTTTCCACTTCAATCAGCGGTTTATCAACTCCCTTCCAGTTAGTTTCCTACATATCTTCCAGTGAAATGTCGCTCCTCACTTACATTGCAAGCTTGCTTTTGAACGATTTTGGTCCAGTTGGAAGTAAGCTGCAGACCCAAAGAAGTCCACAGATGGAAAAACTAATGACTCTAGTCATGTTCAGATTTGAAAGCCGGTGATCATTTACATAGTGATGGCAGTGTTCATTCCTGCAGCATAGCACATCTGGGTGCTGCCAAGCTGTGGATCACATTCATGTTGCCTCCCATTACCTTTGCCTCTAGTCTGATAGCAGGTGTTACGTGAAGGATCACAGCATTGCCTTAAAAGCAACTGATTTTGCAGTCCAGGCAAGTACTGTGCATGGCAATGCTGGAGAGATTGGCGGCGGAAAGGTGGAGGGAATCGTTGAAGGTCTTCTGCATCCACAGGAGGTGTGTTAAGAGCTGGCTGCTTTCTCAGCTCCTGTGCGGTCTGTGCCCACACAGTGCTCAGCTCTTTCATGAATTACAGCATACAGCAGATAACTCTCTTCACCTGTATACTGACACCTATCCTAAGCAGCCTGAAAGATAGAGAAATGATTTGACATCAGCCGTAAATGGCTTTGGGGAGGCAAGGTTTGGTCCAAATGACTGCAGCGAGCGGGTGCTTTCAGAACTGGATTCTACTTCATCTCCATTTGTAAACACTCCGTGGTTTCTTGTGCTTTCCAAAACAGGTAACAAAAGTGATTGGGCTTTGAGTGATTTGCTTCCTCTCTTTCTATACTTATTTTTATTGCATATGATTATTTGCTGAGCTTTCCTGTACTCCCCTTTCCTTTGTTTCCCCCCGAACTCCAATCTCTTAATAGCACAACTCAGCAGATCAAGAAGGCAGACGTGGAGCTACCTCTGTTCCCAGAAAAGTGGTTATGGTGTGGGGACCACAGCGTGCACTGCAACTCTAGGCTCTGTGCAAGAGACTTACCTGCATGGCAGCTCTGAAGACCTTTCTCTTTGAAATACCTTGAAATACGCTTAATGTCTTTGATAAAAATAATCTAGATTATGTTTAAAAGGTAATTACTATAATGAGGGGCTCTGTAGATTTATATCCTGGATATTTATGCCAGAACTAAGGAACTATTACTAAAATGTTCCTCCCTCCCTTTGAAAATCAGAATGATGCAGTTTAGTGTGCTAGAACTTATTATTATGTTGTTTCTTCTTTGTTTCAACACTTTATAGCTGTAAAAAGGCTTAGGCTTAGACACTGAAAGAGATAAGATGTCTTAATTTCTATTTTGCTCCGTGAAAAAATGAATGGCTAGTTAGTTGTAAGGGTCTCAGCCATGTGAAATCTCTAGCATATATTTTGGAGGCAGTACTTATTCAGAAGTACACAGTATTTTATTCAGTGTTGGTCTTAATCGTATTCCTGTTCGAAGTAATAGCTGATCAGTTATTTCATCAGAGATGAGTATTTAAATGAATATTTAAAATATTCTACTGTAAAACACATTATGGCATTTGCACGCAGTGTTCAAAATGGAAAAATTTTCATATACCCAAACTGGGAAAGAAGAACTATGAATATTGCTTCTATTTTCATTTAGGGAAAAGAAAAAACCATTGACATCTTAAAACAACTTTTGTGGAGCTAGTCTCCTACGGAATTACCATTCAGATTAAATCTTTCATATTACCCGGTTTTTCCTTATGTCTGTCATTGCAACTTCCCATTCCAGCTTGGTAGGTTTCTCATTCACCATTCTTTCTCCTAAACATGCTTCCCTAGATCTGCAAGCTTTTTTCCCCTTGTGCTCTAGGACTTTTCTGTCTAAATGTTCACAAATACATAGCTTTTTCAAAGCCAATTGTATACTTAACAGAGATTTATAATTGATCTGCTCTTCAAATCATTCCAGTCTTTCCACTTTCTCAGCAGACACCAGTATTATTTTCTTTAAGGAGCATGGGTGGTCTGAGTTGGGCTGAGTTTATTTAAGAAAATATTGTATGAGCGAGTTTATTTAGGGAGGAGTCCATAACCAGACATGGTCTTTGAAGCAGCAGCCGGAGGTTAAACTGGCTCGCTCATGGGGAATTCTTCATAATTTAAACACCACCAGTCTCCTTTGTGCAGATGAATTTCTGAGTGGAGCAAAATGACGAATGCAGTTTGTGTTTCCAGTGCCAGTAAGGAAGCCTCTGACCTCTGAAACGTAAAGTTATCATTGCTTTTTTGTGCCTCCCTGGCCCTGACATGAAGAGCGCAAGTAACGTGAGCGGGAAAGGGAAAAGCTTTGGGAAATAGGATTCTGCATGTCTCACCCTGTGTGCTCCATTTGTGGATCTGTGCAAGGACCAGCTGTTGGGTGTTTGCGTGGAGGGACCTGACCCTTGATCAGAAGAGGACTATTTAATGGATTTTTCTTGTTTTGCAGGTTTTTAAGATGGGAATATGCATTATGCCTAGGGCAGGTATTTTAACTCATTTACGGGTGCCCAAAGAGGGGGTATTAAATGCAGGTAGAGCAGGTACCATACGCTGGCCACCGTGTGTGTGACTGTTTTCCTGTTCATCAAAGTCAGCCAGGGAGCTCAGTGGGTTTTTGGTCTGATCTCAGATCCTGATGAACCCATGAGTGCCATGAGGACGTACACACCTCAAGCATCACACTGGTCCCCAAAGTTCTTCAGGTCATAAGCGGTTATAATAGTTGACACCTTCAGATTTCAAACAGTGCTTTGATCTCCTTCTGGGGCTTCTGCAGGGAGGGGCAAGGCACAGTCCTTGCCGTGAAAGGTTTATAGTCAAGATCAGTTGAACGAAGAATAGTGGAAGAAAAGGGTAAATGTTTCAGGACAGCAAGCAGGAAAGTGAAATACACTGGGAGGATTAGGATTTCTTAGGGAACCTCGATGGCTTTGACAATCCCTACCTCCAGTAGCTTGCCTGAAGTTAAATAGTAATTCAGTAGCAGGGGAGACAGCCCTGTTTGGGTCTTTTCTTTTTCCTCTGCTCATTTCTGCAAGGCTTGACCATCTCTTTTGTACTAATGAGGGTCTATATTTGGAACCTGGTGAATCTTTAAGGTACTCCTCTGTCTCAAAAAGATGAGAAAGAATGTAACTTGCAGTTACTGTGTTGTAGTTAATTTAAGACATGAGTTAATGTTGCACTTGCAGGAGAGTAATCGAAAATATTTTCAGAGTGAAGCACGTTGTTAGGACTTTAGTTAGGTCCATTTAACCCTTGAGCGAATTGTACAGTATTTTTGGTTATCAGTGAGTGGTAAAGGAAACGATTACAGAAGGCCTATAACAGATTAAGCAGAAGAATTTAGTTTCTGTTCCAAGACCTTACTTGCTTGGATTCTGGTTGCAAGGTTGCTCTGTTTTCCGTGACATTGTGAGTGCATCTTGACATTTCTGTTAATCGATATGGGTTGCGCTAACTTTTTCATGAAAGAAGCAAAGTTTTGGTTTCTTACTCCTTTTGCTCAAAGAGGCCTTTTGAATACAGTTAACTGTTTTCCCTCTCCTCCTCCAGTGTTTTAAAAGTCACATAGTTCAAGTGATAAATACATAGGCAACACCCTCAGCAGTTACTGCTACACAGCATATTTTGACATTAGGTCATGCCAAAGCAAAAATGATCACTGCAGGAGAGAAAAGCCCCAAACAAATCAATTGTCATGGTGTCAAAGCTGACCATCGAACCTGGGAACATAGATATGTTAGACATCTCAAACACTTGATAAGAAGCAGCTCAATTGATGTGGTCGTGCAGACTGACATCCATGTACATTTATACTTAGACAAGTGATGTGCTTTGTAAAGGACACACTGAAGAATCAGTGAGGAACTGCAGGTGTATCCAAATCAGAAAGTCATACATTATCAGTAGTAATTACTAATAGCATCAAAAGGTTCTATATTTTCATTTTCCTTGTAGTTCTGGTAATTGAGCTTGGATCTTGCTAAAGAAATACCAATGCTGTTCTGTTGCCATCAGATTCATTAAGCACAAAATAGCAACCAAAGGCTTGTAAGCTCAGCAAATGTGGTGTGGGGCTGGAAGGCAAGTGTTACCAGGACCCATACATACCCTCTAAATGTCAGATGCTGGCTTGTGAATTTGTAAATTATAAATCTCTATTAATTATACAATTAGCTCCAGAAAATTGTGCTTACGGTTGTTAGCTCGATGTACAGTGTTGCTTGACATGGATAGGATTTGTCTTACCATGTAGGAGGACAAGCAAACCTAGGTACCATACTGTCTTCTTGGTATTTTATAAGCCATTATGCTGCAGTTCAAGTCCTCTTATGTTTTCTAGGGTGCACAAAGAGCTTATCTCCTCTTTTGAAGAGTTTCCTGGTGATACAGCATTACAGTAACTGCTGAGAAACTGACTTTTTTTTCTTTTATTTTCTTTTTTTTTCTTTTTTCACACAAATGGTGAATATGGATATGGTGTCCATACATAAACTAAAGGACAGTGAGATATACATGAGGTAGAAGCTTGCTGGACATCTCCGAGTTATGCAAAAGCCACAGCTTTCTGGTAATGTGTTCCCCCACTGCTCAGGAAGACCATTTTCCCAATAAGCTGTGGTTCATTATCTCTCATATGGAGGGACACTCTGTCCTGGCTGTCCCACAGACACTGGACATTGAAGATCCTATTTCCCTATCTAGAGGATGGGAAGATTTGGAGAAAGGGTGCCTTGCACCTTGGTGGCACAGTCAAACTGAAGGTTCATTTGACCACTGCAGGAAGGGAGTTGTAGAGCTGGTGGCACTAAGGGCTGACCTGGTAGGCAAACTTGGTAGGTCTCTCCAAGAGGATGGCCAGGAGGTCGAGCCATTCTCCTGAAGAGCTCAGGTGTGAGTTGGTGGTGGCTCTGAGTTTCTTCCAAAGCAGGCTGAATTTGCAAAGCTCAGATGTAGTGGTGCTATTGATGCTTAAACACATGTGCCTTTATGCTTGTAGAAACCAGTGGTGGCCCTTCCATTCAGCCCTCAGTTAGAAAGGCTCATTTGAGTGACAGAAACGTGGATTTACACTGTAATCGCTTCATATTTTCAAAAGGCAGGTGATGACTGGCGAGCCTGGGGTGGGAGGATGTGGCTGCTGCGCATGGAATGACGGCAGCCATGGTTTTCCATTACCCACGTGTTGTGGTGGACAGCCAGGCAGTTGAGCAGCCAGAGGGACAGACAGCCTTTCTTGGCCCTCAGCACAGGGAACACAAAGGCAATTTATGTCTCCCTTTGTCCTTTGCCCTCTTGCATTCAGTGCAGTAATGCAGAAACTGACGAACAGGGTCCCTGGATATCCAGAAAGCTCTGAATTTCTTGACTTAACTATGAATTTGAGTAGCGTGTTTTTCACAGAATCATTAAGGTTGGAAAAGACCTTTAAGATCATCGTGTCCAATGATGGGTATGAAGTCCCTTTTACTGCTGCTGTGTTTAAACAGATCGCACCAAGGCATGCGTGGGGAGCTATTGCTCTGTTTTGTTTACTGAACTTCTTTGTTGTTTCTGGTCTTGTTTTTCCCCTCATTCAGGATTTGATCCAGGAAATAAATGAATTGCGATTGAGAGTGGGAGAAATGGACAATGAAAGACTCCAGTACGAGAAAAAACTTAAAACAACCAAAGTAAGTGAGGCTGAGGGGAAGAAGCAGAGATGGGTGTAAGTCAGGCTTTAAAAGTTTGCTCTTTTTTCCCCAATCCTTGCCTGCACCATGCAAAATCCTGAGCAAACTCAGGCCCAGGGGTCCCATGGTACTCACTCCGTAACAGGGGTTATTTCCAAATTTCATGCTATGGTTTTCAGATCCAGGCATTGTTTTTTATGAAGGATAACTCACCATGCAGCTGGTTGTTAACAGTAAATGTATTACCTGTTTAGACCCGTGTTTCACATATGTGTCAAGGAACAACAGTTGCAGTAAGAAAGACATGTGCCATAGGTGAAACAAAAGCCAAGCTTTTATTTTCTCTTAAATGTGCTAAAAATCAGTGACTTATGAAGAGAAAGCATTCACCTAAGTAATTCTAGCAGCCTGTTTCTGTGTCTAACTTCTCTTGCCATTTAGCCTTGTCTCTTTTCTATCTTTAGTTTTCTCTCACTCCTCTGTCTCTGTTACCAGTCTTTAATGGCCAAACTTTCTAGCATGAAAATCAAAGTGGGTCAGATGCAGTATGAAAAGCAGCGGATGGAGCAAAAAAGCCAGATGCTAAAGGTGTAGTAGTTTCTGGGTAACATTGGGCCTGTTTTGAATCCTTCATGTTCCACCGTTTTATGATTTGTCTTGCATCGTGCTGTCATGCTCTGTTCTTCATTAATTGCTGTGTGTTGATATGCAGTGTGCCCTTTCCCATTAGACGTGGAAAGCTCTTTATGTAGATATTCCTTGTAAAAAGCTTTTATATTGGATGGAAGAGGATTTTAGTCTTGTGAATTTTGCATAGGTTACACATAATGGAGTTAGACTTGGGTTAAAATCATTCCCCTTAAAGGGAAGATTGCCTATTCTGTATCTTACGTCCATTATTCAAATGGAGCTTTTTCTCACCTTTTTAGAGAAAATTTTTTCATGAAAGCTAGCTAGAAAATAGTGATTCTTTTACACTGTCCCTTCTCCCACGTGCAAATTTACATAATGTGTTTCTAATTCAGAGGAAGAAATACACATCAACAACCACATGGACCTCTAATTGCTATGGGTATAACAGTAGCTTCTCAAGTGACCAAGAGATGGTCTTGTTTTGGAGAAGCATGGGTCCTGCACTGGCAGAAGTTCCGTCAAAATCAGTACCAAGTTGGAGCACTGGAGGATCGTGTTGTCCAACCACTGTTCTGGACGATGCCTTGATTTCTTGAAAATTTTAAGATTGATCTATTTTTTAATGATGCTTTAGAGCAAAGAGGAACCAATTTCAGGAAATTCTGTAGTCTGGGCCATAGTTTGGGTCACAGATATCACTAGGTATTTGCAATAGAGCTTTTGAGGGAAGCTCAGGAATATACCTAAGCCACAGTATTCTAGTTTGGTTTATTCCTTTAAGGGTTTAACACTTCAGTTAGTAGCTGTAAATGCCAAAATTATGAGTCTTGCCTTGTTTTGTTTTGTTTACAAACTGAACAAATTAAATTTTCAGTGTTGGGTACATTTGCACTGAGGGTCCTGTCTTGATGATGCTGTTGCACAAGATATCCTTGGACATCAAAGAATCATGTTACTAAACTGGGTAGGATTTAACTCAAATTTTAAAAAGTTAAATGCATGGATCTGTGCCAGTCACTTGCTAGTGCAGATGGTTAGAGCTAAGTTAAAATTTGACAGCATTTATCTAATACACCCCAACTCCCCCAAACACCATCTGTCTTATTCCCTTGAATCTCAGCTTTAAGCTTCCTCTCCTAATGCTTGATCAGCAAACCCAAACTGTGGCAGAGGTACCACATTTTCATCTGAACTGCTTTCTAGTATGTGTTTATGTGCTTGATGGTGTCGTGATTGATTTTTCTTTCATAGAAGCGGTGGTTATTTCTGAAACTGTCCTCAGCCTGGTATAAGCACAGTTCCATATCTGTCCAGCTTTGAACATGCAAAATGCCCTATAAATACCAAAATATGTGTTCGTAAATTTTAGCATTCAACCTCATCACCTGCACTTTTTCTGTCTCTGCAACTTCAAATAAATAAGAAAAGTGCTTTTTTTTGCTTTACTCTTTCTTCTTTAAATTTAGATGTAAAATATCTTTTCAAATTATACATGAGACCAACGCTTTCAGACCATAGGCTCCCTGGTTTTGCCCTCTTACAGACTCAGCGGTCTGTTGTGACGTTCAGAGGCAGTTTGGTGGGTGTACCCTCAGCCAGAGTAAATGTCAGGCGGCCTTCGGTCGTTTCCACCGGCTGAGGACCTGTGCACTGCACTTCATAGGAGGGGATTTTGGAAATGTCTCAGGTGCATGCCCAAGCTGTCACTGAGTGTTACCCTGTCTGTTACAGGATGAGCTAGCAGCTTTGAAAGACAAACTGGAGCAGAAGGAAGCTGAGGTTAAAAGGCTGCAAGAAAAATTGGTTTGCAAGCTGAAAGGAGAAGGAATTGAAATATTGGACAGAGGTAAGAAGGGAGGCTTTCTCACTGTGTCCTCCTCAGTCGTCTCATCTGAGGTCGTGTTTCCATGAATGGTTATACAGGAAATAACAGATAAAAGCCTCAATTTTTCATATACCTTCTGTCTTCGTGTTTACTTCTTTTAACATATTTAGTGGGTATTCACGATGCAACTGCTGAACCTACCATAATAGAAGGTTCTCAATCAACTTAAACTAGCCTAAGTAATCCCTAGTTAACTTTCCACATGGCTTGCATGGTTCCTCAAAAGATGCCGTTCATATTGGCAAAGAAACCCTTAAACTAATTTCAGCAAGTTCCCCAAAAAGACTATATTGAGAAGGGAACTTTCTGTGCAGGTATCTGTGCTGGGCTTTGCTTGTACATCCCTTACTGTTAGGGAAGAGGAAAAGCCATACTGCAAACCAAAGTATAATGTGTACCAGGAAATCTTCAGTGTGGACCCAGCTGTAAGTAGCTGAAATTGAGGACTGGTTCTGTATTCGTGCACTGGATAAGTCTAAATCTTAATTAAGCTTGAACGAGCACAGAGATTTTACATGTCCGATAATTCTTTTATTTGCTTGCAAAGAAGAAACAAAATCAGTATTTATTTGGGGAAATCTATTTTTATTCCCATTTTTTATTGGGGAACTTATTTAAAAATGGAAATTTTTCTTTAAAGCCTCACAAAAATTTTCCACAGACTTTTGATCTGCTGCAATTTCACTTCTGAATATATCTCATTGATGGTTATTGCTGATTTTAAGATTGTGCTTTTAAGCCACAAGAAGTTAGTTAGTCTCCTCCCCTGACCTGAGGAGGAAAATGCTGCCTGTAGTGTCACATTTTATTTAATAAAATTAATCTGTTTTAAAAACCACTGTGTAAGAGCACTGAAAATGACCACGTTGAACTGTGATTCTTTTGGTTTTTTTTTTTTTTTTAGAACATTTAAATGTGAACAAGGTCAGGCTTTATTCCATTTATGACTAATTATATGGGGTTTTTCTTCGTGGGGGTTGTTGTGTACATTGAACTCCCATTACCCTCTGATTCTCAGCTTTAGTTTTCAGTATAGCTCAGCAGAGAATCTTCAGCCATGATGAACCATGTTTTTTCTGCCTTGGAGCAAATACAGGAGTAATGCTATTGCCCCATTAGCTGAATTGTGCTTTCTGAACAACTATGCATACATTATCACAGTAATCTGTCGGCATAAGTCTTTTCTGAGGCCTTACAAGTCAAAACATAGAGTTAAAAATATATCCGTGAGACAGGTAGTTACATATGAGAGCAGTGAGACAATTTTTGTCGTTAGGAACCTTAGCATCAGGGGATGGCGGGTTGAAACTGTGAACTGCTTGCTTCTGCAATAACACACGAGGAATAGTTGACTCCTTAAGTATTTATATTGTGTTAAAAGTTATTTAATGTCATAACCTTCATGCTAATTTCAAATCCAATGGATTTTCCTGAACAGATGAAAATTGTAAAAAGAAGCTCAAAGATAAAAGTAAGGTTTCTGGTGTCTTTCCACAAGCATTTGCATTTCGGAAGTGCTTTCCAGACTAGCTTTCTGCATGTGTTTGCAAAACTGCTTTAACAAACATTGTTAGGTTGCATCATCTATAACCCTTAGTTACACTTACAGTAAAATTTGAGAATAAGGGTGGATGTATCACACTAGAAATACAAAGTTTTCTGAAGAAAAGCTGATAGACAAAGAAAGGTTTGGTCTCATGGAGACTCACAAAACAGTTGCTTCTCCATGAAGTGTAGTCGTGATCCAGTAAACCAGATTTTCAGTTAGCATAATTGAGTGAAAATCATTGGAACTGGATCAGTTGTAGTTTTATCCCAACGTGTCTAAATGTCTTTCATCTAGAAAGCCAGCCAGGCAGCTTCTTTTCTTCTTGCATTTCATTAAGGAGGAAAACGTTCTTCTCTCTCTATTTTCCGAGAAATTTTAGGAAGTTAAAACAGGGTAAAATGCGGTTTTGCCTGTGAATTTGGACACCTGCCTATGTTTGTAATGAAATTTAAAGTTTACTTCATTTATGCAAGGTAGATCTTTAGCAAAAATGGAGATTGTTTCCATTCTTTTTTAATTTCTAGTCCAGAAAACCTCCAAATTACAACCTTGCTAGAACATACATGTTTTCATGTATGTATACTTCTTTGTAAATAAGGATTATAGATGAAGCGCAGAACACTGTCATCTGTATTAGGGACCTTTTCCAAGCCTGAACTACAATATATATTCTAGCATGACTGTTCATCACAGCAAATACTTGTATCATTCCATTGTGCTCTCCTCGTTTCTACATCCATACTGAATTAAGACTACGCATCACTGCACAATGCTTTCTTTGTCATATCCATTAATACTATTGCTTTGTATAGTGGGGTTTTGAGATGCTGTTTGGGGTGTTTGTTGACTGTTGTAATGAGGAAGTATTTTATTGCGCTCCAAATGTAGTATTTTAGAATTTGGACTTTTTGTTTTGCAATTATTTGATTATTTGAAAGATGGGGATAGTGAAAGTCAAGCAGTAGTTTTACTCTTGACTTTATCATTTTCCTAAGGCTGGGGGGGTGGGTGAGGAAATTTCCTGAATGTCATCATTTCCTTGATAAAAATGTCAGAAAAAAAGGTTTTGAAGAAAAAGGGTTTTCTTCTATATATTTAAAACTAAAATAGAATTTAAGTGGCTTATGTTTTGTCTTTTGATTTGTAAATTTACTTTCAGATATTACCAAGTTACTTCAAGGGTTTTGTTTTTCTTATTTGCTTACACTGTCTTATCTAAGTTGACTTAGAGAACTGTATTGTGTTTTTAGATATAGAGGTACAGAAAATGAAGAAGGCGGTAGAATCTCTAATGGCAGCAAATGAAGAAAAGGTAGCAAAGTCATTATTTTTTCAGTAATCATTCATCAGTTTGAGCTAAATCTCTAAGAAAATCTTCACATATGAACTTGTCACAATTCAATTAAAAAATCAAATTTGTAAGAATCAATGATTCACTATAGTCAGATGCACTGCAGTGCCTTTAAGGGACTATAACTGAGCATTTATGAGCTCTGTGGCATGTACACAGAGTCCTTATGCTGCTCTGTTATTCAGTTCAGTGCAACTGCAATTTACACTGTGTTCTGAAAATGTAAAGAGGTCCATAGAAGTCCCATGAGATATCACAGGCTGCGTTTCCAAAAGGACTTTCTCTGAAGTATGAATTGGTTTCATATATGGTTTTGCACATTCATATGCATGTGCATTTTGTAGGATGTTTTCTTTTGATCACCAAAGCCCTACATCCTTCAATTACTGCTTGCTTTGTACTTGGCAAATTAATTATACTGTACCTTTGACTTAACAAGGGAGCTGAAATCCACTTTCAAGGCTGGGACAATTCTAGTGATTAACCAGGTGATAGTTTTTGCTAAATACAAGTTTTGATATTTCAAAGCCTCTCAGAGTTCTGAGTCCTGTCCCATCCACAGTTCCCATTTCTTTTAGTCTCACAACCAATTACATTGAAGAATATCTAGTATTTGTGTTTCTTATTTGCTGAAGGAAGAAGCACAGTCACACCTTTCTTTCATTTTAGGATCGGAAGATAGAAGAGCTTCGGCAATCTCTGAATAGGTACAAGAAAGTTCAAGATATGGTGATACTGGCTCAAGGTAAAAAAGGTATTGTACAATAAAAAAAAAAATTAAACTCGATTCTCATTTAAACTCTAGGTGCATTGTGGTAGTGTTATGTTGACTTTTAGACTTACTATCTTCGGAGGCACTTCTTAGGAAGAGTAAAAGCCAGTTCTTCAACTGGTGTGAAATAGTAAATTGCCTTTTTTGTCCAGGCCTCTGCACATTTGGGTGCTGTCCCATTTACCATCTGGTACCAGTAACTATTATTGTCACGTTGTTAATTTCCCCCTTGTAAAGTTAGTTTGAACATGATAAGCTCTCAGGCTTTTTCCATAGCCTCCTGAAATGCCTTTCAGGGCTGGCTGCTACATTAACCGCTAAAAATTGGTGTGCCCCTCTCTTGCCTGCATTCCTGGGGAGGGGTTGGTAGCCGAGCAGAGCAGTGCCGGAGCGTGCATGTTCCTACAGGCCAAACCAGCACTGCCCCAGCAGCTGTGCACGCTGTAACAGCGACGTCCGAGAGCTGCAAAAATGTCTGTAGCAAAGTGGATGTGCTGCCAGGACTGTGTTGCGATGACACGCCACATCTTTAGTGTGTAATGAAACCTTCACAAACCACCATGTGCAGCAGCTGTGGAATAGTTCTCCTTCCTTACTGCAGTAGGGGACCAGGCTGGCTTTTCCTACCGGTCTTTTTTTCACCTTCCCCACCTCACGCCCCCAAAAAAACCCAAACCTTCTCTGCCACCAGATAATGAGCTTAACTATGTTACTGAAATGGTAGCTGTAATATAACATATAACAGTCCATTGCATATGTTCCAAGGCTGGTGGAGGTTTACAGATCCAGGAGCTTCTGATCCCCAAAGGAGATAAATGTTGAGGGTGATGGTCATCAGTTTGATGTAATTGCACTGAATACTCTCTCTCTCTCCCTCCTGCCTTAAAAGCAAAAGAAACACATGTAGAGCATTACAGTGAAATGGTTCTGTGTTTTCAGATGAAAACACTTAGATGGTAGAAAATTAGCATCTCCCTTTACAGCCATGATCCTGGCCTATTTGTATTACCAGTCCTAGGATGGGTTTTTTCCCATCATCCTGTTCTTTCAGTGCTCAAGTTGCAATTTGTACATCACTGTCCTCTGAAAGGCCTGTCCCCAGCAAATTTTAGGCACTGGCATTCTGATAATCTATGTATGTATAGTATTTGCGCAACTTAAGTCTGGGTGCCTTATTTATGTATTACCTTAGGAGGCTATCATAGAATCATAGAACCTTTAGGTTGGAAGGGACCTTTAAAGGTCATCTAGTCCAACCCCCCTGCAATGAGCAGCAACATCTTCAACTAGACCAGGTTGCTCAGAGCCCTGTCCAGCCTGACCTTGAATGTTTCCAGGGATGGGGCATCTACCACTTCTCTGGGCAACCTGGACCAGTGCTTCACCACCCTCATTGTCAAAAATTTCTTCCTTAGATCTAGTCTAAATCTACCCTCTTTTAAAACCATTACCCCTTGACCTGTCAGAACAGGCCCCGCTAAAAAGTCTGTCCCCATCTTTCTTCTAAGCCCCCTTTAGGTACTGGAAGGCTGCAAGAAGGTCTCCCTGGAGCCTTCTGTTCTCTAGGCCGAACAACCCCAACTCTCTCAGCCTGTCCTGATAGGAGAGGTGTTCTATGATCCCTGTGACCATTTTTGTGGCCTTCTCTGGACCCACTCCAACAGGTCCATGTCTCCTGTGCTGAGGCCTCCAGAGCTGGAAACAGTACTCCAGGTGGGGTCTCACCAGAGCAGAGTAGAGGTGCAGAATCCCCTCCCTCGACCTGCTGGCCACGCTGCTTTTGATGAAGCCCAGGATGCAGTTGACCTTCTGGACAACGAGCACACATTGCTTGCTTATGTCCAGCTTTTCATCCCCCAGTATTCCCAAGTCCTTCTCGGCAGGGCTGCTCTCAATCCCTTCATCCCCCAGCCTGTACCGGGGTTGCCCCGACCCAGGTGCAGGACCCTGCACTTGGCCTTGTTGAACCTCATGAGGTTCACACGGGCTCATTGCTCGAGCTTGTCCAGGTCCCTCTGGATGACATCCCATCCCTCAGGCGTGTCAACCGCCCCACTCAGCTTGGTGTCATCTGCAAACTTGCTGAGGGTGCACTTGATCCCACTGTTTATGACATTGATGAAGATATTAAAGAGTACTGGTCCCAATACGGACCCCTGAGGGACACTGCTCATCACCAACCTCCATCTGGACATTGAGCCATTGACCGCTGCCCTCTGGGGGTGACCATCCAACCAATTCCTCATCCACCCAACTGTCCACCCCTCAAATCCATATCTCTCTGGTTTAGAGAGAAGGATGTTGTGGGGGATCATGTCAAAGGCCCTGCAGGAGTCCAGATAGATGACATCCGTAGCTCTTCCCTTGTTCAGTGATGTGATCACTCCCATCATAGAAAGCCACTAGGTTGGTCAGGCAGGACTTGCCCTTAGTGAAGCCATGCTGGCTGTCTCGAATCGCCTTCATGTCTTCCATATGTAGCACAGCTTCTAGGAGGTTCTGTTCCATGATCTTCCCAGGCACAGAGGTGAGGCTGACAGGTTGGTAGTTCCCAGGGGCCTCCTTTTGACCCTTTTTAAAAATGAGTGCAATGTTTCCCTTTTTTACAGTCACCAGGGATGTCACCTGACTGCCATGACTTTTCAAGTGTTATGGAGAGTAGCTTGTCAACTACATCAGCCAAATCCCTCAGGACTCTGGGATGCATCTTGTCAGGTCCCATAGACTTGTGCGTGTTCAGGTTCCTCAGGTGGTCTTGAACCTGATCTTCTCTTACGGTGGGAGGGACTTGGCTCCTCCAGTCCTCATCTTGCAGTCCATCCCCTCGAGAGGTGTGGGAAGAGAGATTGCCAGGGAAGACTGAGGCAAAGAAGTCATTGAGTACCTTAGCCTTCTCCTCATCCATTGTTACCAGTTTGCCAGTCTTGCTCATCAAGGCGGGTATGCTTTCTTTGGCCTTCCTTTTCTGTCTAACATACCTGTAGAAGCCCTTCTTAATTATTCTTTGCATCCCTTGCCAAGTTCAGCTCCAGCCACGTCTTGGCCCTCCTAACGTCACCCCTGCACAACTGGGCAGCGTCCCCGTACTCATCCCAGGATACCTGTCCCTGCTTCTGCTGTCTGTGCAGTGGTTATGGAAACCTCCTTTGTCAATGAGCCCTCTGAAGGCCAGAGAAGGCCATTCCAGCCTTCCACAGGCCTTGAATTGACCCATGCTCATTGCGTGAGCTTCTTTAGGTCAGACAAGGGCTTGTGGCTTTTGTTGGCTGTGCAAGTGTTGGAGGTGGATGACCTTCCTAGGAGAGGGCTGTAGGAGCTCCCAGGGATCCTTTCAAAGAGTGAAGATTGTCAATAGCCAGAAATGAGTGAGGAGGCAAAATATGTATTTTTGTGGTGGTGAATTCATGTTTGGCCTCTTGAGTCCGCTGTCTTGGGTCAAGGCAGGAAAAGTGGAGGGCAGAGCCCCATCTGGACATGCTGCCGAGACTAGGGGTGAGACCCAGGGAAAACAGAGTTTCCTGGTGCTCCTCTTTACTTCTGCCTGGCTTTTGAGAGGACATCCCTGCAGGGAGGTGGTGACTGCAACAAGGAGATCCTGACCTCTGCTCCTGAGGGCAACGGCTGATTTGCGTGGCCATGTGAAAGCCCTCGGCCATGGTCTCCAGCTGCTTGTCCTGCTCCCCCATGAGCACTGCAGACCTGAGGTGGGTGCAGTGGTGGGTTCAGGAAGCAGTTTCTCTTACTCTGGTGTCATGGATGAAACCGGATAGGAGCTGGTGTGTACTGGAACATGTTGGGCTAAAAACTGGCTTGGCTTGACCATGGGTCACCCAGGGAAGTGTTTTTGCCACCCACCTGTTAAAGGTGGTTCCCTTTCCCCATGTTAAGGGAGTTGAGATCAGGCAGTCCTCGCCATCTGGGTGCTTTGGATCTCGGTATGTAAGGGCTTTTCCTTTCTTGAAACCAGCACTTGGGGGCACTAAGAACACAGCTGCATGTCTTCAATCTGCCAAGGCTGGGAAAACACATTACCGGTGAGGGAAGAGGTAAGGTGGTGATGAGGGCAAAGCACCATGCTGAGCATTGGAGGAGTAGCATTTTTTAAATAGGTACTGCTCTTTTGTGCAGTGCTATGCCTTCGAAGACAAGAGGATGTTAAAACAGACCTTGAGTCTCTGGGAACTGTGCTTCATGGACAGAGATTTCAGGCAGTGACAAAAAGGGCAAGTGAGGCTTTTGCTGTAAACAGACTTTGGCTTGTATTTGTATCGGATCTTTGGTAATGAGTGCTGGGTTTCAGCTCACTTTTTAGAAAGTATTCGTTGCCTTTAACTTTTTCTTGTCAGTGCTGGTACTCTGGTATCAATGACAAGTGTGGAAATACAAGCCTTTTGGTAGCCCGAGGCAGTTCAGGAGCAGCAAGTTGCTCACTGGGAGCAGAGGATGCCGGATGCTGGTGCAGCCTACAGCATTAACTAAATGGAACACACGTGGTTTGTGGCAGTCTGCAAACATAATGTAGTCGCTTAAAAGCTAGTGTTAGACTCTTGTGCAGTGGGCTGCATTGTTCTTGCAGGTAACTTGAAGATACCGTAGAGACATCTTAAGTTTCAGGCAGACTTGACCCCCTGGTTTTTCCTTAGTGAATAAGGGAAAAGAAGTATTTAGTATGAATTTCCAGAACATGAGACAGAAAATAACTACTCCAGTTTATTCAGCTTTTTGAAACTGATCCCACTAAATGCCCTAAGGGCATTTGCTGGGCTTTTTGCTGTCAGATGTATGTCCTCCCTCTGCTCCAATCCTGATGTGTTGTGGTGGTTGAATTGAGAAGCAACATTTGGCGATGACTCTCCTTCTCCTGTTTTAGTCTCTCCTGAAAAAAAGTAAACCCTAGCCTCTTCTCTTTTTGGCCCATGAATGAGCACGCTGGCTGTGCCTTGCGTGGGAGCGAGGGTCATTGTGTATCTAGAAGTAAAGCCAACAAGTTTCCATCTTCTCTCCCTTCAGGCAAGGAAAGTGACGGTGAAGACTTCTTGAATTCAGGGTCTGTTTCAACAGTTTTATTGGACACACCAAGTCTGACTGACCCAGAGAAAAGCCCATCCCCAACCCCAGTAACAGCATCTCCAATCCATGATGATTTTAACGTGAATATTCATGAAGAGGTATCTTTTCTTTTCCCTCGTTTAATGCCATCACTCCTTGAAAACACTGCTTGTGCTGGATTCATATTGCAGATGCCAAAACTCAAGTTTCTGAAAAGATTTTTTCTGTGTTGCACAGTTTTTAGTAATGTCCCATATGCTTTTGGAGAATGTGATTTTCTTGTGAAAGCTGCTGAGGAGTTTCATTTGGGTTCAGTTAAATTTGTTTTTCTTCTTCATCAAATGGGATCAGGAGACAGCAAATCGCTGTATTTGTCATGAGAATGGGCCTAAACTACTTTCAATATCAAACATAGCTGTTTTAGGAACTGCATTTCATTTGTCAAGAACAAGAAGTAAACATGTTGGGACTTTATGTCCTGTCATATTTAAAAGGATGCAATCATCATTACATCCATTCAGTTAAATGATAAGTAGGTTGTCGTCCAATCTCTGATTTTTACAATCACATTTTCCAGTAATAAAACTGTAGATCTGATCTCTTAAAGCTCTGACCCAGAGCAGGGACTTGACTTAACAGCATTAACACACTATGAAGAAAACTAAATTAAATTAAAAGTTTAGCAGCTTTTTGGTATTCTCTGAGTGGCTGAGGACAAGAGTAAACCTGAAAAGTGAACTACCTTTCCTGGGATCTGTGGTAGAGATAGATTTAGCAGGCAGCTTTGGGAGAGTTGTGGGATTTTTGTCGATGCTGTAGCTTATCTGTGCAGTGATTCATGTTTTATCTTCAGTGCCATCTTTCAAGTAGTGAATAATTGTACTACAACAGAAAGAAAGAAAAAAAATCACTTTTAAAAATCTTATTTGGGATCCTTCTTTTCATAGTTTGTTACTCTTTTTTCATTTATGACTGCTTAATTTCAGCTCAAAACAGTGTAACACATACTCTTCATTCTTTTTAGAATTCCTTACAGATCCACACCAGTATTTTACAAATTTCAATCCCTTCTTTTTCATCAACATCCAAGAGCTCAGAAATTGTTGCAGAGAAGGTGAAAACACAGCCTAGGCCGGATCCTGCGAGTGAAATGAGGTATTATTGTTTTCCTGTATTTTTCAATTGTAAATCCAATATTCTGTGACTGTAATTAAACGAGAGTCATAATCTGTCAGTTACTGTATTGTCAAATCATTAGGTCAGGTAAACAAGGCTAGCATTCACTTGACTAGCTATAGCAAACTAAGCTTATGTTTGTGAAATGCATTGATTAAATCTTTTTCAGTAAGCATGTATTAGTTTGGTTGCTGTTGCTTGTAGGAGCACTCGTACTCCATACCAGCTGCTTCGCAAGAAATGAACAGAAGGAGAGAAAAACTGATCTAATGTAACGAAGGACACAGAATCACTATTTTTATCTAGGTTTACATCATCGAGGTCTGGCTGGGATGGTGTTGGCTCTGCTAGCACAAATGCATTCTTGGTGATTTGCATTCAGACATTTTCCACAGTTGCTAAAGATTGGTGTAAGTCACTGCCAAAACTGCAACAAAAGGACTATCTGGCTCTAACCTTGAGCTGTTAATGGAGCCCCACAGGGAAAGGCAAGTGGCGTTTTAAAAGATGAGACACAGACATATCCTCGCTGCCGTCCTTTGGCATGATGAAATGCAAAGAGATTTCTTTGCTCACTCTTATGAGAGCCCTGCCTGAGATTTTGGAAGCCAGACGCAATGTGTAGGCACAGCATCCTACAGGGTCCTACAGGACCCACAGCGTCCTACAGGAAGCCGGGGTGGGGATGCATGGCTGCACCCTGGGGCTGTGGCTGAGCTGTGGCATCCAGGGGCCTCCTTGCCCGGGTGAGGAAGCAGTGCCCTGCAGATCTGGACTGGCAAAGCACACTGGGCTTGCAGCTAGATGAAGGCTGTGGTAGGTTTTTTTCTTCTGGGTCCAGATCCCTGGCTTTATCTAACAGACTATCGAATACTAAGAATCCAGAGGCAAGGAAATCTTGTTGGCTTAAAACCGCCATTGATCTCGATGTGAAAAATCAGTGCAAGCACACGTTGATGTGTGATTTCCCCCCCACCCCCAGTTCCAGTCAAGGAAAGCATCTTATTTAGAAGACCAGCTTTGCTTGGTTTCCACTGGGCTGTGACTCACTCAGCTCTAGCTATCACCAGCAGAGATTTCATCTGTGTCCCGCCTTGGGGAAAAAATCAAACAAAGCATTAACCTGCAGCAAAATGCCCCATGCTGTGGGTGACCCACGGGCAACCAGTGACCTTCACTACTTGGTGGTGCTGCAGACGCTGCACATGCTGCAACCTCTGCATTTATTTAAGCTGAATAGTGAAGTATTGACACCAGCTTACAGCATGAGTTGTCCTTCCTGTGGCTCTTGCGCTCACCTTTGTCCTTTATCTTTTACAAGACTTGCCACTGTAGAGGGGAAAATTTGCCATGTGTTAGTAGCAGAACAGCTGAAGTGAAAACAGGGTTAAAGCAGGCTGAGATGTAGGATTTCTGTATCAGCAAGGTATTTGGATGACATCCCCAAATGCCTTATTTTTTTTCATATCTTTTTTGTTTTTACAGTGAAGGAAGATCAACAGGTTCCTCTCCAGAAACTCAGCTGTGTGATAGTCCAGTGTAAGTATCATAATAAAAAATGTTCAGGAAGCATATTTATATGTGATTGTCGACCTGAAACCCCCCAACACCCTCACATATTTTACAGACGCATGTAAATATGTCAACTAATTCTAGCCAAGATGATATTTAGTGGTGGTAGTTTTCTGCTCATGTCTTGTGTTTTTGTGATCATTATTTTCCAATACTTTGTGCACATATGCAGTTAATTTCCTCTGCATTGTGAAACATCTCTAATTGGGTTGTGGACTGTCATTATACTTTGAAATTCAGAGTTTTCTGTAGTACATGTGCATGTGATTTTTTTTTTTTTTTTTTTTTCTTTGACAGTGGGGTAAAGGTGATCAGCTACAATGAGAAAATAATTTTAACTTCTGCCACATAGACATACTCCCCGGGAAATCAGTGGGGCTATTTATGAACTTTGAAGTTGAGTCAAAGCAATTTGTTAGTAAGGAGCCTAAGTCAACAGGACTTGTCAGGTACACAGTGTGAGACTCAGTGGCTGGTTTATTTTGAGTGACTTAGTGCTACGAGAATATTCCCAAAGACAAATTATACTCCCCTTATGTTGGTATAAAGATAGGTAACTTTATAAAATTCAGGGAAGTTACTCTTAATTTATACCTGGTGATGGGAAAAACTTCTTTTCAACCAGACTTAAGTGTTCTAGACTATAAATCCCACCAGAAGTTGGGGGCTATCTGGCCCAAAATGGAACTGAAGATGAGATACTAAAACACACATGCTTGACTTGGTATGCTTGGCTTCTTTAAGGATTAAATTAGTCAGAAGCCTGATTCTAAAAATACTGTTTTTCGTAGCTTTTATTTATACCACTTCCTTTGCCTGTGTAACTCCTTTTTGTACTTCTGAAAATACAGCAAATAAGCAGCCAAAAATATCCAAAGATAGGCATTATGTCACTGCAGCATTAGCAGCAGTAATTACGATGTGGAGGTTCTTACAGTATCTCATCAAATGGTGTGGGCTCTGATTAGTGCATTGGTTGCCTTAGTTAAAAATGTTTTTAGTACATCTTGTCATGTATTATAATTTTTTTAAAGCTGATTCATGAGAGTTTATTTATCTTAGCAAATTTAATTCCAATAACTTGGCTTGGTTTTTATGTTGTTGTTTCAGAACTTCTTCACTGCAGAAATCCAGCAGTCTGAGCAGTTTGAGGAAAGAGACGTCCGAAGTGGTTGGTTTGGGCTCTTACTTCCTCCCATCCCCTTAGAAATAGGAATGATGTCTCTATTGTGGCCAATGACCCAGTGGATGCCCTGTTGCTGCCTTCTGAGAAATTCTGAGTCGGAGTAGGGCTGCTCACATCATGTGTTAGCAATGGTCACATATATGTGACATCTTCAAGATTTCATTAAAGGAGAAAATCTGTCCTTGAAAGCACAGGCTGTTTGGTTGGGAGGTTTTTGCGCCACCCCACCCCCCTTTTTTTTTTTGCATGAGATATTTACCTGAGACTCTCATTGCTGTGTTTTTCCTCAGATAATGTGGTATTTTTTAGCTTATATGCTTTTTTTATTTAAGACAAGAAAATAAGTCCCACTATCACTTCCTATCTGTGTTTAAGGCCAATAATTATGGAAGGCCATGTAATTAGTACATTATAAAATACAGTCTGGGGTGACTATGTTTTAGGTAGTTGAGAACAAAATACTGAGCCTTTGTATGTCTGGTGATAGCTTCAGTCCAGGTCTCTTTAGAAATGACCAAAAGCAGGTAGTCTCTAACAATATCATCAAATCAGGGTAATTCCTGTTTTCTTTTTTGACAGCCAAAATGGCTAAAAGCTCCCGAGTTCTCCAATGCCCAAGCTGCTGAGCTGTGTCTTACAGCTCAGGAGGGGTGTTAACAAGACTGAATATGTAACCAGATCTTGATGGTGAAAACTAGAGTTCATGGGTTAGGGTTTGTTTGGACAGCCAAGGAGTGGAGGCTGTGGATGCTTTATGCACTTGCCTTCTACCCTGTTTGATTCCTGCTTTGGGTCCCCTCAGCCAGCTGTGCCCATTAGTGCCTTAACAGACTACATGTGGCTAATTATGTACACACAGCTAATGCTTTACAAAGTAAACCGAAGCAATTGTATTTTCATGTCAGCTCACTGGCCTGAAAGCAAGCAAGAATTGATCTGTATGAAATACACCTCTGAAGAGATTTATTTTGGGGGGAAAAAAGTAGGCAGGGAAGGGTTTCCAGTCAGAATTTAATTCAGGGTAACTATAATGAATTACATACTGGCTATAAACCATGACTTCTTAGATGTCTTTCTTCATCTTTCCCGAACAGGACAGAGACTCTGCACAGAAGCCAACAGAGGTAACGTGTGTGTGCGTGCTCCGCGTGTGCATGGAGAAACGCAGGCAGCGGGCGGGTGTTGAAAGGCTCAGTTGTGTGAAAGGGCGGCATGCAGTTCCAGAGGGGAAATAGCAGACCTGCAGACAAGAGAGCGAGGAGTATATGGTGGTTGTCACCATCACTTCAGTGTCAGGCTTATACTGTCTCGCACGTTCTTGTCTTCTCACACGTGCTTAACCAGGATGAAAGACAATCCATAAGGTTGCCATTTAAGCTAATGTTTCCCCAACATATGCTACCACTAGACAATTAGCAAAGCTAACCATTAAGTATTTTACTGACTCTGTAATTACCTTTGATTAGTGTCTCTTTGGAAACCTTTGGCTTTCCAAATTGTTTCCCTTGTGTAGCAACTGTGTTCCTGAAGAGACTCTCATTGCAGAACAGTTATCCTGCGGCACCATACGGCTGTAGTTTGCATGCAGCAGTTATTACCTCAGAGACAACATACCTCAGATATCACTTGTAGGGTGAATGCTGTATTGATTCAGCAAAAGCCAGAGGATCATATTTGAGTTGTGAATAGGTTTGCTTCCTCTTTACTTTAAAGAGATAGTGAAACAACCAGCAAAGTTAAAACTACTGCTTTAAATTGGTTAACTGGTGTGTCAGATGTCTGTCCTGGCATTTGTACTCCTTGCTTGACACTTCATTTCCTCTCACCTTTGGCAGGGGACATAGTTAATCCCGTAATTCTGAAACTGCAGAGCAGTGATAGACAAAAAGAGCTATCTGACAATTGGCAGAGAACCGATATACTGTGGGGGGTCTCAGCTCTCTCTTTGCTTCCCACTGTCCCTGTAGCTCCCAGTGGGGGAGACAGAAGCCCTGGAAAGCTGGAGAAGTTCAAAGCCTTCCAGGACTGTATTTTTACCTTTTCCATACCTTTAAACAAGACTTGCAGAAAATGAGAAACATCTCAAAGACAACATGTTACTCTTAGAAAGTAATAATAGTAATCCTGGGTCCTGAACATACTCAAATGAAGATCTTGTTTACATTTTCCTTTATGGCTTTTACATTCTGTTTTCTTGTCAAAACAAGAGGGACTTTCCAGATTATCTGTCAGCAGTCACTTTGCAGTCTCTCTCAAAAGGCCTTTTGCAATTCCTTGATATTGAATCTGTATTTTCCTAACTTGAGCAGGTTAAACCTCCTGTGGAAGGTAACAATTTTGCAACCCTCCCTCCAAAGTCTCCTTCTCATGGTGGCACAAGCGACGAGGATAGTTTTGGTACCCGTAAAGCCAGATCTTCATTTGGACGAGGCTTTTTCAAGATAAAAAATAACAAGAGGACTGCAAGTGCCCCCAATCTGGGTAGGTATCGTGCACCTGCATGCAGATTCTGTGTATTTTGAAGGGTCTTAAAAACAGCTGTAACTGTCTTAAGAAGGAGGAAGGGCAGCCTTAGTCTCACTGTGACTTGGTGGCACTTTTCTCAGTGGAATGTTTGGAAAATACCAAACAACAACAACAAACACAGAAGAAAACTTCACTGATGTAATGAAATATTTGATCTGATTCAACCTCTGCAGTGATATATCCCCTAGGACCTTGTAGTGGATTGCTGCTCTTTTGCAATGTTAGCTGTCTGGCAGTAGTTCACACATGGGATTCGCAGGCTTTTTTTCCCCCCGGCTCCATCCTCAGTTTATCTTTCATAAGATTTTCAGATGTACAGAAATAAGGAAGCAGCATTCAGTCGTCTTCTTTATTTTATGTGTATTTAATGTCTGCAGCCTTGCAAAAGAGATGGTGACTACAGGGTTGACAAGTTACTCAAGCTCATGTTGATTTTTGGACCTGTAATGGAGGGTGGGGGGGTGTTCTGGTATTGTCATTTGATGACATTTGCACACAACAAAACGTTCTGCTTAATGCAGAAGTCGCTGTTGCCACCACCTGAAATTCTGCTTGCATTCGCTGCTCTGCTGTAGTAGTCCAGTTCAAGCATCAAGTGAGTCTGTGCATCAGATCTACTGCCATTCATCTAAAGTTTTTGGCTTTCTCATGTACAAGATTTAGGAATTTAGCTCTATCTCTCAGAAGCCTGAAGGGGGGTAGCTTCTGCTTTGGTAGCAGAAGAGTCTCTTATTTTCAGTCAAAGACAATTTTAGACTTTTGTTCAAAAGAAATAACATACCCATACATTTACTATACGTTGCCCATACTTTCCTGTGACATACAGCATGGGAACTTGCTAGCTTACTTGGAATAGATGCACAGTCTATTCTGAGGGTTATACTCTTTGCTTTGGTTTATTCCATGTGTGCTTTTGTGCAATCACTTGTTTCATCCTGAAATTAATTTGTCTAACAAAGCGGAGTACTTGTGGCTGTCATAAAGGATTGGAAGGTGGGCTGTCTAGATCAGGGTCCTGTGAATTTGAGTAAGTTATTTATGTTACCCAGATTCCAGTGCTTCCATCTGTAAAGCCGGTGTCCAGATACTTGCCACCTCACGGGAGCCCCCCTGCGTCACCTGCCCAGTGTGACACAGAGCAAGTGACCTCCCTGCACCGAAGTGACTGCGGTGCCGTTTTACCCTTTCTACCATAAAGCTCTACTGCATTTCCTTTTTGTGAGAGGGGGGTTAACAGTGAATTGGTAATCCTCATCTCTGTGTGAATTCAGCATTGTGTGTGGCGCATGCGTCTCATGTACCTCCCTCCCTTTGTCTTGTATTTTGCTGATGTAAGTTTTGAACTGTGTTTTACCTTGTCCCTCTGCGTGTTCTCTCCCGTTGTGCTGCGTGTGGTTATGTGCGTTGTTTGGATATCTGAAGACCGCAGTCGAAGTGCAAGTGCACCTACTTTAGGTATAGTAATCCTGCATGTCTGCCTGTACAAGCGCTGTGTTGTGACTGCTGCTAACGGCTGGTTGTGGCCGCACACTTTTCAAACAAGAACTAGACACCAGAGCTCTGCATCGAAACTTTTGCCCATCACTAAAAGGAGTTTTCATGTAACATCTGCCCTCTGCTAAAAGTCAGCTGCGCCATTTCTCAGTAACTGCTACTAATGAGAGAGATTGCGGGTTAATTTGCAGAGGCCTTTGCCGTAACTTTGAGCGCAAAGTTACCCACAGACCGAGGTAGCAAGTGAGGAGCAGTGATGTTTAAATACCGGGTGCCCCTTTGTGCTTTCGTCTGTCCCAGAGCCCCTAGAAGAGCGTGGAGGCTGGTGAAGCAGGGAACGAGGTATATTTCCCAGACGTTCACTTAGGGGAGTTCTGGGGGGAAGGATACGTAATTCCTCTTCTAAGATGTAGTTATATTTGTTACGTAATAAATGAATGAGAAATAATTGGGGCAGATGGGGATGGAGCCATTCACGTAGTAAAAAACAGTCTTACGATGTGAGCGTTCCCTGGGTGATTCTGGCCAGGGCGGGTAAGACCTGCAGAGCTGTGTCAGTCAGGATGGTTGTACAGCCGCCCAGCGTGCCCCTCGCTGACAGGGAGACCAAGTGCTCTGGGCCCTCTCTGTTTCCCACGTGGCCCCCCTAAATGTCAGCTGTTCTGTGGGGTTGTGGTCAGTGCATGAAAGGGAGCGAGGTACAAGGAGCAAACGTTGCAATACCCGCAAATCTCTGCTACTAATGCACCCAACCTTGTCCTGGTATTCTCTCTCGCGAGTGCTGTTTAAATATGTTTTTTCTAAGCTAGCACTTTTTCTTATACAAGTAAAGCAAAAACTACAAATGCAAAAGCCTGGTTCAACATTAGTGCTGTCTGTCACTGGCAGGATCCCTGTACTCGATAGCGGTCAAACCACAGTGCCCGGAAAGAATCCTTTACGTGACCTTGTTGCTTCACTGCAAGGTCTAACATCTAAAACATCGGTGGAAAATGGGACGTGTTCAAATGTATTCCAGCTTAATCATCTGCGCTTTGTCCAGCAGGAAGATACGCTGGCAAAGCCTGCGGTTTGTTGCTGTTTGTGGCACATTGTGGCCGTCTCAGCCTTAACTCTGTGGCCTGAGACCACATGTCCCAGCAATATATGGTCTACCTTGATTCACGTAACTTGTTTGGTTTTCTCCTGGAAGTCTGAGAGTCCATTTCAAAACCAAATGGTGGTCATCTAATCACACAGCCGTGTTAAAAGATGGTAAAAGTGGTTACAGGCCTGACTGTCAGCCTGCTGCAGGCTGCCTTGCCACGGCTGCTTCATCTGAACAGGCTCGTGCTGTCGCTGTTCCCTGGCAAGTAAGTGGCATAAACTCCACGTGGTAGTTTTAGTACACTATCTGGCACTTGCTGGCACATCTCTGCTTACGTAGCCTAGTAGATACTGCAGTTCTTTTCATTTTCTTCTAAAACGATCTTAAAATAGTTTTCTTCTTCCTTAATTTAGCTTTTACTAAACAATCTTGTGACAACTTCCTTTTGGGGACAGGAGCCCTTAGGTTTGTTGTCATAGAAAACAACAGCTACAGATCAAAGATCTAATGCTTTTAGAGTGGGTGGTAATGTGTAGGGTCTCTAATCGGAGATGCTGTGTGATTCATTCATTCAGATCTAGTTCAGACAGAGCCTAAACTCCCTGGTATTCCTCTGCAGAGGAACAAAACACTCCACCGTTTGCAGAAGTGAGGGGAAAAGTGCTCTCCTGCTCCTGGGGCAGGAGGAGTTGTTTGTTGCTGGAATTTCCTGGATGGGGAATTTATGTGATACTGCAGGTTATTAGGAAAGGTGCCTGCAGGGAAAGAATTTATGTTTCTGTGCTTTGGGGACTCCTGGTTTGGTCCCCTGCCATGGCACCTAATTGTTCCCGGGCATCTGCGTGCCTGGGCTCTGTGAAAGGACTGTTAGGAGCACTCTGCAAGGAAGAGTAAACTTGGGGTTTAATTCATGAGGTGGTTTTTTGCCCACCTTAGATGCAAGGCACTTAATAGGTGCAGAGCGTTGCCTTGGACTCTTCCCAGTCAGGCCCGTGAAGGAGGAGGAACACATGCAGTTTCTCCTGGATTTTCCTGTCCCTCTTCACCCCATTTTCTTAACATGGTGGCTCTCAATAATTTTAGCAAGAGTTGTTCCTGAGTTCAGGAGTACGTCTGTACAGTTCTGCGCAAATGAGTCTTGATGGGACTTTTGCTTTCTAATAGCTGAAACGGAGAAGGGATCTGCAGATCACCTGGATCTGGCTGGCTTGCCCCCTCGCCCAAAAGAAACAGATAGTCTACAGATGACTCCACCTTCTCCAGATTCCAAGAAAAAGGCCAGAGGGATCAAGAAGTTATTTGGAAAGTAAGTAAAAGATGAGAAATGACTGTTCTCCAGACCTGGGGCTTGCATGGTGTGTTTGCTGGGAACACATCTTCCTTTTTTTTCCCTCCAACCTGTGGCTACATGGTTTACTGTCTCAAGAGCAGAAGCCAGTGTGGCATTTGCGGGAGCTAACAGCAGGTCAGTGGGGGGTGGAGGAAGAGCTGCAAACCCTGCTAAATATAGGAGATATTACCTATATTGGTTGCAATAGTAGAAGCATGCCTTTTCATTAAGCCAATGTGAATATGCTTTCTTCCTGTAAACTAGACTTAAAAGAAGTCAGTCTACCACCTTCAACCCAGATGACATGTCCGAGACAGAGTTCAAAAGAGGAGGAACAAGAGCAACGGCGGGGCCACGACTGGGCTGGTCTCGAGACCTGGGGCAGTCTCACAAGTAAGACGAGTGGTGCAAAGTGTGCTGGTGCTTGCCTTCCCAGCAGCTCCGGTTGAGCACGGCGTCCAAAGGAGAAGCGCAGTGCCAACATGAAATGTCCCCTCTCTTGCAAACAGAAGCAGACAGATCCAGGCCGTTTCCTCCTTTGAGAGATGGTCTTTGCAGGGTTGACTTTGGTTGCATGGTGGGGTCCTGCTGCAGGTGGAGCTTTGCTTGCCCGCGGCTTTGCAGGAGTGCAGCTGTAAGGCCATGCAAAGCGGGGTGTGAGCCCTGACGTGGCAATGACAGATATTCCTCTGGTACATTTCCTGCTGCACTTCTGGGGATTAAAGGCTAAAGTAAAATATTGTGGTCTTACTTCAGAGTTTGATCCACCCCAGGCAGCAGAGGTGGTTGTTTCAATGGTATTAATAGACTGTGTTTATTGTGATGGCCGCAGGAGATCAGTGGTTTGTGTGCTGACAGTTCAGAAGTAGAAACACCCTCTGCCTCACGAAGCTCTCCTAACAGCCGCCCGTGATGCATGTTCTCCCACGGAGATTGTCCCAGCTCCCACAAAATACTCATGAATTGGGCTTAAGTTTTGGTTTTATCGTTACATATGAGAGTAGGAGATTTGAGGCATGGGATTCATCAATCTCTCTTTTTTTTTTTTTTTTTTTTTTTTTTTTTTAAATCTTCTGTAGTGAGCTGGACATGCCATTCGCAAAGTGGACAAAGGAGCAGGTTTGCAACTGGCTCCAGGACCAAGGGCTAGGCTCTTATATTAGTAATGGCAAACACTGGATACTGTCTGGGCAAACGCTTCTGCAGGCTTCTCAGCAGGATCTGGAAAAGGTGAGACATACTGGAAACACTGCTTTCAATTAAAAGTACAAAAAATTGCTATTTCTGTGCGTGTAAATCATGTCTGTAAGGTTCATCCAGTAAAAATAACCATTAAAAAGATGAATTTTTAAAATTTTGTCATCTGCAGTGATGCCAAATCTGTTTCTTTTTAGCTGAAGTTTCATAGAAGTGTAATGCTCTGTAATGAAACTAATAATTACAAATATGTGATTTAACTTCATTAAGCATGGACATATCAATTGGCTGTGCCTCTTCAAAAATGACACACACGAGTGCCTCACTATCATACTAGATTCATTAGCACTTGTGTATGGTACGGTTATTTTATGCCTGTGTGAAAAAGGTGTAAAAAGCTGCTGGTTTGGTCTGACTGTATTTTCTGCCCATTTTACACAAAGAGGAATGAGGATTTGTTACACTTTCTTTGTGTAGAAAGGGTGACTACTTTCTTTGTCTTAAATCATTACAGAATTGTTTATGGCTTGTTTTCTAAAACTAAAAACATTAAAAAAAGCTGAGTCAGTCTATACTTTGAATCCATAGTATTTGCTGACATTTGAATTTTCAGCTTTTAAAAATCACTATGCTCACCAAATCGTAACCCTGTTTTCTCAATGAGGGAGTGAGCTAATACAAAGTTGTAGTTATACTACGATCAGAATAAGATAAGTGTGGTATGGACATAGTGGCTTGTAATAATGTTATTAGAGTTAACGTTAACTAGCAAGCACTGGTGAAAGTGTATATGGGATCGAAGAGATCCTGGAATAGCTGCACTTGCAACTAAACTGGGGAGGGTGTTACACATTTAGAAGTATTAATAACCTGGGACCTTCACATGCTCTTAACTAAATAACTCTTTTAACCTTACCTGCCTAAGAGGGAGGGAAGGAAGTAATCCCATCAAGTATTTTTCTGAATGCTAACATGCTTGATATTGTGGGGCTTTTTTAACCTGGTATGAGAATAGTGTGGCCGACATTTTCATACAGTTTGGAATCCACCACATTTTGAAATTAATCCACCACAGTGAGTGGGCCTTTCCCTGGTGCTGAACACATGCTAAAATGATGCTGATATTCAGCAAATAGAAAATACACCTGCCAAGTCACCAGCAAATGACACTCTGTATGGTGTGACTCTGAAACCATTTGCAATTCAGCAGAGGGAGGAATAAAATACAGTTTTGTCTCTAGGTTTGCTGCTTTCCTTCCTTTCACAGGAGCTTGGGATAAAGCACCCATTGCATCGGAAGAAGCTTCAGCTTGCTTTGCAGGCACTCGGGTCTGAAGAGGAAAACAATCATGGAAAATTGGATTACCACTGGGTTACCAGTAAGATTTTATTACATGCTGAAGCAGGAACTTTAGGGGTTCCTAATCATGGCTAAGTTGGGGCTCAAAGAGTGGGAATAACACTAACTGGTGCTAGGTAACTTGGCTACCACACCAACGTGAGTGTCTATCTCTGCCTTAGGGTGGCTGGACGACATTGGTCTCCCCCAGTATAAGACCCAGTTTGATGAAGGAAAGGTGGACGGCCGAATGCTCCATTACATGAGCGTGGTGAGTAAATGGCATTTCTTTTCCTGATATTGTGTTTGTGTTCTTAGTTTCTCCCCACTTTAATGCACTGGCGTACCTCCAGGTAGCTCACTAAAGACCAGGTGAGACTGGAGAGACCTGCTTTCACTGTGCCTTGTTGTTGTGACTGCATAGATACTGAATTCACTTAACACCTTCCTCCCTCTCCATCCCAGCCTCCTTCCTCCTCCTGCTTCCTTTGAGTCAATTTGCCAGCAGCAGCAACCTTTTTTGCACCCCACAGCACAAGGATTCGTGCCCTACCACACACCTCTGCCAGCAGCCTTCTCCCCTTTCCACATTCACCTCCTCTCAGCTGCCCCCAAGCCTTTCCCCAGCGGCAGCCCCAGCCCCAAACACACCCTCTTGCCCCTGCTATAAGGGGGAAGGGGGGGTTCCAGGCAACAGCTGACCCTGAGAGACAGCCGGTTGTGGCTAGAGAGTAGGCACTGCTACCAGCCACCATTGCCAACCTTCTTCCCCTTGGCTCTCCCATGTGAGTGGCAACTGGCCAAATCCCAGCCGGTCCCACAAAGCAGTCCACTGGAGGGGTGCAGAAGGACATCTGTGGCTGCTTGGGCAGCTCTTGGGTCGCAGACAGCCATTTTGAGGTCCCTTACGGTCATCTTACGGGGGTCCGGTGTCCACAAGGAGCTGGAGAGACGGATCGCAGCCATGTGGCTTGTAGCTTCGTAGAGCAGAGCATTGGCACCTGAGTGAAGGTTGGCAGACTGTCTGTGCATTACTCTGGGCCTGTGTTGAAAATTCTAAAAACCAATGTAAAAATACCATGTGGTCGCCATCTGCACATGTGAATTTTGCCCCAGATGACTGGGTCTAGTGAAAGGAAGCTGAAGTTGGAGCTTGCTCTTACTTGCTTTTGCAGCGTCACAGAGGCTACACCTATGCAGATGTAGTGTACCAAAACTACAGACTTCTCTCCAACAGCTAAACATCTCGTGTGTCTCCGGAGACTTTCCAACAATAATTTCAAAGCTGTTGAATGGTTCATAAATCGGGTCTTCAAATTTTCTGGATAATTGCAGGGAGAAGGCTGAGGGAGATCAGAGTGTCAGAGGCATCGCTACCACTAAAACAGAATGCCAGAATGCCCTATTTGTCTGTGTACTTCATTGCAGTGTTTAAAGAACCCCTTGAAACTGTAGTAGGTGTCCTGGGTTAAGCTAATGCTAATAGCTACAACCTATAGAAGACAGAAGGCCTGATACTACTACTCACCTGCAAGTATTTCCTATATTCTTTCCAGCTTTAAAGATACCATCTTAAGGTGGAAGAGCAGACACAGTAAGCAAGAGCCCAGACTCATGCATGAGAAATGGGCAATCTTGTGCTTAGCAGTTGTGCGTGGCACTGATGTGCTCATGCAGCGTTTGTAAGTAGACAAAAGTGTGCAAATCCTGTGGTCACAGTTCATGCAGCTGAGCCTTTGCTGTTCAGGTTGTTATTAATTAATAGAAGAAGGTAGAATTTTTTTTTCTTCAGTGAGCGAACACTCAGTCTATTTATCTAGTCATGTCAAAGCTTAGGTGAAGAGAGCACGAGCAATTTCCTTTGAAGAAAATTGCAGTTTTAAGAGCCAGCTTGCTTGAAAACAGGCTACATTTAATAGTTTTTGCATAATGTATTTCAAAATGCTTAGCACCAGCATCAGCTCCCCACTGCTGCAGGTCAGGTGAAGCCAAGCCAGCAGGTTTCCTCTGTGTACGTTCTCAGGTAAGATGAGATAAGACCTTTGTTCTTCTCTGGAGACACAAATAGCAAACTGGCCATCGCCAATATTCTTTCCTTCTGTTTAACAAAGAATAAAGCAATCACACTGCTGTTCTCTCATGAGTCATGCCATGGGCAGAGTAAAAATAACCTTTTTATGCCACGTTTGCGTGTATTTTGTGTAGTCTTTACAGTAGCACCAGCAGGAAGCCTAGGGTTGATCTAACTCTCCTCCTGTAAGACAAGCATAGTGCTGCTGGGGAACTGCAGCTGCTGCCCAGGACTGACCTGCCTCAGCTACCTGGCATGACTTTGCTGTTGAGTGTACTTTGGTCAAATGTCCTGCGTACGTAGTGCGGTTTGGTGTTTGTTTCCTTGAGGTTTTTTTAGTTCAGACATCAATAGAAAAGTAGGAGGCAGTTTCTTTCTTCTGCTTCTTAAGTCTTGGAGATCTGATGTCAGTAGGCTCCTTAGAGCTTGATCTTGTGTTGGGGGGACTCTACCACTGCATTAGCTGGATGAGGATTGAATGCAGAGAAGACCATCCTGGGCTGTGTTGTAATGGAACTTGTATTATTCAACAGTCGTTTTTTTCCCTAGTAAAAAAGAAAGAAAACTAATAGGTGGACAGAAGAGGGATGTGTAGCAGGAGCTTTGCCTTTTAAATAGATATTCTTTATGTTGCTTCCCTTTAATGGTAGATCACTAGTGATATTTTTAGGCAGAGTTTAACCATCAAATTATAAGAACAGCTTCAGTGTAAATGATCAACTAAATACAGCTATATGCAAAGTATGAAAGAAATACTTTTTAAAATCACATGAAGTTACCCTGACTTCGCACACAACAAAATAGAAACCCTAATCTTAAAGTTTATTTGGGCAAACGAAGGATTTAGTTTTAAGTATTCTGACAAAATAGAGTCCAGTATTTGTAACACTTAAGTAATGCTAAAATATATTAAGCCCAGTTAACCCTGGCATAAGGATGCATAAATTTTTATCTGTCATCCGACTTGCACCAGCAGAGAATTGGACTTTGAGACACTTAATGGCATAGTTAGGACTCGATTACAGCTGAAGAGCCTACCTTAGCAGGAATGCAAGTCTCACAGCACGTGATCACAGCTGTAATGCATAGGAGGTTTTTCTTTTACAGCAGCTTCCCTGGAGCAGCAGCAGCAGCGAGCAAGCTGGGAAGTCTAGCCAGGCCTGTCACATACTCCTCCTTACAAGTTTTTCATGGCTTTGGCTCCTTGAATGAGAGAAAATCTGATTATTTTGTTTTTGAAATTCTAAATTTCTGGGGCTAGTCGTTGGAATGGAATCGGAGGTGGGCAAAATGTGACACCTTCTGCATTGCTTAGTTTGCAAACCTGTCAGCAGGTCAGGGTGTTGGGTAGCACCAGCAGCCTTTATAAATCTGTGAGCTTCATCTCCTTCTGTCTTCGCCATTGTCCACCACATGTGTCTGTGGGTTGAGCCCCCTTGGGTGCCAGAAGGATCTGTCTCTCCCCTCCTCAGTGGTTTGAAGGAGCCCTGAGTACAAGAAAGAGAAGAGGGAACTTCAGTGGAGCCAAAGCGAAACTCCTGCTTGCTACTGCAGTCATGAAGGGGGGAACTCATCTCTCCTGGCTCTTGTCTGTCGGGCTGCCTGTCCAGCCAAAGGCAGTCGTCTGTGCCCTGTGGTTAGTGCAGGGAGAGGGGCAGTGTGAGGCACCGTCTCGTTCCTTACTGTGGCACAAATTGTTCTAAGAGATGCCTGACACTTTCCACGGACACTGGTGGTGTTCCACCACCCAGCCGGTCTGTGCGAGCTGTAAAAGAAGTTCCCCGTGAGATGAAGGTTTAAGTAAAAAAGAAATTGAGAGGATCAAGCTTTTGGACAAAGAACCAGCTGCTGTTGTTAGTGTCACCGATGTGTTGCAGGGAAAAGTGTGGCCGTGCCTTCGCAGACTCTTGCCCTGCGATGTGTGAGAAGTGGCTCATCCCATGCTGAAAATGGTGTGTTGTAAAGGCACAACCCGGTTGCCTTGCAGTGCCTTGTCACAGAGCCAACCTTCAGGCTGCCTGTGTGTCCAGTGTGCTCTCTTGGCCTGTGTGAGGGGGAGATGGTGCTCCTGGCCAAACTGCCCTTCTTCCCTTGAAACATAGTGGGTGCCTGTGCAAGGTAGGAGCTACACAGCGATGGTGAGCTGGGACCAAGGAAACTTCAGGTGAACCTCTTCAGCCTGGGTATGGTCACCCTTTCCATCATTCCATCATGTATGACAAGCATTTTAAAAAACATTTATATGCAGTTGTGGGAGACCTGACCTTGAATGTTTCCAAGGATGGGGTATCTACCACCTCTCTGGGCAACCCATGACAGTGTTTCACCACCCTCAGTGTGAAAAATTTCTAGTCTAGTATATCTAGTCTAAATCTGCTCTCTTTTAGTCTAAAACCATTACCCCTTGTCCTGTCACTACAGACCCCGCTAAAAATCTGTCCCCATCTTTCTTCTAAGCCCCCTTCAGGTACTGGAAGGCTGCAAGAAGGTCTCCCTAGAGCCTTCTCTTCTCCAAGCTGAACAACCCCAACTCTCTCAGCCTGTCCTCACAGGAGAGGTGTTCCATCCCTCTGATCATTTTTGTGGCCCTCCTCTGGACCCGCTCCAACAGGTCCATGTCTTTCCTGTGCTGAGGGCTCCAGAGCTGGATGCAGGACTTCAGGTGGGGTCTCAAAGTGGGGGGATCAACCTGACACAGCTTCATACTTTTCATCTTTCCTCTTTCTTTCAATCTAACCATACAGAATCCCTCCACTTTCAGGGTAATTTATTGTTTTCAGTTAAACTTTTAGCTGGGCATTTGTGGTATTAAAACTTTTGGCAGGATTAAATGCAAATGCCAGGTGCGTCTGCTTCACTGTGTTTGGAAAGCTGTCCTGGCTCTAATCAGATCGCTGCGGATGTGTCATTTCACCCTCTCCCCTCCTTGTTACCCCAGGTTTCTTGTACTAGGCTCTGTACCCTATATAAAGAACATCACCCAGGAGCTAGCACAGAGCAGCACAGGAAGCTTTTATTTTGGGACAGGTGGTTTGATGTTAATCATGTGTCTCATGTATTAATATCTTACCCCAGAACGTTTAGATGTGCCATTTTAAGCCATTGCCTGAAGCAGTGTCCTCCAGTCGGGTGCTGGTTCCACCAATAAGCACATTTATGTTTTATAACTTGTTACAAATGTTTTTAATGTTTTTAACTCCCCTTTCCTCTTTGACAGGATGACTTGCTGTCCTTGAAAGTTGTCAGTGTCCTCCATCACCTCAGCATCAAAAGAGCCATTCAGGTTTTGAGAATAAATAACTTTGAGCCCAACTGTCTGCGCAGGAGGCCATCTGATGAGGTACTGCTTTAAGATGAAATTCTGAAGAGGAATACTCTAGGGTTTTTCCCTGGTATTTCTGATTATTCCTGCTCTGCGCTCTGCTCCTGTCTCCTCCTTCCTGTTTCATTCTGTTTCATTTTTGGTTTCCTTTTTCTCACATTGTTCTTGCAAGTCTCATGCCCTGCCATCAACACCTAGAACACCACTTTCTTTCCTCCACCTGCTGTGCCGCAGACTCATGTCCCCTTGCCAAATCTCCCACTCCTCTTCCTAGCCAACAGCTGGCTGTTTTGGCTTAGTCTCTGATGTGCTGTCTGGAGCATAAATCATCTTGAACTTGGTTCACTGTTGCCATGAGTCTTGTGTAACTCCCTGGAAAATTGATGGCTGTGTCAAAATTTTCTGTGTAAAAGGAGTTTGGCCTTGTTACCAGAGGGGAGACTGCCATCAGTTTGTTTTGGAAGCAGCATGTGCTGGATAGGGCCATGGATCATTAAGAACCCAGACTCTTGGATTTAGATTCATGAGGCGTATCTACAAGAAAAGCACAGCGGCTCATGGAGCTAGCTAAATTTTCAGTTCTACTGGTAGAAATTGGAAGTAGTCCTAGTGCACAGCAGGATAATCAAGTGGCCTGAAGCATAATACAGACCTGCCCACTGTCCAGACCCATCTCCATGTTGGTATTGCTGCAAGACAGCAATCCAGAAAGAGAGGGTTTTTTCTCAAGTGCACAGTGGGCTTGCATTCATTAAGAGCAGGAGAGGTTTGTCGCAGTAAAGATTGGGGCTGGGACAGCTGAGTCAGGAAATCTCCTTAACTGCCCGTTCCTCCTGTTCACAGAATAACGTCACACCTTCTGAGGTCACCCAGTGGACCAATCATCGCGTGATGGAGTGGTTACGCTCCGTTGATCTGGCAGAGTATGCCCCTAATCTGCGGGGGAGCGGTGTGCATGGGGGACTAATGGTAAGGTTTTAGGCTGACTTATTCCATTTTATTTAAAAAAAAAAAATGTCTGAGAATTGCTAGAGCAAAGTTCTGACATCACCTTTGCTGCACACACCTTATCTTATTCTGCTTAATAATAAGTTGCTATCAAAATTTATTACCTTATAGTTTAAAGGACATGAATGTCTTGGGCAGAATTAGTGTGGGCAGCAATGGGTTTGATTATCTGTATTCCCCTCACAATTTAATTTAGGTATGGAATTCTTCACCTCTTGTCCTACGATGCTGTACACTGCTATCATGCTGTTAAACAGCCATCGTCTTCCTTTCTAGGCCTGGATATGTTTTTATTTTGTAAGGAAGGCTTGTTACTTTTGTAAAATTTGTGATTTCAGTGTCAAACCAGGATGGTTTTTAATTACTCTAGCATCAGATACTTCAGGTGAGAGATTTATACTTGCAAAAGTTTGTTGTGGTGATTAAGAGGTATATCCCTGCTCCAAACATTTTACGTCTGTTTATTTTTCATCATTCCTCTGGCTGTATTCTCTAGAATTAGAGGAAAGTACGTAAATATTTTTTGACAGCTTCACACATTACATGAGTTAAGGGTGGATTTATTTGTTCCTTTCTTCTTACCTGCCAATTTGTTTCTACTTACAACTCAAGAAGAAAAGCCTGGAGGTAGCATTTTATGAATCCTTTAACTAGTTAACTCTCTTTTCTTCCTCTTTGTTGTATGTTTCCCCTAAAATACAAACAAAAACCCCAAAGCAACCTTAGGAAGTGACCGAGATAGGCGTGCCTGTTGATGTTCTTGAGACCTCATCACAGAGTACTGGCTTCAGCTGGATTCTCTGTAATTTGATTCATAGGTTTTGGAGCCTCGTTTCAATGTAGAAACCATGGCACAGTTGCTGAACATCCCACCAAACAAGACGCTACTGAGACGGCACTTGGCGACTCATTTCAACCTCCTCGTTGGGCAGGAGGCCCAGCAGCAAAAACGCGAAGCCATGGAGTCCCCAGACTACGTCCTCTTAACAGCAACTGCCAAAGTAAAGGTAGGCCACTTGTTCTGGGTCAGTGCACGAGCTTCCAGGCAGGCATTTAGATCTCCAGTGTGCTGGTTTTACCCGTGTTTAGAGGGCAGTTCGGTAAGGTCTGAGAAAAGGGGCTGGCTGCTAACGAGAGAAGCATGACAGCAGGACTCTGCAGGCCTGGGTTTGACACTTGTGTCTCCCATGAACGCACCACATCTCAGCCTCGCATATGCATAGGCAAGAGGTAGCACTCCTGTGTATTGTCCTTCTGTCTGTACTATAAG
The DNA here is from genome assembly GCF_964289735.1 of Phaethon aethereus. NCBI lineage: Eukaryota > Metazoa > Chordata > Aves > Phaethontiformes > Phaethontidae > Phaethon > Phaethon aethereus. Next base: position 77,110,158 of record NC_138575.1, read on the forward strand.
ATGTTCGGGAGGGAGACTGACTGTCTCTTACTGTTCATATGCTCATGGTTTAATGCAGTGGGATTCTGATCTCATTTGGGATCCTTTAAATGCTGTTGTCTTAACAGTGGTAGAATGAGGGGACACATCTTGTTCTTTCGGATGCAATTATTGTGAAATACAGCTATTCAGAAGATCTTTGTTTAGGAGAGCAGTGAGGTTTTGACCCTGAATCTTTTAAACACCAGTGCAAGAGTAAGAGATCTGTTAATTCTTTGCTGACTTTCTAACTTCTTGTCAATTTTCTCTTCACTTGTAAGCCAAAGAAACTTGCCTTCAGCAATTTTGGGAGCCTGAGGAAGAAGAAGCAAGATGATGTGGAAGAGTATGTGTGTCCTATGGAGCTGGGGCGGGCATCTGGAAGTGGGTCGAAGAAGGGTTTTAAGCCTGGCCTGGATATCCGAGTGTATGACGATGATGATTTGGACAGGCTGGAGCAGGTAAGCCTGTTCTAGCAGTTTGGAGTCCTTGACTGTGCTGTCAGGTTTGGTGGAAAACCTTCCTTTTCCCAGAGAAGCCTTACTCTTGCTTTGGCCCATGAAGGTCCTGACTTCTTGCACTCACACAGCATCACTAACAAATGTGTCTCTCGGCCCAAGGAGATTCAAGCTGTGAATGCAGCACCTCTAGGACCTACCCTGGCATAACTGTCCTCTTCCGACAGGGCACACTCCTTCCTTGCTCTGACCATGTCGGGTGTAATCAAGCAGTTACATTATGTGCTGTCCTGGTATACAATGAATTTATTACTGATTCACTATTCATTATCTGGGTTTTTTGTAGATGGAAGATTCAGAAGGGACAGTGAGGCAAATAGGAGCGTTTTCTGAAGGCATCAACAACTTGACAGTAAGTCTTAAGTGAGGTCTGTGAAATAAGATCTCTGTTTCTGTGAGATGGATATAAACCCCTTGGTAGTTGCTGGTACTAAATAGCGATGCTATTTAACACAAATACACAAAGTGCAACTTTTCTTTGCTATTACTGGCTCTGTCAAGCAGATGAGTTTTGTAGTTTTGGGGGCAATTGCTTTGAACGATTTCAGTGCATAGCGGGACCTCGTCTTTGGATACGGTGAGCCACCACTGGTCTCTGAGTGCTAAAGAATATAAAATACTGTGCAAATTACAGGTATGTGAAGCCTCATCAGAAGCAGGGGTCAGTTGAGGTGCTTTGTTTTTTGTACAGGGACAGAGGGGAAAAGAAAGATTAGCGGTGGAGGAAGACACCCACCCGTCCTGGCAGAGAGGTTCCCCTGGCTGGGAGTGGTGGCCCACGGTCGCCAGCTCTCCTCGCTGACTCCTCACCCTCTGGAGAGGGCAGAGGACATGGCACTCGGCTCTAGCCCGGCAGGTTGCCTTTGATTGCCTACTGAGGGTCATGGCGCGTTTTCTTGGTGGAAGCCCAACCCCAGCCTGCGTTCTCCTGGCCGTTTGGGCCAGCAGAAGGGGGACTGAGCCGTGAGCTGGTCAGGAGCCAGCACGGGTGAAAAACATCCTCAGCAGAAAGAAGTGGTGGCTGGCAGGGCTGACGGTGGTGTTTGCTGCCGGGCACAGGACTTGTGCCGTTCCAGGGCCTTGTGAGGGCCTGAACCTTGACTCTTCCCTCCTTTCCCTTCTAGCATATGCTGAAAGAAGACGAAATGTTTAAAGACTTTGCGACTCGCTCTCCTAGCACCAGTATAACAGATGAGGACTCCAATGTGTGACAGTAACCACCAGGCACTGACAAAGGCTCACTTTCCTATGTGCAAGAAACATCATCATTATACGTGACGGGCAGCAGATCATGTACATTACGTTGCTCTTGCTTCTGTTTGTTAGAAGTAACACTGAGGGGCAGAGAATTTTTCAAGGGGGGAAAAAAAAAAAGGTGCCTACTCTATAAAGTTGGCATAAGAAACACCCAGACACTGGTGAATGGTAATTGTTTTTACTATATTTAATGTACAAACTGGTGATAGGTTTGAGAGTGCTGCATTTAAGTTTTCGTGGTATGATAGTGCTTCTTTTGCTTATTCACGGCCTCAGATAATCCTTTATACTGTTTCAAAATAACAGGAGATGTTAGGTAGAAGTATTGTGTCTGTAGATATCGTGCATCAGCTTTCTCTAGGCTCCCAGCTGAAAAAAGATTTTACTGCTCTTTTTCAAGTGCATTTGTTCGGCACGAATACAAGTTCTGCCCTTCCTACGGTATCTAATGTAGGATTTTAGTCATCCATGCCCTGCATAAACTCTCCAGTAGCTCTTGACTGTTGCTCTTATTTTTATACAGTTTTATAAAAAAAAAAAAAGAAAGAAAAAGTATATGAAGTACATATTAAAAGGAAAATTTTAAATTTTGTGAGATAGAGTGATGGAAAGTTTGAGGTGTGGGTGAAGGGGAGAGGGTTGTAAGAAAATTATGCCAGTTTGCATACCAGCTGGTTACTGGAAAAGGCAGGCTGACCTTTGGAACTGTTTGCTTTTGTCACTTTTTACTAAGTGCACAGTTTAATGATCTTCCATTTGGGATAAAACAATTATAAAGCATGTTTCTTCTAGCAGTGACTCGTATGGAAACCACATTTTAAGACGTCGTTTTTCTTTTCCCAGCAGCAGTAGTTATAGCATTCAAACAAGGTTATGAACACTTTGATGACTTAAATTTCCTTAAAGTTGAGAGTACTCCCTGCATATGGAAGGGATATTTCTGTGCTGTGACTAACATAAAGATGGTGTAGTTGCAAAAAAAAATAAAGTTATATAGAGAAATGTATAGGAAATATATTATTTCATAGTATTAAACCTAAGATGAGAGTTTTCCTCCAAAATTCAAATATCAAACGTGTTGCTCATCATTTTACCTTCTTAAAGCACAGCTGCTCTGCTTTTCAAGATCATCAGATTTTAAAAATCCTAACTAGCTAGTGGAAATCTTTTGTCAGATTTTCGGTATTGCGAGGTGTCCTAGCCAAAAGCAAACAAACAAAAAAAGTAACTCTGTTTATTACAGTGGTGAACATTGCATGTATTTTAGCACAATGGCATGAAGCTTCTTTTCGTTGTAAAGGCAAAAAAAGTACAGCTGGAATTGTTCCTTGTGGTGGTGTGTTGCTTTACCAAGCGTTTGTCACTCGTTTCATCGCTCTCTTTGCTGGAAGTGAGACCGTTTCCGACACATTGCTGGTGTGGTGTGAGGGGTCTTCGATGTGTGCTGACTTTGCGGCTGTTTCTGAAACACCGTTAACAAAGCTAGGAAAGGAGGAAAGGTTTTCAGGGGCTTCCAGGGAGCTCCCAGCAGATGTTGAGGTGGATTGGAGACATATTCTAGCATTATGTTATTGTAACCTGATAAGCTGTTACTGGCCTGGTTCTTTGAAGGATGTGCAGTGTAGGCTATTATTTATGTACCACGATGAAAAATTTGATGTGGACTTGTTGTGTTATACATAATATCAAGCGCTGCCGTGCTTTAGTAACTGGAGCCAGGCAAACAATCCATAATGTACACATAAAACAGTTTGTGCTGCTTACCATTTGTCTACAAACAGATCACAACTGATGCTTTATTCAGTATTCCCAACTAATTCCTGTTCGCAAATAATCTGCTGTCTGTTGTTTCTTCCTCTGCAGCCTTGGGGGTGTTTGAGCTATTTTATTCAGGCAGAAATACCGCATTGTGGAACGGCTGCTGCCAGCTTTAGCGTGCAGATGCTTGGGATGTGAATTCAGGGCTCGCTTTCTCTGAATACTCTGCAGCGTGGTGATTATTTACATGAGCTTAAGACCCTGCTCTCCCAAATGCTGCAGAAGCACTGGGAGGACGTGGTGCAGGCTTCCGAGCAAAAGAATTCCTCCAGATTTGCTCTCACTAGACGCTGGCTAGGGAACGTGACTGGATATTCATGGGGCGGGGGGAAAGGGGGCTAGTGATGCAATCTTATCTGCTGAAACAGGCACAAACACATACCCTGCAGTTTCTCTTCAGAGCAGTGCTATTAGCAAGCCTATCAACAATGGCAGATGATGGTTTAAGTCCGGTGTAAGGAGCGTTCTGCTCTGAACAGCCCTTTCCTGCATTCACCTGTTGGAAGCCAGGTTATCCCCTCGAAGCTGCCTGTCATCTGAACCTTTTTATTTTTAAAGGTTATTTTATGGGAGTGGAATAAGAAAGCAAGAGAGAAAGTCAGGAAGTTTATGTGCGCATGTGCACACAATTGGTACCTTTGGGGTATTTTAATTTGTGCGTGTTTGAAGAGGGCAACATTAACTACTGTGTATTGCCATGTAAAATCCAATAAAGTCTGTGGAAAATGCTAAGTGTTTCTGGAATATGTTTCCTTTTTAATGTATCCTCTTTTTTTTTTTCCTTTTTTTTTCCTAGGAAGCTCGTTCTGTTCTATTTAAAAGACAAAGGAAGGGGAAGGGGCAAAATTGCACGTGTTTTGTGGGCTCATTAGTTTATTTGTTGGTGGTGCCTGCAGAAGGACTCAGCTAACAGCTAAGAAATTAATTGCCCCAAGTCTTTCTACTTATTTCTGGGATCCAGATTTGAACCATCTTGGCATGGTGTGATGAGAAAGCACTTCCCTGTTGCACGGTGTGTGCTCCTCGGGGAGTCTCACAGGGTGCCGAAGGAAGGACCAGCTCCGGCCCTTCTTGCTGTGAAGAGCAACCGTCTCTCTGGTCCAGGTGTCATTCCCTGCCCAGGCAGTCATAGGAGCCCCAGTTACTTTGCCAACAGTTGAGCTTCCCCGAACTACATTTTGTTGCTGGGGTGCAGGTACAAATGATGGTCAGTGTTTTGCCCAGTGTAGCCCAGGTAACAGACAGAAAATGCAGAACTCGTATCTTGTGACCTTCATTTCTATAGTTTTGTTTATCAGCTCAACATTTCATGGGGAACACTGAGGATAAACACTTTGAAACCTAAATTATAATGAACTTTTGTTATTTGTCTGTTTGCAGTGATGAGGAAAAGATAGATGTGTATTGATCAAGAGCCTGTGGCGATTAAACCCACCTTTTTTCTGTTTGCTTAAATTACATATATGCTTAGGAATGGGGAAGCAATCCAGAATAACCTCTGGAATGACTCTTCTGATTCCCATCCACTAGGTACTTTTGCATCATGGCTTTCCTGGTAGGAGAGAAGTTGCACTTACCCTCCCTGCATGCTATTTATACCTTGCACCGCTTTGCTGTTATGACTGTTTAGTGCATAGTTTATGCTTCACCTTAGTATTTTGGCATTATCATTTGCAGCAAGAGCTTTTCCTACTGAGCCTTTTTATGCTCAGTTGGGGGGAAGAAGGTAGTGCTCTTCGAGGCAGCTAAGAAGCAAAATCTTCTGAGTTGCCAGTAGATTTGGAGCAGTGTTTGGCTAAGAGAGGGTATAGGGTGCTGGGGAACCCTTGAATAGAAAGGAAATTGGAGTTACGGTCAGAGATAACAGGAGAAGCAGCAGTGCGCTCCCTAATCATAGCTGTGAGGTCATGAAGGAATGGAGATGGACCCATGGCACATTTGAAGACCTGTGGACAAAAGGACAAGTAATAGGTAGGATGTGATCTGTTTCTTAGAGGGAGGGACCCAAGGGCAGCAGCGGGACTGGCCAGCCTGTGCACCTGAAAAGGTGTTTCCCTGGGGTAGCAGGAGCACAAGAACATCTGTAGGCAGAAGGAGTGATCAGATGAAGATGTTTTGAGCAATGAGTATAAATAGGGCAGAGAAAGATGGATCCGTAATGCTTTTTTCACTCCTTTAGAATGAAGAGGAGGAGGAAGAGCAGCGTCATCAGCAGGACAGAACCTGTTTCTTGGGAATGGTGGTGAGATCCTGGGCCAATGAAGAGACCATAGCGGTGCATTTGGCACCAGCAACACCCAGCGTTGAACAGGGCTGGCTCCTGCTGCAGCGGGAACATACGTTCCAGCTTTCACAGCCAGGGAGACAGGATTTTGTAAGGTTAGGAAGCTTGTTTATTTGTAGCTGTATTTGACAGTCGTGCAGTGACTGTCCAAGCTTCCCTGAGATAATCCAGTTGTGAGCAGCAACAGCACCAGCTTCTCAGCTGAGCCAAAAGTCCAGCCGAGCCCGTGTGTGTTGCCATGGCACAACGAACACCACTGACACTAGTGGCAGTTGGCATTGGGGTACAGGCCAATGGCCCATCAAAAAAGACCACCCCGTCATTTCAAGCACCTGGTAGAAGTCCTCAGGTTTGGATGCATACCCTTCTCTGGGTGATTAAAAGAAAAAAGTTGTTTCATCTCCAGGAAACACCCAGTGCTAATAAAATGGCTTCTCTGTAATAGTCCTAGAAAGGAGATCAAAGGAGATGCGATCTCATTCCAGTCTGATCTTATCGGCTAAAGAAATGGTGCTGGAATTAACAATAAGGAAAACAAGCACAGGTGGATTCAGTAGGTGTGACAGTTACTGGGCCTGTTGGGCTGGTCGCTGCTCATTTGGCTGCAGAGAAACACACCCAGGGAGGAAGCCCGCCTGCCCCGCAGGACGGCAGCCTGTGCGCAGAGCTTGCCTCTGCCGCTGCCATGACCTTCGTCTGGAGGGCGGCAAGTAACCGTGTGCCTGCTTAATAGGTCTGGCTGAGCCCAGCGCCTACACGGCCTTTGCTGGGAAAGGGAGGGGCTTCCCTGAGGTGCTGTGCGTGGGGAAACAACCTCCTCCTGCACAGAAAATGAGCCAAAAGGCCTCACATGAAGACAAGTAGGAGAACGAGGATGAAACTCTAGTCATCTGTGAAGTCTTCAGCCAAGGCGTGGTCCATGCATCTCAGAGGCTGAAGGACTGTCTTGGTTTTGTGGATTCTCGGAGCAAATTCCAGCCAGCCACAAACATGCTGAGCGAGCTCTTCTTGGTCAGCTTCATCAGCTTCTGCGTGGAAAAGGGAGTGGAGGAGTGTATCATGACCAGCAAAACGACCAAGCAGCAGTCCTCCCTGTTTGGGGTGAACTGGATCTGGACTCTGTCTGGAACTGACAAGCAAATCAAACTTCTGATCGCCGTGCAGGCCTTACAGCCGGCTGAGCTTTTCCGTAGCGAAGGCGGCCCCACTGAGGTGGTGGAGGACCTGCTGCCGGGAAGCCGTTGCTGGCGGACAAGCGCTTCCAAAACAGGAGCAGGTTTGAGAAGCTGCCAGAGTTCTGCCACCTGGTGGGACAGGACTGCCTGGGCTTGTTCCTCATGTTTGGTGTGCCAGGGAAGCCCAAGGACATCCGAGGAGTCACGCTAGTCAGCATTGCCAAGGAGGAGCGAAAATGCCGCCTGTCGGGCAGGAATGCGCTATGGCAATTTGTCACCAGTACTGACAGCTTCCTGCCCACAAAAGACATGTTGGAGAACTGCCTCAGTGCAAAAAAATGAACCAAAGGAGTTGGGCAACGTGTACATAAAGCTTTCTGTAAATCGCTGGTTAAAGCAGTGGTTCCAGAGGCTGCGTGGGGCTTGGCTCTGCCGCTCTTGCTTTTCTTCTCGCATGCCGTTCCCTCCACCCCCTTATTTCCCACCTTCCTCTCCACCCATCACGTTCCCTTAGCTTCTGCAGCAGCCAGGCTGAGTCAGTCTCTCCAGGTTTTAAAACAACAGGACGTACCTGCCAGAAAACTGTGTTTATAGAAGGCACGTCATTTTTCCAGAACATTTTGTTCGCCAGACATTAAGTCTTGGCTGGAGCTGATGAAAGCTTTGTCGCCCTGAGCCTTTGGGAGGTCGGGATAGATTTGACTCACAGCCTTTGTTTACTGTGTGGCAGATTTTTCTTCTGTAATTGTAGGTTGAGTCTGTAATAAAGAAAATGTACCGGTGCTGGTCGGAAAATTTGTGTTAAGTGTAAAGGACAACACCGGGGCTTAAAAAACCTGCTGGTCTGGAGGTGTGAGCTGGTTCCCAACAAAGAGGAAAAGCCCTTCCCTGTGATGGAAATGGGCTGTATGAGAAACCTGTTCATTAGCGGCCCCTCCAAAGCAGGTGGGTGCCAGGCTAGGGAAGGCATTGGAGCTGTGACAGAGGTGTAGGGGCAGGGTTGGTCCCAGCTGCAAAGCCAGTTCTTGCTGAGGGGCTGTGTCAGGTCATGGTGTGGCAAAAGGCAGTGGCAGGTGATAAAGACTTGGGGAAAATCAACAAAAACCTGGTCCTGGAGATGCTGGTGGGAGTGTTTGCTTTTCAGGGCAGCAGAGGCAGCTCCTGACCACTCGTGCCAGAGAGCAGAAGTCTGGAGGAGGCAAAATCATTTCACTTTGAATTTGTTTTCAGTAGTTTAGGACGCAATTGCATTTATGGACTGATTTATTCCAGTTCTCTCAGCTTTTAGTGGATAAAGTGAGACTTTTGAGTTGCACAATTGTAATTACTTTCTTTCAGCTGCTGTTAACCAGTGAAGGAAGACCTAATCAGTTTTCAAACTAGTAAACTCACTTTGTTTACAGCTCTATCTGAATAGTTCTAGCAGTGCAAAACTAACTCCTCTGCCTGTAGCTTTCTTATAATTTCATTCATTTTATTTAAGAGAATAAAAATAATTTCAAAAGCTCATTCATATTTTACAATTGGAGTTATAAGATGGGGCAGCCACAGCTGAGAAATAAAGGCTGTTATTTACACAGCCATTAAAAAAAAAAAGGGTATAAAGAAGCTGCAGCATCGGTGCCAGAAGTGTTTGCAGTTTTCCATGGCGTAGGTGCGGGGGCTGAAAGGTGAACCGAAATAAAAAGATGCAGAGAACTGCAAAATTTTTTTGCCGCATCACGAATGTAGCTGGGTATTGCGAAGGGAGGCCTTTTAGCTTTGAAATAGTTCACTGAGATACAGTTGTTTTGTTTTTAAAGAGCTGGTGTTAACTCTATTTTTGTGTGCGTAGCAGGGGTTTGGTGGGACAGAAGAGATAGTTCTGGTGTTTTACACAGAAAAATGGGCATAGCTGTGGGGCTATGTGCAGAGAGCTCTACAGTCATTCAGGAGCGTTGGGTGGTTTGGGGGTTCTTTTGCCTGTTCAAAGTAATAGCATGAACAACACTACAGCTGGGATTGATTGGTTTTTAAAAGGCAAGCAGAAAAGCTTTAATTTTGCATTAAATAATTGGTATCTTGTAACTAGTGTGTGTGTCTCCAGCGGTTTTCTGTAGTGAATGCTGTCTCTCTGAAAACTGGTCGGGCTTTTTACTTTGGCTGTTTTGCATGCTTTTTCAGCGTTGGAGAGGGAAGGGGAAATCAACATGTCTTGACTTCAGTATTAAACGAGTTTGGACTATAGAAGTTACGCATCGGGGGCAGTTGCCCATTTGGTTCAAATCCTCCAAAGGGGCTCTGGCACCCCAGAGGTGTCACACAAGGTTGGTGCTTGGTCTTGGGAGCCAGGGTGCATCGCCCCAGCTGCGCCACACTCTTCACCTGGTTGCCTTGAGGGTTTTAGCTCACCATGCCATGGTGGGAGCTGGCCAAGACTCTGTATTGATAATGGTGAAGATGCACAATGAAGTATTTAACGATGTAAATTTGACTGTGCTTATTTATTCAGCCAAGCTGAGCTGGAGTCTTGGCTCAGGTGATGCACAGCTGTACCAGAGGCTTCTGTGACTGCACCTGCAGGGCTACCAGGGGAAGGTGGTGACCTCAGGCAGTTTAATCCCATGGCATTTCTTGTAATAAGGTTAGTAAAGGCAAAGTGAAGGGATTGTACTGGTTTGGCTGGGTTTTTTTCTTTCTCCTTTGGACATCATTTGCTAATGTATAGTTTAGTATAATATATAGTTTGTATAGTTTATACTGTAGTTGAGCTGGAGAGCTCATGGAAGCATAGCTCAGTGAAGAAAGCCTATGGGCAGAGGAAGCTTGCAGCACTGCTGCTGTTGGCTGGTTAGCTTAGCCAGGTAGCTCTTCATAACAAGAACAAACAGCAGAACACCTCACCCCACCCTTTTTAAAGAAACTTCAATGTAAGAAGCAGGATTAGCTTATCACAGGATACAGATATCTGCCCTACCTGAGTCCACCAGGACTTTCTGACTCAAGTAGAGGTGACCTGGGCCCTTGGTGTCAGTGCTTTATTATTCCAGGAGGGCATCTGGCGTAGCCCCCTGCCCCTTCTCCGCCCCTGTCACAGGGGCAGCAGTGCAGGCTCCGTACCCCAAGCTACGCTCCATGGATGCTGCCTGGCAGAGGCCTTCAGCTGCAGCTATCCGAGCCCTCGGCCAGAGCCTGGCCCCTCTCCTGCCCTTCCTCCCTGGGTCATCTGTCACCAATGCACCTACTTTCTCTTCTGTCTCCCGCTCCTGCTATACAGGCATTCCCTTTCCACTGCTAGCAAGGACTTTTTTGTTTCTAGGGTTAGCTGAGCACAGGATGCTGCCTGATAGCATCCACCACAAGCAAACAGCTGCGGCAGCACGGACTTGGTTAAAGCTGCGTACTTGCGGGCATCTGCTGCAAGTCGTTGCCTGTGTACGCCCCTAACAAACACCCGTGCTGGGAGCCAGGCTCTGGGCAGAGAGAAGAGCCTGGTGCAGATGTTTTCTGATCGATACGCTGGGGTGCTGCATGCTGGCAGCAGTAGAGCCGTTTAAAAACAGAGTCCTGTACCCTCTGCCTGCGCACAGCAGTAAGTGAAGAGGACCCACCTCTGGTAACGCCGAGGCAACAGCAGCCCTTTCAATTCTGCTTCTCTCAGGAAACAGTCCACAAAATGCCTTTCATGCAGGAGGTTCATGTCTCCTCAGCTGCTTTGTAACGTGGAGGTTGTCAGAAAACTGGAAGAATACTCATATTTTCTTAATTGGCTCAAATGAAAAAAAAAAAAACATGTAAAACCAACTTTTATCACTGACTTGTTTAAATGCTGTTTAAATGTACAGAACCATCAAGTAACAGGGATTGTGAACACTGTTTTGCTTCAGTAGATTATATAAAATCCCTCTATTTATTAAAAAAGAGCCTCATGTTCACAAGGAAGATGTACAAAATAAAGGTAAAAAGAGGAGATGATTATTTTTCTCCCCATCACTCCAGAGACAGTTTACTCCTTGACTCAGCATCCACATACAGCACTTTTCACCAAAATCAAAAAAAAGAAAGATATAAGCACTTGGATAAACAATTCTAAGAGGCTGGCTTTTTTTTTTTTTTGAACCTTCACTTTATAGAGTGTTTTACAATTATAGTTTGTCTCTTAGGAGAGTGAAGATGATGGGCTTGGTAACACACAGGTAATTCACCTGCAAGATACTTTATTTCTTACACAGACATGAAAGAAGCCAGTAATTTAATAAGCAAAGTAATACAAAACAGTTGATGTTTAATCAGCTACTTTTTTTTTTTTTACAAGAAAACTTCATTAAATACAACAATGAAAAAAATTTATGCATATCCCACAGTGATATAAACCAGCAGCAAGATAATTTCTCTCGTCTTTCTGCTTTTTGCCTCCTAAAAAAGGGACTGAAAGTTACTTCAGTATTATTTGAACTTTGGAGCATAGTATTAAAGAACAAGTTTCAGAAGCACACATCAAAAATTCAAGACTTCAGAGGCAAGCATCTAATTAATAAAATTAATAACAGTATTATCCACTGAAGTTCCTTAAATTAATGGTAGTATCTTTTTCTCCTTTTAGAAGATTAATTTTCAGCATGAAGTACACAGTAACCCACCTGTTGTTGTACAGTTACAAAAGAAAACATTACAAGCTATAACCTCAAATACCTACCCGAATCTTTAAAAAAGTGGTATTATACACTGACACTTGTCGCTAACTAGCCATCCACATGACTTCATATAATTACTACATCCTTTCGGTCACTCTGATTTCATCACCAGAACAAGATTTTTAGTTTCATAGATTCCTTGCAGGACAGCTCTAATCTCAGCAGCTTCTGAGTTGTTTAGAAGCAGAAGGTTGGGCATGCAAGATGCCTTAAGTTTCCCAAAGACTTGGTAAAAGGCTGCTGTAAAAAACCCATAAAAATCAGAGCTATAGTAAACAGCATCTAAGAAACAGTTTTAGATTCAGTGAGACATCGGAATTTGCTGTCAGTTTGGTGACTTAAGGCTGTTCCTATACATCCTTAACCAAGCAAAGCCCTTTGGAGCTTTGCCTGAGCAAGACACAAAGGCGAGTCCCCTGACTCTATGCATACCGCAGCGGAAGCTGGGCTACCTGCTAAAGGCGAGTCCCCTGACTCTATGCATACCGCAGCGGAAGCTGGGCTACCTGCTGAACCCTCCCATGGCAAGGAAACCTGAGCTCCCTTTGTTCCACATTGATCTCTAGGAAACAGGAAACTAAAACTAGATCCAGTTTTCACCCAGCATTTTTTTCACTGCACAGGACATGCAGAACAACTGCCTTCATACTTCCTATGGAACCATCTGCTATTTAAAAGTAAATACAAAAGCTAGTATTTTTTTTTAGTATTCCACACACATACAAGCAAAAAATTCCAGCTATTTGTGGAACAGCGCACAAAGCTGCCTGCTTTCTGTAGTTCCTTTCATTGACCAGGGATGAGAACCATGACCAGCTGGAAAAGTGTTTGTATTTAAGAGAGGCTATTCCAAAGTTCAAAGGAAACAAATCTTGTATTGCTGTCTACCCCTCTGTTTTGATTAACAATGCAATGCAGCTTGAACAACTTCAGTCATAAATAGTTAATTGTCATCCTTCATCTGAACAAGCATCTTTAAGCTTCTGATGTTGCAAAGATCAGGCGAACACTCCTGGCCCTCATACTGTAAAAGCTCTGTAAGGATTAAAATTTGGCATAAGCAAGGTGAATAATCCAGCACATTCTATGTATTTTCATACTTAGTACTGAATAAAATACTAGGTATGCACAGTGTTAGGAAGTAGGATATTACTGCCATTTGATTACGGTGCTAAGAAGTGTAAACGAGTATTTGCTGCCCTAAGCAGCTATACTGTCCTCCGCTGAGATGGAGTATACAAGTACAATATAGCCAAGCACTAGGCATCACTACCTTTCCACAATACAGTTGTTTCTGTGCAATGTACAGTACAGTTTCAGTACAGTTAAGCTTAAGTGCCTTAACTTGCCAGACATTCAGAAAAAATAATGCATTTTTAATGTAAATGTAGCTTCCCAGCACTGTGCATCAGCCATCTCTGTAATTTTGTCCTGTTCCCCATTAAATGTTTTTTTCTTTCCTTCTATACAAGACTGCTGAATTATCAGTCGTCTTTAGAAGGAGAACCTCATGTCCTTGGTGTAGCCCAGTTTGTCCAGGTTGGGAATGCAAGCATACTGGATCATTGGAGGAGGTCCACACATAAGGATCAGAACATCGTTTTGAGGTGGTGGCAGGTGGTCTCTGATCATCTCTTGGTTCACAAATCCTTGGCTGTAATCCCAGTCTGTTAAAAAAGTGAAAGTAGGGGAAGGGGAACAAGGGAAAAAGGAGGAAAAGACAGATACAAATCACTTTAGAATGAAGGGTGGGGGTTTGGGGTTTTTTAGTAACATTCTGGAACTGTGGCATTTGTACAGACCCCTCACATTAGTGTCCTCAACACTGTTATGCTACATGGAAAGACTGCCACCTCTGCTTTTAAGATGCAAAACAATGGAGAAAACAAGGACTAACTTTTAATAAAGCTTGCTAAAATCCGCAAGGAACTCTCAAGCAGAGCTGTGAACAGAATGCGAATCTCTTCAGCTCCAGCACTGTGAAATAACAACATCCATCCTCCTCACCCCACTATTTACAAGTTCAGAAGAGGAAATCTAGCTGATGAAGTTGTTTCTGGCTGGAACACTCCCAGTGCTAATCGGTTAATACTAGGATTCAGGTTTGCCTATATCACATCCCCAGCCCTGGATGCAAAAAGCTGCTGACCCAAACCAAAAGCACAGTAAGACTTGAGACATTTGTCTCCCACAGATTATCAAAAAATTCCCAGTTTTGGTCCTGTTTCATATATGGTGGTGAAGGTCTGCAGAACAGTGTTGAGGGGGTTGAAGGAGGAACTTTTATCGCAACTGCTAAGATCAGTTCACAATTCACAAAGAAAAGGAACAGTGATCAGAAATTCCGGGAGAACATTAATTGCAGAAGATGACATGACAGCAATGCAATGTGGGGACTGCAAGGCCCTTCCCCTGACCCTACCGGAGGAGTAGTCTTGGTCACAAGGTAAGAGAAGGCATATGGTTTTCCCTTCTCTGCCCCAAAGAGCATGAATCTATCCTGATGTGGATGGGCATGACAAGGAATGGTAAGAAAGGAAAATAACAAGAAATTACACAGAAACTATTGAGACTTTTCACAACGGCAGTAAACATTTAACCTTTTCTTCCTCAAACTTGCACAAGCTGATGGAGACACATTCAGCTAGCTCATCCTCTCACCTAGACCAGCCAACTGTATCACATTATCTTTAAAACTGGACTGCAGCAAGCTGGAACAGTATTTTCATTGAGAAACACTGTTAATAACAAAGGCAGTTCCGTTGCCTAGGAAAAAGATCAGCTACCATGAACTGCCATACGATGACAGGTAGGTAGGAGTCTGCACTTGGTCATATCTCCATGAGATACAGTGCCTCCGACACTCCCACCACAGCTGCATTAATGCATGCTCTAAACACAAGACAGTAAGGTAAGATGCTACCGCTATGTCTGTGGGGAAGGAGAAAGGAAGGTCACCTTGGATCAGAGTAAACAATGGTAGATATGCAGGTGTAGTCATGGGCAGAACATTGCACTACCATTCATCTGAGGCGAGCTGTGGAAACACCGCATCTAGAGTTTCTGTGCATCAGCGTGTGAAGGATGATACTACGGGATGCATTCAGACACAATTCATTAAGCAAGAAAGGAGCCAAAAAATATGCATATGACATGGCATGCCTCCTGTCAAACACATGTATTAATACTCATAACTTAAGCTTCAGTGGAAGTAGCATGTTAGATCTTACTTTCAGGTGCTCTGTCCAGCGTGTACCAAAACTTAAAGCGACCGGGATTCTGAACCTGGATCTCCTCTAGCTCGGAACGTAACAGGATATCCTTCTCGGACTGCAGGGTAAGGAAAACAATGATTACGCTTGGCATTTGAGTGCAGCCCTCAGATGACCACAGAACATTAGCTACTCTACCACCTTGTGAGATGGAACAGATTATTCAACTCTGTTTTACAGGCTGAGGAGAGCAAACACAAGTTATTTCCATGACTATCTTTGGCAGAGCTAATAAAAAGGTTAATAACTTTCACAAATCCTGACCATGTAATGACTTCCCTTAAAAAAAAAAATAAAACAAAGCAAAACCTGTAGCAAAACACAGAATCTTCACTTGTTCAGGAAATTAGTGGTAGCATCAGAAGAGTAAAGCCCTCTTTTAGGACTCCTATTACAAAAGCAACTTTCATCAAAAAAGTAACCATGACTGCACGCAAGTATCTCCCTGCCCCTCCAGACTCTGCCGTTCAGTCAGGAAAATGCCAGGTTTTTCACCTTTGCCATTTCAAATTTCATCAGCACTGCCATAAGGATATCGCTTGGTTTTTAAACAGGATGTGGAATAAACAACCAAAAGGGTATCGAGTTATGATTGGAACAACAAACATTACCCAGGGTATCAAGTTCTGCTCCTCCCTGATGCATCATTGAAGGCCAAAAGAAAGCCTTATTCCCATAAGAGCAGCTGCGGTTTGGGAAAGAGGGAAAAGGGTAGAGACTAAAAGTGGTACCATCCTCTGCAGCCTTCGTAATTTGGCACTGAGGACACCACTATGTCTGTAACTGTGAGGCTAAGGAGGAATGTGCCAGCAGCTATTGTCGAGAAGGTGCCTATTTCTGGATCTGCAGTCGCATGTGTTCTAGAAAAGCTATTACTGGGTCTGACCAACTCAAAGCATGCTCGTCAGAAGCACAGTATGAGCCCACATACATTGTCATCTGCAATCCAACACAGCTCTTTCAGAAGGGCCAAAATAAAAGATCAGCAAAACACACGTTAAAAAAAAAAATTCTAAAACCTTTTAAAATACTAAATATTAAAAAACAGCTGGTCTGCAGGCTTTCCTGACTGACCATTTGTCACAAGGCTGCTTTATATTTGTGCAGTTACTGAGTACAAAGACTCTTTAAAGCCGAGGATTGATGTTTACACAGGCTGTTGCTAATAAATACGCAGGCAACTGTTCCCCAAGCCCTCCCTGCAAGAAGCAGTAGGTTTTCTAGGTTGCTAAAACAGCTCTAGCCCTGTATTAGTCATTCTGAATTACTCATAGCAAATCCTGGCCTTCCTGCCCTGATACCAACTGAACTTTATGCCAGCACCTAGTGCTCAGCAGAGACTAGCTGCTGCAGCCGCACCAGCAGGACTCTTGAGGAGGTCTTACTGTAATAAAGCATCAGAACGGGGCATCTGTGGGCACTTCTGGGTAAAAAAAATCTTGGTTTATAATTCAGATATGGTACAAAGGAAATGGGAACATACTGAGTATCAAGAGATACTGACAGAGGAGAGCCTAAAGAAGCTAAAAAACACAGGTATGAAGTGAGGTTTACCACAAATAATGGCTCATAATCCAGAAACAAATATTCATTATGATGCAGAAACTTAGAAGCAAAAGGATTAACACCAGAAGAACATCAGGCAAAGAAGGAGCATTGCAGTTCAGCAGCACACCACCATTTGGGTTGCCTGGTCATCCAAGAAATCTCTATCGCAAGGATTCCATGGATAAGAGATCTTCCCTTTGTCCAGCACGGCAGTGTAATACACCTCAAAGAGCAACAGAAATGCATGAAGAACTGACAGAGGGAATGGAAATGAAAGGAGACAGCCATGTAGATTCACACCTCCAGAGCTGAGGGAGCTGCTGGAGACCACTGTTAAGTTTAGCCTCACCTACGGTGTCCTCAAGCAGAAAGATTCCACATACAAACCCTGCTGGGGAGTTACAGTTGCTGAAGGAGACAGATGTCGGCCTCTTTCATGCTTCCACTAAGAGAGCCAGCTCTGAAAGTCTGCCCAAAACATCAACAATTTGCACAAAAGAGTGCAGAGTTTCAAAACATTTACAAACTGGATTAGAAACAGTGCAATGAGACACAGGAAAGCCAGTGTTAGCTGGGAGGAAAGGGGCATTTCTGTAGTAACACTAAAAAACCAATTCATTATAGTGCCTTTATATGGGAAGTTTTCAACACTTCAGTTCACTTTCCCCCTCAGCATTTGTATTTCTGTACCAGGCTTTCTCAGCAAGAATTTCATTTGCTGAGTGGAGTTCTGTCAGTTAAATAAAACTTTATAAACAGAAAAAAGGACAGAATTACCTGATTAGCAAACAGTAGCTGACAAACGGTAGGGTCATCTTTGTCTTTCATGATTGCTCGAATGATCTGCAGCATAGGTGTTATCCCTGAAAGGGAAAGGCAAGTCAATGACGTGAGAATGCAATGGAGCAAAAGAAAGCGCAAGTGAGCATGTGAGACAAAATATGAACAAAGACACCTACCAGCTGTCAGAAACCAAGGATGAATCTTTATATATACGTACCAGTCCCACCTGCAATCATCCCCACATATTTCGCTTTCTTAGTAACTGGTTCCGCTTTCTTTTCAGGCCGAATAGCAAAGTTGCCTGAAGAGAGAGGAAGAGAGAGATGGAAAACAATGACAAAAGCAGGAAACGGCGCCTGTGATCCCTTCCAGCATGTTCAGCTAATTGACTTGGTTTCAGCCCTGTCACCCTTCCCCCTCCGTAAAGCAGGAGCAGGAAACAAAGCTGAAGATGCCACGAATTAAAACAAACCTTGAAAGATGATTAGATTAAGACACGTGATGGTAACATCAGACACTGACATGGGTTATTACTCTTGACTATAGCATGAAGCCATCACTACCTGTGTTTCTATTTGCTCACATCCCGTACCCCCAGTGATATTCAGAAGCCCAGGTTCTGGAAATGGTTCTACACAAACAAATTAATCTGCTCAGAGAGTTTATTTAACTCATGCAGATTATTTTAAGGGAAAACCTGAAATATGCAGGGTGTATTTTTCTGTGTATATATATCTCCTTTTTTTGAGCCGATATGCTAGTTTCAGCCAAATCTGACAGAGAGTTTGAAATTGCCCCTTGATCCAGGATAACATGAACACAACATACAAAGCTCTGGAGAACCACGTGTCTGAGTTCTGTCACTCACAAAACTGCCAGAAGGTTTTAGTGACATATTTGTGGCTGCACTATGCCAAATTGAGATATTTTATATTCGCATAAAAGTACTTCCTACTGCTAAAGTTCATTTTCACATGGGAAATTAGCATTGGACAAGTGCAAATACCCAGTGTTTTTATCAGTGTGTAAACTATGTCCATACAAGCAGGGAGAGAATTTCCTTCTTTGAGAACAGTATCAATAACAAGCACTTCTATAGTCAAGTAATAATCCCCCTCAGGATGGCCGTTGACTTCATTAAGACACTAGAAATTTCTTTCGTGCAGAGATGCCAACAACAGAAAAGAATCCCTGTGTCTAGTGGGAGAGGGTGAGTATATTGAGAGTACCAGCCTGAGTAATAAATAGAGGTGATTGATTGATAGCTAAAGTTCAGTTCACGCAGTACGTGTAATCAAAACATAGCCACAGAGATTCTGCCCCTCTGTTCCGCTCTGGTGAGACCCCACCTGGAGTCCTGCATCCAGCTCTGGAGCCATCAGCACAGGAAAGACATGGACCTGCTGGAGCAGGTCCAGAGGAGGGACATAAAAGTGATCAGAGGGATGGGACACCTCTCCTGTGAGGACAAGCTGGGAGAGTTGGGGTTGTTCAGCCTGGAGAAGAGAAGGCTCTGGGGAGACCTTCTTGCAGCCTTCCAGTACCTAAACGGGGCTTAGAAGAAAGATGGGGACAGACTTTTTAGCGGGGCCTGTTGCGACAGGTCAAGGGGTAACGGTTTTAAACTAAAAGAGGGTAGAAATATCAGACCAGATATAAGGAAGAAATTTTTTACACTGAAGGTGGTGAAGCACTGGCACAGGTTGCCCAGAGAGGTGGTAGATGCCCCATCCCTGGAAACGTTCAAGGTCAGGTTGGACGGGGATCTGAGCAACCTGATCTAGTGGAAGATGTCCCTGCTCACTGCAGGGGGGTTGGACTAGATGGTCTTTAAAGGTCCCTTCCAACCCAAACTATTCTATGATTCTGCAAAGACTTGAACCCAGCTGGAAAAAACTGTCATGAGTATTACTACTACTTTATAATGTTTTTTCTGTATTGTTTACTCTGAATAAATTATATCTTCTGAGTCAGCCTTGCCTTTTCCTTTGTAGACAAGTAGGCCACTTGGTCCTCTGAAGTCAATAGTATCCCCGATTTTCAGGCTGTCTAAGTATTGAGACATCTTCCCTCCATCAGGAAACTTCGGATGGACACCTCTAAAGTAGATCTATTAAAAATAACAATGAAGCAAGTAATCTTATGGCTCAAAGATGAGCATTTGCCCTTCAAATATTTAGGTACCCATACTCCTCATGCAGAGAACACAATTACTACATAAAGAAATACTACCAATGTAGATTTGACTGGCAATAAGAGAGAAGCACAAGTTTTCTGAAAAATATTAAAATGCTACTCTTGTCCCATTTTTTACCAGATTGGACACAGACTGGCAGTTTCTCCATCATATTTCTGTAACATAGAAAATGTTTGTAAACAAGCAACATGATTTACATCCAAGGTCAGAAGGGGAAAAAAAAGGGGGGAAAAAAAAGTCACTGTGATTTCAAACAGAAAAACTTCTAAGAAAGATCCCTGACAGCTCAGCTGCAAACAGATATATACCTAAACCTTCTTCTTGGGATGCCAACTGTTTGCACCTCAAGGTTAGAGTAACAAAAAAAGTGGATATCAACTAACTGAATACTCAACCATTCACCAAGAGGTATCAGTGGGTGTAGAGACATCGCTGGAACTGTGCTGAGTTTTTTCTTTTAAATCACATGGGTGTGAAAAAGTTCAAGCTGAGACTAGCTACAGTTTTACAAGAACAGCATCATTTGCATGCATGGAGAGCCACACTGGGAAGAAGGAGTTTGTGAAACATTTCTATCTGACGTCAAAGATTTACATTTTTCCCTTGGCATGTCTTCAGCATGCAATGCCATGGTCATGAAGGTAAGTAGGTAGTAAAAGGCAAATTCACATCTAGTTTCACAATAAATGAATAAAGTGCAACAAATTAGTTGTAAAGAAGAAAAAAACTTAAGAGTAAAATTCTAAAGAGGAATTAGATATCCAGGTTTTAAATTCCTGTCAGCTTTAAATACATTTGCTTAGTCTAGCTACCCTTGGTAGCTAGACAAAACTAAAGTACATTATCTCAAGACTGAAAATCACATTCTTGCCAATTAAGTCAGTCGTTCACACTGTCTGATCAGTAGCAATGATGATCACTGCTCTTAATGATCATAATGACCATATTACATTAGCTTCAGAAGCAGCTGACAGTTCAGGCAAGGTTAATTCCTTATTTCAGAAGGATTAAAAAAGTGTGTGAGCATCTGCAGGTCTACACAGATTTTGGAAAATTGCAGTATGCAAATACAGAAAATTATGCAGCATCTCATGAGACACAGTCCCTAAAAAGTGCCTGCAAAATGCATATGGATTGTAGGTAACTGCAGATCACTTGTTACGATAGTGGAAGCCTGCAATAGCACATACCTGAACAGAAGCCCACACATCAGACTTCATATAGCACTGCAAACATAAAGGTGGGCTCAGAAGTTGCCCAGCCTGGTAAAAGAGCATGATATTCTCACCTTGACAACAAGATCCACAAAGCCCTTGTCATCATCACTGGAAACTGGAGTGTAAGGTCGAACAACCAGAGCTCCATCAATCCGTGCAGACAGGTAGATATGCTGTCCTGTACAGAGGGAAGAAAAAAAGCAATTTGCTTTCAAAAGATTTTTCTTTCAGTGGATGTACTGAGTTGGCATGGACTGCAAACACAGTCTCAAAGTTCTTCTAACTACCTTGCTTTGGGACACCATTTTTTCCTCTTCCAAAATTTTCCTGACATTGTAACACCTTGCCAGAGTTGTTAACCATTCACAGATTCTACCTGGAAGGTAAACAACTCTGCTGCTAATTTTATGTGTCAATCATATCTGTTCTGATAGCTTGATGCATTTACATTTACCAAAGCCCTAACTGTATGTGAGATCTTGCAAAAGATGTGATTTGTCTCTCCCATACAAGCAAGTAAAAAGGACACAGGAGGGGAACACTGTCAAGTGCTTGTTCACACTTCTTTATTAACATATTAGTTATACACTGTTACAGTTTAGTTACAACTTAGTTTATAGCTGTTCTCACTTTGACCACAGATCGCTCACATCTACCAGGTCTTCCAGCTGCCATTGCTAAGGCTGCCTAGACATAAAGCACTTTTCTAACCCTGCTATTCCTCCAGCTTAACATTTTAATGCAGTGATCACGTTTCAATCTGTCACATGTTCACTGAACTCTTTACAATAGTTTCTTTTCTCAATGTCTATGTTTTTGATTAAAAAAAACCACTGGAATTAACTCCTTTCCTATATCTAAAGGTTTTGCTATAAAATTCCAACACCGCGAAGAGACCCAAGTTGAAGAATACCTAGGGAGGGATTTGGCTTTTGTTATTTTATCACCACTAGGTCAACAGAACAAGCTAACTCTTAAGATGAACGCAGCTCTGCAAAGACGGTGCAGCTCCTCTGCCTGTTACAGGAACACAAAGAGAGGATTTTACCAGGAGCCGGTTTGCCAAGCCGGAGGGGCCACTGAGGCAAAGCAGTGGATGAATGAAGATGTGCTACCTGGTGACTTGGGAAATGAGCAACCATAACTCACTTGAAGCTGCACACAGACGTAATGTAAAGGTGATTCAAGTAACCTTCTCAGCAAAGCCTACACACATCTGGTAGCGCATGTTTCCTGCTAGGGAAGACCCAAAGGGAGCTGCAGCAGCAGCCTCCCGCTCCTCCTCCAGGCAAGGGGTGGCCTCGCCACCCCCTCCTCCAGGAACAGACCTATGGTGATGGCTGCAGACTGTGAACCTGGACAGATGGGACCGTTGTTGGGACATGTCTCCACAAGAATTGGTACAAAACTAAAAAAGGTGCTCCTCCCAAAGGGAAAACATGCCTTATGCTGTTACTTGTTAGAGCTTTACCCAGCCCTGCAGGACAGCAGCTGTCAGCCTCTGCGTGAGGCACACACAATGCCACTCTCTCTCAGTGTGAATCCTGTTTTTTCGCGTAACGCTCTAGCTGCTGGTAAAAGCAAAATACTGGTGCTGTACTAAACATGCAGAGTGCATGCCAGTGTCTATCCCATGGCTGCCAAGCCTGCTGCTCCCAGCTGTTCTTAACCACCCTCACCAGCTTTCAGCTCTTTTTGCTTCCCAAGCCTCACCAAAACTTAAACCACTCCCTCAGTCACCCACAGGCGAGCCTGTGCGGAGCACCTTTGGGGGCATGGCTATGCTGCTCCCGGGACCATGCTGGGCCAGGCACACACCTTCTTGGACTATGCTGAAGCAACTGGCTGATTTGCCCTGACCTTACTAAAACACTGGAGGAAGCCATGCCACCCAGCAGGCCAAATTCACCCCAGATGGCTTCCCTTCTGTTAGGGTGTAGGACAAGAACAATCACAGAGGTGAGACAGCTCACTCCAAAATGTTCATTTATGGGCAAGGGAGGGAAACTGGCTTTGCCCTCATGGCTACTTAACAGGATCAAAAGAATAATACACCCCAAACAAGGGGGAACCTAAACATGATGGACTGTAATGCTGGAAAGGTGCTGAGGACTACCACGAAGCACCTGATCCACAGATCATTGCAACAGGTTGTTAAAGCAGAAGTCCCTATTAAACACAAGTCACAATTAAATGCTCTTTATATAAGCAGTAGGAAACAATAGTGCCAAGCCATTATGGAAGGCAACATGGCACATAGCAAGGCCTAAGGAAACATCTACCCCAGGGTGATTAAGAAGTTCCATGAGATTGGCTACAAATTCCAAAGTGAGCAGATCATCTGGTAAACCGCATGTGTTAGAGGAGAAGTAGCTGAGAGCACTGCCTCAGGGGATGGAAAGGGACCACGGAGACCAAGCACATGGGAATAACACACACTGGGAAGCAGAGACTGGAAAAATACAAGTATAGACCAGTGTTTGTTTCTACTGTCTTCACAGAAACAAGCTGCACATATACCCTCTGCAAGTACACAAGATTTCAGATCTTGCAGATGACTCACAGCACGAGGATAATCATGCGAAGCTCTAAATACCAGCTCAAGCCATGAGGACAGTATTCAAAATTCAACAGTCCAAAACAGGAAAAAAATCCCCATAAAATATCTTACAGTATAATTGACACTGCTTGGATCTCAGTAAGGAAAGACAGAACATACCTATAGGGAGACCCAGAACGTGATCTATGGAAGGGAGAGCAAATCGAAATCTTCTTGTGTCATGACTAACTTCCTGAAAGAGGAAAATAAAAAGACTAATCAGTGATGTTGTTGGGATTTAATGTTTGTGATTTCACTTGTAAAACCAATATGCTAGTCTGGCTTCATGCAGGATTATATTCCTGGGGGAGAGCAGCATCCTAACTGAAATTTTTGCATAGTGCAAATATGAACTCCTCTAAACATGGCAATCATGCAGAGGTCAACTGTTCATTCAAACTCCCTGAAAACTTATCTCAAAATATTTTAGAAGTAATATAGAAGTAAAAATAGAAATAAAAGAGACAAATGCAAATACTGTTTTGATATATATTTAAATGTGAATAGCAAAACTTAATAAGATACTCATATGCAGATTAAGACTAAACGGTAACTTTCTAAATAGTACAAACATTTACACTGCCTTCTGTGAGAAGGCCACAAGATAAAAATCAATCAGTTCTTCAATTCTCATTTAAAGTTTAAATGTGCAGAATTTCAAGGCCAAAAAATTTTTAATTTGTTGTTTCAAAATCAGATTAATTAACGTTTTCAATGTAGAAGATGATTTCAGAAAAAATAGTGGATGTCAAGAAGATTAGGATGTAGAAACCTCATCCCCTTTTCTATGCTAAGAGCCTTAAAAATATTTTCCCAAAAAAATGAATTAATCCTTAATTAAAATTGAAAAGAGCACTCTATTTTTAAAAAAGCTTTATTATAAAATTATGACTATTTATGCAGTCCAGCTGGGATAATTATTCGAACCTTTTCCTAGGAAAGTCATACCATGAATAAAATTTTGGTAATGGGTAAATAAAATGTTATTTCTTATACTTTGTAAGTTTTACCTCTTAAAAAAAAATCAGGTCATATTCATGGGATTAAAAAAGACAGCAAAAAAGACAGAAAGAAACAGCATACAGCCTAGTGCCTCATCCATTTACTTTCTTTTTTTAAAGCCCTATGGGACATAATATCCCTTCAAGAGAAAATATCATAAACATCCTCTAAAATATTGTCACCCTTTTTTTGTTTGGTTTTTTGTTTTTAAAGTAACCAATGGAGACGGATTTCTTTCTCATCACAGTTCATCTAGTCTTACAAGTTCTGGTCACACCGATGAAATTTTCTTCACAATAAATCATTTTAAGGTAAATGCTGAAGAAAGAAGGGAACTGAGTGGCAGTGTAAAAAGGACTTCTCTGTACTTATGTCTATTCAGGAGCAGTAACTGCCATTGAAAATTCCACTAGAAAGACAGCTAACATGGGTGTAACGCTGCTGCTCTCGCGCTGACCGCAGCTGTTTCTGAAAATTACAGCACCAGCTTCACTACTTCAAACTTGCATTTTGCCAATAATCCTTTATTTCAAGATGCTGCCTTTAATAGCATGCAGAAAGAACAAAGTTCTGAATTCCCAGTTAATCATCTCATCAATTAAAGTTGAGATAGCTTAGCCAAAGGTATCTGAACACAAGTATTTTGGTGCATCACAAGAGACAATTGTCAGAAACACTAAAAGGCTCAAGAAATTCCTAGTACCTAGATCAGCATGCCTACGCCTTGCAGACCTCGTGACAAAGTGGGGAGTATATAATAATAACGTTGTTGCACTACACATGGGAAATAAATGCAGTAACTAAACATGGGAAACGAATTCAGTAAAGCCGCCCAGCCCAAGCCACGGGGAAGTTTTCAGTTCCCACGAAACCAGGATTCAGATTGACAGTAATCATTTTCTTCCACAGACAGACCAAATGAAAGCCAAGCTATCAGTGCACTCTGTATACCTCAGACAAAGCTCTGTTCTAGTCCAAAGTCCTTTTCATCAAAACTCTTCTGATAACTTTCTGACTAGCTCATTGAATTAAAAAATGAACACTAAGAATATCTTCAGGTGTGACTTCACACCTCAAAAGCCAAGATTTCTATCTCATGCATTTGATGGTGAATTTATCCAAAGGAAATTTGGACTTTTCACCTTTTGTGGCTTTGGTCTCCTTCCCACAAGTTAAGTTACAAACTTCTGATAGCAAGATCCACCCACGAAAGGGTCATGACTTTCCTCTGAAAAGCCGGTTGAGCAGCCCAGGAGGTACAGAATAGCTTTTACTTTTAAAAGACAGAAGGAGAAGCAGAGGCAGCTCCAGTACTGTCAGGACTACACCATTTAAACACCTTTCTTCCTGTAATACATTAGAGTACGTAAATACAATAAGAAGAATCAGTATCAACATACTTCTGACAGCTACTATGCTGAATGCAACTGACCATGAAAAAACTGCCGCCTCTGCCTGATAGCATAACTTCTGTCTCATCGCTAATCCAGTAGTGCAGAGTTTAGGAATTTCTGCTGATGTACTCCATGACATGAGACACACGTGACAAACTACGAGCTTGGTCATTTCTAAAGCAGCATTCTTCACTCTTGCTTGGAAACAAGCTGCTTGCAGAACTCTGTTATACTAGGCAAGGAGCATTTATAAAGAAGTCTTTTCCTTAAAATACAAATGTTTGTCCTGCTGCAACATTAACCAAGATTTAAGAAGCTATAAGCATTTCACAGTATCCATGGAGAGGTCATGCTCAGCACTGTACCTGCTCTTACCTCCTTATCAATCAGCCTCAATGCATACTTCAGTTCAGGATCCTTCAGAGTAATCGCAGGACGGGGATTCCCAAAAAGCCTCAGGATGGTAGTGTAGATTAGCCATATTGGGTATGTCACAACTCGACCCAACTGCAGCAATACAGAAAGAGTGTTAGATATGTGTGCATAACAAGAGAAAGTTATTTTGGTGAGAGAGCGTATGGTAGCGTGACATGGCAATCTAACCACCACTAAGTGTGTTTCTTTGTACTAATATGAGCAGGAAGAGGAAGTACTAAAAAAACACTAGCCAGCGTAAAACATAAACTTGCTTTACGAATACCTGACGTTACTCCTACATTGAGACACTTGGCGTACCAGCAGAGGGTTGTCAAAACCGGCAGCTTGACAGAGGCGAGGCCGTCACAGGTCCAACCATTGGCAAGGCTGAGCTTGTACATCCAGCAGGCATGCACATGGGCACACACACACAACACGTGCCCCAATACACACATGGCAGGCCACACTGACCAACACAGACAGATGTTCACACAAACAGCACCAATGGCCTCATACAGTTCCCCTCCCTGACTGATCAGGATGAAGGTCCGTGAGTGGGAAATACATATACACTCACATGTAGAAGCTGGATCCACCAGTAGCTGCCATTGTCTTTGCAGCAGCCGTCCCGACTCCAGTCTCATCAGTTACTGACATCTGGCTGTACGAGTCACTGTTGCACAGACCCTTTCACGTACCATCACATGTGCTGTGGACCCCCAATTGGGGGTGTCACACTTGACCACAGACCCCCACCCTGGTAGCTGGCCAGGACCCCCAACCCCTCCAGCAGCCAGCGCCTTTGGTGGTCTCACCCTCAGAGTCACACACACACCTGGCTCCCAGGCCACCTCTCCTACTTGCTTGCTGGCTAGTCCATCTTGATCTTTGCTAGCCATCGTACATTCACTCTGGATGCTGGCACCACAGACACACAGGCCCTCCGGTCTGGCTCCAGGCACACGCCTCCAACAGACACATGCAGGCAAACAGCATCCCTTCCCTGGGAAAGCAGCTATGGAGTTTAACGAGGACACAGGACAGACTGCACTGACTAACTGCAGGACACAGCCAGACAAAGGTACAGAGCAGGCCTGTTTACACAGGGTCAGCCCTTTTTATCCCTTTATACTTTTATTTTCCCCACATTTGTTCCTCCCCAAATGGCCTTAATCCCTGCCTTTGGTTCCTCTTCTAAACATCCCACAATCCCCAGGCACTCTTCCCCTGCACCCCACATGCCCCCAGCCTGCAAGGGGAGCCAGCACGTGCAGATGGGCATCACCCCTGGCCCACGGGGCAATGGGTCCCATGGACAGCTCTGGGAAGGGCCAGGGCTCATTTTCCTGTGCAGGTTATTGGGGGTCCCCCGCCTGCCAGTGTCTCTGTGTGCCTTTGTGTGGAGATAAGCCTTCATGAGTTGGCTGCCCTCCGGTGATGGGCCTGGGAGTAGCTGGATCAGGGTATCACCCAGGTTCCCCACCCATTGTTGCGCCTCGGTGCGCCATGGTGCAGAGATATGCAGACAGGCTCCTCAAGCACGTCACCTAGCGCACACCACGGCTTTGGGCCTTTTGTATCACAGCGCCTGGAGGCAGACAGGCAGACAGAGACATGGTTGCATAGGCTGTTGCAGTGATAAGCTTCACCCCCAGGCTGAAGCCCCCCCCCCCAAACAGAAGCAGGTTATGCCCCCACACCACACCACGCTCTCCGTCCCCAACACCACGCACGGGCTGCCTAGCCAGGAAAACCTGAGTGGCCACACCAGCCCAGGAAAGCACAGAGGAGACCACACCGCTGCAACTACAGCTGTGGGGACAAGATGGAAGAAAGGTGTCACCTCCCCAGTCCAGTGCCATATGCCTCAGGCACTTGGTGGGTCTACAGGGGTGAAGATGGGTCACCTCCAGGCTACAAGCAAGGAACCTGCCAGGACTGTGCTCAGCTAGAGGCCCATGCTTTTGTTTCTAGTGCCTGTTCCAGGGACAGTCCTGTTCTTGCGATCTACCTACAACAGCTTAGTCACCTGTGTAGGTAGACTTGGCGCTAACTTGGGACAGGAGAATAAACTGAACAACTACTTATAAAAATCCTCTCCAACTCTGTAATTTGTTATACAACGCTTTAACAGAGGACAGGGGAAAAGTATGACCACAGAAAAAATTAAAAAAAAAAAAAAAAAGCAAAGTACTTAGATTGCATACAATGCATTTACTAATTTCTGGAAGAGCTCAAAGTCCTGCCTGGTTAGCTTTCACTTTCATTTTATTTTAAAGGGACCTGACCAGGATTTTAGAATCACATTTCTGCAAGTGTGACAGTTCTCAGGAGACTATTAAAAAAAAAAATCCTATATTCTTATTATTAAAACTGTGGCAAGCGTAAAATAAAAAGGAGGGACAGTATAAACTCCCTCTTGTTAAAATACTGCTGTACAGATTTAAAATGTATCAACAGTGGGTTCAGCTTGAAGACACACCATGCCATACACACACACACTGGATTTTTCACTTTTATTTGAAAATACTGAAGTAGTTCCACACAGGTTGTTTCTGAACAAGATGAAGTTTACAGTAAAGTTATTCCTTAATTCCTGAAAATCCACCAGATTACTGCAGCTCCAGGAAGAACTTTTGTTACTGAGTCACAAAAAAGGGGGAAGAGAGGGGAGTAGTTTAAGAAAGTGACAGAGCAGCAAATAAACTCCCTAATGAGAATTGCAACAGGTGAATGAAACCTGGTGGAGATAGCAAGCTGAATCTGCAGCAGATGATGTTTCAAATAAGACATTAATATATTAAAATAACAAGTTCCATTTACAGATGTGGCCATCTAAAATGGACCCCAAGAAAAGCACAGTTGTGGTCTAGCAAAACTCTAGCTGAAAATGGGAATTCAAAAACTTAGGCTCAGTCCCAGCTCCAACACTAATATATGTCAGTAACAGATGATTAGGAAGGCAGGAGGAGAGTGGAGTTCAAAATACCATCTCTGCAAGTCAGCTTCTCCACCTGTGTGCAGAGATAAAGGTTTTCTCCCATCTTTGCAAATCATTTTTGGGTCATGTCAAGTGAAAACTACTACAGCTGTTCAACAAATGAGATTAACACACTCTTTCCCCAAACATGCCTAATCATCACTTTTTGAAGCAATGCACCAGCTCTGAATCTGTTGGAACAAAATGCAGTTCAATTTTGACAAATACTTTTAGCACAGTTTTAGCCTCATGGAAGGCAATTTGTTATTCATGGTCAATTAGCACAAAAGTCTCATGGGATTTAGCCTGGACAGAAAGAGCACACCCACTAATTCAGATAGCTATTTTAGTTCCTTACTCAGAAGGTATCAGCCGGTGGGCAGAAAAAAGGGGAAGAACTAAAGGCTGAATGATTACAAAAAGTTATCCTTGCTAAGAAATACATTCTGAGGGTTAAAAGTGATTTATATACTCTTACCACAGGGTATATCAAGATATTAATGTAGATAACAGCACTGAAACCATGGAAGCTGCATCAGATCTACAGCAGCAGAGGGAGCGACTGGCTGACCATTGGGCCAGGAATGACTAAATGAAGATCTGGTGACTCATAGTTTCCAGTCGCACAAATCTTTGCTAACAGAGATCACAAAATAAGTAACTGGACAGGAATTCTTATTAATAGAAATAGACCTCTGTAGGATAACAAAAAAGGCCCAAGAAAGAAGCCATGGCATGCAGATCCTTTCCACTAGGGCGTGGTGAGGAAAACACAGTTCACCACATAAGCTTACAGCAGGACACCCCATCACCAAGCTGCCCTACAAACACACAAACCAAACACTACTTTGGCAAGAAAAACCTTGCACCCACAACTCCACTCCCTGCTCCCCCATTTCCTCATTCAGACCCTATTTTTAAGTGATCTTAGTTAAAGGTTCTTCTCATCTGTTTTTGAAGACAATGAGAGGATTAAGGGACAGGCATTTCTTCACTTCTGCAGCTTTAGCATCTGCCTCATCCTCTTCTCTTCAAGTAACCCAAGAAGCAGCTGTACCCAAACTAGCGTATGCTGCATCCATCTCCGTCCCGCTCCTCTCACAAACCCAGAGCCAGAAATGTTTGAGCAGGTCTATCAGAGGAAACAAACGATGCCGAAAGAGGGTAACGATGCACACTACAGATAATAGCGCTGCAAACCCACTGCTCGGCAGACACGATCCCGAAAGAGCTCTCCATTACAACAGTAGCTGCCAGGCTGGTGGTTTTAAAGCTGTCAGCACGGACATCGAAAAACTATTCAGAGAACCGAGAGAATAAAAACATACAAGCCACGGCAGCCAACACAGGTACCATTATCACACGCACAAGAGCCACGGGTGTCCACGCTGGCACCCACGCCCCAGCCACGAGAAGGTCCCAGAGCCACCGCATCACTGCGGGGGGACGTACGCGGCTCCCGACACGGGCACCCCCGCCTTCCCTCCAGAATGACGAGTACGCGGCAGGGGAGGCAGCAGGGGCCTCGGGCATCCAGCGACACCACCCACCAGCCCCCGCTCTGCTCAGGCATCCGGAGACGGCCCGCCCTGGGGCCGCTGTGACGGGGGGAGCGGCGCGGCTCGGCCCGAGATGCAGCAGGCCGCCGGGCCTCGGGGCCTCAGCTCGCTCAGGGCCCTGGCGGGGGGCGCGCCGAAGGCAGCGCCATGGCAGCCGCCACCCCAACCGCCCGCCGCCGAGAGCCGCGGTCCCTGCTTCTCGCCGGCGTGCCCGCGCCCGCGCCCGTGCCCGTGCCCGCGCCCGCGCCCGTGCCCGCGGGCAGGGCGCACTCACCGTGCTGAGCTGCGCCCCCATCGCTGCCCCCTGACAAAAGCGAAAGCACCGCCTACCCCGCCCTATACGTCACACCGCGCCCCACCAATCAGCGCCGAACCGCTAGCGCCCCCTGGCGGCCACCAGTCGGTTTCACACCCGGCCCTCCTCCGGGCGGGCCCGCGGCCCCTACCCGGTCGGCGCCCGCCGAGGCCGGGGGGGAGTACGGCGCGGCCGCCAGGGGGCGGCCGATCCCCGCTGAGGCGCCTAGGGCCGGAGCGTGGCCGGAGGTCGGGGCCCGGGTGCTGGGCCCGGCGTCCGGTGAACGCGGGGTGGGGCCCGCTTCCCCCTGCGCAGGTGGTGGGGTGGGAGAGGCGGTGTTTGTTTCGGCTAGCGCACCCCTGGGCGGTCGCTGTGGGGGCACCGCGGGCCCGGGTACGGGGGCCCTGAGGCGGCGCTGCTCGAAATGGCCGCGGGGCGCGGCTGCCCGCAGGCGGGCTGGTAGGTTGGTGCCTCCCGATGCCTGCACAAATCGCAGCGGGAGGCGTGGAAATCACGCGAAAAATAAAATCCTGTAGTCAAGCTTTCACGGCTCCCCGCGGCGTGTCTGCCTCCCGTGCCGCTCCGCACCAACACCGAGCGCGCACAAGCGTGGCCTTTTATTAATGCCACCACTTCCGTGAGCCTGCCCTTACTGCCTCATCGTGCCGCCTGCGTAACGTCCTTTCGCCCTTTCTTAACTCCGTAAGTAACGATGGGGGAAAGCGAGGATGATAACTCACAGTTATCTTCCTTTTCTAACCAGGAATCAAAGCCCCGCTATCTTTTTGAGATAAGAAGAGGCTAACTGCTCTGTGTCACCACCACAATCACTGTTATAACAAATAAACTTCTCGAGCCTTAACCTCACCTGCTTGCACTTCTTCAAAGCCAGCACCTGCAACCCAGAGTAAGAAGAAAGGTGCCCGGGTGCCAGGATGCCCAGTGCCAGGATGCCCAGTGCTGGGACTTGTGAATCCTTCTGGGAATCCATCCTGTCTCATCTTGGCTGGTTGATGGCCAACAGCCAGATTCATTAACGGCAATGCTTATCCAAAAGGCTCGAGGACCAAGCTGTGGAACAAGGGAGGATGCTTCAGCCATACTGCCTAAAATTTTAGTTTACATTTCTGTGTACAAATTAATGACTAATTAGCAAATGCGTCTTTGTGCTAAACATGAAATGCTCCAAAGCTCTTTAATTAATATGTCCTAACTTGCAGTAAACAGGCCTTGATGATTCCTAGGCACAGTTTCTCCTTACAAAATCAAGGAGGGCGTATGCTTGACAGTTCTAATCTTCAGACTAAAAAACTAATAATAAATTTCCTACCCCAGCCCCTCAGCTCACACAGGGGTTCTGAGCCACCTGCGTCTCCAAGCACTTGCTTTCTTTTCCCAGCCTCTGGGTTTGCTCTCTGTGCAGACAGCTCATCTGGCTGTGAGAACATTCGTAAGTCAGCTACTGTTTATCTATTAAACCTGGGAATTAGCACTGGTAAATAAAGGCAGGTTAACAGACCAACCTAAAGGTAAGCAGGTCACATCACTGCATGGTCTAGATAAAGACATTAAGCTGCAGGAATGGAGTTATTCCTGGCATTTCTATGACAAAAATGTGCCTGGCTGGCTCTAATCCTGTTACTTTTCTCTTTGAGGACTGCTGCACCAGAAACTCCCAAGTAAGTGGAGAAATTATAACACCATAGGCTAGAGAGAAGAAGGACTTCAGGATTGAGAGGCTGAGGCTTAGGAAACTGAGGAGATAACTAAGAGACAGTCTGGGCACAGAGACCATGGCGCTTGGTGGGAGACAATCTGTCAGGTGAGGCTCCAACTTGAGAATTAATGCTTAGGGAAGGGTGGAGACCTCAAAGTCCTTGCTCCCTGCTTTCAGCGAGATCTGACCTTGCTGGGTTCCCACGGACCAGCCCATGCTGTGTCTCCAGTGCTTTTCAGTGTCAGTCAGCTTATCAAGACTTGGTGGCCAATAGCCAAAGCCCCCATGGGAATGTCCAGCAAACTCAATTTCTCAGAAACTTTCCTCTTCCCTATATACACACACAAAAGATGAACAAAAGGCCTGCTCTGGCTTCTCCAGGGAAAGGACTAAGCCCGTTGTAGATCTGCACAGCTGTAGCTGCCAGCTTCTACTCAGTCTCCCTCACTGAGCCTGTCCAGCACAGACGTGTCCTTCGTGTGTGTGTGAACCCTGGCTGCTTTGGTCTGGAAGCCTGTAAAGCACAGTGTTCTCATGCAGCCTCTCTAGATCCACCGAAGAGGTTTAAATTAACTCTAAATGATCCCTTTCCCTCTTCAGGAAAGTTTAGGCACCTGACTAGAGGTGACAAACCAGCACTTATCCATTGGCCACCTTGATTAGAAAAGCAAAATATTTAGGCCAGAAACACAGAGACCTGCCTACGTGCTTTACAAACAGGTCTTATTCACAGTGTTTTCTTGATCTTGGGGAAGGGCAGCATCTGATGCTTGAGGTGGCAGTTCTGTTAGGCAGAGCGTCTTCCGCAAGTCTGTTGCTCCATTGCTTTAGAAATGCTGTTCACGGAGGGGTTAAAATATTGAATTTTGGTCCATGGATGGACACCGAGTGAGAAGTAGATAGCCGAGAAAACCGCAGTGGAGGGGTTAACAGATGGAATTTTGGTCTGTGAGAAAACTGCAGTTAGCATGGGAGGAAACGAATGGCTGGGTAAGAAATAGATGCTATGCTAGGTGAGAGAAAACAGCCCACAGAGATAAGAAAGTTGATCAAGGCTAGGGGAGGATGTGGAAGACATGCAGTAATGGAGGAATATAAAGCACAATTCACAATTTTGTTTGCCTTGCAACATTCTGCTATTGGCTTGAGCATGGTTGAGATGTGACTGCTGGATTATGGTAATATGCCGCGTGAACAAAGCCTACGAACCAATAGACGGGATGGCTGTGGCGCGTGCAGCACAGCTGGCCAGCGGGCGCATACGCCATAGGCTCCCTGTCTTGAGAGGTGGCAACCGAGGCGTGTTCCGACACTCACTGGCCACATGTGTCGAAACCCGTTCCTCTGCAAATGTATAAATACCGGGATTTCCCGAAGGGCAGTGGGCCGGTGTACTGCGAGGTCACCGTTGCCTCCGTGGGGACGCCCATGTAAAGCTGGCACCTACCGACTGCTGGGCTGGGCTCACGGCGCAGGACGACACAAGAATGTACAGATGGTCCATCTTCCTCACAGTCCTCAGGCTGGTAAGACAATTGCTTTGCAAAACACCCTTAGTGTAATGCATGTCTCTAGTTAATAAAACGCTTGCGTTTTCCCCTTGTAGTCTGTGTATATGTGTTTACCTATCCTCAAAACCACCCTAAAACAACATGTGAGTGAGGCAGCACCGAATACTCTCCCCATCGCCTTGTGGCAGAAGAGGAACAGAGAGCAGGGGGAGCCTGACCCCAGCTCCAGCGCAACAAATGTACACTGCCCTGTGCAGTGGGTTTGACAAAGCATAGCCTGGTCTCTCCAGTAGAGAAAGCCAACCCACGGTGTTAGCAAGGCCGCCCTCTGGACACTTGGGTTTTCTTACTGCCTGCGTTAGACCCGGGAACGACCCAGGTTCTGCGCTGATCTCATTTGCTTTTGATCAGTGCTTCATTTCTGTTGGCAAACACACCCTTTTACACTCTTTGGGATCCTTAAGTTTTTCTTAGCTCAACAGCTAAATCACAGGGCAGAAGTTTTACAACAGATTTAAATACAAGTTTGGTTATGAAATCACTAGCGATGCTTCTGATCTTACCTGTAATTTTATCAAAGATTAACTTGAACCTGCTGACTCCAGTGATGATGACGCTTGTAAATGGAAATTCCCTGGGCTCCCATCTGGGCTTTTTATACTCATGTGAATAAAGTAGTTGCAACTTTGTTATGGACAGAATATGCCCATTATCTTTTGTATTTTAAATAAAAGCCTAGGAGAAGACTTCCTGCATTCAGCTGGTAAACACCGGCACTGTATTTTTGTCATTTATCATTCTTATGCAGAACTGCAATAAATAATAACGAAAAATGGTAAAGAAAAAATTCTGTTCAAATGAAGGATATTAAATTTTGAGATACATTAATTCCCCCTACCAGTGTCAGAAGGAAGCTTCACTTTTAAGTGAGCTAGCTGCATGTCCTGTCCTGTATGCAATTCCATGTGGCAGGCATCCTTATTACCTGCAGCTTTGTATGGCTCTAATACGATTGTTTGAAGGGGTACATGGACCAGAGGTGCAAAACCATTTGTATAACTGGTAGCCTAACATCAAACCATTTTGGCTTCTGTATATGCATATATACAGTTTAAACCTAAAGCTATGTTTTTCAGGAATTAATTATTATTATGAAGAAAATTTTTAAAGTATCAATCAAAGACCAATAAGCTTTAAACCATCTGAAGGTTAATTTAGCCACATAATGAATGCACGCTTCCCAGGACAGGCACTGGAGTGGGTACCTGCACTTACCAGCACCTGCCACCACTTGCTTCCAGTGGTGCATGCAAAGTGCTGCCTTTATACTTGACTGTATATAGAACAGCAAGACTAGAACGGCCCGTCCATCTCAGTCAAGGCTTTCAGACTTGAAGTGCTTATTTCTGGGCCCCAAATTCTTGCTGAGACCTAGAAAATCTGTTAAAAAGTAATCCAACATAACTGGAGATGCAATGCCATGACTCATGTCTGAAGTTCGTACAAGTATCTCGGGATCGTATCTAAAAACCCAGGTGGGAGAAGGCGGCGGTCGCCGCGCGTCTCTCTGCCGTCGCCTTCTGTATTCCCTGCCGTACCAATTGTCTGCGGCGATAAGGCGAAGCGGGAGCCTGGAAGAGGTGGCTCTGACTTCCTGCTCTGAGCGTGCCTGTGCCAAGAGAGGCGTGGGACGTCGTACTGTGCTTACACACCACGTCTTCTTTTGTGGTTTGGCACCTCCTGTCTCTGCCTTGCCTTCCTGCGCTGTCAGTTTGAGTGACAGTCCTCAGAGGGCAAGCGGAGTATAAGAGCCTTGGACTACCAGGAGGATTGCTGAGCTTCAGGTTGCATTTCCCCTGCTCACTGTATTTGCTAAGAGAACTTCTTCCTGACATGGCTAGTGGGTAAGAGAAAATCATACTAATTCTTCTCTAACATGAAGGGCAGTGGGGTAGGATATATTCGTCTGGGAAACGGGTAAAAGGGAGTTAACGTGAAATGCAGCACTGCAATAACCCTGCTTCCTCTTTCTATTCTGTTTTAGTAACCCATTTCAGCATAAAAAAATTGGTGAAACACCTGAATCATAATCTGTTTTAGCTAAAATAAGGTGATGCTAAGCTCAGATTTTGCTTAAATATAGCTGATAACATAGAATTGGTTCTGCAAACATCACCTGCCTGCCCAGGACCTTGACAGAGTGTTTGCCGATTAACTGCCCACTTTTAATGTTTGCCCCTTGATAATGCATTTTCCTTTCCACCTATGAAACCTGTCTTATTTATCCTTTGATATTTCAAATACCAGCTTTGAACTAAGAAAAACATGACTGGGCTCAGG
Organism: Phaethon aethereus; assembly: GCF_964289735.1. Lineage (NCBI taxonomy): Eukaryota > Metazoa > Chordata > Aves > Phaethontiformes > Phaethontidae > Phaethon > Phaethon aethereus. The sequence continues at coordinate 77,146,732 of NC_138575.1, forward strand.
TAAAAGACATACACACTGGCATAAGAGGAAAATTGAGATAATTGCTTGTATCTTCCAGCAACCATATAAGATGATGCATGTATTTGACCACATTTGAACCAATTTTTTTCAATTATTGGAAACTTCATGTAAATGGCTGCTCATCAGGCTTTCCAAATGTTTTTCTTCTCTATGCCAAGATTAAAGGCTTTGTAACAATTGGAAGTTGTTCAAAGGATTTCTGAAAGTAAATTTACTTTAGAGAAGATGTTCAATCAAACCTTCTTTGCAGGGCTCCATGTGACACATTTGCAATACTTGTTTTTCTTGCTTTGACGCTGTTGACTTGCTCACATGCTTTGCCACTGACCCTTTAATTCTCTTCATGTCTTGAGTAATTTCTGATTTATAGCACTAAAATACTTCTTCTTGGGCCATTGTTTTGGATAGAATGAAAGTTTCATGCAAGAAAATAATTTGGAAAAACAGGCACACCAATATGAATGTTTCACTTGAAAGCTATAATAAAATGGAGATGTTAGATTCTTTTGCTCTAGCTGCACTGCTGGTGCAATAGAGTTACTATTGCAAAGAGTCTCCCCTAAAAGTTTTCTCAGCTCTTACAAGTGCAGACTGTGTTCTTTTTCTTTGCTGGGTGCTACCACAATATCATCATGGGGTGGTGCTTTGAGCACGTAAGCACAGCCAAGCAAGACTCCAACTGGACAAAATCCAACTGGCCAGACTTCTTGCACAGAAATAATATATTCTATGTGAAAGCACAAATCTGACAACTGAGAGATTTCACCATAGGGAGGGGATTGAGAATTAATGATAAAAATCTCTGGTTTGAGTCATACATGCAATCGTATTGAAAACCAGAGAGTAAATACACAATACTCTTTTTCAGGAAAACCTTACCTAAATGCTGTGTCATGGATTTTCATGAAAGTGTTGGGCTGCTTCTCTTTGAAGTTGTCTCACCTCATGTGTGTAAGCTAAGTTTATGGATCTTTTTTAAAGAAATACTGTCCAGAAGGCGTTTTTACAAGATGATTGTGTAAGTTGCTAAACAAGTTCTTTGCTTTGGCAGGGATATATTTTTCTTTAATCTTCAGTTATAATGTGTACAGGTGCTCTGCTCTGTTTAGAAACTAAAGGGACAACAAAAAGGAGAGGAAAAGTCCATTATGATATTGTGGTAGCAGCCAGCAAAGAAGCAGCAGAGAAAACGTTTTTATTTTATACAATTAAGTGACTTTAGGGTTTTGGGACACATTTTCTGAATGCAGCAACACATTTAGTAGAAGTATGTTTATTAAATAAATATGAGATTGAAATCTGTAGATATGCTCTTGCTGTAACCCTCTCCTGAGCAGACACTTTGGGCTTGCCTCCATGAGCTCATGCGATATTCCATAACATTTCTAGAGAAGGAAAGATCAGATGGAGCCGTACAGTCCTTTATAAACACAGGAAAAATCTGCCAAGAGCAGACCAAGAGCAAGCAGTAGGTATTGAAGGGATGACAGATTTCCTGTTTAGGTGACTTTTACCAAGATACATACATACTAAAATATATGTATATAAAATACTATATATATGGAACAAAATATTAAAAAAAAACCCACCTGACATCCCCCCCTCATATTTCACATACCTTGGACGTTCAGCAGACAGCAGACTCCTATCCACCACTGGTAGTTACTTCCAAAGTAAAAACTGTATTAAACATAATATGGTGGTACTCAGACAGACGCGATAAGCTGATGCAGAGGAGTAGACAGCAGAAGGGTCCAGAACCCAGGAGAAAAGTGATCCAATAAAAGTAGGTCAGTCCAAGGTAACATGAATGTAGACGGCACTTGAAGTTTGACAAACACCTCCGGTACTCTTCTTGTGAACTTGCTGATCCTGTTCTTGGGACTTCAGCTAAACTGGTGAGATAAACAATTTTCTGTTTAGTGTTAGTGTGTAAGCTCTCTTGAGAAGGAATTACTCTTCTTAAGACTCTGGAAAGATTGTAGAGGTACAGCTGAAAATAAATAAACGTGCTGCTGTTGGTGACTTCTGTGATATGCTGTGAGGGTAACTCCCTGTGAAGTTGAGCAGGTGCCTCGTTTGGGCTGCACAGCCAGTACTAATAACGTGATGCCTCAAGCCACACTTGAGGCTGTATAAGCAGAGCACGAGGTTTGGACAAGAGCTGGCTATAGCTCCTCTGTGACAGCCTCCTTCTGCTCCACTGTAAGATCCATGCAAGTACTTATTCCAAGCAGAAATCTTCCTTCATATTCATGCTTAACCCTAGCAACAAACACATCCTTTGGCTCTCATATACTAGAATTTTTAGACCTTTTCCTTCTTTCAGGTATTGACACTTACTCAAGTTGAGTTCAAAATTCAAGTGTTCTTGTAGTTTTCCCATCAACAATGATCTCAAAGCATCGCAGAGCCCAAGCAAAAACGGACCGTCAGTGCCTCCAGCGTAGCTGAGGTACATGATGGCTCAGATTCCCAGCTGCAGGCAAACTGAGGTGTGGCAGCCGAAGCAGTTACAGTTGTCTGCCCTGCCCTTCTGTAGGAGGTTGCTTTCCCCACCCTAAATAATGCTGAGTGTAATATGAATATCATATATGTTCTTTATGCTCCTCAGCCGCTGCAGCTCTTCCTCTGGTGCATTAATGTAAACTGCCTGCCTTTGGCTCTTAACTCAGGGGTATAAATTCCTTTGGGCTTCAAGCTCTGAAGGAGTTAAGTTCAGATTGCTTATGCTTTTCAAGATTTTAATCTTAGGCCGTATGAGTTCCATTCCACAGTTACACAGACAATCCTGGAGAAAAAGAGTTGCTCAATAATGTAAAAAGAAAAGTCCCAGTTCGCCAGGCACAGTTTTCTACTTTCTGTTTCTTTCAATGCAGAACTTAGACCAACAGCTTCTGAACCAGCCATGAAGTGCAGTCCAGGACAGAAGGCAGCACATAAAATCTTGCTGTACTACTACTACACTAATCTCCCACCATTTGATTGTCTGCTATGACTTTTACTCCCCCCTTGCCAACAACAGGGCAGGTGCCTGCCTGGCTCACTTTTTGCTCTTCCTGGCTCCCAAGCTGCCTCACATCAAGGCTGCCACGTCAGAAGACTGTTTGTGACCTTACCACAATATTTGTTTGCTCTTTCTGCTAGAGAGCATGGAATTTGCTGCTGGCAGGAGGATGCAGAGAATATCTCCATCCTGGCCAGAATAGCAGACATAACAGTAATCAGAGAGGAGGTTCAGAGTTGGGCTTGAAGGTGCCTTGGTCCAATCTGGGAGAACCAGTTGTTAAAATCATGGCGAGTTGTCCAAATGTCTATTTGAAATAAATGCGCATTGTTGACAAATTTCCACACGTTTTTTCTTTCCTTGAGAACATCTACTTTTGAGGAAAAATTAAAAATTATCAAGAAAAAATTCTCTGGGCTTCAATGCATGTGCTGGTTTGTAACCGATTAATTCAACTGTCAGTCATTTATAGATTAATGCACTTCTTTTTCTTCTCCACTCTGTTCTTTGTCTTGATCTTACATGTTAGTGTGGACATAATGACTTTGGAACTGGAGCTACCTTTGGGCAGCTCATCACAGTAACAACCCTTCCTAAATCTTGTTGATAGATGGATGGATAGACTTCTGAAAACTATACACTATTATGCAGGACAAAAATCCGTTAAAATGAGGAAAGGACCAGCCTGGGTAGGTTTGTACGTGTATCAGAGATCGGTGCATGAGAGAATTTTATTGTATGCATACCCTGTGTTTAGAGTCAGTCACTCTTCATCACGCTAACTTTATGGTAGGATATCCACGCGTATGGGCAAAGGAAAGCATCTCTAGTGTGAAGTATTGCAGGAAAACAGGTAGGAAAAGTGTATATAAGATTGCTGCTAGAAAAGCATCATAGAGAGAATTCTTTGCTTCCCGTTTTGTTGTGTAGTGTTGCTGCACGCTGATAATAATCTCCTGCTTGCTTCTGGTTGGTACATAGAATCCTTCTGAATGAAACACCTCCATCTTCATTTTTCAGTACATGGAAAACCACAGGAAGGCTTATTAACAAGAAACTATTTAAAATATAGTCTAAAATAACCTTAGGGAAGGCTCAAGTTTTCTTACAGGTTACCTCCATTCTTTAAATATGAACATTAACCATAGGCTTTAAGGTTTTCAGAGCAGCACTGACAGCAAGGGTTGGGGAGAAGACAAAGCTCTCCTGATGACAAGTTAGTACCCAGAACATAGAGTGATATTAGAAGACTCTAGAAGTGACTTGCAAAAATAACAGCACATGTCTTTTTTAACATGTGTATTTTTCTGGGTTTCTTGACAGGAAGGCCTTAAATCATGAACTTTCTAAACTTTTCAATGAGATGTGGGATATGGATGTTAACCGCCTCATGCCTGGGAAAGACTACACAATTGATTTGCAGGTAACCTATTGCTAAGTCACATGAGGATTAAGGGCAGTATGGTACTGTAGGAAAAGTTGTCTGCAAAACTGCCTTTTGCTAAAAGAGTCGCCTATGCTTCATCATTTTCACAATTGGCGTAGGGAAAACTTCCTAATGATGAAGAATCACTTAGGAGAAGGAACAGTACAGAGAACACATTAATGGTCCACACTCCTGGGCATCGGTTACAAGTGGAGTCTCTCAGGTGTCTGTCCTGGGTCCTGTAACATTTAATATCTTTATCAGTGGCCTGGAGGAGGAGATGGAGTGCAGCCTTTCCAATTTTGCAGATGACAGCAAACTATAGTGATGAGGTTGATACGCTTAAGTGCAGGGTTTCTTTTCAGCTGGACCTAGGTAGGCTGGAGGAATAGGCTAAGGAAGGAACATCATGAAATTCAACAAGGACAAATGCAACCAGAACAGGATGCCCAGAGAAGCTGTGAAATCTCCATCTCTGGAGATTTTCAAGACCCAACAAGACAACACTCTGAGCAATATGACCTGAATTCAGTGTTGACCATATTTTGAGCAGGACTAGAGTTGTCCTGAGGTCCCCTCCACCCTTGATGTTTCTGTACACGTATGACTGAGTGTATTTATGTGTGTATGACTGCTTGTGCATATGGTCTGTGTGACTTGCAGCAAGGGAGAAGGGGAGATAGGTCCCAAGTCATTCTTGGGGAAATAAGGGAAGAATTTGAGGACTCTACTGGAGAATGTGGAGTAGCACAGAGGTGTGGATGAAGAGGCTTTCAGGGTTGTTGGTACCGGTTCCAGGGAACTGTGAGGAAGGAGTGGGTATCAGATTTGATGTGCAGACATTTCACTCCTTGCCAGCTCAGTGTAGCGCAACCATGACCATGTGTCTTGGTCACAAATTGCAGCAGGCCACTGAATCTTCAGTATCCAATTTTGTACTCACACAAGTGCTCAAGCACTTTATTTTGAAGTTGCTTCATATTATAAGATACAATCTTCTGTTGCTGATAAACTTTAAAAAGGGGTACCTACCTCAGGCCAAAATGTGTGTGGGGAAAACTTCTCCCATATGGTTTCTCCATTTCTCAGAACAAGGTTCTAGTTACCCCTTGCCCATTGTAACAAACCGCTACTCATTTTTTCTCCTCTTTCCTTGAGAATGCTCTTTTTGGAACAGAAACTTGAAAATTGTCAGGAAAGCCTCCTTTCTGTTATGGATGTGCTTACTGGTAACATTGATTAAAATGCCCTTAAACGTGGCCAGCCAGAAGTCTTTGAAGACTTTGTACATAGCACCAGGGTGTACCAATCCGAAGCTGCTGGAGATGTACAGAACTATCTCAGCATCTCATCAGCACTGGAGCGATGGCTGGGGCTGCAGTCATGAAGTCAGAAAGAGAAAACAAAGGCTGAGCCTGAGGAAGCCTACTCAGGAGTTCGATTGCTTAAGCACTATCGTGAAGGACAGGAGAATTAGGCTGCCTAGCTTGGGGAGTAGGGACTCAGGAGAGAAACAATCCCTTTGCTGTACTGCATAGCCTCATAAACTATATGCAGTGGGTCTGTGGATTACAAATGAACAGAGAAGGAGAGAAGGAAGGTGCCCAAATGTCCTTTTTATTTCTTTATGGTGGGAGGGAGCCTTGGCTCTACATTACTTCTCTTTATCATTTGTTATTTATATAGCATAGTAGCACAACTAATTACTGATCAGAACTGAGCTATCACATGGGTCATCACAATCATCGCTGAGAATGAGTCAACAGAGAAATTTCAGGCTCTTACGGTGTCAGAGATTACGTCTTTTTTCTTTATGCTGGCAGTTCTTCTGTAATGTCTTCTCTTGTTTTGTAGGAAGGCCATTTCTAACAAAGAATCCTGATAGCATTATGGGGTTTGTTTTGATTGGAACAAAGGCAGGCACTGTCTTCTCTTACTTCTTTCATTGTTTTACTCTGGTGTTTCTCCTAGGGAAGAGCACATGCCACACAGCAAGGTGACAGTGCTGTCCAGGACAGTGCAGCCAGACGTCTGTTTCACAACGTAAATGAAGAACACCTGAAGAGCATAAAAACTTTTGCAAGTGAGACCTGTTCTTTTGTTAATGGTGGAAATGACATGAAGAATCCATGTTGGTTTTTATGTGTTGGCTTAAAATATAACATCATATACAATTTGGAAAGTGGTGAGGATCATCAGGCCACATGTCATTTGAAGGTAGTTTCTACAACATTTGCATGGAGGTTGCCTGTAGCCTCAACCTTTTGCCCCTTAGCCAAAATCTGAATTTCTCTGTGGTTGTTCCACTACAAAGTGAAATAGATAAGACTCTTCTCATTGCTTTGATGTCATCTTTCCTCCTTTGCTCACAGCTTCTAACCCTTCAGCTAGCACTAGGTCCACATCTACTTCTTGCATTTCTGTTGGGGGCAATACTTCAACCATGTCTATGAATGTGTGTTTCCTTCCTTGATTTTTTTTTCCCCAGATGGAGTTACATTAAGCTGATTGAACAGCTGGCATCGTGGGGACCACTGTTTTTTTCTGTTCCCCTCAACTCCTCTCTGAGCCACACAATTCCACGTCTAGTGAGGGCAGCTCTGGTACTCCCTGAACCCTACACTGCATCCCTTCAGTTCACTAACCTGGCATGAAATGACTTAGGTGTTTGACCTCAAGTATTTTTCTATCATCAGCTTGGTGTGCTGAATCAGCCCCTCATGCACTCAGGCACTGAGTGTCAGAGCATGAGTAGATGAAGTGACGGGAGGGAGCAGGTGGCAGAAGGGGTGCAAAGAAGAAAATGAACCCATACACTCAGTGGCTACGTGCTCAAGCTCAAGCCATCTTCTCATGTAGCTTTATGCTGTATTATTCCTCTACTAAAGTAATACTCACAAAGCCTTCTTCCAGCATAGCTCAAGTTCATAAGCCTATGTCTGTAATTTTGGTGGTCAGATATGATTAGTTTCAGTAGAAGGTCATTATTGCTTCAGCACTTGGTTCCATAAGGAAGGCCAGTAGAGAGCTGTTTATCTTAAAAAGAAGTACAGAGGTGGTCTGGCCTTGAGTCACCTCTAGACCTACACCCAACAGTGTACCTGAGCATGAAATTTGACATATAAAAGAATGTCTTTCTCTAAGGGCTGCCAAGGGGCATATTACATGGCATCTTTTTATGATGGTACTCTCTAATGACTGGATCACAGGTATGATTAGGCATATGGCCTATTCATCAGGATGAGCATGCTGAAAGTGTGTCTTTTTCTGCAGCCTTTATTTCCTTGTTGGACAACTATGAGACATCAACCGGTATGGAAGAAGTAGTGACTCCAGAAGAAATAGTTGAAAACAATTGTTTTCTTGATGCCATCTTAGCGACAGAAGTCATGAAAGTGAGTAACGTGGATCTTTTTAGTAGCTGAAAATACTGAATTAAAAAGTAAACTGTGTATATTTCTTTGTTTTCTATCCTTCAGCTAGCTCATCGCTATCTGATTAAAAAAAGACTAGCAAAGCCAAACCTTGCCGACTTCAAATATCAGCTCTACGACATCTGGTTCCAGCTCTATGCCAGGAAAGAAGGAGACAGGTATGTCTGATGGATATGGCCCCTGATAATCTCTACACTATTCTGACTTAGGCAAATATAAGCCCAAGTGCCATCCGTTACACACAAACCTGGAATACAGCCCCAGAATATGGACTAAATCATGTATTCATTGCTCCTGCATGGATCATGTTTAAAGACTTACTGATTGGATACTAACAGTATTGACCCTTGGGGTACACCACTTGTGAGCTGCCTTCAACGGCACTTTGTGTCCCTAATCACAGGCCTTCAACCACAGACTTTCATCCACTTTTCTAATCTGTACTTCATCAGTTTGTCTTTGAAGCTGTTATGGGAGACAGTGTCAGAGCCTTGCTAAAATCTAGATAAGCAGCAGTGATGCATCTGTGGCATTTACTAGCAACCTTTATCACCAAATACAAATTTAGACTTCGTGGCTAGATTTCATTGCAAGTTTTGTACAAAGTAAGAAAGAAAACCCAACAAACCCAGACATATAAAAAATCTGCTCACAAATTAACCTAAGCAAGCTTGTGCATCTTCTTGCCTTTTACCTCTGCCAGTTTGAACTACTTATACATGTAGAAGACCTATACATTTTTCTTTGGTTTATTACAGACCTGATTCTTGCGGTTTTGAACATGTTTTTGTTGGAGAAACAAGGCGTGGTAAACAGATCTTAGGTTTGCACAACTGGGTGCAATTTTACCTTCAGGAAAAGCGCAACCAAATTGACTACAAGGGATATGTCGCTCGGAAGAACAAAACCAGGGTAAGAACAAGCAGGGTGCCTTTGCAAATAAGACAAATGTATCCAGAGAGAAAAAATGTGGTAATGAATCAAGGCACAATGCTGCAATGATTGTAAAGCTCAACTGCTTTGAATCTAATTTGTCCAGGTGTATATAAGCAGAAGAAATACTAGCATGCCCTCAAGTCCAGCTTCTTGCTTTTGTAAAAATGATTTTAAAAGGTAGTGCTGGTGTTTACAGAATCACAGCACTGCTGAAGCTTAACTGAGATAAATGATCATGTATGGTCCAGAAGAGAGGGAAGAGGCTATGGTCCAGCCTGGCAGAGCAAGGAATCTTGTGATGCCCTCAAAAATCTGGAGTTGGAAACTGTATCTGTCTGGTTACAGTTGTGTAGCAGATTATTCTGTTGTTTTGTTTATGCTTTCAGCCTGACAACGATGACCAAGTTTTGAGCATCCAGTTCAGCTGGAAGGGCTCAGTCAAGCCAATTGGAAGCACCTTTATTGGTGTCAGCCCAGAGTTCGAATTTGCCCTTTACACTGTCATTTTCCTGCTCTCTGAGGAGAGAGTTACACGTGAAACAGTGAAGATAGAAGAATATGAGCTACAGATGGTTGTTTGTCGCCATGGGCACCACATTGGAACAGCATATCCAGTACTCCTCAGCACCAGTAGTGAAAACTAGTAGTTACAGTGATCAGGCAACATGTCTGTCTGGTTTTTTTTTGGGGGTGGGGGGCGGGCGGGGAAGACGTGTGTCACGGGATGGGACGGGACCAGATGGCAGAGTAAGTTGATGTGTTGTTTTATACAACTCATTTCAAGTAAAAATTGATGACTCACTTTTGGTCTGCAATGGAGCATTTAATCAATAGTGTGCTGTGGCTCAGTGTCTGACAAACCTTGAAACATACTGCCTGCTTATATTAAAAGCTGGCTTAAACTTACATAAGCCTTCCTTTGTGCATGATAACACTCTACTTTTCAGCAGATAATGGAATTTAGGAAAAGGCCATATTAAAATTGATACACATATTTCTCTTACATGTTAGCTAATGCATGTCTGAAAGAGCAACAACCACACATTGCCTACATTTTGCCTTCCAGACAGGAACTTTGATTTGGCACACAGTACATTTTTTTTCTCCTCTCCTCATTTCATGAGAGTTTAATTTCAAACACATTTTTACAATTACAGTGCCCTGGACACACAGGAAATGCATTCAGATGTGAGAATGGTCACCAGATCAATAGCAGGTCTACCACTGCATCGGCCTTGCCCAGGTTTTCTAGAAGCCACAGCTGGCTTTATCTCACCTAACTTCAAAAGTCCATGGTATAAGCACCTGTTTCGCCATTACAGGCACTGATGCCTGCAGTCACTGATCTGCTTGTGTAATCTGCATTAGGGTTAGATGAATGATGCTGCATAATCCATTGGATAGGTCCCCAATGACAATAATACCATGTCTCTGGGGACACTGCTCCTAGTCCTGGAACTGGTCACTGGTCCTTCTGCTGATGTGGACATGTCTGCCTCTATTGTTCCACAATGTGTTCCAATACTCTAATGAACGGAAGGTAATGCTTTTCCTTTTCATACCAATGCAAAAACACACAGGTGCTGAGACCCTCTGAGAGTGTGACAAGGACTGATTAGATACACACATTCCACAAAAATTTCCCCAACAAAGCAAGGATTTTTACTCACACTGTTAAAGAACTGCTTTTGTCTGTATGTTTACCTGAAGAGGACCAGAAAAGTCAGCCTATTGCTGTGGAATGTAAAACAGTAGAAAAGATAATTTGAAATAAAGGATCTTCGGCAAACAAGAAAAAATTTACACTGAGTTGAGAGGGGATTTAAAATATTTTCCATTTCTTAAAGCAATTTTCATACACTCCCCATACACTTCACCAGCAGTAAGAATCTTTAGTACCCGGGGAATTTGGTCCTAAGCTCCTCTAAACTGTGCCCTGTAGCACTGTCTGGCATTTATTTACATACATAGAAACATTACAGAGAGCAAGCCAAGGGTTCCTACAGCTAGGGAAACTACACACGAGGCTTTTCAGGCCTGATACAATTGAGAGAACAACGATAGAGGAGCAACTGATAGGCACCGATGAACAAGTTCACCCTTCCCTGCAGCATCAAGGGCCAATGAAGGACAAGAAGAGAGTCCCACCTCACTTTCTGGTGTATAGTTGAAGCACGTAGGTTCTGAGACAGATATCGGAAATGGTACGAAATCACTGAGCTGTCACACAGAATACCTGCTCCGTGGGCTAGAAATCAACTCTGTGGCAGGTGAAAGGCACTCAGTTTCCTTCAGGTTGGGGAACCTGCCTGCTGCCAAGGGCCCACAGGTCACACTGCAGGCCTTGACTGCTCTCCAGAGTCCTTCTTCATCTTTGCATATGTGGCAGGGCAGAACCGAGAATACAGCTGAGCCAGCAAAGCCTGGGACGTGATCTCTAGCCTCGTCCCGTGGCTCAGTTTGTTCCATACGTGCACCGCGTAGGTGTTCTTAAGGAGCTTGTGGAGCTCTGAGGAGTCGATTACTTCAAATAACTTCTTCCAGTCCTCCCAGCGGATAGGATAAAAGGCTTCTGGGGAAAGAGCACTCACACCTTTGCAGCTCATGCTGTTCTGGATATTACTGATGGAGCACCACCTCTTGAAGACACGTGTTAAGAGTCCTGGGCCCTGGTGTGCCCAGATCCAGCCATTGTAGTTATCCACAAAGTCCTTCATGCAAAGCTCCATGAACTCATGCTTGGGTTTAAAGGACAGAAAGGCCCCGTTCAGTACATCCTGAGACTGCATACCGAGGGCATTGGTGAGGTTCTTCAAGTTCCTGAGCACAATGAAGTCTGTGTCCAGGTAGATGCCACCAAATTTCCACATGATGGCAATTCTGCAGGCATCAGACAGGACGGGTAAGAAATAAGGCTCCTTCTGGTGCTCAGACTGCAAGTACCACTTTGCCAGGGGCGTCCCTGAGAAAAGCCCTGGCAAGTCCAGGGGCCAGATTTCCACATTGGGGAAGCAGCTCAGCAACGAGAAGCCCCAGTGGCTGGGTAATGAAGCATTCCTGTTTGTCAAACCTTTCATGAGCACCGTGACCCTTGTCCCAGGGTGCGTCCTGGCTGCTGACTCCACAGAGCACGTGAACAGGTAACTTGGGTTAGTTCGCTCTGAGGTCTCCACAAAAAACACGTCCCCTGGTGGAGGAGGGGGCCCACGTGCAATGGTGCCAGGAAGGTAAGGTAAAAACTGGTCACACCTGCTTTGTGTAGGCAAGCTGTAGAGCTGGTCTTCAGCATCATCCCCAGTTCTCCAATACAACATGACAGAGACAAAGAACACGAATGAAATGATGAGGAGAAAGAGAGCCCCAAGCCTGTGGCTCAGCAGCACCGTGGTCAGTTTTAGCAGGCAGCTGGGCGTCTTGGGCAGTCTTGCTCCCATCAGAGCCTGCTCTCCCAAGACAACCATTGTGATCTGAAGGATAGAAAAGAAGAAAAAGACATTGATGGGCAAGGCAGCAGACCACGAGCCTCAGGACAGTGCTACGGCAGAGCAGAACTCTCCTTCCTTTACCTCAGGGTAGCATGCTTCAATTTTGCCTTTTGGCCATTTCTGGAACAGTCTCCTGGCTTCTCCATATTGTCACAGGGCCTCCAGATCCCATATCAGGAACTAACGCCCGTCTTTGGATCCCTCTCTTTCAAATACAAAATAAGGACAAGTCTCTACTTTCTGTATATCTCAAACCAAGACTGATCCTCAGTTCTGTCCATGCAAGTTGTGCTTGCCAATTGGAAGCACATCCAGCATTTGACATACAAATGTCATCGCTTCATGGTGGTGCACAAGAAACTCTGGGAACAGCATTAGACACCTTATCTATCATCTTCTAGAATTTCAGGTCATTCTGGACATCAGACATATACACAAAACCCCCTAGGATGAGGAAATAGGAATGCTCTTTATGAATATTCCTGAAGCTCTGTCAGCAGACATTGTATGCAACTGCTGCCCTGATGAGGGTTTTCTCTCATGATGAGAGATTTGTCTCCTGTTACCTGTCCTTCCCCAAAACCAAACACAATCCCAATGCTGTCATCAGTTCCTATCACGAGGCCTCAGTCTTCCAGGCTATTGAATCAGCAGTTGCTGCCTTTTGAAATCAACCACCTGCCCCTCCAGAGAGCCTGGCTCATTTTTCATGGTACTGCAGCACAGTAGAATGGATGGGTAGTGGGAGGGGAATTGATACAATGCAGCTCTGGAGGCAGATGCAGACGATAAGGACAAGAACTGCCCAGGTAAAGAGAGTTTCAAGTCTGCTTCTCGACCCCACTCCCCTGCCAAGTCCTCACTTCTACTTCCTCTGGTAGATGGGGCTGGCTAACCCAACAGTCACCAACCCAGGATGCAAAGGCCATGCTGGCTGTGACCTGCTCAGCTCTGCCAGTGGAATCACCTGGTAATGGATATGCAATCCCCCCTCCACCCTACCCTTACTTCCTCTCTTCCGCCTGCAACAGGGAGGGATGGAGAGGAAGAGATTATTAACAAGGCAGAAACAAGAAGTCATTTTAGCTACACTCTCAGCATTAGCATCAGCATTTCTGCCCTTGCCTCCCCTTAAAGTGAAGGACAGCAGAACCAGCACCTCCTGGGCCTACCACTGGGGCCCCAAAGGCCAATGTGCAAAAGCATGTGAAGGAGCAGGCAGGAGGACTGTGACAATTAGGATGAGAGGACACATCCTCAAGTTGCGCCAGGGGAGGTTTAGAGAGGATACTGGGAGAAATCTATTCATTGAAAGGGTTATCAAGCATTGGAACAGGCTGCCCAGGGAAGTGGTTGAGTCACCATCCCTGGAGGTATTTAAAAGATGTGCAGATGTGGCACTTAGGGACATGGTTTAGTGGTGGACTTGGCAGTGTTAGGTTTACGGCTGGACTCCATGACCATAAAGGTCTTTTCCAACCTAAATGATTCTGTGATTCTGTGACTTCTCCTGCCTCCCTCTGCTCCAAATCCAAATCCTCATGCTCCAGACAAAAGTGCTTCAGGAAACAGCAAAAGCTTTAATCAAACTGTAACCAAACAGACAGTGAACAGGACAGAGAACTCAGCTGCACAATGCCATTTGTCATTCATCCCTGTTTACTGCAACTGGGTCACATCCTAAACTGTCCATGTGGCCAGAAAATGTCTCGTCAGCCACACTGGGAGGTTTCCAAATGCAACAGCATGGAGCCACCGCTCTGCACTGGGCACTGGGGCTTTGGGGACAGAGGAGAGGCAGCCGATACACAAATCATCAGCTCTGGATCCCCAGAACATTTTCTTCTCCTGCAGAGAAATGCCAGCATGTACTGTGGGTGTTAGATGCAGCAAGAAAAAACCAAACCACTCTGCTTTTTACATACCTATTTTCCCCTTCCTCCACAGCACAGCCTGTTGAATCCTGTAAATCATTTTTAGATCGGTAAACTGTAGAAGACAAAGCAGGGACAGAGCCTGTAGAGAAGGCAGGAAAGCACGGCTCTAATCTAACAGTGAGCAAGCTTCAAGGTTACATGCATATTTTTAGTAAGAAGAGAAACTTCTACTACAATTGCACTTCTATATATTTAGAAATACATTTCTGCTTTTATAGCGGATAAGAGGACATTTTAGAAGCTGCAGTAGCCAGTCCATTTATTTCACAAAACAAACACAGGAAATCTGGCTGCCTACCTTCCTCTAAAACCCCAAGTCCCGTCGCACAGGAGCTGCAAATACTACTCACCTGTCCCCGCTTTCAAGACACCACAGAAGTCACTGATCAGCTGGACAAGCTTTTCAAGAGGTTACTGTCTCTGAGAGCGCCAGTAACTCTATGGTCTGGCACTTCCTTTTTCTGAAAAGAAATGGTGAAAGATGGAGTCTGAACACATGAAGATAACATGCAAGTCAGGGAGGATGTGACATCATATGTTCAGCTAATACAGTGGCGGAAAGAAGGGTCACGCAGCTGCACTGTGAACCCACCTAATTAGAAATTAAGCAGGAAAAAAAAAAGAGGAGGAATTTGAAACCCCATTATTGCTACACATTAAGCTTTATACTGTGGCAGGAAACTGATTGCTGTTTTGTTTTCTACTCGTTTGCTAAGAATTCCCAGTGCTCACGCTGCTTGGGTGGCTGCCACAAGAACTGAGCTGAGTTTCACAGAGCTGCCTCCTCCCACCCCAAGACTTCACTTCTGAATGCTCCTTTGAACACATGCTCTTTTGACCAAATAATTTACTCATCCACTTGGGAATACTCCCTCTTATGCTGGATACTTCATTGAATGACTTTGCCAAATTGAGGTGTCCCTCATTTTATGATGGAGTTCCCCCTTGTCCCTGCGCTCCATGGCGGCTGACCTTACCTTACAGAAGGCATGTTGGCGCATTCATAAAATACCACCTTTATCCATACAGCCACTAAGTTTAGCGTTCAGTGCAGTTTCTACTCAGTTGCATGCAACAAATGTCAGGCCTATTGCTCTGTAGCTTCCCAGACCTCTCCCCCTTCCCCAAATCCTTCCAAGCACTGCAGCACCACGAATGGACTCATAAGATGCCAACACTGGGGAAGATCTTTGGAAAGCACCTTAAGCCATTCCTAGCCCTTTCATCACTGCAGCTTTCCAGGCCTCAGGTCAGGTCCCAGCTAGTCACAGAATCACAGAAGGGTTTGGCTTGGAAGGCACCTCTGCAGATCATTTGTCCAACCCCCCTGCTCAAAGCAGAGACACCTAGAGCAGGTTGCTCAGGACCGTGTGCTATTGGGTCTTGACCTTGTCCAAGGACAGACACTCCACAATCTGGGCAACCTGTTCCCATGTTTCACCACCGTTTCTTCCATTCTAACTTCCCGTATTTTAGTTTGTGCCCATTGTCTCTCATCCTGTCACTGGGTTCCACAGAGAAGAGTCTGGCTTGTCTTCTTTACCCCACCCATCTCCAATCAGGTATTTATATGCTTTGACAAGACACCATCCAAGCCTGCTCTTCAAGAAAAATTATCAGAGCTCTCTCAGCCTCTCTTCATAGGGCACGTGCTCCAGTCCCTGTCTCATCTTAGTGGCCCTTTGCTGGACTTTCTTCACTATGTCCATGTCTCTCTTTAACTGGGGAGCCCAGAACCGGATACAGCACTCCAGATGTATATCACCTGTACTGAGGAAGAAGGGAAGGATTGCTTCCCTTGTCCTTGCAGGTAATGCTCTACATAATGCATCCCAACAGGCTGCTTGCCACCTTTGCCACAAGGGAACACTGCTGGCTCCTGGTCAACTTGTTGTCCACAGGACCACCAGGTCCTTTTCTGTGATGATGCTTTCCAGCTGGTCAGCCCATGTACTTTTCTCCTCTCCTCAAAGTTTATTACTGCATTGGCTCTAACCAGGTTTGCCAGAAGCCACAGTCAGCTTTATCTCACCTAACTTTAAAAGTCTGTGGTATATGTACCTGTGATCCCATTACAGGCAGTGATGCCTGCAATCACTGATCTGCTTATGTAATTTGCATTAGGATTAGATGAATAACCCATTGACTAGATCCCCAGTGACAATAATAAGACGTGGTAGTCCTGGGCCTGGTCACTGGTCCTTCTGCAGTTGTGGACATGTCTGCCCCTGTTCTTCCATAACATGTTCAATAATCCAGTGAAAGGAATGTAATGCTTCTTGTAGCAATGCAGAAACAGGCAGATGCTGAGACCCTCTGAGAGTGGTCCAGACAAGGACTGGTTAGATACTCACACACCACAAGAATTTCTTCAACAGAGCAAGAAACCTGCTAATATATATTTTCTGACAATACGTGATTTGCAAAATACTGTGTATAATTTTCACAACCTTGCTTGCTAAATTTAAAAGCCTAGCTAACCAATACACTGCTGGAAATACGTAAAGAAAAAAACCAAACCAAACCAAACAACCCAGTCCAAACAGTAATTGTAAAATGTATAGAGATATATTACTGAATAAGGTAAAAGCTGACATTTAAATGATAGCAAGTTTCTCTTGCTCCAAGCATAAAAGGATAAAATGTAGTACAAAGGGAACAGACATGGAAGATCTTGTAACTCCTCTGTGCAAGGACTTTAACCAGTCTGATGCTGCTGGATCAGCTCATGCTCATATCTACTTTTGGTGCCCCTACGGGGTACAGGGAACACCCTGCAGTGAGCAAAAGGGTTCCTGCCCTATGTGACTGTAAATGTGCTTCACTGGTACCTTGGTAGCAAAACCGAAGACAACAAAAAAATACAAACTTGGCTGACAAAATTGGCTGACAATTAGATGATTAGGTGATGGTACAACATGAATTGTACATAAAGCCAACTTACATGAAGCCAAACAAGCACCACCAGTTTCTGCAATCGTCTATTTTTCAAATTGCAACAGCAGATACACAGAAGTCCCTGAAACCTGGTAAATCATTCCTAACAGAAAAAAATGTACACTGTTGAGTGATATTGTTATAGAACACCATCGAATATTCACGACAGTTCAAATAGTGATAATAAATGCCAAGAAATAAACTGTACAAATGTTTTAAGGGCATGCATTTAGCGACACCAGAGAATGAAACGTTATGTTCTCAGTTCATACTGAAAGCAATTAGAATTGCTTTTACATAACTACATTAGAACTGTGTAATTCTCAGATTATGAATTCTGTAGAAGGTCTCAAACCTCCAGGCCTAAACCTTAGTATAACCAGTATAAATAACTGTCTTAGCCAGAGGCGATCAGATGTTTATAGGAAAACTATGGCTGTGTATATTGCAGAAGTGCAAATGTTGTTTGCAAAGTAGAGTATAAACTAAGGTTGTGAACAAGGATTTTCCTTTCTTTTGCTTTCCTTCTGTGATGTAATTGATACAGTTTATGCCTAGGCAATTAGCAGATTTAACCTAGAAGCTAGATAGACCTGCAAATAAGCAGAAAATTATAGGAAAGAAGGTGCAAAGGGATCATCTAGCTATTAGTAAATACACCTGCTGAGCAACAGGGGAGAAGAGGGAGAACCGAGAGTAATAGAAACAGAGGCACAGACTAAGGATTCAGTTTTGCCTAAAACGTTGCCAGAATAAAACTGCAAAAGAGAAGCCAAATGATCCCTGATACCCAGGCACTCACTGATCACCTGCCCAAGGGGACCAGGAAGGGTGATCACCTGGGTGCCTGTGACTTTGGCTGCCAGAGCTCATGCTTGCTGTTAAACACACCCTTTGTCTTGACAACCAGGCTGCTCTCTCCTAAGATAGCCTGCCTGTGGTGTGCAGGCAAGCATCAAACCCAGCTCCTAGGCTGCGGGGAGGACAGAAGCTGAACTGCTAAGCAGCCAGCTGCTCAGGCTGTAGAAAACAGGAATAAGAGTCAATTTAGAATTTGAATATTCGATCAATTCACAATACTCCCAAACAAGAGGACCACTGGGAAAACTGGAATTACAATTGAGTCCTCCCACGGTGTAGAAAGAGGAAGTAAAACCAGTAACAGCATTCAGCTGACATATCCCCAGGTAGAGGGAGAAACTCTTCCTTCCAGTCTTGTGAGCTCTCTGAACCAGTTTGAAAAAGAAAATAACTAGTTCCTGTCCTGTGAGTCTACCTGCATGTAGTGGACATGCCTAGGGTTTTTGGGAAGAAGACAAACTTAGTGGCTCTGTGTTCAGAGGAGATGAGGTAGATTCTCTGTGCTCAAAGCCTTCCCACTGCCCTCCCTTTTTGTGCATTCCTTGTGTGGGCTTCTTGGTCCCAACATTTACTCAATCTCACCTGGCAGTGACAGAAAACACAGGGTGGCTCTCACGCTCATCCCTGAAGAAGGGAACCTGTAAGAGAAACATAACCTAAAGCTACCCCTATTATTAACTAAAATGGATTAAGAATGTAATTCTTTGATGTCCCTCAGAACATGCTTAAGTGCATATTTACAAGAGAGGCTGGTTAGAGGTGGCTTTAGATCTTAAACTGAGCAAGATCCTTTGGACAGTCCCTTTCATAGTCAACATTTTAAAGCAGCAGCTGTGCCCTCTCATGGCCAATTCAACTAAGCAAAGGAGAGAGTTGTAGCTCTTAACATGGGACCCAATGCTAGAGGCATCAAGAGTGGGGCAGGGCTGGAGAATCTGGTACAGCTGAGATTGACCAGAACATGTCATGAACATCCAAATCTAGCTTCACAGGCTAAAAAAAAAGTATACCATGGTATACCTTCCCTTCTTTCTCTGTCTTATCATTGCTTGTCTGATGCACAATTTTAGTTCAACTTCAACTACCTTATGCCATTAAGCTATTCAAAAGCTACATTTACACTACATCAAGTAGAAACATGGCAACATAGCTCTGATCAGCCTTAGAAGAAGTGACCGCACCAGTCCCAATTGTCTTTAGGAGAATGAGTCAAGTACTGTTGAGTTTAGTGATATCCCTTCAAGTAAGTGTGTGGACACATAAACAGAAAAACACTGGAGGGTGTGTGTAAATTTGCTACACATTCAGTAACAAAAAGAGAGAGGAAAAAGGTCCAACAAAGTGCTGCTGCATACCCAGGAGTCTTGAACAAATTCGCTGATCACAAGCAGCCTGAGAGGAGTATTTTTGGGACCCACCAGAAAACAGCTGAGGATCTCCATTTTCTCCAGATTTACATTGCCAACAAGTGTAGAAGAGGTAAGATTTGACAATACCAATATTCAGTGGGTGACTCATCACTCTGTTATGTGTGGAAGAGCAGAGCGGTGCCAGAGATGAGTCCACCAGCTAATTCCACTAGTATTTAGGGGAATTAACATTTAGCATTTTAGCAACAGCTTTAGAGCTCCTTCTCCTGACCCTAGAGAATAATGGCAGACCAGGCATGTGCAAATATTTGAGGTGAGACGATATTAAGTATTGTGATTTTAATGGATGTATTAGACCAAGACATAAGATACCGCAGCTATAGACAGAGGACAGTTAAGGCACCTGTCTCTGAACTGCATCTTTTGTACTTAAGCACAACTTCAGCTTTCCAGGGTGAACCTTGCAATATCCAATTTCACTTACATGTTTTTAGAACTAAGTTTTCTCCTGAAATAAAGAAAAGTGAAAATACCCACTCATATAACTCTAATGCAGTGCTGGATAGACACTTTGTGAGGTAAGAAGAATTAAAAGCAAGCCACAGCAAAGAGTTGGAGGATGGTATTGGCAAGTTTCTGCAAAAAATAAACAGATTGTGGGGAGAGATTATATGGCAGGTTTTATAGCTGTTGATTCCCAAATGACTGTACAGAACGTGGCCGTAGATGTGATGGCATCTCGCTGAAGTTATCCAGAGAAAAAATATACAAACTCTGCCTGTTATTTGCAACAAAGAGAACCAATGAGCTACATAAGTAATGGCCACAAACAGAAAATCACATAGCCAGTCATGGCAACATCATTAAGCTTCAGTACAGCTTCAGCCCCCCTAAATACAATAAGCAGTAGTCTAAGATCAGTGAAAAATGGCCAATAATGCTATTACACTTAGATAGAGTAGGAAATTTGTTGAATGAATTAAGATAGAGCTGTAACAGCTCCCAAAAAACTGAAATTGGGCGTGCCTGGTTAAGCGAACTTGCTCAGTAACTTCATCAAATGTAAAAGAAAGCCAGCAGGAGCTGCTATTTTCTCAGACAGTAACCCTTTGACAGGATTAGCTTGCACCCAGTGACAGTGCTATTTGAGAATGGTGGCATATGAATTCATAACAGAGGAGCGGTTCCTCTAATGTTTCCAGTGCTGTTAGCAGCAGAGACAGGGCACCAGAACAGTGCGTGCGAGCACCAACCCCTGAGCAAACCCTAGCAGCAGGAGAAGACCAACTTTAGATATAAGTATTGCCACTAAGAAGATTCTGAAACCTGCTGACGGCTGCCAGACCCTAATACTGAGTGTAGCAATTGCTCAGTATCAAAGATACCCAGCCACCAAGGAGGGGACTGTAGCCCAGAGCCTAGTACTCTGTCACTCAGATCTCCCTTCCCCCAGAAATTAAGACTCCTACCATGACTAATAAGAAATACTAGACTTGAGGTTTCTATCAGACCACCACTGAGGTGGAGGGCAAGGAAACAGCTCATTATTTGTTCATCCGCACCTGAAATCACAAAGAATTAGCACTTCCTCAGCATCACTCCTTGAGGTCTCTCCACACTGCTCTTACGCACAGGAGAGCCGTTTCGCGGAAAACACTGTATTAGACTCAGTGTGTTGTACTGTGTGTCTGCTTCTGAAAAACAGCAGGTAAACTTCCATTTTGAATACATAAGGATACAATAGGGATTGATGGACTGACAAGTAAAGGCAGTTCGTAGTAGCCACAAGCACACAGAGCCTTCCGGAAGGTTCCGCCATGGCGGCACCACCACCTCAGCTGCTGCCCCCAGCCCAGCCATGGTGGTGGGGTGCTGCCCTGGCACACACCTGTGGTCTGTGGGGCCTGTGTCTCTCCAGCAGCAGGAGGAGGGAGGGCTGGCCCAGCACCATTTTCCACAGTTTAGAGAAGGCTGAGAAGCAGAAGGAGCTCAAGGAGGGACTGGAAAACTGCTTTCCTCCACAGGGGAAGATGGTGGCGGGGCCCCTGCTGCCGTGCAGGTACTCACCTCAGCGCCTCTCCAAGAAAAGACAACTCTGGAGGGCAGGTAGCACGTCCTCACCCCCCTCATCAGCACCTCAACTGTCCCCCACTGCCATCTCCCACCCCACTCCCCACTTCCTCCTTGCTCACCTCCTCTCCATGACAGCCCTGGCCAGCCATGGCCCTCCCATGGCCCTGCCATGGCCTTGCAGACTGCAGGAGCCCATCAGCCCACAGGTGAGACCACTCTGCCCTTTTCCTGCTTCCTCTGGTTGCAGCCACCATGCCGGTGCTGACTTACCTACCTCATCCTTCCCATCGTGCCCAGACACCGTCGTGCCATGGGGGTCACCAAAAGACCGCAGGCAGCTGTGCCAGAGGCAAGGAGATGGAAACCCAAGTTTGGGCTTTTTATTCTTAGGTGCTTTCTACAAGCAGCACCAGTCTGAGGCCCTCAGGTCTCCTTCTCCTCCTCAGAAAAACCTTTCAACTTGCTCCCATGGCTTCCTACACCCCTGTGGCTTCTACATCTCCCTCCCCTTTTAGCCCTGGTTCCCTATACAGCTGAGCTGGTGCAGGTTTGCTGACCAGAAGCAGAAGAGCTGTCTTCTTTTTTTCCCCCTCTTGTAAAAAGAATCACCAATTGCACAGCTGGACACTGCAATCTAACAGCAAGCTCACGTA
The DNA here is from genome assembly GCF_964289735.1 of Phaethon aethereus. Lineage (NCBI taxonomy): Eukaryota > Metazoa > Chordata > Aves > Phaethontiformes > Phaethontidae > Phaethon > Phaethon aethereus. The sequence goes on from NC_138575.1 coordinate 77,168,872, forward strand.
GAGGTTATACTTGGATTCTTTTACAGCCTGAGAAGAAATTTCCTTCCATTGTGTTTTTCTGTAGATGAAAAATCAACATAAAGAATAAAGATAGTGGAGGTTTTATTCTGCTGCATACTAATACCACCAACTGGTTGCACAGCTTGTTAAGGAGTAGCATGGGCAGTGAGCTGCTGAACACAGGAAAGAAAGAAGCAGATGGAAGCAGCACCTAGTGGGATGGCTTCATGTCTAGTACAGGGAGAGGACCTGGGTGATGCAGCTGTGCTGTGAACTTAATTAAGAAACTCACCTGGCTAGAATCATTAACCTAGCCAAAATATGTTATGTTCATGTGCTTCTGATCAGAATCTTAATCAAGAAATATTTCCACTGATTATGTTCTCCAGAATTTTGTCAATTGTACAATAAAACACAAAAAGATTCCTGAGACGGGCTATTTTTGGTACAATAAAGAGTGGTTGTTAAAAGAAGGAAAAAAAAAACCACATTGAGAAAGCCACCAGCTTGTTATGCCTACATTCACCACTGAGACACATCCATGTGCTGATGTTAGTCCTACTGGGTTAGCAATACACGAGCTCCCTTTGGGACCACAGTTGCCCACATGTAGCTTGGTAAGTGCGGTGGGATTTCTATGTAGTGAAGAAACAGCAAGTACAGAGTAATGGCAGAAAAAAAGAAATTCAGCCATAAATCGAGGTATCATACCATTAGTGACTGATCATTTTTCCATCTTAGAACCATGGCAAGTTACTTTATAAAGATGTCAGTATTTCACTATGGTACTACTGGTATCCAGTCTGAAATGAGAGTTACAAGAAATGCATGACAAGCTGCACATTTGAGCATCCTGCATCTTTGCTCAACCTGGTCTTTCCCAGACTAACCCCAGCATTTGATGGAAATACTCCTTATGAAGAACCCTTCCATATCAAGCAAATACAGAATGTTAAGAAAAGGTGTCCAACCATGCTCCTGACAAAGATGACAGGACCATTTCTCAGAATTCACATACAAGTACCTACCGGAGTGAGTGATTTGGTCATAAAATGTATGATTCTTAGATGCAAGGAAAATACGGTTGGTGTAAGTTAAATTTGAGTTGCATTACTGTGGGTTGCTTATTATTTTACCTGTGTAACAGTAAGAGGCAAATAAACCACAAGGAAATACCCACTAATCACTGAGAGCCTACTAACTCTTTTACCACCAGTGCTATCTTAAATATGTTACTCAGGTGTTGCAGTTTAGACAAATTTAGACAAAGACACTTGTACTTCCAAGTAGTGACTGAGCAAGAGAGTATTGTTCTCAATACCTGTCACATTTCCCCACGCTGGTAAAAGAACTTCTTTTGGCTATTTCTGTTCCCAAAGAGGACCAGAAAAGTCAGCATATCACTGTGGAATGTAAAGCAGTAGACAAGATCATTTGAAATAAAGTACCTTTGGACAACAAGAAAAACTTCACACAGAGCCAAGCAGGTGTATTGGATTTGCATGGCAAGGTTTTGGTAGTGGGGGGCTGCAGAAGTGGCTTCTGTGAGAAGCTGCTGGAAGCTTCCCCTATGTCTGACAGAGCCAGTGCCAGCCGGCTCCAAGACAGACCCACCGCTGGCCAAGGCCCATCAGTGACGGTGCCTCTGGGAGAACAGAGTTAAGACGAGGGAAAAAAACCCTGCATGACTGCAGTCAGAAGAGAGGAGTGAGAATGTGTGAAAGAAACAACTTCACAATCACGGCCAGTGCAGAAGGAGGGGCAGGAGGGTCTCCAGGCACCGGAACAGAGATTCCCCTGCAGCCTGTGGTGAAGACCAAGGTGAGGCCGGCTGTGCCCCTGCAGCCCGTGGAGCTCCACGGTGGAGCAGATCTCCACCTGCAGCCCATGAAGGACCCCACGCCGGAGCAGGTAGATGCTCAAAGGAGGCTGTGACCCCGTGGGAAGCTCACACTGGAGCAGGCTCCTGGCAGGACCTGTGGACCTGTGGAGAGAAGTGCCCACACCTGCCAGCAGGTTTGCTGGCAGGATTTGTGACCCCTTGGGGGACACACGCTGGAGCAGCCAGTTCCTGAAGAACTGCAGGCTGTGGGAAAGACTCACACTGGAGAAGTTCATGGAGGACTGTCTCCCATGGGAGGAACCCCATGCTGGAACAGGGGAAGAGTGTGAGGAGTCCTCCCCCTGAGGAGGAAGGAGTGGCAGAAAACAATGTGGGATGAACTGACCGCAACTGCCATTTCCCAGTCCCCCTGCAGCACTGGAGAGGAGGAGGTAGAGAAAATTGGGCGTAAAGTTAAGCTTAGGATGAAGGGAGGGGTCGGGGGAAGGTGTTTTAAGATTTGGGTTTATTTCACATTACCCTACTCTGATTAGGGTGGGAATAAATTAAAATGATCTCCCCAAGTTGAGTCTGGTTTGCCTGTGACGGTAACTGGTGAGTGATCTCTCCCTGTCCTTATCTTGACCCACAAGCCTTTTGTTATAGTTTCTCTCCCCTGTCCAGCTGAGGAGGGGAGTGATAGAGTGGTTTGGTGGGCATCTGGCATCCAGTCAGGGTCAACTCACCACAGGAGTGATTTAAAATGTTTTCCGTTTCTTAAAGCAATTTTCATATACTCCCAGTCTCTCCCAATAACCACCTGTAAGAATCTTTAGTACCCGGGGAATGTGGTCCTAAGCTCCTCTAAACTGTGCCCTGTAGCACTGTCTGGCATTTATTTACATACATAGAAACATTACAGAGAGCAAGCCAAGGGTTCCTACAGCTAGGGAAACTACACACGAGGCTTTTCAGGCCTGATACAATTGAGAGAACAACGATAGAGGAGCAACTGATAGGCACCGATGAACAAGTTCACCCTTCCCTGCAGCATCAAGGGCCAATGAAGGACAAGAAGAGAGTCCCACCTCACTTTCTGGTGTATAGTTGAAGCACGTAGGTTCTGAGACAGATATCGGAAATGGTACGAAATCACTGAGCTGTCACACAGAATACCTGCTCCGTGGGCTAGAAATCAACTCTGTGGCAGGTGAAAGGCACTCAGTTTCCTTCAGGTTGGGGAACCTGCCTGCTGCCAAGGGCCCACAGGTCACACTGCAGGCCTTGACAGCTCTCCAGAGTCCTTCTTCATCTTTGCATATGTGGCAGGGCAGAACCGAGAATACAGCTGAGCCAGCAAAGCCTGGGACGTGATCTCTAGCCTCGTCCCGTGGCTCAGTTTGTTCCATACGTGCACCGCGTAGGTGTTCTTAAGGAGCTTGTGGAGCTCTGAGGAGTCGATTACTTCAAATAACTTCTTCCAGTCCTCCCAGCGGATAGGATAAAAGGCTTCTGGGGAAAGAGCACTCACACCTTTGCAGCTCATGCTGTTCTGGATATTACCGATGGAGCACCACCTCTTGAAGACACGTGTTAAGAGTCCTGGGCCCTGGTGTGCCCAGATCCAGCCATTGTAGTTATCCACAAAGTCCTTCATGCAAAGCTCCATGAACTCATGCTTGGGTTTAAAGGACAGAAAGGCCCCGTTCAGTACATCCTGAGACTGCATACCGAGGGCATTGGTGAGGTTCTTCAAGTTCCTGAGCACAATGAAGTCTGTGTCCAGGTAGATGCCACCAAATTTCCACATGATGGCAATTCTGCAGGCATCAGACAGGACGGGTAAGAAATAAGGCTCCTTCTGGTGCTCAGACTGCAAGTACCACTTTGCCAGGGGCGTCCCTGAGAAAAGCCCTGGCAAGTCCAGGGGCCAGATTTCCACATTGGGGAAGCAGCTCAGCAACGAGAAGCCCCAGTGGCTGGGTAATGAAGCATTCCTGTTTGTCAAACCTTTCATGAGCACCGTGACCCTTGTCCCAGGGTGCGTCCTGGCTGCTGACTCCACAGAGCACGTGAACAGGTAACTTGGGTTAGTTCGCTCTGAGGTCTCCACAAAAAACACGTCCCCTGGTGGAGGAGGGGGCCCACGTGCAATGGTGCCAGGAAGGTAAGGTAAAAACTGGTCACACCTGCTTTGTGTAGGCAAGCTGTAGAGCTGGTCTTCAGCATCATCCCCAGTTCTCCAGGAAAACATGACAGAGACAGAGAACAGAAATGAAATGATGAGGAGAAAGAGAGCCCCAGTGGGGGCGCTGTGGCTCAGCAGCACCGTGGTCAGTTTTAGCAGGCAGCTGGGCGTCTTGGGCAGTCTTGCTCCCATCAGAGCCTGCTCTCCCAAGATAACCATTCTCATCTGAAGGGTAGAAAAGAAAAAAAAGACATTGATGGGCAAGGCAGCAGACCATGAGCCTCAGGACAGCGCTACAGCAGAGCAGAACTCTCCTTCCTTTACCTCAGGGTAGCATGCTTCAATTTTGCCTTTTGGCCATTTCTGGAACAGTCTCCTGGCTTCTCTGTATTGTCACAGGGCATTCAGGTCAATGCACAACTGAGGGGAAAGCAGTGGGGAGGACTGTGGCATTTCTCCTGCCTCCCTTTGCTCCAAATCCAAATCCCCATGCTCCAAACCAAAGAGCTTCAGGAAACAGCAAAAGCTTTAATCTCTAACCAGACAGTGAACAGGACAGAGAACTCAGCTGCACAATGCCATTTGTCATTCATCCCTGTTTACTGCAACTGGGTCACATCCTAAACTGTCCATGTGGCCAGAAAATGTCTCGTCAGCCACACTGGGAGGTTTCCAAATGCAACAGCATGGAGCCACCGCTCTGCACTGGGCACTGGGGCTTTGGGGACAGAGGAGAGGCAGCCGATACACAAATCATCAGCTCTGGATCCCCAGAACATTTTCTTCTCCTGCAGAGAAATGCCAGCATGTACTGTGGGTGTTAGATGCAGCAAGAAAAAACCAAACCACTCTGCTTTTTACATACCTATTTTCCCCTTCCTCCACAGCACAGCCTGTTGAATCTTGTAAATCATTTTTAGATTGGTAAACTGTAGAAGAGAGGGTCCTTTCTTCCATGTAGCAGACACAAGAAATCTGGTGCTCTAACTTCCTCTGAAACTGCAAGTCCCATCGCACAGAAGCTGCAAATACTACTCACCTGTCCCCGCTTTCAAGACACCACAGAAGTCACTGATCAGCTGGACAAGCTTTTCAAGAGGTTACTGTCTCTGAGAGCACCAGTAACTCTATGGTCTGGCACTTCCTTTTTGTGAATAGAAAAAGTGAAAGTTGGAGTCTGAACACATGAAGATAACATGCAAATCAGGGAGGATGTGACATCATATGTTCAGCTAATACAGTGGCGGAAAGAAGGGTCACGCAGCTGCACTGTGAAGAACCCACCTAATTAGGAAAGAATCAGAAAAAACAAAACAAAACAAAAAAAGGAAAAGGAACACCCATATTGCTACATTTTAAACTTTATATTGTAGCAGGAAACGGTTTTGCTGTTTTCTACTCGTTTGCTAAGAATTCCCAGTGCTCACGCTGCTTGGGTGGCTGCCACAAGAACTGAGCTGAGTTTCACAGAGCTGCCTCCTCCCACCCCAAGACTTCACTTCTGAATGCTCCTTTGAACACATGCTCTTTTGACCAAATAATTTACTCATCCACTTGGGAATACTCCCTCTTATGCTGGATACTTCATTGAATGACTTTGCCAAATTCAGGTGTCCCTCATTTTATGATGGAGTTCCCCCTTGTCCCTGCACTCCATGGCGGCTGACCTTCCCTTACAGAAGGCACGTTGGCGCATTCATAAATACCACCTTTATCCATACAGCCACTAAGTTTAGCGTTCAGTGCAGTTTCTACTCAGTTGCATGCAACAAATGTCAGGCCTATTGCTCCGTAGCTTTCCAGACCCCTCCCCAAATCCTTCCAAGCACTGTAGCTATTTATCATCTCTGGGAGCTGCGTCACAGTTATCATTGTGCTGTACTTTCTAACACTGGCTTATGATATGATAAAATGGCTGGTCCTAAAAGTAATCTGGTATTGGTACTCAGCATTGCTGTCATCGCTGTAGTTTGGGAGCCATCTCTCTGAAACTATCATTAATTACACTTTTTCCCTTCTCTCCTCAGAGAGCAAATTTACAGGGGAGACACGTTTCTTCACCTTCCCCTTCTTCTCCAGGCTAGTTACTATAGCTCTTGAGAATTTTGGATATCCTTGGGATGTTCAAACCAGCATGTTCCTGTAGATCCTACTCCCAAATGTGCTTCAGGTCTTGCTTAAAGTTAAACAACTATTTAAAAATACCTGCCCATCTGCTACCTACTAGCACTGTAGCTATTCAAACCCCGGCAACAGGCTCTGCGGCTACTCCTATGCCCGCGACAGGCGCTGTGGCTACTCAAACCCTGGCAATGAACCAGAGAACCAGCACATGTCAGTATCAGTTGCCCTTATACACAAGAAGAAATGGATACGAAAGTCAGCTCATTTAGTAAAGGATGATGAAGCAGAGCCATCACAAGAACAGGAGGAGGAAGAGGCAAAACCAGAGATTACCACCTGATCCCTGTCCCTGAGCAAGCTGCGAGATATGTGAAAAGACTTCAGCCATTGTCCAGGTGAGCACATTGTCACCTGGCTGCTCTGATGCTGGGATAATGGGGCCAATAGGCTGGAATTAGAGGGTAGGGAAGTCAAGCAGCTGAGGTCCCTGTCTAGGGAAGGGGCCTTTGACAAAACAATTGGAAAAAAGACACAAGCCCTCAGCCTTTAGAGGTGACTCCTATCTGGCATGAAGGAAAGGTATCCCTTCAAAGATGTTATACACCACTCAGGCAAGTGGACCACCACGGAGACAGGTATCCAGTACCTGAGGGAATTAGCTGTGGTGGAGATTATTTATATGACCTGTCAACAGACATCCAGATGAAGTTCAGTGCACACAATCCATGTGGCAGAAGTTTGTACAAAGTGCACCATTGCTGTATGCCAGCTCATTGACAGTAATGACCTGGAAAGATGAAGAGGGACCAATGGTGGATGAATTGACTGGACAACTCCGGCAATACAAAGAAAATCTCTCCTCCTCCCTTCAGGCCAGGCTCTCAGCTGTGGAAAAACTATCAAAAAAATCTGAAAACCTGTTCAAAAAACTATTCTGGGAGTTCCAGCAAATCAAAGAGGGTAAGTCCTAGTCCTCACCTGTATGGAGATGTTAGGTGTGAGCATTCTTCTGCTCAAGAGAGAGGATATAGGGGATACACACCTCAAGCCACCCTGTGGTTTTATCTGCGTGACCACAGAGAAGATATGAGGAAGTGGGATGGGAAATCTACCTCAGCCCTAGAGGCCTGGGTATGTGAGTTGCAAGGAGAAATGATCACAAAAGGGGGTTCTTCCAGGAAAATTGCTGTTCCAGTATCCAGCGAGCAATTTCCCAGAGAAGAAGGGCTGGTCTGACTTGTAATCTTAATAAAGGGACTTCTGATTTGCATTCACAGGAAGTGAGTAACAGATACTATGACCAAGATTAGAGGGGCCCTGCCTCCAGCCAGGTGGAGGAAAGGGATAACCGAGTTTATTGGACTGGGTGGATTTGATGGCCTGGCATATCAGGCCTACAGGAGTATGGTCAGCAGTGGACACCGGTGCACAGTGTACCTAATGCCATCAAGCCATACAGGGGCAGAACCCATCTGTGTCTCTGGAGTGACAGGGGGATCCCAAAGCGACCAACAGCTGACTGTACTGGAGGCCAAAGTGAGCCTAACTGGGAATGAGTGGCAAAAGCACCTCACTGTCACTGGCCCAGAGACTCTGTGCATATTTAGCATAGACTACCTCAGCAGAGGGCACTTCAAGGACCCAAAAGGGTACCAGTGGTCTTTTGGTTTGGCTGCCTTGGAGACAGAGGACATTAAACAGCTGTCCACCTTGCCCTACCTCTCAGACGACCCTTCTGTTGTGGGGTTGCTGAGGTTCGAAGAAAAACAGGTGCCTATCACCACCACAACAATGCACTGGTGGCAACATCACACCAGTGGAGACTCTCTGATTCCCATCCATAGGCTGATTTACTGGTTGGAGAGCCAAGGAGTGATCAGTAAGACACACTCACTCTTCAACAGTCCCCTATGGCCAGTGTGAAAGTCTAATGGCGAGTGGAGACCAACAGTAGACTATCATGGCCTGAATGAAGTCATGCTACCACTGAGTGCTGCCGTGCCGGGATTTCTCAATCCCTTTGGTGGCAGAGCGCAGGCCACAATTTGCTTTCACTTGGAGGAGCATCTAGTACACTTGCGCCAGGGGTGAAAACACAGACCTACCATTTGCCAGGGATTGATCCAGACTGCCCTGGAACAGGGTGAAGCTCTGAAACACCTGCATTACATTGATGTCATCATTGTGTGGGGCAACACAGCAGAAGAAGTTTTTGAGAAAGGGAAGAAAGCAGTCCAAATCCTTCTGGAAGCCAGTTTTGCCATAAAACAAAGTAAGGGCAAGGGACATGCACAGGACATCCAGGTTTTAGGAACAAAATGGCAACATGGACGTTGTCAGATCCCAAGGGATATGATCAATAAAATAACTATATCGCCACCAACTAGCAAAAAGGAAACACAAGCTTTCTTAGGCATTGTGGGCTTTTGGAGAATGCATATTCCAAATTACAGTCTGATTGTAAGCCTTCTCTATCAAGTAACCTGGAAGAAGAATGATTTCAAATGGGGTCCTGAGCAACAACAAACCTTAGAACAAATTGAAGAGGAAATAGTTCATGCGGTAGCCCTTGGGCCAGTCCAGGCAGGACAAGGTGTTAAAAACGTGCTCTACACCACAGCCGGGGAGAATGGCCCTACCTGGAGCATCTGTCAGAAAGCACCAGGGGAGACACGGTGCTGACCTTTAGGGTTGTAGAGTCGGGGATCTGAGGCCCGCTGTACTCCAACTGAGAAACAGATGTTGGCAGCATATGAAGGGGTTTGAGCTGCTTCGGAAGTGGTTGGTACTGAAGCACAGCTCCTCCTGGCACCCCGACTGCCAGTGCTGGGCTGGATGTTCAAAGGGAGGGTCCCCTCTACACATCATGCAGTGTATGTAGAGTGGAGTAAGTGGGTCATACTGATCACACAGAGAGGGCTCAAATAGGAAACCCCAGTCACCCAGGAATTTTGGAAATGATCATGGACTGGCCAGAAGGCAAAGATTTCACCAGAGGAGGAGGTGACGCATGCTGAAGAGGTCCCACTGTATAATAAACTGCCAGAAAATGAGAAGCAACATGCCCTGTTCGCCGATGGGTCCTGTCACGTTGGCTGAAAGCACTGGAAGTGGAAGGCTGCTGTAGGTCATAGAAACTGCTGAATGAGATGGTGAACTGAGCCAACTTGCAGGCCACCCAGATAGCTTTAGACATTGCTGACCAAGGAAATTGGTGAGTGCTCTATCTCTGTACTGACTCATGGGTGGTGGCAAATGCCCTGTGGGGGTGGCTACAACAATGGAGGCAGAGCAACTGGCAACACAGAGGCAAACCCATCTGGGCTGCTGTGCTACGGCAAGACATTGCTGCCCAGCTAGAGAACCTGGATGTAAAAGTACGCCACGTAGATTCCCATGTACCCAAGAGTCAGGCCACTAAAGAACATAAAAACAACCAGCAGGTGGATCAGGCTGCTAAGATTGAAGTGGCTCAGGTGGATCTGGACAGGCAACGTAAGGGTGAATTATTTATAGCTCAGTGGGTCCATGACACCTCAGGCAAGAGATGCAACATACAAATGGGCTTGTGATCGAGGGGTGGACTTGACCATGGATGCTATTGCACAGGTTATCCATGGATGTGAAACATGAGCTACAAACAACCCAAGAGGTTAAAGCCCCTCTGGTACGAGAGACGATGGCTGAAATATAAATATGGGGAGGCTTGGCAGATTGACTATATCACACTCCCACAAACCTGACAAGACAAGCGCCATGTGCTCACAATGGTGGAAGAAACCACCGGACGGCTGGAAACATATCCCGTGCCCCATGCCACCACCCGGAACACTAACCTGGACCTTGAAAAAGAGGTCTTATGGTGACATGGCACCCCAGAAAGAATTCAGTCAGACAACGAGACTCATTTCCAAAACAACCTCATAGACACCTGGGCCAAAGAGCACGGCATTGGGTATATCACATCCCCTGTCATGCACCAGCCTCCAGGAAAATCAAATGATACAATGGACTGTTAAAGACTACACTGAGAGCAACGGCTGGTGGGATATTCAAACATTGGGATATGCATTTACCAAAAGTCACCTGGTTAGTCAACACTAGGAGATCTGCCAGTCGAGCTGGCCCTGCCCAGTCAAAAATTTATGTACTGTAGAAGGGAATAAAGTCCCCATACTGCACATAAAAAACATGCTGGAGGAGATGGTCTGGTTATTCCTGCCTAAGGCAAACACATCCTCAGGATTGTTTTTGTTCAAGGACCTGGGTGCACTTGGTGGGTAATGTGAAAGGATGGGGAATTCCAATGGGTACCTCAAGGGGATTTGATTTTGGGTGAGAATAGCCAGTAATTTGAGATGTATAATATTAATTGCTGTATAATACTGTACATCATCACTTCTATAGTTGCTATATGCCATATCAAAAGTATTACAGTCAGAATCTCCCAGATTAATGAATTATTAACTTTGATGAAACTGAGAAAAGTGCAGCGGTGATGGAACCAGAACTGGCTTCAGCATGCAACAATTGAACACCACACACCATCTCTCTTGCGCTGAAGGGCTATTATAATAGATGGAGCCCAAACTCAATATGAATATGATATATTAACTCAATAGATATCAATTCATATCAACTATCATATCAACTATATCAACTATCAACAAATAGATATCAACTTATATCAATTCATATGATATATGAACTCAATAGACATTTTAGGGGGATGGCCCATAGGCTAAGGATAATGATATCTCTGTGTGTATATATGAAAAGACAGAAAAAATGGCAGTGATTAATTGGAATGTATTGAAAAGTGGAGGACCTGGGCACAATGTAGAGGGTATACAATAAGAGGTGGATACCATCCTGGTTTAGGCTGTGATAGAGTTAATTTTCTTCCTAGTAGCTTATTTTGTATATTCTTTTATCACTATTATTATTTTCTCTTCCCTTGCTGTCCTATTGAACTGTCTTTATCTCAGCCCATGAATTTTACCTTTTTTTTTTATTCTCCTCCCCATTCCACCAGGGTGGCGGGGATGGAGGAGTGAGAGAGCAGCTGCATGGTACTTAGTTGCCAGCTGGGGCTAAACTATGACAATAGCCTAATGGTGTTTTCATATTTACCTTTCCAGACTTTATGCACCTGCCTAATTTTCTCCCTGGACATAGATTCCACTATGTGAAGAGTACTTTCTTACTCCTCGTACCTCTACCATGGCAGCTGCTATTTGGCTCCATCATTATATACAAATTTAAAGGTCAAGATCTCAGCCTGAGCTATAATGGCAGGGTGCAGCTGAAGCGACTTCCTGCTGTAGTTTTCTCTTCCAGACTACACCTATTCATCTGAGTTCCAGGCATGGTTGCAAACAAGGTACCAGAGAGACCACAAGCCAAGTGCACACAGGGAATGGTCACAAATACTTGAGAGAGAGATGAACCTCAGTTATGTAAGAAAGACCAGAGTGCTGGTGTTCACAAATAGCATATCCAAACAGAGGATGTGGAGAGCTTTGTTCTTCCTCTTCTCTCCTGCTGAGGACAAACCAGCCCTAGCCAGACCTCAGCTCCCAACCTACATATGGTTAAGGCAGGTAATTGCACTTTCCCTTAAGAAGCGCTCTTAACCTGCTTGGCACCATAGCCTTCTTGGACTACACATTTTGGGGGGAGGGAGCAGAAACGGGGAGGAGAACAACAGGGGAAAAAAGAGCCCTACAGAGCATTACTACTTACTACTTACAGATCCTAGATCCCGCCAACACAAGAGTTTCTGGCATAGGAGTGCTCTCAGCCAGCACAGAGAAAATAATCATAATTTAATTTCTTCCCAGGAGACCAGATCCAGGATTACTCTACTGATCCTTCCTTATTCCTCTTCTGTTGCACTGTCCAAGTCTGTATCTCCAACCCCCACCCCTGGTTTCTCTCCTTGATGTACAGTACACCTGTGTACCAGCTAACCTTCATGAGCTCAAGGACAAAGGAGGACAGGGCAAGAAATAGTTAGTGCCTTCTTACCACTTCCCATCATCCTTGACTGCATATCAGCAATGAAGAAAGCACAGGCAACTATTTACATCTCTGTTTCACTGGCTCTTGACTCAAGGAGTCACAATAAAACTCCTCTGCACAGCAAACCCCACCAGACCTTTGACAGTCTCTCAAAAAGCTCCCCTGGACTCCAGAGTCTTTAGATCAGTCTCCAAAATGCAGGTCAGAAAAATGAATGGCTGTGGCACAAGCTTTCCACTTATAGGTCTACAAGAGCACAGACACTGTCACTACTAAGGGAGGCTGTAGCCCATCACCCAGGGAAAAAGCAACACGATTTCTCATGGAGTCTCCTATTCCATAACATCCAGACCTTCAGTGTGAGACTAAAATGCCTTGCTTCAGATGGATTGCAGGTCATGAACAATGGGGTGATACCTGGTTGGATGAGGAATCAGTACCACACATTGTGCTTTCCTCTGTTCCCTCTGCTCAAGTCCCAAAGATGGCATGTAGTCATGGTCTGCAGAGCCTTCATTCCACGTGCACTTATGCTCAACTTGTCTCATGTTCATTCCACACTCCTAATTTTAGTGAGTCACTTCAGGATACAACTTTAAAATGCTTTTCTGCATAATAACTAACAGATTGCTCAGACCTACCACCAACGCCTCAGAGAATAAAATGGAACAACTTGGCAGAGAGAAGTAATAGTAAAAACTGTATTTATTTTTCTTTCACAAGACAAAGAGAAAAAGGCCAAAGACTGCTTTAATTTGATTCTCTCCTTATCAAACCTCAGAACTTTGACACTAAAGGGGAAAAAATAAAGTAAAATAGCAACAAACAACCCCACTCCACTTACCCAAAAAGGCACTTTCCTAGAATAACCAGTGGTACATCAAGCCAGATATTCATTGCACTGGGTCCCAAACACTCCCATAATCAGTTCACAGTATTGCCACAGCAGAGTCTGCTGTTATGCCTTTATGATCACCAACCACCATTTTACCATCTCTGGTAGGGGTTCTTAGCTCTATAAGATTTCTCTTGTTTAGCCCAAAGGGCCCAAAACAGAAGGAACCGGTAGAAAGAGAAACCATGCCTCACTGACCACACACTAGGCCAGGGCTGACAATTTTGTTGCTGATTCTAAAGAAAGCCATGAAAAAAACCCCACAGAGTAGTGACATTGAGAGTAGGGAGTGAAAACAGCATATATCATATACCAAAACAGCATTTATACCACTTAGTGTGTTGAAAAATGTTTATACAGTCAGGAAGATCTGCTGTTTGCCCACAAAATCTTTGTTCTTAAAGATGTTCAGTGTTGGGAAAGCTGCAGACATTCAAAATTCTGAATGCCTCCAGAATATACCATAAAACTGGACAGAACAAAGGGGCAGTACTACATACATACATGCATGTGGTGCCAGCCACTGGAGGGGTGTTTCCAGCACCTTCTTCATTCCAGCGTAGCTACTTGTGCACAGACCTCACACCCTGCCCAAGTCACAGGGAGGTAGCTTTCAATCAAAGCAGCACTGGCCTCTGATCAACACCAGACAGCTCAGAATTAAAAACAAAAAAAAGAAAGGAAAAAAAAAAGAAGAAAGAAAAAAAAAAAAAGATGCACACACTCCTTAAACTCCCATGGCCATGTTCCCTGAGGGACAGGGAACTGTTCTGTAAAAAGTGATGGGCAATTTTTATTGCCATTTTTATCATCAAAGAAGAGACAAATAAACCTGAGACAAAAAGGAAAATGTTGCATGCACAGTCTTTTACATTTTTGACCATTGTCTTGGCTAAACTGAGCAAACCTCATATTGCTTATTGTTGACCTGGGAAACAGAAGAGGCCTCAGACAACTGCAGATCTAGAAATCATTTGAGTCACACTCAGAGGACTTGCAGGAAGCACCATGTGAAAGAGCTGTCACTTTGGGGCCAGGTGACATTGAAAAATCTGACCGACTTGTCAGTCATCAAAGCGGCCATTGGACCACCCCACTACTGTTCCTAGGTGTAAGAAGAGGAGGCACACTGGAGGCAGAAAGATTTTACAGCACAATCATAATCTCTTAGTAGTGTAGGAAAGGGGATGGACAGTGCTCTGCTCATCTCCATTAATCCTACTGCAGTGCCAAGATCATGTGCCTCAGCAATCCCCTTTAGAGTGCGGTGCGGACCAGATGTAACAATGCTGATGGTCTCTACCTTATTCTTATTCTGCTCTTTCTCTATTATTTTCTGACAAGAACTGTAAGAGCATGAATATGCCCTTTTGGCCATCAAGGCAAGGGATGAGTTTTCTCCCACAGTTTGTCCAACAAACTTGCCTCTGTGGTGGGAACCCTCAAAGGCACAACAGCACCTTGTGAGAGATATGTTAACTTTCTCCACTGCAATTCATGAATATGCTTAGGCAGAAGAGTAAAACTTCCCACTGCTCTCCTCAAGACTTCCCAGGAGAGATTTGTACTCCTGGACAGTGAATTGCAGGAGTCCTCCAGGCTACTTGAAGAGGTCCACCATAAGTGACTCATAAGTGGACTTGAATTTAGACAGTACAGGTTCCCTACCAAGCTCTCTGTAACCCTGGAAATACCAAGCCTTTCTTTTAGGATCAACCCAAGTGCTGAAAGATCTGGTGCATCTTAGATGCCATTAGGGACAATTGGTCACAGAGACAAACTCAGTGTAAAACATAGTTCAGCTCTTCCTGTGTCAGGTGCCATTTAAGGTGTGAGTTGGATGAGCTCTCCTGCTCATCACAGGCTGTTAATTTGCCACTATTATAAAATAAATCATTGCTGCACAAGAGTTCCTTCTAAATGATGAGCTGGCCTCAGATCCTCATGTTCTGATTCGCACCAAATTTCCACATCTTTAGACCTATGACATTGAACAGAGACTGCAGCATCCTTCTCCCTGCTCAGACCAGACATGAGAAAGTCTCTTCCACCATAGGCTTCAGAAAAGGAGGGAATGAAATGAAAAAGAAGTTGCTTTAGCCCTTTCCTTCTTCTCTGTTTTCCTCTACGTTTTTCTCAGGACACCTCCTCAAACACAGCCTTAACTTCCTCCTCATTCCCTGTTCTTTGCTCTCCCATCTTTTTGTTGTTTTGAGGACTGCACTTCAGAAGTTCTGAGAATCAGGTGGTTAGATACACATTTCTGCAAAGACCTCTTCCAGGTTTACAGCCATAGAAAGGGGCCTTACTCCTCTGAAAGGCTGAAGGAGGCTGCCACAAGTGGCCCAGCACTCGCTCCCGTCCTGAGATTTCTGTACCTTACCAGGCAGAGCAGAAGAAAGGTCCTGCAGAGAAACAAAATGTTGCTGGTAGGCAGTTAAAATCAAGACAAAGAGCTGCACAAACATCGGCTGAAGCTACAGGCTCCACCTATACCCCACAAATGGCTTTTATCCTCAACTCTCACTACCTCACTTCAAAAGGAGGTCCATTTGTGATACAACAGCTAGAGAGTTGTGGGCTCCTGGGCAACATCTTTTAGCTGACCTTTGAGTCACTGCCGTTCAGAGTCCTTCTTCATGATATCATATGTGGCAGGGCAGAAGTGGGAATGCAGCTGAGCCAGCAAAGCCTGGGATGTGATCTCTAGCCTTGTCCCTTGGCTCTTCTTGTTCCATACATGCACTGCATAGGTGTTATTAAAGAGGTGGTGAAGCTCCGAGGAGCTGACCACTTCAAAGTATTTCTTCCAGTCCTGCCATCGAATGGGATAAAAAGCCTCACGGGGCAGAGCGCTCACTCCTTTGCAGCTCGTACTGCTCCGAAGACTCCTGATGGAGCACCACTTCTTGAAGACACGTGTTAGGAGCTGTGGGCCCTGGTGCCCCCAGATCCAGCTGTTGTAGTTATCCACAAAGTCCTTCATGCAAAGCTCCATGAACTTGTGCTTGGGTTTAAAGGACAGAAAGGCCCCATTCAGCACATACTTGGACTGGGTACCGAGCACATTGGTGAGATTCTTCAAGTTCTTAAGCACAATGAAGTCTGTGTCCAGGTAGATGCCACCAAATTTCCACATGATGGCAATTCTGCAGGCATCAGACAGGATGGGTAAGAAATAAGGCTCCCAGCGCTGCTGAGCCTGCAAGTACCACTTTGCCAGGGGCGTCCCTGAGAAAAGCTCTGGCAAGTCCAGGGGCCGGATTTCCACATTGGGGAAGCAGCTCAGCAACGAGAAGCCCCAGTGGCTGGGTAATGAAGCATTCCTGTTTGCCAAACCTTTCATGAGCACCACGACCCTTGTCCCAGGGTGCGTCCTGGCTGCTGACTCCACAGAGCACGTGAACAGGTAACTTGGGTTAGTTCGCTCCGAGGTCTCCACAAAAAACACGTCCCCTGGTGGAGGAGGGGGCCCACGTGCAATGGCAGGTGGAGGAGAAGGCACAGAGTGACCACAGCGGATTTCAACAGGCAAGCTGTAGACCTGGCCCCTGCCCTTAGGGTCCTCCATGATTCTCCAGTACAACATGATGGAAGCAAAGGACATGAACTTAAAGGCGAGGATAAACAGAGCCCTGAGTTTGTGGCTCCATACCACCCTGGTCAGTTTTAGCAGGCAGTTGGGCATCCTGAGCATTCTTGCTCCCGTCAGAGCCTGCTCTCCCAAGACAACCGTCGTGATCTGAAGGGGAGGAAAGAAGAAAAAGACATTGACAGGGAAGGCAACAGACCACGACCCTCAGGACAGTACTATGGCAGAGCCGCATGCTGAACTCTCCTTCACGCCGACATGCTTGAATTACGCCTTTAGGTCATCTCTAAAAAAGCATCTGGGCTTCTTCATGCTGCCACAATGCCCACAGGGCCCCAAAAGCCACAGCCCATATTCAGGTTGTGAGGTTATGTGACAAAGCTCATCTGCACACCTACAAAAACCTGAGGGACAACAATAGGAGAGAGAGCTCAAATATACCTTGCCAGGTACTCCCAGGCCCATCACAGAGGCCACCAGCCCATCAAAGGCTCATCTGCCCAAGCCCAGAGGAGCACAGGAGCACAATGGCAGGTGGGATCCCAGATCAAGGACTCCAGAGGAACCAGAACATTGTCTGGGTTGTCTTCCAGGGCTCCCTATCTCCCCAGGCTGTCCCAGGAGAACCTCAACCGCAGTGTCCAGGCGTGAAACTCATCACCACAGTCACCAGAAGCAGCTATCCAGATCACCTTTTGGACTAAGGGGGTCACTGCCTAGGGATGGGACATGTTACGGGGTGGGACATACTATGGGGTGCAGGGGAAGAACAGTTTGGAATCACCCAAGACTTACGAGATATTTTGCAAAGGAACCAAAGGTGGGGCAAGGGAGGGGTTTAGGTGATTTTTGGAGGAACAAGAGAGGAAAAATAGAGGTGTAAGGGAATAAAAAGGGCCAGACGCAGGTAAACAGCTTGCTGGTCAGTATGCCTGTCTGGCCATGCCCTGTGCCTGATCAGCAAGGTCTCTCTTTTCTTACTAAATTCTTTTCTGACTCTTTCCTGGGTGAGGGCTTCTCTACTCTGTGTCTGGATGTGCATATCGGGGTATGAACGCAGCAACTGGGGTCAGACCGCGGGTCAGAGGGCCCAGGTATCTGTGGTGCCAGCAACTGGAGCGAGTGTGGATGTGCAAGTGTACGATGGCTAGCAAAGATCAAATGCACCAGCCTGTGACTATGCAAAGTGGCCTGGGAGCCAGGAGCGTGAGTGGGTCCCTAAGGGCCAGCTCTTGGTGTCAGAACACCTGGGGGGGCGGCTATGGGACATGGAAAGTGCTGGCCAGCTGCGTGTATGTATTTGACAGTCCGTACTAGCAACTGGAGTAGGGCTGCGGCCTTGGGGACTTGTATGTCCAGCTGCCAGCACTTGGGGACATTGGGATCCAGGGGCAGCTGCTGGAGTGAGTGTCTAAGCTCAGCTGCTGGAGAGATCCACCTTGTACATATGTCTATGTATATTCTCAGTTACAGACTTCCATCCTGTCCAGCCAGAGAGGGGAAGCAGGATGAGGCTGTTGGTGCTGCCTGTGTTCATATGGGTGCCCTGAGTGTCTGCCTCTGATATGTGTGGCCAACCATGTATATGTACACATATATGTAGTATAAATGTGTGCTTTGTGTGTCTGTGCCTGCTGAATGCATCTTCAGCCTTGCTACTGTCTGGACATGGTGCAGCAGCAGTCTCACTGCTCTCAGGCTGTTGGATCTGGTATGATATATTGTCCTCTAGCAAAGATTACTCTCCTTCAAAAACAAAATATGGTCAAACCTCTCTATTTATTACAAACCAAGGCTGACCCTTACTTCCCTGGATGCATACTGTGTTTGCCACTTGTAAGGAAATACAGTATTTATTCCATTTTATCTTCATCAGTCCGTTATTTTCAAATTAGACATGCACAAGAAGAATCCCAGATACTAGGATTTTAGATTCTCTTTTGTGCTCCAGTTTGCTGCCATACTAATGATCCTGTCACCTGACAGTGGGTGGGATAGCTGCTTCTGAGGTGTTTCATTTCCCCAGAGAACCACCTGCCAGCCTTCCCCAAAACTGATAACTCATCTAAAACCCCAGTGCTATCATCTGTTCCTGTCAAGAGCTCTTAGCTCCCAGAATGGTACTTGTTCTGCTTCCATTTATTCCTCAATAACCACCCTGGCTCCCATATTTGCTACAAAGCTCATGACATGGTAGTACCACAACTATGGTACTTCACACAGCACATGTTCCTGGCCATGCTCTTAATTTTATATTTAAGCCTCTAGAGTACTTCCCTTCACTGAGGAAAAAAATAAATGTTTTTCCTTTCTTTCACCATTTAAAGCCAGACTTTGTGAAAGGAATCAAACATTACAACTGTTAAGCCTTCAGTACAGCAGCTGTTTTTAAAAGACATGTTGTCCTCTTTTCCCACCTATCCTACCCACAGTCCCAGACCATCTCCAGTGTAGGGGACACCTATATACCCTGTCGGGCAGTTGAGCTGGGAGACACAGTCCTATTTCTGCTTTTACAAGCCTAGTGTGACTGTCCTGGCCAGCCCCCAAGCTTAGATCTCTGAAGTCCAAAGTACAGATTTAACCAAAAAGATATGTTGCCGCAGATGGAAGAGTAGAGCTGAATTTATCTCCCAGAAAGTCCAACAGTTTTTAATGGTCTGAAATAAGGTGTGTCATTGCACAGTCTAATTGAAGGGCACTGTCATCAATGTGCCAACGCCTTCCTCAAAGCCTGCAGAGTCGAAGTGGTGCCAGGCTCTTAATAAAGAAAAAAAACAGCAAGGTTTCACAAGGAATGTATTCTTTAAAGGAAAAAAAAAAATTGTCTGGAAGATGCATTTAGTGTCTTCTCTGCTTTAATCTCATTTCCCTTTTGGTAAAGGTTTGCATAATTTAAAAGAAATAAAATCAATACAATCCAATTGTAAAAACAAAAGTTTTGTGAGACAAACCAAAAATGTACAGGATGTAAGAGAGAACTACATTATGCCTGCTACAGATAGCTACAGGTCAGCTTTAATAACAGAATTTTTCCATTTCAGATTAATCATTCTCCAATTGAAAAAAAGAAGCGTCTCCTCTGAGATTCTTTCATTTCTCAATTTTTTCCCCTCCATATGAACAAAAGCCTTATCATCCTATGATTTTTCAACACGTCTTCAGTCCCTCAGAGAGACCGCTTTGGAGCATTTCTACTCTACCTGTAGACAATGACACATCATCTGGCTGGTAGCACCGGGCACTGGCATGCCTGGGAACAGCCATGTTGCAGTGAGCTGCTCTTCCCCTCCGTACCCTCTGCTTTCCTTCAGATTCTAAGAGGGTACTACACACTTTCTTTCCATATAGTTGCAAGAAATAGCAAGACCCTGCCACCTCCCCTCTCTCCGTTCCCTCCCTTTTTTCTTTATCATTCCACTCATGTTTGGAAGGAAGAAGAGTGAGGGAGTGAGACTTTTTTTTTAACCACGTTACACCTGGAGTACATGGTATAATTACTGCTAGGCTAGTAGTACTGCACCGGCAAAGAGTTTGGGGGTGGGGGAAGAGAGATGACTATGCAACTCCAGTCTGCAGAAACAGCACACCAACAGCAGAAGTTTAGTCCAGCTCTGCCCCACAATGAATCTTTTACAGCCTTGAATGTAAGGGTTTGCAAATAAAACTGCAGCTATTCCATGGCTTTTGCCTACACAACTTGTTCATGGGTGGTGACCTTTGAACACCTGCAACTGGCTGGTGCTGGCCCTTCTCTAGAACTTGGAAAAATGCTAAAGCACCAATGCAATGATGCAGGAGCACATATGGAGAGAGGAAACTCTACCCAGTTTATGTACACCTGGGGTCTGTACTATTTGGACATATTGCTAAACTACTTTACATCCCAGCAGAATGAATATACTGCCATAGGCAAAACATTCTTGACTTTGGGAGTTTCACTTAATTTATTACAAATTAACATAAACTTTTAATTACCAATTCAGGTACTGAGGGAAAAAAAAAGACAATGAAACAACAATTAAACAAATACTTTTGGAAACACCTTTCCTCCTCTTTCCCCAATCTCATCTTCAGACCACCTTTCCTCCCCCCTTCCTAGTCTCAACTTCCCTTGTTTTCACTGTGCGTTACACTCAGTCTGTCCCAATTCCTTCAGTGAGGCAACAGGCGGCACAGGAGGCTATGGGTCAGTGCATAATGGTTTCTTTTATCTGCTCCTTGCATCTCGCTTTCCCCCCACTGCTCCTTGCTTCTTACTGCTCCTCTGCTCCAGCATGGGTCCTCCACAGCCTGCAGTCCTTCAGCGTTCTTCTCAGTGTGTACCTGCCCTGGCATAGGTTCTCCATGGGCCACAGTTTCTCAGGGGTGTCCCTGTCCCGGCATGGGTCTGCCACAGACCCTCAGGGGTGTCCCTGCCCCAGCATGGGTCACAGTCCCTCAGAGGTACCTCCTCTAGCACAAAGCTCCTCCTTCCAAGAGCGCATCTCCAGCCATGTACCCAACAATGTCCGCTTCTACACGTCTCCTCCACTTCTCCCTCCTTTACTCCAGACATGTCTCTTCACGTATCTCCTCACATCTCCTTTCATATGTCCTCTTCCATCTCCTCTCACATCTCCTCCTGTGTCTCCTCACATCTTTGCTTTTGTGTCTCCTTTTACTTGTTCTCTTGCACGTCCCATGTCACCTTTTCATGTCCTTTTTTGTGACTCCTCATGTCTCCTTTTTTACATCCTCACATGTGTGCCCTCCTGTGTTTCCTCATGTGCCTCCTCCCATGTCTCCTTTATGCAACTCCTGTCCCTAGCAGCCACCACACTTTCTTAAATACATTCGAGTAGAGGTACCATGTGCTTCTCCAACCGGTTGCAGTTTTGGTGTGCAATGAGCTGTTTTTGTCTGTTTTGAAGCTGGGTGGAACCAGCTGGAACAGGGACAGGGCAGCTCATGGCCCCTTTCCACACAGGTCACCCCTGCAGCTGCTGGCTCCCCAAGCCCTGCCAGTTACACCTAATACAGAGTACCTTGTAATGTTTAAATAAGAGCCAGGGACTTCTGGTTTTGTGGGGGGCTTTGGGGGTTTTTGGGGTTTTTTTTTTGCTGTAAGGGTGAAATCTGGATGTGGATGTTGGATTAGCAGCTGGTGAATGGTTCTTCAAGACCTAGTGCACACAAAACTGGTTATAAAACACCTTAGATGGTCAAGGTTATTGACTTCCTGAACAACTCATGTATTTCTTTCTCTTTGTGGTAACGTCCGCTTCCAAAAGTTCCCTCTACAATTCTTTAGAAATTCTTTAAACAAAGAAAACTAGTGACTGTAAATGACATGTCATCATTTACCTACTTGCAATGCAAAGGACTTGCCAACAATTCCAGAGAATTCATTTTATAATTTGCTCAAACCTGTCAACAGCTTACCCTAAATGTCTCCTTAGCACATGCCAAATGACACTCTACCACTTAAGCAGGAAGGTAAGAACGTCCCAGCACTGCCACCCCACCTGTACGTCCTTCTCCAGAAAATAAGGCTTTGTGTTGCAGCTAAACCAACCCAAAGAGAAATTTTCACACAAAGGGTGACTCCCTCAGGTATCTGAGGCAGAAAAACCCACCTACAAAATAAATACAAAGCTTTTCTGATGGTTTAGCTCCCAGAGAACAGGTCAACTGAAGGACAAACCCTGGGAAAACTGCAGGAAGGTAGTTAAGAGAGCACTATTGCTCCCTCAACCCTTCTCCCTTATGAGCAGTGGGGAGATAGCAATGTCCCACTTGATTTCTTTTAAAGATACTCAGCATCTGAACAGGAGAGCAATATCTCAGGCAGTAAATAGGTGCAGCAGATTACAACAGCCATTCCAGCAACAGCAGTGAAAGAACCAGGGAAGCCACAGGCTCCTCCATGGCAGTGCAAACACCTCTATGGCTAGAGCAAAAGCTCTATTTCTTCCTATCATGTCTGCTGAAGCTACAAGATGCCTGGTGGTGACACACCACTGAAGTCCCATCTAGTAATTTCAATAGATAAAACAAGAGGAAAAGACCACAAGCACAGAAATGACTACCACACCAATGCAAACATGCAGCTGTGTTTGCTTAAATTTCACTCATGCTTTTACCTTAGAGGTGCTTTGTGACTAAAAAGCAAAGCAAACATTAATAAGCTCTGCGCAAGGGAGTTTCCTGGCCCTCTCAGAAAGAGGCGCTTCAAGACTGCTGGGATAGCGCAGAGGTGACTTAGCGGCAAACAGGTACCACAACAGCGAGAGTCAAAAGCCAGGTCCTCCCTCACAGAAACCAGGCTGCACTTGCCCGTGGGGCAAGGGGACGGATATGTTGAGTTCATTTACTGTGGTGAACACACCAAGGAATAAACTTGTTTGTAATTTTAAAGTACCTTTAGCATAGTACTTTCTGTGCAGGATGGTGTGCCACATCCCAGCATCAATCACAACATCCATCTCACCAAGCGGCCTTCACATGCTGCCAGATACCTCCCTTTATTTCAGCCCCGGTGGTTAGTTAACCATGGCTGAAGCAATATGCTGTTGGCTCAGCAGGGCACAGAGCGTGCTACTCAAGAGTTTCCACAATGCAGACAGGGCTGCAGTTCACTGAAGGTGATATAAGAGAATTTCTACATGGTTCAGGTAAAGCGCTGGTTTTAAATGCTTTGTTAAATATGCTCCCTAATATTGAGTCCAGGATGTTTTCCCAGGTTAACATTAGAAATTATCCAGAGTCTTTTTGCTGCTGCTTCATGGGGAAGGTCAAATCCATAATCCCATTCCTCTCTGCTAACAGCTTTTGGCCCTTGCTTTTGTTTTTCCTCAGAAAGCCGTGACAAGTTTTTTGGGGTGCACCTATAGCTTTTCCTCTAAAAGCCTCTGGAAACATAAGTCACAAGAAAATACACAAAATCTTAAAGTCTCTTGAACTAGAATCAAAGGAGAATTGTCAAGGTAGATTTTTCAGTAACATTTGGTGCACCAAAATTAAATATGTTAAGCTTGAATCTAGAGCTAAGGGAATTTAGAATAACCAGTGGGCGTAGTTCCCATCAAATACATTTGGTGTTAAGGCACCCTTAAGTATAACCAAAAAAAGCTGCTGAAAGTTTACATAAATCAGTTCCCAGTTACTGTGTTTCAAGGCAGCTACAGATATGCACTGCCTTCCTTTCAAGCACAATGGAAAATTAAAGCTTGCAAAGCTTTAATCAAGAACAAATTAGGAAAAAAACAGGTCTCCAGACTATGCACATTGTCAAAGCAAAGCGTGCGGCGTCTTTCAGTCCAAAGACCGTACACAACACTGCTCTGCACTGTCCCTTCAGCTTTCATCCCTTCGCTCTTCTAAGTTTAGAGCTTTTGTGAAGAACAGTAAATAGGAAGTGATACTCTGAACTGTTACTATGTGCTGTGGAGAGTTATGGTCAAGACTGGTCTCTTCCCCCAGTACTAATACTGTACGTATGAAACACCAAGAGATAATGCATTTCATTCTGTCCACTCCTGCACACCTCACCGTAACAGGCTATTTGCAGGTAGCTAAGCCACCGTCTATCAGGGTCATACGTAACCTCCCTGAAGGAACTCCTTTTAAAATTCAACGCTATTCACGCTCCACCCGGCATTCGCACAGAGAGTTAAGCTACCGGATCAAAAGCAGCGATTTCTAATATTGATACTAGGTTGATGCTCAGATGAACACAGGGCTGAAGTGGAAGCGGCCATTTCTGACTTGCAGCTTTCCCAAAGCCTCCCCGGGAGCTCAGCAGGTGTGAGCAGCACCTCTGTGGCGAGGCCACCAAGGTGTGGGGCGTGGGGAGCGAGGGCCCTCTGGTGGGTATCTGCTCCTCACCCCCCCACACCTCGCCCGCTCAGGGACACCTCAGGTTACCCAAAAAGCCCCAGGAAAATTAATATTTTTTTTCTCTTAACTTTACGAAAAGCTTTCGCTAGTCTTTAGACTTTTTACTGAAATATAGGACTCCGTGTGTCCTTGCAAGGATCTCACGTGATCTTGATTATTTCTTAGTTAAGCTTTGTAAGCACGAGTAAAACTTTACAGCCTGGTGTCTTCCTGAGATTTCTATGCCTATTTCATTAATGATGACGTTTACTCGCGCCTGACAGACCCAACAGCAGAACGTACCGCGAAGCCCCCGGCAGTAGGTACTGTACAGCTGGCCAGCACCGCCGGCTGTGGGGCACAGCACTCCGGTGATCCGGGACCTGTAACCCGTCTCCCAACTCAAAAAGGCCTGTGGAATTCAAAGCACACCCCTCATTTTCTTCTTTTTTTTAACCTCTATCCCTCCTTCACAGTGGACCGTAGCCCCTTCAGTGCCTCATCGCAGGTATATCCTTCCCCACGTTGCTCGGCTCCACACCTTCCTCCCCACCCTGCCACGGCCCTTAGGCCCAGCACGGCAGGCGTCGGGGAGCAGCAGCCACATGGGAGAGCTTTGGGAGTGAGAGGTGGTGACAACAAACATCATCAGCCCGCAAAGCCTGAGCTGTGAGGCAGGACAGGAGGTGGAATTGCTCAACAGAGGGGAAAGCACTGTACAAGGCAGCCGGCTTGCAGGCAGGGAACCGAGAAGGAGCTGAGAAACATGGAGAGGACTTTCAAGCTGAGGCTCTTGCCCTTGACATTGCAGCTATGCCTATGTCTGGCCCTCTACCACATCAGTCCAGACCCTGCCCCACAGGCTGACTCCAGAGCTGCCTCACCCCTGCGGCTGAGCCTCGTGTGGGGCTCCCAGCTGAGCCCACTGCACCCCAGGGCTGCCCCTTGGCTCGCAGGGGCTGGTATGGGTCATTCCCCAGTGCCCCCCATGGCTCCCCAGTGTAGTGCTGGGGTAACACCGTATAGCATCAGGGTGCTGGGCTCCACTGTGCCAAACCAAGGCCCCTGGGGAATGGGGGGGGTGAAGGGTTTCATCCCGGTGGGAGCACCAAGCAATGCGACGAGTGCGGTGGAGTGAGGAACGATGCCAGGATCCCTGCGGGGCGCAAAGGGGAGCAGGAGCATTTACAGACAGATCGGGCTAGAGAAAGGCTGTCAAAATCAGGAACCCAGCTACAAGTGCGTAGTCAGAGTGGTATCTCTCCTTCCCCCCAAAATAGTACAGGAGCATCTTATTCGGCGCTCTGTCAGGAAAAGTTTCCCAATGTTTTTTTGTAGAGCTTAACATTTGGGTCTTCTTTAATGGAAAGAAGCGGGTTTTGTACCTCACAGCTTTTAGTGTTCAAGAAACAGACCACACAAACTCCTCATCAATATTTAAAATAAAAGAGAAGGCAGAATTTGGCTATAGAAAGCGGCTGGAAAGGACAAACAGACAAAAGGGACAGATGCTAGCAGTAGATTAGCTAGCAAACTGATACAGCTCTTTGCCGCCAACAGCTTTCAAATAGTAGTGTCCTATTACTGCACATTTGTAGGCTGGAAACCGTGTATACAATTTAAGTCTAAACACTATATTAACCCTCACAGTTCAAGCAAATACTGGAGCCTGGCTAGAAAAGGGGCAGCTTTTTGGAAGGACGTGCACATACGAGGAGACTGCGAGAATATGGAAGTCCGAACGACGCCCGGATGGGAAGTGAGCAAACCCTGTTAATCACCAGCGTTACTGCTGCCGACAACTTCATGCAATGGCTTCACAGCAGATCTCGCAAAACCGAGCGAGGGCACGGACGACACTGTCCTCTTCTACAGGTCAGTCCTGTGTGACTGGGCATCCAGCAGCATCAACAAGTGAGGAGATTACAGTGTATCAGAGCATACTAATGATTAAATGCTTCAAAGCCAAATAGGCCAACGCGTAGTGAGTTTTCCTTCCCCTAATCTGGATGACGCTTTCTTTGTTTTTAAAATCCAGAGACATGCTGGAGATGGAAGATGGTCCAACAGCAGACCACTACACATGAATTCAGGGAATTTCAATTTATTTTGCTGCTCTGGAACAGGTTTCTTATGGGCCAAGAAATAGGTCACTGAAAAGTAAAGCATAAAATCTCACTTCTGACTTGAAATCATAGTGAAGTTGAAGTTTAAATTTCTTCAAGGATCTCGGGGGTTGGTGGTGCTGGTAGTGTTCTTCTGTCTCTAACACAACCTTCCTCCTGTGAAGTACTCTCCTATATGACGAAGCCACTGCAAGGCTGAACATACTTAAAGATCAGGAGATATTAATCCCTGTATCTTGCACAGATTGGAGGTTTTGTGCAATTTTACAAAACATAGTGTGAACATTTTGCTTTTAACAGACAAATGTAAATACTAACATGATTGTACTTAACCCCTCGCTCACAGAGGAGCGGTTGGTTCACAATGCCAGAAGCTGAAGTTCCACCAGACCTCATTCAAACTGTTGGGCAGAGTTCCCAACCTTGGTTTAAGATAATTGTAAAAGCCAGTAGAGACAAGTGAAGAAGTGAGTTACAAGCAATGAATTGAGTTGTTAACACAGCACCTGTTTCCAAGTGAAAGCACCACCCAAAATAAGATTTGTGAATCTGTTTTGGAATCTGAACAACCCAGCAACATGAGGGTTGTTAAGTGTTTGTTTGGGCAGGAGTGCCTGTGTGAAAAACAACCCCAGGTGAGAGCAGAGACAGGGATCTCAAAGCCAGCAGACAGAGCACAAGCTTTTAAGAAGCACAGGAAGCACAACCCTTAGCGCTAAATGATGGTACAGCTACACTGGGGGGCTGCCAGGAAAGACAAGAGGGGTGTCCCCAATCTCTCCTGCCATCACATACTGGAACCTGATCCAAACTGGTGGCAAGACATATCCAACGCTATATGCGGCTCATCTGGTCTCTTCTCTATATATGGAACAGGCACATCTGTATGGTTTTATATGGTAATTGCGCCTGGCAGACAGAAGCTTCTCTCTATACTAATGACCAAACAAACACAACAAAAGTAAGATGGAAGTAGAATTACTCATAAGCACCTCGTGCCAAAGTATCCACTGATGACACGACAAAACCAAGGCAGTGCTTAACTGTTGTTAAAGTGAGTGCCCCACTTCCTTTCTCCTCAGGCTCTTCCTCAACACTCCCGTGACTCTGCTGTGACCAGCCCTGAAAGCTAAAGCACCAAAAAGCCAATTCTGCTGAAGGACTTGATTTTCTTACTGGTTTAGCTCCCAGAACTGGTTTTGCTTTGCTGCAGGGTGAGACAGGCACAAATATTGTCACAGAGAGACATACAAGGACAGGCAGCCAGGAAGCTGCATCCTTTTAGGATCACCGAACCTAGCTCTGTGGGAACGCCAAAGTGCACACAGAGGCCTTCACAACCCACAGCGGCTGACTTTGGCCCCGTGATAGCCCTGAGCAGGAAAAAATTCATAGCATACCTACCAGCTGCTACCCAAACTACACACCTGAAACTAATTCATGTCAGGCAGATTGCTATTCACCCAACATCACACCCGCCAGCCCTCAAGGATGACTGCCATTTTTGTGTTGTCAGATGAGGGGCATGCAAACAGCAGCAGGGCCTTTATATCTGACTCCATAGTCAGTGCTTCCTCCTACGCAGCCTGTGCCTCGAGACGCTGCTTGGAATTGCTGTAAGAACCAAAAAGGGGAATTTGAGTTCTGAAAGATTTGCTCCTTTGACTTCCACAGTAACAAAAACCGTGAATAACAGTCCAAAACCGTCAGAGCTCAGCAGAAGCTAGAGAGGGTTTCTTCAGGGTTAAGAAACATCCAAGTCTATTCTGAGCAAACTTTCATGCATTAGGAAACAACGCGTTTGTTTAACCGGGATAGTTCATTCTTAGCCAAAGCTTCTAAATGCACCTTCTTCCAGCAGCATTGCTAGTTTTAGGTTACAACAGTTTCAAGAGTTACGTACTTTATCATGCCTCTTTCACAGGGGCTTTCTTCCCCCTCTTGCCACAGCAAGGATTTCTACAGCTCTATTGCGAGTCTCCAGCTTTCTCCCGCAGACCTTACCCCTGTTCAGACTGCAGTGTTTTTCGGGGCACCTCTGCCTGGGAACATGACAGCCCAACCACACTCTCATCCGCTGTCTTTCCACCCTCTCACCCCCAGCTCACACCTCTGGCAGAAGAGAGGTGCCCACTTCTCCATCCCACCCTTGCCTCTTCATCCTCTCACCCCGTTGCTGCCATTCACCTGGACCTGCAGCGTCAGTCATCCGACTCATCCTTCTTGAGTGGGACGGAGCCCCTCCAGCCTGCAGCACGCGTGGGCACCACACGTACAGCCCCCATGCCTGCCGCTGCTTTATTCGCCCGCACCTTCACCAGCTCCCTCTGACAGCGATGCCTACCCACCAGAAACGCCTCACAAAGCTACGCAGGGATCCGAGAGAAGCTCCCCTTCACAAACTTCAGCCCAAATGCCTCGCCACCGGGAGGGAGACACCCCCCCACACACCTGCCCGAACCGCAGGAACTGCTATCTGCAGAGCTCCGAGCCGGCCCGGCCACCGCACGGAGCCCCCTCGGAGCTGCCCGGGAGTCCCCGAACACCCCCCGCCCCGGCCCGGCAGCCCTCCCGGCCGCTGCGGTCAGTGAGGCGAGCAGGTCGGCTCCAGGCCACGCGTAAGGGCTGCCCCGCAGACGGCTGATGGCCGCGGACGCGTTCTGCTCATGGAAAAGATCCCCGTGGAAAAATAAGACCTTGCTCCCGAGCGGAGAGACAGGACGAAGCCAGCCAGCCCCGGCTCACGGACAGCCCTAGACCCGCGTCCCACCCCTGGGCACCGTCGCGGGGCTGCGCCGCCCCCCGCTGCGTCCCCAGCCGGGAGCCCCGGCCCCCCCGCACCCCGCTCACCTCCGGGGCCGCCGCTCCGCGCTCGCCGAGGAGCGCGGCTCCCTCCCGCCGCCCCCCGCATCACCGACGGCGCCCGCCCGCCCCCCACCCCCTCCGGAGGGGCCCCGGCAGCCCCTCCCGGGTCCGCCCCCTCGGGTCGGGGCGCCCACCGGGGAACCGTACCCGTTACTTGGCGGACACGCGGAGCTGGCGGCGCTGCCTAAACCGCCCCCGGAGCGGGCGGCATCGCCCCCCCCGACGGCACCGAGGAAGGGCTCCTCCCCGGGCAAGGCCACTGCTGCTTTTGGGGTGGCGGTTTGGAGATTTTTCATTCATAACGTACATTTTAAACTACTGTAAGGCGGTTCCCCCACCCCACGCCCAAGTTTTTCTCCTCCACCTCACGGCCGATCAGGAGCTCGTAATCCGATCCAGGCTTTCCATCGCAATTTTTCCCGCTGTCACGCTGCGATGTATCAAGCGGAGCGCAAGTCACGACGCGTGTCGGTGGCCGGTAGCGCGCGGCCCGGGGCCAGCAGGGCGGGGAGCAAGGGCTTAAACCGATCCTGGTTAGAGACCTCACGGCCGGTAAACTACGGGCAGAAAGAAGAGCAGGGGAGGGAGGATCCTACATCGTTTGACGCCGAGGGAGTTGATTACCAAGCTAACACAAGTCAACAAAGGTGTGAAACTGAAAATTTTAGGGTGTTTTTTTTTTGTTTTTTTTTTAAAAAGAAGAGCTGCTTACATGTCACAAAGCAAGTTTGACATCTGCCCTCAGGCAGGAGGAAGTTTTGCCTAAATTATTCCTGGGAAATGATCGCTTAACAAGTTCTTAATGAGTGTGAATTTGGGGTTTCATTTCGAAAAGCACCTTTCACTGCAAGGCTGTTACAGGGTGGAGTAAATTGCATGGGAAGATTACCAGAGATTTTGGGAAGCATGTTAGATGATAATCAGGAATGGTTTAGTAGCAGGTAATCCTACCTGGAGCAGGGGTTGGACTCGAGCTCTTTTGAGATGCCTTCCAGCCCTGATTTTTACGATTCCCACAATACAGCATGTTACTTACGTGTTACAAAACAGTGTACCCATGAGGAACATTTCCACAAAAGAAGTGTTGACATTGCCTGAAACAAAACCCATGTTTTCCCTATAACTAAGCAATCTGAAACTGCTTCCCCCCCCCCCGAAAAAATGTTAAACTATTTCTTTTATAAGAACAGGCCTTAATCAAATTTGAAATTAAAATGGATTTCAAGATATTTTTGTCTGCCCCGCTAGGCGGAATTTAGATTAATGAGATAGAGTTGCTACCAAAGCTGTTGATGCTCGCCCTCCTTGGAGCAGGGGGTCAGGCCAGATGACCTCCTGAGGTCCCTTCCACCTCAGTTTTTCTGCGTTTCTGAGCTGCACAGGCGGCACCCTCAGCTGGCCATGGCACCAAGCCCAGGAATGCTGTGCCCCCACTTTGTCTCTGGGGGAGAGCAGGTGTCAGACGCAGGGGAAGGCAAGACGGGGTTCGTGAACCTGGGCTGGGTGCATTCAGGGGCAAACAGCTACATGGCAGGAGCTGGTAGGGCGAGCACAGCGTCTGCAGCACTGCCGTACGCAGGCATCCTGTGGAACATCATTAACAGCAGCGGGGAAGGATGATCTGAAGCCCGGAGATGTCTCCAGAAGATTGTCAGAGCCAGGATTTAGCTCCCATGGGACTACTGCAGCAGGGATGGTAAAGTCTTAGTGTCTGGATATGGAGATGGACCTAAACAGCAGAATTTGGATCACACACGTGCCTCTGGGCTGTTTTGTCATTAGTTCCTGAACTGTCAGCTTACAGCCCCATGCAAACTGCTACTGGTTTAGATTTGCCTTAAAGTGCGAATGTGCAAGTGGCACAGCTGACCCTCTGCTTGAAGGAGGCGATGACCTGACGAGCACCCAGGGATGCTAGCCAGCCCTGCTAGCCTCAGGGAACCCAAGACAGACCATGGGAGGCAAACAACCTACCCCCAGCCACCATAAAGTGCACAGCACCATGCGAATCACCCTCTAAAGCACCTGTCAGAACAAGAACAGCATCACCTGTGAGCTAATTTCACAGCTGCAAATCACCTGAGTAAACAGTTTTTAAGTGCTTTCAGCCTGGTTTTGATTTGATGAGCAATTTCCTATTTTGTCTGTCAGCCAGTGAGGTGGCTTTGGTTTGAACTGGGAGAGGAGAGCTACTGGAGAGGGTTGCTATGACACTACAGGTGGCTTCATCCTCATCCCCGTTTCAAAATAAGCCAGTGAACTGCCGGCTAGGCTGAGCCCTGCTGCTAGAAAGGTCTGTGCGTCAGCTACCGAGGCACTGGTGCTGGAAAGAGTTTACACAAAAATTATTCCTATGAAAGAGGTGTTCTTAGCCTGGGAAATAAATAAATGGCTTACTGAAGGTGGGGAGGGAGAAGGGTGTGGCGTGGCTGGCACTTAGCAATTAGACTGTACAGTCCCACGCCGGCAGAGAGGCGGGAGGAAGAGGTGGAGGAGGGAGGGCGTGCGTCCATTCATAGGGGCAGAGGAAGCACATGCCAGAGGCTTTGGGTCACTTGCATGCAGCACAGGGGGAAGGAAGGTGGCCGGTGGGGTCATTAAACCCTTGTGGTAGCAGTCTCCCAGATATTATACATGCTTTACTGCTGTTACACGTAGCTTTTCCTTGATGGGCAGATCGTAGCCTAGATGTTCTTGGAGGTGAAAGACCCAGAGCGGTAAATGGGCATAACCAAGGGCACGGTCTTGCCCTTAGGGCTGTTTTTCCCACCCCAAGGGCTGCCTCCTGCAGGCACCGGGGACATCTGGTGCAGCACTGCTCCTGCCTGTCTGTCCGGCAGCTCCTCACAGGGTCATGTCGGGGGGCGGCTCGTCCCAGGGGTCTGTGGATGGCAACTCGGCGGCCGGGCTGAAAGATGCCCGCATCTGCTCTCCTTCCTCCTGCTTTTCCACCCCATCTGTTGGCTTCACCCCCAGTGCCTCTTTTGGCTTTGGTTTTAAGCAAACCAGAAGTGTTGCCCTCTCTTTGGAAAAGCAGAACAAACACCCTCATGGTGTGGCCACCAGCCCTTGTGTTGTCTTCTTCTGACAGGAACCAGATTGCAGACTGAGACCCTTAAGCCACTTGCCCCTTTTTTGTACTACAGTGACAAAGGGGTGGTATTCCCAGCCAGCCACAATGCAATCAAAACTGGAGCACGTTCCGTTGCCAGGTTTTCTTGATGAAATTTCTGTGACGGGAAAGAAGAAGAAAAAATAAAGTGAAATGAAGTCGCTAAGCCTCTACCAAGAGATTTTTCTTTTTAAATGAAGTTGGCAGATCTGGATAAATCCTTTTAGAAGTATTAGCTTGGTGTTGTTAGGACATTACCATATTTATTGATCAGTACGCACCAACGAGGGATGCACTCTGATAAACTTTGCCAGTTGAGTCAACTACGATGATAAGCGCCATGTCCAGCGGGTGGATTAGAAGTGAAGATGTGATAAGAGGGGAAAATGGAACACACCCAAAAGGAGGTGTGCTACCACAGGCGTAAGAGCCTTCAGCTGGACGAAAGGCCAGGAGCCATCTGCTTTGCACAAGAACAGGCCAAGTGAGTCTCCACTTCAGCTTTCTAACATGGCCAAGCTCACTCAGGACAGGAACCAGTAAGGGTGACCCCCCTTCAGGCTTCAGGAAGATCTGGAAACGTTTGGGTATGTGGAAATCAAGGATGTTTTTCCCTCTCTGTAGGTGCTTGGATTGCAAAAGTTTTCCCTGGCCCAAGTCCAAAGTAAGAGAGTGTTGAATTAATAATCACCACCAAATTGGGTTGGATCATATTTAAAAGATTTGTGCTGATTGTATCAAGTAATTTTAATTTCTATCAAATTTTAATAACTCAAAATTCAAATAATGATTCAAAAGGAATAATTGTTTTGAGTTGGAGGAAAAATGTTTGTTCGGAATGTGCCAAATTTGGAAAATTTTTCTGCCAACCTTTATTTCCCTGCACCACCTTTTCCTTTAATTTTGATATCCACTAACATTCACTCCTTCCTGCCAGAAGGCCCATTTGAAGGAAACATCAGAAAAAACAAATTAATCAAAAAATCCCAAACTGACTCCACCAATTATAGCAATGATTTTTTAGGACAAATTTTGTAGCTAATAGTGAGGGCCCAAATCTGTAAAGCTGCGGTCAGTAAGAGTTGCCAGATCCCATAAATCAGCTGGTTCTGATTTGAGCACCAAGATCAAGTTACAAACACCTGGTGTTTGGCTCTCCCCTCTCCCTGCATTTCCATATATTTGTTAATGTTTATCGCTTATCAGACTAATATCACCATCCAAGGGCATAACCTGGAGTTTTCCTAAGGTAAGGAAAGCAGCTGCAGCATTTCCCAGCTCCAGTGCCGCATGCAACACAATACTCTTATTTTTCACAGCTTAACCTACCGTGGGGTGTAGATATAATTAATATGGTTCTAAAAACAACTGACCATTGTGTTCCTACACAAATAAAGGTCATTAATGAAGTCCTCTTTTACTCCTTTGTTCAACATGGTCTTTAAGGGTATTTGTTGAGTTAAATATTACACTTTAAATGTGAATTACTCTTTACCCTGAGGCTCTTTGGAAGTCAAATACGATTAGGACTATAAATGTAGGCAGATGCAGAAGGTCCATTTTCAGAAAATCTGCATGGCTCATTGATCTGGGGCTGCTCTCTCAAGGTCCTAATGCACCTTGCAGAAAGAGAGTGGTCTAGTCTGAGTAGCTGGGGCTTTGGGGAGTTGGACATTTTCTTTTTAAAGTTTCCTGTTGACTTGAAGTAGATGTACCGTTCTGATACGAAACCTGTAGAGGTCTGAGAGCAACATGTGACTGTCTGAGACTTCTGAGCCACCGAAGCTAACTTGTGGAACAGGCCAAAATACTCAAGTAGAGGGATAGGCGCAGATACGTTCACTCCTGTCAGCCAGCTCACAGAAATATTGTGTAATAGAGGGTTTTTTCCACTTCTTTGTGTGTTGCAAAGGGTTTGACATTTGTCCAGGCTAATTCCAGAAGAGCTGTCTGGTTTTCCTGTTGGTGGCATCTCTCCTCGGTCCCCCCTGGTCTGGCTGGGCAGAGCTCCAGGCTCCCGAGCACGAGGCCAGAGCCTGAGTCTAAAGGATTAGCAGGTGCTTAAGCACTGACCTAACCATGTGCTAGAGATGCCATGTAAGCCAAAAAGCCCACACCACCTACGCAAACCCAGAATTACTCAACCCCAGTGAAATCCACTCAGCTCCGGGATGAGGCATGACAGCAGGGTTAACAGACCCACCAAAATGCCAGGGAAAAATACTGTCACGGGAGATTTTTACTCCCCCTGAGGCAACCAATGCCAACACACAGCACTTATCAAGTTTAAAGTAAGTATTTAACTAGTGAAATAAAGTCCTTTTCTTTGCACACGGAACTGCTGATGTTTATTGAGGCTTTCCTGGTCCCCAGCAGGCCATGGGTACTGACGTTGTCTACGTAACATTTTCTGCAGTTCTTTCTCTCCTTAAAGTAAGTTCAATCATCTTTCAACAACCCCAATGTCTTTCCTGGGCATTGTGTTGGGCTTAATTTTGTTTGGTTTTAATTTGAAAAGTAGAATTGGTAGCACATGCGTAATATTTGCCTTTTCCTCTGATCATTTGTCCTAGCCACCTCTGGATTGATAAGGAAGGAGGAGCTGATGTGAAAACCAGACTGGTTTTCCGCATTAGTCATGGAGTTGGTAAACACGGTGGGACCGCACTCTCCTGACCGGTGGGTAACTCCTGTATTCACTAGTAACAGCAGGCAGGTCTGCCTTAAACCCTTGGTGCAACAACAGAGAGAGAAGGGAAAATATCATTGCTTACAATGGCAAGGGAGGATTAGGGATTAATCACACTGCCACGACTGCAAGGCTCCTGGCACCGTGGGCTCCCAGCCCTGGGAAGACAGGTACTCCCTGCCTTGGGAAACGTTTTCCCAGATTAAGATCCTGGAGCAGGCATAGCCTTGGGGCCAGCATAGGAGGCTCTTGCATGTCGGACGTCCCCCCGCACCGTGAAGCTGTGGCTGGTGCAAACAGGAGGTGCCCACACTTTCCCCAAAGCTGCTGCAGCTCAGGCAGCTCGCTCGGAGAGCTGCAGCAGTTGGGGGAGCCTCGATAAGCATTGCAGATTTTTGCTTTCCCTGGCTTCAGAGTGGAAATAACAGCCAATCTGGAGCTGGTTAACTAAAATAAAATGAACCTAAAATAAAACTAAGCTAAAAAAAGCAGAGCTGTGTATAGTGATGTTAGCAGTTTGGGGATGGTCAGCTGGAGAGGCCACGCTTGCATGTGCCATGGAGCAGGTCAAGCTCAAAGGACCTTTCCCAAGCTGTGACTTCCATCTCCAAGGCCGGGGGGGGGGAGTTTAGAAATGCATACCCTCCCCAAGTTTTCCCCAAGAGCATCTAAGGCTCTAAGGCAAATGTCAGGATCTCCAGGAGCCATAACTCTAATTTCAGCTCTGGTGCAACACCTGGCCCCGGGAGCAGCAGCAGTAGGGATGCCCCTGCAATAAATCAGCACTGACAGCTGAGATTTCCCACACGGAGCCATCCGTTTGCTGAGAAGCGTGGCCCCTGTGCCGGCCTCTTCCTGGCCCTTTTACTCCACAAGTAAAGGCACAGGTCCTAAAAAAGGCAGCTTCAGCTCCTGCCAAAGCAGATGAGCCGGCACTACGCCCAGTGTGGATAGCAGGCAGCTGCAGTCCAGGCAGGTCCGTCTTCCCTCGTGCATCTTCCCTGCACCCTAAGAGCTTTCAGGGCTCCTCTTCTCAAACCAGAAACGCCACAGGCACCAGGCAAAGCCTCTCCTGTGTTTTACACCCCTTCTGCTCTGTTCAACTCCAGGACCAATGCCGTGGCCAGGCAGTGCTTGCTGCTCGTGGCTGGTGCTTCTACCTGGGGGACGGCCAGCCCACAACATCCCTGCTCCCACAGCTGGAAATGGCTCTGCCAGCCTCCCTGGGATGGAGGAACCACCCAAAAACCCCAGTGCTGCTGCTGCACGGGTAGCAATGAGAGCACTGGGATAAACAACAGCACAAAGACCCGCGGGGAAGCGAGGCTTTGCTGACTGCCGGTGCTCACGGTCCGGGTGCTGGCCCCAGCAGTGCCTGCCCTCACGTACACACCGCCTGCTCCCGGCCCCTGCGTTTGCTGTACAGGGAGGTGCAGACCCCTGGGAAGCAGCCTCTGAAAGAGTGGTGTATCAAAGCGAACAGGAGCTGACCTGGGGGAGCCTCTTAACATGCCAGGCTGCGAACCACCGTGGCTCAAAAGGGGCTTCCCCATGTGCATGTTGGCTCTCCCTGAGGCTACTGTCAGCATGTCAGGTATAGGAGCTAGTGCTGTTAGCTGTCGGGTCACTGAGGTCACAGCTGCCTTCTTGTGCTCTTACATGCTCCACTAATGCGTAAAAATAACAGTCAAGACCCCTCCTGCCCTCCTGGGCTTTGAGGATACCTAAATCATTTCAGGTGCATGGGCATCTTTGGTTCCTAGCTAGTAGCTTCCTAATTTTGGACACTTAAGGATTTCTCTTAGATGCCGATGGCTCTGTGCATGCTGGATGCCAGGACAAGGTTTGTGTCCTGGCTGGAAGCCTAGAGGTGGGATCTCAGCCACCCGGAGGGACTTACTGGGGGGGTGCTTGTTTCAAGCCACTGTCTCACCTTGTGGGTTTTTTTTCCCCAGTAACTCAGCCAATCAATAGATTATTACTAAGAAAATACATATTTGTATTTGCACTAAATATTTGGCTATGCTGCCAGGCCAGGGTTTAGCCCGTGTGCTACACTTTGTGCCCTGAGTTCCTGCAAGTCAGCACAAAGCTGTATGCTGGGCCTGGCTAGTCCTGCTTGCTCCCCTCTGCTCCAGATCCCAGGTCTCCTCACCACTCTGACAGGCTGTCCCTCCTCCACGGGGTAACATCCAGCCCACAGGAGCCTACCTGCGGAGCTGATCCGGTTGCTCCGAGCTCTTCCTGAGTGACCGGCCAAGCAGCAGGTAGACATACCCCACCGACCCCTGCAGCGCACCTCAGCAGCACCCCTGTGTGCCCAGCGGGTACCCCAGGCAGGGACAGGACATCTTGTTACACACATCTTGGTCCATCACCCTGCGAAGCACGTGGTTCCTGCGCGGGATGCTCCCGCTCAGCCCTTCCCGCGGGCGGCACCCCTCTTTCCAGCTCTGGCTCTCACCCCAGCCCTGCAGCCAGCCTGGCCCGCAGGGACACTGCTGGGCTCCCGGGGAAGCCGGCCCAGAGCTTCACAACACTCCCAGGAGATCCTGCCTGTCCAGGTGCGGGAGGCAGATCGCTTCATCTGAACAGCTTAATGGCAGCTAATGACGGCGTGGTCTGCCGGCAACGCCTGGTCAGGATGCTCCTTCCAAGGGCCTTGAAAAAATACAAGGCATTTTGAATGGCAATGGTGACTTTTAAATGCCTGTCTTGAATAGCTCTTGAAGCAAGTTTAAGAAATTTAAAAAAAAACCAAAACCCAGCCAACTTTTCAGTTTCTTATCCCTCAAATTTCTTTAGGGAAAAGAATTTTTCTGAAGAGAAATGAAGGAACGGGTTGGGGGAATAAAGGTAGGAGAAAGGCCACCGACTCCGGTCTGCTTGACAGGTTTTTGCAGTATATATGGGTTTCGAGGGGTGTTGGGTCTCAGCTGGGGGGTTGCACCTCATGTCAGAACAGGGGGAACAGGCTCTTTCTGCTCTGTCCTCAGGGCAGGGGTGCATGTGAAATTATTTTAAAGTCGCTTGTGAAATGGTATGTGGGTTTGCAGACCAGATTTTTTTCCCCTTTCTAATGATGCCAGGGAATTGCCTCACCCATGAACATGAGGCCGTCTGGAAAATGTCATCCAGCACATTACTCCCTGTGCCAGAGGGATATTTATAGATAAAGTAAATCATGTTGTCATGACCGAAACAAATAAGGAAAGGCCCCAAGAGAACGGAGTGCCTCCACCCCCGCCTCCGTGCGTGGCGCTGCCTGACGAGGGATCGCCGGTGCCTGGTGGCCCCCCGTGCCCACCGGGTACCATCGTCCCCCGAGAAGCTGGGTGTCCCTGCCGCACCGTGGAGGACCGGTGCAGGACCAGCCAGACACGTGCGCCCAGCCGCAGCGCAGGGCTGGCGCATGAAAGAGCACGCACGCTGATAGCCCCTGTTTTGTGAGCAAGCCGCAGCATGAAGCCTGCCCTGGTCCAAAAGGCAAGCGAGACATCATCTCCCCTGCCTCTCACCCCCACCCGCATCCGAAACAGGCTCAAATACCTCGCCAGCTCAGGCGCAGTCCCGCTGCCACGTGCGGTCAGCACAGCCTCACGGTACGACGGCAACTGCCGGCAGTTCCTGCGCACCGCCACCGCTTTTCCGCTCCCTCAGCGACGTGAGCGACGGTAACAGAAACCCAGAGGGTTCTCTTGGTCTTCACCCATCCTCCGAAACCCTGCTTTGATACAGCAAGCTGAGGAACTGAATGTTTTCACCTCCAAAGCCAGTCAGTTTTGGAGACCAGACGGCAGTGCTCGAAGTGGTCCCTCCCACAGCCGGGCCCCCCTCAGCCCCTTGCCCAAATTTGCTGTACGTCACCTATCTTTGCATCGGCTGCGATGGCCGACGGTGCAGCCACAGAGCCATGTATGGCTCAAAGGTTTGTATATTTTTGACACAAAATAAGGTAATTATAAAGGAATTTCTCACAAAAAGCGAAACTCTTCTCCTCAGCTGAGCAATGCGGAGTACTAAATGCTTGAACGTAACCCACTTAACAATGAACTGCCTTTGCCTTCTGGAAAGTACTACCCGTTGAGTTCAGGCCAGCTCTCATTACAGCCTTCCTGAATTTATTCACGGAAAACTAAATATTCCCTTTAGATAGGCAGGTATTTGCACATCTACGCCTCCAAAATGGTTTCAGGCTCTCCATTTGTAAAACTAACTGATCCCATCTGCTTTGCGGCGCTACCCGGAGCGGCTCTGTGATGCGCCGTTACGGTCACGGAAACGAAACAAGGAGCACATGACCGACCCACCACAGCTCCGGCCTGTCCCCCCTGACGCCCCTGGCTGCCTCCACCTCCTTCCCACGGAAGGTTTATCTCGTCGCTTCCGGGAACGCAGGAAACCGTGTTTGCAAGGCAGCCCGTTCTGGCCCGCTGGCCTCCATGCTGGAGGCAGGGCAGCATTGTTTTTCTGAGCGGGAGGGGACGGACGGACGCCGAGGGAAAGCATGGCGGCGGTGCTGGGCGGGCGCCGCAGCCCGCGCGCGGGCGGTGGCGGGGCCGTCGATGCCAGGGTGCCCCGGTGAGGGGCCTTAGCCGGGTGCCCACCGTGGAAAAACTAGCGGAGAAATGAGTGGCCCTTAAAAAGGGAGGGGGAGACTTACCCCTGCAGAGGCCGTACCTGCAACCCGCCCAGAGCAACCCTAAAAAGCTCAGAACCAAGGACGCCCCTGGGCGAGGAGGCCGAAACGTGCCAAGAGGCCGCGGCGGGGCCGAGCGCTGCCAACAAGAAGCATCTGCCACGGCCCTTCCCGGGCAGCCCAAGGCGGTGGGCGGGAAGGGGTTCCCCGGGGACGTTTTGGGGGACAGAGGCACCAACAGGTTACGCCCGCAGGCAGGCGCCTGGCGCTGGCCGCGGCGAGCCGGGAGGCGCCCGGCCAAACGGCCGAGACAGCGCGGGAAACCGGGGACACGCCACCGTCACCGCCCCCGTGGGACGTCAGCGGGAGCAAGGCCTCCCGGCAAACCGCCAGCAAGCCCAGCCCCGGGGGGGGGTTAGGGACTAAATGCCGGTGGCACGGCCGGCCCCCAGTCCCCGCCTGGCCGGAGGCATGGCCATGTCCACCGGCAGCGATGCATGGGTGGCCCCGGGGCAGGTGACCCTCAGCTACCAGCCCGGAAGGGTGGCGGGGAGGTTTTAGGTGAAACCCCTCCGTGGCCTGGGGAAAACAAAGGGAGGGGAGGAAACAGAGTAATTTGGCAGAGGAACCAAGGGGTGCTCCAGCTAAATAGGGCTTGCGTTGAACAGGTAGCCAAATTGAGATGAAACCTGTCCACCTTTCCACAAAAACACAGACATCTTGTTTCCAAGACATGCAAACCAGGAACGCCTGGTTTTACATGAAAACATCAACGTAACATTTTGAGTTTGATGAAGAGAAGATGGTCCTTGGGACACGGCACTTTGCCAATTACAGAGGAACGGTGACGAACCCCATGCCGGGCAGGGCAACGTTACCCATCTCTTCAGTGGACAGCAATTCCCCTCCGCCTGGTTTGGAGGAAGCTGCTGCTTCATCGAGCGAGTCCCGCTGAGTTTTGCTCCTCGCTGCAGCTGCGTATCGCGTGCGCTTTCTACACGAAGTCCCAGCAGTTCCAGGTATCAAGGGGAGGAAACAGAACTTTTGCAGCTGCAGCAAAAGGCTTTGTAGAAATATTTTAAAACCTAAAAAAAAAAACCCAAAGCAAAATGAAAAGAGCAAGCCATTTTATACAAGGCACTACAGTGCTGTTCTACTCATCCCAGCAGACTTGCAATTAACTCAAGAAGACGATGAGACTTCCCAAGCACGCTCCCAAAACCAAGCACACTCAAAATCCACCTCGGCAGACCCTGCTTGTCACTGACCACCGATTTTTGGAGCAGGGCAGGCCCCTGAGAGCTTCCCACCCATCCCAGCAGCCCAAGCCAAGGCACTTGCTCCCTACAGACCGGTCAGCCCCACGGGTAGGTGCCTCCGTGGCTGTGGCTGGGGCCAGTCTGACCCCGCCTGGCTCCAGGGACCCTTGCCCTGCAGGCACCCGAGCTCAGGCTTTTCTCATTCTGTGCTGCTTCGGCCATGCCGCTGCCTTTTGCCTGGAGGCTGTCCCTTGGTGGGGGTGTCACCCACCTCGCTGCCTATAGGCACAGCTCTCTACTCCATGGCTGGAGAAGGCGAATGGATCTGACAAAAATTACACCAGGTGCCACCAGTGGACTTCCATTACAGGACACCTTTTGCTGTCAGGACGGACGAGCCATGGTGGCCACGTCCCTGTGGTTGGGGCCAGAGGGCCAGAAGTGGTTGTCCTCCTACCTGGAGACCCTCGTTCGACGAAGATGAGGAAGAAGCTTAAAGTTGCCTTCCATGTGGCCACCCTGTTGATGGCAAAAAAGGAAAAAAGGAAGAAACCCGACCAGGTACCTGGCCAGTTGCCCCATCTTGCCTCTCTTCTCCACCTGGGACCCCTTGGGGTGGCCGGGCTCCTTGGGGCAACTGTCCTGCTTGCGGCCATCGCAGAAGGGGGAGCGACGGGCTGCCTGAACAGCAGGGAAGAGCTGTGGGGAACTGGGACATTAACATTGCTGCTGCAGGTTTTGTAGAGCCTCAGGCAGAAGTAACTTCTAGTTACATTCATTTTAAGTTATTTATTTCCTCAACTGTAAGTGTGAGATATTTTTTTTAATTCCTTTTTAGTGAAAACTTAGATTTTTCATAATGTGAATACTCTCAAGCAAACAGGAGTCTCCCTAAAGATACTTTACTGGATGTTATTGTTGTGTAGGTTCATTATATTCCTCTAGTCTGGGTTTCTTAAGCATTAATTTTGCCATCAAAAATGATGCCTTGAAAGAAAAGCTTAGGAAGTGACATTATCTTTACTGCCAGCTAACATACTCTTTTCAGTTAGCTTTTTAGTACTCTCCACTCTTCAAATCCCTTGCCGAGTTTTCTGGCACTTAAAAGATAATACAGACAAAAAGCCTTAGGGGCCAGCCATGGGCAACAGGTGGAAAGGCTGCTGGTGCTGCGGCTGCTGGACCTGGGGCCGGCGCAGCCCTTTCAGGTCCAGCTGCGGCAAGCTCTTTACGTCCACGGCGCTACCGACTCACCTGGGCAGGCTGCGGACACCGTTTGGCCCGAGCTGAAAGCAAACAGAAACTGCAGACGCTGTTGATCGGTGCAAATAATGTCTGGCTTTAATGCGCCGCGGAGTACGGGTCTGCGCACGCAGACCGGCCGCACCTCAGCACAGCGATCGGATGCCATCACCGTGGCCAAGGCCACCTCCGAGACTGCGGACCTGCTTGGGCACCAGCCCTGGGTCCAGGTGGAGAGACAGGATTTTTTTTTTTATTTGCTTCTTACAAAAGCGCTAACTCGGTGGCTCAGTGCTGCGGGAGGCATCCCTGGGTGGGGGGATCTCCGGTCAGCGCGGCTGCTCCGGCCAGGGAAAACCAGAGCTGCTCTCAGCAGCGTGGCTGCGGG
This sequence comes from Phaethon aethereus, assembly GCF_964289735.1. NCBI lineage: Eukaryota > Metazoa > Chordata > Aves > Phaethontiformes > Phaethontidae > Phaethon > Phaethon aethereus. Next base: position 77,211,697 of record NC_138575.1, read on the forward strand.
GCTGCCGGCCCGGGCACCCCTGCTACTCATGCCAGAGCATTTTGCCCTTCCTCCTCCTCCTGGCCCTGCAGCAGCCGCCCTGCTGCAGATGCGGGACAGAAGCTGACCCCCCTTTCGGGTGCTGAGCGCGTGGCTGAAGCATCTCAATTATTTCTTTTCTCCCCAACCCATCTCTGAGGCTCCTTTTACTTAAAAGATTTTTTGGAGCGGGGTGTTGGTGTCCATCCTGACCCAAGCGGAATCGGGCAGGAATCGAGCATGGGAGCCCAGTCCAGATGTCTTTTAGCTATGGCTCCGTGTTCTTGCGTGGGGGTACTGGGCTTTCCCCTCGCCGTGCGCTGGGGCTACGATCCCCCTTCGCCGCATGCATCCCCAGCAAAGGGACCTCTCCTCTCCTGCACCAGTGGAGGAGGAAGACTGGAAGCAATTTGGGAAATGGGCAGTAACTTACCCTGGACACATAGTGAGGGGGAGGCCAGGAAAAACAAACAAACAAAAAAAACCCCACCAAACCCAGAAGGAGCTTTTTCTAACACAAAGTACAGACTTGGTGCCAGCAAAACATTTTGTGGATTCCAGACTGTTCATGCCAAAAAAACAAATGGGGAAAGAAAAAGAAAGAGCCAGAGAAAAGAGAATTTCCTCCCAGAGTTTTTGATCAGTCTTTTTGGTTTCCATTTAAGTGCATTTAAGATGTCCTTCAACTGAAAGGTCTCCGGCTTGAAAGAAAACATCGCTTCTCAGGCTGAACAACGTATGTAGTTTGATCCAAAACATTTCTCTTTACTTTTTTTTTTTAATTGGTTTGGGTGAGAACAAAACATCTCTTCTCCATTTTTTTCCAAACTAATTAAAAAAGGGAATTATTCACATATCTCTGTATACACTGCTCTGCATGATGGGCCCACCGGTCTCCCCAAGAGCCTGTACTCACTCATATTTATTAGCATTTACATCACAGTTTTGATGCTTCCCAAAAACGATGCACCCTTTTGCTTGAAATTCTGCAAGGTTTCAGAAAACTCCTCCCTTCCCTCGGTGTTTCTGGCATTAGGTCTGCCGTAGGAAAGGCGGCAGCTGGAGCTAAACCACCTGTACGTGTCTCCTCGCTGCAGAGGGTCTTCCCCTCTAGCCCGGGAGCCCACTCCGTGCCGCCCAGCTGCTGCCGGCGGGGCGACGGGGGCTGCGGCTCTTCTCCCGCCCACTCACGGCATCTCATCGACTCTCTGAGACCGGGGAGGTAGCTTTTCCTCTCTCGCCGGTGAAGACAGGCCAGCGCGTCCAGGGGATGAGTCAGAGCAGACGCCGTTTTGTCACTCCCCGAGGCGTCTGGACTTCACACCAACCTTTTCCCTTGGGTGGAACAAAAAGTGCGTTAAATCTAGAGCAGTGCAGAAGTCAAGGCTGAAGACAACCAGGCTGCAACCCAGGCCTGCTTGCTCTGCCTGGCAAAGTGGAGCAGCTCCGCGCTCCTGCACGCTCGCTCGCTGCCTCCACTGCTGCTCACAGCCCCTTCCCAGGCCGCAGAGACCCACGGCAGCCCGGGCAGACCTCCACTGATCCCGCTCACTGCCAGGCCCTGCGAAAGGTGGAGCACCGCAGCCTTCACTGAGGGAAGTGGGGGGAGGAATGCATTAAACTATATTTCCAGGGATGCTTAGAAAGCTTAGAGAAAAGACAAAAAAGCCAGAGAGGGTGATGTTTGAGATGAGGCAAAAGGCTACTGTAAATACTTGCTACCGATTTGCTGCGTCAGCTCTCCTCTATTAGCCACGTTTGATCAGAACGGCAGTTATGTCTGAGTTACACAGTTATATATTAGTTATACACTTAAATAATGCCTTACTTAGCATTTCTGCCCACTCCCTATTTTCTCAAGCCTTGGCTGCGTGCACTCCCGCCTCCCTGGCCCATCACATCGTTCAGCATCTCGTTTCAAGAAAGCATGTTTTACTTGCATTCGAAGCCTGCAGACTGGGTTTGTAACAGCTTCCAGACACCACCATTGTTTTCCATCAAAGCCAAGGGAACAAGATCCCGAGGCCAAACGGCTTCTTCCCTGCCCCGCTCGGCCAAGAAGGCTTTCACGTTTCATGCTGCGCGTCCACTCCTGCGTATTGCAGCGGCCGTAAAACAAGGCTCAGACAGAAGCGAGCGCCAGTGTGCATATCATAAAACCAATTACCAGCGGGGTAGAAGCACTAGGGGCAGGAGGAAGCCAGAAGCAGCAGGGAGAGGCTGATTTTGGGAGATGGGGTCCTGTAAGCAGCAGTTTGGGGAGCCACAGGACGTCCCGGCTGCGCACAGACCCACTCTCGCTCTCACTGTGGCCAAAAACACGTGGCCAGGCGTCCCATATGATTAATTCCTCGTGGAAACATTTGCTATTCAAATTGGTGCAAGTTAATGGCTGTGCAAGAAGAAACTAAGGCATCTGGGGAGCGGGACTTGGGGCAGCAGTGCCCAAGCTCCCTTTTGAGCTGCAGAGACCCAGGCAACGCCGACCAAATGCAAGCGCCCGCGGCTCAGCAGTCGGCTGCTCCTGTGGCCCCAGCACCCGAGTCTCTGCCGGCTGCGAAGGTAGTTCAGGCACCAACCCGAGTTGTCGATCTCAAACCAAATCCCCACAGCGATGCCCGGTCCATAGTGCACATCAGCCTAAACGATGCCTCCAGCCACAGGGTCCAAGAGCCTCAGCTCTCCATCCATCCCCAGCAGGTGGAGGAGCTGGAACTGGTCATCTAGGAGCATAAATTCAAATTAGCTGGTGCTGTCAGAAGGACTAGCACTGTAACAGCAAAATAACTGTCAAAGGGCGTAGGTGAGGGAGGAGCCGGTGTTCTGCTTCAGGTCTCACCTACATCCATGCCACCAGATGAGTCACCAGCTTCAGCCAGGACCTCACCCCACACCGGCCACATGGGTGACAGGAGCACATCTCCGTGACATATGTGCTGGAGGCCTCCTGCTGCCACTGTGGAGACAGCCCTGGGGTTTGTGAAAACTTGTGGACAACAATTTTCATGAAGAAATTTTGCACTCATCTATTAGGTGTCAGAAAATGAAGAGAAACTGAGCACAGAAGTGGTACTAGTAAGTGGTATTAATGTCATTAAAGAATGGGAAAAAACAAACCACTCTAAGTACAAACAGTGCCTTAAAGCATTGGCTTCATCATGTTAAAAATAGCTGCAAGGCGAATCGAGGGAAAGAAGCAAAGCAGAACGGGACGAATGATAGAAGTGCTGAGAACAGGAGGTCAGAGGCTACAACAGCTAGCGTCGCCCAGCTGGAAAAAATGGTGGCTTGAGAGATGAGCACCGATAGCGCTAGGCAGAAGAAAGAGGTGGGGGGAGCGGAGAAGAAGGCGATGTGAGCAAAGAAGACAGAGAAGGTAAAATTTCTGAGGGACACAGGTCATAGTTAATACTGTCCTGTCAGGAAGGATGAAGAGCTTGTGAAGTGAAGAGGCTGAGCAGGGAAGTTTGTGGAAGCCGGTTTTTGCCCGTGACGCTGTTTTCCGGACCTCCTGCATTCTGGAGATGAGGGTCCAGTTTGGCGGGTTGATGCCCACCGCTCATTTTGGCATGTCTGCACATCTCCCGGGTTTCTGCTCAGTCACCCCTCCAGCAACTTCTGGCAGAAACTGGCTCAAGCCCGGAGGCTCTCGATCCCTTTCTTCTGTGTTTCTCAGTGAGCCATTGGTCCGCCCCTGCCTTGACGCCCTGGCCTGGGTTTCCAGTCCTGGTCTGTCTTCTTGCTGCGACAGAAAGCCCAGGGCAGGGAGGCGGGAGGACACAAGCCTGGGGTGGCCGGGCGAGAACTGCCAGAGCACAAAGTCTTTTGTCCTTACCTCCAAGGTCCTCTCACCACCGGGCACCAAGCTAAAAACTCCTCTGGGGACCTCCCATGGCAGACACCCCCACATCACCCCAGCCAGGCACAGGGAGGATGAGGTGCATCCTTCTAGGAGTGGGGTTTTTTTGTCCTCCAGCCCTGGCAGCCCAGAGCAGCCTCAGCCACCCTCAGCAGCGCAGCCCCCTCTCACCACAGACATCCTTTGCCGGCACTTGCATTTAGCAAACAAGCAGCTGTCAAAAACCCAACCAAAATAAGAGGGACTTCACAAAACTTGCTTTCCGCCCAGGGGAGGAACGCGAGGTGGGTGGTGTCACCATGTGGTGACAGAGAAGTCCCTCCGGCAGGAAAAACACAAGGGGATGAGACGTTCACCAAGCAGAAATGGGATGCCGGAGTCCGGACAAGGTATCATGCACATCTTTTAATGAAGTATTGCCCAATCTTGGCCAGCTGAACTGCTTGGCATCCATTTGATAGAAGTGCCAGCAGGATGGAAGACACAAATAAGGTGCACCTTGTGGGGAAACAGCCCCCCCCCAGCACTTGCTTTTATGTATTTTAAATCAATTCTCCCCAATTTCATTGATAATGTCTCACAAGTCATAAAGCAAAAGGAATATCCTAGTTATTGATTTGCATGCTCTTGATGTGTTTTGTCTCCTTTGTTTTTCAATTGGTTTGTTCATCAGAGCAGACTGGTTTTATGTGGTTTTCATTAATTTGCATAGTTAATGTTTTTAACAAACTTTTAACCTCAAACTCTACTTCCGTAAGATGAAATAAGACTTGACCCATTTCCCAGACTCTAGGCAAACAGCTTTGTAAGGTTTTAACATCTTCATACCACACAGTGGATTTCAGAAAATAACCACTGAATAACTCTGTAATGGAAAACTTCCTTTAATTCTACGATGTGGTTGGATACATGTAGGTAATAATGCTATGATTTAAATAATTATTTTGGCAATTGACTTACTTAGCAATTCAAATGACCATTCGTACCTCTAAGCTACAACACAGGCAAGATTATCTAAGCTGAAAGTTTCCTAAAAACCTTTTAATAAACTTCTTAGCTGCAAGAACAAAATCAAACACCACACCACCACCCGCAAACCCTGGAGACATGCAAAGCAGAACCATCTTCTGCATGGTGCCCCTTCACTCCCGTGAACGAGCACCCCTCCCACCCCGAGCAGCACATAACACACATCTCTGCTTCCAGTTGGGAGCTGCCAAGGTGGGTCTGAAGGATTTAAGGACTTCATGCAATAAAAAGAAAAATATTTTCAACATTGTTCTACCCAGAAGTGCCCAAACCCTCTTCTTGTCGCCTACATTTTCTCTTCAGATATGACTTATTTTTGCAGAAAAGAGGTGTTTTCAGTATAAACTCATAGACACACTTTTTTTTTCCACAGGAGCAGGATGTTTGGATTCACTTCAAATCTATAATCACAGGTTTCCTTCACATTTCAAGGACAGTTGAAAGCAGGGCTTTGGGAAGACTGCAATGGCCCGTGTAAGTTCATCACCTGGCCTTCACAAACCAGATAATGGTGGTGGTGCTTACCTTCAGCACTGGTCTCCAAAGGCTCTCAGGAGAGACTTTTCTCAGTGCAGTGAAATCCTATTTTCAGTTGCATTTATAGAAGCAGGACAGCAATGTGCAGGTTCCCTTAGATCCACTGGGTAACTGGATGCTGCTGTTTGGATACCCACAATTTAGTCACCCCTAATAAAGACCAGACCCAGCAGGCTGGGACGTCAGAAAACTTCCCTCCGACGTCATGGCAGCATTTTGTCTCCGTGTCCGTAACAGCTGCCAGGTAGGTCTGCGGAGCACCTTTAAAATACAGCTCAGAGCAAAGCTGTCCTGAGTTTGTAAAGAAACTAAAAGAGCTGGGGAGGTGTCAGTGGTCTCATTTCTTCCTCACCAAATCTAGCAAAGGGTTTCAGAGAGCAAAAAGTTATGGAGACAAACATTGGCTTATTTTCAAAACTAAGGCAATCTTGTGTTAATCAGAATCAGACAAAAGCAAATTGTTTATTTTGCAATACAGCCAAGCTGGGGATGAGGGGAAGAGCTCTTTCCCCTGAGAAAAACCCAGACTTGATGAGCATTACCCTGAGTCTGAAGCCAGGTTGCTGCGATCACCTACATTCTCTTCGTGAAGGGTTGACTCCCAAAATCTTGGGAAAACTCACTGAGCATAGCCATGACTTCATTTTACCTGGCTGGGAAAGCCCAGTCCAGCAGTTGCTCTTTCAGTTCACCACCCGCCACTGTGGCTAAAAAACTGGGTCACCTAAATGATCTTTAAAGCACTCGAACCACACCCATCCCTGAAGCTGTGCTGCCTCTCAGTTTGGTTTTTCTTACCCAGCTTGTTCGAACTTTGGAGGGCAGGGAAAGAGGGTGACAGAGCGTAGCCCCAGAGCAGGAAAGTGTCACACACCAAAAAACCCCGCTGCTAAACCCATCATTAAATTACTATTATGCAAGCAGCAGCACCTGCCTTATTCTAGTAAGGCTCTGAGTTCCACATCAGTTATTCCCTGTTGCAATCACGTATTAAAATGCACTCTTCTGTGGATGTTTGGTGTTAATTAAGGTGCTGGCTAGAAAATTCACCTATAGCTTTGCATTTCCTTTATTTTCTGATGTTCTCAAATCCGAGATAGAAAAGGGTAGTATTTAGTACTATAGAACAGAAGAGTCATCTTCAGATATTGAAACCAAGGAGCTGCAAATGTACATTGGAAAACAGGTGCAGTCCAGCCCGATACAAATACAATACAGCCCATCCACTTCCAACTGGTCATGCTTCTTGTGAACTGTGTCTCTCCAAAGCAACCTAATAATGCTACTGGACCTCCCAGCATTGCTCCCATTTGTAATTGCATTAGTCATGCATTATTACTGCATCAAGTAATTTTGATATAAACAGGAAAGAACCATCAGGCAAACAGGAGACATTATGAGCGCATTACGCATTACCAGAAAGGAATGCAGAAAGTCCTATCAATATAATGAGAAAACTGAAAAAGCAAGCGAGTGCCTCTTCAACGGCTGGCTGCTATACTTCAGAAATCCAGGTCTACATCAGCTTTTAAAAGGGAGCCCTGTGCAGCGTTAGAAGTGTTATCTCATGCCCCAGCACTGTGAGCTTCACAGGCTGCCTGTCGATGGAGCCGCTGCTCAGCCAGAGATTGCACAGGGTGTGGGGGATGAGCATGCTCAGATAACAAATGACATCTTTCTCTGAGGAAACACTGGCAATGTCCATTTCCTTCCTCTCTTACCATTTTCCGTAATAGGTCCTAGGTCCTTCTCTGCTGTGGGCACACATTTTGTCACGCAGCTAGTCTTTACAGACCATGACAAAGGAGCCCCTCTTAGCAACGTTACTGCATCAGCACCTCCCCTCTCTGTATACCAAACCCCTGAAGCACTGGGTGGATGCCAGTACTGGAATGGCAACACGTTCACCGGTATAATCTAATTCTGGAATATAAATATCATTTCTGATCAAGCTGTTCTGCTAGCAATCCTCACATCCACAAAGCACTGCACCGTGTTCATCTCCCTAAGGATTTTGTCGCCTTAATCGTTACAGTAGCAGAAACTGAGAGAAAACCACATCAATTTATAAATACAGATATAAATGCTGGTTTATATTGGCTCATGACTTGATGAACCAATAAAGCACTTGACTTACAAACTTCAGACCGCAGAACCCTCTGTTCCGACACTATAGGATCTTGCAGCGTTGGGATGGGAACATCTGCATGTTCCCATCACCAAACCTGCCTCCTGCATACCCAAATCTTCTGCACCTTGTCTCACAGACACTTCTGCTGTATGCCTTCTCAAACCAGCCTGTCAACAACATAATTATTTTCTCCACCCTTCACCAATGAAAGCCACGGCTCTTCCATACCAACCTCCCAGTTAAGGGAAAATGTAGGAGTCCCTGCTGTGAGCATATGGAGCATCAGTACAAATGGTGGGGAGTAGATATCCATAGGGCTCAACGTGCAGCAGCTACACAGGGCCCAATCCAGGTGCCCACTTGTAGACACTTTAGAAGCCCTGTGTTCGTGATTGATGATGCAGCACTACAGGAGACCCACACCTTCTGGTGTCACAGCCAGTGATCAGGCAAGGTATGCTAAGACTTCTCTAATGGCAACAGATGTCCATAAGCAGGCAACTGATTTGAACTCTCATTAGCTCGTATACAGAAAAAGTTACCTTTAAGATCAAAACCTCTTAGAGACATCTGAAGAGAACAGAAAAGTCAGACTAACCACACAAAATCCAAAACTACAAATGAAGAAATAAGTGTTGAAGAGCTTCAGCGTGGAGCTGCAAGCCAAGCTGAAGATGGAGAGAAGTTCCAAGTCCTCTGTTGCTCCTTTCCTTCTTTTCTCTCTAAAAACAGGGAGGTTGTTGAAGTAGGTGCACCCATAGAGGCTTGCAAACCAGAGGCCAAACTGTTCTGGCACAGTTTGCAAACATAACTGACACAACCCTCTACTTACGTTCCAAGCACCACAGGGCTTTTCTGGATTGCTTCAACAGGGCTATACTTCTCTATTTTCACATCTTTGGCAGGAAGCAACGTTGCTTACCCATGCAAAGGGAAGGAACAGTCTCACAGAAATCGAAGTTGAAGAGGAACCATGAGATCATACTGCTTTGTGTGGGAGACCACATGGCTAGACTGCCTTTGAAGGTTCTAAAAAGTAGACACCAAGAGCAAATTTAAATTGCAAGCACTAAAATTTGAAGGAACATATTCTGCCCGTTGCAGCTGATCTTGCAAGAAGACAAAGGCAGTGCTACTATTTGTCTTTGAAGTTGTGAGCAGCAGCACGAAGGATGACTGCAATTTTTCTGCTTTGTACCACCTCAGTTACCTCCAGGTCTGCAGGACACAGGTTTGACCATTACTGATCAAAGTTAATTGAGTCTTATATGCATGGCTATGCAAAAAAGCTAATTTGTGTAGAAGCCCCTCAAAATCAAATCAAGCATTCACCATTTTATGTGGTCTTCAGCTTCACCCTTGATTACAACAACAGCTAGACTTCCTTGACTCAAGAGCAGGACAAGAGCCGTGTCATACACATAGCTAAAGCAATGTTTACAGACTCCTATGCTATGGAGTCACTCAGCCCACTCTTGCACTGCAAAATCCTTCTAAAACAAAAAGCTTAAATCAGCATCAAAACGTCTCTGGAATTGCTTCTCCCAGCAGTGGAACAAAGTGATGTGAAGCAGACCAGAATGACAGCATTGAGCATTTCCCATTTTGCAAAAAGCCAAGGAAACAGACAGTAACAAATGCCCCCCTCGGCCCTTAACTGTTTACTCCGGGAAGGAGAGCACAGGTCTCTGCATCAAATTAATGCTGGGTTTAGTGTTGTAACAACTAACTTCAAACATTTTTCTAACGCTTTCAATTTAACCTACAAAAATAAACTCTCTGAAATGTAAAGTATTAAATAATCCCCTTTCCCCTCCCCTTATATGCAGTATCCTCACTTGTCTTTAGGAAGAGGAAAGCTTAACTTGAATAGTTCACAGTTGCTGCTGCCATCATTCAGTTCCAGCTTTGAAAAAGCAAGAGGTGTGACTGTAGCAAGAGAGGATTAAGGGAAGAACAACTGCAACAAAACGCAACTGGTGACCAATGCCAAGTTTCCCTTGGAAACTTGTTGCAAAACCAGATCCAATACATGGTTTTATGATGCATTCTAAAAGCTGTGATGTTTACAGCAGCATTAGTCATTTGCCCCTTTTATCAGCAGCTGACAAATGTGTTTGAAGGCAAGAGATCACAGAATCTTTGGGCAGGAAGGCACCTTTAAAGGCCATCTAGTCCAACCCCCCTGCAGTGAGCAGGGACATCTTCCACTAGATCAGGTTGCTCAGAGCCCCGTCCAACCTCACCTGAAATGTTGCCAGGGATGGGGCATCTACCACCTCTCTGGGCAACCTGTGCCACTCTTTCACCACCCTCACTGCCAAGAATTTCTTCCTTACATCTAGTCTAAATCTGCCCTCTTTTAGTTTAAACCCGTTACCCCTTGTCCTATTGCTACAGGCCCTGCTAAAAAGTCCATCCCCATCTTTCTTCTAAGCCCCCTTTAGGTACTGGAAGGCTGCAATAAGGTCTCCATCCCAGCCTTCTCTTCTCCAGGCTGAACAGCCCCAACTCTCTCAGCCTGTCCTCACAGGAGAGGTTTTCCACCCCTCTGATCATTTTTGTGGCCTCCTCTGGACCTGCTCCAACAGGTCCATGTCTTTCCTATACTAAGGCCTCCAGAGCTGGATGCAGGACTCCAGGTGGGGTCTCACCAGGGTGGAGTAGAGGAGCAGAATCCCCTCCCTCGACCTGCTGGCCACGCTGCTTTGGATGCAGCCCAGGATGCGGTTGGCCTCCTGGGCTGTGAGCACGCATTGCCGGCTCATGTCCAGCTTTCCAAAGAAAAGCACACACAAGAAAGCAGGAATTCAAACCTCATTTTAGGTTTCTAATCAAATCCTGCCTGATCAGAGGTGCCATGGCATCCTGAATTCCCAGGAGACTCGAGCTAAGACTGGCTCTTCCAGTGTACGTGGCAACCTTTCCCCACCTCTCTTTCTTTGATGAAAGGCAGTGACACCTCACGGGTTTATTAAAGACACAAATAGGTGTATTGGGGGTCAAGAGCTATTCATCCAGCCACTATGTCAAGAGAACATCAAGAGAACATATTGGCAGTACTCAGGTTGCCATAGAGAATCTGCAACAACAAATCCAATTTATGTTGAACTGCACAATATACCTGAAAATATTGAATCGTTCACCTGTAGAACTTTGTGGTGTAATCTTCAGACTGCAGCAAAAAGGAAAAAGCTTATACATCTGCTAGAGAGCTGTACTTATTTTATGGTATTTAAGATAACCCCTTAGTTGTTTCCTCCTAGAATTTCTTCTTATTTTGTAATGAAAAGATCCCTTTTTCATATTTTTCCATCTGCAAGTGGTTTGCTGTGTCACAGTGATGCATAAAAAATACAATTATTTCAGTGTAGGTGATCAGAGGCAGAACTACATTTTGTTATACTTCACTGCCTTAATTTAAGCAACTGCATCCATGTATGAATGTCTATATACTTTATTTTATATATTTTATACTTATATTTTATCAGAGGAGCAGATCTTCTGCAAGTCACTGGGTGCTGTTGGTATGCTGCAACTCTGAAAATCAGACCACTTATTACTTGTAATAAATTTACTACTGTGTGTACACTGAAAAAGTAGTTTGAAAACTGAGAATCATTACCTGCAATTAGAGAAAACCAAAGCAAGCCCTGACTAGTAACATTTTCTTGTTTTACTGGCAAAATCATCTCTACAGTGTGGGAAAGGAAAAAACAAAGCAAGTTTTTATTGAAAAGCTCTACATTTAAGCAGGAAAAATGCTAATCTTGTACTATTCTCAAAAAAGAAAGATCACTTGTGGATTAAGAAATCTAAACACAACAGCCACAAGAGAAAATTACCAGAACCAAGAGTTAGATATAAGGCAGCTCGAAAATAAAAAAAACAGCTATACTATGATTAACTGCATTTCAACACAGCATTTCAGTACAGTAGCTTATTTTTCTACCCCAGCCTTACTGTGTTGATCTCTAAATCAGTATAACAATTTAATGAAAAAGCTAGTTTCACTAACTGAAATTAATGGCTAATTTAACCAGTTCATTGTATAGACACAGCATACAGATGACAGTATTTAGAAAGCTGGAGACTGGTGTCTGCACATAGAAACTTAATTTAAAAGTGAGTTTATATCAATTGTTTTTATTAGATATCAGCAGTTTACAAATTTGAATTAAGAAATACAGTTACAGAACAGAATTAGCTTGAGCTCATTCTTAGTCGTGAGGTTTTTTATTCAAGGTCATAATCATTTTTATACAGGATGTCACCAACAATAAATTCTAGACTGTCTAAAACACAGCCCCATTATATTTCCTCATTCAATATTTCGTAATTTACCAAAAAACTAAGATTGTTCTAAACATTTTTAACAAGTATTTCATTAACTGCCCTATCGGGCCCTTTATATATTTTAGTTTTATTTCAATTTGTACACAATACAGATTTTTTAAAAGCACTTAAGGATTCTATATTGCAATTTTTTTGTAACTTTCAAAACTAGGAATAAATAGATTGTTCCCATGACAAGATGAGGTCAACAATTTACTATACCACACGTCTTGTCTTCTCCATACCTCACATCTAGGCATACAATTTTCTAGCAGGAATATTGTTTTAAAACACTAATTCCCCATCATTTTAATGCACATCAATTTATGACTGCAGGAGCTTCTACTTCCTGATAAGCGCAGGTTTAACTTAATTCTATATTTTGCTACAGTCCACTAAATATCACCTCAGCACGTGCTTTTACAGCTCGTAAAACAGTCAGAAGACAAGTTATTGTCTGGTGAGCAAGGATGCAACCGCGCAGAGGTTTCTATTAGGAAGCCTCATTTCCATTGTATGCGTTCATCCTTCTTCCTCCTTCCTGCTTCACAGCCAAAAACAATAATAAAATAAACTTCCAGCATCTAACATTAAGGTTGCTAAGAAATACAAGACTGCAAAGGAGGGGAAAAAAAAAAAAGCATAGGCAATGTAACAAATTGCTACAAGATTTCTGCTCTGTAAAGATGAAATAGCAGTAAGAATAAGGCTGAGCCAGAAAGCTGCACAAGGAAACAAATATGTTGGAACAAGTGAAAACATCAACAGTCTTAAGGCAACCTTCATTTGAATCAGCAGTGTGATTACGTGTATATCTGAAGAGAAATCCTTCTTTAGCCTAATTATGTTGATACAAAAGGCATTATGAACCATATCGATCCTAGAAGAGTTAAAAAAACAGACATGAATATGTTTTCCATTAAAAGAAATTTGTTTTACTTACATTTGTAAAATAAATAGTAGTTTAATTCTTTAAGACTTAAAGAAAATTGAGTAGCTTCCAAGAACTGGAGTTTATGGTTAAACTCCAGGATAATTAGCCTGATTTTCAAACACCTGAGAGCTCCCACTGACCTCATAAAAGAAATGCAAACTAACCGGAGCATGAAACATGCTTTACACTATTGAGACCAGGATGTCTTAATTTTATGCACAAACATAGATCAAAGGTATTACTGCCAAGTCAATTGAAGAGCCAATACAAGAGTTGGTGTGCTGGTTTTGGCTAGGATAGAGTTAATTTTCCTCATAGTAGCTAGTATGAGGCTATGTTTTGGATTTGGGTTGAAAACAGTGTTGATAATTCAGAGATGTTTTTGTCATTGCTGAGCAGTGCTTAAACTGAGTCAAGGGGCCTTTTCTGCAACTCACACCACCCTGCCAGCGAGAAGGCTGGGGGTGCATGGGAAGCTGGGAGGGGACACAGCCTGGACAGCTGACCCCAACTGACCAAAGGGATATCCCACTCCATATGACATCATGCTCAGCACATAAAGCTGGAGGAAGAAGGAGGAAGTGGGGGATGTTCGGAGTTATGGTGTTTGCTTCCCAAGCAACCGTTACGCGTGATGGAGCCCTGCTATCCTGGAGATGGCTGAGCAGCTGCCTGCCCATGGGAAGTGGTGAATGAATTCCATGTTTTGCTTTGCTTGCATGTGCGGCTTTTGTTTTCCCTATTAAACTGCCGCTATCTCAACCCATGAATTTTCTCACTTTTACCCTCCTGATTCTCTCACTCGTCCCACTGAGGGGGGAGCGAGCGAGCAGCTGTGTGGGGCTTAGTTGCTGGCTGGGGTTAAACCATGACAGATGGGCTAGATGATTGCTGTAGGTCCCTTCCAACTAAACTATTCAATTCTGAGTTATGAACTATTCTTACTTTAAAAATAAAATGACAGCAATAACTTCCACCATGGAATTTTTGTTTTAATTGTAAGAAAAGAAATAAACTATATAAGGGAAAAGATATTCTAAGGAAGGTGAGCTATCAGCTACTGATTTATTTTCAAAAAGATAAAGATCTGCTGTCTACCATGAGAGGTCTACAAAGCTCAAAGCCAAATTCATTCTTTTCTCCCTAAAGATGATTCAAAGGCAGGATCCAGGATACCAAATCCCTACAAAAAGGCTTTAACTGATGGTTAATATATTGTAGTATTTTTACTAACCTGTATAGACGTCATGACCCCATTAGCAAGTACAGAAAGTTTTCCAGCCACCGATTTCACTCCTTGTTTAAACTGAGCTATATCAGGAGCTGAAGGCAAGACATTTGTTATATTGTAGCTTCCTAAAAGGAGAACACACACACACAAGAATAAAACAGAATTTTACATTAAAAGCAGCCTTTTTTTTTCCTGAAGTACAATATACTACTAGCAGCACTAAATACCAATGTCTGATCGACACTAAAAAACAACAGGCATAGATCTCAAGTTTCTTAAAGGCATCTTCCCTTTAATTTTTTTCAGTTGTTCACAATTCCACCCAGAGTGTCATCTTCTACACTTTGTATTCCCAGCTGAACAAGTAATGTTTGGATAATATATAATTATTCCGCACTTTCAATCTGCTGCAGTATTATCTTTTGTATCCTAAACAGCTGTTATTACCTTGCAATTTAAAGATGAATGCACTTCAAGTGATGGCTGAAGTGATGAACCCTATTAGTATGCATGCACAGGTATGCTTTCCATGCTGTATATTCAAACATATTTTGCATTACTACATTTGAGGCTTGGAAAATTCTATAGAATTCTTCTATAGAAGTAAGTTTTAAAACTCCAAAACAAAGTTGGGCATCCAGTCTTCCTTAAAGCCAATATAGTTTGGCCAGCAAATGTTAGCTCTACCGCTATTATGAAAAGTATAGGCCTGTAGATAACAGAAATCAAAGATGTTTCAAAACTAACTGCATAAATATTAACATACTAACAATTACAATCACCCACTCATTTGCGAAAAGAATTACTGGCACACCTTATATTAAATACCTGATACTGTAAAAGGCACAAATGGCAGTAAACCAGCGTCACAGAACTGTGATCTCGGGAATAAATGGGGCTCCTGAGAGGAAGGACCCCAAACCAGACCGTTTTCAAAAAGACAACTGTGATCCGTAGCCTTAATTTAGACACGTAGCCAACGTGTAGTCGGGACACAACTGGTGACTTGTGAGCAGTTGCTGAAGCTCGGACAAGCTCGTCCAGCCGCAGACTCCACAACCTGCACAACTGTAACCACTTTTGACAGCAGCTCCATACAGAACATTGCTATACACTGGCAGCCCTTTCTTCTCCTCCTCTTCTTTTTGAACAGGGGTTCAAGAAGAAGAGAGAAGAGAACCTGCAGCTTCTCTTTTCATGGGAAATTAAAGGCACCTGCCTTGTTAGCAGGCTGAGAAAGACATTACTGCAGATAATTTGGTTTACCTAAGCTAAGTGGTTGGTTTGTAGTGGCAGTTGCATAGTCACAGTCAGAGAGCTTCCCACTCCATTCTTTAAAGTCAGCTAGTAGCTGTTTCTAAAATGCATGAGCATATTTGTTTATAGATTATTTTCAAAAATTCACTGTCACTGAGGTGGCTCTATTTCTGTACTGTAATTTTGACTTCCTTGCGATCTGTTCCACTTATCAAATGCTTCAGCATTTTTGTTACTAAAGTCAGAGTCATAGAAATAAAATTTGCAGATAAAAATAACCAGAGAAAAGTTCTAACCACATCTCAGCCACATGAATTTTCTCATGTTTTTTCTGCTTATGTATGGTTGTCTGAAAAACTTCTTGTAAACAAGACAGGAAAGCAACTCCTTTTCTTGTGATTTCCTTCAAAAACACCATCTACAAGTCAGCCATCTTTCCTAAGCAACAGGTCTGAAATAACGCAAAGTAAAAGCGTTTTCTTGCAGCACCCTCCTTTTTGGTAAGTAGCTCCTACAGCATTCTGTACAAAAGCAAGCATCCCAAAACTGTTCTACCCTAAAATCTCAGCAGCACTCATAAAAACAACTTTAGATTCAAAGGACATTTTATTCTGGCAAGGAGCCCAGAATTACAGCAGCGTTTTTATTGCCAGCCTCCGGTCTCCTGATTACCTTTATTTTGTGGAACTAATGATGGCCCTGGCATTAATTCAACACCAGACTAGCTATCAGTGCAGTGAAATTTCTCCAAGAAGGGCCACTGTCAAAAGACAGTCTTTTGGGTGGGGTGGTGTAACAGAAAGAGATGAAAGAAAGGAAGAGTCTGTAGACTGAATATAATATGAATTTATAATATACAAACTAATAATTCCTGGTGTATTTCTTTCTCACTATTTTTTTAGAGCAGTTAACAACCCCCAAAATTTAGCAGAAGTTTAGTCTTTGTAATATAACTTTACATTTACTGTTGGGTTATGTGCCAGTCACAGAGAGTAACTAACCTTGAGTCACAGGCAAGTATTTTTCATCCCATTATTAGGAATCTCTGCATTCCCCCACAAGCCCCAGGAACCTTTCCAAGTGGTCAGTTATGAATAATCATGTGTGCATAAATCACATACACATAGTAAACATTATATAATTGCCTGTAAGTACCCTTATTCAGAAGACAGTGAGAATTTTATCACATATATATGTATGTGTACATAGAAAGGCACATTCATATATCTATATATACACACAGAGATATAAATATTTCATATCACACAATTTGCCTCATCTTTAACTTATATTTACCTTTTTCTAGTTCATTCTCTTATTCATTACTGTGTAAAAGCCCCACACATATTACACAAAGGAAAAAAGAATTAATTCCATATAAAATAATTTATATGCAAGCAAATTAAAAGAAAAAGGATGAAGAAATTTCTAGTCAACAATAGACATAACAAAATAATATTTGTTATCACAATCTCATGTATTATAGAAAAAATAGTTTACAAATTCAGAAAGAAAAAACATTTCTTCACTTATGTTCCCCACATCTTTTTCAAGCACAAGTATGACAGCGTGTTGCAAATACTCTTTCAAGTGGCTAAAGTAAGTTACTGCAATTTCTGCTTCATGTCTTCTCCCCTCATTTTTTTTTAATTTTTTGTTTTTACATGTCAATTGACTAAAATCCAGCTTAAGTAACTGGTAACAGCAGTTACTACTCTACTAGCCAATGTATTCAAAACTCACTTTCAGGGGATCAAAACTGAACAATCACATGTTGGTTTTTTTCCTCAAACTTTTCCAAAGTAAAATCAGATGCTGCATACTGTTTGTTTTTCCAGCCTATTTATATAATTATTCACAGATTTCAAGTTCTTCAATAATTCTTTTCTTCCCATTTCTTCCTAAGTTAAGGAATGAAACCCAACTGATCAAGTCAATAAAATGTTCCAGGATTTCCTACCTTTTCTATCTCACATTATTGCACTATCCAAAAAGGGTGTTGGAAAGAAAACATGAGAGATTTTCAATAGCCTAAGGGGCTACTTTTCAGTCAATCTAGTCTAATACTTCTTCCTTTCTAATTTTATGAACTACACTCTCCAGTGTACAGTGTTCCAACAAATCTTTTGAACAGACAAACCAATTGAAAAATTTCCTTAATAATTTGGCAAGACCACTGTTAAAAGCAGATATCCCGATGAATGGATATGCCATGCCACAGATTAAATGGGGATTTCAAGGCCACTAACATTTTTATTAAAGACTCTCCTTCGATTCAATATTACGATGACAGCTATTTTAACATATATAAATACGTAAGTTACTTATGGTAACTTATAAAAAAACCTACCTGATAGTCAATTTAGGTGTTACCTCATTTGTTTTTATAACAAATTACAGTTTAAATATTTAATTATTGTTTTAAATATTACAGTTTTCCTTTGATAAAAATTATTTACAATATAGTTAGTCGATTATTTGCAACAAGTCACAAAAAGAACAGTGTAAAATATTGAACTTACTGAACTGAAAATACAGAAGTTGAAATTTAAGAAATTAATTGTTTTTTAAAATAATGACTACACCTGTTATGCTTGTTTGACCTATCAGAAATACTAATGCGTACTTCACTTTGCACACTTCTTGCAGAACACAGCAACAGCTAGCTGAGAGCACAACTAGAAGCAGAGTATGGGAACATATTCACCGCAGGATACAGTTTCTCACTCTGTTCCATATGTACCTGTTGGTTGTTTTTTCTGTTCTTCAAACAAGTCAGCTGAACTTATAGATGAGCTTCCAGAAAGTCTTTCTAGTCGAGCCCTTGCTTCATACTAGAAAAGAATTGAGAAGAAAAAGTATTGTAACACTATGTATCTTTCGAGGTCACGTCAGATAATTCATGAGATTACAGATACAGTTTTAGAACATAAAAATCCAGCTGAAGTTGACCATTCTGAAAGTTGTCCCCATTTCGTACTTTTCACATAACTTACATGGTGTTAGTTTGTCATCATCTCAACTAATTTCTGAGTTATCAAAGAGTGACATTTACCATTGCGACACCAAGAGGCCTGTTAGCTACCCTAAAATTGCTGAAAAACAGTGCAACCATTAAAAACAACTGAAAAATATGAAATGGAGTGGTTGGGTAGGATAAGGAAAAAGCACTAAGGTTAGCATCATGTTAATCCTTCTAATCATATGATGCTTTTAATTCAACTTTTTTCTGAGTTCCCTGGGAATAGTAATACATTGATTATACTTTTTACATTACTCTTTACATTGTTTATTTTTCATTAAAAATATATTTTTTAAAAAATTATCCCTCACCTCCAAAATGTAACATAATATTAATCTGTTTTTTACTTCTAGGCTGATTCAGTTATATGTCGTTTGTTGAACAATTTAACTGCTCAGTTAACCTCACAATAGTAATAAAGTTTCCATGTAACAAATACAGAGGGGACAGCTATTTTAACAATGGTTGGTTGGCATCGATTTGGGTATTTAGAACAAATGAAGTAAGCCTTCACCCAGCATCAGGCTGACTCTTTCAAAAACAGACGCTGCTGAATCATAGTCTACCACTTCTATCAGAGAGGAATGATGTTGGGGGTAGGGTCCTACTTGCAGCTCCAACTCCAATTTAATAAAATTAAATACTAAACTATCAGATTATTCAAGTGGACATAATTCTGTAAGTTTACTAATTCTACCAATTTTAACTATTTATTGCCTTCTCTTTATACAAGAACACCATTTTTATAGTCAAAGAATATTTTAACATTCAAAAATATTTATCACTGCTTTCTACTTACATCAGCATGATCTTGCCTTCCAAAATACATGTCTGATGAAATTGCTTTTACATTGCCAAACTTTTTTTGTGCCTCATCTGTGTTTAAAGATGGTTCATATTCAGGCTTACGACGAGATGCAGGCCTAAAAGAAAAATAAACTGCATTAGTGAGCGCAACTTTTATTTACATCACGGCAGAATGCAGTAAGTCAAACAAGAAGCACTATAATTTTTGCTTTGTGAAGCCTAAACATATAATAATGATTTTTTTTAACAAAAAAAAAAATCAGTATCAACCCAGGATAAAGAAATTCAGATAACTAAGTTGACATAGCAGCAAATAAAATTTCAGTGACAGTTTTACAAGACGGTGAACATATAGTACTTCAAATTCATTAACCTTTTATCTTTATTTTCCGAGTTTATTTAAAAAGCAAGATAAATTATGTCAACAAGGACAGAATATTTCTACAAAACCTCAAAAAATCCAAAACACAACATCAGTGAAATTCAGATTTAAATGTAATAGCACAAAAAGGTTCAACATAACATCCTTTAAACTGTCACTGCCTTCCACCTCAAACATACATACTCAACACTTGCCTTTTTTTTTTTTAAGTAAATATACTCAAATTAGGAAGTAATAGCATTATGGACATGAACCGCTATTTTGTGTAATAGGCATCACTGCTCTGCTCTTTAGGAAACAAAAGAACATGCTTGTGTTAAAAAAACCAAGTTGTACTTAAGCGCACAAACTGCATTTTACAGGTAAATGAAAAATAGTTTAAAGTAAGAAGAATAGAAGCAGAAAACACCAACTGAACACACAAACCCCCACATTCTTATATTTTCCAATTGATTACAAAGATAAAAGCACAGTTGTAAAAGAAGAAAACATTTGTTTTTTATAATCAAAACAATTAGACCTGTTGCTTGCAAGTATCTTCAATACCTTCATCCTGAAAGCTGAGTACCCTACAGTTTCATCCATTTGGTAACTGGTTCTCTTCGGTTCATTAGGTAATAAAGCCAAGTAAAGCAAGTATGCTCTCTGAACAGTGCAATTATTTTGAGTTTCTCTCCACATCTTTTGTCTATTACTTTTTTTGCTGAAAGTCTTTGGAAATTACCTCCAGTACATATACTGTACAGCACTGAGCAAAACAGACAGGTACTTAAAATCTAAATAGGAAATTCAGCTTACAAAAGAAATTCATCCACAAAGTCCCTTGACTGCTGATTAAAGTTATGACCAAATTCTCCTTCTAGATTGAAAAAAATCCCACTACTAGGGCCAGGACTTAAATAATATTAACAAGCTTGGGCTTTCTGTACAAAAATCAGTTAGGTTTTCTTGGTATACCTGTCTGAAAATCCTGTACTTTTTGAAGTTAACATTATGTCAACATCTCTACTATTATTTTCCTTCTTCCAAAAAGAATCTGCATTGTCATCCCATTTAGAGAAAGTGCTGCTCCTCAAATCTGAAGAATCGTAGTACCTAAAATAAAATAAATAAAAAAAAGTATTGAAAAAGTGGGAACTTTATATTGTTAGATAAATATTGCTATAATGAGTTCACTAGAAAGTAAGTTTTCAACACAATGACAGTTGTCAGTGAATAATCTAGATTTCATAATATTGCTTAGAAGCTTTGTGCAGGTGAATCCAATGGATTTTTTTTTTTTTTTTTTTAATACATGTATTTGACTGAAAAGTTCAGCCTTTTCTTAGGCTGGATACGGTCATGAATATGAAGCAGACTGCCTGAAAGATATGGTCCCACCAAAACCAGCGAAGTACTCATTACTTCAAAGTATTACATTGTGCTGGTTTCAGCTGGGCTAGAGTCAATTTTCTTCACAGAAGTTAGTGTGAGGCTGTGTTTTGGATGTGGGATGAAAATAACGTTGATAATAAACCAATGTTTTCAGTTGTTGCTAAGCAGTCAAGGACTGTCCGGCTTTTCATGTGGGCCTGCCAGCGAGAAGGCTGGGGGTGCACGGGAAGCTGGGAGGGGACACAGCCAGGACAGCTGAGCCAGGCTGCCCAAAGGGATATTCCATACCATATGGCGTCACGCTCAGCATATAAAGCTGGGGGAAAGAGGAAGGAAGTGGGGGGGACCTTTGGAGTTACGGTGTTTTGTCTTCCCAAGCAACCGTTACGCATGATGGAGCCCTGCTGTCCTGGAGATGGCTGAGCACCTGCCTGCTGACAGGGAGTGGTGAATGAATTCCGTGCTTTGCTCTGCTTGCGTGCGTGGCTTTTGCTTTCCCTATTAAACCGTCTTTATCTCAACCCACGAATTTTTTCACTTTTATCCTTTTGATTCTATCCCCCATCCCACCGGGGGGGAGTGAGGGAGCGGCTGTGCGGTGCTTAGTTGCTGGCTGGGGTTAAACTATGACATACATCATCTTTAGTGTCAGGCAAAGCACTGGGAAGACCACTGTCAAGATATCTGGATGCTTAAGAGCAACCCTAAGAAAACTTCAGGATGGACCCTGCAAGCATGGCACCATGACGACCCTACAAGGTAGTCTGTTCATAAAGGCTTGGTGCTCTTGACACTCCATGGTAAGATACCAGCTATGAAAAAAGCCACTTTGAACACTCCAGAGATCCAAGAGCACCTAACTAACCCATGGCATCCAATTGTGCTGTGGTTCCACACGGGGCAAAGTTTTCTAAATAAAGGGCTGATAGTGCCTAATCTCAGAGTTTCATATGAGTCAATCTGTAAGGTATGCAAGCAAAGAATCTGCTCCCATTTTCTGAGGCATCAACAAACATAGTTCAGAACAGTAAAGAAAGCCCTTGTCTCTGGTTCTGGTTTTGTTGGGTTTTTTTTAATACAAATACTAATATTAAGTACCTCTGATTTTTGTAACGTTTCATTAGAACAATGCGAAAGAACATATTTCTTAAAAGTGAGTCTTAATTTAATAAGACAATCTTCTCTTGCGTATCAAAACTGCAGGAACAACACAAACAGAAAGAAAAGGGGGAAAAAAAAAAAAGCAGCATGTTTGTCAATTCTGGTGGTATGTTATCCTTACCTTTTACCCTTTGATTACCTACACATATCTAAACATATATGGAAAATACTTGGAAAAACAAAAAAATCCCCCAAACAATTAAAATGTCAAAGATTAAGAACTTCCCTTTGTGGTTAAATAAACATTTTTACAGTTAGGATACAATTCATTTTTTTCCTGATAAATGAGGCTTTTTAGCCCCTCTGCCTTTTGGATACAGGTGGAAAATCCAAAGGAAGAGGCACAGATACAAGTTGAAAAGAAAGGAAAAATCACTGAATCCACTGTTTGGGGCACATCACTATACCAATTCAATCTTCCACTGTTTCTGTGAGCTTAGGTTGTTTTCAGTGCAATACCACATGTAAAATAAAATAAAATAAAAGGCAGAAACTCCCAGACAAGAGTGGTACAGCACCAGAAAGTAGTTGGTCTTCCAAAGGTGCCATCTTCCATTCAGATGCCTCTCTCCCTTACCCTTACATCAGCTTAGAAATATGGCAAGGCACTACATGCTTTCCTACAACCAGGGTCATTTTCTTCTGACCTGAATTCTCACTTTCTATGTCATATGCTCCTATGGTAGCAGAGTGTCGAAGCACAGTACACAACCTGCAAGGAAGCAATGCTGTTATTCCTGCCCACCTAATGGAGAAGCCACAGCAATCTTTTTAAGTTCCATACGGATGTGTAATAACAAAAAAGATATACAATATATCCGTGAAGCTATCCAATCTCACAATGTCCACCAAAACCACAGGATGGGGCAGGGGCTACAAGAGCTGATTTGAATTTTTTCATAACTGCAAAATACTTCGGGGCAGGGGGAGGGGAATGAGGGAGAAAGAAAAACTGCATTTAACAGAAAATAAAATTTTACATTGTTACATTAATAAATATTTTATTAATTGTATCAAAAAGAAAAATAAAAATCCAAGGTTTTTAAGAGGCTTCAATTATATATCTAAACCTTGAGACATTTAGCTTGCTTAATTTACAGATACTTATCAGCTTTCTAATATCCAGCATGATTATTTTGCTTTTAGGCATATACTAAGATGATACTAAAAATCCTTTACCTCTATTTCAAATTCACAGCTTGGAATAAAGGATAATAACCACCTTACGACAATCTGACTTTATACTTCCTTTAAAGAGAATTAATTTGTATACCAACTCCAATTAGATTCTACTATTGGTATAACTAGAAAAACAAGAGCCGGGAACAGCTAGGTTACAATTTATCTTCTAACTATTGAACCAAAACACATTAAAAAGCTCTTCCATAATTTATCCTTTGCCTGATAGTGGGCTTATGAATAATTTGAGAGCAGTAACAGTTCTTTTCAAGGAACAAATAGGGAAGCACTGAAATGATATGTTTTATTTTACAAGACTGCTGCCAGTTTACTTGGTACCACATTTGCATTTCTGCCACTAGTGATTACACTACAAAGCAATGACACAAAAGCCTTTGTGTTTTTATTTGCCTGCCTACAAGTAATTAGGTACAATTTTTCATGTTTCTGTGGCACTAATCCAATAAAGGCAGTTTATAAAAGCAACACCTGTTTTCCATCTACCAGCCCAGAAACAGCTGTTTCATTGCAATTAGTGCCTGTAGGACTAATTATTTTTCTTCTCCCTTCTAACAGCAGTGTTTTATAATTTGCATTGCATTCATACTCTGATCAAAAATTCATCATTTTTTTCTTACATTTTATGTTCAAATACATAAAAGTCTATCAAATAAGACTGCAGACATCTACACAATACATACAAAATACCTCAAAAAGATTTACGTTTTTGCATTTGCCATGTGTCCAGTTAAAAGACTGATGCAACTGTAGTATATCTAGGATCAGACCTCGACACTTGTTTAATTTTAAATTGAAAGTTGAAGACAGTACCACAGGGGAAAAAAAAAAAAAAGAATGAACACAAGACATTCTGACAAAAAATTCACTGGATTCAGTATACAGCAAATAAAAACTTATATGGTAACTGTCTGTGCAAGTAAGAGACTAGACCTTGAACAAGATAAAACCTGTAAACACATAATTCAGACTACCTTCTCCTTAGAAAAAATAACTCCTCCTCTTTATAAATACATCTGTCATCGAGGTAAGGTCAACTATTTCACAACTCTTCTGATTCACATGTCCCCTGAAAATATGCTAGGTGTTTAGACATGTCCAGTTGTCTTCTGTTTTGATCTTAAGCTCCAAATACATTGTGTATATTTGAATACGTAATTTGCAAATATTTCTACCCACTCCCAAAATAAAGAGCTTATAGATTACCTTGAACTAGAAGAGAAATATGAGTCTTCTACATCATCAGTGTACTTTTTCTTTGGCTTTGCAATTGCAGGCGTTTCCTGCTCTATTGTTTGCATATCTGAGGTTACTGAGTGAGAAATGCCACTGGGGACAGGAAGAAAATAAGTATGTAAAGAGATTAGAAAGCTCACACTCTAAAAAAAAAAAAAGAAATGACAGCCCAAATCTAGTTTCTGACACTTGCTGATAAAGCCCAAGCTATACAAACATTTAAGAAGAAAGGAGGAATTAAAAAAAAAAAAAGGCCCTGGAAAACTCAGCTGTAGCTCTCTGAAGTAGTGACAGGACTTCTGAACACACAGACCATTCCAACAGCTGGAAAACACAGCAATGTGACTTTTTCAGAATTCTGGCTTGTAAAAGACAGACTATACTTAGGTTGGTACTGTTCAGTGAAAACATCCTGGCTACCTTCCTCACAGTCAGCTAATGGAGGCAAACACCCTACAGACATCCTACAGTTTCGGTTAACAGCTGTCTGGCAGGTTAGAACTTAAGTCTATCAGAAGCAATCCTGCCCCTTCCCCCTGACAGTTACTAGATTCTTTTGTTGATATTGTTTTAGTTTCCATAACACACTTTAGTGTATTTCTTCATTTCCTAGAGTAAAATTAAGGATAACTGCAAAAAGCCACAGAGCTCTTTAAATGCAGTTTACAGAACTTCACATACCTTCTGTTGCTGCCAAACCCCATGCCAAGTCTCTCCAACTCATTTTTCTTCTTACCAGATAGACTTAACTTTTCTTCTTTTGTTTTCATATCAAGATCTCTGTAGGCCAACCGTAAAGATGATACACTGGAACAAAACACAGTATACAACATATAGCTGTAAACTGCTACACTGAATGCCCAACACAGTAATATTGGTAGAAAATTAACAATATATATTACAGCACTGTATTTTGTATGTTCTGTGTCTACAGAAAATATTAATTATTAATTGGATTAAATTCCAACTAGAAGGATGGGAGAAAGCCAGTAGAGAAGACTGTCTAAACGGTACCCCAGGTCTGTGTATAAGCAGGTGGTCTTTTTCAAAACAATTGTGAAACATGCTACTGCTGAAGTTCAGGACACAGTTTTGCATCACCATTAAGTCAACCTGGAAAAGTCTTTTTTCCACAGTCCTTATTCTGTGTGGTACCAAATAATTGCCAAAATTCTCCAACTCTGACTCATTCATGATATAATACTAGTATATAGAATTTCCCTTTGGAATGGAACAGAGCGCCCAATATGCCGACCAGACCCAACCCACAGGGAAGTCTGCTGCCTCCCTGGGGCCCAGGTGAGAGATGTCACTAGGAAACTCCCTGCTCTGGTACAGCCAGCTGATTACTACCCGCTGCTGGTCATGCAGGTTGGCAACAATGAGGTTGCACAAAGCCATCTAAAAGTGATTAAAAGGGACTTCAGAGCACTGGGGCGACTGGTTGAAGGATCAGGAGCGCAGGCAGTGTTTTCATCAATCCCTTCAGTGGCAGGGGGAACACTGAAAGGAACGGGAAAACACACCTGGTCAACATGTGGCTCAGAGGCTGGTGCCGTTGGAGGAATTTTGGGTTTTTTGACCTGGTTTACACGGCACCGGGCCTGCTTGGCATCAGATGGAGTTCAACTAGCTGCAAGGGGGAAAAGGATTCTCGCTTATGAGTTGGTGGGCCTCACTGGGAGGGCTTTAAACTAGATTCGAAGGGAGAAGGGGATAAAACCAGGCTCACTACAGATGGGCCTAGGGGTGGCATGCCAATGTTGGGGGCGAAATCGATAGCCCAGCTCAAGTGCATCCACACCAATGGCCCTGCTATGTCTCCCTCCCTTCTCCCCTTTCATGCTCCTAGTGGTTTTAACACTTGCTATACATGCACTCGAGACAAATGCTAGAGGTAGACCATGCTGCTTTAGTGATGCTGCTCTTCCCCGTGCCCAAAAAGGTGTCTCAAGAGGGGAGAAGAGAGTCTTTGTACTCACAAAATTGAATATATTCTGTATTATGGAAACTTTGAAGCATCCAAAACTTGTAACTTTCTGCACAGCTGGCAACACATTTTGTCATCTGAAACATCCTCACAGTTCAGACATAATAAGGTGTCTTTCTGAGATGCCATAAACCTTCCTATATCTCAAAATAATCTCAACTATTTTCCAGTAACACCAATGTAGCAGAGACAAAGGATTTTAATCTTGATTACAGAATTGTAGAAACACTGCTTGAATTTAGTTTGATAGGTTAAAAGTGATACAAATACTAATTTTAATTAATTTCAATTTATTTTAATTTTAATGAGCAATGCAGCAATAAGGTAAATGAAGATTTAGGATGCTGCTGGTTGGCATTCTGCTGCAAGTAGAAGGGAAGCACTTAAGTCTGAAAACCCTTTATAACTTTCCATCAATTTTGTGCTGAAGCAGGAATGAAAAGAAAACAAGTTTTTGACCAAGAAGTATTTTCTTCCAGTGTGTCTCCTATTTGATTGCTGAAACAGGCCCTTCCCAGCTTGATTTTTTCTGGTCCCATGCATACTGACTTAACTTTAACCAAGAGTACAAGATGCCCCTACCAAAGTTCATACCCTGCTGATTAGTGCATCTCCTGCAAGACAGGAGCTGTGTGGCTGAGCCTGTTAGAATTAAAAAGGCACAGCATCTGGCCGTCTTCCTTTACAGACAAGGGATGTAGGTATCAGCCCGCTATAAGGAACAGTCTTAAAGCATCTACACAGGATATAGGAGAGCACCACTCCTCCACTGACAAGGCATGTCAAAAAGGAGGCAAGCCATCCCAATCTTGTGATGATTAGGTATCAAATGACTGGGGCTTTCAGAGGACTTGGAGCCAGAACTAAAAAAAATCACGATACCTTGTGTTCAGATGCTTATAACAATAAAAGTCAGATACAAACCAGGCTGTACCTGTGGAATGACTTCTGAAACCAATAAAATCAGAAAAATATATCTCCAAGGCACAGCGTATGTTCAGGGATGTTTTAAATCAATTCTTACAGTTTAGGACCAACTGTTACACAGAAAATCAAAAATGTTCTCTAAAATTAAATTTTAAACTGCTACTGATAAGATCTACCCAGAACTTTAAGTAGAAGGATTAACAGCCTATCTTACAAAATCTGTTTTATGAACATCAAAAATCTTATTCGCTGTTGATTAAAACAAATAGGGATACCGATCAATTTTTTTAGTAACTCCAGCTATCTAATCCCTTGTCAGTCCACAGCAGAACATAAAGAAACTGTGTATCAGTTAAAATCACATTTTTAAGTCTCCGGACTCTTTCT
Organism: Phaethon aethereus; assembly: GCF_964289735.1. NCBI lineage: Eukaryota > Metazoa > Chordata > Aves > Phaethontiformes > Phaethontidae > Phaethon > Phaethon aethereus. Next base: position 77,239,511 of record NC_138575.1, read on the forward strand.
TCTTCTAAGTACTAGACTACAAAAGCATTGCTTCCATTCCCAGCAAGTAACAAAGCCACACTGAATTCATTTATTAAAGTTCATTGCTCATGCTTTTAAAATTAAAACCATCACACAAATTAGTTGGAAGCAAATTGAATTTTAAGTATTCACCCTTCTTTAATTTTGGTATATACTGCCATCTACAGTTAAAAATCCAGAAAGTTACTCTCTAAGGGAAATACAGTTCTCTTGCCTTTACCGGGATCGGATCCATAAACTGAAGTATTTGTGTACCACTCATGTTTGCAGACAGTTTTAGAGGGTTCTGGCCACTGCAGAAAGGTTGCAGCAAATTTATACTATGTGGATCTATATAGGTCTATACATTTCTGACACAGAAACCAAATCACTACTTGGAACTTTCTTCCAAACTGAATTATATCATTACAGATAGTATCATTAAAGAAAAACAATAAATAATAATGAACAATCATTTTTGTTGTTATTTAGTAGTCCATTGCTCCAAGTCACCCTACTGGTATTTTTTGGCAATCATTGAGAAGCATGAGTTTGTGGTAAAAATAGGAATCAGGAAAAATGAATGATTCTCTTATGATTAATATTTTTGATGCGCACAAAACATCCATTTCTGCAGAGGCTACATAAAAGTGAGCAACAGGAGTAGGAAGGAGATTATAGACCAAAAAGCTTGGTACCATGAGCTCAAAGTGATCCTGTAATTATGCAATAATTCAGAAAATTCCTCAATAGGTCATAAAAAAGATGCATCTTAGCACTTAAGAGAGGACGTTACGCGTACAGTAGAAGTGTACACTAATCCACACTCTAATAGTCTAATTGTGATGACAACTAACAAAATGTTAAAAACCAAAAACATGTAGCAGAGAAATGTAACGGAAGGAACCAGGAACAGTGCCCTCTAAGCTTTAGACCTGAGTATTTATTAACTAAGATGGACTAACAGATTTGAGGCCTCAGACAAAAATATTCAAAGGGTTTTGGTGAAAATGAAGGCAGTTCCTGTATAAAACAGCTGAAACTTAAGCAGGCAATTCTAGACATATTTAAGCCACCCTTTGCCTTTATCATAGAAACTCTTACCCAGTGAGTACAAATAAAGCTGAGTATTTGCATGTTCCCTATGCTTAGAAAGACTACAGTTACTCAGTTCACCACATCAAAACAAAATAAACTAGGTAACTACCATGGGGTAAAGAAAGTTCAAGAGGCAAGAGTTTTCTGTGGTAATACTTAAATTTAACACATTTTAGATGTATTTCACATTTTATTCATATGTATCAGCAGAATGTCTCCTTATTTTCTGTGTTAAATAAGAGGGTTACTAATATAAAAATAACTAAGGTTCTTTTTAAAGACAGCATTGGTCTCTTTCTACAGTAAATAATCAATCACAGAAACACATACTTCATGGAAGAAAAAAGGGCAATGGGGGAATTACTGTTTGGCCCACCTCATCCACATTTGGGATTTTTTTTAAAGCAAGAACTGAAGATTTATTTTCATGAGCTAATCTCTGGTAGTATTTAAAATGTTGACAATTATTTCATTAACATGAAATTAGGCTTCATGTTTTACCATTGTATATATAATTCATACTTACAGTGGCTCTTCCTTCTCAGTTTTCTTACTGCTATGAAGATCCTCTTGTTCCTTCATTTTATCTACAGCTTGTGCTTGTTTTTCAATCTCATTAAAGCTTTGGCTGCTCACTTTTTGTGCCCCCAAACCACCCTTCTTGGCACCGAGCTTGATTTATTGAAAAACAAAACACAAAAGTCCCAACATTATAACTGAGACAATCATCTCAACTGACTTAACAGTCAACTTTAAAAGCAACAGCAAAGACTATACTCTGTTCAGGAGCATATGCAAATAGCAACCATCACAGGGTAATGAAACTATTATCGTTTTAATCGTTCAGAAGTTGGCATGTTCAAATAAATGCTATAATATATAGCATAACTTTATTTTGTTAATAATGATTTTGTTGCATAGGAATAACATAATAAAGTTTGTTGCAATGGAACCATTTAGTGCTCATTCACTTAATTCACAATTTACATTTAGCAGTGGCAAAGATTCTTCAATTAGTTCTCACTGGCCACTGCTAGTGTGTTGTCTTAAGATGAAGTATTGATTTATTCATACTTTCAATAAACATGAACATATGTATTTACTGATTTATGGTAGGAGAGCAATATAAAAGTTTTGTGTATGCACAATTAGCTTTTGCATGTGACAAAACATCGTAAACTTTTTTTAGATAAACACATCAGCTGAGAAGTTCCAGTTTTGCACTCATTCGTTGAAAATAATTCTATTTCTAGTTCATATTACTTCAATACAGAGATATATATGCTTTCATTCTGATTTATCAAAGATTTAAAAATGCTGGTTCAGATGGTGGCACAACACTCAAACTGCTGTTCCTAAACAAACTCTTCTCCCATTTAATTCCTCACCTGCAACGCTGTAGCAATATTAATTTTCACAATACACTTATCTTAACTTTTTAATGCTTTAAAGCCTTCATGTAAAACCTCTGGCCTACATACATATGGTTTTAGGCTCTGACACTACAGTCCACAAACTGTACATGCACCTGTGAACCCAGTTACGTTCTTTTTACTGGAAGGGAACACACCTGCATAAACCATTTAGAACAAGAATTTCCTCTTGAATATTAGGGCCCTCTAGTGGGAGCAAGAAATAATATGTTTCAATGTGAATGATTCTTCTGCTCCAATAAATCTTAAAAATCTTCTGCCATACAATAGCCCAGACTTAGAAGAAGTGTAACATACTGTCACCCTAATAGCCTAATATTAGGGCTGTTTTCTTGGGACTCAGGAGTCAAACATTCAAAACCTAGATTTTCCTAGCTAACTTGAGTTGTCTTACTCAGTTTTCAGGTTCCTTGAACCATCATTCTGAGATACTCAACTCTCCTCATGCCTTCTCTATAGAGACCAGACGCCAAAGTGTTAAGACCTCACGCAGAAACAAGTCTGGAAACTACCTTGAAACTATCTTGAATTGAATGCAGCTGCAAGTTGTCTACAAATACAACCAAATACCATACTGCTGTGTGGCATGAGATGAGGAGTGCTCCAGAAATACATATCTGAATGTCTCAAACTCATCTTATGGTAGATTATGCCACACATGCATATTTAGCCACTCAAAAGCACTATGGGAACTCCTCTGTTTTCAGGATTTGCTACAAAAAGATCTCAACACCAGCTACCTTAGGTGAAAGCCTGAAGAAGCCCTGCAACCCAGTATCAGCAAGTGAGAAGAAAGGTTACAGGGCATCAGTGGAGTTGCAGGGACAACAGTTGTGAAAAGAACTGAAAAGAAATGGGGTAGAGACCTTGACATCAATATATACTTTGACATTTTTATTTTACTAATTTTTTAAAAGATATCACCTGCTGTTCAAGTCAAGACAGCACAAAGAAAATGACACTCGGATAAACATGTGGAAGTCCAGACAGTTCAGTGAGCTACATACATGTAAACAGACTCAGAATTTATCTGAGGTCAAAAAACAACCCACAGATCTGAAGCACTCTACTACAGTAACCTGTTAAGACAAATTCACCTTAAAAGTAATCCATTTTGGAATCATGGAATAGTTTGGGTTGGAAGGGACCTTTAAAGGCCATCTAGTCCAACCCCCCTGCAATAAGCAGGGACATCTTCCACTAGATCAGCTTGCTCAGAGCCCCGTCCAACCTGACCTGGAATGGTGCCAGGCATGGGACATCCATCACCTCTCTCAACAGCCTGTTCCAGTGTTTCACCACCCGCATGGTGAAAAATTTCTTCCTTATATCTAATCCAAATCTACCCTCTTTTAGTTTAAAACCATTACACCTTGTCCTATTGCTACAGGCCCTGCTAAAAAGTCTGTCCGCATCTCTCTTATACGCCCCCTTTTCAAACAGACCATTGGCTGTTTAGATATGGAATCAGTTTTCAATTCCATTTTGGTTTCATAAATCATTACTGATACAAGTACTGCTTAGTGCTAACTTACGATACATTTCCATATTACAATCTACATATTTCCAAGGATCCATAATACAGATAAAAATACGTACTATTTATATACACTTACCCCCTTCTTAGCTTGATTTGGCTTCTTTTTTATGAAGGTGGTGTTCTCTGCAAGGATTAAATGTATATTACTTGACACACAATTTTATTAATTCCAGAACTGCAGAAGATAGTTCCCACAATATCAGCCTCAAAACAGTTTTTTGGAATTTATTTTAATGCCTTGAAGTATTACAGTTTCTACACTAAGAGACTGAGATACTAAACTGAGTTACAGGGAACAGAGCTGTGAGTATCTTTAAGAAAATGTGGGAAACTGCCTCTGATTGAGGATATGGCATTTCTTGCAAATACATAATAGGACTAAAATTACAGCTCAGTTTTCAGTTGTAGATACCAGCTAATAAACAGAAAAAGAATGCGGGACTTGCTATTCCAAATCAGACTAGAAGTTCACCTGATCCCATACCATTTCCAAGATTACTTGTTTCCTGGATGGAAAGGTATTGGCTATGTTTAAAACCACCAATGATACAGATAAAACATACCTGTATCATCATAAAATCACACACATTATCAGAGGTGACAATATACGCTCTATCACTACATTGAACAGTCTTGTTCACCTGCCTAAGTACAGTATTGGGAGTTTGAAAGTTATAGCCTTAATGCTTCGTATTAAATGTCAAAACAGAAATGACCCTACATTCTGCTCTGCATGAAGTCTGACACAACTCCTAATCCTGATATTTTTAATGAGACCCTAACAGGACTCACTCCATTCTCTAAGGCACTGTATTGTGCCTTCTTGACACCTACCCTGAGCCAGGGTATATCTCCACAGTCCTTAGTTTTCAATCAGCAACTCCTATCGAATGCTTGTACATACAGAAAAACTGGTCTGAGCTGAAATTTAGTTGGGAACAGGCATACACAGAACAGATATTCATGTAAGATAAAACTTGTGATGTCCAAAACAAAGAAGAAAAGCACTTGTTTTATGAGAACACGTGTTAAAGATATAATGACAAAACCAGAAGTGTATGCAGTTAACTATTTTTCCTAGTCTCCAGGTCTCAAAAAAAAAAAACAACCCAAAACCAAACCCAACCAAGTGAATATAAAAACAGCGACGAAGACCATACCTTCTGGAAGCACTGAGTTAGACCCAGCCACTGCTTCTTTACTACCCCTATGCTGCTGACAATCAATGCTCTTTATTCTCAGAAACCTGCTCCTGCAGGTTGATCCTCAAAATGATAAATCACTGATGTATTTTATTCTATTATATTCTACTTTCCTCAAGTGTTTTTTTACTTACTTATAGTATGATATGCTCTTCAGTGTTAAGTAAATTAAGATCCTGGACATTGAAGATACTGTATTATAAATACAAGACTTGTCCAGTTTTAATTTCTATGTTCAGTTTTCTGAAAAGGGAGGAAAAATTATGTCTAGATAGAAAGACTGACCTATTAGTACAAGATGTGTTTGCTTAACATAAATAACAGGCCATTAATCACAGCACAATGCTGTATTCCACCTGTGTGCTTTAAATGCAGAACTTCAAGCAGTCTAACAGGAGGTGTAAACATTAATGGTCACCTTTATTAGGTGTGACACCTGTAGGATTTAAATTCTTCAGGTTGGCTAAGGTAAGATAGATAAAACCAGAACACCACTGACTAAAATTAATTTCTTAGAAGTAAACAATTTAACAGAAGAAGTTGTAACACAAATTCAGATCTTTCAACTAATTCATGCACATTGATATTAAAGTAAGAATTCCACATCCCTTCCCAGTCATACACTGACTGTACAAACAAATATATAAGTACACTATACTGGCTGCTACCTTCTTCTGCTTACACTCATTACCTAATGCAGCTTTTGGTGATGTACTAAGGCAATCAACACTTGGTCCATGTTCTGGTCCTGAAACATAATGAACAACAAGGGTAAGAATAACAGAAAGCTCTTTGGAATGCTTAAAATACCGAAACACAACTCACAGTACTCAGGGTGCTGTTCGGTATATATCATGTAGTGTGTTATTTCTGTCACAGCTTTACCAGTTACTAAAAGAGCAGCAGTCACCCAAAGATTCACCTGAAGTCTTTTGAATTAATTTGGATTTCTATTAAATATTATTAAAGGAACATGCAGTCTCACACGTTCTAGCATAACCCTTCTAAAAAGTCCTTCCTCTCCAAAATTCTTGCGTTATTAGCATGGTTAGGTTATTTAACTATTAAAGTAGGCTAAAAACAGTCTAAATAAAGAGACTACCAGAAAAATGCAGCTTATTGTTAACAAAGAATCAGTCATACCTTCATAGCATTCTGGAATATTTTCTGAAGTTTTCTGCTGTAGAGAAACTGGCTCTGGATCTGATAACACCCATTCTGTATTCTTTGCCTTGAAAAAAATTACAAAATCAAAAGTGCATACAGAATAGAATACAGCAAATAAATTTGAGCACTGAGCTCAAAGACTGCCTAAGCACCAGTGATTAGTTAATATTGGATTCTTATGATTACAGCTTCTAGGTTTAAAACCAGTTCTCAGAAGGGCAGTTATTAAAGTTACAAGAAATGCCTACCTTTATTAAAAGCGAGCTGGTTTCAAACCACTCCTGAACACCTGTATTTCCCTCTCAGGAATTTCAGTATGTTTACCACCCAAAAAAAGTTATGCACTTTAATTGTGCTTTAGATTTAGTTATTGTCTGCTGGGTATTAATCTTCTTTACTCATAACAGTAATACAATATAGGAAATCTGGATCATTTATTTACATGTAATCACCAAATCTCCTCCCCACCTTAAGCTCTTACACTTCCAATTTTCTAACATTTCATTTTTGATTGTGAGCAGTCCTCCCAAGTCTTCCTGATGAGTCCTCCCACTTCCCTCAGACACATCCTCCTCACCAGGCAAGCTTGTGACCTGGTCGTAACAGTATCTGCTGGGTATCATCTTTTCCGTCAATGCTATGTCACTGCCAGTTTTTCTTCCCTAAAACCTCAATCTCAAAACTTTCTGACATGCCTCTCTCAGAACATCCATACCCAAACTCTCTTGCCCTGAGGTACACAGACTGCTTGTATCTAACCTCCTGCCTCTGCAGCTACCCAGAAAGTTTGCTGTGAAAATTTACTTTATCCTACCTATACATTCTCTTAAGAGGGTTTATATTAAGTTCCTACTTCTTGTCCTCAAACTCAAAAATATTGACAACACTTTTCTGCATAAACTTCTTCAGCTTGCCTCAGTTTATGCTTTTCCCACTCAACTGCAAGCATTCTTCCAAGTTGCCTTTTGTGAACAGAAACATTTATTTTTCTACTATCAGGACAGATGATCTTCTGGTGAAGACATTAGACTAAAATTTACAATAACTGGGTTTTTCTGGTCTTTGCAATGAGAATTTATGAGCAATAGGGCAATCATCCCAGTCTGTAAAATGTAAATACTCTTTCATTGTTTCAAAAATGCTGAAATTTATTTTTATAAGACATTCAAATACTGGCTGCAGTAGAGGTTCCTAAAGTAAAACAAATAAATAGTAAAAAGACTGAATTTTCCTTTAAAATGTACCATTTTTGAAACCTCACAAATACAACAAAAAAGTTACATCTTGAAATGTCACAATTGAATAACCAAAATAATTTTAAAAATTCATTTAAATTACAGCTTTTTTCATCCTTAAGCATCCCATATAAACTAGAAAGTCACTAAAAAGGTCATTTTTACTATGTTCTTTATTCAGGTGCAGATACGAGCAACTTGCATAGGTGTTTATCACTTGTTGCTCAGGCACATGCACTACCACGTCATGACAGAGGCATATGAACTGGTGAAGAGTTTTCACAACAAGGGCTAATCTGATATACCCAAGCTCTTTGAATTCTTCTCTATCCCAAAATACGCCTCAGGATCATACTTGTGTTTCAGGTGCTCATGGCCTGCAACTGTACTAGAAAGCAATTATACCAGAATATTTAATATTGTTGCAATGTTCAGGAATACTAGGTGTAGTAATAACTTAATTGCTCTAAGTTTAAGATCACAATTGCTGAAATAGTTTTCACTGGTATTTTTCAAATACCAGACTCAAGAAAGTCTCTGAAAAATCTGTGAAATACACACAGCATCTATCACCTTAAGGAGGTAGGATCAAATAAACAAAAACCAACAGTAGCAACAGCCTTCAGAAAGTTACTTCAACTTTTTCAGAGAGGATGTAAGTATTTTGGAGGAATCAAAAAAAGCTTCTGCTTAGCAAATGTTAGCAAACTTTACCGATTAAAAACCAAAGTTGTCATATAATATATATTTAAATCAGGGTACTCCCAAGCAAGGAATGCTGAGTCCAAGTGGAACTGTATGCCTAGAAAAAACCCATAGCTTCATTCCACTTTTAGCTATTATTTGGGTCATTCTAAATTATCAAGTTAGAAAGTAGTTCACATCCAGGAAGAGTTCTGAGACTCACAGAAGGACAAGCCGATAAATGTTAACTCCCCGATTCACCCTTTCTCTGTAAGGTTTTCTTTCAGGATTTAATCTTCATCTCAAAGCACACAGTTAACCCCACTGTTTAGAAGGCTAACAAGAATTAAATACAGGTAATCTATACCTTGGGAGAAACATGGGATGCAAAAAAGTCTTCCTCTTTGTTTTGAGGTGACACAGGTGGCATTCCACATCCATCTGTCCACAGCTAGAATTAAGAGAGAGAGAGAATTTTACAGGACAATTGCATGAATATATTTTTTCAAATGCATGAATCTTAAAACTACTACTTTTTTTTATTCAGGTTAAAAATTTATTTATTTTTTTTCCTGATACATAATTTTTCCTTACAAATTATTTGAACTTCAACATATGACATTCTACTGCAGTAATACTGTCAATATTTAGTATCACTAGAGTTTTATAATAAGGAATTCTTTTAATATTCTCATATAAGGTATTTTCTCTCTAACAGTCTTAGTTTGTCCAAAGCAAAAAACCCTGAAAAAAACATTAGCAGCCATTGGAAACAGTTTTTGCAATTGTATCACTATGGTCCGATGAATTTTCCTACCTAGTCTCTGAGTCCCAAAACCTCTGCTACAGTTAAAGCAGAGTTTTTCAAGATGCTAACTAACATTTTTGCACTATGCTTGATCTCAAGGTGGGCTGGAGGGTTCACAGTGCCACGGGTCATTCTTAGCATCGTACAGGACAGGACTATAACCTGTGATCTGCACTTCAAGGTTACTCATAGGTAAGTAGTTTCTTATGGTTCTTTCCACCACATGCAAAAGATACATGACCAAAAATAACATCGGTCAAAAAGGTTACTGAATGTGCAACAAGCTTACCTCATCATTCAACAATCAACTGAATCAGTAAGTTAGAGATGAAATTTTTTAAAATGTGACAGATGAGTGGATGGTAAGTACTAAATCTAATTATCTGAACAATTTACTTCAGCAATTTAGATAACACATAATCACTTAAGCTTGCAGTACATAATTCAAAAATATATTTACTAAATTTTTTAAATAAGAAATACATAATTAATATCAAACAACTGGATGGAATCTGTAACTGAAGCAAGATAATCACAGTTCTTCAAAGCATCATTTAGGGAGCTTACCATCACAGAATCATAACTTAAATACACATGGTATATTATATCTACTTGAAGATGTTCTACATGTAAAGCAGTTTAGTAAGCCAAGAGAGATATTCTCTGAAGTTAATGATGTGAACGACACTGTCTATAACATTTATAATATAGAATTACTACAATCCATTAAATTTCATGCTATTTGACGCATAAATTAGGAAAAACCTCAAGCTTTCTTACTTTTAAATTCCCACTCATCTGCTCAACTTCAAATGAATCAGTCACAGACTTGAACAAGCTGAATTAAACAATCAAAACATGCTTTCTCTGTATGCAGAAAAAAACTGTTGTGAAACTTACTTAACAACTCAGCAAACTAATTCTGCATACTTTACTAATAACTTCTTCCTGTCAGCAACCTAACAATGTTTTGACAGCATGCATGAATTGTTTTAGCATTTTTAATGGAGACCTTCAAGTTCAGGACATATATAACTTGCTAATATTTCAAGTATTATTTTTGTAGGGAAAAAAGCAAAACCACATTTATCTCTTCAAATCAAACCCCACTCAAATCACAAATATTTTGTAGTTAATTCTATTAGCACTTTTGCATTTTTACATGCTGTACTTCTCAATAGTAATTCAGTTCCAGATAAGCAAAAATAAAAACACTACATATTTTTGTTATACAATGCCACTAATGTAATTTTGGAGCACACCCTGCAAACAAAGAAGTTTCCATTTTGAAGAATACCTGAAGTTTCTGCGTAGAACTCCTAAAAGTTACTGCAAATGTTAAAATTTGTGTTCTGAATAACCCAGAAACGATCCTGAAATACCCAGCTGAGCTCTGTCTCAATATTCTTTTTCCAAACAAAAAATGTAAGCTACAAATAGTTGACTCCCCAGCCTGCCTATTCACTGCAACATGTATCAGTACCTCCCAAAGACAGATAATCTTTTGCATTACTAATTAGAAACTTAAAATTACTCTAGGGGTCCAGAAGATAAAGTTTTTCAGAGATCTTAATGACACAGGACACACACTACTCACATCAGTACCATGCTTTCTTGTTGCCTGTGTTGCAAGAGATTTAATCTTCTCCTTGTAAAGCTGAGCGCCACGACTGTTGTACTTGGCATTGGTATCATTTGTTGTGCATCCATGTTGATGGAAGAAAGCAGACTATGAAGCAGAACACAGAAAATGCTATGAGAAGCAGGTTTAAAAACTAATGCCTTTTAAGGTAAAAATATATTGTAATGCAGCAAAATACTCTGCTCCTCCACCTAAATATACACTTTTAAATTTTGAAGTGTATGTAGATCTCCAAAATAAAAAGAAAACTTCATTCTGGCAACCTCTTTCCATATAAAGAAAACAACAGGAAAAACAAATACATTAGTGGGATATTTAAAAACATACAAATGCAAGCTTGCCATCACATACAAAGAACCTTAGTTCTGAAATTAAGTGTAGAAAGGAAGAGATAAAAGTGATTGCCAATACCTGTGCTTCAAAGGACATTCCTGATACTCTAAAAGGCATTGCTTAGTTTCACCTCTAGCACTGCTAGAGGGAACAATGTATGTTCAGTAGCATCAAAATGACTGTATAAGAATGGTCTTCTTTCAAAAAAAAAGTGTGTGTATGCACATATATATGTACCCATATATATTTATATGCTTGTGTATTTATATCAAAATATAAATATATAAATGAAAAAATTCATCCCTATTTAGGATCTTAAAACAAAAGCAAATCAATACATTTATATCAGAATTCCACAAGTTGCTTGAAAGATTAAATAAAATCATTTTCTCAGTACCTAGAATTGACTAGCAAATCACATCATACATTCTGGCGTGGAAGAACATGTCAGACTATTACAGTAAAACATAATAATAAATAAGTTTCTGATTCTGAAGGATCAGCAAGTCTAGATAACCTAAGGTTATAACCTCATATGCTGCAATTGCAAAGCATAACTCTGGTATAGAAGTACCAGACCGTATAAAAATTCAGCAACAGCCATGCAGGAGAGAGATAATGCCAGTCAACTTCTGTGATTACAACGGAAACAGCTGTAAACATCACAGATGCCAAAAAGATTGTGCATTTTGGCATTTAAATGTATATACTTAAGAACCTGATACTCCGAGCTTTTTTTTGTAAACCCTAATTCCAATCATCGTAGAGTTTTATTCTGAAAACAAAAGGAACTAAGAACACTTCAGATTTTCTAGCAATCTGATAGATAGCTACGAAGCTCAAGACTGATGTTATCCAAGATTCATCGTCAGGCAATTACAGAATACAAATGATTAATGTTAATCTGATAGTGCTTCTAAACAGTAGTTAGTGAAAACAGAACTTGGAATTTAATTGGAACAAAAGGGAATGGCTTTTTAATGCAATTAGAAGAAAAACGTTAATTTGACGTTTTAAAATGTCCAGTTTACTAAACTGGTCTTTAAAGTTTCAGGTATTAATCTTCCTAAGTAATCCAAAACAGGCCATTGTGAAATTGAGTTATTTGAGGTGTGGCAGTGGGTATGTTATACCTCATGGTACAAAGTATGATAGGAAACAATGATATCCAAGCAGAAAGACAAAAACTCATAAAATTAAATAATAAAGGCTTACTGTTATTTTTCTGGTAATATGCTTTCTAAGATTAACTGAAGTACTGTTCAAACTTCGCCACCTCTTCTTTCCAACTGCCTTAAACTTTTTGTATAGCAAAGTTTATATAATTTAATCAAAGCTTTTAAGACTTTGGCTAAAAACGGGGGAAAAAAAATCACGCAAAATCTTGCTTTTCTGATTAGTCAAAACTGTGATTTTTATGTACTAAGTGGTATAAAAGAAACTTGATGAGTAAATTCATATAACAGCTGTACTAATACAGAAATTTGTAACTTGGAAAGTATAGGCAGAAGAAAAAGAGGGAGAAGACACCATGCAACTGCTCAGATCTGTAAGCCAGAGACAGTGACCTGCTGAATGCCTAATTCAAAGAAAAAGGTTTGACTGGAAAATGCAGAAGTGGATGAAAAATAATAACGCTCCTGAATTCATCATTTTTTTGTATAGAAATGGGGAAAAAATAGAAAAAACAGCAGAATATTAAAGTGTTAGCCTCAAGGAAAGCAAATTGTTAAGAAAATTGTTAAGAAAGAGACTATGGAAAGCAAGTTAAGGACAAAGCACGAGTGAAGAAAGATAAGGGGTAAGCATTCAGGGAATTAGTACAAATTGCTTAGGGAAGTTGCATATTTCCCACTGGGTGGGTCAACTTAGGGAAGCAATTTCACTTATTGGTGGTCAATCTTTGAAAAAACATAGGAAAACAGGCAAGATTCCAAAAGAGTTGACAAAGGAAAACATCATCTTTTAAAAAGGAGATTGAGAACAATACAGCAGTCAGCATAACTTCAATTTACAAAAATATTGTGTAAAACACTTATATGTAAGTACATTAAAAAAATCAAGTTAAATGTAACGACCAATATGAACTGGCCCAAACCAAAACACTGCTACCTCCTCTCTGACAGTATTGCCTATCTTTTCTTGACTTCAGTTGTACGTCAGATATACGTCAGATCTTGACTTCAGTGTGGCTTTTGACAATGACATGATTTTTGGCATGATATTTTCATAAACCATGTAGGGAAACACAGTCACAGGAAGACGCCCATAAGCTAGGTTTACAAGCTGTTGGAAAGCCATCTTTCAGCAGCTGTCAATATTTCCCTGTTAAATTAAACATGTATTGACAAGGAATCTTATCTGGCCTTTTCAGTGATTTTTATTAATGACTTGTAAGAAAAAATAAAACATTTGCAGATTATAACAGGACGGAAAAGTTGCAAGAAGTGTGGAGAATGAAATCAGCATTCAAAGGAATTCTTCAAAACAAGGCGGGGGGGGGTGGGGTGGGAAGGAGGAGGAAAGATCAATGGATTGGAAAAATTAAAATATCCCCCAGATGTGAGCCAAGAGGGACAGACAATAGCTTCCAAGTCTAACAAGCTCCAATGTGCAAAGCAAATACTCAGGACTACATACAGCATTTGCATTTCCTCCAACTTGCATGCATCTCAGCTGAAACCAAGACCAATTGGAATCCAGTTCTGTAGATCTAAACAGAAGGAAACATTTTTAACGTTATCTCCAAAGCCGGTTAAAAATTTCTCTACCTTTTTTTTTTTTGGTAAGTGTTTCTCTCCCCTGGCTTTTTTTTTTTTGTGAAGTGAAAAACATGCAACTATAGAAAAAAAAAATCTGCGACAATACACCATGTGCAAAACAAATTAATAAAGCCATGTAGAACTGCCACTGTTTTTCAAACTGCAAAAGCTTGAAAAAAATGCACCCTCTGGCTGACATGTTTCCCCTTCTAAAAAGCACGAATAAGATACATTTGAACTCCGTCAACAGCAGATGACAATCACATGTAATGATCAAAGTGACAATTCAAAAGTTGTATCACAACAAAAATTTGGGACTCAGTGTGTATGAGATTTAATACTGTGATCATTAGGAATGAGTTCTTGAGAGGCTTCTTGATATGCTCTTGTATACAGCAAAAAGGCAGCAAAGTAAGAATTTTAGTTGATGGAAAACAGCTGCATTTATCTGCAATCCATTCTGGGATGCATTGCTCTCACATCAAGCAGAACCTTACATTTCAAATATGTAATTATTTATTAGGCCAAAAAGGCTCACAGGCCATCAGTTAGGATACTCACCTGAAACGTGATGAGCTCAGGGTGCAAATTTACTGCACCAGCTGATTGACTGAGCTAAAGATCTGCCAAAAGGGGTAGCCCTTTACACTACACCAGTACTAGCACTCAGGTGATACCATCATGAACCACTTCAGGAAGGAAAGCTGACAAAATGCTATTTAGTTCTCTGAACTGGCTTGCTAGGGGATCATATTATCTTTATGATCAATACACTGTTACACTGTTGAAGATAATAAACTAATATTTGCCTAAGTCTTGAGTTGGAGGGATAATAAAACACTTCAACGTGCTTACTCCATTCTTCATTTTTATCATCTTCAATGTAGAAACAGAACTGCCAACAAATGTGCATTACTAACACAACAAGCAGGTTACAGGAATGGGTGCATGGTACAAATTCGGCCAAACTCTATTTACCTAATTCCCAAGCAGCTATCAGATGCATCAGAGCCAATACAAACATTAAAAAGATCTGAATCAGTAGTTGAGAGAAGAATGGGTTTTCCTCTCTGAGCAGGTATCTGAACAAACAGAAACATTAAAAGATGCAATTTTTACTATAAAAATATACAGAACACTTACCGAATGAAACTCAAGTGAACACCAAGTGATCGATGGCTCCCTGAACAATCAATACAGAGAAAAACTCCATATGTTATGCTTGCCCAGCTAGGGTTCTTTGCTCCACAGTCAAAACATACCTTAAAGAAAACAAAGATCAGTAATAGAACTTGAGCATAGCCGTGTCTTATAGTTGTGTTACAGGTCATGCTAACACCCTTGCAGTGATCTAACTTAGTAACTAACTCATCCTTACAGCATCCTAATTTTATAAATCTAAAAACGAGTTACACAGCCTGCCCACAGCTGTATGTCTTTGCCCTAACTAGACAGGACTACGTGCCTTCCTGGCTTCTGACTGCAACCAGTGTACACAGGGACCACAGGTTGAGAAACCATGGGTAAGGGAACCCACATCAGTCTAGTTCAAACACACATTTAAGGCAGTACTTCCAGCACTACTGAAATACGAAAGCATTTAAGAAATATTTTCCCAAGGGCAGCCTCTCTTCATGACATACCACTGAGTCCACTCTTTCCTCACAACATACATGGGACTGCAGTTATCAGCAGAAATAATGATGTCATTACCTACTTTCCTATATAGCACCCTTGGCCCTTAGAGCAAACCACTAAAATAAAAAACTAAAAACATCAGTGTGAAGAAAGCATCCATTCTGTGCACTGCCCAGCCAAGCACTCTGCCAGACATGACTATTTGTATGATGTATCACACATTGTATTGCTGTATCAACCTTTTAATTGTCCATAACGTAGACCAGTTAAAAAACAAATATGCCCACAATTACTGCATAGATAAACCCAAGGATTTCCTAGCCTCTGCCACCACATTAGATTCCTAACATTCAGCCAAAACTACAAGAGGTATCTGCGTCTACATCTCATATATTTTGCAGGTCTGCATACTGCAACTTTCAAGTTCTGTTTCAGCTATTCTGAATTTTGTACTTCTTTGGCCAAGGAAAGCAAGAACAAAAAATTTATCCGATACTAATCAATTTTCAAATACAGGGAAGAACACAAATTTAAACAGAAACAGCTATTCCTAGTTAATCCCATGTGCACATATCTATTCCTGTATGAAAGCATTTCATTATCTGATCGATGCTTTTTCAGTGGTATTTATAAAGACTGCAAAGAAGTACTTCTACAGTAAAAGCATCCATCTATAGGTACAGCCAGTGGCATCTACTAAGAAATAACTCCATGGTGAGACAAGCTTTTACACACAAATTGATGGAATTCCAATCTGCAACTTTATCCTTTAACATCCTCCTATAAACCTAAGGCATCCTCAGATAGCAAGGGAAATACTAGCCATATGCAGAAAGAAAAAAAAAAAAGTTCCTTCCAAGTCATCTGGGGATATACGGTATACCCTAGACGCAGGTCACACTGCTTCCAGCACCCCCTTGTCAGGCTGGAAAAATGAAGTGTTAAAAAGTCTCCTTGCTAGAAACTCCATTCATACAACTAAATAGAGACTTTTGTCTCTCTTTTTTCTTACATACCCAATCAAACAAGACCTGAGTTTGCACTCAAGTCAGCTCACCTATCATTCACCCAAATTAATTTCAAGTACATGCCCAAGAGCACTTTGAGGCTAAACTCCTTGTTTTAGTGTGGGTCTATTTAAGCTTGTACAGTCCAAATTAATCAAGCACAAGCAAAGCTCACCAGTAGATCCAGCACTAGCTCTTCCAACATATGATCATTTTAAGTCTGAGCTTCAGTTAGGCTAATGACTGGTTACACAGAGAGCATGGAGGTCACAGTTTCTGCATGTGCAAGTCCCCTCTTTCACTCTCAGTGGACTTAAGATCATTAATAAGACAATTAATAAATAACATTTATTAATGTTAAGTCATTTACGTATCCCATACCACATGTGGAAATGGGGTCATTCACTGACATATAGCAGAAAGAAGAAAAAAAGATGAATGCTACACCGAATGAGTGACAAAAGGAGGGGTCAGAGGGAGTCCCTGAAACAAGCACAGGTGGAAGAACGCAATACAGGGAGTTAGGGAAAAAGAAGAATGAGTAACTCTTCATGTATGCCATATTCTAAGAAAACACACAGCCTCAGTAGTCAGAACCCATCATCTTTTTCCCAACTCTCTCCATTCTTTGAAGTAGTTCCTTAAAAAACAACATGACCCTCATCATCATTTTAAATTGGCTATTTCCAGGCTTTTTCTTATCAGGTCAAAAGGTGGATGAGTAACAACAAAACAGGAGAAGATTCTGCTTGAAACCAAAGCTAATAGTACCACCCTGGTCTCGCTTCTAATACAGGAGAGCAAAGCAGAAATTCCCTGGAGTACAAATGGGAAATGAGAATCTTGAGTATCAGTGGGTGGTTTAGAAAAAAAAAAAAATCCCATGTTTAAAAAGGTTCAGTTATAAACATCCCTGAAGATCCTCCTCCCATCCCCAGCACAATTATAAGCACTTCTTAATTTCAACATCTTAAAAGTCAATTGCATCACCTTGGAAGCTAGCTGCCACATCGCAGTATAGCTCAGTATCTTCACTCATGCAGGACTCTCTATAAACTATTTACCAGACATCTGTGAAAATTATTCATATGCATAAAAATTGTAGCTTGTAGGATTGTGATGCAAGTAGGAACATCTCATTTTCTTGTGACAGTAATGTAAGAACTGCCATTTTCACCATGTTATGCAACAGAAATAGAAGCATGTTTCATTAACATGTAGACTCATTTTGCTTAGTTTTCTCACGTTTAAAGTGCTTCCCACCACATTTATTTTAACAAGAATTGTGAAAAAAAATCAAAACCAATTTCAGAGACACCCTATGAAATTGTTTCCATTTCAAAAACAGAAAGTATATTTTCTGTACTGATTTAGGCACAATTAAAACATCAAAATAATTATTAAAAAGTAATTTGAAGGTTATGCCTAAATAGTCTATTGCTTTAAAAATACACTTGCATTCTTTTTGTTTATTTTGTTTTAAAGCATTTAAGATTCAGTAACAGTCAGTTTGAAAAAAAAAAGAGCAAAAGCCCTTGTACCAGAGTAAAGACAAAGACTCGGGTATAATCCACAGCAAGCAGTCATTAAATTATACAACATCCACCTTGCACAAGATACCTATGTTAATAAATAAATACATAATATACATTGTTACTGGATATGGAAATATAGTAATATCTAGCCTATAGAAATGTTAGCTTTAGCACTTCAGAAGAGGCAAGAAGGTTCAGCAAGCTTATCCCTGAGGTCATGGTTACATAGACACTTTCAACCTTCCATGTAGCGGGGCTACGGCGACCGGGTAGCTCCACATCTCCTCCTCCTTGCCGTTCCTAGCGTGCAAGGCTACCATGCAGCTGCATCAACACTAAACCAACTAAAACTCAGGAGGTAGTTTCACGGTTGGTCAAAGGTTTTCCAAACCCAAGCAGCTACTCTCTTAGTTACCAGCCACCAGATATGCTTTCCTTCTTCTCTTGCATCAGCAATAATAATCACGCTTGTTGATTCTACTGGAGGCCAGCACTGCACTGCTTTGACTCAGAGCAAAGGTAGGTCCCGCTCACATGGCAGCCACATGACCAGTAATGCCAATATAAGGGAGGGAACAGGAGTGTTTGCCACAGGAAGAAGACAGGACTGCCCATTCTGGAATTGTCGCTGTCTTAAAATGACTTAAGCCAGCCATGATATACTACACTCTACTCTGGGGTAAAAAAAAAAAAAAACACCAACCCACCCTCCAGCACACACACAAACCACACCCATAACACACACTGTAATAACCAAACTGAACAGCTGATAAACCACCACCACAACACGCATACTTAGTTTTCAGATGGTTCAGATCCTTGACCTGAGTGTGCAAGCAGATTCATGAAGACTATCATCAATAAAAAAAAAGAAAGAACCAGAGAGAAGGGAATAAAAATCTACCGCTTTCAGCGGAATAGATCTATGCCAGAGTAAAAGAGACTGTACAGCAGAGCCTCAGGGTGCAAGTCTTCAAAACATGGGCTTTACAAACACACAAGTTAACAATACCAGGTAGCTTAGGGACTACGAATATTTTTATGTGTACAAAATACAACCTATTTAATAATTGTAACTTGTTTGTTAAATGTTATCAGGCAGCTCGGCATTACTTAATACCCAAAGACACACCAAGAACTCAAAAAAAGCTATTTCTCGTGCTATACTATGTAAAGGAAACTAAGATCAAATTACAGATACGTTAACTTCAAGACAATTATTCAAATATCAGTTTAAACACAAATTAATCCACAAATTAAACTGCACATTTATTTAAATTAGAATTATTTTCCTAAGTTCATGTGCACTAAGAATTACTGCAGAGCACCTAGGCCAGGGTAAATGTATCTGTGTGCTTATAGAAAGCAGTCAACAAGCCCAGCTGCTGCAGAGGGAGATGGAGATACCAGTTCTTCCCAAACTGTAGCTATAAACAACACAGTTAAAGCACATGACTAAGCTTTTAATATTTGCATTTCTTTCCCATGCCTGTCTTTCCCAGCAGAAAAGCCCTGCAAATGAAAGGGGCGAACTACATAAGAACAACACAAGAGAAAGGAAACAAAACAAGATATAATCAAACGCCAGAGGATAAACTGATGGCAGCAGCAACTTTGAATTAAGACAACTAGTCAGAGACACGGGCATGGGAGTTGTGAGACCTAAGCTGTTCACATTTCCCGCTCCCTTTCCTCTCTGTCTTTACAGGTCAACAAGACCAGGCTTGACTGCAGTGTTACTGAGCCCTCTGCACCTGAGCTACTTCTTTCAAACTGACGTAGTGTTAATGGCAGCACACACTGTACCAACATTGCTTTGTTAACATTGGCACTAAATTTCTGTATAGCACCTGACATGACTGCAAGGAGACACAGATACGCCTGAGCAACCACAGGTGCCCCAACCACCTTACTAAGTTTAGCACAGCAAAAACGAGTTCAGAACTGTTCGAGGCACACCATCCTCGCATTTTCCATCCTCACCAGCTATGGGCAGAGCCTTCTGATTCTCTTCTGATCCCAATACAGACAAAACATCGCAACAGCATTACAGAATTACTCAGTCTCAGGAACCTGTAAAGGATGTTCTCTCTGACTCATCCTGTTGAGACTAGGACTTTCCCTTGATGAACTTTTTACCTCATTGCAAAGGCAAGTTTTAGGAATGCTTGTGTTAGACACTAGTTGGTGAGTGTTCATTGTTGAGCTACGCTTTCTGAGAAACCAGATGTGTGTCCCTTGCCCGTATAGTCTTAATGATTTGTGTTCAAGGAGCACACAGCTGCTGAAGGCAGCTCTGCGCCCAACACTTCTGCCATTGTCACCCTGCAGCCTGAGGCACCTTTCCCAGTTCACAGCTAGCCACCGCACACCTTCACCTGTAATAGATACTAAAAAACCAACAGGGCTTTACAGCACTTAAAAATTGAAGTCGGCATTGGACGAGTCCAACGTGATTAAAAAAATACCAAACTTTTATCACCACAGAAGTGGCTGTACACCAACGGGCTTTGCTTCGATTCAAAAAACAAAACAACAACAACAAAAAAAAGAAAACCACATTCAACACTCTACGTTGTCGCCGTTTTGAAACTTGCTTTTTATTTTTAGCTGAGGCGACCCCCCTTCCAGCAATCCTTCGACACCAGGTACCCGGGAGGAGCTGCGCTTCCTCAATTACGGGCTTAACCCCGAACGCCCAGCGGGCGGACCCGCCTGCGGATCGCCCGCCGGGCCGGCCGGAGGGCAGGCGGAGCTGCCCAGCCGACGGCGAGGAGGGCTTCTCCCGCCGCCAGGACTGCCGCCCCCGACTGCCGCTGCCCGGCCGGCCCTTTCTCCTCTCACAGGGGCCCCCCGGCCGCGGGCAGCGGGGCCAGGGCGCCGGGGGCTCGGCGGGGCGTGGCGGGCCGCGGGCACTCCCCGCCCCGCCCCGCCAGCAGTGCGACGTGTCACAACGGCAAACGCAGCCGTTGCCTCCCGGCCCCGGCGCCGGCCTGGCGCCCTTACCTTGTTGGTGGGGACGGAGCGGAGCCGCTTGAAGATGGCGGCAATGTCCTGCTTGCCGGGCTCGCACATGGCGGCGGGCGGCAGGTGGTGGCGAGGCGGGAGGGCTGCGTAGGGGAACCGCCGCCGCCGCCGCCCGCTCGCGCCGTGGGACGCTCCGCCCTGCCCCGCCCCTCCCGGGGGGCGGCCACGCAGCGCGCGCGACCTCAGCCCCGGCGGGGCGCGGCCTGCGGCCGCCGGCGTGGCGCGAGGGGGCGACGCTCCCCCGTCCGCCGCCTCCCGGTTGCCCTGGAGACGAGCGGCTCTGCTGCGTCAGCGCCTTCCGTTGGGCACTGTAACCGCCGGGCGGGGAGAAGGTGTGAGGCGGCCGGCTTGGGGCGGTGGGTGTTTGGCCGTGAGAGGGCTCCGGGCACGCCGCGCCCTGGGAGGTGATGGGAAGCGGGGGAGCGTGGGACGGGGGGCGGGGGGGAGGGGAAACAACCCGCGGAAGAACACCAGCACCTGCTCCCCTTACTGGGATGTGGAAGAAGTGAAGTGGCAGGATCCCCTCAAGACAGGTGAACAAGCACATTGGTACGTCTGTGAACAGACCTGTTTCTGCTCTTGGACTCCACACGTAGGTTGGAAGCAGTCTGTAAAAGCCTTAGTTAAAACCATTGTTTCCACTCTTCACTAGCATTAAAGTACACAGCTGGGGACAAATGAGCCAGTGCAAAGCCAGCAGAACAAAAAGGTGACAGCTTTTAATTGCTTTCAACAGCAGCATGTTCAGCTCATAAATCTGAAATCATAAAGCCTCTCAGAACAGGAAAGAGAATAATAGAAATATATTCAGGAACCATGTAACATACTGGTATCCCTACTTCAGAAACCTTGAGTGCCTGAACCACACTGCACTGAATGTGATTGCATGCAGAGAGATTCTACCACCCTCCCTCATGCTCTACCTTACAGGAGGATTATCACATGGGGCACGAAGTTCAGCAAAGGCAGACTCATGAACCCTTTTGCTGGAACATTGGCCAGGATGCTGCAGAGGTCCTGCAGGAGCCACTCCATGTCTCTCATAGCCAGCCCTGAAGTAAAGGTACCAAGTCCTTAAGTGTGGCTCTCACCAAACAGTGCAAAGAAAACTTTGTGGCTCTACAGAACTCAGGTCAGCAGCGGTAAGATGATCCATGGCAGGATCTTCAGACTTTGGCATCTTAGCACTCTTCTTCTCCAGCAGACCATCAAGGCTCACGAGGCTGTATCCCCTCCCCCCTTACTCTTCTGACACAGACAGGTAAGACTGCATAGTTATCCATACATGGAAAAAACAGGGTTTAGACAAAGTTTCTATCATTTTCCTTCAGAAAAGTCTAGGTTGGAAAGGACCTCCAGAGACTGTTAAAAACAGGGCCATAGATCAAGTTATCTAACTATCTCAATAGTCAAGTTCAAGGCTCTGCATGAAAATCTAGCTTCAGCCCCTCGGCCTCAAACCCACGTCACCTTCAGTGCCTCAAGTAAAAGAGGTTCACTGTCTCCTGTAGGAGCTAATAACCCCCAGTTCTTATCGGTTTATGGGGAAGTAGGTCAGGGCGATGGGACCTGTTACTACCTCGGTTCTGGCCACACTGCACGAGGCAAGCACACAGTGAGCACAGTCTTCAGCACCGGTTCAGGGATTCCTGCTGGAGCACATGCTGCGCGCTGTCCCTGCGCTGGGCCCTCAGCACTCGCAGCTCAGAGGCACACCCTGGCCCTGCAGTGCTTTGCTGATCAGGAGTCGTCAGTCACTAGTTATCCTGACAGGCAACTGAATGCATGAACATTTTACTCTTTCAGCAGGCCAGCAACCTCTTTAACTCCAGCCTGGCACTATCACAGATAGAGGGCCTGATCGAAGTATAGGATAGCAATCCAAAAATCCATCTGTATGCAGATAGCCAAGTAACATTAGGACTAGACTTAAAACATCTGAGCCTGTAGAAGCATAAGTCGTGGCCTGTTCCATACCAACAAATACAATCACCTCCCTTCGCAATCACTTGGGATCAAAAATGCCTAGCACGAGACCTCCTGTTACAAAGCAAAGTTTACATTTCAGGAAGACATTGCTCGTGTAGTCATAGGTGCTCCTTGAAGTGCACTCCCCAAGTCAGTCCTCCAGAGATACCTGCCAAACCCCATCTGACTGCAAGGGGATCACCATCCCAACCTACAGCTGCTGGCCTCACAGGGAGAAAAAGTTGCCAAGAAATTTCCACAAAGGGAAAATAGAGCCTGTTACATCAGCTTTAAAAGTACTCTTAAAAAAAAACAGGAGGGGTACAATCTTGCCAGTTAATTGGAACAGCTAACATCAGAAAAACAAGGTCATCCTGCAGACGATTCTGTCTGGCATGATCCTAGAAAAGGATGATCTTATTTATTGACCCATACTTGCCCGAGCTGCACTGCTGCCTCCTCAGGCAATGGCACACAACAGCAGCTAGCTCCTGCCACTGTGGCAACCCGGGAGACCCAAAGTGTATCTTTGGGAAGCACAGGCCAGTAACACCATAGGGGGGACGGGTTCTTCTGTCTTTTGCTCGCCTCCTATTTCAGGAAGTGGTACCTCTCTGGCCCGAAGTTAGGATGTCAAAAGGCTGTTTAGAGCCACCTTGCACCCACAGCTCACAAGTCTTCACCCAGGAGGAAAGAAGTGTATCAGCCCTGGACAGTGTTCAGAAACACTCAGTGCCTCCATCCTAAGGCCATACTTTGCAATTCAACTATGTGGATGTGCACACTAAACAGATTCCTGTTGCAGACTGCAAGCTCGGCTGATTGCTAGAAGATGAGTTCTAGACAAGACGGAAGAAAAGCATTTAGCATATACTTATGAACCTGAGGGAGGTAAGCAGGTCCTGGGGGCAATCTTAGAGCAGCCTCTCGGTTGTGGGAGAAAGGGAGTATAGCGAATGGAGGCAAGAGTAGAAGGAAGGCATGAGCCAGTCTATCACCATGAGGGAAAAGGCAGTGCTTGTAATTCACTGGCTGCTCTGCATGTTGAGTAAACAAATTAAAAAAACAAAACAAAACCAAACTCTTACCTTCAAGGGTGCCTGTAGATGGGGCACTGGAGTGTCCTCTGCTTTGGCGAGCAGCCCTTAGGTGCAATGCAGGTCCTTACCCAGACCCAGGAGCAGACCAGCATTGTGAGCAAGACTGACTCCTCTGGTCCGACATTGCTTCTGTCCTCAATCCTCAGCAGATTTTCATCTTGACAAAAAACTGTCCATGAAGCACAGATTCCTTCCCTGGTCACATTATCCACAGCATGTTGCGCTGTCTTTTTCTTCGTCCATCAGAAAGAATGCCGATTTGTTCGAGATATTTTGGAAATAGCCTCCATATCCTATTCTCCCCCTAACAGTTACCTTGCCCAGTCCTAAGGGAGAACCAAACTTGATTCTAAATAACGGAAACCATAAGAATAAGCCCTGAAAGGTGATGAATGTTTCCAGGGAATAGAGGTGGGCCTCTTGTTCTTCATCAAGTTTGCGATTTGAGTGGATTGCAGACAGAGGGAAGGCAGGAAGAAAGAATAGCAGCAGTGGTGGGAAAGTGGACCACAACTGTTGCTTTGCCAGTTATGCCTCAGTGTAGTAATGTCATGTCTTGCTAGGGGTTTCCAAGAATGCCCAAAATATATGTATTTCTATTCCCAGTGCACACAGTACTCCTTAAAAATTCCTTCCATGGCAGCTGGTGTGACAAACATACACATGGAGGAAGACTGCTATATGTGTATCCTCAGAAACAAGCACCTGACACGTACAACATTCGCTAGAAGGGCTGCATTACAAGCCCTCTCATCAGCTACAAGCGCAGAGCAATTCATTGCCAGCATGCCAGAGTATGATGCTGGGTGTTGCTGTTTCACAAATCAAAACCCAAGGGCTCTTCTTCTTACTAACAACCCAGAATGCAGTTCCAATTTGATATGAAGATTCCATTATGAGGAGAATCAAACATTGGAACAGTTTTCCTGCAGCAACTGAAATCTTTGTCCTTGGGGGTTGTCAGGACCCAACCAAAGCCCTCAGCAACCTGCTTCTAGTTCAGCGTCGTCTCTACTTTCAACAGGAGGTTGGACTGGAGATGTCTTGAGGCCCCTCCTCCCTGAATGATTCTGTGCTAATACTCCCCTCTCTGCATACCTAGGCTAGGCCTGAAACGGATGGGTTGTCCCTCTAATACTTTGTTGATGCTCAATTTTTGGGTGCTATAACTACTCTGTGAGCTGATGCAGCATAGGCAAAGCAATGTGTTCAAATGCTTTCTCCTACTCTCACCTATCCAAATGCTGCAACAAAAGTCACAGGTTCCTGGATCTTGCCAGACAGCCCTGCCAGGATATACGAATACAAAGAAAGATGACAGTTTAGGACAATCTCTTGAAAACTGTCTGCTCTCTAGGTCTTTGGCTGATTTGATAACCAGCAGTAGGCACTTCCAGCTGCATGGAGTTGTATGGAATTACAGGTTCAGTGGCCACATACTGTCTCACAGCGCTAAAATATATGCTGCCATTCCCAACCTTCAAAGCTTTTACTTCTGTAAAATTCTATTAGTGCTCTCTCCAGTTATTATCAAGCCTCCCATTGCTTGTTTTCTCCTCACACTGCTGCCGAGAAATAATGGAATATAGGTATAGTCCCAGGTCATGCTAGCTAGATCTTCGTTACCTTCCCAGTGCCAAAGGTTCTCTCAGAGTCAGAGGGTATGTATGAATTGTGCTTGATGGAAAACCTGGTCACACCGAGCAAAAATTGTCACTGCTTACAGCTATATTGTGCATAATGAAAATATGTTGCCTCATGACAGCTGTAGCTCAAGAAGTTTTAGGCTGGCCTCCCTCTGCAAATGACATCCTCAAGGACACAATATAGTCCCAGACATGTATCATTCCTGTACATATAATACAGACAGAAAATCTCTTATCTGGAACAGAAATATCAAGCATCCAAATGCCTACTCCCACAATATGGAAATGAAGTTTAGTAACTACATTAAAAACCAGTTGAAACCAGTTCAACACATCAATACATTTTTATTTACTACTAGTGCATTGTTTGTACTGATAACATCAAGAAGCATAACCACTTCAAACAGGTGAGGTTTCTTGGAGCTTTCCGCTCTTGAAAGCGGTCTATATCTCAACAACATGGCCCAGTACAAAGCCAAAAAGTTAATATAATGTAACTTACAGACAACCGCCTCTGCACACTCAATACTCAGTTGTGCTTAGGTAAGCCTCTTTTATATTAGCAATGCAAGGCACTCACCAAGCTACAGCTGGAAGCAGCGTCCCATTGCAAAACCCACCTACATTTGCCACATGATAGCATTTAATCTATGCAGGGCAATCAAATTTCAGTGATTTCTGCACAGGGGTTCTAGAAATATTCATCATTGTAGTACTTCACAATTCATAGTTGTTTACATCACAACATGGGAGATTTCATGGGTCATGCAGAAAAGAGATCTAGCTGAGGTAACAGGTGACTTGGATTTTCAAAAAGTTCATGCTAATGTCCCTCGTAAAAGCCAAAGTAAACTGCCATGAAATAAAGGAAATGGTCATTTATTAAATCAGTTACTGACTACAGTAATAAAAAGTGGGAGGTTACTGGTGTGTCCCCCAGAGGGATTCATGCTTGGACTTGTAGATGTGAATATTTATCTACAAAAAGGGCAACTAGAAAGGCGGCAGTTTATTGCTATTACTTATGATCACAGAAGTGGAAAGCAGCTGCAAAAGGATCTTGTACAGTACTGATTGACCAGATAAAGCAACAAGGGAATTTCGAAGTCAAATGTAAAATAAAAACACAGCCTGAACATCTCTAATGGGGTCAGAACTAGCTACTACTAAGAACAAACATTACTGGTTCTCTTTCTGGAACTGATCGTAGGTTCTCTTTCTGAACTACTTCATTTTGGTCTGTATGAACAATAGCGTGGTGTTCAGCTGTTGCCAAAGCAGTGAGCTGAATTTTCAAAATTACGAGAATTAATTTTTTTCTTATTTCATGGGACCAAAGACACAGATCAATGAAAGCCAAAAACAATACGGCTGAAGTATCACTATATGTTGTCCTGTTCCTAGACTCTTCCCAAGGCACCCACTACTACCACTGGCACAGAGCTTGTCTGACCTACTATAGTCACTCTTAGAGAAAAGAGGTTACACCTTCTGAAATGTGGACAGGTGCTCAGTAGAACTTTCAGGTACTTGAATGGAAGGTTTAAGCAGCACCTAAAATATTTGTGAAATTTTGTGCTAAAGGATTAATATAGTATCCCACAAAAATCTGAATTTCTAACAGGAGAAAACAAGTAAAGCAGGCTAATAACGATACGCACTGAGCATTAGCAGGTAAACTGCTAGGTGTCAAACACACTGAAGGTACTGCCTACTGCAGTAATTGCCACATGACCGTTCTCAGGTTCTGAAACTGCTGTTTATATTTTAGTTCAAACAAAATGAGGAAGTAAAAGTATTCCAAAAAAGTAGGATCATCTTCTATTCTCTCATTTCAGGAACAGAATCTGCAGCTCTTTGCGTTGACCACTAGGTATGCTTTCAGCCATAATTAGCAAGTTCCCTCTTGTTGTGAGGTGAATGAATAACTTTCTGCCAAACCAGAAAGGACGGAGAAGATTAAGAAAATTATAATGTAACCTTCTTTATGGCTCTTTTAGACAATGCAGATTGTCACATCACATTGCAATGAAACGCACAGATTATTTGCTTCATAAGACTATTTTTACATATGTTGAAATAGTAAGAGGTGCATTCTGTGTATTTAAGAGATTAACAGATTTTATTGTTTTCTAAAATATTTTACAATACAGAGACCCAAACCAGTAATTCCTGACAATTTTAGTAACCATCTTGCAGATGAACAGTTATGTTGATACGTTTTCCTGACAGAAACATACATACATCCACTTTCTAAGCTTGCACATTTTGATTCATTGAAAATGATGATTAAATATGTATCTAGAAGCTCAAAAAACAAACAATAAAGTCCAAGACTACCAACAGTGTTTTAATATTACCTCAAAATAGATTTGTTAGCTTCATTACAGTGTAGCTTCCTAACACAGCATGTCTACTTACCTGATACTTAGGGTTTTGTTGTTTATTTAAACACAAATCTGCTGTAATTTTACAACCCAGTTTTAAATGTCACAAACGCATACTGTTTGACACGATTACAGATGACTAAGTTGTAACTGCAAACAAATGTATAATTTACAGTGTTCTGCTACAATAATTCATGTAAGGACTAAAGCTAGTTTATATTTTGACTCACAAATTTGTCCACAAATACTGATTTTGAGTATGTTTGTGTATTTACTGTACTTCTGAAAATCTCATCACAGAATACTTTGTCTATGGTACAGTACAGTAATGAATATGGTAGGAAAGCAGATTTAAATATACCTATAATTTAAACTCTTAAAACAATCTAAATCTTATTGACATCAAAAGGCTTGATAACTAATAGCCATGCTCTTTATATTTTGGAATATCAAATTATATGTACATATACACAACATAGATAGGCTCTTAATAAAAAGCATTTAGTATATTTTACAGTCTTCTCTCTTCAAAAAATTCACAGATTTAACATCTCAAATCACTCAAAAGTCATTAGCAGTTTAAAGGAGACTTCCCACCCCCCACCCCGCCCCCACAAACGCGGGCTGGAAGTAGCCACTATTCTGGGGCTTTTGCATAATTTATCTGTCAAGTGCCATTTAAGATCTAGATGGAAAACTCTTAGTTTAAGTGTCAAACCACGTAAACAACATTCGTAATAGAATTCCAACCCATGATACCTGCAGATCTCTCTGCTACAAATAACCTTCTGTAACAGATATTTATTAAATACAGTATTTGTTTTACAACTTCAAGCCATGCTGACAACATAGAAAGATTACTACAACATGGAAAGAGTTTTCATTCAGTCAACTGGTGACTAAATCTATGTCATAATTTAAGTATTAATTGATAAATCTAAGCATACAAAAAGGTGCTTAACTACATAGCACTTAAATAAAAAAATACTGCATCTTTCAGACATTGCTAATAACAAATAGAAAATTAACTATAATAATCTTTAAAATTCAAGTTGCAAGTTACTGAAGGTCACTTAAAATAACTGATTAAATGAAAGTGAGCATAAGCCACATACCTAGGGTAGAATGAGGCATAAGCATAGAAAATGCAAAAATCTTTAGGAGTCACAATAACAGACCATGTGGGAAGAAAAAGCTTAAAAAGTATTTTTCCTATCATACTATTTTTTCAACCTAACACCTTTCCTTTGCGTTGTGCATAAATTGTGAAAACAATGTCAAATTATTAGTTCAAATTTCTGTTTTTAAATCACAATGATTTCAGCATCAAGCTCTTGCCTTTTCATTAAAATATATACACTATACATCATTCAGCTTCCTCTTGCTTTAAATATATACTGTACAGGCCTACAGAGCTTTTGTAACACTTCTGTATTAACTTTGTCCTTTGTCACTGTATTGGCTCGACATAGTTTGCTGGGTATAAACCAACTTGTCCATTGTCCAGCCGTCCTTTGCACCAACCCTGCTCATCTTCATTCTCCATTTTAGTCAACTCATCCCCTGCAAAAAGAAGAAACATTGTTAACAAGCTGTAACCTTTTAAGTAAGAACAGGAAGATAATATGACCATTATCTACATGTTCACATTTCTTCCCCTGCCCACCCCAGGCCCCAGTAGAAAGCCTCCCTTTGCTCTTCACACTTTTGATACCAAGAATACCACTTAGAGATTTACATATGGGATGAAACGCCCCCAGTTTCAATAAAATAGGAAGAAGCCAGCTACTTTGAAACTAAAACATTACATTGACAGCACTTCAAAAAGGTCATAGCATTTTTTTAAAAGCACAATAAAGAATGCAAACTTTTGAAGTTATATACAGTGTTCTTTCACTGTAAGATCAAAGACTCCCTTATATCTAAAAGGTGTGAACAGACAGAGATAGCTGTGGATAGTACAATCACCTCTAAACAAGCAGAATAATCCTACTTTTTTGGCCCTCAACAAAACGTCAGTGTAAGTGAAATGTTTCATGAGGTTTGCTGTCTATATACTCTTCTTAGAGTTCATGGAACATAAGGAGGACAATGCTACAAACATTAATACATGACAGTAAAATTATCTTGAATTATACTTGCAGCTTTTCAACATACTACTACTAAGTTGTGATGCAAAGATTTAAAAGAATCTTATACCTTACACTTTGTTATATCTCTCCTTTCCTCAACTTTTTAAGAAATATAAAGAATTGGGATTTAACTTTCCCTTTTATTGCTCTAGCTTTATACTGCTAGAAGCTGATGTTGTAGCTACGGAAAAAATAACTAAGAATTTGCTTGCTAACTTACACAGCTAAAGCTGACCCTGATTATCCATTCAGGCATTTATGAACTATAACATAACCTCCTTTTGACTATCATTCACATCTAATCTTCTACATCCTCAGGAAATACTTTAGCATTAGAGAGTCTGCAGACTCCAAGATGCTGTATACGAGCAAATGAATGTCCACGTCAGCCAGGCAAAAGAGGCCAGACTAAGTAACAATTATTTCCTCGTGTACAACTTATTTGTGTCAAATTATTTCCCTAGATAAAACTGATTTCTGTTTCATCTTAGTTAGCAATAGGAAATACACGTTGAAGATATTAACCACTTAATACCATTCTAAATGGTTATAAATACACAGTCCTGTACCGTTTAGGAGAACAAGAACTAGCTTAGGGACTATCAGTTCTTTGGTAGAAATGGACAAGCTTCATACTAAATCTTCTCAGATATGTATCTTCTATAGCTCCTCTGTTAGCTAAAAAAGGTTAAAGCCTCATTTCCTCTATTTTGTAAGGCTACCAAATAACTAATAAAAGAACGTTATGAACAAATATTTGGCACTATGGACTGTGCTTGGCTTATGGAGACATTTTACTTTTTTCCCCACCATTTCTAATGCTGCAGAATGAGAGCATACAATTTCAAGCTTTCCTGCCACTTTTATGAAGTGTATTTTAATAAAGAGTGTAAACAATGACTATCAAGAGCCACACTGCATGAACAGTAAGCCCCAATGCAGTTGCACTTCTATTAACAGCTAGGACTTGGAAACTCAGTGATCTTGGAGGTCTATGAAAATATTACCACTTAAGTGTCATCTGCACAACAGTTACAATGAAAACAGTCTCTAACAACTGTGATAAAGATAGCATATACAATAACACATTTTGACAACATTGCATGGTCTACATTTACTGTAGGTATTTTTATTCTCAGCCATGGCAGAGACACAGTAGGGTGAGCCTGACGTGGCAGATGGTTGTGTCCCATCCTGTTACACAATTATAAAACCTCTCATAAGATATGAATAAGCAAAGTTATTCTTCCTCTTTGGAAGCCTCCCACAGTTGTTTGCCAAGAAAGAGAGACAGGTATATAAAGTACTCCACTAATAAAAAGGAGTTTCATGTATTAAAACACATTTAATGGACCCTATGCACAGCATTTATACTACAGCATGTACCTAGAAGTGATCAAAAAAGCTTTGCAGGCAAATTCTTTGAACCCCCAAGGAAATACCATCTGAGAATATCTGCGTACATTTAAACAGATCCCTAAGATGCATTAATCCTCTGCTGACAGCTGATTAGGAGTCTAGGCGTAGTCTGCATAGGAGCACAGGAGCAAGTATATTTTAAATTGGCTTCTGCAGGACGTGGTGAATGTTTTGCCTTAGTCTTTTATATGTTCACTGTAAAACTTGTCACACCAATACTTCTGCCTAAAACCTAAGTAAGTTTGACTGTAGCCATTCTATAATTCAGCTTCTGTAAGGGGGTTCACAGTCTAGTGTGTGATCCCTTTCCTACAATTGATACAACCATATAATTTGGTGTTAAAATGTAGTTTAATGCCCTTCCTTCAAAGGTAGTAAGCTATTTAAGTTAAGCTTACATATACCTCCTACAGTTCACAGCTCCCATACTTTATTTCTACAGACCTCACACTGAGAACCACCTGGTTCAAATAGTTTAATGCAAGTCACACAGCTGGTACTAAGGCACAGAACACCTAAGTTTGTATTCAACTATTACATCTGCGTGTACAAACATTGCATAGTTTTGCTACTGAAAGGCTAGTTACTGTAAACCCTTGGAATGTCATCCTATACATGTATTTCAAGAGGATTAGCACACTTCCAACCCCTGCTGAGAAAAAAAAGGAGCAGTTAAAGTCTACAGAATAAAGAATAATTTTAGCTGCTGTGCATTCCAGAGAAAGCTCCAGATGTTTTGTTACTACCATCCTTCTGTTAGGGCACAATTCAGCGAAGTTAATGGACAAACCAACTCAGTCCTCCTCTCTGGAAGCCTACAATACTTGTCTACAAAGAAAAAGAGTCAGAGTTTCACTACTAGAAAAGGAGGGAGGCGAGTGAAAGGTGGAAGCACCACACCTGAGTTGTGGGCCTTTTTGGTTTAAAAAAGACACACTGTATTTAGAATATGACCTGGAAATACACTGTTCTGAGCACCACCTTTCTTCATAAGCAGAATGGAAGTCTAGCAGTTTACTCATTAGCTACATCACTGACTTGTTTGCTATATTATCTTTAAGCCGTAACATCTATCCAAGACCCACTGTAGATGGTATAGAAGTAGCACACTTCTCAGGACCTCCAGCTGAAAGGGAAGCAGAACTACAAGTTTTCT
Organism: Phaethon aethereus; assembly: GCF_964289735.1. Taxonomy (NCBI): domain Eukaryota; kingdom Metazoa; phylum Chordata; class Aves; order Phaethontiformes; family Phaethontidae; genus Phaethon; species Phaethon aethereus. Next base: position 77,272,430 of record NC_138575.1, read on the forward strand.
CAAACTTCCTTTTAATGCTTGAATCCTGTTTTTACCCTCCAACTAAGTCGGTTGTTACAGGAGAAAGGAGTAAATGACAAGTAAACGGGAAAAGAGACAAGATCAATGAGATTGCCTATCTCATTTTCAGAAACTAAACTTCTGTTTGCTTTTGCTAAACTACTCAGACAATCTTGTTCTGGAATTCCTGGGTTTGGTAAACTTTTCATGTGCAACTCTACTGGGCAAGACAGTAGAACAATTGGCTGAAATCCGAGCTCGAAAGGCATGGACAGGACATTTCACCTTTCATCACTAGAGGGTGCTGCCTCCGGGCTGCCCAGATGATGAAAAACTTGGAAGTCTCCTACTTGCGTAAACTGCCTAGGTGCTCGCTCAGCGCCCAACGGCTAGTAGAGCTAGCCCAGACAAACTGGAGGCAGCAGCATCCATGGCGTGCAGCCATCATACCCTTGGGCCAACGTCGTATGCATGGAAACATACTGCGGCATGGGTTTCTCCTGTAAGTTGCCTCTATTCTGTTCTCTAAGCTGCTATAGCAGCAAGGTAAAAAAGGAACAGGGTTTATCGCTCAAGGGAAATACTATACATCTCCCTTCTTAGGATGTTGTAAGCATACCCTAATATAACGCAAGAAAAAAAAACAGGTAAAGACAGTTACTGTGCTTAACATACACTGAAGAGAGGTGGAAAGAGAGAGGAAAAAGTTTATCTGTCCATGGCTAAGTTTTTGACCTTAAAAAGTTAGCACTGTAGGAAGCTGAAGGCCAAAAAAAGGGACACTTCCATTTTAAACAAAAAATATCAACTGATTAAATATTGTTTTAAGATTAGCTGCTGTAGTCTTTTCCTTTAAAAAGACAACTTTGCAGGGTTGGCATTTCTAGACAGCTAAAAGCAGCAGCTGTTACTGTCACCAACTAAGAAATGGGGAAGATAGGATTATCAGTTCTGCAGCTCATTTTGTTTAAGACAAGACGGTGAGAAAGGAATATCCCAAATAGATGCATCCCAACACATGCCAAGCAGATTAGAAGTCAGTGCTTCCAAACAGGGGATGCTAAGAAGCATTATCAGTAGGGGTAAGGGTTAGATAGGATCCTGTAAACGGAGCTGTACATTCAGAGAAACAGGTGACTTTGGAAAATAAAAGCCGAAGAGAAAAACTCCTCCCTTTCTGCCTTTCTCCTTTTGATAAATATTTTAAGTGAATGCTGTAAACTTACCAGCTTTAAAGCTGAGTTCATCTTGCTCTTGGCCCTCATAGTCATACAGTGCACGTACTCTCACCTCCATTGCAGGAGAGGTATCTTCATCAAATGGATTGGTGTCTCCATTTGCATCAGTGGAAGAGAAGGGATTGTTGGACTCTTCATCAGACCAATCTGTAGGGTAGCTTTGGTTTTTTTCATAGCTGCTAACACTGAAAACAGTTTTTCAATTATTTTTTTCTGTTCTTTGAATAGGAGACTAGAAATACCACGAAGACATCTGTTCCCCTAATTAAGCTTAAACTCCACATTAAGGCCCAGTTTTGAAACTTTATTTCTGGTATTTTCTCACCTATTTTTAGCTGACAATACCTCAATGCAATACATTTACAAGGTTAGAAAAAGGCAAAAGGAAAAAAGATATCAAAGGCAACCTCCCCATGAACCCCAAAAACTTCTCTATCAAGAAATCTATATAATCCATGGGATTTACTCTAGAAAGGTAAAAGGTATGCAGGTAGTAGATGAGAGGAATTATCCGGTTTAGGATAAGACATTTAATTCCTTTGCAGAACCTCCCTCCCAAACCTCTATGAACCTCTACAATAGCTTTCAACATTTTTTGTATGTTGCAATCCACCAATAAAGAAACTTCATTATACTGCAACAACTTGATCATTTAAAGAAAAGTTCACCGTTGAGCATGCACATGCCATTTAAGAGAGTGGTATGACATCCCTAGTGTGTATACTGAAGTAACAGGCAGCTGTTTGAGAAGGTCCTAAATAAAAAGAAAGCAATCATAAAAGCAGATTTATTCAGCGGGAACACACAGAGCAATAAAGCTCCAGAAGCAGTCTCACTAGAAAAACCTGTGAGTTTTAACATTTTATAGGACTGGTAAAGGAAGGAAAAAAGCAACCGCAGTTTTGTTAGCAACTGCCAATAACCCCAGTAGTTTCAAACCAAAGATCAAGGCAACAGATATGGCATCTGTTAGGAAAGACAAGTTAGGTTACAGTGTTGCTTACATAACCGCTTAAAAGGACTTCATGCACTGACTGGTGTAGTGTTATAGAAACCAAAAACAGAAAACCCTGGATAGAGAAAGTGCAAGTGTGAAAACAATTAAAAAACAACATTTCACCAACTTTTTGATCTTATTGTCCTCCTTTTCACTGACAGTACTCCCAGTATCTTCTTCATCTTCAAAGGGATTGTAACTTGATTGTACTGACTGCACTGTGTTACTCTGGACACTAAGACTGCTAATTTGGAAAAGAAAGAGCATTATGGTGACCCTATCTGTTTAAGAGTAGAACACTGTCATTGCTGTCCCACTAAGCAGTTGCTTAGCAGACCCCTTCTCCAGCCACAAAAAAACAAACAAAAACCCAAACATCTATCAAGTTTAGCATATGACCCAAGAAAATTTGGAAAGTCTCACATAGGATACATCCCTCCAGAATTAGAATATCCTTTGTGGACCATAATTTCTTTTTCCTTACTGCCTGCAATAAAAGGCAGTGTGATTTTTCTAGCCAGTTTCATTCCTTTCTAAACCACCTGATGTTAACAGTTTTGTATTAATCACATCCATAATTCTGGAGTGATAAATGTTTGGCAAGCTAAGATTTCAAAGTATAATTGTCATTTCTAGAGATGGCACGATAGGAACAGACTAACTACCAGATTAGCTACAGAAAGTTCAGTTTCTCATGAAGTTTGGTTTCTGTTAAAACCCAATGGACAGAGAACTGAAAATGGAGAATAATTCAAAAAATATCTGGTGAGCTGCAGAAACACATCACTAAAGATGCTCACAGATAATTAACATTTGGTTGGACAGTGACTTTTTGATATCATAGATCTTAGTGTACTCGAAGATAACAATCCTTTCCATTAGTCTTTTTAGGCATGAAAAAAAATACCTGCTATGTTTGTTAGGCTGTGAAACTTGATCTCCTGTCTGATTAACACCAGTCAGAGTCACTCCATCAGAAGCCTTCTTCTTTTCTCTTCTACTGAGAGTGCGATTCAGATCTGCAGACCACTCCTGTCAATGAATACAAAATGTGACTGAGAAATCTAACCGAACAACTAATTATTACATTTAATTCTCAGACTGAGTTATGGACATACATCTATACATACAACAGTACAAATAATTATTAAAAAGGTAGGTTACTCTAAATGTTTCAATTATAGTTCCCATCTACTTCCTACCCTAGCCCTACAGACATCTGTGCTACTCACAATATCCCAAGGTTACCTATAGTTCTCTGCTTAGTATTCTGAACACCTTGAAAAGACTTAAAATACCAGACGTCTGGCAGACAGCTAGAGAAATCAAAGGAGTTGGCCAGTGCAGCTCTTTAAAGTACTCTTTAAGTACTGAGAGGGCTCACTGTTTCAAATAATGCCAAAACATCTGGCTTTAAAAGGTAAACCTTACATTTAATTTAAAAAGGTATTATAATCTAAGACAGGGCTTACTTCTCAAAATCTGCTCCAAGAATGACCTATGAAGCAGCTCATTTTTAAACTCATTGTATATCGCTTCTCCTGTCCCTAAGATTTGAGCCCTTAAGGTACTTCACTCTACTTTTAGTGAAACTTATTGTCCTTAAAAGCCATCCATAAGCGTTAAGGCTCAAACCAACACAACTGTTGACAAGACTAATGATGCCATTTGTAAAGTATCCCCTCCTTGATGTTTTGAACCATTCAGATGGTTCAGAAGGCAGACTTGGTGAGACCTAAACACAACTTCTACTTATCGAGACAAACTAAGCTGCATACTGATATAAAGCAGGAACCAACAGAGAACAAACTGGACGCAAGCAAATATCCTATGCTGAGACATGTTTCATCTCAGAAGCCTTAAAGGTAAAGAAAAAGTCAGGAGATAGTTTGCTATACAAAAGATAGCTTTTGAGATATGTATTTTTAACATGAAATGAAGATTTTGCAAGTTGCTATTACTACTGTTTTATACATGTAGCACAGTCAGTCCTCAGTGATTTCTGGCCAACTTTTCAGAGGTATCTCATTATTTTAACTTTCTAGAAATACATATTGGATTTCTGAGTTACCATAAAGACCACTGACCTAAGCATACTTGCAGTTTATAATGCAATTTCATATTCATTTGATCACAATTTTTTTTTTTACTTACGTCATCCTTGTAGCATGTAAATGAGAAAAAAACTTGTTAGAAAAATAGTAACAACAGTACTTAATCTGTTAATTATAATGCTTATGAAAAAGGATGGTAATTTCCCCACACAGAAGTAACTGTAGTTCGGCTTTTCAGGCAAAGTAATTCTGCAGTACTGTTACGGGTTTTCTTCCTCAAACCTTCTAAGCTAGAGTTACTCAATGTTTTAAAAACAAGGGATATTTTCCATTATGGTTAATAAGGGAACAGTGAACACTCCCGAGTTGATGCTTCTACTCCATTAACTTAATGCCTAGAAATTATTTCAACTAAACCCATGATTCTGGTCAGACAAATTTATCCCGATTCCAGCTATTTGATATTCTGATAGCATGATCTGCACTGATACATTTTGGCACTTGTTTCTTGCAGGCTTTGTTAGCAGAACACTACTTAAAAAAAAAAACTCCTTTTTTTTGGAAGATGTTTTCAGCAACAAAATTACCAATTGGTTAAAGGCGGAACTTCTCTTAATATAACAGTATTGAAAAAACTAGCTAAGACTTAAAAATATGAATTGTCAGGACTGATTGAAGTATTTGGTTCAAAGTCTTTTCAAAGGTTCAAAGCCTTTTCAAAGTCTTTGCTGCCTACAGTGTAATTACCTGCTAATAGCAAGGAAGTTCAAATTGAAGTCTGACTGAGAAGTAAAACACACAGGATAACATATACAGGTGTCAGAGATGTATCAACTAAACCATGGCTTACTAATGACTTCAGCTTAAAAAAACCTACACTATACAGTCTTCTGGTTTACCTCTTTTCTCTTTAACTAAGTGCCTGCTATAATCACCTCCAAAAGGTGAGGGATGAAGAAAGCCCAATGGAAATTAAGAAAACAAAACTACTATGACTTGTAAAATAAAAAAAATTCACTGCTGGAAGCCTGAATTTAAGAGTTATACTAGGGAGGAATATGACAAAGAGCAAAGAGGAAAAATCTAGGCAAAACAAGTCTGGGTTTTAAGTACTCTGACCTTACCTCAAACTGAGGCCAATTCATTGACATCCCTGGACCTTGATTAGCTCTAAACCACCGCAAGTCTTCCACAGCATCTGCTGTTTTGATATTCTGTTCCAGTTCACGGTAGATATTTTTGTAACTGCAAAACAAATTCATCTTCAAATATAGTGTAACATTTAGAAACATGGCAAATGCCCTAGTCAGATTTAAAAAAAAAATTCAAAGTTCACAATAGTATTGAAAAAAAAAAAAACTTAGAGCAAGACAGAATCTTAAAACTCTGTGACAGATATATTAACTGCCTGTAAAAAGGAAGAGTAGTCCAACAAGTAAGATTGCTGAAAGTTCACAAAAACATAAAATCCTTATTTGCCAGATTTTAGAATTATGACTCTTGTGTAAAGTAACTTAATCGGCTGTCATCAAATGTAGGTTTCACATAGGAATGTATTTAAATTACTGAATGCCGATCTTGAAGTTTCTTGATTTTAAAAGCTTGTCTACAAGACAGCAGAATCTGGTAAGTCCATAGCATTCTGTTAAAAGTCCTGTCTTCACCCAATGAGAATTCTAAGTCATTATAAAAATAAAAATCTTAAATCTGAGGCAGAGTTAAATTGGCTAAACATTTTCCTGTGCAGGTATAATATCTGCTAACTGCTTTTATTGTTTTAGGTAGTCTCTGATTTTACTAACTGTACAAACTATCAAATATTGTAAAAAAGAACCTTACTACTTTTACTTATCTCTTAGTCTAATTGTTTTTCATTAAAGCTGAATTCTCGTAAGTCTAAAGTATTTTACAGAAGTCGTGTTGCAGATACAACATTGATCCCCTTGCACACGATGTATTCAATCTACAGACTATGACCACAAATACAATTGCTTTATACCAAAAAAAACCAGTATGGTGCAATATGGAACTCGGAGTATAAAGAGCCTGTAACACAACAGCCACAAGGCTTAAAATAAGAGACACAGAACTGCTAGTCTGTATTCAATGTAGAGAGAATTTGGGAAAATCCTTCCAGACGAAGTCACACAAAATTTAGAATTGGAATTTATTACTGCTACATTGTCAAGGAGTCAGACTTTTTCAAAATATACATCCAAATTTTTCAATTGCTATATATTAGTTGAGTGCTTTAACATGTGTGCAGTATGTTTGGTTTTTTTCCCCTATACCAGTGGTTCTTTGAATGTATTTAAGCAATAGAAAGGCATGTATTTTAAGAAAGGGAATAAATGATTTTGAATGACTCGCTAGCCATCACTTCAAACAATAAACTGTAGGTCTACATCTGTAGACAACAGGGCAGGGCTATTCCCTGGACAGTATTCTTCAGCATTATTAGTCTTAAGTTAAAAATCAGACTTCCTTTTGAGGGTTTATTCTACACTTTTTATCTCTGTGTATTCAAAGAGACAGAGATAAACAAACAATTACAGTTGCTTTATCCCTAGTTTCATCCTAATAGTTCTTTTCTTTGTTTGCACCTTATTAACATACCATAAGAAACCCCTCCTGAACGTCCTAAGTATCTCAAAAGCAAATTATTGCCTCTCCACTTGGTAGTCTTCTGCAGTCTTCCCCCAACCTTGCCCTTTCAGTCTACTATTTCTCATTTATTTCTGTTCTGTAGTTTCTTTCAATCTGATTAAACTGAATTCAAAGGGGCGATCCTATCTATCTACTGAGAGTAAAAAGAACCTTTCTTCCACAGCAGTTCTATAAGCACTCTCAAGCAACCTAAAATGATAATGATACTAAAATAAGTGATCTTGCCCTTACCTATTGCTTGCTCTGTATTTGCTCTTGCCCCTATGTCACTCCCTTTGCTTATGCCAGCACTAACATCCGAGTGGCTGCACAGCAAGTCAATTTGGAACACTAACAAGGGTTAAAATCAAACTAGATTCTTCCTGCCCTAGGTTACCTTGATCAGCTCCTTAATTCCACTGGTTGGACTACCATAGGAGTTTTGTTACTAGCAGAAGAGGGAACAGACATGAGCAGCCAGCCAGGAGCACACTTTTCTCCTTTTAACTGAAGTACCAACCACAGCACACATGAAACTCTGCTGTTACAAGTGGGATGTAAAATTCCACTACTGTTACAGAATTTGCTGCAAGTATTCCAGTGGTTGCCTTCTCAAATACAAGACAGAACAAAAACATTATAACCACTGTCTTGCTGACATACCAAAGTAGCTTTGTATCAAAATGGCCTGTAGTAGTTGATGACATGCCACACAGTCTGACAAAATAACCTGCATGAGTTCTGGTTTGAGTTCCCTAGCAGAGGTTTAGTTTTCTTTGAATGTAGCAAGGAAGGTCCAGGCAGAAAGAACAAAGTGCAAGGCATGCTTTGTACATACTACACTATAAAGAGCAGACTTTGAAATTAAGATGAACAAGAGTTTAGCAACAGTCAACCAATGGATCTTTAACATTTATCCCCTAGTTAAGGTAAGACTGAACTCCAATATTTTAAAAGTGAATGTGTTTACGCTACAAAGTTCATGCTGTCTTACACTAATAAATTCTAGTTTGTTCTCCAATAAACATGTAAGACATAATATACCAAAACGTTCCCTTCCCTATCTTTGATCCAGCATTTTTTTATTCTAAGCTCTGAATCCTTTCTAATTGTCACACATTTGATTATAAAAATACAAGAATTAGGGTTTCTTGGTTCACTTAACACTGTGTTGAATAAAAGCAGCAAATGTTAAAGATAGATGCTGATCTGATCCAAGACAAAACAAAGATTTAAGCTCTGTCACTTACACTTTAAAAAAATTGGAGCAACACATTAGAAACAAATCAGATTCCAAATTCTGATCTACTTGAAGTATGGATTACTGTTGACTGAAAAGTATTAAGCATTAATTTCGAAGTCTTACACAGTTTTACCTTGCAACATTAGACAAGTCAAGGTGTTTTTGAACTTCCAGTAACACTTCTCGAAAGAAACGTAAGCGTTTTTCCTCAAACTGCTGACATTGTTCAAATACCTGCTCCATGTTTTCCATATATTGAGGAGTGGCATTATCTAACTCTTTCAGTGATTTTTCATACTTTTCTTTTGTCTGGGGGTGGAAAAACAAACTGTTAGCAATATATTTTATTACTACCCTACATAACTGACTTATCAATGTAGCCATGGATTTAGAACAGAAGTTCCCTATGTTAAGTCACAGCAAGAATTACTTAACAAAGCTGCAGAACAGTTACAATAAAGCTCTAAGCCTCTTCTCTGGCTTTTTAACAGAAACCATGACAAATGTTAATGTAATAATAAAGATAAAAACCAAAGGAGCCACAGAGTAAATCAGAGCAGGAAGTCTTTCAAGTTACAGGTCTCTTATTTGAAGATCTCCAAATAATTCATAGTTTTGTCTTTTCTCCTTCAGTAATTTACATAGTTCACTGTTGAGTTATGACCAGAAAACCAAACATTGTATACATTCCTGTGAACATAAATTGCATACAGTGTGAGCTCAGTTAACAGGTAGAACCTCAGACTCCATACTAATTTACAGAAGCAGTACACAGACAGGAATTAGAAGATCCCACCCAAAGTAACATCAGCCTTCCAGATCACAGAACAGCATTCTCAAAGGGAAAAGATGTCTTTGAAGAAAGTCACACAAGAAAAGCCTCTTGGTAGCAGCCCGCTAAACATATAAACCAAACTGGCCAACAGAATGGCATTTCCAAAAGTGTATTTACTGTTATTTAAATGGATTATATCAGCTTACTTTCTTTAAAAAAATACATTCTGCAGTCAAGAATGGCTACAAGTTTAGATGTCAGCAAGTTTTAAGCGCCTACCTCACAGCCTCTCAAATGAAATAGCTCAACCCTTACTACTGAGTAGAACTCTGTCCTAGAAGTTCAGTCTTGTTCTGCTTCGTTCCCTGCTGGAAATACTTACGTGAAATAGAGGCAATACATTATTAGTTCTTCTGTGAAGAACTTGGCAATAACATATACTTTGGAGCAAACTAGATTTTGGTATATGACTGTAACTGAAAATGAGCTGCACTGCAGTCCACAACACATTCAGGAAGAGGAAAAAAAAGCTTAACTATGCACAAGCTATACATTAAAAAGACTGCATACAAACAGTATGTTAGTATACAGTATACCTTTAGTACATCTTGTTTGCTTCTCTCCACTTTGTCTTGTAATTTCTTAAGTTGTTCAGGATTTAGGGCTGGATCAGCTTTGCTGTTTGTTTCTCTAGATATAGCCAGTTTCTCCTCTTTGCAGGCCGCATGGTATGCTTTCTTTGCAGCTTCCACCTACAAAGTAGATTTGAATATTTGCATCTGGGACAGTTTATACAACAACCATTAACTGAATTTTTTAGCCTTATAATCATGTTGCAATGAAGAAAGTGTCAGGTTTTGTTTCAGGATGTTCTTTCCTTTTTTTTTTTATTTTTTTTTTTTTTCATTTAGGCCAAGGAATGAACAATACACAAGGCAATTATTGTATTAGTTGATGAATCAGCATTCTCTCACCATACAAGAAATGTCACTCATACAGCTTAGAGAAGTGTGGAACAGACTCAAGAAAAGGTTTACAGCAAGTCCCCAAATAGAACATTTTTTCCCTCATGCCCATGTTTTCCTGCTCCCCTTCTTCTACAAACCTGTTATTTAAGAATAATGTTATATGACAGGGAAAAAAACCCACACACACTTTTCCCCTGCTCATTTCTTTGAGCAATTCATAACTTTCAAATGCATGAAATCAGATACTGTTAAAAATGATAGCTTAAATTCCCCTTCTCCCAGATTTTCACTGAAGTCACCAAGACTAGGAGAGACCAAGAGAAAAATACTTATTTTCAGAAGAGGACAGAAAGCAAGAGACCTTTTTGAGAAAGGAGGGTCCAGCAGAGAGAATAGGGAGTTTACTCCCTTATAGAGATTTGAGACAATAATATATTGTAACACAGGAGATCTAGTAGATAATCTACTGCTGTACCTCTTTCAGCTTTTTTGCCCAGGGTTTCTGAGCTTTCCTAAATCCATCTTCTGCTTCTTTGGTTTCCTTAAATCCTCCCATCATTTGCTTATGAAAGGCTTCCTTCTGCCAGTTCTTGATTTTTTCAAAGTCTTCATTCATCAGTGAACCTTTTACTTCTAGATGTAGTTCACTCACTTTTTCAGCTTCTGACATAAAAGCACACCAAGCCCTTTCTACTGTTCCATACTGTGGGCCTAAACACAACAGAAAGTGTCATTCTCAGTAGCCACCACCCACATGGAACTTATATTCCCAAGAAACTGCCTGAAGCTATTGACTTATATTCACTTGTAAACAGCAATATTGGTGCAAATCTAGAAAAGGGAACAGTTTCTTTTCAGATAAATTTAGGGTATTATGATTTTTTTTACATGAGAAGAAATAATATTCATTTAGTCTGGCCTCCCTCTCCCTGTACCATGACTCTCAGTATTCCACCTATTAGCTCCTCTTGGAACTGCCTTCAATTTCTCAAATACGTTTTGAAGCATAGATAACCAGGAAAGGACAAACTATCAGAATATATTAAAATGGTATCAGATTAGCCTTCCATTAGAGCAATGCCTAGCTCTCTTATTACTAGTCTTTCCCCCACAACCACTGCCCCCTTGTTATTCAGATACACTTTTCAAACTGTGTTCTATACCATTAGTTACCTAGAAACCGCCATTTCTCTAAAACCAAATCTATTTGGATACCTCAACACTGGAGGCAAGACTCATCTGCTTCAGTAAAGAAACAAGCAAACTAGCAAAGGAGCAGGGCTTACTTTGTTCTTAATCAAGAAGAGCTTGATCATTTGTTACATTACTGAGCCTTTGTGAAGACTCCATTATGGGCTAAAAAGTACAAAATCTCTACTTTGTACTTACCAAAACAAAGATATACAGAAACATTGTTTTCCATTTGAGAAAGTTTTCAGAGTTCAACATCAGAATGTATTACCTTTTTCCACAAGCTGTTTCCACCTTTTTGACCATTCTGTAAGCTGCTGAGCATACACCTTCTCTATTCGTGCCCGTTCATGAATACAATTCATAAGATCATTGCAAAGTCTGTGACCATCATCAATTCGTTTTACTGTCCGCTTGTAATTTCCAACCTATAAAGACAAAAATACTTAACAATTCCTGCATGAAAGTGCTGAAAACAAGCTTATTCTCTAATGAACACAAATAATGTTACCTAGGAGCAAGATAGTCTACTAGCACAAATTAATCAATTACAGCATAAGGTATTTTTCAACTGATCTTAAAACCTAACTGCAACAACACCACAAAGGCTACAAGCTGTCCTGTAAAAGAGTTATTAATTTTAAAAGTGAAGACTATATTTTATTAGTCCTGCAATGTAATTGTGGGCGGTCATCACCATTATTCTGCACTATTAGTGCTTGGTAATGTTTTAGATAATCAAGATATTTAACACAAATACAGTATTTTCCTCTTCCATGCTTATTATTAAGTACCTAATGCCTTAATTTTATGCTGTTTCATCTTTCAGGATTAATAAAACTGCAAAGACATGCAAAGGAGTATTTCAACTTCCTTATCAAGCATCATAATAGGGTTTTTTTTAAGAACGCAGTATGGAAAAAGCACAACCACTACATATACAGCAGAGACTGAACGTGCCCTTTGTTACAGCTGTGCTTCACTGCTGACAAACTAGATTGCAAGTATTTCAAAAGTATACTGTAGAATTTAATGTGGGAAGATACTGGCAGCAAGGACATGGAGTTCCCATACCTAGAATTAACTTGCACATTCTAAAGAAAAAAGCCATAGTTGCTCAATGTACAAGCTACAAAAGGATAAGGATATGGAGAAAAATGCAGACTATATAATGAAAATCCATTATATAATTAACACCCCCCTTTAATTTTTGTGTACACACCAACATGGAATCACCAATCTACATGACTGAAAGGGAAAGGCAGCCTGATACTGCTCCCAGAGTAATATTTCCACTGATTTCAAGGTCACTCAGGTTGGCTTTGTAAACATTAAACAAGACATAAGAACTCGGTTAACAGAATTTGCACAGCCTATTAAATATAACAGTCAGTTATCTGCCCCAATGACCTGACTAAAAAATAAAGATTAGCAGTAATGCAGTAGATTAAATATTCAAATACTTAAAGCATGTTTGTAATTTCTACATTTGAGTCATAGCCGATTCACATTTTAAATACAGGAAACCATCCAAGTTTTAGGTTCACATTTATTCATAATTTTGTCAGCAGATGTACATGCAAGCCATCTGCTTGAGGAAAAGCTTCTCAAGGTATATAGGCAAATACTCTTAAAAGTGTATTAAATACTCTTAAAAGTGTATACTCTTACTCTTAATCAAAGCATTAAGAAAATTAAGTATCTCAAAGAATACTTTCTAAAGCCTTTGTAATGGAAGGGCAAATCATTCATCTGCTCAAAATTACTCCAGCTGTAGGTTCACAGCCAAGCAGACTGTTAAAACAGGTTATGCTAGCTTGGCACAACTACTGAAGCCTTATATTAGCATCAATTTGTGTCTCCAGTTATGTGCCCAGGGATTTATGTCTCTAGCATGAACATTTCCTTTCATAAATTTTCACTATTAAATTAGCATTTTAAATGCTAATATTGAACTGGAGCTGGCTGCCTCATGGTATTTTTAATACTTTCATTTTGTGTTGTCTAAGCAAATCCTAACTTCATAGTAGTATCTAGCAGTTGCCAAATCTCAGGCAGGTATTCAGAGAATTGAATTGACCTTACCTATTATGGTCCACTCACTATTATTGCATAAGGCTACCTTTAAAGAGCTGCATGCAGACCATAGATAATTCACACACACTACCTCCTTCTCCACAGGAGGACTGAAGGAACTAGCATCATAGTTTAGAACCAGTATAAAGAAGAACCAGGCCTACAATACTAGAAAATAACAACCTTGTATTCCAAAGAAAGCCTTTTATACTAATATTTTCATGCAAAAAAAAGTTCACTTGATTTATGAAACAATAGTTTAAAGTATGTTAGGCATCACATTCAAATTTCATGCCCTATGAGGAATGCTAGAATTTTGGAAACAGCATTTTTCTGTGTTTCATGACACAGAACATATGTTATATACTTGGCACCTAACATTTTAAAAACCTAGTAGTTTATTTTAAGTTATGGACATTGCAATGACAAATTTTTTTGAGAAGTGTAATGTGCAGCCTGCCACTGTAGAAGGCAGACTCAGAGGTATGAGAACACAAAGTATTTTGACCACAGAGGCAAGTAAAGGGAAAAGAACTCTAGTCTTTATGCATCCAAGGATCTACTGGGTTAACTGTAGATAAATTAAAACCTATGAACACAATAAAGACACTCGGAATTCTGGAGAAGAAAAACATGTCTTTGTACATTGTTTTATTCAAGACTATTTTCTCCAGTTCCTGAAGTAGACTGCAAACATTCTGCAGGATTTCCCCCATCTCCTTCACAAGAAGTATTTGAGCTAAAACAAAAATGATGAATTCTTTTATTCATAGCAACTGACCAGGGAGGAAAAAAAAATTAAAAATTCCTGTGTTGTTTCAGTCAGAGCCACAATGCCTTGTGATTTTCAGATATCTCAGTTAGCACTATTCAGTACATGAACATATGATTTTGCTAGTTAGAATAACGTTCTGATCATTCTGAGTATTGGCCTATTTCCTGTTAAACTGACAGCAGACAACTAAGACATGAAGTTATTAGTTTCCTTCTCTTACCTTCCTGAAGCAAATGTTTTATTTGTAACTTGTAAGATTATAAACCTTCTTACAGTTTACTGCTTTCATTTTAGCATCACTACCTCACCCATCTAAAAGAGACATTTTATTATGCGATACCAAATTCAGTTGCTGTTTACCTTTAGTTGCTAGAAACACTTCAAAAGGAAATAGCCCTAAGAGTTTATTTCTTCAAAAATACCACTATAATAGTCACTTTCTTGATGCAATCAGTGAAAATTGTGATTTACAGTTTTGTGTCACCCCCCACCCCCTTTTCTAAGTTGAGTTAGCCATGAGTTTCCTCTTTTCCACTGTGAAAAATACGGAGCTTTGCTATTCCTAAGCTTCAGTTGGTCCCATTTATTTCTGACAGGCATTATAGATGCCTCCAGCTCTCCATTTTGCTTAGTCAAGAAAACATTCCTTCTCATTTTGATATTTCAAATTTTTATTTGCATGAGCAAAGCAATGTCACCTCAAATCCTTTGTCCAATCTAAGATTTAGGGAATCTGTAATAACCAGATCAAAAAAAAAAACCCACAGAAGCACACTGTGATGAGGCATTTAGCATTGTATGGTTAGCAGTCCAGTCATGTCTCCTTTGTGACCACCAGTATACTAATGTAGCCACACACTGTCACTGATATGATCTTTGGGGGGAATACTTAAAAGCATACAACCTCATTATTTTACAATTTCACAGCACTAAACACAAAGGGAGAGTCTTAAATTTTGTAGGCTCCTTTACCTCAACTAATGGACTTGGGTATTTTAGCATATTCATAGAGCAGGACAAAAACCTATAAAGAGTTAAACCCACTGAGCAGGTTTTTCTGGTACACTGAATGAAAAATAAGGGTATTTTAATTTGTCAGCAGCCCAGAAGGTGACAAATGTTCAGCTATTGCTAAACTCCAGTCAGTTAATTCTAGTGTATAATGATAATTGTTATAACCACAAATATTTCAGGAGTTTCAAGTGCCTGAAGTAAGATTTGATGTCAACTCTTTTTCCAACCTTGCCTAGCTTATTCATAACTAGTCAGCCTTTATGAACTGGAATCATTTGAAAGAAAGTCACCGCAGCATACAACAAGGGTGGTTTTTATGGGCAAATATTCATAGGCAGGAAACACAATAATGAGCTTTGAAGGCTCGTAGTCAAACCCACTCATAGTGATGGCCAGTATGGGGACACACTATTTCCAGCATTCCATTTAACCATGAGTACAATTTCTTTCCAGCTACGTCAAACAGGAAGTTTCCAAACATTTCAACCAGCATTAACATCTATAATACTGTGGGTTTTTTGTAAATAAAAAGAATTATCTTGGTGCATAATTAGCATGTACACAGTCCAAGTACCTACGAGTACTAGATTTGTTTCAGTTTTGTAAGTTTACCCATATAAACTCACCACTGGTTGCAAGAAAAATCCTAAGGAAGCTCTTAAACTCACAAAATCTAAACCCAAACATACCAGTAAGCAAACACCTGGCAATATAAATAGAGAACACTCTGTTGTTCAGTGTTAGAAGAAGAAAAAAAAAAACACATGTAGGAGATATGGCAGGAATCTACTATTGCAGAGTCCAAATATTTTTAAAATGAAAAAGCAAAACAGTCTGCTTCATCAGCAAAAAGCATTCATTGACAAGTAATTGAAATCCCTCAACATAGGAATGTCTTTCCAATACCGAAGAGTGATTTTTGGGAGCTTCTCCCTCTTAAACTCCCTGCATTCAACACACACCCCCTCAATAAATACCTCATGTATATGTTGGCGGACAGTAGTAGGCATGAAGCACAGGTATCAGGAGTACAAAATGGGTGGAACAAAGACCATCTGAGCAGACAGCTTATAATGCAGTTCATGGGAGGCATGTCCCAGATCAGTTGCCTCTGCTATCCTGAGTGTTGGGTTTGAGTCTTGCTTTGGGTTTTGGTTTTTGCGGTTTTTGGTTTTGGGGGGCGGGGGGGTGGGAATGCATACAGTGGTCAAATGTGCTTCACCCATACTACACAGGGGACCAACTTCCCCTTTTTGAATAAGATGAAAATCTTTCTCACTAGTGGGTATCTTCACAAATGCTTGAGAATGCAATGAAAGCCATGTGCTCAGCACCTCAAAATGCACACCAGGTCCTGCCCTCTAAGGGAATCAGTCACAGGCCTAGGTTCATAGAGCTAATGCCAGTTGCTGGTCTAGCAGCTGTTCAGAATGACTATTCTTGTCTGGATAAGCAGGTGTTTTCAGAGGGCAGTTAAATAGCCCTGCAATAATGGAGAGGGCTCCATATTGCTGATGCTAGCAGAAAATAAGGCAGAGTAAGGACGCACATCTAGGGTACAAGTGGCACACAGCCTGTGAGGGACCTATGGCTCATTAAAAATAAGGGCTTCCACAGGCAGGGTAGCTGTTCCTTTTGATGTCTTACCTTGCAAGATATGCATACACTTCTACTTTGATCTCTAGGAATGCTTACTCATAGCCTTTCTTACCTTCACAGGTATCTAAGTGAACAATAGCATTGGTCTCACCTTGCTCAAGGCATTTTTCTTTTAATATGATTGTAATAGTTATTAGCTGAAGTTTAATTAACAAAATGCATCATAAAATTGGCCTTCCATTTATTATTAATATACCAAATTCTTTAATGTGCATTTCAAAACTACTTCAGTACAACAAGGCCAATAGGGTTGTCCATTTCTTGTGTTTTACTAAAGCAGCACAATGTTGGAACCAACCCGTTTTGAAACAGTCTATTTTTGGATGCAAGAAAGTGGCATGAATGATGATGACAAGCTGAAATGTATTTACAGCAGTAATGCAAATGCTTAGAGTGCATATGACAGATGAGAAAGAAATACAAAGGGTTTCAAATTGCACATTGGGTTCCAAATTTTCACCTGGAAAAGTTACTGCCATTCTGCTCCAGGCTATTAGCAATAACCTTTGATTACCCAAAGCATGCCACCCTTGTCACCCAAGTAACATAGATGAAGGAATTCCTTGTTTGAGCATATCAGCAAGATTCCTTGGTCTTAAAATTCTGCACCTGAAGCCAGCCATGAGCTTAACCAGATATGTAAAGGTACACTGAGGCTTGTTAGAAACAAAAAAAAAAAGCTTCCATTTCTTAATTAAGGCATTACTGCAACTGAAACTTTGACAAAATCCTCCACTGTTATCATGACAATTACCTTTCAGGATGTCTTTTCTTATTATTTTGCTATTTCTTGCTAAGCAAGCTGAGATGTAAACATGTACTAAATAGTCTGCCTCCTAGAGTACTTCTATTTGTACTAGACAAATTAGAGGAAAATAAAAGAATTTTCTCCTGAAAAGGATTTATCATCCTGCTAGAAGACAAAAAACTTTCAGTAGTAGCTTGGGTTAACTAAATACAGAAAAAATCCTCATTTTAATTGCGAAAGCTGCTATTTTTGTTTCATGCTAAAGAAAGATGTGTATTTCAGAAAGCCTAATTTTTTCAATTGTATCAGCTGTTCTGATACACGTTACTACCTATGCCTAAGCCTTGTCCTACACACATTTTTTGACTGGTAGATCTACAATAAGTCAACACCAAGAACAGAAGTCCAAACAGCAACTTTTCCAGTTTCCTTTCAACAAGCCATTGTTGACGTATTTGCCAACCACAAATCTGAACCTGATAACAATAGCTATGTAATAATAAAAAATACTGGTCTTTAAAGGGAACAAATTACTATTCATATTGGATTTCAAGCATTGAGCTTGACTCAGTGCCAGACCAGAAATTTCCATGAACAGTACTGAAACAGCAACCTAATAAAATAAGCTTCATAGATGAAGCAACCTACATCGAATTGCTCCATGGACAGCCCAAGCATAAACAACCAGACAAGATTAAAGCACCAAGTTTGGTACCATGCAACCATATACTAGATTCACATTTTTAAAATGTGATCAAACTGCTAGTAATTATCTTTGTAATAAGGAACCCTAGCAAAGGAGTGACAACTCCAAAAGACAGCAAACCCTTCTAGAGCCAGAAAACTGATTAAGAACCAAAGTGTTTTATTTCCTAAAGACAACATTGTATGAAATTTCTGTCAACGGCAATGGCAAAAACTTTGACATTGGTTTATCAACATTTTATTAAGTACAGTTCTTATCAGCTCAACAAAACACCAATATTCAAGAAATAAAAGTGGTTTAGTTTCAAAGATGTGCAATAAGCAAAAAACAGTTTTCACAGTAAATTCTTCAGGCAGGTCCCACACCCAGCCACCTCACTCTTTCCTAAGTTTCTTTCAAGAAAAAGATGGGCTTTGCAGCACACTCCAAAGGTAAATAAATCTGAGCTATTTTGGAGTGTGAGGGGACAAACTCAAAAGCTCACCCTGCCAGACTGTCTCTTCTGTGCCATAGCCAAGTTTAAATACATTCACTGCTTTCAGCTGTGGCAGTAAAACACAGCAAGGTGGCTTTTAACTGCAGGCTGTCTTTAAAAACAAAGAAAAAAACCCCCTATCATGTCAAATATATTCAAAACCTCTAACAAAATGGTGCAAATGACAAAATCTGCAGTAACAATACAACTTCCAAACTGATTAAGAGTTTTTTACTTGTTACCTGAGGCATGAAGTACTGAGGCTGGCATTCCAGACACACTGCATCTTTTCTAATAAAGTCAGACAAAACACATTGATCAAAGCAGTTATCCATTTTGAGAAAGACTGAGACTAGAATTCAAAGCTGCAATCTTCAGAAACAAAATTACTAATTCAGAACAATGGAAAAAGGTCACATTTTAGACTAAAAATCAGTCAAAATTTACTTTGGAAAGACTGCTCCAAATCAGAATTACTTAAACAAGAGTTTGGTAATTAAACTTGACAAGCTTGCTGTTAGTTTCTGCATATCACTTAACACTGAAGAGTTATTCTTAGGTTAAGTTTATTAAGACTTGCACAGGACTTCCTTTACTTCAGGTTCGTGTTCTACCAACAGCAGAAGCCTGGTGAACCTCCTCCCATCTCTTAACTCTTGATCTGAAGAATAATTCCTGTCTTATAGTTCTGTTAGCCTTTTCTGTAGGAAGGCAAGGTTTAAAGTCAAATGATTAATTCTGCCAAGGCATTACCTGGCCTAAGCAAACTGCTGGATACGTTAATTATTCACTCAAACAAATAATCAGAAATATATACAAACGAAAATACATTCCAGGCTAGTATCAGGCATGCATGTCAAAATGCAGTTACCCTCACAGAAATGCACAGGAGTGCAGAGGTCACAAGAAAACTATTCCTGGATGAAAGCAATCACTCAAAATATCCTATGCCAAGGCTACACTGCAGTGGACAGCACAACCCTAGGTACTTTACTACCTTCCCTTATGTTGTGCTTTAGTCCAAGCATTTTGTTCAGTGTCAGGATAAACCCCCCCACCTTCCCTGCCACGTGCTGCTACATGCAACTATACCGGCTGTCAACCAAAACATAAGTTCCACATTATTCAAGTATCTCACTGTAATAGGGTATTGCCAAGACTACCAGTCTTTTGAATAGTTTAATACCCAGTAATAAGGAGTCGTATTATGATAAGTATCAGAGTGCAAAGAAACAGCAATTTCTTTGCTTAATATATTTTCTCAGCTATTTCCATTGAGAGAAAAGTTTATATATTTTTTCTTAAGACAGCTTTGTAAACATGTTTGTTCTCTCAAACTACACAGACTCTGTAAATATCTCAAGCGTAGCATGCATGAAGGTCAAAAATTGCTACCATGTCAATCCTTCGTGTTAATAGTTCAGCATTACTATAGAATCATTTATCATTTATATCAGTATCCTTTTTCATGTTTAGTTCAAAGTATCTTAGAGCATCCATAAAAGCTCCATCTCTATAGAATGCCAGGGATGTCATACCACACATTTTTCAACGCTCCATGCAGTTACATAAATATTTAGGCATACCTACCATAGTCTTTCAGCTATACATACAGCACTTTCTGATAACCTGCTATATCTTTTAAACTCTCTAACCTATTCTTTGTTGTTTTTTGCTTTTGTTTTTCTTAACCACAACACAAATATCAGTAGCAATATTTTAAGCACTAACCAACTATAAAACCTTTACAGCCTCCCCTCTGTTTCACTCAAATATGACTTAGTTTCAACATACTGAAATTTCAAGCCTTTAATCACATTGCTACAATAATTACAAAGCCTTTATATCCATAGTAAGAACACAACTATATCAATGTTTTTAAAGAAACAGCATTTTTAGGAGGACAGACAAGTTTGGGGGGAGGTTGTGGCTAAGAATCAAACATCACAAAGCAAAACATCAAAACAAGTAGTTTCCTACATAATTCAATACTCAATTTCAAAATTCAGTGAAACATTGTCTTTTATATTGCTAAACTGTCAAAAGCTTAGTACAAGGAAATACAGGATTTTTTTTTTTTTAATAAGGTGATAATTGTATGGGGAGTCCAGTTTTTCTTTCAGAAAGACTGTTAATACTTTGAATATCCTTAAAGTCACTTCCCTGCTCAGAGCAGGTCTGATAGATCAGATTGGTCAGGACCATGTCCAGCCGAGTCTTAGACACCTCTGAGAGCAGAAGTCCCACATCTGCTCTGCAGTCATACTACAGAGTACCCCTACAACAAAACGGGTTAAGACTTAGAATCCAGTAATTTTAAAACCACCTCTTTATAAATAGGATAGATATATTTAACATAATAGTAAACATGTCTCCTCAAAAAATCATAGCTCTCTACTAAACAAGAACCTCACTGGCAGTAGGTCTTTTAGATAATGTATCTAAAAATAATGGAAGATCTGCGTCAAAATGCAATATGCCGTCACCACCACCAATGCAGGTTAGTGGTCTAGAAAAGCTTTCATTTAAAAAGAAGCACAATGTTAGGTCACCAAAACCAAGCTGTCTCACATAGCCTCTGGTAACAGAAATATTCAGACATCTTCCCCCTAGCCATTTTCATGTTTGCTATAGCTCAAACCCAAAAGAGCTCCCAGTCACATGGTAGAAACTTGCCCCACTGAACACAGTTCATCTGGACAGCGTACTTACCTCCAATTATATCAGTATTGACACTGTGAAACCTTCCTTTTTCTTGCAAGAAACTTTTTTTGTAAAATGTGTTCTGCTTCATGAAGTTTTCTCTCTTTAAAAAACTTAATCATATTATCGCAACATCTGAAAGCCTTCTTCAGATTTGGGCAGCACGAATTACTGATATGACAATGTGCTTTGTACTATCTCTCTGCATGTACACTCTTACATTGAGATCAGCATAAGGTAACTTCTCTCAAAAAAGTTTATACTTATATCTAGACACAAACAGGAGACATACAGTACATTCACACACTATCTTACATCTGTAATTTATGTACACTTATGGTAGCCTTTAACAAGTTACTTTAGCTTTAACATTGATCACTCAACCCCCTTGGTAATTTTAAAAGCTACCCACCCACACACCTCTTCGGCAATAAAAAAACGACAAAGGTTCAATTCTGGATCACATATCCTACTTAAATGGATGATCCTCAAGTTTGTGCCAGTTAAAAACCCTTGACAGAACTAGGCCAAAATCTAAAGCATCATTTCTACCCTGAAGGCTGTTTCCGCAGATCACAAAAACCACAGACATCTTGTATTGCAGCTCTCTCCACAATTTACAAAGTACAAAAATCAGACTTTTCTATAGTAAGAGTAAAAAATAAAATCAAAATATTGTGATAAAATATTTGGATTACCTCCCAGAAGCTATCACTAGAAACTTCTACTCCAACAGAATCATCATATGAGCCAGACATTTCTATGTATGAAGAATTTGTAAATATTCAGTGCTTAAACACCTTCAGAATCTGTAACGAGATACAAAAAAATTATTTATAAGCATTATTAATGAAAAAGTTATCAAAAGAGAAATGAAGTTAACTAACAACCTTCAATTCTTTGGTATCTAGGGATGAAAAATAAAAACAAGCAACCATACAGGGAATGTAATAAGTGCATTTCACAACACAACACTATTCTACCACAAAGTTCTTGGCTCTTATCATGACATTTGTTGTCCAGAAAATGTGAACATTTGGGTTGAAACCCATCTGCCTATATAAAATTTCAAACTCTTGAATTTATTTTATCGTAAAATTTCCTATTACAACTAAAAGACAAGACTGAGCAGCGCGATGCTTACTTGGTAAGTATTCTACTTCAAAGCGTTCCATAAGAGACAATCAACTGACCTTTGCTACTGAGACAATAACCTCCACTGCTTCCTATTCCTTTTTCACTGGAAATCATGTTACATAATAAAAGCCACTAGAAATACTTAAGGCCAAAACCACTTGCTGATTTGAAGAAAAAAAAGAAAGAAATCTTCTTTTCAGAAGGAAAAAGTTTTATTTCTGTAAGAATTTTAGATTCATATAATCTACTTGAAAGCTAGAGGCATCTGAAAATGCAAAACAAAACTTCCTCTGCAACAATATAAAGCAAAAACAACGTGAAGAGCATTGCAGCTACTTAAGTCAAATGCAGGAGACAAGACCAGCCTGCTTCCCAAAAGTCTCAGTACAGTTTATGATATTCAAACAGCCCCAGTTATCTTGCCCAGCCACGTGTGACTAGATCTCTTACTGGGATAGTAACTACCTGAGCTACTTATTACTTTCTTGGCACCACTCTTACGCATTTTAAAACAAGTAATAAATTCTAAATGATGGTATGATGCAGGTACCTACTGTTCCACATGCACCAAGTAAAAGGTTACAGGCTCAGAGGAGACAGGAGGTCTCCCTGAAGCTGACAATTACTGTCCCTAGAAGCTGAAACTCCCACACCTAGTTTTACTGCACTTTGTGACATGTTACCATACTATTTCATTGTTTTCTTTTAGCAAAACAAACAGGAAAAAACCCCACAAACTCCAAATTCTGATCTTTATTAGAAGTCATTACTTTAACAATTCAGGCATTCTCAAATATAGACACAGCTGCTTGGAAGAAAAACATGACCCAGCCTCATCAAAGGAGATTACTTTATAAAGCACTGTGTATAAAAAATTTAGGGTTACCCTAAGCTAACATGTAAGGTAAGTATCAGAAACAGTACTGATGCAAAAATTCAAGCATTTACATCCACAAATGGGGTTTGACCAAGAGGTAGGAGAGGAAGGAAACTGCTCCTTCCCACAGTACATACATGCAAATCCCCACCTAATCTCTACAGATACTTCAAGTTCTCCTGTTCAGACTTCTCCTCTCAAGTTTGCCTACAACTACTGCCAGGGATACATGTGGGTGAACAGATTTTACCCTCCCTTCTGGGATGAATACCTTTATCAGCAGACTATAAGGTGAAGGTCCCTCTCTCTCTTGCCGTATGAATCCCTTAATGCAGTAGGGACACTTCAAAAGGAAGAGTAGAAAATGCCTACAAACTGGGCCTACCTTGCAATCTAGTGTTTATGACATGCTGTTGAGAGAAACGGAATTGAAAGCCTCTAAGGCCAAGGACAATTCAACACTAAATTCACCATTTCTGGGATAAACTGTGCCATAAGGGTAGGCATACACCACTTGTTTGTAACAAAATCTAGCTACGGAAACAAAACAGTTGTAGCACAAACAGAACAAAGAACTGCTCTGGCTGGGAAGACAAGCTGTTTCTCCTGAACTGTTTTTCATCCAATTCATTTCCACAACCTAATTCACAAATAGCTTAAATAACCTTAGCATTGAATACAGAACTGAAAACTACAACAGGAACATCAAACGTTAGATTTTTATTTTGAAAAGATACCCAAAAATACAAAAAGGGTTCTGCAAAATGGCAACAATTACAAAGGAAATGATATATTGAGACAAAGTATTTTTACATGTTAGTGTAACAATCTTCAACTTATTACTAATAATTACCAAAAAGCCCACTTTTCCACCTATGCTTTTATTGAACCAAGAGAGAAAAGTGCCTTGAAAAACTATTCAGTTGTCAGTTTCTTAGCAGCGCACCTTTACATGGAAGGTAAACTTTACACCTTTACATGGGCTTTCCAGATAAATGTTGGCCCTTGCAATTCTTACAATACATCAAGGTAAGCAAAGATCACATTTGTAAGCGTTTATATTTTCCGATAGCCCTTCTTAGATAGCCATAAGCAGCACAAAGAGGAAAACAGAAGTGCAATAAACTTGCAACTAGTTGGACAAACTCAAAAGAATAGTTTGACATCAAACAGCTTGTTCTAGGAACTTGCTTGTTTTAAGGTTTTCATGAAAATAGGTCGTTATGCCGTGGTATCTTTAACAATAATTTCTGGTATTATTTTATCTGATCAAAAGGAGATTTAGTGTTTAAAGACAGCTTGTTAGATCAATAAACGTTGCTAGCTAGATTCTGTTAACTGTTTGTGTCCTCTTGCCTTTTTCCCATTAAGGTAGCACTAACATTCACCTTACTCTGAAAGCAAGTAAGCAACAGAAGCAAGCATGTGACCCAGGCATGCCATGCAGAACAAGGGAAGGAACAAGATTCCAAAGGTTCTCGGGAAGGGTTACAGTTGTTTTTCTGTAGTACACTCAGATCTTTCAACTAAAGTGTTTACTACCGCTTGGAAGAGATCTGGCAGACAACAGTAGAGTTTAGAATCTTGAAAAAGAAACCTTTACGCAAAAGTATGAACCTGAAGGAAAGTTTCAGTCACCCATCCCACCCTCCAAACCACACAAGAAGTAATTTTTCCTCTCCAGTTACAACAAGAAAAGCCAGTGAAAGTGATCTGAAATAATAATACAGCGTCCACTTACCTTTACCAAAATAGCCAAAACTATATCAGTACTGGAAATTTAATGTGAAAAGCTACATGGAAAAATTGGAAAAGCTGAAACAGAGGAACAATTTCTTAAATGAGGGAACAGGTTGTGGGGACTTTTTTTTTTTTTAAAACTTTTATTCCTCCTCAACTAAAACTACATAATACACAGAGCTATCCTTTTTTTTTCCATAAAAGCATAAAAATGATCAGCACTCAGGAAATTCTGATGGATTTAAGGTTTTCATATGCCAAATACTATGCTGTGAGAAAGTATGAGCAAGCGTATTTAGGGAAATATTATGAAGTCATAGCAACAACTGGCACAGAAAAACACTACTTGTACAATACTACTTAAAAATAAACTGAATACTGAGATAGGAACATTAAGCAGTATGACTCATGCTACCCTCACAAAATGGAATTATTGCAGCAGCCAGTCCTTTAGCACATTTTTTGTTAGGGTTTGGTTCTCCCATCCTTCAAGTGAATTTGCAGAGGTTTCACAATGAAAGTTCATTGCACTTTGATTTGCAGTGCCTTCATTTTACTATAAAAAGTAAACCTACGAACAACTAAGGCTGTCAGTATAAAATCTGGGAAATTTAGATCAAGATGACAAGAGATGAGTTCTGCACAGATTTTCCACAACTGCTCACCTGCATCTCACAAAGCTGGGGGTCCTTTGGTCAGCTAGATTGCAGCAGAACCAGTAACTCCATAGGGAAGCATGGTGCACACACTCAGTTCCTATATTCCCACAAGAGTTTGGCTTCATCCAGTCTGGCCTTTGATCTTCTCATTCCACGACTCCAGGCCCAACTTCTTTAAGAGTACCTACACTGCCTTTTTCTTGTCCCTCAACTACTTGCTGAGCATGCAGTAGCACAGTCCTCTAGCAGTCTCCACCTACCTTCAACACTGACTGGTAAACCAGCTCACCAAACAGGACAGATGATTGCTGAGCTCACATTAAGATTTTCTTGAACAGGTACATCGGTTTAGGTTTCTCCCATCCAGCTGCCAATTTTCACAAAACTGATGAGAGATGTGTAGTGATCTCTGCTCTTTAACATTTGTCTGAAACTGATCAACTGATTCAAGAATTATGGAAGCAGGAAGTTAGAGAAGGCAAAGGCATAAGCTTCATTTTCCTCAGAAGGCAGATTAAAGATCTTCACTGAATAGAAACTACCTCTGGATCACACTCTGTGCTTTTTCCTCTGCATGCTCCTGGCCAACACAAATGAAATCTCATAACTTTCACACTTATCGGGATATTTTCTACCCCTGTGTCAAAGAACTTTGGAATTTCCATTAAAAATAAAAATCTCAACGTTCTATTAATCATCAAGTCCAAAGGCCTTAAAACAAGTTTTTACCTGTGTCACCACAGGCACGTAAACCACCAAACGTGAAGCAGCACAGAGAAAGCCTTACCAGTTCAGAGCCCTTGTTGCCTTTTTTCATAAAAAGTCCCAGCACATATTAGCTAAGAGAACTTACATAGGCTAAAAATAAACCATGAAGTCCAACTGAAAAAAGTAACTATATAGTAAAAAGTACATACTGTAAAATGGTGCAAACAAGCAAGGCTCAAGATTCTTGACTTTTAAGCTTCTTGATTTTTAGGCAATTCTTGTAAATTAGGATACATTTATCTTAGACACAAGGAAACTGACCAATAAATAAATGAGACTTTTTAAAGCTTCCTCCTAGGGAACGTTCTAGAAATGCTATATGCTAAAGACCTTGAATTTCTTCTCTATTGCTAGTGCCCTACAACGTGAAAAGAATTGCTATAAATATCCTGAAGGCTTAATACATGAGAATTTTAGAAAATATTAACTAATAATGAGCAAGCAGACCTTCAGATACTGCACACAAAAACATCTGAATAGAATATGCTGCCTCTGCTCTCAAGGAGCTGGTTTTGATGCTGTTACCTTGAAAGCAATTTACAAAAATCCTTGTTTCATTCATGTTGAAATACTTATTTTTGTTTTACTCCCTTTTTCTTCATTTGTCAGGTGGCAAAGATTAGCACAACATACAACTTGCAAAAACTGTGCAACAAATGCAGACTTTTAAGATGCTAAAATAATCCAGTGAATCCCAAAGCTCCTCTTAAGGTGCTTTCCCATCAGGAAGAGGGGAAAAAAAATTTAAAGAAACCCTTCAGTTTATCCCTCCTAGCTCCCAATAACAGATTAATTTGTTTGATGAACTCTTACTGTGAAACAGGTAAGGTTGGTTGTTGAAAGATTTTAACATTCTGAACTCCCTTGAAAAATTACATTTATTTTTATTAGATACTTAACTATAATTCAGAAGGATAGTATTAAAAGGAAAAAATCTAATTCAGGTCTCAGTGCTGCTTACTGACTGAAACCTATGACGAGAAAGAATAAGAATAATAAAGATTCCAGGTCTGATATTCCAACACAAAGAATGCCTGCAGAGAAAAAACTATTTCATATACTTGAAACCTGAAGGCAATACCACACAGCCTTGTCCCGCAGACCTGATCAACATTTCTCAGTATGTACAATCCATATGACTAACGGGAGACTTGACTCCTGTTTGTGCCTTACTTCCAGAACTTCACATTTTCTAGAACAGAAAGAACTGACAGAAGTTCTCAGTGCCAACATGACATAATGCTTATCTCTTCCAATTATTCTCTCATGTACGATAGGCTGCTTTAAAGCAAGGCTATCACTAGTACTATGGCTCTGGGTGACAAACTGGTCCACAACAGAGCAAAATCTCAGAATCATAGAATGACAGTGCCATTCAAGCAGGGTCAGCCCAGGTTGCTCAGGGCTTTATACAGTCAAGTCTTGAACACCTACAGAGATGAAGACTGCACAACCTTGCTCTTCAACTTATTTCAGTGTTTAACTGTCCTCAAGAAGAAAATAAATCAATCCATATTTAGAAAACCAAATGGTCCCTTCAGCTGTAATCCTTGTGTTGACTCTACAGAAGGAAGCTCAGACAAAGAGTCTACCAGACTCTAGAAGAGAAGAGCACCTGGTCACATCACGTTTTAAACTTATTTTTGGAATGACAGGATTTGTCACTATGGATCTGACTCAGCAGGATTCCAAGTTTTGTGACTAGGGAGTGAAATACTTATACATAAGGACACCACTCAACTCGCTCATAAAAACTTTCAGCTATAGTATTTTTCCTTATCACTCACTGAAGTCTCAGGTTTTGTTCCACACAGAATAGCAAGGAAATGGGAATTCATTGTACAGAAACAAACATATCCTATGCTTTAAGTGCGAACTATTGTGGTTTGCTACCACGTGTAGCTACCATGAATATGCTGTATCTTGTATTACCTGATTAAACAAAGCAATTTAGACATTGCTGGTTTTTCTATTCTGTCCAAAGAACTTGCTCTGTAAGAGTTCCCAGTTTCTTCAGGGTTGCGATTTGTTTGTTGTTTACATACAGAGAAAAAGAGTGACAAAACACCTTTGGCAATATTGTGAAATCATGTACCAAAACCTGTTAAGAATCACAGCTATGAACACTGAAAAGTTCATACATTAATAGGACAAGCAGCTATAGGAAAAAAGGTTGCTTTGGTTTACATGTTCAAGCAACACCAAGGAATTCTAGCCCCTGGGTGCAGGGAACAAATGCATCAAACCATGATTATTCACTACTACTCAAGTGCTGTGAACTCTTCTAATTGCAATCAGGAGACATGAATGCATGTTATTAATAGAAGTCAGGCCTTAGATTTTCAAAGGTAAAGTCTCAAATCAATGACTTTGGTCTAATTCTTCAATCTATAAAATAGGGACAATAGCATCCTCTTTCAGAGAGATTTAAGAAAATCCCTTGGTCTCTGCCAAAAAAAAAGTAATTTCATAAACAAATACCAGAGAAAAGTCCATAAAAGGAAACTGAATTGCTACTTCCTGGGGAATTCAGCCTGTATGTTAAAGTTAGCAGAGCCACACACTTTTTTTTTTTAAAGAAGTTGACAGCAACCCATTTGGTGAACCCTATATCCTCCAGCACGGAAGGAAGGAATCTAGGAAACGCATGCCATTACAAACTGTGTATTTCCTATTATGCATGTTACTCAGACTGCAAGCAATATTTATTCTTACATTTTCTAGTTTGAATATCTGAGTATT
Organism: Phaethon aethereus; assembly: GCF_964289735.1. Classification (NCBI taxonomy): domain Eukaryota; kingdom Metazoa; phylum Chordata; class Aves; order Phaethontiformes; family Phaethontidae; genus Phaethon; species Phaethon aethereus. The sequence continues at coordinate 77,301,621 of NC_138575.1, forward strand.
TTGCCACCTAAACATTTTTCAGTTAGTAAATAACATAAAATGACACTAAATAGTAAGAAGTTACTAGTTTGTAATTCAGAACTGTAAGAGCAAGAAGAGATTCCTTGCACTTCTGTGGCCCACAGGCAGTGGGAAAAGGAGCAAGAAGTGGCTAAAAGCCAGTAGGAACTGGGAGGAAGGCTGGATGACCTGCGAGGACAAGGGGGACAGTGGCAGGAGCTTGGGAGGTGAGGAGCTGCCTGGCTTCAGCCTGGCCAGAGGACAGCAGAGAGAAGGGGCTTCTGCAAGCATGGGATTGCTCCTGGGTCATGCCCCCTCCCCATGCTCCAGTCAGCAACCAGAAGCTAGTGTTAAATGCCAATTAAGTCAAACCCCCAAGTGGAGGCTGCTTGGCTCCCAACAACCTCCTTGCTACTGGGTTATATTCACTCATACCCATGCCTGTTAAATGCTGTATGCATAACATGCAATAGAAAACCACCGAAAGTAGCATTAATTCACTCCCTAAATATGCAAGCAATGAACACACATTCAAGCCAGAGTTCTAGCACACATCAGAAAAATCACTAAAGCAGTTAATTTCCTTGATATTTCCCACATGTAAAAAACCCACACAACTGTAGTGAAAAGACAGTATCTCAAATTAAACTCTCCAGGCACATCAACACTGTGTGACTGAAATTTTACAACATATAAATGTCACAATGCATAATATAAGGAAAAACAGCAGCTACTTTAGTCATTACATTTTATTAAGCACAGTTTGAATATTTTATTAAATAAATGAAACTTTAAATTACTGATTAAGCTTGGTCGTTTTTGAATACCACACACAGCACAGAAATGCGTCTCTGAAATGTGAGACAATGACCAAAACGCTGTTAGACTCTTAGCCTGCACATTATGTTTCATATATGTGCAAGTATTATCTCACACTCTAGAGAAGATAAGCCCAAGTTATGACTCTGTTTCTGTCTGGTTTAATATTGAAAGACAGTATAACTGAACTCTTCAAGCCTCTTGGGAAATTCTCTCTTTGGAATCGCATGCCTTTACTGCAGGCATGAGCAGCAATGGCAGAATGATGTAGTTGTCAGAACTAGCTCTCGTTTCCTATCCTTCTTCCCCTTAATTTGCTATTGGACATGCTGGTTTTTTGCAGATTCAAGACCCAGCTGTCCTTACAGGCTCCTACATGCTGCCAGCATAACCTCCGTCTGCATTTTTCCAACTAACCAGGAGATGCCTTAAATAGCAAAATACTCACTTTGGGGAAAAAATATTTTTTTGTTCTCTGCCTGACAAGCCACTCTATGTAGGTGTATTATTTTAATTGTGCTTTTTGTTTGTTTCTTTGGTTTAACCAGTAAAGTTAATTGCCTTCAGAGGCTTTGCAGGGGTTTCTGATTTTAAGTTAAATGGACACTGACCACAGAAAATTATTAACACTGCAAACTACAAGCTTTAAATGGCATAGCTATGCCAACTAAGGACACAAAGTTGATACACAGCTCTGTGGGGAGCTATAAAATATTTGGATATACTTAAAACAAACCTTAACATACTTGGATTATACTTTTTGCTTAGCTGGAGGTATGAGGGATGATGCATGAACCAGAATAAACTATGCGAGGAAAAGAAAATACCCAGTTCTCCAGGTACAAAACGCACTTGCATTTACACCACTCTGCTCAAAGCTGGATAGCATTGTTAAAATGCTCCTGCTGTACACCAAACAAATACACGGCCTATGGCATGCCAACACTGAAAGTTTTTACTTTGAATCCCCAGTGCAAACCTGCACGGAAATTACTTCATCACTAGGTTTTAGTTTTAAAATATCCAAAGCCAAAAAAAGATCTCATTGTTTAACAGGCTTCTGTTGTATTTAATCAAGAAAGTTTGATTTATTTTAAGGTTGTGTAGTGGTGGTCATTTAAGTGGTTAAATTTGAAGTTGATTCCTGTGAAAGTGTTCTGATACAATTTTTTCTGTGCCTTGAAAGTCAAAGAAAAAAATCAATTACAGAGAAGTTTGAGCAATTATGATTCGTACCAAGAAAAATGCAAATAGCTATTTTCAGCTTTATTCAGGAAGACTTGTGAAGGTAAATTCAGAGCTCTTAAAATTATTATTTCAGTGACAAAAAGTGTGCACTATTTTGTATTTTTCATTAAAAACAGTCTTCAACTCCAGCAGCCTACCACTGAGCAAAACCTCCAGCTTTGCAAATTTAGTTCCACAAGTTGCTAGGTACTGCAGGAAAGATTTAAAGACTTAAATTTCCCCAAGTCAAAATTTTAACATGTCAGAATTTCTCAAGTACTGTTTTGGATTTTTTTTTCCCCTGCATCCCCTCTTCTCTGTAACAACCAATGAACTTCAGGTTACGGAGTATTAAGCATCATTCAAGTAACAGAAAAATGCCTGTAGAGATTACACGAAGTGCTAAGCAGAGGCAAGGAATCATCTTTTTGCCTTTCCAACGTGGTATTGAAGTCATGCTTGTTGCTAAAGAACAGCTCCATGAATTTAAGTGTCATTAAAAGGAAAGTATGAAACACTTTCAGTAGTAACAACAAGGCCACACTGTCATATATATTCTTAACTAAAAATTGTGCATTTTGACAGAGTTCTCCATTTCAAATACAAGGTACTGTCTGAATACAAAGTGATACTTGCTGTGTCCTTCAGTAGGGAATACATCTCTTAAAAGTATTTAATACACTGCAAGGTACTTCCTCCTACATTGCTTTGCTAGGCCTATGCCAAAGGCCAAAGCAGGACCTTCAACACAGATGAAGACAGAAAAGAGGTGTAATTAAGCAGTTCTCTAATATAGGAGCATTGTTAAACTTCATTACAAGTTTTAAATGATGAAAATGTTCAACATAGTAAGTTTCATCCATGCTATTAAATACTCTTCAAAAATGGAGTCTGTAACATTTTTTTAACACCATCCTGTATTAAGAAAGGAAATGTAAATGAGGAGCTAATCCCTACTACTTCATGAAGAGGAAGGGAATGATAGTCTAAGGATTATCATTTGAGGATATCCAATTTCCTCAAATATGCTTCTGAATACAGAGATGTTGGGATTGGGGGCTATCAGAACAAAAAATATAATTAGAAAATAAGTTATATAGACTGCCTACAAGATCTAGAAGTTCCTCTCAAACACCTCCTCAGATAATTTCCTGTCCTTCAGAATCTACGGTAAAATCTAATACTCACGTTTTTAGAGCTCCTTTACAAGCAGTGTCAGAGACCATTCTAGCTTTTACAGACTTGAAAATCACACTCTAAACTCAAATGTGTACAGTGTTAGAAAAATGTGACAAATACAACAAAATTATGATTGTGTTGCCACAAATTCTGTCAAAAGTATGAGAAGAATATGTAATACACAATGAAGGTTCTATGAAATGTATCATATTCCCAGTACTTCCAAATACTTCAGGTACTCATTTAAGATAAAACTTTGATGATCTTGCCTAATACTTGAATTTTGAAACGATAATGCTTGTGTTTCTTCTCACACAAAGCAACTCCAGTTTCAACAATTTTTTAAAACTTGATACTGTTAGTATTTACATCCAGAAAGAGAGCAAAAGGCCACCATAGTTAAGAATTCAAAACCATGTCTGATAAAAAGCTATTGAAATGTACCTTTTTAAAAACACATCCTCAAGTTCTCAAAGGATAGACATACCATTTAAAGAGTATTTTTCTGTTGTAAAGGTCAGCTTTAATTTTGTGTAAAAAACCAAACACCAATGCCAAGCTATGACCTGCATTTAAATCAACGTGCAAGACAGCCGGTAGAGGTTCTCAGCAAATTTATCTAAAGCATCAACCAAAAAGATTAATTTTCTTCTATAAATTTCCCTCAGTGTATGTGATCCATATATGGCATAAAAGGAACTGTGCAATCAATATTTATTAAATAAACGTTGTATTTGTTTGATAGAGGAACTTATTTAATCCTTATTTAGCAGTTGTATTTTAGGCTAAAGTATTCAATATAAACTTCTAAACATTAAATTTTTTCAAAATTGTTAAAATTAGTCGAAACCTAAACTCACTACAGGGATTAGCTGTAGCTAAAGGCTCAGCTATTTCATTTCATCCCACTGGAGGTTAAAAACACCTCACCTGTTTGTACATTATGTTCTAAAAGTTAGTATCTTCAATTTAGAGTAGTTTTGACACACTATACAGAGTTGCATCTTGTTTCTTGGATCAACAGCACTTCTTGGCAAATTAATTCTCTCTATTGAAATCGTTATTAGCAACATTTCCTTCAGGATTTTTCTTCTACAGAAGGCGGCAAAATTAGTAACACATCTGAAGCTGAAACCAAGGTGACCTTGATACAGAAAAAAAAAAAGCAGTTGCTAGAACACATGAAAAGCCCTAGACCATAAGCATTATGTCTTCACTTCTACAACTTGTAGAAAATGTATCTTATCACAAACTCATTGTATATTAATCTGTAACCACTGAAGGGAGACAACTGTTCCCCAAATTATCTCTCCAAATTTTCAGACCAATTTCTATATTGACTGTTCTTATAAACATAAAAGGAGACATTGTAAGATAATGGAATTTTAAATTAGAGTACTGTAATTAGACTAAAAAACAAATTTTTAAAAAGGATCTCACAAGATTATTTTGAAATTTTTAAAATGAAGATTGTATTAATTTGTTTTGCACACAGACTAACTGTTCTGGCTTTAATCAATATTTAATTTTTGAAACAAACTTTGGAGGTGTGCTGCCCTGTTGAGTACTACCTGCAGATTCTTTAGGTAAAAACAGAAAATACAGGACAAAGTACAGTTGTATAAGTATTCTTCACTGACATTAGGTACAGAATCTAACCGTAAAACATTAAAACAAGTAAAACATCCTCCCATTTCTGTTGAGATGCCCAAAAGAGAAGCAATGTGAGAACAATTTGGTCACAGTATGCTTTGTGGTCACAAAACACTTGCATTTTAGATTTTAAAGCGTGCAAGGCTGTTTTGTTTATTATGGAAGAAATTTGCCATTCTAAAGACATACTTTTTGAATTTTAGATCCAGGAAAGGACTGTAAAGTACCTAGAACCATAAGACCTAGGTATTATGCTATCTAGTATAATATTAAGTGATCCTCCTCTAAATAAAGACTTTTAAAAACTTGTTTCTTTAAGAGCGTTAGGTCTTTCTAATCAAGGAAAGATCCACTTTAATATTTTCTTTGCTGCAGGAAAAAAGCACATCAAAATTGGTTTTAAGTAAATTTTGCCAGAAAACCACCCGAAGAACTCAGGATCATTCGGCAGTTAAAATCACTTGAAAGATCAAAGAGTATTTTTTTTAAAATCAGAGGTTTCCATTATTTAGGTTTGAGTGATTAAAATGTTAAAGTGGAAGAAAAACTTCAGTTCAATTAGAAGTGTTCACCCTTTCCTAATGTTCACTTTTGTAGTGCTTGTGACATTACCCACTAATTCACATGTCCTGTCAAAGTCTCCGAAAACGAAATTAACCTTAATATTTTGGCATCCTCCCCAAATAAATAAAATTGAGATAAATATGCCTTTAGGTTTGTTTCAAAGAAGCAATAAGGGTGTATAAGACCACATGTTTTCAACTTGCAAATTACACTTGGTAAGCATCTAGTTATCAACAAAGTCTTTGAAGTGCCCAGATACTTCAAAAATAATAATAATAAAAAAAATCCGTTCAGTTAGTGGAATTAAATGTCTAGTTATACACGCTTATACTGAAAACTTATTTTAGCAAAATCTTGAGGGAAATGCCTAAAGGAAACTAAATTTTAAACGTGTACAAGTAGAATTTTACCATGGTACAAAAAGAAGTATAGTGCAGAGGAATAGTACTGATGTATTCTCCAGCAGACAAAACATGAAACAGCATTTACAGTTGCACTGACAAAGCAGCTGCAGAGAAAAGTGACATGTATACAACTCCTCTAAAACGGCATATAATTAAGAAGCAAAATAGAACACTGCAAGAAGCACTGCCTCAGACATCAAAACTTTCTGAAGATAAAAGGTGCCATGGTACTTATCTGACCACACAAGTACCATAAAACATGAACACTGCTATACTTGAAAATAGAAAACCCCACAGAAGTACATAAATAAAAAAGTAATACAACAACCATCCTAGAAAGAGGTGTGTTTTAGACACACTGTTTGAGCCCAGAACCATTATTTCAAACATGATCAAACACACGCTCTTACATTCAAACAAACACTGCAAAATATCACATTCACTTGGCCAAAAATACTTCCTTATCAGCTTTCATATAGTAAATTTTTGGTAGGAAAAAGGCAACTATGAGAGTTGTTTGGCAAGTGATTGATATATTGTTTGCAAAATACCTACCTTAAAAAGACATGCTTTAATTCACTTGCATTTTTTCCGACCATGGAATTCAGCAACGTAACTGCAGATAGCTGCAGTACCTGCACAGCTTTGCCTCACCTCCATTTCCACAAACAGAATTCTCTCATCAGAGCATACTTCATCATTTCCTGTGGGCTGATGAAAACCTTATAGCTCAAGCTAAGGTATTTCTCCCCCCACACACACACTGCAGCACTCAAACCACCACAGGGTTTTCAGTCACACACACATTTCTAATGGTTCTGTATAGCTGTAAAGTTGAATATTCATGTTTACTATAATCTTCAGGAAAGACCACAGGTAGTCCATATTACAGGAAGATATTTTTAATCATACAACTGGCTTCGGTGGAGAACAGTATTTTTAAATACCTCAATGAAACATGTAGGCACATTTTGCAGGTGCATCACTTAGGAAACAGCTGTGTTGTTTTGGTATTTCACAGTCAAAGGCTGTATTTTTCCATCTCAGGAAATATGGGGCTGTAATATTAATTAATTAAATAATCATGTACATTGAATAGAAGCATATCTAAACCCTTCATTTAAATTGAAACAAGCTAGTCTTCCTGAATTAAGGAGCTACTGATCTTTACTTCAGGCAAGAACCAATTCAGAGACTTCATTTGAACCACATCTAGCCCTGAAACTCTAACAGATTTTTTTTTTTTTCAAAAAACAAAAGCCGTGTTAGAAACTGTAATATATGCATTAACAACGTGTCAGCATATTCTACCTTCTGTTATTCTTAGAGAGATGCAGATGATTATGCTTGGCAAAAACTAGTAAGACTGATTAGGGCAGGGGAAGCTAGTTGCACAGGTGGACTCAGGTGAACCTGTGCACTCTTCAAGTACTAGCTAATTCTTCTGTCACTTTTTTGAGATGTAAACAAAATCAAGAAAAAAGGAGAATGGGAAGTGATTGTTTTCTCACCATGGAGAAAGTAAGAGACAGCACAAAAATAGGCCTTCCTATACAGTATCTCAGAAGGACATTACTGAAGATGACAGAGGAAAAAACTCCAAGACCTAGTAAAATAACTCAGTTTCTCAGACCACAATGCGCTTGTATTATACTTAATTTAAAACAGTGCAGAGGCATCATGTATTCCACGCAGAACTCCTCGGGGCTGGATGGATTGTTCTCTACTAGACAAAAACACCAGCTTTCTTGCATAGCTACTCAACACACATACAATAACAGAAATATCCTACATCAGAAATGTTTTGCTAGTGTAGTTTTTGTTCAAGGGACCAGCGCAAGCTCGTACAGAATTGTACCCTAGGACCCTTGCTAAAGCAGAAATGAACTAACCATCCCATAATTGTTGGCTTAGTTCAGAGCCGTGAAACAGCTCTAAACAGTAGTTTCAATTATTACCAATTCTTTCTGCAGCCATTATCTCCTCACTGTCATAGCCCTGCTGACAAAAAGTGGGTCAAATCATCATGCAACACTCCTCAATTCAAAAAATACATTCAAGGGTAGTTTATTATTTGGAGAAAACACTATCAATGTAAAATTGCTAATGAAGATAGCCTTACAACTCAAACCCAACATTTTCAGCTGTGATGACTGTCAGATAAACATCATACATCACTTCAGCAGTGTCATTTCTGGAACTGATACAGAATTTATAGACCTCTGCAGAATTCAATTCATAAATACAGAAAGAAAACAACAACTGGCACACTTAGCTTCCACTATCCTTTCCAGTAAGTTAAATAACCGATTATTCTTTTAGGAACAATAAAAGAGCTGTTCAAGTGTTTCAAAATCAATGCTATACTCTAACAGCATAAAAGACCATGTGACAGTATTTCATATTTCAGATTAAATAAGATTAATTCAGATTTTAAAGCAAACTGAATCCAGCTTCTAAAGAACAGTCGGGAGCATTTAAATTGTTTGCTTATGTTAAGGTGGGGGAGAAGGTTGCTTAATACTTAGTTTCATTAACACAGCCACTGAAAAAAAAAAACCCACTCCCAAATGCTGTTTAAACAGATTTTCAGCTCAGCGAATCTGAAGTAAACTTTAGCCAGGACTCCTTATGTTTCTAGGCAATTTAATTTTCTAGTCCTGAAATGGTAATTACTGCAATGAGGACAGAAGACCTTTACTTACCACTTAGGAATCTACACAACACAGGCTGCTGACCTAGTAGAATTAAATATTCCCTAAAAACACTTTTTTTTTTTTTTTTTAAATAAATATAGTAAACTGGCTCCTTACCATGTACTAAACTCATTGGTCTAAGCTACCTGGAAGTATCACTCTTAAGTATAAAGGTCACAGATCTCATTTTATGGCCTTCCTTGCACACATAATTTGACAAGCTAAGCTAGAAGTTAATTTTTGGGGTCTTTCTTGTTTAGTTTGTTTTTTTATAATCACACTCAGCACACTTAAACCTACTTTAACACTAACACAATTGAAAATCTAAAGTTTTCAGTGTGCAAAACAAGGTGCTGCTTTACAACAGGTGTACAAGATCAAAGTCAGGCAAAAAAAGAAGGTGGAAGTTTTTCTTTGGTTCTCAAGGTTCCACTAATCTTATTAAGGGTTTAGAAAAAAACAGAGTAGCCAGTCTTGCTTATGATTTTCAGAGATCTGGATACACATTACTTGACCTTATATAGCTCTCAAACACATAAATCACTCAAATGTAGAATCCCTAAATGCAATAATGTGAAAAGAATGCTTAATTTGGTCAACTAATCTCAAAAGACTAGTCATTTCTACCCTCCTCCCGCTTTTCAGGAAAAGGAAAGCTTTTTATGCCGTTTTCAATTAATGCGTGACTGAAGTACAAGTAGGTCAGCCATCTACTCTACAATCTAAATTGGACTGAAGTTCAAGGAAACTGGGACAAGAGGCCCCATTAGCTACCAGTTCTTGCACTTGCAATTACCATTGTGTTTTTTCATTTAATAAGGCTGTGCAATCACTGACTATGGAGCATTTAAACAGTAGCCTTTAACCCACATCTCAGCAACAATTAAGAGAGAGAAGAGAGTTAAGTAACACAAAGTTCAATTTAGTGCTCTCTCAAAATAAGAGTCTGAGAAACCCTAGAATTGAAAATGCAAGTATGCAAGACTACTTTTTAATATATGTATGGTCCACATCTAAAATTAATCAAAGGGTTGAAGCAAACTCTTAGTAAAAGCACATAATACACAACTTACTTTTTGTTGTCACACACGTCGCTGAGTCACTTCAGCATTTTAAATAGTTCCACAATGATTCTCAACAACAGAATAAATTTCTACTACAGGTGGAATTACACACATTTTTTGTCTTTATGAACTAACAATCTAAATTTATGTCAGTAACCTCTACACTCTCAAACTAGCAGTGTGATAGTCATAACAGCTGAAAAAAGCAGACACAAATAGCTTCAGAATAAAGTGATCAAATTTCTTAAGCTGTTTAGTTTACTGCAAATCATTCTACACATTGTAATCAAACTGAAAAACTGTGTAACATTAGACTCCAGAAAGTCTGAAGTCAGTACATTCAAATGCAACATCCCATTTTAAATTAAAATAGCATTCAACTGGTATTTTTGCATGATGCATAGTAACATGAAGTAATCAGAATAGAAAAGGTTAGTATCATGGAATAAAATTATTCTGAAATTAAAATAGCAAACCTGCACTCACTCAAAATGAATGGCTTAAGCCAGATTTCTAAAATGTACTTTGTGCATAAACCATATATATGGCGTATATGCACACACACATATAACACCATCCAGGAATGGAAGATAATTCTCCTCAGCACTACAGAGTTTTTGTGCCATTAACCTAAAGCTATGTTTAACACATTAGGAATTTTCAGCAATCTTATAAAAGATGCTACCAGGGTCCACCTTCAAGATTTTACTAACTAGTTAGTGATCTTGTGCTATGAATTCAGCTTGAATGTCTGCATAGATTACACACCATATTCCCCTGTGAAGAGCTGAATTTGTCTTCCAAAATTTGCATGCACTGTATTTGAGTTGACAGCTAGGACCGTAGTACCATGCTTATTTCCAAGTAGGGGGGTGGAGGGACAGTGACATAGAGACAGAACTGCACTATGATACTATATAAAGCAGGGCTCTGTGTCACTGGTCACACTAATATCTCACCTAATATTCTACAATAGTTCATTGTTACTGAAATGAATCATCTGTCTACATATGACTACAGTTACAAAGACATATCTCCATACAGCTTGTGAGTTAAGAGGTTGAGCGGCAAAGGAATCAAAAAGAAAAAGTTTGAATGGTTCGACAGCTGAAACAGCTGCAAGTTGAAAGCTTCAATTATGCAGAAATGCCTTCAAGGTGTCACTGAAAAGACCAAATATTCCCTAAGAATAAGAAAACCAAGCCATGTGCTTACTCAGTGAATAATAAACTTCACATTTAACTACCTTTACCATATGGCAGTGGGAAGAATAAAAGAGGTATAAAATTTTAAAATATTGCAGAACAAAGCTTAGACAAATAAAGACAACATAGAAAGTGTGACAAAAATTGATATACAAAATATATTATTTATAATATTTACAAGTAACATATAATGATCTTTTTCATGATCATACTCTTTAATGTCACAGGTCAAGTCAAGAACATTTCAGCTGAAAACACCTGTGAAACTTAAATACAGGCATTTTCCACTTCTGGTTCTGAAGGCTTAAAGACTTAATGTAATCATCTGATATAAACACCATTAGAAAAAGTAAGCCTGCGTCTAGAAAGTCTCCTAAAACCTCTTCATTTCTGGTTTCTGCACACCATTTTTCGATTTTCATTCCTTCAAAATACAATAGCTTTACTGGAGGGGCAAGCATTCTCCCTTTAGTTCCTAGCATATATCAGAGGCAAACTGATTTGCCCAAATAGCAAAGAATACGAAATCCAGGAGGCTTTAGATTGACAAAAGCCCAACTAGACCCACAAAGCTGTCAGCTCTAGTAATAAACATACACATGGTGACTCCTCAGTTGTTCATTGTAAGCTTTCTCAGGAAGGCCAGAATTTTCTCTGACCTGCTAAGAGAATCCCCCCAGTAACTACAGCTATTATGACAGTAACATTTGTTTGTTTTTAATAGAGGAAGCTCAATAGCTGAAGACTCATAATCACAAGTAACCTTTACACAATCAAGCCAGGTCTCAAACCACTGTTGTTTTAAGCAGAGTTCAACTGTCCTTACTCCTAAAGCTTAAGGGTACAAAGCACTCAAAAGAGCAAACTAATTTCAAATATATTTTAAAAATATACTTTGGGGGATATATTGATTTACTAGGGTATTTCAGAACTTGCAAAGAAGTGTTTCAGACATGTGTATAATAAAAAAAAAAACACTAAAAGCCATGAAAGAGATGCTTTCCTTTTGTAACAAGGAGGCTATCCTCACAGCAGAAGTAGGAATACTAATATTTCTGTTCAATTTGAAATTCAGTTTATACCAAAAGAATTTGTACAACCGTCCATAGCTGAAAGATAAAATTGCTGCTTCACTGAGGCAAAATATCTGTATATCTGATGCAGACACACCCAAAAAATAAAAACAGGTATTATACTTAAAACATAATTGTGTTTTACCACATCTAAAAAAACAGCATTAATAACCTCAAGTTGACTCCTTAGTGTGCATTTATTCTGTACCTTGCAATTTATGAAACTGAAAATGAAATTATGTCTAACACACACCTTCAAACAAATTGCCTACCTTTTCCCCTCATAACCGCTACAAAGAATTTGAATATTCAGTATGTTTCATAGGAAGAGAAACAGTTTTATTGCCTAGTTTACATTTGCCACACTATCTTAAAAAGCCTGTAGCCATAATTCCAACCCAAAATGCCAACTGGAAAACAAAGGCAGCTAATATTTATTGATCCCTTCATAAACTGATAACACTTTAGCATTAGAAACACTTTGCTCCATTTGACTCAGACGATCAATGAGCTTATTAACTGTGATAGAGGACAGTCTGCCAGACTTTCTTTTCAACAGGAAATAAATCCCTTTCCTTTCAGCTTGCCAGAAAATAAAGGTAAAATCTATTAATATTTTTAATAATAAATTTTATGGGAATTCAACATGATAATTGATTGGATTGGGAAGAGATAAGGATTATAGTGAGGGTCACAGGGATCCTGAAAACAAGGTCAAGTCCTTGGGAGCTGATAAGGCTGGACTACTTATCTGTCAAGTAGGTCTTCAAAGAGTGTTCAATAGCCACACTTTGCTACGGTAATCAGATCCTGTAAGACACACTTCAGCTGAGCATTTGTCAATTTATAATGATCACAGAATCACAGAACAGCCCCAGCTGGAAGAGATCTCAAATGATCAGCTAGTCCAAGCTTTCATGGGAAAGGAAGCCTAGATGAGATTACCTAGCACCCTGTCCAGTTGCATCTTGAAAACCTCCAATGATGGGGGCTCTACAATCGGTATCAATTCAAAAGACATCTTCAATCATTCAACTTCCAAAAGACAAGAACTAGATCACAATCACAAAAGCACCATTCTCACAGTCAGTTACCTCCTGCATACACACAATTGTAGTAATTCTTCTTTGTTTCTTATGCTGAAGTAGAAGGCTACACAGTTGAATCTTGCAGCCAAAGCCATTAACTAATCCTTTAACTACAAATTCCAATACCCAAAGAAAAATTTCATGGTAACATAACATTTTTCTGGTACAACACAGAAAATTTAAGCTATACATAATTCAGGTAATGATATAGGTTTCTCCATTATAGTCCATTTTGCATAACATAAATTGCAAATAGACAAGTAACTAACAGCTTGAAAGAATACTCATTCGGTACACACATACTCAACAAAATTGTCTTTGCCCTGGGCTTGTTGCGTCCTGGTATAACTCTGTTTCTTATCATACAAATATATTTTTATTGTAACATCCATTCCCATGAGCTTTGTTCTCTTTATTACACCCCCCCAGTGTTTGCATTATCTCATATTATCCTCCCACAATTATTAAATATTTAATCATCTGACCTTGTGCTTAATGCTGGACTGAGAGCATAGGAAATCCAATATTACAATTCTCAAAGCAAATCACAAGAATGTGAATGTCAGTAATGATCAACGCCCAACCACATTCATTCACAAAAAAAGAAAAATCTCCAAACCCAAAATAATTCAGGCCTGCATTTCTACCAGTGGCACCTAAACCTCCTTTCAAAGGAAGGCAACTATTTTGTCAAAAATATTTATATGTGTTATAAGAAATATTCTTATTTTTTTTACACAAATTGAAGAACTCTAATGGCACCAAACCAGCCTGTATCTAGCCAACATTTTGTTAGAATGCAGTATCCACCTGTAGTTCAGATTTGAGAGCTTTTTGTAAAAGAAGTTACAGTAGTCAACATACAAATCTTCTGTCAGTCTTCTTTCTGAGGCTCCAAATAAAAATGCCTGGTACTAACTGGAACAATTTAGAGTTGGAACATAAGAAGTGTCATTTGATACTAGAAGAGTCCTAAGAGTTTTTCTAAGTTCTCTCTGGTTGATTTTATGAGAATATATGAACTATATCCCTACAGTATTCATCATATAAAGAAATTTCTAAAGATAGCTTTTTCAACCTAAAAATAACGCAGCAAAGAAGGCCATTCGAACGGGTTTAGTGCTGACTCACAGCTTTGACTAAGTCCTAGGAAAATTAACATTGAAATTAGCTTTATTAACTCCACGTGGTTCCAACTGACAGACATAAAAATCAAAATGCAACACCACTGTCCATTTTCTAGTGTCTGGGAAAGGTAAAAATCAATAGAAGCTACCACCAATATAAGTAGGTAGAAAGGAGGGAAAAGTCATACTAATGTCACTGACACAAAGTAATCAGAATACAATGGTACAGAAAGGGTTCTTTTAGCTATGTGAAAAACTTCTGGCTCAAGGTCCAAGATACGCAAGTACAAATCCAGCACTTTTCCCTATAAGATAAAGGCACTGAAAACTTATCCAGATTCTGAAAAATCTCTAAACTCATCTTTTACAGTCTTCTAGTTAGGGTATTTCAATAGTAATATTCCAATAATTTATTCAACAATTTCAGGATCTGGATGCAAGTTACCATCTGAATTTATTCAACTTACCAGAAATAACCAGTAATTCTATATCAAGTTTTAAATTCTAGACAAAATCAGAAGAAATCCAATAACAAATTGTTAAGTGGATTTTCAAGTAGGTAGCTTCTTGCTTGCTTCATTATTTAAGTTTCACTAGGCTAGCTTTAGACAAAACTTTAAGTTGTTCCATTTTCATTTTATGCATTTGACATATGTCTTTCAACCAAGATGATTTTTTTTCCCCTTAAAACAGAAAAACATTAATAAAGAAAGTTAGCCAACTGGGAAACAAGCTTAAAAAGATACTTTATAATCTTATGTAGTTAGATTTCCAGCACCCCTTTTAGTATTCGCAGCTACATAAAGAAGCTAAGCACTTGAAATTGGGTGATGGCGAAGTACACGGAAGACATGACTTGAATTCCTTCCTCTTTTAAGGCACATACTATAGCCAGACTGAGATTTTTCACAGTACTCCAAATTTAAAACTTGCACGCTGACTCTAATGTAAATGCCTAGGTGCAATATGCTATTCTTTGCACATTCCAATAATTCTCATAAGCCAACACAGCTGCATAACTAGAGAAAGTAGCTCAAATTTAATTCATTCTGGAAGACAGACCCATGCCCTGAAGAACAACGCAGAGATCCCTGGAGGACCATAACTACTTTAAAACAAATTCAGACACACGCATCCTCTTAGTTATATAAATGAATAGGACAGGCAACAACTAACCCTCAACAGGCACAAGGTAGTGCTCCCTGTTCAGAAATCTTTGGCTATTGGTAAAAAATGGATACAGCCTTAATATTACTTGGAGGGGGGACAAAGAAGAGAGGGGAGTATCAACCACAACCTCATTCACACACCCCCCAGACCATCAGGAGCCCCACATCAATTGTCTAATACAAAAAAAAAAAACCCAAAACCACCCAACTCTGAGAGCCATCACAACAGTGAAAGCAATTTAACAAAAGCTCCAAGTTATACATTGTTTAGTTCTCCCCATTTGCAGGGCTAAGCACCGCCCAAGTCAATTGCTATTGCATGATAAAGAGCATTTCAGAAGTTTTTTACAAAATCTTTTTTTCTGAAATGAGATTACATAACTTTGTTCTCTAACAGTTCACTACAATAGAATTTGAAAGATTCAGGCGATACATTTTTCCTTAACAAATTCAAAACACCTTTTAGAGAAGCATGTTTAGAAAAATCTTCAGCTTTAAAGAGACGATTTGTACAACAGCTTTTCAAGGCATTTTTCCCACCTAATAAATTGCATCCCAGTGAGTATGCTACCCAGATTATACACTTTACACATCCCTGAGAATTAGAAATCTCACACAAACTTTATAAACTTCACAGCTGAACTAGTAACATCATTCACAACCAAGACAAATAATCTCAAAAGATATGATACTGGGGCAGCATTATTAATTAAAAAAGTCATATTTTACTCATATGTATGAAATGTGAAATAAACACTGCAAACGCAAAAAATACATAAAATGTGCACAATGAAAATACCTTTAGATGTACTTGAAAACATAGAAACCTGTTCAACTCTTTCCATATTTCCTTGCTATGCAGTAAGATCTCTTGAAAACAGCATAAAAACTGCTAAAATTATTATTGTAAAACTAGTAATTTTGTTCAGCAACACACTGGTAGGTATTACATGCTAAATTTAGCACAGTTTGTCCTTAATTACACAAAAAGAAAGTGTTTCTGTAATACCTAATACCACGTAGAAGCAAAGGTGCTTCCTCTCTAGCCTCTTTTGCAAGAAAGTGGAGGAGGGGAAAAGGGGCAGAAATACCAAAGATGTCTAATTGCAGTTTTAGTTTCTCTACAGGGCTAGTAAAAAAACACCAGCTAACTGTATCTTTGGAGAAAGTAAGACTTCATCATATTTTAGACTGATCAAAGTCTAAAGCACAGAGCTATAGATTGTCTTACATAACCTAATATAAATCCAGAATTAATGTATGATATTTGTTTTATCTATTCACATGTAGCTGTCACTGAACTGCTTGTTACTGACTCAACAATGATTTAAATTGCACAGCACAGACTTTACTCATGCTGCCCATACAACTCACAGGATTTACCTTCAACCAGAAACTATGTAATAGCCTGATCTAAACCAAGTGCTAAAAATACAGTAATTAGATAGAGACTGGATCCACATATTGTTCTCCGATACAGTTATACTACAAGACAAAGCAGAAGCAGCTGTTTATATGCTACTTTGGACAAAGGATTTCTTAGCCAAATTCAAACCAATTTTAAGACCAAATCTCATTTAAGATCAATGCTAAGGTTCACCTACAGAGCCTTTAAAACTAAATGGATTGTCCTTTAATTTCCTCAAATCTGTGTTTAGGAACATAACAGATTTGGTCCTACCTCAATGAACAGACAAGACATTCATAATTACCAATGAATGAACTTTCACCTCTCCCAGGTGCGGAGAACAATTAAACAAAGAAAAGCACAAAGTGTTCTGCAATACTGCTCAGTCTGCTTTCTCAGAAAGATGTTCTCTGCTAGCCAATCTGTGCACCTGCTTCAAAAAAACATCAGATGGAGGAGCACTTTGCTGAGAATAGCCAAGAAAGCAAACTGGGCAGTACCACAGAACAAAAGTAACAGGAGGACCCAACTAATTCTATTCAACTATTTTTGTGAGAGAAAAAAAAAAGAAAAAACCCAACCTCATTACTGTAAGGTAGGGAAGCAGTTTTTCCAGTCTAGGAAATAAGAGAGCTGGCATGTTTTTTGTGTATACCTAGATTTTTCCCTGTAAAAAAATGAAGACTAACATTCTAAAAACCCACTTGATTCTTTCCACAAGACGGACTTAATTTTGGAATTAAATATTGAGTTGGAATTCAAAGCTAATTCTTCAAAACCTGGTTTAACAATAAAGTGTTAATAGATTAATTTAAATCTTCTGCTAGGAGTTTCAAAAAATTATTTAGCATTCACTTCTTTAAATAAATACAGTCTTCCATTGCATAAGAATACATATCAGTGTTACACATTAGAAACATCTAAGTTACAAGTCAGTATTCTAGAAGTCAAAAGGCAAAGACTTTTAGCTCCTTTCTAGTTGAAACTTGTTCAACAGAAAAGTATTTCAATTCTGTCTTCTGATCCTTCCACACTAAAACATTTTAAGCAAAAAAAATCAAGAAAAAAAAAAGCAAGTTTACCTTAAAATTTTTGAACTCAAGATCACTTAATACTTATTACCTGTTCAGCCATGCATTTAAAAATGATAAAAATCAAGAAACATAAGTTTAAGTACATCTTCAATTCCCTTAACTATAAATAGTTTAAAGGTACAGTCTCTAGGCAATAAGTGTTAACACTTTCCCAGTTGTATTTCAGCAGGTCACATAGCACAGCTTCAGCTGCTAGGATGAGCAATACTGTTACATTTATATACACTCCATTTTCATTACTTTATTACATCCTGACCATCTTTAGCATACACGGAATTATAAAAGCAATTCTACAAAGACTTGTTTACAACCAACATTCACTTTAAAGCTCAACTTCATAGAAATTATTCACTATACTGCTCATCTCAATACTTTATTCTGGTATAAATCACTTGATTATGGTATAAATTTGTTCCACTGACAAAGATTGATCTGGTCTTCTCCCACATCCCCAGTCACTCCTCCTGACCCATCCCTATGCTGTTGATTCTATTCAGGAAGCCAGGTGCTAAGCTTTATCGAGCTGAAAAGTACTCTGCCAAAAATAAAGTTTCTTACTGGACCAGGAAACCAACTCTGGTCACAGCACAGCCATATAAATAGAGCCAACACAGAGCACATCGCAAGAACAAATAACTGGGCACCAAGGAAAGAACCTGATTTCCTATTTTAGTAGCAACACAGACTGTCACTGGTTTTGAAGTTACTTGCCTTATCACTGTGAGTAGAAGTGGCAACAAGCTTCTGCGCTAGTTTAACAAGTTACAAGATGATAACGCTAACAAAAGGAAAAAAGTCTGACACCTTGAAAGACAGTCAAAAAGATATTTTCATTGCTTATGTGTAAGTGGTAGGCACACAAGAGATTAGATTTTTGCATTTGGGAACATAAATCAAGCGCATTTAGTCTCACTGAAACCTCACTGTACAACTCACATGACCAAACAGTTTGTAAGTGGTTACAATGCAGGTAGAGAGGATTAAGCAGCAAAGAAAGTGGTGACACTTCTGCAGAAACATTCATTACTCATTTGAATTATTCACAACTTTAAAGAACAGTAACACTCCACAGACATTCTGAGACGTCTTCCAATAGCTCATGGACCACATGGCCACTAACTGGTATCTGCCAGGGACCACTAAAGCACACTAAAACAACACAGGGCAGCCAGCTCCTTCTGAAGCGAGCTGCTATGTGAAGGAGAATGCCGCGTTACCCTGGGGCCCTTTGGTCCCGCTGACAGATGTTCCATGTTTTGCTTTCCCAGCTTGAAAATTGGCACGGAATTCAACATACATTATAGGTGACAATGCCCTAACTCAAGGAGAACACTGCATTCAACAGGAAGGAACGCCATGTATACCATACTTCAAAAGAATGGATGACAGAACCAAAAGAAGCGTTTACCTCCATACCAGTCCTGAGTTGACTCAGACCACTTCCAGCTTCAACTGAGAAGACTCAGATTTGGCAATCTGATAAAATATTATTACTTTATCTTATAAGAATCACACAAGATTTTAATAGCTGTCCCCAAAGCCACATTAGAAGACAAAAACACAGTAGCTACAGAAATAGCTATAAGTAAAGTAGAAAAAGAGGGGAAGATCATGGTAACAAAAGCTAGGAATGATAAAAGACAGCAGAAAGAACACAGAAATAGTTGTAGACCTCAAATACACTTAACGCTCCTTTATTGTCCTTATTATAACAACCTTATCAACAATGCTATCATTCATACGTTATCAACATTTTAACGTAGTAACAGAGGCAGAAGATCTATGAATGCTGACAAATAATCATATCTGAGTGATATGATTACTAGCCCTCAAATTAGAAGTTAAAACGGCTTAGGAGCCCAAACAAGCATGTCCAAATTAGCTTTTGTTCAAGAATTTTAAAATACTATTTGGGAGACTCTAAGTCATGAACTTTTAAGAAGTTCTCAATAATGGGGAAGTTCCAGAAGGCTCGAGAAAAACTAATGTCACATAAGCATTTTAAAAGGGGCCTAGTTTAGTAAAGACATCACCTAAAATGGAAGAAATAGGATACCACTTGAGCATAACAAGTTGATAATTATTATTACATAGTTAAAAAGAAAAAACAATGCAACCAACTTCTTAACAGCATCCTCTTTTTATGAGGTCACCATCCTGAGTGATAATGACTATGCTGAGGACAGAAGTTTCAACACAGCATTCAACTTGCTATCACGAGGTATTCGGATTAAGATACAGAATGATACAAGCTCAGTCTGGTACTACGTTTATTTTAAGCTCTCAAAATACAGAGTCAAGAAACATGACAAAGCAGGATGTGTCCACAGAGCTACTGCTAAGCTATTTACCATTATTATTGGTGACCTCAAAAAAAGATCAGGAATCCTGACTGATCTACTGCACAGCCAATTTAAGCAAAAGCTTGAAGAATAAATGAGCAAAATGAGCACAGGCTAAAGATGCTAATTTGGAATTCACATCAGGCTGTACCAAGACAAAGTTTAATTTTCCTATCTCATAAAGATGGTCTCATATTTTAAGGATCAAGTTTGAAGAATTCTGAAATAGAGAGGAATAGTCAGTTGAATATGCTCAATGAATTGTAGAATATAAAAAAAGTGCTGTGATGTAGGCAGCTAGAAGGATGTATTATCTGACTATATATTAGAGAGAGTACTCCATTTCAGACAGCAGGACTAATTAGCCAACTGGGCAACTAACAGGGTTGTGGTGGCCTCTACATCCATTCTTTCCAAATGGGAAATTTTCTTTGTGGGTCTATCAAATTCCAACAGGGATTCATTCACAGAAGTCCTATGGCTTGTCTTTTTCAAATAAGATCAGATGATTACAAATGGTTCATTCTTGGATTAAAATTTATTAATCATTCTTTTGCACTTGTACTGTGTACTATTAGGAACTGGATAATCAAGCTACTTCAACATTTTAACAGCAGCAGCAATTAAAATCTGTTTATATGAAAGATCATCTCTTTAGATGTCTATAGAATGTCACTGCATGATCCACAGATTAAAAAGTGCCTATTCATTAAAGCCATCTCCAAAAAAACATGCTCCTGAGCATATATCCAAAATTGCAAGAAAAGAAGATAAGAAACAGAAGAATCGGAAGTTAATTCTAAACTTGCAAATAAGTTTACCTGTCCTGCAGACAACATGAGTGGGGTACATCTCATTACAACATCATTAAAAAAAAAATCTGCATCAAATCCTCACATGTATTAAACCAAAAGGCATAGCCTCTGGTTTAATGCAACTGCCATCAAATTCATTGTTAGGCCATGTATTGGGCTTGCATGGCAAGATTTTAGCAGCAGGGGCAGGGGGAGCTACAGAGGTGGCTTCTGTGAGAAGCTGCTAGAAGTTTCCCCTATATCTGATACAGCCAATGCCAGCTGGCTCCAAGATGGACCTGCTGCTGGCCAAGGCCAAGCCCATCAGTGACGGTGGTAGCGCCTCTGGGATAACATACTTAAGAAGAGGGGTGGGGAAAACCACACAATGGCAACTTCAGCCAGAGAGAGGAGTGAGAATGTGTGAGAGAAACAGCTCTGCAGACACCAAGGTCAGTGGTAAGAAGAAGGGGGAGGAGGTGCTCCAAGCACCGGAACAGAGATTCCCCTGTAGCCCGTGGTGAAGACCATAGTGAGGCAGGCTGTCCCCCTGCAGCCCATGGAGCTCCACGATGGAGCAGATATCCACCTGCAGCCCATGGATGACCCCATGCTGTACCAGGCAGATGCATGAAGGAGGACATGACACTGTGGGAAGCCTGCGCTGGAGCAGGCTCCCAGTAGGACCTATGGAAAGAGAAGGCCACACTAGAGCAGGTTGGCTGGCAGGACTTGTGACCCCATGACGGACCCATGTTGGAGCATTCTGTTCCTGAAGGACGGCACCCCATGGAAGGGACCCACACTGGAGGAGTTCATGAAAAACAGCAGCCTGTGGGAACGACTCACATTAGAAAAGTTCGTGGAGGACAATCTCTTGTGGGAGAGACCCCACACTGGAGCAGGGGAAGAGTGTGAGGGGGAAAGAGCAGCAGAGACAATGTGTCATGAACTGATCACAAGTCCCATTCCCTGTCCCCCTGCGCTGCTCAGGGGGAAGAGGTAAAAAGAGAAAAATCAGGAGTGAAGTTGAGCCTGGGAAGAAGGGAGGGGTCAGGGGAAGGTGTTTTAAGATTTGGTTTTATTTCACATTACCATACCCTGATTTGATTGGTAAATAAATTAAATTAATTTTCCCCAAGTTGAGTCTGTTTTGCCCGTGACAGTAATTGCTGAGTAATCTCTCCCTGTTCTTATCTTGAACCATGAGCCCTTTGTTATATTCTTCTCTTCTCTGTCCAGTTGAGGAAGGGGGAGCAAGAGAGTGGCTTGGTGGTCACATGGCATCCAGCCATGGTCAACCCACCACAGGCCATCAATGATACAGTAACGGTATACAACTTGTTTCACTTATCTTTCCGTTTAGGACTCAGTTCCCTAAAACAGCATTAAAGTTTGCTTTGGGAAGTACCTCTATGAATCACAGGTTATTGGTTGATCATGCTTTATCTGTATGGGCTGGCTGTTCCTACTATCAGTTGAACCAGCTTTCAAAAAAGACAAAAACCTCAACTCAAAGCAAGACTGACTTGCAGCCCTAAAAGTTCCCTGGGCCAAAAAAACTGCTAGTAGAAAGCAGAACAGCAGTAAAATATACTCAACTTAGTGTACACAATGGAAACTCATGGCCTACCATAATAGTGGACCAATAATCAGTGAGATGGCAACACTCCCAGCTGTGGGCATTACAGCAATTAAATTTCACAGAAATTCTTAAAAGGAACAGATAACCACTCAATTTATCTCTCACTGTATTTGAATGACACAAACCTGACAGCATTCTTTATATTAATTTCTCTCCTAACACACAAAGATTAAAGAAAAGTTGTTTAAAGGAAATGATAATGCAGTTTCAGTTCTCACACATAAAACTGAGCGCTCACATTTTGGAATGGAACCATCACATCAACCCAGCAAGAACTAGGGAATAATTCCACTCAGTTAAGTTCACCCTAGAGCTTAACCAAGCTGTTCAATGGCTCCTTCAAATTAAGCTCAATTGTATGTTGACCAGATATTAGATTACTTAGCTTGGTTAGATTATTTCAGGTAAATGACAAAACAAAACGTGTTTTGAAGCTTTTTTCTGTAACTATTAAGGTACAGAGAACTTGAAGACTTTGGAAAAAAATGCTTTTAAAAATCTTATTCAAAGACTGTGGAAGTAAGCATGCCTACAAGTTGATGTTGTATACATGTGGTTCCATTAAATACGAAGAGTTGCTTTTACATACCTACACCTGTTCGTTATAGATTTATCATTTCTCCTGACAAGATAGCAGCATTGTTCCACTCAGCAGTGATGCAGGTATCTGTCAATTTGCCAAGAAAGCCTCTATGAAAGGAGAGGATCAGAGGCATAAGTCAAACTAAAAAGATGTGCCATTTGTCGTGTGACTCATGGCAGATCTTTTAATGAAATCTGTACTTCACATTATCCCTTTTAAAAAGGGCACATTAAGCATATTCACCCCGCACCCTTTATTTGACCTATTAAGTCAGAAATTTAAAAAAAACAAACACAAGCTTAAAAGAATAGTGAGGTATAGCAGATGCACTGCCATTGAGGACAAATAAAATTCTTATTTCAATATTCACCTACCATTACTATGCCAAGTAAGAAGTTCTGTACAAGTTGTTTTTCGAACCCAGAACCCTTGGCTATGTTCAGAAAGCAGAGTTTGAGGTGTCAGGCAGAGAACTCTGCTAGTCCCTTCCAAGCTCAGTCAATACACACCTTTTATTGTTACAATCCCCAGCTGGCAATGCATCAGCCTGATATATGAGGGAGATTATCATACATAAAAATCAGACTTATGAGTCCTATTTGTGCTACTCATGTACAAAACCAATAATAATAACAAGACAGAAAGAATATTACACTTCTGCAAAAAGACACTTCACAATGAAGATTACAGGAACACCACAGGCATCCCATTTTAATATCAATAAACAACCCACTACTTTATAATCAGAAGCTAAGAGCTTGCAAGTACAGCACAATTCCATGATACATAATCACAACAGGTAGGAGAAGATATTTAAAACACATACTTGTGAACTCCTGAGTTCACAGTGCCACTTAAAACCTGCGTGGCACCCATTCTCAGGGCATCTACTATGTCACATCTCTAAGTTTATATCACAAGATTACATAAAACCCAGCGTTTTTGGTTTCAGTCAAACTCTTTGAAAGAAATATTTAATAATAGGATTTGACAGACTGTTCTTACCCTCACCATTTTTGCTGTTATATTTTAGTCTCACTTGTTATTCACTGGTCTAGAGTATATGATAAAAGGCAAAAAAGCTTGTTTAAAATTTTTGGTCTGCAGATGCCTTGGAATTCTTAACTTAAAGCAGAGTACTACAGAAGCAAAAAGGGTTAGTAACATGCATTGGCCCAAAAACAAACACTGCAAGATACAGGTTTCCAACACTGTCAAAATATTTACAACATGTTGAGTAAGCCGGAACAGTTTTTAAATATTTGCACGTTCTAAAAATTTGAACTAAGCCTTAGAGACATTTTCTTTTTGCTTCAGTGTCCATTACTGTGCAGTGTTACAATATCTGCGCTAGCTCTATCCCTGTTTACTAATTAGGGCTGGGTACCTTCTCAAATATTGACACATCCTGTCCACCAAGATTCATGGGACTCTACCAATGCACACCAGTTCACAGTGGCTCAAACAGAATCACTCGCACTCCAAGGAGCACACAAGGCAGATTTTAGACCAACACCGCTGGAGAAATTTTGACTGTTCCTTTCCCCCAGGCAAGGTACCTCGCAGGATAGCACGTAAATGAATGACACTCAAGTCTCATGACAAATTCGACTACGACTGTAGACCGTGAACCAACCCCAGGATACAACAAACTTTTTACTATCAACTTCAGGTTATTCTTCCCAACCTCAATGAGCCAGGTAACATTCATATTAAGTACATCATTCTATTCAACCACAGACTCAGAATACTTAGCTCAGTTTATCTCAGTACAGTTACATCACTGGTATTTCCTGCTTTCTTCCTTTTCATGTCCTGAGAACAATTCATTGTTACATTAAGTCAAGCCAAAAATCAGTAGCTAGGTTCAGTTGAAAGGAACAACATCACTTCTTGAAGTTTTATGGATTAAGACAGAATTTAAATAAAATTCTACGTTACAAGAGAGTTGTTCATCTCGCAGACTAGTCCTCAATTCAAGCATTACAGATTTCATTGAGGTCTCAAGCAGTAAGTCATTAAATCTTGGAGTTCCTTTTAAAAATCAGAGATCCCAAGAACCAACAAAACACTACTGCAACATATTAGTTTACATGCATGTTTAAACAAATCTATAAAAAAGACTTTGATCTGCATCTACCATTCTCCTGGTTTATTGTATGAGAAGACGTAACTTTTTCTAGGACCTGCTACTCCCACATTGAGAAAACCATGGACCAACTCGGAAGCAGAATACCTCCTTTTAGCTCATTTGTATTACCCCACAGATTCATACAAGCACAGGCAATTCTTCACTAGCAGCACTGCTAAGCATTTTATCCTTTACCATTCCTATGACAGAAGTCTCTTGTCCTGCATTTGCAGGCTCGCAGTTCAAGTCACAGTAACATTTAGGCTCATTTTAAACACAATCAGGGAAGCACAGAATTGATAGAGGACATCTTTAAGTGAGTAGCTCAGTCAGCTCCAGAGAAGGGAAAGGTGCCCATATGCTATATAAACAGACCATGAGAACAAAACTTCTCATGCCTAACACTAAATCATCCAAACATGTCACCTGGTAAAAATAACAGGTTCACAATACTGATTTTAAGACCAACATTCAAGTGCTCTGATAAAACAAAAAAAAAAAAGCAGACATTTACCCCTTAAAAATATATTATCTAGGTATTTTCTGAAAGCATTACTTACAAATATTCATAGATCAAAATGTTGTTTTGTTACAGAGATGACTTGTGGAATACACTCTCTCATACACCTATGACAGTTAAAAAAAGTTAAAGAACACTTAAGGCCATCCACAAAGACACATCTGGATGAGGGGATTGAGTGCTCCCTCAGTAAGTTTGCAGATGACACCAAGTTGGGTGGGAGTGTTGATCTGCTGGAGGGTAGGAGGGCTCTGCAGAGGGATCTGGACAGGCTGGATGGATGGGCAGAAGTCAACTGTATGAGGTTTAATAAGGCCAAGTGCGGGGTCCTGCACTTGGGTCACAACAACCCCATGCAACGCTACAGGCTTGGGGAAGAGTGGCTGGAGAGCTGCCCAGCAGAAAAGGACCTGGGGGTGCTGGTTGACAGCCGGCTGAACATGAGCCGGCAGTGTGCCCAGGTGGCCAAGAAGGCCTTTATCAGAAATAGTGTGGCCAGCAGGAGTAGAGAAGTGATCATGCCCCTGTACTCGGCACTGGTGAGGCTGCACCTTGAGTACTGTGTTCAGGTTTGGGCCCCTCACTACAAGAAGGATGTTGAGTTGCTGGAGCATGTCCAAAGAAGGCCAAGGAAGCTGGTGAGGGGTCTGGAGAACAAGTCTTATAAGGAGCGGCTGAGGGAACTGGGGTTGTTTAGTCTGGAGAAAAGGAGGCTGAGGGGAGACCTTATCACTCTCTACAACTACCTGAAAGGGAGTTGTGGCAATGTGGGTGTTGGTCTCTTCTCCCAAGTAACTCGTGATAGGAGGAGAGGAAATGGCCTCAAGTTGCCCCAGGGGAGGTTTAGATTGGATATCAGGAAAAATTTCTTCACTGAGAGGGTGGTCAAGCATTGGAACAGGCTGCCCAGGGAGGTGGTAGAGTCACCATCTCTGGAAGTGTTCAAAAAAACATGTGGATGTGGCACTTCAGGACATGGTTTAGGGGACATGGTGGCACTGGATTAATGGTTGGACTTGATGATCTTGAAGGTCCTTTCCAACCTTAGTGATTCTGTATACAGCTACCATCAAGCCCAGCAACCATAAATGCCATCTAATTTATCAGCTCGATATTAACTACTCCATCCACTTGCAGCACATCCTCTTTAAACTGAGAGAAAAAACACTCAGTAAAAAAATAATAACTCCAAAACAGTTTTGCCTATGAACCTTTAATAAACTATTTCATCGCTAACTACAATTGTGCTATGTATCTTCCTTTTAACATTTATATTGTTGCTTGATGAGTGGTATGTAGTTTACCCCCCAGGGCAGTTTATAATGTTTATGCTAGTATGGCACTGCACAACACAGACCCTGAGACAAAGAAGCCATCTCTAGAACTGCAAACTATGCACCAAGGGGAGTTTGGAGCACTTGAACACTGAACAGCCATGCTAAGGTTAACACTACAGAGGACGAGGTAGCAACTGCACTCCTCTCCTGCTTACCATACCTAAGCTGTGATACAGTATGATCAGAGATCTCCAAAATGATGCTGCATTGTGCTAATTAGACATGCTCCATGTGCTAATACACACTACTGTTTAAGCTGATTCAGTCATAATTTGCAAAATATAACTCTACTATCTTTGAAGGCAAATTGCAAGTTTGACAAAAATATAATTTCAGGCAGGTACAGGTATGAAAGAGCAAGCACATTAGCCCTTGGTGCTAATAGCCTTAATAGTTAAAAACACAATTAAGAAGTTTTGCCCATCTGAAATACAGTTGGCAAACGGTTTTAGTTACCTCTCACCTTTAAGCAGAAATACAAGTCTTCTCCCCCCTGCATTCCCCTGCCCAAGAAAGCAATGAAGCAACATTTTTCATTGGTCTCATCACAGACATATGACAATGATCTTTTTCTTGCACTAAACCCAGAATGAAAACTCAGTTGCTTACATAACACAGTCTTCACTATGACTATTATAATGCACTGTTAATGTTTTTACCTTTTCAAAGTAAAGGTCGCAGAGTGCAACAGAAGAAAACAAGTGCCTAGCACATCTGAAGGCTCATTTTTCCCCCCAGTCTGGGTCCCGTACAAATGATCAAACTTACTGAAATGGGTACAGGAAACATGAGCAGTGGTGTACTTGTTTTAAATTATCCAAACTAATCTACAGTTTTAATCAAGAATGGCTACCAAGAAAACTGAACATTTAAAACTGCGAGATTACATTTCGTTTTCAAACATCCAGCTTACAAAGGACAGCATCTGTCACTCACACCTTGCTGGCTTCCTTTACTGCTAGGGCAAAAGGATGAAGGCTCAGAAGACTGAGGCTATCAGCTTCTGAGTCACTCCAATTAGAGACAGCCAGGCAGCTGGGAAAGACAGATACAGCGGGCCAGGCAGACGCTGCAGATACCCAGTCTTTCTCTAACCAGGTAGCTTCGATGCACATAAAGAGACTTCTGTCTCTCACACAGGCGCTTCACTTTGGGAGAGGAGGAAATTCTTTCCGCAAGCCAAAAAAGGGAAAGTCAAGAGAGAAGGCAGCAATGGCAAGACCAAGAAGCCTGACTTAGCTGTGTCATTACCGTACTCAGGATCCGTTTAAAACCTCGCCCTCCCCCGTGAAAGCACCCCCTCCCACCAAATCAGCATCGTTACCTGCCATCACCCAGGACGTCGCGATTTCAAAGGCGGGAGGAAAAACCCTACGGCTCAATTTTAGGTTTCCCTCCTCGCCCTCTTTCCCTCCCTTCCCAAAACCAAAGCCGTCGTCACCACCACCCAGCGGGTCACTAAACTTCCCCGGGCAGCGAGCTCTTCCCTCCTACAGGAACCGAGCCTCCCTCCCCGCAGCCAGTGTCGTCATCCCCCGCCAGCCCTGCCCTTCCCCGCCCGGCGCCCTACAAGGAGAGCTTCACCTTCCCCGCGCCCGCCGCCGAGGCGGCCCCAACACCACCGCGGGGCTCGCGGCCAGGCGGCCCCTCCCCAAGGCGCGCGCCCCCCTCACGCCCGTTGCCCCTCCGCCGCGCCTTCGGCGCTGTCACTCCTCCCCACCCCCTCACACCGCCAGGGCACTGAACACACACACACACACACACCCTTCCCCCCCCCCCCGGCACCCAACGGGGCCTTGCACGGCACGGCACCCGCCCCGCCCCGCCCGGCCTGACCCCGCCACGGGGCACGGGCAGCGCCGGCTTGAACCAACCGCCCTCCCCGCCCCCGCCGGTGGGAGCCCGCCGCCCGCCATTCCGCGCACCGGCCCTGCCCCCGCAAAAAGCTCCGATGGGGATCTAACCCCCGGCCTCCACCTCAAGCGTTTCCCTGAGGGTAGGGCCCCAGCCGACGGCGCCACCCTCACCTGAAGAGCCGGGAACGGCCCGTCTCCGGCGCCCGCCGGCGGCGAAGGAAGGAGGGAGCTGATGAAACAGCGAGAGACAGCGAGAGACCGCGGAGGAACGCAAGACAAGCCTCAGCGATGCCTTCCCCGCCGCACCGACTGCCGCCCCCCGCGCCCGCCTGCCTCCGCCCGCCTCCCCCGCCCCTCCGATTGGCGGACGCCCAGCCACCTCCCGATTGGGCAAGGGCGAAGAACAGGCTCCCGCCCCGCGGCCGCCCATTGGCTCTCCGCGATTGCCAATTAACGCTGCTTCCTAGGCTGGAAGGGGCGGCGGGGGCAAAGGTAGCTGGTGGGCAGGGGGCGTGGGTGGTGGTGCGCGCGCCCAGTACGCTACTCGCCCGCTCGCGGTCGGCGCGAGCTCCCCAACGGCTGTTTGAGCGCGTTAGCGCCGAGCGCGCCTCGGGGTGGCCTGCGGCCCGTTCCCGCACCGGTCCTGCGGGCCGAGCCTCCGGCTCGGGGGGCAACTCACGAGGGGGCTCTGGTCGCGGCGGGGTACGCGTCTGCGCCCGGCGCTGCCAGCGGCTGCCAACTCGCTCCTGCCGGGCAGGCTGCCCGCCCCGACCGGCTTGCCGAGATACGGATAGATAGGTATATATGTGGTCAGAAACCGCTGACAGTAAGGCTGCAGAACACGGCAGGGCGCGACGTGAATAAAAATACTGCGTCTACGTCCCGTTTCCGCCGTGGGGGACCGTGAACGAGCAGAAGATTTCGTTTCCCGAAGCGGGATTTGACCGAACCTATAGATCCTGAAAAGTGACAGGGACTTTTTAGCGCCTGAAAGTGGCGACGGCTTTAATTTCCCTTCTGATGCCGCGGCAGCCCCGCCGTGTAACGCAGTGCCCTCTAACACCACAATGCGGCAATGATAGCGCTGCATTTCTTAACGCTTCTCCTCTGACTCCCGTCTGTCAGCTGAAGCCGCCTCTTGCT
The DNA here is from genome assembly GCF_964289735.1 of Phaethon aethereus. NCBI lineage: Eukaryota > Metazoa > Chordata > Aves > Phaethontiformes > Phaethontidae > Phaethon > Phaethon aethereus. Next base: position 77,331,742 of record NC_138575.1, read on the forward strand.
GGGGGAGACGGCGCAGGACTTCGCGGGCTTGTCCGTCAGCTGCATTTGGGACAGAGGTGGCTCAAGGGCAGAGCCACCTTTAAAATAACATTGCTGATTTGGTTAAACCTCTGTGTGCGGAGGTAACGCGCTATTTGAATAGTGTCGCAGGCAGAACTGTTATTCCAGCCCTTGCCTATCTTTCAGACTTATTTGTTTTAGACGGGATTATTTCAAGTTCCAAGCAGCAGCCATCACAGTAACCTTATTTCGTCCCTTCTGCCTTTGCGTTCTCCTCCATCAGTTTCAGCATTTCCCTCCCATCTGCCCTTCTCATCATTGATCTGCCTCCAGCGTTGTCCCAGAGGACAGCCTGGCTTGAGGACAGCGGGAGCCCTGGATCATTGGATAGGGCGGCAAAACAGTCCTAAGAGTACTTTCCTCTTGGCCATGTTTCTTATGCAAGCCTGCATATAGTCAGCATAGACGCCAAGTCTTCCTGTACTCTTTCACTAAGTGCGTGACTCACTAACTTAAGGAGTTTTAAATTCACTGGGAGCTTAGATTAGCTCAGTAGGACTGCAAGACCATAGCACCGGGGTAAATTTTACCTTCTGAAGGAATGTCGTAAAAAAATTATTTGAATGAATTGCAATTAACATTACTGTGAAATTTGGTCAGGTTGGTAAGCTTTCTAAGATTTAACATGATTTCTGCCTTCCCTAATCTCCCTTTCTTCTCTCTGCTGTGTTGAAAGTTAGGAGTTCACATTTGAGAGGAGGAATCTTGAAATTTATTGTTTCTTCTCTCACTTCTGACCACAGATGTGCTTTATTTTTTCACACAGTCAGTCTCATTAAATACGAGATGAAGCTTTGCATAAACCATCTCTCTTTACAGGAGATTACAAGTGATATATATAATCATAAATACAGCTCTTTCTGTATGGACATGAATCAAGCTTCCGTTTTGCCTAGAGCATTGTCAAAGCTGGAAATCCTCCCTGCCAGCACACTTAGACTTTCTTCAACCTCAACATCAAAACAGTCATTCATCTCTTTGTATGGTCAAATAATGCTCAAACTTGTTCAAAGATTGAAGAAAGAGAACAGGAATTCAGTGTAAATCATAGCGCTCCCTGCCAGAACTAAGTTCATACTGTGAGGAAAGGGAATTCCATTTCGGTAGAGGACAGAAGTTCAACCTGCAGCTGGTGGTTGACTGACACAACCCCCCCAGCCATTTCACACAGAGTTGATTGAATACCACCTTGTACTCCAAAAATCACTTCACTGTGTACAAAACCGTGTCAGTCACATATGTGCTACTGCTTGTGAAAACCAGGGCTCACATTCTTATATTAGGCCAGTACGGGGGCAATGACTGTAAATGGAGCAAGATATGTGTATTCAGGCCCTGAGTTAGGCTGCAAAAACTATCAGACAGTCTTGTAACAGTGAGGAAAATCGTGCCTTATTCTTCAAATCAGCTATGCCCATGCATGGACTTTGCCAGGCCTCTGTACTGCTTATACATTTTATATATACATTACATATATTATTAGTGTATATGTTTCATAATAATGTGTGTATACACATCATATATATTTTATTAGTGTATTTACATATCTATATTTACTATATTACATATTTTTAAAAATACATAGATATACATATAGGTATAGTAAATTCAGCCCTCGTGTCACAGTGCAAAGGCAGTGGCATCGTTTTGAGAGTCCTCTTCATATTGAACTTGAGCTGGTTCTGCCTTCCAAGGGAATGGAGGGTGATCACAAATGAGTAATTTCCACAACATTTTTGTACTAACAAACAACTGGATTCAGATTTTAACACAACTTGAGAAATAACAAGTGTATTTTACAACTTTTCACTTAAACATCTTTATAAATGCTATGAAACATCTTTACAAACACTATAAAATTATAATTTTAAAGATAAAAAAGTGAAGGAAGGACTATTAACTGGAAAAAAGCATGTTCACCAAAAGACAATTCTTCTGAACATTTTAATTTAATACTTGGAGGTTCCTTGAGGCACCACTTTAGGGAACAGTCTTTTCAAGCTGCTGAATATTCTCTTCAGGTTGCAAGATGTTTCCTATGCTTTTTACATTTAGATGAAAAATGTTTAGACACGTTTGGAAGCCAGTAAGACAGTAAGAGCTATCAGAATTTTAAAAAATACATTGTAATTGTAAAGTTTTTGCCCCTTTTTCAAGTGTACCATTTGAAACAATTCAGAAGCAACATTATTAGAGGTGTCCCAGTCTACTTTTTTGATCAACACTATTGTGAATTACGTCTATATGCGAAAGCAGAATTTGTCTGCATTGGGGTTAATACACATGCTAGTACTTAATTTGACTTCACTTATAGTAGCACAGTTTTATGTATGTGTAAATATATAGAGGCTTGAGGCCACATGCACTGCATAAATACATATATGCACTTGAAAAACTGCTTGGAGAAAGATACCTCTGTGGTTAATAAAGCACTATTTTTTTCAATTTATAAAATGCAAATTATCTTTACATATATTCAAACACTAAGTTTTTCTTGTAGTGAATTAAAAGAGATTAGTAGTCTAATTATATCTATCATCAGTCATGCAACCTCCCAGCATGATGACACTATTATGATGCCATAAATAATTTACTGATATAGTGAATCATACTTCAACATATTAATCATTTTGATTTTAGTATTTCCATTTTTATTCCTAAATATTGTCAGTTGTTCTCTGAACATTTTCAGTTATGTTCAGAATATGACATCCTGGGAAAGATATCAATCTTTTGCAACCTCACTGGTGAGCATTTAATTTAGACTGTTAGGAACAGGACAGGAAGTTTCTGGGGGGGGAAAAAAAAAAAAAAAAAATTCCTCTCTCATTTTACATAAGTATCCCACGGTTATTTTTACTTTTAACACAATCTATTTTTAAATATGCTTCTTGTATCTTCTGCTGTCCTCAGATATTCCATGTGTCCTTTTAAGCACTCATACTTTCTCTGTAAAGAAATTCTGTCTCTTGGCTTCACTCAGTGCAAATTTTATTGGTGTTTCTTAACTCTTGCAGTAACATTTCAGCATTCTCTTCAGAACATTTCTCTCTAGCTAAGAGAGCCCAGGTGTTACGTATATTTATTTATTTACACTTTAAATCTAAATTTAAATCCTGAACCATATTGTGATTGCAAATTTAATGCCATTCGTGATTATATATGCCAACCAATAACACAGAATTTCAGAATACTAAAATTAATTCCACTCAAATCAATACATTTCACTGTTTCACTACCCAGCTTTCACTGGGAAAGAACTTTTCCCATATAAGACATTAATGTCTGAAATATTCTTTATTATCTGCTTGTTTTTCACATTACTGTTTTTAATTAGTGTTTCATACTGTCCAAACTTTTCTATTTCACAACAATTGTCTATGATTATCTCAGATGTGAATGATATACTTTTAATAGGTACAATATTTGAGAATAATTAAGGCATAGAAGACTCTCTGTCAATGATAAAGATAACCCTATGTCATAACAGTTGGGAAAGTTCTGGGTATGGACCACTTCAAGTATGGAGTTTCTTTAAGCTTGACTAAGCTTTGATGGCAACTTAAAAAAAGTGGGGAAAAAAATACAGTCTCGCACAAACAACTTCCTACTATTCAGTAAAAACAATCAGTTTTTCCAAGATACTAATTTATGTTCCTATTTCCTCTTAATAATCAAATTTTGAGCAAAACTGTGGCTAAAGTCAGCTTTTCCCAGCTATACACATTTAATTTATTCTCTGCAAAGAATAGAGGAATAAAGTTTTTGTTTGTTTTTGTTAAGGAACCCTACAGGTTAGCATAGCTAGCTATCGACACCAGTGTTATGATACCTATGCATCAGATGGCACTGAGTCCTTCCCACTGACCTGAAGGCTTGAATGAGCTATTTTAATAAAGCAGGCACAAAATGTAAGTTGCCTTCTGTTTCTTCCACCTACCTAAACTGAACAGTAACTACTTCAGCAACTTTATAACAAGAGTAAAGCCCTTCCTTTACTACAGATAAATGAGCTCTGCCTGACATGTTCTGCAGCTGAAATGCACGACTATGTATCTTCTGTGAAATGCCTATTGTTTTGCTAAGTTTATAGCAGGAAGTGAATCAGGAGACAGGGACATTTTAGGCAGAAGTTCCATTGTAAAGCCAACAGCAACAAAGTAGCTTTAGGGATAATGCTGTTTCTTCTATTCTAATTAAGTTCCTAAAGCCACATAAAGAAGCTATTCTGCGGGAATCTTATTAATTCCTTCCATGTCAAAGAATTAATAGGGAGAAAGGTTAGTGCCCAGGAAGCAAGCCTCACTATTCAGCCCTAGCAATAAGCTCCTTCTACACTGATGTCATTATAACAATTCCCGTAGCTGTTTAGAGCTTGTCTATTTAATTCTTCATACAATACTGTCGTTATGCCAGTGATCACTTGAGCATATGAAGAACAGTATTCTAGGACTGAGACGCACATTTATTTTAGCTCTGCCTGGCAAGTTATTACACTAGCCAAAGTCAGAACTTTTAAGAACTGTTATTTCTGATTTATTTTGCTCCACTGAAAGCCAAAACAGTTTCTTTACCCTACAGTTAGATGTGCTTGGAGGATGATTGGCCTAGGGCCACAGTTAAAGTTACTCAGAACTAAGAGCTTGTCTGCTTGCAGTCACTCAGATTTAAGCCCACTTAAGCCCTCTCAGTCAGAGGTAAAACAGTCTTGAATCTTTTGGAGAATTAGGCTCCAGCAAAACAAGCTACCTTACCTTTGAATGAGAGCACCCACACAAGGTTTAACATCTTTTATTATACGTGCTATCATCACACCTTAAGTCAATTCACCCTAACTCCTACAGTAGATGCATGCCCCAAGTGATGCACACATCCCTCTAATCACCTCAGTTCCAGACGACAGCAGAGCATGTCCCAGGCTGTTATCAGTTTGTACACCACTCTGTACCATTAGTTCTGTCCTACTACAGCAACAAATTTATTTAAGGAGGCAGGAGTGAAAAGTTTAAGATTTTACCCCTGAGTAGGCAATTAAAGTTTTCACTTCCACCTTCTCTTCTTCCTTACCAGGTTTTCACCTTTACCTTTCAAGGCCGTGTACAAACAAGCATCTTACAGGGTGATATCCACATACTGCCCTCCTCCCCCTTCCCCAGAACTATTAGCTGTGACTGCTTTTGGTTCCCCATCATCCTCCTCTTTCTGAGTCTGCAGACAAGCTGCTTCATGCACAGAGCAAACTCTCATTCCAGCTCACACAGAACATGACACTTTCCTTATTCAAATTCCTTCAAAGCAGCATTGTATTTTTCAACAGGTCTTATGCAAATAAAACAGATTTTACATAGCAGTGGAGGTTCCTAATTTTGAGTTTGTCAAGAACATTTCACTGATGTATATTGAGGCCTCAAGTTCTTCGTAGAACAGGAAGACATCCTGCTTGCTTACAGGTTTTTTGGGGTTTGTTACTGATAATCAGAAAGCCAAACTTAGTCATCTAGCATCTCATTTCCTTTCAGTTTTGTTCCTTAAAACTCCTTTTCCATACATAGGTTTTTCATGTATTAGAAGTGAAAATACGGTTAGGCTTTCAAACTTCAACCTCTGCAAAAAGGCTGTTGGAAAAGGAAATGAGAAGAAAGCACTAATCACTAGTCTATTGTTTTTAAAAAGAAAGTGGAATGAGATCAGGAAGAGAGGGTCACTGTATCTGCATTCTCTTTGACTTCTTGCTCTTTAAAGAAGAATATCGCATTGCTGAATTCATGTTTGGGTCAGCAGGACAAATTACTAGCAATACATTGGTTGGAGATATAACTGTGTAAAATGCAACATCAACATTTGAAATCTAAATTCTAGTTCTGAGATTTAAGTACTACACAGTCAAAGATTCCTGTCAGGGCTTCCCCACTATTACAGTGGCCAGAGAGAAGTATTTGCTTGTTTCAAATTGATAGCTGTGCTACAAAAATATTTTCCATCTAAAATACTGCTCTGGAAATACTGTATGTGAATGAAATATATCTGCTACGCACTGGGACAGAAATCCTTATTCTTTGAAAGCAATAGTAAGACTTCCACAGATTTAACATGATGACAATTTTTCAGGACTGGAATAGATTATTATACTGAGCAATAAGAGTGCAAGCTCAAATGAGTTGACCCTTTCCAAGCCATTAGAAAACTCCCAAACAATTAAATAAGAATATTCAGTATTAGTAATATTACAGGTAGTGCCATTCCTATTCTGTCTTGTCAATGTCTGTGTTCTGCAGACTCTGATTCAACTTGCTGCCTAGCTGTAAAGACACCATTGAATGGGTTGAGAGCAGCCCTGCTGAGAAGGACTTGAGGATACTGGGGGATGAAAAGCTGGATATGAGCCAGCAATGTGCACTGGCCAACCGCATCCTGGGCTGCATCCAAAGCAGCGTGGCCAGCAGGTCGAGGGAGGGGATTCTGCCCCTCTACTCCACTCTGGTGAGATCCCACCTGGAGTCCTGCGTCCAGCTCTGGAGCCCTCAGCACAGGAAAGACATGGACCTGTTGGAGCGGGTCCAGAGGAGGCCACAAAAATGGTCAGAGGGTTGGAACACCTCTCCTGTGAGGACAGGCTGAGAGAGTTGTGGTTGTTCAGCCTGGAGAAGAGAAGGCTCTGGGAAGACCTTATTGCAGCCTTCCAGTACTTAAAGGGGGCTTATAAGAAAGAGGAGACAGACATTTTAGAGGGGCCTGTAGCAACAGGACAAGGGGTAATGGTTTTAAACTAAAAGAGGGCAGATTTAGATTAGATGTAAGGAAGAAATTCTTGGCAGTGAGGGTGGTGAAGAGTGGCACAGGTTGCCCAGAGAGGTGGTAGATGCCCCATCCCTGGCAACATTCCAGGTCAGGTTGGACGGGGCTCTGAGCAACCTGATCTAGTGGAAGATGTCCCTGCTCATTGCAGGGACGGGTTGGACTAGAAGGCCTTTAACAGTCCCTTCCAACCCAAAGACTATGATTCTATGAACACAGAATACCACTTACAAACAAGTTTGGAAGAACAAGATTACTTAGATGCTACCATCAGTTTTGGATCATTGTGAATTGACAGCTAAAAAGCATCCCCTGGATTAAGTCTCCAAAGCCTTCTACAGCAATAAATCCTAATAACCCAGACCTGGTCTTGCTTTCACATTAACCCTTCCCAAAAGGGAGACTGAAAGTCACTGCAGCTCAGTTAGTATGTTATGACTTCTACATGCTCAAAAAGTAACAGTGTGAAGTTGGCTTTTTTACCAGAATCTGCATATGTCAATATACGTCTTTCCTATAAAGTCCCACCAGTGCAGGCTGCACAAACAGGAAAGAAGATAGAGGGAAGGAGTAATCATTCTATTGTAGCCATCCTTACTAGTGCTCCTGTTATGATAGAACAATGCTACAACAACATCCTTTGCCCAAGCTAGTAAAGAAATTAATTACAAGCAGTGGAAACAGAAGTGAGAGAAAGCTCCATTCCCCTTCTATCAGAGCACCCTTGTCGTGTTGCCTGTCTGTAAGAAATATAACCATACTACAAAATACTATTTACTACAGTCTCATAGTTCCTAAGGCTGTCACTACTTCCTACTTTACCCCCAACAGACAGTTGGGGGGTAAAGCCGGAAACATCTGCCCACTAAATATCACATCATTAAAACAACACTTAGTATCTAACCACACATCTACTTAAGAGTAGCTTACCTGTTAAGGTTCAAATATACAAGCAAGACTCACACTTAGGAACTAAAAAAAAACCCCAAACCAAACACAAAACCCCAATATCAAAAACTATGAGACCTGGAACTTAGATGAGCTTTACTATCCTTAGCCTTATTTTAAAAGCCAACTTGAATAGGCTTTTGTAGAGGCCAGTGAGAAGATTCAAGTCTGATGACCTGAGACTCACTTGGATTTTGGTCTTTCTTTTAATGGAAATTACAAGATTAATCAAGATTAGGATTACACTTGGAGTGACTCATTCAGTCTACATATTTCGTTCTTTATTGCAAGGATGAATCCCAGATCATGTGTCAGGATATTGGTCAGACCAGCACACATCTGCCCTCCCTCCCCAGCCCAAACTGCTCTTGCCAGATCATGTTCAGACTGAGAGTCATCAGCACTGACTGTCCCAAAAGCCGCAGTTTGCGAGCAGCTGCCCTCTTCTAGGAGGACCTTCAAAAGCAGGAAAAAGACTGACATTTTCTATGGTGCAGGTTGTCTGTTTTATGTGTTCAAGAAACTCAAAACTTTTGGGAGAGGTTAAGTTTACTTGCACACACTTTAGTGGCCGGCCACTTAGGAGGGCAAAGCACGTAGCCTGCTGTGGCAGGCAGAGATTGAGTATCACTGCACTAGCGGCATCCAGATTAGAGTGTACTATGGTTACATGGACCTTTGCAACTCTCAGCCTCCTTTGACCTTCTCTCCACAATACTCCACCATCAAAAAAAAAAAAGGGGGGAGGAGGAGGAAAGAGAATATCGACAACCAGACTGCACACTGACATTTATAAATAACCTCCCAATAACTGGTGGAAATGCAAGTGGAAGCAAGAGCAAATCACAGATCCAACTAGTTTATTTCTATGCTCTGCTGTTCGAAGACTGAAATACCTATTTTTAACTTCTGCTTTATATATGTTGGTAGCTAATCATCACAACTTTTGTTATCAGAGCTACCACAAATAGCTTACCACATGCAACAATATTTTTCTTACAGTGCACACAAAATATACAAAAATACAGATATTGTACTTACATACATGCATAAATGCACTGAGAAATTCTGATGCAAATAAGGATTTATCATTGGCTTCGAGCAATGAGATTTATTGCGGTATGTAGTTGTTCTGTTTTTCCACAGACCTGCATTATCTTGAAATAAAAATTGATGGCTAGGGAAATAATGCATCAATATACCATTTGAAACGCTCCCTCAGTCCATGAAACTTTCTACCTTTAAAGAGTTAGCAGCTCAAAACACTTAAATTAAAAAATCCCTCAGCATATAAAGAGAAGTTGCTGTTCAATTTCTTAATACTAGTTATAAATCATTAGCTGCATTAACTGACAATAGCCTCAACTCCACGTATTGCTATTTTTTCTAGTTACTCTTCTTTTACTAGTAAGAATCTGAACCATCATTGTGACAATATTAACACTCACCACTACCACCCTTTTATGGAATCCACACCTCATTTATTATAGGGAGTTAGGGACAGACTACTATAAGAAAATTATATCCAGAACAGCAAGGGGTTTCTTTCAGAATGGATATTTTGAGTTGTCATCTTTATGAAGTTCTTAATCATTACTGAGAGAATATGTGTTTATACAAAGTGTGTATATACATATATATGTGTACATATATGTATATACATAAAAATATATATACATACATATTATATATATATTATTGTAATAGTCATCAAGTCGGTGTATGTCTAGTACAGTTCCTGTTTTTACAGTGTTTGTTTCACTTCTTTTCAAAGAAAAGTATTGTCCTCTTCCAATATTTCTCACATGCAATGCAGCAAAATAGAGGAATCTGTTCAAAAACTGCATTTTTGTTCATGATGTCTTCCTACCAAGAGTGCAGCTGCTTTTTCTGTTATCACTTCCAGGTGGTTAGTACAGGCTTTCCTGAATCTCTCGCACGATTTCCTTTTACTCCAGTGAATTGCCCAGAACGACTTCGCAAGTCACGATCAGGCCCATCACTTTGCGCCATCTCTTCATCATATCTGAAAATAAGAGAACCTGTTCAATGCCTTGTCCTGCTATTCACTATGCAAACAAGAGTGGGTTAATATCTAGCACTAATTTAATACAGGCTGTTCTACACATAGGTTTACAGCTGCATAGTTTGATACAGGAAACATATTACCATATGATGTTACAGTACAGATCAACTGAAATATCTTCAGCTACTTTTTGAACAGAACAAATCATCTGGCAGCTTTGGTTATACTCCTGAGTTTGTGAAATTTTATGCTTGTGAAATTTCACACGTACTTCTCTATTTCTCCTTACTACATTGGTCTGTGGTTAAGCAGGAACATCAGATTGCTGGCAGTTTTAATAAAGTCTTAAGCTATTGCTTCAAACAGAGGATTGTTAGCTGCAGTGTTAAAAAACTCCACTCTTGCATCAGAGGGTGAGTAGGGAAAGAATGAGGTGAACACACAACAGCATGCTTAAATTAAATGCATTTGATGACATGTATTTTGTAATACTTAACCACAGTGACAAGTAGTTCTTTAAATATCTAAGCCCACTGTGGCCTCAGATAACCTCAATATATACTTACCTCTCAGCTGCTACGGAAATTCCAAGCAGAAATCGGCTATAGATGCATAAGTGTAATTATCAAAAGATAATACTACAAGATTTTGTAGAACAGTCATAATATATACTTAGTTACACTATTGTATAGGTATTCACAGCTACCATATATATACACACACATATGTATATAATATTCATTAAAACTTAAAGCATCCAATACACATATATTTAACTGTCTTTACCAGTATATATAAAGAGTAATTAAGATCAGTATGAACTAGTGGATCGACTAGGTACATAACCGCATTCCTGACACACTGAACAACTGTACCTCTAGTACTAGAGAACCTATCTGAACATTTTCTCAAAAAAATACAAGAAACTGTATCATCAATAAGGTATTTAAATCAGTGTTCCTCTGCATAAGACAAATCAATCCTGCATAAATCCTTCAGACACTCCAATATAAAGATAGAAAGATCTCAGTCTCCTTCATTTCTCCCTTTGCAATACAGATTCAGGAATTTAAAAAGATATCTGACAACTCATTATTATTACATCCATGAATTACAGGAGTCAAGTGGCATCATTTCTATGAACTGAGAGAAAATTTGTATCAAATAGCTATTATTTATATTTAACTACCATCTATATATTACACTTGATACAGTTAAAGTCTACACATATAAAAGGCAAACACTCTCTTTGCCTCTGTCCCTCAAATCGAGCTGCTGGGAGCTCAGAACATCCAGGCAGGGGCTTACCAAACAAGTAACATTCCCTCTGGAGATGAGGTGAGGCAACTCTGCTTTAACGTACTCCCACCTCCAGTGCTGCTATTGCAACTCCAAAAAGATGAAGTACTTTGTGCCCATTTTTCACACCAGAATGAAGTTCACCTTATCTCTGTGGTCTACATTACACATTAAGAAAGTGAGGTGACTGAAAATCATTTTCATTTATATAGAACATTGATAAAACTTACAAGACTTCATAGTTGCCAAGAACCTCTTTAGGTGGAGACTTATTCCATTTACAGTCTGGAATTTCCCCATTAGGCACAGCAATGTTAAGCGTGTCATTAATAAGATTATACTTCAAGATGCGATCATTAGCAGTACTGGAAGTAAGAGAAGGGGAAGCATTAACCTACAAAAGAAAAAAAAAGTCAGCGTCAACTTTTTGAGTGCTATATAGTTCTCCAAACAGCATGTGTGATGACTATATGTACTATTTGGGAAATAGAGATTCAGCGTCTCAAAGCACATCTTTCAGTTCCTCAGACACTGGAGGGAATCCCCCATAGGGCATTTTTCTTTTTGCTTAAAAACAAAAGCAACATACCACTAAGTGTCTGCAGTGTCAGCCTGAAGATTTTTGTTGAGACTAGATTTACCAGGGTTACTCAGAAAAGACATAGATTTTTGTTTAATTTTCTAAGCTTACATGGATACCAAAACCATAAATTTCAGTGCTTACAATTTGCCTGGTTTGCTCCAACAGCTGTCATATACAGGAATCTGTGGGTTTCTTCTAGGTAAACAGCTTTTGTTTATGTTCTTAGAATCTGAGTTCTTCCCTGTTGAGAACAGTGTGAGCTGGAGAGATATATATGTGCTCTCTATTCAAAGCACTACACTGCATCTTGTTTTAATTAAAACTGGGGCTGATTTAACATCTCTCTTGTGTTCTACATTTATTATGGAGAATTGGTATCAGAACAATAAACAGTTTTGTTTGTTTGTTTGTTTTTTAAATAAAGTCCATTTACCTTTGTTCTTTCTCTTCCAATTAGATTGAGAAAGAAGAGGGCTAGACAAAATTTATGTTGAACATACAGATCCAAAGTTAATACACTAAAGAGAAATTTATGTGAAAAAAACCCAAACCTTCCAAATATCCTAATTGTCCTACATGTGCCCCTTTTCCTTCCTCCCAACCTGCAACATAAGGCCATAGCAGCATTTAAAACTTAAGTTTGATGGTATGCTCCATCGAGCCAATGCCAATTTTCCAGCTACTGATACAGTATTTAAGAGGGCTGCTACCATTCAGGCTGCCTCTGAAGTCCAATAGTATGGATGCACTGGATTTAAAAGACAAAACAGAAAGCCACAAACAAATAGAAACACCAAACAAATAGGAAACAAAAGCACATGCCAGCTTGGTCATCACATGGCCTGTTGTACCTTCCAACATTTTTCTTAATCCACTTACCTGAGGAACAAAAGATACTGTTTCAAAAGAGGAAAGACTACATTGAAATCTAGTTAGTTTTATTCTGCAAAATGAGGAGGAAGTTTTCTCCTGTATTGTATGTAACTTTACCTCAATTAGCCATGGTTTAAGCTTGTCATCAATGATAATGTCGTATCCGTAACATTCAAAGCAGTGTTTATCATTATTCATTACAGGCTAAAAAAAAAAGCCAACAATATGTATTCAATCAACAATTGCAAATAGTAAATCAACAATTTACTAAGTAACCTGAATACATACTTGGTTTTCTAGAAAACACATGTGATTACGCTATGAATCTTCTACAACAGTTTTCAGTGTTGTAACTCTAACATAAGCTTTCTAAATACTAAGTTCAGGATTGTCCTTTTTTTCCAACCTGGAAATAAATATTTCAATATTAATGACTGCATTAATCTCAAGTACTGAGTTAGACTAATTCTCCATTATGTTTCCAGCTTGAAAATAAGTGTTTTCATATTTTGCAAAAGTAATAACAATATTTAAAGCCTGCACACATCACGAGAAATCAGGAAGGTTTAAAATTTACATAACACAGCTTCATGTAATCGTGAATTCTTTAAACTTCAGAAAAAGAAGACTTATTCAAAGACATTTATTTTATTCTGCTGCTGTAACTATGCATAAATTTGAGGTCAAACAATTACCATATACATTTTAAAATCATAATTGGCTCAAGCCAACTATGATCCAGAAAGCCAAGAGAGACGGATGCACAACCTCTAGAGGATCGGTATTTTTCCAGCATCTGCTAAACATTTGCAGTATGCATGGTAAGGCTTTTCTTCTATGCAAATCTCATCAGATCTTTTAAAGAAACCTTTGTATCAGGTTAGTGAGATGTCTTCCCCTAGACTAATAATGAAAGCTTTTCAGTTCTTCAGGGAGGGGGAAGGAGGAACATGTATCTCTCATTACATTTGCCATTGTCAGAAAGACAGAGGCCCCAAATGTTTCATGCTCAAGAATTCTCAACCCTTTTTTCTCTTTGCTTTTAAAGTTCCACTAACATTTGGATTAAATCCCTCTTCTTCTCACATCTGGTTTCAAACATGATTGCAGAGGCTGAGTTGAGCCATACTTCCCCACCTCCCACTGATCCTAGCTTCATGACCTTGTCCCTCTTTCTCCTGCTGCTCCTGGTGTTCATCTGGTCCTTCAGTGAGGTTGATCCAGCTTATTACACTGGCAGAACACTAACCCATCAATAAAGCACGACAATAATTGTCTGTTGGGCGAGGGAGCTGATTCAGCTCTCGATGGTGCCAGGACAAACGCAAAAGAGGTGACAGGACCATGCACTTGGGAACAGGAGAGTGAGCTCTTCAGTTACCCCAGCTGATGCACAGAGTGATACCTACTCTCTGATGTAATCACTACCCAAACACTAGAAAGTCACTCAAGCAGAGGATTGATCGCTAATTTTTTTTTCCTTTTTTTTTTTTAAATAAAAGTCATGATAACCACGTGACTCGTGTATAAAAGAGCTGAAAGTAAGTTATGTAACTCTGCTGAACTAAACCCCTTATGTCTTCCTTGATAAATTGTCCTCCAGAGCTATTTTTTCTTTGACACAGTTGCTATTGCTGAAATGACATCATGCGCCTTGGCAGAGCTTAATACTATTCACAAGGGCAGTATCAAGTCATATTAAATAGTTCACAGAGCCCTTGAGGAAAAAGATTCATTCACTTCTTCAAATATGCACAGATATCTCACTCACCCAAGATTCAAGTTCACTCAGCTCAGAGAAATCAAGAGATAAGAGAATTGCAGAAATCAGCATCAATACCATCACTCAAAAAGCAGGAAATAGATTTTAGGGGTTTTGATGGCAAATTCACTTTCATGGTTATAAGAAACCTGCAGCCATAATGCTATTGCTGGCAGCATTCCAGGAACAGTACTCACCGCAACAGCCTTCAGTGACTGCACAATTATCCAGTGAATTTCATCAAATAATTTGTTTGTGACTTCCTTTCCACGGGTGCTCTCCAGATACAGGCGTAAGTTACTCACTGTCCACTTGCCTCCATGGATATGATTGTAATCATCCTGAGGAGTTAAGGAATTAGTTCAGTCCAAGATTTTGAAGTTGTTCATCAGTTTTGTTTCATTCACACAAAAAGCCCACTTATACTTACATACAAGTATTGCTCTAAAAACAAACTCAGCAAGTTGCTTTTACTCTATTTTACAGCTTTATGAAGACTTCAGCTTGACTTTGAACTGCCCTCTATATAAACAACTGCTTTTATTATAGCTGTATATGTTTGTATCGCACGTTGCAAATCAAGTAATAAATCTTTCTTAGATGAAAAAAACCCACAACTGTACTTTGACAGTTTCATAGTAAAACATAATTTATGATTGGGAAACACAAGTTTTAAAATGTGAAAAGAAAGTATTT
This sequence comes from Phaethon aethereus, assembly GCF_964289735.1. Taxonomy (NCBI): domain Eukaryota; kingdom Metazoa; phylum Chordata; class Aves; order Phaethontiformes; family Phaethontidae; genus Phaethon; species Phaethon aethereus. The sequence continues at coordinate 77,346,784 of NC_138575.1, forward strand.
AACTTTTTTTCTCTTCTGGGGTTAAGGGAGAAATAATTAAGTGAGCGATAGCTACATTTCACTGAAGTTTGCTGTTCTAAAATACAGCACTTGAAAGTGCTTGTCTGTGTTTATTCATTTAAAATGTGACTTGTTTCCAAAAAGGCAAACATGGTATGTTCTTAATGGTGCTACTGACAACAGTTACATTCAAGAGGACACTGAAATGACACATGAGTTATTTTTAAAGGTTAATTTTTCAGTTAATTCAGTATTTTGATATAGAAAAAACACTAGGTGCTACTGAATCAGAACAGGAGGAAAAAATTAGGTTACCTTATATTTGTATTTTCAGAGGCTATCAAGGCTCTGCCCTATATTCTCTTTAAATGGAAAGACAAAAGCAAACTGAGGGTATTCTTACTGATGGAAAGACACACATTCATTCCTCGAATAACCCTCAAAACAAATGCTTTGTCCCTTTATAAAGGTTCTCCTCAGAGAATTTCTAAGAATTAATTATTGTATTCCTGCTAATTTACAAAACACAGAAAGCACAGAGCAGAAAAAAAGTTGTCAGAGGAACGAAATCTGTCGTCCTCTAAGATGAGGTCAGAGAAGTCTCTATTTATTTTTAGGCTTTTTCTACAGCTCCCCTCTTAGTAAATTTGGAAAACTGGACTGTACAAATAAAGATCTGAAACCTGGTTCTCAGGACTTGCTGCACGGGAAAAATGTCTTGAGACCAGATTCCAGCAAGGGAACGAAGATCAAAGTTTCAACTCTCTTTGCATTTCAGAACAAGTACTCAAATCAAAATAGATTGCAACTGGCTAGAGCTTTACACAATCACAGCTGTTTAATTAAAAATATTAAACCAAAGGAGAATATTGCAGGCTACTTAGAAGGTCACTAACTGAAAATAATTAAGTAGAATTACTGTTGTTTTGTTTGTATTACACATGCAGTGAATAATGACTTAGAACTGTATTTTCCAGCACAAACATTACGGCGGGTATACTTGATTACCTTCCTTCTTTCATTTTACCCTTTCCCTCTGCCAAGACTGAATTGTACGCTTTTTTCAAATTAGGGATGTTTACCCATGAGCTTGTAGGTTACAAACACACTGGAACTCTATGGTTCATGTAGGGCTTAGAGGAGAGATTAACACCTAGAACTTTACAAGTTTTTCCAGACTTCATCATAATTTTGATAAATCACTTGACAGTTCAAATTAGGTTCTTCTAAAACTAAGCTGTACAGCCTACGTGCCTCCAAAGTTACAGTCACGTTTAAAACAGAAGGACGGATAGGATGGATAGCGTGGCTTTACATCAAACTTTTCTCACTTTATGCAAAACTCAACAGATATTAGTGGTTCAGAATTTCTAAAACGTTTTTCAAATACTTTAGTAATGACTCCACATTTTTAAGCTGCTGCTACTATACCCATTTCTGTTGTCCTTTCTTCTCTCGAAGTGACCTCACCACTGCTTTCATTTCTACTTTTATTTGGGAGAAATGTTGAAAGCCATTCTTTAACGGGTAGAGAAGATGAAAGCGTGCATAGTAATGGGATAGGCAACATATCACATGCCTCACTTGTTCACTGCTACTGGCAACAGCACCATGATTTATGCTCTAAGTTGTATGGGATCTGCTTTCACCACAACTAATTCTCAGTGTGCCCTGTCAAGCCATGATGTGTTTGAAGCACTTCACAAGTCAGCACCTGAACAAGAAAATGTCTGTAGTACTGATAAATGCCATATTTAGACACCTACCCTGGTCTATAACTACCACTGTAAGTGACATTTACAATTCACATTGTTGTTACAGGAATATCCGGCTAAAAACAGTTCTGCTATGCTACACATCTTACAGAACAGTAACAGACAAGGCACGTTTATGCAAGGTTGCAATTTAAGATGCGGTATATCTATCTTGTGTGTGAGTGTATGTAGATACACATATGAATATATATGCATGAGTGTATGTGTATGTACATACACGTTTATTTTCCATACTCTTAAAATAAAACCTATGAAATTAGGAAGTGCAACAATAGAGTTTTAATTACTGTAACAGAGGCAGGGTTTATAAATCACAGACATCCGCTAAAAACGCAAAAGGGACAGTCATCATCATCAAGTGGATTCCCTGAAGAAACAAGGCTTGGGCAGCGATACTGTATGCCCCTCTGTTCATGTCACCCCTGACCCACTAGCCTTTCCTCCCACTGGTGAATTTCAGCCTATTTTGACATAGGGGAGTCCTGTCAAAGCTATCAGGTTTCCACATGTTTTATGAATATCAATGGCAAATTACAGGATAGAACTGTTCTGCAGGCAGAACTCCATCTTCGTCCGTTCAAGAGGAAGCCACCAGCTGGCCAGGCAGCAAACATTTATCTCCAAGCTCGCAACTGCATGTTCCCTTTCTAACCCAGAAAAGGAAGGTGGGGGCAGGAGGGGAAACATAAGAAGCAGCTGGAAAGTACTGTGATGAATAAGTGCTGGAAATAAGAAAGCTGAATTAACCGCATGGAAGAGAGAGAGGGGGAAGGGGAGATTGGGAAGGTGATATTAAAGTGCTGTTATAAAATACAAATCCACAGGAACCAGACTTCATTAATTCCACTGCTCACAGAATCAACTGCTAAGTGAGCATATTAGCATTTAAGTGACAGGAGACTTGAAAAAAACCAACCCTGCTTTCGACTACTGCAAGTCAATACTGAAGATATCACAGTCTATTACAGAGCTGCAGCTCATTACCTTGCATACTTTTGATCTGCAGTCTGCTGAAATTTATTTATTTGTAAGTTCAAGTTGAAGTATTTTAATTGTAAGATGGTGAAGAATATGACAAATGAAACATTTTTATTCCAAACTTTTGGGACAATTTAAGAAAACCAGTCTTGCTACAAAAAAACACCTAAGAACTCAGTACACTTACCCCATGTTTCTGAATGGCAACATTTGTAAGATGTACAAACATGTTATCCAATTCACTTGTACTTGGTGTATATTTTACTGTGCAAAACCGGCAAAATCCAAGTTTATACCTTAAATGCAAAAAGTCATTAGAATGTGTTAAACCCCAATAAGAAATAAGGAAAAGAGCATCCTAGGATACCATGTACATATTAAACTTCTTTGCCCAACAAGCACAACATTATTTTGACTACATTAAACATTCTTTCAAAACAAAATACAAATATATGCAACCTTACATGTAACATCTCAGGGGACGATATGTAGATACTAAAACATATAGACGAAGATCAAATTTCTTTCCACCAATAAGTAATGGATTGTTGATATAGAGAGAAATCACATAGGCTTCTTTGGAAGACTGAGATACAAATCTGAAAAACACAAATCATGTTTCAGAACATGACAATTGCAGTGACACAATCTGATAAATCTTTTTCTTCTTTAGAAGCAGTCTGCAAATTTTGGATTGAAACCTTGCCTCTTTTGCCAAGACAATGTATAAAGTATTAGTGGTTAATAATACACACTTAGCATCAGGCATTATATACCAAAAGTTAAAAATACTAAACAGATGACCAAGATCAATTAACCATTTAAACTCAGTTTTGAAGTTAACAGAGCAGCTGACTGAGCCATTCAGAATGGCATATAGAGCTTGGCATGGTTCAGACAAGCAAAGAGTATATATTACATTACCTTCATTAGTCAAGGTCTTATACTCCTAGAATATTTGTATTTATGCTTGGTGTGTGATTGCAAACCACTGTGAAAAGCTAAGATGAAACCTTCAGATTGTGACATTCTTCAGATTCCAAGCCAAACAGAAAAAAAAGAAGACAAAAAAAAGAAAGACTCAAGTGATACTCAGCCAGTCACTTTATGACAGGAAAAAAACAACATTATTTGTGTGATCAAAATGTTTACTAGTCAGAGAAAAACAGATTGCTAGCCTGTTTCGCCCATTTGGAAGTAGATCACCAACATGAGGTGTAATATTTTGTGCTCCAAATGGATAATGTATTTATTTCATATAAATGCATTCTTCCTTTGTACTAATTTAAAAAGGAAAGATTGCTTAAGGAAAGATTTTTCTCTTCCTTCCTGTTATTTAATACTGTGAAGCAGAACAATTTATTTTTGTGCAATTTTTTCCCCAACAACATTGAAAGCATTTTTATAAAGAATAGTTAATTGAACAGTTCTTTGTACCTCCTCATAAAAAAAAAAAACAAATTGTATTAAAACCTGTTTGAAGGAGGAAATCAGATAACAACTGAGATTAAATGCAAAACTAACTATATAATGACAAAGCAATAATAATGGAATACTTTGCCCATGCATCAGACAATTAGCACATTGATGTGGTTCACCTGATTATAGGAAGTACAATAAAGGGTTTGGGTTTTAAGAACTTACGAAGATGTTTTGCTATCTCGAGACCATTTTTTAATTTGGGAGAGTTTATTGATTAAAAATATTCCTTTTCCTTGAGCTTTGCCACAAGGTTTCATAATCCAAGTGCTGGAGGGATTTTTTCTGAATTCTTCAACAAAGAGATTATAATCAGCAGGAAGCATAAAAGTAACAGGAACAAAATCTGAGTTAGGGAGAAAAAAAAAAAAAGGTGCACAATTAAGGAGACTATATCTGATAAGGCTATTGGCACATACAGGCTAAAAAAAATGTTCATGTCTTTTCACTTTTCCAGTCTGGCATGATCCACCTTTATAAAGGCTCATGTTGCTTTTTATCTCATTTAAATTCTAGTTTGTAGTTTTTACTTAAACTTTAACCACCGATACCAATACAGGCTGGAGGATGACGGGATTGAGAGCAGCCCTGCCGAGAAGGTCTTGGGGGTATTGGGGGATGAGAAGCTGGACATGAGCCAGCAATGTGCACTCACAGCCCAGAAGGCCAACCATATCCTGGGCTGCATCCAAAGCAGCATGGCCAGCAGGTTAAGGGAGGGGATTCTGCCCCTCTACTGTGCTCTGATGAGATCTCACCTGGAGTCCTGCGTCCAGCTCTGGAGCCCTCAGCACAGGAAAGACATGGACCTGTTGGAGCGGGTCCAGAGGAGGCCACAAAAGGTCAGAGGGTTGGAACTCCTCTCCTATGAGGACAGGCTGAGAGAGTTGGGGTTGTTCAGCCTGGAGAAGAGAAGGCTCTGGGAAGACCTTATTGCAGCCTTCCAGTACTTAAAGGGGGCTTATAAGAAAGAGGAGACAGACATTTTAGCAGGGCCTGTTGTGACAGAAGGGGTAATGATTTTAAACTAAAAGAGGGCAGATTTAGATTAGATGTAAGGAAGAAATTCTTGGCAGTGAGGGTGGTGAAAGAGTGGCATAGGTTGCCCAGAGAGGTGGTAGATGGCCCATCCATGGCAACATTCCAGGTCAGGTTGGATGGGGCTCTGAGCAACCTGGTCTAGTGGAAGATGTCCCTGCTCATTGCAGCAGGGTTGGATTAGATGACCTTTAAAGGTCCCTTCCAACCCAAACTATTCTATGAGTCTATTCTATAAAACAATTGCAAAACAATGCATGCTGCTAACTTCAGATTAATACTTTAATTCACATGAATCAATTTTCTTCTTCTGTTTACATGTTGTGAAATGAGAGTATTATATACCATTCCAACTTAACTTTATCAAACTTTCTCAATTTCCTACGTCAGCTGTTACCATTCTGCTAACCACCTTATCATCCTTTGAGCATGCAAAAATGTCAGTGTTGATGTTGCTTCCCCATTGGATGTGGTAGTTTTTATTTCCATGTAACTCCCTTTAGTCATTCTTACTTGCTCTCACAATCAGTATTACCAGGCTTACTGAAATCTGAAGTAAAGCATTCCTTGCTCTTTGCTATCAGATTATCCCCACTTCCATCCATACAGAACTGCTTCTTTCTTACATGGATGAACAGTGCTTTCATTCCACGTTCCCAAGATGTAAATCAACTCAACATAAACCCATCTCTGTTTCACTCCAGTGCTTTCTGACCTCCAAAACTACTTCACTCTCCTCATTCCTGGTCTATTGCTGGTTTGGTTTTGAGGGCTTTTTGTTTGTTTTGTGGTTTTTGTTTTTTTAATTTTATTTTCTAGAGGTTATTTCTTGTTCTCCAACTTCCCCCAAATTTCTCCTCTGAACAGTTTGTTCATTCTGTTCTGTCTAGAGTGTCTCTGCAAAAGTTTATTTTAGTTTCTGCTCCAGTATAAAATTTTCAGATCTTTTTTCTCTTTTGAATTAAAGAAAGTCCAACCGTGTCTCATGACGTTCCAGAGCCCTTTTGGTTTCACCATTAATCTTATTGCAAAGTAGCTTAATCCCACAATTTTTTCTCTTCAAAGTAATTTTAAAAAACAGACCAAAAAACCCCAAACTAACAAAAACCCACCCACCCAATCCCTCCCCCAGACTCCCCCCTGCAAACACAAAGGGCCTAGTTACAAATCTATTTCTGTACCCTTACATTTAAAAACAACAATTTCGCTATCACTTCATCCGATGTTGCTTCAGCTAAGCTGTCCTGTTAAGTTCAGGCTTCTTTAAGGACCTTACTACTAACAAAACTAAGTCTAAGTACAACTTCCATGCATACAAACTGGACTTGGGCTCCTCCTTGAATACTGCTGAATACTAGCAAGCACACAGTGGAGAAATTGGGCCTTAGTGCTATGGTAATATGACAATGAAACAGAAATATTCAAACTTTTATTCCTGCTTTGTCTCCGATTTCAACAAAGATCCTGAATGAGTGGCATCCCCTTTATTCTTCTCGATTTGTAAATATCGGCCATTATCCTTCAAAACACGGCTTGTGAAAAGCTTTGAAAATGTAGTATTTTGTATGAAATGTTCACCGCTGTTGTTTTTATCGCTTTCCCTATTCTTGTGTTTCCCTATGCTCTAATGGCAGATTTGAGGGGAGGGAAAAGGAGAAGACAGAGAAAGAAGGCTGTTAGGTTTGCAAAATGCAGCAAACAATTTTAGGATAAAGAGCACTTTAGCCTATTTGACAGGGACAGACAGAGCATTTGAAGATAGCCACTGTAATGTTCTAACACTTCAGAGGTTAAGTGCTTTATGCACAGAAAACCTAGGCCAATTCCAGGTTATTGACCACACAGGAAAAAAAGATTCATGCCGATAATGAAAACCACATACCCAAATAAATATATTTCCCATTTTCATCCTTTTCTGCGAGAGGACTTCCTTCTTTCTCAAGTTCTTTTCTATATCGCTTGATATTCTTTACCATCAAATCTTTTCTGGTGAGTTCATAGTGGTTTGGGAAATGATTGACAATTTGGTCATCAGAGAGGCGGTAACCAGTTTCCACACTGAAAACATTTCTGATTGTTTGTACGCTCATCCTGAAAGCAAAGACAGATACCAAATGATTTCTTCCAAGAAACACAACTCGGGGACAAAGCTGAATTTTTTTTATTTGTTATATTCACTTCTTTTCTCTCTCATTTGTCTTTATATTATAATATTTTGCTGCAGTGACAGTCCAACATATCCTGAACGTCTATTAGCAAAACCAATTAAATACTGCTGGAAGTTTATCGATCCCTATACTACTACTGAATTGGGGCAGACAGTGAGGAAAGGAGATGACAACTTGGCCCTACTGGACTCTGTTGATAGTCAGGTCAACTCCCAGCAGGGCCTAAAAATGGCTGATATGCACCCAAATGCTACCGAAGCATCTTTCTAAGTCTGTTACTTCACTCTCTGGAAACTCAGCTTTCCTCTTAAACAGCCACAAAACCAGCTTCCTACTGACTACCTGCTATTTAGATTATAAAGGACTTGAAGCATATGAACTGAAAACAGTGATTCAGAGATCTTGCTAAAAACACCCGTGAACACCAGATCAGAGGGCTGCAGTGACAAAGTCATCAAATCAGTTATCTACTTCATTTTTCACAAAAGAGAAGAGCAGGGCTATAGATACGAAGAATGATGTCTCACATTGGTAATTTAAGAATATGTCCTGAAAGCCATCAGTCTGCTACATTATCATTTCAGGAAGAAAAACAAAACAAAACAACCAGTCACACAACAGTTTCCATGAGTGCCCTGTTCCCCCACTGCTACTCCCAATTGCATTCCAAAACCATGAGCAGATTACTAGATTCTTACCCATTTACATAAGTGGTCCACAAAGGGTACATTTGGCAGCATAGACCACCATTCTGTCGTATTTGAAAGGGACAATGTAAATTGTTTGGTTTACTTTAGGAGCATTGTTTCTGCCAATTAATAGATTGCTGCATTCCAGGACAGTATTTCACGGTCTTATATTAGACAAATGCCAAATAAGGAGCTAGATTATTTACTCTCCTCCTTTCACCATTATCTTGATTTAATTTCACATTCACTCTCAGTATTGAAATGTTGAATAATTAGTCTGCATATAAATCATTATCACGAAGGAGAAGGAAAGTACAGTTCTCGAGGCCTTTTTTACAGGATCCTAGACTCTGGTAACAGGGCAAGCCTGTTTACAATTTTACATCAATAAAAGAATATTTTATCATATATTGGAACTGTGTACTCTTGGATTGTTTTGCTTATGTTGTGTTGTCAGAAAGTTTTGGGAAAAGATACATTCAAAGACTCCCCTCAGGCTACAAATCCCCGCCAACAGTAAAGGAAAAATTCTGCTTACTGCATACAAAAAATGTGAATAAAATCAGGTATCACATTTCAAAACAAACAAAACAAAAACAAAAACACCCAACATTGAGTAGTCTTTCCCCTGGGCTTTTTACAATTGGTATTCCCAGAAGCGATTGATATCTTGCTAGGTCAGTGACTTTCCACTCTCTGAGAAAACCTCTGGCAAACTGTAAAGATACATGAGATCAGTAGCATGGGAATAGGTCCATGCAGATGGGACGTTCTGCCCTGAGGAACCCCAATGACTTTAGCAGGCCTGCACAGATACAGGAATCTACCAATGCAAATCTGAACAGATTTGACCAGAAATAGCCTAAGAAATTACAGGAGCAAGAAAACAATGTTACATTCTTAGGAGTGCGCATCACTTATTTTTAAATATGCATTTTATTATATTACTAATGGTATTAACAGAAGAAATTAAAATACTTCACAAATTTAGAAATTGGTATTTCAACGTACTTACCAATAAAAATTCCAGTCTTCATTTTCTGCCACCTGAATCCAGCCTCTTTTTTCAAAGTTGTTTATTAGAACAGATTTTTCTATGTCAGTTACCCACTTTACTTTTCCTGCCATTATCCTAAAGCAGAATCAACCTGTTAGTAAAGAAAAGTTTAAAGATGTGAAGTTGAAACAGGGAAGAATAAAAACCAGGGAAGTCAAAGGGGAAGAAAAGTGGCATCCAGAAAACATGTTAACTTAAGTAAGATAGAAGAAGTAAATTAATTTGAAAATCAAGGAAAATAACATCTTGGGTTCAGACTGAACCCCTACATTGGTCAACTGGACAACTACAAACAAGGATACTACTTACAAGGATTTCTCACACTCTCCAGCCAATCCAACTTTTATGAATGGGCACACAACTCATGTCCCCCCTTAAATACACGAATGACAGAAATCACTACCATACACTTACTGGATAATATTTACAGAACCAAGTGTAGAGCATGCACATTTTGTTATTTCTAACCCAGACTCATATGCATGTATGTTTTGTTGGCTTGTTTTGAAGTAGAAGGATTCATATGGATCACTTGGTGACTGTAGACAAAAAGAAAACAATTCCAAAATAAATCCCTTACATGCTCTATCAAGAATGACAACTTGCTATACTGCCAGGAAGGGAGCCAAAGTAATGTTACCAACTTTGTGTTGCCTTCTCTGTATTTCATGCAGCCATGATTTTGCCTTCTGCTCCAGCTGGGAGGGGCGTGGGAGGGAGCGATAAACTGACATCATTAAACCCTTGACAGCAGGATTTCCCCAAACCTAAGATTGTTAAAAGTCCTTATAAGCTGCATTTCAACTCATGACACCTAGGTGTCACTTTCTACATTGGACTGCTCACTTGTCCACACCAGCCTTTTACTTCTGTTAAGACCACACAATCATTCCGGTCAGAAGTGCGCTCACGAGGTCTCTAGTCCAGCCTCCAACTCAAAGCAGGGTTAGCTATGAGGTCAGACCAGGTTACTCAGAGCTTTGTCCAGTGTCCTGGTTTCAGCTGGGATAGAGTTAATTTTCTTCACAGAAGCTAGTATGAGGCTATGTTTTGGATTTGGGATGAAAATAATGTGGATAACATACTGATGGCTTTAGTTGTTGCTAAGTAGTCAAGGACTGTTCAACTTCTCATGCTGGCCTGACAGCAAGTAGGGCTGGGGGTGCACGGGAAGCTGGGAGGGGACACAGCCAGGACAGCTGAAGATCCAAACTGCTCAAAGGAACATTCCATACCATACAACATCATGCTCAGTATATAAAGCTGGGGAGAGGAGGAAGGAAGGGGGGGACTTCAGAGTTATGGCATTTGTCTTCCTAAGCAACCGTTGTGCGTGATGGAGCCCTGCTTTCCTAGAGATGGCTGAACACCTGCCTGCCGATGGGAAGTGGTGAATTAATTCCTTGCTTTGCTTGCGTGCGCGGCTTTTGCTTTACTGATTAAACTGTCTCTCAACCCACGAGTTTTTTCACTTTTACTGTTCTGATTCTCACCCCCATCCTACTGGGGGGGGCGGGTAGTGAGCAAGTGGCTGCATGGTGCTTAGTTGCTGGCTGGGGTTAAACCATGACATCCAGGCATGTTTTGAAAATCTCCAAAGATGGAGCTAGCACAGCTTCGCTGGGCATCTTGTCTCACTGCTTGACTGTCCTCGTGAGGAAAAGTTTTTCTCCATATGTTTTGCCATGTATTTTGAGCCTCTTTTCTTTCAGCTTATACCTGTTGCCTCTCATCTTTCCCCCCTTCACCACACTAAAAAGCCTGGCTCCATCTTCTTGATAACCTCCTTGTAGGTACAGGCAGGCTGCTATTAGGTGACCCCAGAGACACCTCTTCGCCAGGCTGAAGTAACACAGTTGCCTGAGCTTCTCCTCACCAGACAAGTGCTTCAGCCCCCTGACCATCTTCATAACACTCTGCTCAACTTGCTCCAGCCTATTGACGTCTGCCTTGCTCAGCGCGGGAGGGGGGGCTCAAGTTAATTTGCCCATCCTCTGACATACTGTGTTACACCCTTGCCTTTTGGTTTGAGAAAGACAGCCAAGCCTAGCAAGGTGGAAACACACAACAAATGCACTGAAGGAGTGAGGACAAGCCCAGCACCGACACTTGCTACTGCTCTGAAGGGTAGGCTGAAGCTTTTCTAACACCAGCAGGCACTCACCTACTTGCACTCCCCTTTACAAGCACCATTCGGCAAGATCCTGTTCACACGGTGTCTTGTGTCATGCATTAATGTAATACCAATGAAGATGGGGGCAAAGAAACACAGGTTGAAACATGCCATCCTTCATGCATACATAGTCTAGAGCCAAAAGCCTACAACCCGGTTGATATGGACAGAACACTGTACTTTATACAGCTAACAACATATTTACCCTGTCTTTAAGGAAGTGGTGAAGCCCAGCCTTCCAGAATTTAGGCCAGATTAATATACAACCATTAAGCAAGCTAACAAAACATATATTCATGAGCAAATTATAATAACCGATAAAGCCATGGGTAGAGAGCTCTCATAAGCAGTTTCAATGTTGCTGTTCAGTTTTGCTGCAGTTCATTCAAAAAACGAGTTTTACAATTGCAGCTTTGTGAATTTTCATAGTTATGTTTCACAGAAGTCAAGTGCAGAGAAGTGCTGATTCAGAAGAAAATCTCTTTGAGCCAAAAGCAGATTCTTTGGCACACATCTCTCAAGAACAACCATGAAAGGGAGTGGGAGAAAGCAGAGCTATACACTCACGCATAACACCATCTACTGCTCCATCTACATATACTTTTCCATTGAAACATCAATTAAAACTTCAAATCACCTTTACTAATGTAGTACTGTAATTAATGCAAGTAAGTAATGAATGTAGTTAATACAATTTCTGCAACTAAGATATTGGACTGGAATTCAAGGGGTCTTCAGTTTCCAGGACTAGACCTGGAGATGTACATCTGCTAGCAAGCTAACACCCCTATGTTTTCTCCCTTCCTGGGAGGCACAGCCCATTATATAGTGCTCTCACCTTTTCCCTCCTAGTCTATTCAAACCACCAAACTATGCAAGGCAGAAATGTTTGCTCTTGGACTTCAATTTTAAACAGCTTTAGACACACTTATGTTTTTTCACCTGAGTAAAACAAGTTGAACTCAAGCTTAAATAGACAGCTAGAAAAGAGTATATGCAGGCTCAAGGTCCTTTTGTGTGTGCTTATACAACACCTAGTTTTACAAGGTCATGGTCTTTCTCTGGGCCTTCCAGATACTACCAAAAAAAAAATAAATTCAACAAAGGGATTAATTTATTTGTACTGAAGTATGCATGATTCACAGTCAGTGACTCACTAGTACCACACACACCATTTTGTTGTCGTTTTAAAAGTTCAGGGATTAGCAGCTTGGAATAGAATTGTCCCTTCAAAAGGAAACATGTTAAATGCTACGACAGCATTAGCCAAACACAATGTAAAATTTTCAAAAGGCCTTAAACGTGTCCTCAACATCTCCAAGCCACCCCATTAGTTTTAACAACATCCAATGCCAAAGCTATACCTGTTTCTCTGTCACCCAACTCGGTGATCTTGCTCCTTCCCAAGCATGTCTCACTCCAGCATTCTTAGTACATAAGCTACACCTACCCTCAGGGCTTGTTCTTCCAGAAACGCTGCATCAGCCAAATGTAGCTGCCTGCACCTCTGTCTTTACAGAAGTATGTAGCTGCTGTCTGGCAAAGATTAAGAGACCAGGTGCACTGCCACAAGCAGGGATACTTCGCTAACAGTTCTAATGCTGCAACCTCATTTCTACCCTGGAATGCAACAGCTGTCACAGCATCCTTTCTATAGGATTCTTTATAAAGAGATTTCAACGTATGCTACACATCCTATGGCAAGGAACCCTGAAAGATTGCATGTATTGATCCAGCAAGTGGATTTTGTGGTAGCAAGTAGGACAGCTCCATGACTTGTTGTGCTGTCTTACTGCAGCATTTGACTTCAGAAACCAGAGACAATTCAACAGAAGACTCACCCACAGGAAGGTGAGCTAAATTCAAACCAAAGCTAAAAATTAAAAACAACTTTTACCACAAATAAAAATAAAAATTACAAGAGTGTGATTCTTTTCCTATTTTGAGACCTTTAGGCCTTATATATCTATCCCAGTACAGGGGGACTGAAAGGACAACAATACAATAGTAGACTGAAAATTAGTCCTTGGTTTATGCAGACAGTTTGATCATCTCAGATGATGTTTAACTGCCCTGTAAATAAAATCTTCCAATTTCTGTAATTTGATTACTGAAACCCACAAAGAAGGAGTCATAAAAAATAACTTGCATTAAGTTGTACCACAAACTTTCTTATTTTCAATATAATTTTCTACAGGAATCCTCTAATCCGCAATTAGGTATTCTAGATAACCTGACGAGATTGCATGAGATAACCACACATTCAAACTTCTGGTCAGCTGAGATCCTTAGCTTCGGTAAACATCAAAGAAGAGCTGTATAACGCAGCCCAGGGCGCACATAGTAGGGTAACGGTACAGTAAATCAAATCCTTCCAAGAGCACCTACTCACAAGACGAGTATATAAAGTAGGCACAGCAGGGCTGACACTTCCCCAAAAGACTGCCTTTATTGGTCATAGCAATAGCAAGTAAACGTAATGGAAGCTTTGCAGCAGCCTAATCCAAGGCAAGGGCCTCTTGCTCTGGCCAAAATTCATGAGGTGATGGTAAAGCCCAAAAGCACACCAGTCGTCATTCTTCCTGGGACTGCCTGCTGTGATGGAAGCCACTCACGCCAATCACAGGCCATCCTTTCACACTGTGTAAGTAGCCATGATGGAAGCCACTCACACCGATCGCAGGCCATCCTTTCACGCTGCGTAAGTAATGGACGCCGGTGTCTGTGGCACCCGAGCTAGCAAACTCTATTTGCTTCTAAGAGTTGAAAGCATTAATTGTGGTTCATTCTTAAGTTTATTACCAGAAAATCCAGTTCGACTGATGCGGTTGTGCCATCTGAGGAGACCGGGAGGGCCTGCCAGAGCCAGTCCCAAAATGTCAGTGGTGAAAACGAGCCAAAGGCCGAAGGGCTGCAGATCACCAAATGCCCCAGAAGCGGACGACGGCATGCCACGCGCTCCCAGAGGGAACGGCAGCGGAGGCAGCCGGACTCGGGCCTCCAACAACGCCTCACCCGCGGCGCGACGCGCCATGTCGCGACAGCCGCATGAAGAGGCTGACCTCGACTAGCTTTTCCCCCGTCCCTCCCAGGCACCCTCCGCGAGCGAGCCCGCAAGGGGAACCTGGGCGAGACGATTACCTTCCCCGCCCCCCATCTCCCAGGAAGGGTCGCGACCCCACAGGGACCTTCAGCGGTCGCGACAGCCCCGGGGACGGAGGCCGAGGGCCTCCCCCGACGGCGGTTGCAGCCCGCACCGTGCGTGTGTGTGGGACGACCCAACCCGCGCCCCAGCGCTTACCTGCCGGCGGGAGGGGCGGTCGCAACTGCCCCTCGCGCTCAGCCGTCCCCGCCAGCGGCTGCGCTGCGAGGCCGCTGCCAGCGCCTGACCCCGCCCCTTCCGGCGCCTCTCCCTAGCAACCGCGACGCGCCGGGGGCGGGACTTCCGGAGTGGCGGCTATAGCGGGGGAGCTCGGTTGCCAGGGAGACGCACAGCGGCCCCGCCCCGCGAGCGGGAAGGGCTGCGCAGGCCGGCGGGGCCGGCGGCCATCTTGTCTCCCGTAAGGAGGAGAGCTCCGGTGACCTTCACTGCTCAGGAGTGACAACATCAGCCCAAACTCCCGGTAGCCGAGCTACGAGGGAGGGGAGGTGCGGAGGGTGCCTGGCGAGGCCGGGACCCGCCGCAGGCCCTGAAGGGAAGGGGTGCATTCTGTGGTGGGCTCTGGCCTCGCCCGCCCTTTTCCGTCACCCTCCGAATGCTGCGAGCCTGACAGGAGGGCCCTAAAACCTGCCAAACCCCCTCGCCATCATGCACGGTGCTTGGGGCCGTTTTGATCTTAAGCTGCTGTGGCCTGGGCCTGCCCCATCATCAGAAAAAAAAAGTGCCTGACAAACATCTGATCATGAGTAAATGGAGGTTTGCGGAAGGTCATAGCATGACAAAACATGCCTGGATGTTACCAGAATACCTGAAAAAAAACAGGGTTGGCCAGATGCCAAAGCTTAAGTCCATGTTCGAGCACATCAGGTGCTGAGAGGTTCATCGCTGTACAGGATACAGGAGTATCTTTTGTTGTATTGATAGTGTTCTGAAGAAGTTTGTAATTCTTCCCCCAGATGATCAACTAATTTGCAGTGAAAGCTGGGTGAGAGAAATAGTACCTAAGAAGTTAAGGCATTAGTGCCTGTGTAGAGAAGCCTGATTCATGCATACGAAATGCCAAAATGAGAGATTATGTTAAGACACCTGACGTATATTAATGTTACTGACATTTTGTGATAGGCTCAATACAAAACAATAAGGTATTACATAATGAACACCAGAGATTTGAAGAGTCTCTGAGGAAAAAATAAAGGCAAAATAAATTAGTCATTCTGTAAGACAAAGGACTTGTTAAAAAATAGATCCATCCAGGCAGTAGCTGAAATAAGCAGTTTGCAATGTGTTGGCATACAGCAAGTAACTCTGATATGTACCTATACTCCCCAAGAGCCTTAATTGCCCAAATAATCTGAATATAATAAATATGCTCTATGATTTACCATATCATCCTATGGTAATAGGCTCAGTTTCAAGGATGCAACTACAAAGAAACAGTTAAATTTAATAATTAATATAACTGGAGCTGTTAAATATTCCCTAGTTTAACTATGAAAGCAACCGCAAAACGCAGTGTAGCTTCCTTTGGTCACGTGCAGTGGAAATTTCCTGGCACCGCAATACCTCTGGCAGCAGAAGAGAGCATGGAGCAGCCTTCACAGCCGTCTTTCAACCAAGAAGGTACGTCTGCTGTGACAGCTGGCAGCAAGAAAAGTGAACCTGAATCTTCTCCTTGCTATCAATCCTTTTTTGTCCCTGCATCCATCATACCTCAGGAGAAAGCTGAAAAGTACCATTTTTAAAATGTATTAAATAATTAATGAAGGACAGAAACAATTGTTTGGTTTCTTTTTGATGTAAGAGTCTTTTAGCTTAATTCAGCAGTCCTTAATCGAAGTTGTAGTTCCATGGTATAAAAACCTGTTGTTCTGCTGTCTCTCTGAAAATTACATTGACAGTATTACATCACAGCTAATAATAGATGCTCTGGTTTTTAAAATTAATGCATCTCCACTTTTTAACATTATTGTTCCAACAAGGGAAGTTGGGGAGAATTTGAGAGCAGATCAGTAATGCTTACTATTATTGTATCAGGAAATGCTGTAGCAGCATCAGCGTGCTATCTTCGTGACAGAAATCACTCCTACGATGACATTTGCGTATTTTATTTTAAGCTTGAGTCAACTCACTGAATTAAGCAAGATTACCTGTATGTGCAAAATTAAGCCTGGTTCTGGGGAGGGGAAGTATTACTGATTTGAAGTAAAGTAAATACGAAAACTGAAATATCAGAACTGGCAAATAGGACAAAGTCTTTGCAAGAAGTGATATTACTGAGGTTAATTTCCCTTTTATGATATTGTACTTTCGAGGCAATTTTTTCATCTAGCCTATTGCATGTGTAAATGTAAACACCACCCTCACAACACAGTCCGTGGCATGAGTTGGAAGATAAGCACTGTCATGTTCATTTTACAGATGAGTAAACATCATGTACGGAGCTTGGAAGATGAGGGAAAAATATCCGTGTTACAAGGATTATTACGCATAGTGCAAAAAGAAGTGGTTTGCGTAAGTGTATATATATACATACACACGTGCGCGCACTTTTCTACATTTGAAAACTTGGCCATGGGAGTATACGGACATCCCAGCTTCAGGCAGGGTGCCGTGTCTATGCCAGTGTTCTGCTTCTCCTCGTGTTTACCCTCGATCGCACAGAGATGAAATCATACTATAAACAGAGGGCAAAGTCCACCGTCAAGCCTTACCTAGTGAAGTCTCCTGTTTGACATGACAATAAAGTGTGGAGCAATAGGGGGGTTTTAGATTTTTAAGGCTCTTTGGCAGTAAACCGTGCTCTCTAGTGATGGGTGATACTGACTGAATCAGTCACCACTCTTATCAACAGCACAAAAGAAAAACACTGGCAGTCCCATGACCTCACTAAACCTTTTGGGTAAGAGGTCGGCAGCGTTGCAGAAGATGTCTCCCTCTTTAACCCCTCAGTAGCCCTGCGCTGGCTGTGCTGCCAGGGCTTCTCCCGCTTCCTTCCCATACCCTTTTTCTTTGGGGACCCTGGGGACAGTTAGGGATGCACACATCTCGCAGTTGCTTCTGAAGCAAGCTGAACAGACCAAGAGAAAAACCTGCTCCTCCCCATCCGAAAGCAAACAATACCACAACATTTCCAACCTTTTAAAAACTATCTTCAAATTGCCAAGTACATACTGAAGCCCAAAGGGATTCTTGAGCAGCGCTGAGCTCTGCCACCAAAACCATGCTGAAACCCACAACCAGCGTGGGCTCCAGCAGACTCGGGGTGCTGAAAAAATTCCACCGTCTCACTTAGGAGCAAGCAAAGCCATTTGAAAAAGGGATCCCCTGGCAAAAGTGGACCACAGGCCCTGGTTGTGCTACTTGGCTCTTGCCGTGGCGGCCAGAGTCCTGTCAAGCCCCGTCACCGTGGCAGGGGCCATCCCACTGTCGTGGTCGGTGGCCCACCGCGGGGTCGTCCCTCCACGGGGCCATCCCGGCCTCGCCGGCCCCACCTCGGCGCGGACGGCGCCCCCAAGCCCGCCGGCCCGGCTCCGCTCCGCCCTCCCAACCCCCCGAGGCGCTTTCTCCTCCCGCCGGCAGCGGCCGCCCGGGCTACCGGGCCCGACCCAGCGGGGGTGGCGGGTCTCCCCGGCGGGGCGGCGCGGTGCGGGGCGCGGAGCGGGGCGGGGCGGGGCGGCGGGCGGACAATAGGGGCAGTCTGCGAGGGACGCCGCGGTGAGTGGCCGGCGCGGTGGGGTCGGGTCGGGCCGGGCCGGGGGGCGCGGGGACACCCCCCCCCCCCCCCCGACGCCTGCTCGTGTGCCCGCAGGGCGGCGGCGGCTTCCAGCGCGGGGTGCCCAGCCCAGCCGGGGTGAGCGGCGGGATCCCGGCGGGAGAGGGGCGGTGCGGCGGCGCCTTTCCGTCAGGCGGGTGGGGAGGAGCGGGGGGAAACCGGCCGGGCTCTCCCGGGCAGACCCCGGCCGCGGCCCCCGGGCGGCGTGGGGGGGGGCTGAGGGCGGCCGGCGGTCCCGGGACTCGCCGCCTCACCTGCGCGCCCGGTCCCGGGGGTGATATCCCGGCCCCGGGGAGGTGTCCCGGCACGTTTCCACAGGCAGCCCGTCCCCACGCACCTCCGCCGGGTCCGGCGCCGCGGCATCTTTGGGACCGGGGGGGTGGAGGGGGTCGATGTCGTTTAAAAACCACGGCGGGCAGGGGTGCGGGCGGCCGGAGCCGCCGGCTGCAGGCAGCATCGGGCCCGCGGGCGGTGGGCACGGCCCGGCCCGGGGCGGGAGGCGCTGCAAGGAACGACCTGTCCCAGCTACTCGGCCTCCGGGAGGGACGTCTGTGCCCTTCCAAATGATGCTGCCGGGTCCTGTGTGCTTTTGTACTCGGCTGCTGTCTTCTACGCAAATGAGGAGCGGAGTACGTGTACTTTCACTCTTAGCAAAGCAGGAAATAAGCCCTCAAAATAAGTCTAAGATGTATAGCAAAATGTGCCACCGATAAACATTTAAAAATATTCCTGAATAGCTCTTTTTCCGTATCTGTATACGTTTACAACAATGCTACTGATAACAGGAATCACGCGTGACAGCAGAGACGGATAAAAAAATCTGTGTGGCAGAATATAGTCAGTAACATTTTAGTAATTTCACAAGGAGTGTGGCGAGTTCTGTGATTAAGCAGATTTCTAGGTGTTTAAATTCTGAAGTAATTAAATATTAGCCTCGGTCTCCTCCTCCAGGCCGTAGCAGAAAGATGTATGTATAACAAGAAGATAGAATGGTCTCCGTTATAATTTTCTCTCACAGCTACATGGACAAAGTTAGTTTGAGTTAATGTATTGTGGGTATTTGTGGTGATTTTTTGTGTTTGTTTCTATTTAATGCATGTCAGTTGAATGTGAGTTAGGACTGAGTATAATGAAGATGAAAATCAATGTTTATTCAAGGTGTTTGATCTCTTTGATCTCAAAAAGGCCCCGCTGTAGAGACCCTGTCTCTCTGAGGGGAGAAATTTAAGAAAATTGCCTGTTTCACCTGGTCGGTAGGTGTCTGTGGTAGCTCCCTTGAAGAATTTTTGTATCAATAGGCCATTGACAGTAAGACCATTTAGAGAGGACTGAGAAAAATTGAATGAACTCAGCTTCTGCAAGTTAACAGCCTGCTAGCCAAAGCAAGAGCTGGTGGGAGTACAATACTCAACTGTGAGCTTGATCCTGCAGTTACCGAAGGGAGTAGTAAACCCCCTCCTAAAGCAGTATGGATCTGAAATGAAACTAGGAAGCCAAATACTGGAATAAAAATTTACATGAGTTAAGGGCTGCAAATCTACAAAAAGAAAATGAGTGAAGAACACATTGTGTTTGAAGAAGTACAGGGGCAAGGTGACTCCTGTGCATAAAACCTTCTTCGTTTGCTCTTTGCAGTCGGTTTTATACATTTGATCTACCCTATTTTTATTGTTGGTTACACTATCTGCAAGATGTGTGGAATATACCTTACCAATGGTAACTTGGTAATTTTATTACGTAAAAATAACACTGAAATGTTGTATGTGAACTAGGATTTTAAGTCATAGTTATTTTATTGCAGTATTTGTAACACTGTAAGTATCAGCATTTTACCAATACAGCAAGCCTAAGTAAAACTAAGAGCAGCGTGGCATTTTAATTCTTTATACTGATGTGCAGAACGAGAAAGACAGCATAAATAGCAAGTTAAATTTGAGTTCTGCGACTTCCAGTTACACTGTACCTGCAAATCAGTTTCTCTCATCTTCCCAATGTGGCAGCAGCAAGTGGGATCTTGGAGGCACCTGTAGGAGAAGACAACCAAAGGTCATGGAAGATGCTGAGTTTTTGGACCACAAGTCTAATCCAGTGTCCCTGTTAAAGGGGACAGGATGCAGGTGCGTAGGCGGCAATACATGACAGCGCCTGTGCTGTGTTGAGCAGCGCCAAGGAGGACCAGGTGAGGGAAAACAGCAGTCCATAGCTAGCGCAAATGTGCCAGCTTTTTTAGAAACAATCATGTTTAAATTAACTATTATTTGGTCTGTTGAAGCTAAGCATCTGCCTAAGTATTTTTACAGATTATGACATTGGTGGTCAGCATCCTTTAATCCTGAATTTAATATCAAGTCATGAATTCTGTAATCTGCTTGCTGAGGATGCCAGCAGGCGTGTTTCAGGTACTTCACCCTTGAAGTGGATGGGATGGTAGAACAAGGTTTCTTAAGTATATCAGATACTTTTTTTTACAATTTGATTGAATGGATGTTAATGTTAGATTGAAGTATTCCAAGTTTATCATTTAACTGTATTCATAATTATGGGCATTCCGTGAACTTTTGGGACTACCAATAACAACTTTTTTATCTGCATCACTTATTTTAGGAGCTTTCAAAAATAAAAAATGTAAGATACATACACAATTTTAGAATAAATACGAACAAAGAAACATTTTCCATAGCTTTATGGTTCATTCATAAATTATCAAACTACATACATTGTCATACTTGGCTCCTACAACTTGGCCATGCCACAAAAGTAACAATTTTAAACAAATTCCTATTTATTATAAAAGAATCTTGACCTTTTGGTGAGATTGAGAAGTGCAAAGGGCAGAAGATGTTTTGAAAAGGAAATGTAAATGTTAGAGCAGAAGCTTTCTGACTTGTTCACAAAGAGTTAAGGTTTAGATTAAGTAGAACAAAGGTGACATCCCTGAAATACATGGTGCTGTCATAAAACAAAAATCTGAGTGTGGCAGAAAAAACTACTGTTGTTTTTTAAAATAGAAATGGTTAATTTCAGTTTGGTATCAATATATCTTTCTCTTCAGTGTTCTTAGTTCTTCCCATAAAACTTCTTGGGAATTTAATGTTTTCCTTTTAATAAAAGCCAAACCTCTCTTTTCTCTGAGTATTTAGAAGATGTTGAAACAGGCTTGTGAGCACTGAAGGAATCAGTAGACTCTCCAGGGAAAATACTTTGTAGGCTTATGAAATTATGGCTTTTTAATGTGGACATAGATATGCTATCTGCTTTCTAAGGTGGAAACCTCTTGTTCTCTACAGTCATATATGAAATGTCACAGTAAGGACTGGTGCTCGCTAAGTGCTCTAACAGACAATATGCAAATGCTGATGATGCACACAAATCTTGAGAGATTCTCGAAGTCATGACTCGGAATTTCAGTCAGGGCCCCTTAAACATTTTCAGCAGAGAACTGAACTAGAAAATACCTGTGCAAGGTCTTTACTTCAAACGGTTTCCTCCATTTGTGCTGTATGCATTTCTTTCACTACCCGGGTCACAGGACTTGCTTAAGGAATACACTTTGTATTTTTTAATATAATCAAACGCTTCATTCCTATCCTGTTTTGAGGTAGGAGAGCCTATGTTAAATTTGCAGTGAAGGCATATTCTAATATTGACCTACTGAGCATAAAAACACAAATGAAATAAAATGTAAGAAGTTGAGCATATATTTTTTTAGATTTACAGAAATGTGCCTTTAATAGCTGTTTGAGGCAATATTAAGAAGTGTTTATGCGTAAACAGTCTCCAAGGTCATTGATGTTAAGCTGACTGGGAACACAGTATGAGACAGAGAATTAATTTATCTTTGCTCCTTGACCTGATACTGATTTAAGAGTTAATCTAGCAACCTGGGTTAACTAACCTGGACTCTTAAAAAATGAGTAACGATGACTCAACCTCTCATCTTTTTAAGAGAAACTGAGGCTGCTGATGGCTACCTTGTGATGTTTTGCCACCAGCTGTGGTAATTCAGGAGGCAAGCCTGTGGAAGCCCAGGTATCTTGATGAGGGAAGGGGCAGAGATATCCTGTAGTGACGGCTGCAGTTCCCACTGCCCGTGTGTTGCCTGTGCCTTACGGCTTCTGACTTGTGAGGGAGGAGGGTCAACAGGCCGAGGGCAACCACTGCTAATCTGACAGGGGTCATAGGAGAGCCTGGAACTTAAAGAAAAAACCCCAAAACACCTGGGATTTTAAAGAGTATATTCTTCCTTGCTATGGCACCCTGGGTGTCCAATATTCCCATTTCTCTTAACTTTTAACAGTTAACCTTAACTGGCTCTTAATCTTCAGTCATCTTATCAAAGACTTGTCCTTGTAAAATGGCACAGAGATTTGTATTTGCAACAGTGAGGATGATGTCATGTTTTGAAAGAGTTGGCTATGGATTGGAGGTATATATGCAAACAACCAAGCCTCTATTTGTTTTTCATTTAAATGTAGTTTGTATGGGCAGCTGGTAGAATCTGAAACAGTTTGAGATATGCTTTGATACCTTGGGGGTAAAGGACAAGGGTCCTATCTGGCAATCCATGTTTAGGCAGGTAGGTCCTGGGAATTTTGAGCCAGAACATTGGAATTAGATTATCAGTAGTAGTTTTCTACTTTCATAACCAGTTTTTAAAACATACTAAATTGCATATTGTAATTATTAGTAGCTTTACCATGTCATGTCAGCATAAAATATGTGAGATTGTATGCGTAAGACATAAAATGCACATAAATTATACTACAGATAAGTCATAAAATACATAAAGATAATAACATAAACTCTAATTAATGCATTCAGTGCATTACACTGAAGTATCATCGTGCCTGTCTTCTTAAAAAATACTACCACAGCAAATCTAATCAAACTGACTACAAGTAAATTTCAGGACCTTTTGTTTTCCCCACCTCACCTGCTGGCATACTTGGTTTAGCAACATGTTCCTCTCTCAAGAAGATTTTCTGTTCCCTCTTGCCAGGTAAAAAAAAGATAGAAATAGAAAAAACTGACTGTGCAAACTAAAGACAGCATCAACATACCCTTCTACTGAAGATGCTTCATTATTCAGTCATAATTGTGTTCATAAAAAGATATAATTTCCATTATATAATTAGGCATTTAGAGGGCTGTTTTTTTAATTTGGATCCGGGCCTCTGTTCAGCAAAACATTAAGTATGTATTTAACTTGAAATACATTATTTATTCTGCTGAAGGCATTTCACCATTGAAACTAAGCTTTCAGCTTGCTTGGCCAAAGCCTTAGAGAGAAGCATGAGCTTTTTGATCTGGTCGCTAGTTTGGAAACAATCTCTGTTGGCTGGCATGGGATCCTGCTGCTGCCTCCTCAGAGGCATAGTGAGGGTTGACGGTTGGACTTGATGATCTTAAAGGTCTTTTCCAACCTTAATGATTCTGTGATTCTATGACTTGGTTGTGTTCACTTGCTCTCTAAATGACAAGCCGTTACTTATGCACACATACGACCTCTTGGTTTCTGTAAACCAAAAGCAGTTTGCCTTTCTTTTCTGTATAAATGAGAGAAGGAAGGGAAGCGTGAGATGGGTGGCAGAAGATCAACACATCCTGCTTTGGAGAACCAGGAAGGCCTGTGGAGCCTAATATACCCTCCTCCTCTCGCCCAGCTCTGTACAGATCCAAACCTAAGGAATGAAACAGGTCCTTATTAATGCAGCTTTCACGTGCCTGTCTATATATACTGCATACCTAGATTTAAAAAAATATGAGAGAAATCAGTAAACAGCCTCAATTTGTTCCTTCCTTGCCAAGATGGCAATTGCTAAGCTTTGCTTTGAAACTAAATTAGACCCATCTTGTACATCTTCAAGACAGTAGCCCTACCAGGCTGCCTTTGCCCCAACACTGTCCATCCCATAAAATATATTATAAATCCCCTCTTTGTTGGACTACCCTTACTCGAATGTTGAGACAAATTGGTGAGCAGAGCCAGCATACCAGGGTGCAGCTGAGCTGTAGAGAGCATGACCCAACAGCTACAACAGTTTCTTTTTTAGCCTGTGGGAGGAAGGTATTATCGTAACAGGTGTGAGGTAGCATATGTTGTGCTTTGGGCTTTTGTCCTGGTATTGTATGGTTTGTTTACATGTCCGAGTTCTGTCGTGCATTGGCTTATTATAGGTCTTTTTCAGAACACAGTTTTCATCTCTCACAGATATAGACATTTCCATTGTATGGCCCCGTGAATGTGAAACTAGCATCTAGGCTAGAAATGAAAAAAAAAAAAACAAACCCCAAACAAAAAACAACCCCAAAGAGAAAAAGAAAATACCTTTTTTTAGATTTCTTTTCACAGTGCACGGTTGTAAAGGCCAAGAATAGTTAGTATACATGTGCAATAGACAGCTGACTTTTTATGTGGGGTTTTAATACATTTTATCCACTATAGTACTTGTTTTACTAGAAACCTTTAACGACTTTATAAGCTGTGAACAAACACAATTAACATATTTCCATTTGTTTGAATCTCCCTGTGGTACCCACAAGCTACAGAATTACCTCACTACATACCTAGTTGTTTACGTTGTACGTGTGAGCATACAGTTGGGTTGTTTAACTTCAAAAAATTCAACACTCTGTGGTTTGACTGTTTTTCCATGCAGTCCTCTGAGACTTAACTGCATCCAGAGAACTCATCTTTGGATGTCCAGGTGAGTACTTCAGCATCCCTAGGGTCCTCCAGATCTTGCTCAGCCATTCCCAATTTCTCATTTGTTGACCTTCAGGACCCCTTGGAGTTCCTGCCTGAGCTCTGGTGGAGTTCTCAAACCAGGAGCTGCCCTGGGTCATCCAGTCCATACTGCAGTAGCGTACACGTTGCCTCAGATGTTGGACAAAAAACAGACAGGGATGCACTTGTGGGAATGCGATCAGCTGTTGATCACCACGACACCTGGGAACCCACTGGTCTAGATGTCCCCCCGGGAGATGGAAGAGTCAGTTCAAGTGCCGGCTCCAGTGAATATGGATTTATTTAAAGCGGAACAGCTTTGCTATGGGGTACATAGGGAGCCTTGGCACCTGACTCAGAGCTACAAACTCCTCGGGGTGACTGGGTATCTGGAAATTGGGGATGGTGCTGGAATGCCGAAACTCCCTTTATGGACATTACCCTTTTTTTCCCGATTTTTGCTTGGACTGGGGAGAGAGACATACAGCAATGCATAAAAGAAGTGCTTAAAACAGGACAGTGGTTCTCTTGAAGCAAGTAACAGCACCTGAAACTACCATCTCTCACTCTTTTTAAAACAATGACCTTTTTTAATTTTAACTTACCTGTAAAATATGTTCAGATTCTGCAGCTCTTACATAAGAATCCATAGGTGCCCCCTGGGAAGAAAGGACTGTGGTATTTCCCCTCGGGAACAGAGTCAGGTCACGCAACTGCCTCACAGTGGTTGCAATAAAATTCAGAAGGCCTGACCCCAGCTCCTCTTTGTCACTGCTGAATTACACAGCTCTTCAGAAATCTGGATATATTTAAAATCCTAGATTATAAATATCTCTACAAGTAAAGCAGAAATGCTACAAATAAAAGGGAAAAACCAGAATATTAAACTATAAACTGTAAGACACATGCTAATACCTACTCAGCAGAAACTAGTCCTTAACGTGCTTTTCCCCAGCCACATTGAACATCAGTAAGAGGAGCCTTCACCTCTGTAGAACCGAGTACATTTTCCTTTCTTTAGTGTCACGTTTCTGTGTGTTTGCTTATGCAATAATGTATACACGTTAATTATTAATAATTTTGCTTTGTGGAAAATGTAAATTTCATCTAAATATTGAAAGAAGAGGAAGGTTCCCTCAGGGCACAAAGGCCCCAACCTCGCTTTGAGTGTAAAAGTTAAAAAGAGTTTACAGGACTGCAAAAACATGGCAAACCAAATCCCCACCGAGCAGCATTACGACAGAGAGCTTTTGTGTGGTTTAGCTCCATCTCTGAGAATATTTTATGTGAGTTTTATTCATCTGACCTGCAGAGAACGTGCTTAAAAGGAGAAAGGAATCCAGCTGGGGGGAAATCCCCTTCGTTGCTGTCCAAGATCACTCCATCAACAAGGGGGTTAGTTCTGTAATGACAGCGCTGGGAAGCAAAGAGGTGGTAAAAGAGCTGGCCAAAACCATGCCAGATAAAAATGGAGCATCTCCAGAGGACTGTCATTAAGTTTATTATCAGGGACCCTTGAGACAACAGGCAGAGCCTCCCGCTGCAGCAAGTCTCCAAGGGGCAGAAGGACCGTTACCTGCCCAAGGGCGTGCGTGTGGCTTGAAATAAGCCCTTTGCATAGCTCTGATGTCATTTCTTTAGACAAGCCAAATAAAACAATCGTAACTACTTACAAAAACATCAGCTCCGCTCTAAGCTCTGCTGCTGGTGAACTGCACCTCTTTAGTGCTTCCAGGGAAGTGTTATCCAAATACCGGCGATATTAGAGACACGCCACTTGCGCTGAAACCCGTTAAGTTTTGCCATTTTTTTCGCTGAGAAGAGGACCAGCTCTGATGAGGTGCTTATGTGCTACAGCCTGGCTACTGGTTGTGAGTAACTTTTCCATTGCGCAGGGAGGCAGCTCCACTGATTTTAGTGGTTCCTACCATCCACTCTTCCATTTGGAAAGCTATTAATCTGTTTAAGTCAGCTATATTCTAGCTCTATGGTGAGCTGCTTGTAATTTCCATAGTGACAGGCTCCAGCTGAAGAAGATGCATAAACTCAGACCTAAATGAAAGACCTAGGAAAACCTGTTGAAGTTGTGTGT
This sequence comes from Phaethon aethereus, assembly GCF_964289735.1. Classification (NCBI taxonomy): domain Eukaryota; kingdom Metazoa; phylum Chordata; class Aves; order Phaethontiformes; family Phaethontidae; genus Phaethon; species Phaethon aethereus. Next base: position 77,373,892 of record NC_138575.1, read on the forward strand.
TTTAGGTACTTTGCTGCCTGGGGATCTCCATCTGTTGGAGTGATTTAATGCCAGGCAGGTCATTGCAAACAGCACAGGAAAGCATCTTGTACTAAGTGAAACTACTGAGAAACTATATTTATCGACTCTAGCTATATTTATCTAGATTTTCCAACTTCTAGGCTGTTTTGAGCCAATATGAAGCAGCAGCCACCTAAATGCTGCATGTTTGAATTGCTGTACATCTGTTGGGTCACTGAAACTTGCCTTTGACTACTCTCAAAATAGTTATCTTAGCAACGCTCGCCTTCTGACTGGGGAAGTAAGAAGGGTAACTTTGAGAACACTTTAAACAATTTCTTTCTAAACTGAAAAGATATGAGTTACAAGAAGCCATGGTGGTGTTTTTCATGACTCTTTGCAGAATAAGATGTCTCAAACGAGGAGAATCCCCAGGCACTTTGTGCTCTCCAGCTACCCCAATGGAGCACCAGAAGACGAAACCTACAGTAACCTCCGAACAATTCCAGACACCACAGAGCAAATGGAGTTTAATATCAGGTATCATGCCACATTAATACTCCTTCTGTCCTCCCCCCCCAAATACAAACCCTCAGACTTTCAAGAGGACTTTTGCTAAGCCAAATAATCATAGTGGATTCTATTGGAAATGACATAGATGCAAGTGTAGATAACCTGTAGTGCTTAACACTGACCATGCAAGATTACGCTGAATTAAATGTCTGTAAGTTTTTATCCTGCACAGGGACACAGATGTGGCTCTTCATTAGAAACCCACCTGTTATAGCAGGCAGCTGAGGAAGCCATTTTTACATAATTCTCTAGGCGCCTGTCACAACAAACTGATAGTGCTGCTTTGGGTTTTTCTTAATCCTGTACATACATTTTTTCCAGTTCAAGAGTCAGGGACTGCCTTTCCCCCCATCTGTGAAAATTCCTTTCTGTGTGGGTTTTTTTGTTGGCCTGACCAAGCCAATGCCAAGTTTTTTTAAGCAGATCTCTAGAATTAAGCTCTTAAGCCCACTTACTGTTCAGCAGATCTCATAAACAGATCTCAGCAGAAATACAAGTCAAAATAAAAATGTATAGTCATATTATTTTTTCTACCAAAAAAAAAAAAAAGGATGCGTGCCTAAATGAAGCTAAATTTAATTGGAAATTTTAATCAGTAAAGCGTCACCATTTTTTGGCATCAACATGTGCCACGGACGTTGTAGTTCAAGGATCTGCATGCCCCAGGACCTCCCTAACAGCCTTTAGGTTTTGGTCAGGTCATACCCTGGCACCACCCGTTAGCTGGAGACCCGCACTGCGTCATAGAAACCGTTGGAGTAAACCTGTTGGATGACAAAAAGACAGCAGTTACGTAATACGAAATATTATGAGATGGCTGAAGTGAAGGCCGTTTCAATATCTTGAGAACCTCCCCCAAAACTAGAATTCCATTGCCTTGTGTAAAGAAATTGGGCACCTACAAAAATCAACGTGTTTCTTCAAAAGTGCCAAATATGCAGCTTTTAATGAAAGCATCAAAGCACTTTTTTATGCCTATAAATACCGGCTTAAGATGTCTAATCAATGAAACCATAAATAACAGGGAAAAAAACCCCGCCTTAACACTTTGCTTTTACGTGCCCAGCTTAGTCCAACTGTCAAGGGTATAACTGTGCCTCACACTTGCAGACTGCTTTTTAGAGAACTGCGGCTGCTGTTGCTTGTTCTCCTCTAACATGCACGTCCCGAATGCTTTACAGCTCAGCAACCCAGGTTGGCCATCAGCTGGCCCTGATCGGCGATGAATTTAACAGGACGTACCACAGGAAGTTTGAAGATACACTGCTTCACCTGGCACATGGGTAAGTCATGTTCCTGGCACTGTCAGTCTTCAGATCCTTTTGAAAAGCATGTTAGATAGATAGATAAACAGTAATGTTTTGTTAGATAAACAGTAACATTTCTGTACACAAGGTAAAAAATTTTATCACTACTACTGCTGCTTCATACAGAACCTAAAAAAAATAAAACAGATACTGCGGCTTGTTTTACAAGGAAGAGCTTTATAGTGTAAATTGTTTTCATAGACTATAACCATTTACAGTCAAAAGATTAAATAGTTTCTTGGTATTTAAAATTTTACAGTAGTTTTCTAGGTTAGACAGTATCTAAGCACAACTGAGCAATGAGAGGTCTCCAGCCTAGTAAGTGTGATGCTTCAGGGATTAACATGTTACTGCATGTCAAATAACCCACCCATCCACATACAATAAAACGTGGCTAGGCTAGTTTGAATTGCCTTTTATCTGCTGTAAACTGACAGGGTTGTCATGGATAGCTATTAACAGCAGATTAACTGACATGCAGTTACGTCCTAACATGAGATACATAATCTGTGTCTGAACCCCCAAGTACTCGCGTGCGGTTCACCTCTTTTCCCCTTGCTTCAGGGAGAGGAAGGTCACTTACTGCAGCTTTACAGAGAATACAATTCAATTACATCCGTGTTCCTGGACATAGCATATAGTTGCGTAACTTCTACCTCAGTAAAGCTGGATTCACGCCGCAGGGAGACCCTGCGGGTTTTGCTGTGTCTGTCCTGTATTGCTGCCCCGAACTCTGATGCATTAGAGATCAACAGCTCTCGTTGGGTTGCGCTGTTCCACGTTTGAAACAAGAGCAAAGGCACAAGATTGCTGTTCAGGAGCTCTGCTGCATGTTTCCTTGTGTGATGTTAGTGATCAATTAATTCCGAAACCAAATTATCTTTAGCTTTCAAAGCCTAAGTTGCCAGGTCTTCTTCCTAAATAGAGAAATATACATGTACACATAGACTTTCAGGAAGGAGCATACTGGAGTTTTGGGTGTCTTTTTGTAGTTTTCTAAACCTTGGTATTTGATTTGCCAATTTTGAGAATAAATTTTCTATCCCCATGTGCTTTTTTAATTTTTTTTTTTTAAATCATCAGGGTTGCTATCAGTGTTTTCCAGACATGGAATGTTATAAAAAGTGTTACAAAAAGCTTTGGAAATATTTTGAACAACAACTGGGCAAAGAGGATCATTGGTTATGGAAGCTGGGTATGCTCTCTCCCTTTTCTCCCACCTTTTTGTCGACAAGTAGGTAACAGCAATGCCTAACTCCCATGTAAGCATCAATGAGTAAAGCATATAATGTGACTCTAGGTTTGGGTTTATTCCTTAGTTTGTTTTTTCTTTTTCGGCTGAAATTTCTAATTTTTAGACAGAGTATGCCGGATGTCTGCAAACAGACTCAAACAGCTGCCCAAGCCCCACACAGCTCACGGGGGCTCCATGCAGAGGGAGGGCTCCTCCCACCGCAAGACGCTGGAAGGGTCTACCCTGGGGGAGATAAGCAGGACTGCTACTGGCAGCCTTTTGGCCTGTGTTTACCCTGGAGGAGAGAGGAGGGTTATTTAGAGGCTGGATATGACCCTGCCACCGCAGCAGTCGCAGTAGCCACCAGCAAAACTAGACCCCGACACAGAACTGGACTGTATTCCCAGTTTCACACTGACCTCGCACGCAGGCGCTCTCATTAGCTTTTCTGCACCACCCTTTTGCTGCTTGTTTTTTCTAATTACCTTCCCTTTTCTTCCCGCAGATTTGCAGGCTTCCTTTCAGGTGCATCTGCCAGAAGCTGGTGCCTGCAGCCTTGCTTGTTGTTGCCTTTTGGTGGGCCATGAATTATGGACTGCAGAATTAACACAGAGGATTACAATAGGAGGTCATTGCTGGACTCTGACCAATATCATTAACACCCAGGTGGTGGCAGTTGGTTTGTTTTTCAAATTTACACTGATAAAAATCTCTTTTATATTTAAAACCTAGGCTAGTGCTGGGTCACTGCTGTTTCATACCTTTTTTAAAAAAGAAAAACGTTTAAAATAAGAAGGTTGTTGCTGGATAACTGCCTGACTTGCTAGTTTTGAAATGTGACTTGAGGCGATTAGAAGGTCTGTCCTTTTTGTGTTTGTTTTAATGCAATATAAAGTGTCTATTTCATATAAACGAGTTTCTTGAAGAGATTCTGGATGTGGGGAAGACTGAAGGCATGCTGGACATCCTTTAAATTTTAACACTGTAAAAACAATAGTGAAGATTAAAACCATGATACTTTTTTAAAATTAAATTGTTGCTTCAAATGTTTTGCAGTAGTATCTACTTTCTTTTCCAAGATTGTGCTATCACACATTAGTAATAGTAACTTCTCTCGTACATTTTGTTATCTAAGACCACAGGACAGGCTTTAGTTGATTTTTATGTAGTAAAATTAGCATATGAAATGATAGTTTATTGGAAAAAGTGCAGTTCAGATGAGCTAGCAAGCTAAGCTGGTGGGGTTGGTACCTGAGGGCCACTCAAGCCAAGCTATTCTTCAGAACTTTTCAGAAATCTACTAATAGATTTTACCTCCTTCTGCCTCCTTACTGCAAGAAAAACTCTGAGTTGCCCAGAAAAACACCGAGAATTTGACTGAATTTGGAAAAGGGTTTTTTTTGATGATACGTCTTTTTGGAAGGCATGTGCTTAAGGGGGAAATAGATAACTAAGGAAAACTTGAGCACAGCTTAGAGGATGGAGATGGTGTAGGTGTCACCCTCACATAACCCACTGGCAGCGGACACAGCTGGGTCTCTCCTCTCTCAACAACATGCCCCAACCATACCGAGTTACTCTCTATATCTGAGTGCATCTTCCCTACTGTTGAAGCTGCGTTTCACTGTATACAGTTATAGACTCTCCCTTGGCAAGAGAAAAATGAAAGTGCATCTCTGTGGTTTGGGTATTCCCCTCAGCAGAGGGGATACCTGCTTCCTGCCTAGTCAAGCGACTACTACGGTTAGCGTGCTTTTGAAACAGGAAAATGCAATATTTAATGGCCTAGAGATTTAAGCATTCATCTGAGGGGCTGGAGTTTCAAGTTCGAGTCCCTGCTTTAAATCAGACAAAGAATTTGAACCACTCTTTTCTTAAGCGGAGACAAATGCCAAACCCAGTCAAGTTTAAGCAGGTTGAGGAATGTATTTCCTCTCTTTTATGAATGGTGCCCAAATCCCATTATGATCCTAACTGCTCATCTTGAAAAATTCTTCTGGGGAAAAAAAGAAAGGTTCAACTAGAATATTTCATTTGACCATTTAATGTTAAAGGACTTTGAGATATCTTTGGTCGACTTGAAATGCAGAGCAAAAAGAAGGCACGCAAAGAAGGTATGTAGAGGGTGATGGCTCCAACGTACCCTGAAAGTTCAAGCAGCAGCAGCAGCGCATATTCTAGCGTCACCTTTTTTCAAAATGCCCTCGAGCCACTTTGCCCTTTCAGCAGCAGGAAGGCAAGTTTTCCCTCAAAAAGCACGGTTAGCACATCTGGAACCTTAGTCTCACTCAGGCCAGAAGCTGGCCAGCTGAATTGCCCATATAACCAAAAAACAGACCAAAGTTTCATTAGTGAATTGACTGCTGTGAATTGACACCAGAAAATAATTTCAGTTATTTCTAGATAAATAATCCTTATGCACAGGGGAGCAATGATAACTGGGAGACTGCCACACTGCCTCTTCTGTCCAAGAGCTGCATGGGATGACTCCGCTTTTTCATGCTCTTGCAATCAATAACGTAACGTTTTGAATCACAAGAGAGGGTAAGTTCAGCATCCAGCATGTACCGAGGAAAACACAGTCTCAAGGAATATAAAATGCAATCACACCAGTAAAGCAAGTGAAACACAAAGGGAACAGCATCCACAGCAAGAATTAGCAGAAACAGGGATCCCTCAGCGAGCAGTAATATCCAGACGCTCTTCTCACCTGCGGAGCTAAGCAAAGAGCCTCTTAGTTAAGGCTCCGTGCTGTGACTCAGGAGACCCAAATTTAATTCTCTCTCTTTTTTTTTTTTTTTTTAACTGCACACTTCCTCATGTGACAGAGCTTACAGCACTTTGGGTTTTTTTTCCACATCCTGTTTCCGCTTGTTCCTAGGTGAAGGAACCGCGCCGACTGTTCACGTCTTAAGCGTTCAGTTTCCAGAAGCAGAAGGGATAGATGAGTAAGCACGTAAAAGGAATGCAGGTAACAGTGCTAAGATCCAGGATTCTTAATTGCTCCGCATGCCGCTCTCCCGCCTGGCCACAGACAAGTTTTACAACACACGAGACACCCCTCTGCTCATTTACAGCCATACACCGAACGTGACGTCATGCTGCCAGGCACTACACGAAAGCAAGCCCTGAATGCTGTCCATACAGAGGTATGAAGATGTCCACCACGCTTTTTTACCCGATACAAACCGCAACATCGACAGAAAAGTACGATACCACTCGGCTCCTGGTTTTGAAGACACGAGGCTCACCGAGGAGCTGAGGAGCACCCTCGGCAACGCAGGGCTTGCTGCCTCGGCTTCGGCTCAAACGCTGCCCAGGAGGAGAGCCAACACTCACGCAGTGGCTACGGCTCCTTCTTCCCACTAATGAAACAGGGTCCACAAGAGTGCGACACTCTTAGGACACAGACTTCCCCCTTCAGCACCCTGCGTCTGCTAAAGGTGCAAAGGTTATCTGGTATCCTGCATTTGCAAACAGAGGTTTTTAGCATGTTTCTCCCAGAGAGCTTTCATTCCAGGCAAAGAGTACAATAAAGTGAAATGAGGCCAAAAAAAAAAGAAATATATATTTATGGTAAGAACAGTACAAACAGAAAACAGGTCTTCAAAATTTCCACAGAAAAAAAGTTAAGTATTTTTTTAAAAGTCCAGAAACTATAAAGCACTATACTAAAACCAAATTCAGTGCCACCAACATGCCATGCTCAGTTCCAACTATCATAAAAGCTGGTTCCCAAGTCACTAACGTTGCATTTGGTCTTACAAGATGTAGTCAGAGACTTATAACACAGCACATAATTCAGCATTTAAAAATATGAATGGGACTTAGCGGAGATATTCTAACCATCTAGTGATGACTTTGGTACGTTTTATTGAATAATTAACACCTTACCTGTAGCGTAGCAGCCTTCACTGAAATTTTCTTTACAGTAATCCCAACCCCTAATTGACAGCCTCTAATAGTCCAGGGATTACGCTGACAAATTCTTCTCTGTTTTACTAATAGTTAATGTTTACACATGCCAAAAGTGGAATTTGTACTGTAAAGGTAGGCTCAGCTGCCAATTTCAGTTCACACAAGAGCTGTTTAATAATACACTTCACTAAGCAGTCATAATTGAGGCTAGTATTTTAAAATTCACTTTCCCTTTCAGAAATGTGATATTATGAAATGATTAATACTGCAATTGCAATTTATTCTGCATTTCGTAATAAATTGTTGAAGACGTTGGTCATTTAAGTAATGTATCCTCTGTTTTCCTATATAACTGTTAAACATACCATTAAATATACCAAAAAGAAAAAAAAAGGCAGGGGGAAAGCTAGAGTTCAGTAGAAGCTTCCGGTCACGCTATATATGCACAATGTGCTATAATATGCACAATATAACCTTCTCCTGCTTGTTTCTACATGGTCCCCTAGCAAATACTGTTCTCTGTATTTCCTAAAGCTTTCAGTACCCCTTAGAGGCAAAGGGCAAACAAAGTGAGCAGACGTTTTCCGCGCACCCTGCAGGTATCTTGCGCAGGCAGCACCTATTTTAATAAACCAAGGGGTTGGTTTACAGACCCCAAACCCAGGGACTCTGTGCTAAAGCCGTTCCACCTGGAGCACCACAGGCCCCGAGGAAGGTGCTGCAGGCAGCAGGCGTGCTACCCGCGGCTGGCCGGCCAGCCCAGGGACCGGCCACCAGCCCTCACCCATCCAACAACAGTTGGTGCCAACAAGGGAACTGGGAAGCTCTTTCCAGGAGAGCTCAGGACAACCTGCTACTCTCCAGCTCATCTCCTGCTCTTGGAAAACGGACAAGCTGGCAAAACACAGCCAAAAATGGAGAGACAACCAAAATATCAGCATTCAAATCCTCCGCCCTGGCACCCTGTTACCACAGGATTCACCCTGTCCGAAGGTGCCCGTGAAATGATCTTTCCGCAAAGTTTCCGGCGCTGCTGTTTTCTGCTCTGCCAAGAAAAGTCATCTGAAGGGCCAGTTCAGCCTACGCGGCCGCAGAGGCTCGGTCAGGGACGACAAAAGCCCTGCACCTCTGGGGAGGTGGGGAATTTCAGTAAGCTTTTTCTTTCAGTGAAACATCTCTTGCATAACTTAGGACAACCAACGCAGCACTGGACAACCGGAGGGAAAATTACTTCCATCCATGTATGGACTACAGGCCGGTAATGATGTGCCCCACAGCATTAAAAATACCAAGAAAAGCTTTATAGTTCATTTATAGTTTAACCTCAAGAAAATCACGTTCCTAACAACATCTTCTGCCTTACCCAGCTGCCACCTGGCAACACGGACACAAAATAGAAGAATTTTACACAAGAGGAACGTCCCACAAGTCAGTCGAGTTAGAAAACGGGATCACCAATGTACCGGAAGCTGTACCGACCAGACGGCTTCTCCAAACGTGCCCTCGAGCCCAGTGCAGAGCCCTCTGTAACCCGGAGCCAGCAGCCTTGTTCTACCCCTGTATCCATGCAGAAGACACCTGCATCAGGCTGCCCAAGCTACTGACTTTAACCTGAATCCACACCCCCATAAAAATTTTTTAAAAAGAAAAAAAAAAAAAAAAGGAGAGAGGGGAAGTTGCTTGCAGGATTGAGGCCAAACAGAAGGCTATTTGGCGTGTTTATTGGCAGCTTTGCAGTCCCGAAACAGATGGAAGAGCCAGACTTTGCTCTCCCCTTCCATGCCCGAGGCACGCAGGGAAGGGAAACGTTCACTGCGATTACGCGCACGGTGCTCTTTTCATCATGAGAAGCCATGAATGTTTAAGACTTCCTCTTTTGGGAGCACGATGCTATTTTTAAACTAGTCAGAAAAAACAAGTTGCGTGGATTTCTCTCAAAAGGCTACTTAGGTCTCTGCTGCTTCCTCATCTTCCAGAGCATCTACATGGTTATATTGTTTCCAGGCCTTTAAATTACATTTTTTGAGAACGGCTCCTAGCTGCTTCCCAGGCCCCACTTCGTATGTGTAAGGAAATTCTGTTCCTTGCTTTCTCTCATATACAGAATGCATGGTCTGTTCCCACATAACAGGTGAAACCACCTGCTTCGCTAACAGCTTCTGAATGTGCTTTGTGTGCATGTACTTTTTGCCATCAACATTGGAATACACACAGACCAGTGGTTTCTGAATCTCAATCGAATTTAGGACTTCAGCCAGTGGCTCTACTGCTGGTTCCATAAGTCTGGTATGAAAAGCCCCACTGACTGGAAGCATTTTTGTACGCGTAAAATAATATTTTCGGGCATTCTCCTGCAAAAACTCCAAAGCCTATAAAAGAGAGAGAGAAGTGAGAGTCTGGCATGGCAAAGGTTTACTCAGTCACCCCACAAGAACCACCTCATCAGACTTATCGTGACAAAGGGTCTCCTTTCCCTACCCAACAACTGAGCACACACAGTGTGTGTGGGAAAAAAAAACCCAAACAAACCCCACAGATCAAATACTTTTGTTTGAACAAACTAAGGCCGTACAGGTTAACCTCCACACGGAAGTGCAAAGTAAAAGTTTTAAAAAAAAGAAATGGTAAATTCAACTAAAGCGGTAGTTATTCTGAAGCAATACCTGTAAGTGTCCTGCAATGACTCTGCTGTCTGGAAACAAATAGTTTGAAATTTCACACACGGGGTTTTCTATACCCAGCGATTCACAGTGTTTACGGGCTTCCAAGCAGGCAAATTTGTAATTTGCCTCTCGTCGACCGACAACCGATAGCATTCCACTGGGGACAGCTTCCGACGCCTTTTGCATGGCTTCGGCACGCACCTTCACCGCGTACAGCGCTAAGGAGAAAAACAGAGATGCTCGGTAAATATAAGCCCCGAGAAAACACCATTACAGGCGCATCTTGCACTCAAAAAAAAGGGGTGGCTGTTTACTGTCATGAAATACCAATGCTTTTAATGCCGTGTTACGCGTATGAAAGTGAACAGTGGAAGTAGAAAGTAAAATTTATCCTCTAATTAAAAGAAAAAAAAAAAGAGGCGGGAGGGCAGCAGCGGTAACAGGCGACGCTCCGGCAGAAGCGCGGGGGTGGGGATCCTACTGGGGGGGAGGGGGTCACCACGTTCCCCGGGCACCTTCGGCAAAGCCCAGGGCTCCAGCGAAGACCAGCGCCGCGAACTCCCCCACGCTGTACCCCGCCGCCGCCACGCAGCTCTCCACCACCTGCACGGAGACAAACCCGAGGCCAAACATCAGCCCGCTCCCGCGTGGGACGCCCCACAGCCCCGCGGCGGGGGGCGCCCAGTCCTGCCCCGCGTCCCCACTCCCCGCGGGCCCCCGAAGCCCGAGGCGGGGCCCGGCCTCAGCCCCCCCAGCCCCGCCGCAGCGCGCCCCTCACTTTAGGCCGCTGGTGGTTGAGCCTCTCCACGGCGGCCAGGGAGGCGACGAACACGGCGGGCTGGCAGTGCCGGGTGCGGTCCAGCTCGTCCCGCGGCCCCTCCAGGCAGAGGGAGAGCAGGTCGTAGCCCAGCACCTTCTCGGCCAGGCGGTACATGTCCCGCACGCCGGGGTACTGCAGCAGCCCGCGGCCCATCCCCACGAACTGGCTGCCCTGCCCGGGGAAGAGCAGCACCGTGCCCTCCCGGGGGCACCGCCGCTCCCGCCTCGCCGCCGCCACTGCCGCCGCCGCCGCGCCCGGCTCCTCGGCCCCCACCGAACTCTGCAGCAGGTCGCTCAGGATCGCCGCCCGGTCCCCACCGCCGGGGAGGGAGCTGCCCCACCGCCGCGGTGCGCCGCGGAGGCCGCCGGGCCCGCTGCAGCCACCAAGCCGCCATGTCGCCGCGGCCCAGCTGCCCATGGCCGCCGCCCGGCCGCCTACGCCGCCGCGCCCCGCGTTGCCACGGGAACCGGGCGGCACCCCCCTCACCCCCGCGCCAACAACCGCCCCCCCGCCCACCGGGCGCCGGGAGGGGGAAAAGGGAGGCTGGCCGGTTCTGCTGCTCGCCGCCCTCAGCCGCGCCTGCCGCCCTAGGCCTAGCCCGTGCCGCTCCTCCCGCCCAGCGCTGGAGGTCCCTCCTGGGGGCGGGCCCCGCCGGCGGGAGGGGCCCGGGCGGCCGCGGGGGCGGGCGCCGCGGCTTCGCGGCAGAGGAGGCGCGGCGGGCGGCGGCGGCAGCACGGGAGCGGAGGTAACCCTGGGGCTGCCCCGCGCCCCCCTGCCCGCCGGCCGGGGCCGGGACCCGCCGGTCCTGCCAGGGCCGCCCGTCTCCGCCTCACGCCGGGCAGCCCCTGCGTGGGTCCCGGCGGCTCCCAGAGCGGTACCGCCGCCGCCGGGATCCCGCCGCGGCCCCGGGCGACCCTCGCCTTTCCAGGGCCGGGAGGGCGGCGGGGCGGGGGCTGGCGGAGGGGCTTGGCGGGGGGGGCGGGCTGTGGCGAGCGCGAAGCCTCTAGCGACCACCCTGCGCGCCCGGGCCAGCTGGGGCGGGCTGGGGCGCGGGCAGCCGCTGCCGCCGCCCGCGGGCGTTGCCGTGCCGGTGTCCGGCGTAGAAAGGGCTTTCCCCTTTTTTTTTCTCCTTAAAAAAAGGGACCTAAAGCAGGAAGCTTATGATTAATTACGGTTTTGCGCACGAGCGTCCTAGTGGTTCACAGCTGTGGAAGCAGGCGGCTCCGCAGCTGTCCGTCAGACCCGGCGGTGCCGCGGCCGCCATCCCCCGGGGCCTGGTTTGCTTTGAATTGGACGTTTCTTTAAGGGCGAAAGGGCTTTTTTTTTTTTTCCCTTCTGAATTTCCAAGTAATGCTTATAAAAAAGCACAAAACGCACTTTTACTAATTTGAGCATTCAACGGCAGGATTGATTAAAAAAAAAAAAGTGAAAGTTGCCAAAGTTGCAGTTGTGCAACGACTTTGCATCACTTTTGGTTATGAAACAGTATCAAGCAGTGAGTGGGACTTCTTGGCAGAGCAGCTGAATAAGAGAGATTGTGTTAGTTTAACTGGGCCGAAGGAACAGGGAGCAGAATAGGAAGAAATGCTGCTGACTTTTTATGCGGGCTGATTCAAAAAGGTCACAGAGAGCCGATTTTGCTCACTTTTCCAATCTCTCTCCTGTGCTACTTTGTGAGATAGATGGTTTCCTCTGTTTTTGTCAGCCTCTAGGTAAAATAGCTGGAAAAGCCAGTGAGCTTCTCAACTTAGCTGAAACATATGGGCAGTAACATAGGCTATACATGATGTATGCTTGACTACATCCCACTCCGTGTCTGCCTCTATGAGTAACGTGAGTGGTAACACCTCTTGTGCCAAGCTGAGAGGAGATGCTGTGTGGCAAGCCATCAGCTGAGGCAGCACTGCAGCGAAAACTCGGAGGGTAACTGCTGCTCTCGTCGCCGTTCATCTGGTGTGCTGGAGCTTCTAGGTGCTCTTACCACCAGCTGCCCCACCAGCCCCCGGCAGCAAGTGGCACCCCTTTTGCACTTGGCCATCAGACTGGAGTTCACCCTACCAGATGCCCGTCAAGCCCTGGGAAGACTCACGGTTGTGACCTTCACCTTTGCTTTCAGAGGCAAAGCCCTGGGCAGAGCCCATTCCTGCAGACGGCCACAGCGGCCCAGGTAGTAACGCTGCGGCTGCGCCCCAGCACGACCATTTTATCTTGGGCTTGCTGTCAAGGGCGCAGACCACTTGTAAAGCACTGGAGACTTAGCAGGGGGTGATGCCCCATGAATGTCCCACTGCTGTTAAAGCCCATCACTGCTTGGATGTGGCACCTGATACGTTTTATCGCCTCGAAAGAATACCTGGTGATCTGGAAAGAGTCAGGCCTAGGCAGCGCTTACACTAGAAATACCCAAGAGAAACTTAACTTTTTAAAGTTAAAGTGGATGATGCTTTCCAAGTGGGTGGGAGAAGATGAAGAAAAACCTACAACCGGACTTCGGGTAGCTGTTTGGAGGGAAGGTTGTCAAAGGGATGTTTTGTCTTTAAAGTATGCTGTGTGCAGAGGATTTTACCCAAACATACATAGGGAAAATGAGAAGAGATTGAGCAGTAAATGGCAACTTATCACCTGGCAAGATTTGTTCTAGCGTGCGTTTTAGTTCACAGTATGTGAATCTTCAATAAATCATAGATTTCTTTGCACAACTTGTGCTCTGCCATTTTAAAGGAAGTGTAACCTGGGCTGTGAGACTTGTTGTCTCTAAACCCAATAAGTACACCTACATCCTTAAATAAATACAGTAATTTTAATTTTTAGTTATAAATACATATTATAAACATACTATATACACTTACTTGTTAGATACTTACATTGCATTTATGTTATATAATATAGTTTTAAGTTTCTCTATTACTTGTGATTAGATAATGAAGATAAGACTGCTTTTTTGTGGTAGCTGTAGCCTGTGTCACAGACTGTGACATAACTTTGTTTTTAGTGTTGCGGTTTGGCAGGAGTTAAAGCCACAGCAGACATAGTTTATCAGTATAAATTAAGTAAGTACCCCTTAATTCTTCAGACAGCTATGTCGGGAAGAAGCCTTTTCCCCAGGGAAAATTTGCATGCTGCCTCATGGATCTGGGTAGCACCTTATCTGCCCTCAAAAAAACATACTGTGGAGGATGAGAGGGAGAGTATATGTCTTGGGGGACCCCCCCGACCTGCAGTATTTTCACAGCTTTGTCAGACTACCTCAAAACAGACGGGACTAGAAACCCCAGAACTGCGTGGGTGATTTAGCCCTGCTGAGAGATTTTCCTTCGTGTTTTTAATGTGATAGCTATAATTTAAGCCCCATGTGATTGGGTAGCCAGTGCTAAGTTGCACAACAAAGGGATTAATCAGAGATGTATCAGCACAGGGATATAAGAAAACGCAATGAAAGGAGTTGTCCTTTCCTTCCTTCTCCTTCCCCCTGGCTGAGCTCACCCTGGGAGTGCCCAGAGAAGGGGAAGGGACCCACCTGCCTTTCAGAGACCTGCTCAAAGCAAAGAAGTTTTAGTTTACTTTCCATCAGGCTGAAGCACACAAGCTCCTATATCATGATATATCTAGTCCCACCTATAGTGTACCCCATCCCTTTTTTTGGGCACGCAGTATTTTTTCCAGGAAGAGGAAGACACAGAAAGCTTCTGTTTGTTCTTCTGCATGTTAGACCACCATAGAGGAACAACCTGCAAAAAGACAGAAGCCCTTTGCTACTATTACTAGAAGCCCCACTGCTTAGGCAGCAAGTTGCAGTATTGTTTCCCCTGCCCCCCCAGCTTTATTTCTCCTGTTACTTTACGTAGCTGGAACCAGCTTTGGGCAAGTTGGATGTTTTGAATACCTAGAAAAATTATTTTAACATGTTTGTAAAAAAGAAAAAAAAACCCACAACCAAAAATCTGGCCTGCTGCAGCCCTCACTGTGCTGCTGAAGCCCTCATTGCACTGCTGAAGCTGTCTGAAGTCACAGTAGGGCTAAACAGAAAACTGGCAGGATGATGAAGAAAATGTTGCAGGGCAGAGATAAGAAGTGGAAACAGAAATAAGTTAAGTGTGTGCAGGAAGAAAAGATTTCCAACTGGTGGTTCTTAGAGGCAGATACCCACTGGGCACACAGCAAGTATCATCCACAGACATCCAGGTTTCTTTGGTATGAAAATTAGGATGCAAGAATATTGTGCAACCAGATCTCACCCTGAAGTGGAGCTGAGATATGACTGGGCAAGTAGTAATTATTTCTAGGTTGTGTAATACAGAGGGGCTGTGTTAGCAAGCCTGTGCTGTGTACATTATCACCATGTAATTTCAGGATTATCAGCTATACCCTAAAGGGAAGTCAGAGCTGATAATCCTTTATATACTCTGGGATTACATTACTTTTAAAAAATGTACAGGGCGTTCTATAAACATCGTATGGGTCTCGTGCTGCACACCTAACCAAACAAACGCTACAGCACTGACCAAATGTACCGACTCTCCAGTGCAGCCTTGCCTTTTGCTCTACACCAAGTAACCAGAGGAAGATGGACATGGCTTCTTCCAAAATCAGCTAGTGCTGCTCCCTGAGTTAGCTACTGCTTTTTATGGGAAATTGATACTAGTATTTCATTTCTTGAGAATTAAAATACAGGAATTCCCACTGCTGATGAACAGCTGTTGTCTACTAGGCTTAGCCTACCAGCACATTCGGATATTGCTGCATGGCTTCGTTCCTCTCTCTCCTTGGTACTATGCAAGAGAGTATTTTGCCATGCTTGGGAAGCCTGGAGAACTACTATTGGAAAACATAGTATATAATTAGTAGTAAAAAGCCTGGGATACCAACATTCAATTCAAGCCAGTATGTTCAATCTCTTCACTTCTATTTCTTCCCCTTCCCTGCTCATGCACAGCTTCACTTTCCCTGTTTCTTTGCTTTGTGCCTTCCCCATTTCTGTTTGCCTGCCTGATTTTCTTTCTCTTGTCACTTAAGAATTATTTCAGCGTTCTTCCTCCAACATGCAGAGGGACAGATGTGTAGCTACATCATTTATTCACTAATGCAGCAGAGCAGTATTTTTCCAATTTGATAGCGTTTAGCACTTTCAGCTTGCAGAACACTTTCAGATTTTCTTCCCTGGGGGAAGTTGACAGAACCCCTGCCAAAGTCCAGGAAACCACCCTGATATTGTTATGTCCAAATAAAGCATAAACCCCTTTGGGTCCTTGCTTATCACTTAAAAAAATAATTAGCATTTGACAGCCACACTGGAGCTGCACAGCACAGATGTCCAGTACCTCACAGCATGTGTAGAGAACTAAGCCTAGTGTTCTCTCTGTAGGCAAAGCAAGAGCGACAGGGTTAAGAATTCGTGAGATCTTACTATCTTTACATTTCTAACTTAACTTAACCTTTGGGAATTACTTATCTGAAGGCAACCAAAGAGAATCATTGTGCTTGGAGCTCTTGTTCCCATTACACCTTGTTGCTCCTGTGTGTAGCACTTCCTTCATACCCCAGTAAAAGCAGAGCCTTTCATGCTGTCAGTATGGGTGACAAGCAGCGTATACTGTGCCTGACAGCCTGGTCCCTCAGGAAAGTAACAATACAGATCTAGGCGTAGGAGAACACAGTAACTCTTCTGCTCCATTTAAGACGCTCCCTGGTAAACAGCAAGTAGAATCCATGAGGCAGGAAGTATGGCAGCAATGACTATGCAACATTGAGCTATGCCAATTTTTTCCTCCCTTCCTTGTTCATCCTCCACGCAAGACCTAATCTATACTATTCCAGGAGACTAGCAGATGTTCTCCCACTTCTCCCCAACCTTAGTTCTGAATTCTTTCCTGCTTAGTTTTTCTTTCACTCATTCATTCTTTTGTTCTGTTTATTCATTGCCCTCCCGTAACTCTCCCCTAAGGCACGCCCACAGCCCAGCAGCCTACATGCCCCTTCTTGTTTACTCCTTACACACTTGTTAATCCTGCATGCTTTACCAGTTCCTCCACACTCTCTGTTTTGCCTTCAAAATTCTGCTCTGCTTCTATCACCAGGATTTTTCTTGATCCCATGCGATCTGGATTGTGGTCCCAGCCACTGAAATCTCTTCGTTACATCTGTGTAACTGTATGGGCAGACCCGAGTACAGGGACAAAAACCGTAACGCGAGAGAGCTCCCTTGCTGGCCAAGCTTATACCTGTTGTCCAAACAGAAGTCCCCTGTACCAGCAGAACTGCGACAATGCAACGTCATCTGTGCGCCATTTCCTACCAGTTTCAGCACATCTGTTACAAGTGGGATTTCCTCTTCCCCACTCCCTGCCTCTTCATCCCAGCATAGTCATAACTATAGCAATAAAAACTTTTAAACATGGACCAAGACAACAATAAGGCACTTTTTTTCTTTGAAAAGCCTCTGAAATGCTGGTTGCTCTAAAACTTTACGTTCTCTCCCCAGGCTTCCGCAGTTGCTCTGTCCCTGCTGCTGCAATCTCTCTTATGATTCCTTCCTACTGTCTCCCGCTCCTGCATAACAGATGAACAGGAATTGGGTGTATTTGCCTACTGTATATTTGAAAAAAATAATGCGTTTCGGTTCTGCCCTTTGTTATCATCTCTCATCTGTTTACATTTTAGCAGCTAAACACAGCTCTTCTGTAGCATTTGGCTTTTGGCCAGAAGATCTGCAAGGAAGCATTTTCCTGCTTACTTTTTTTACTACTGTCTGCACTCTAACTAAAGCTGCACAGCCTACCAGAACAAGGCATTACTTAGTCTTACTTCTATAAACAAATTTAATCCAGTACGCTTTATGGGCTTGGCAGCTAAGATTGCTGCAACTGATTGAATGCTTCATGAAGAAGCCACAGGTGTACTCTCCATTTATCCACTGAGATCTCCTTCCTTGTTTAGCAAAACATCATTTAAGTACTTATCTTCTTATTGTCCTCCCTGGTGTTTGTTTTCTGAGGCAGCTTCTCAAGTGTCTGCTACTAATTCACATCATTCTTATGAGCCACTGAGCATCCTCATTCCCCTTTTGAGGCTAAAAATGCAACACAACATATACAATTATTTTGCTTGAGCACAGGAAAGCACACACTTTTTTCTTACTCTTGACTATGCAATTTCATTGAGTGAATGGGCTTTTTGGTGAATACAGAGATAAACATTTCTTAGTGCATTTTTTTTTTCCCCAAGTGCAGTTCATGTAATACCCAACTGCTTTATTTCTCTGGCATACTTATGGGTGAGGATATTTATGTAGGTAAAATTCAGTAATCTTAGTGCACAAAGCTGAGAGGGAAGTAAAGGCCTCAGTTCCCACCTGCCATGTAACTGATAGGTTCCTTTATGGATGTGACTATTGTCCAGTGAACCTGGTACAAAAGCTACTAATTTCAGCTGCAGTCTTTCTCAGTGACAAAACTAGGCTGTGGATCACATCCTACACATGTGGATATTTTTAAAATCGGCTAAAAATGGAAAAAAATTTGTAGCTGCATTTTAAAATTGCTCTGCCAATCAACATGTTTGGGTTTGTTTCAGATTCACTGTCTCAATGGAAGTGGTACCAGCCTGGGCCCCAGCAGTGGGTTTCACACTCCTACCCCATGCAGGAGGACTTTTAGGAAGCAAGATAACCAAAAAGGAAATCCCAGTGTGGTATGAGTCTCTACAGAAGCCATCCTGGTGTCCACCTAACTGGGTGTTTGCTCCTGTTTGGGGAACTCTCTATACAACTATGGGGTATGTTTTTCACATTGTGCTAAGGCATTTATCTGATCTCAAAGTTGCTCATTGTATAATGCTGGGCCAAAGAACTATTATTGTAGTCCTGTGGCTGTGTTTGTAAGAAACTGTGTCAAGCTGCCCGTTTAACAGGTAAAAACATGTTTTGGGAGTTGTGTGTGGGTTTGATAGGACATTTTGTATGCACAAGTATCCACATCAAAAGCAGGAGTTTGAAAAGCTGCCATTAATTTGCTTTCCTCATTCATTCTGAGGGGAAGACCTGCCAAGCTGGCAGCGATGGAGCAAGGCAGTGCTGGGATTTCCTCTATGTACGTCCTTCAGTAGGTTTAGGAAAATAAAAAAAAAAAAAGGTGGGAGGGGGGCAGGGGGGAGAATTAAGATAGAACTGTTCTAACAGAGCTCAATTAAAAGAGACCAAAATCAAAACACACATGTCCTTTCAAAAAAAACTGCCAGGCTGTTAAACTGTAAATGTTTGAAACTATCTACTACCTCCTTATTTAACTAGTTTTAAATACTTGACAGCACAGCAATTACTGTCAAATGAACAAAGAATCACAAGGCCAAATACCACTCCTGTAGGAACCTTAAAAGTTTAATAATACCATATTTTGGCAGCTATTACTTTTAACAAGATATAGCAAAATATATTTATAGACGCAGGTTGTCTCAGGAGATTGTTTGGGCAGTTTTGATACTCCTCACAGATTGCTCTAGAAGCTCTTCACCCAACATTATGTGCTTTTATGTTAACTCTGGTGAGCCGTGCCACAGAGGAGGGGTAGCACTGCTCCTAGAGCCTCAACAGTGGTCAGTGCAACTCCCAAGAACAGAGTGAAGCTTTGTCTCTCTTCCGCACTTGGTCATCAAGAACTAGCTACGTACCAAGATTCAGCATGTTTTTCCCTAGCTATCAAATACACATTGTTGCTAATACAATAGTAATAGTTTTTAGGCTGCAATATGCCTTTTATGGCTTATGCCTCCCATTTCTTCCATCATCACAGTACATTTTAAGTGATTTGTAGTTTGTATATAGCACTGGCTTAACTATAGAAAGTTTCAGAGAGACCAAAGCTTTTCCAAGTTAACATTACATAGTCATCCTGCAGGTTAGCTTCAATACCACACCACCTCTTGCAAAATACAGTAATGATGCAATGTCTGAAACTGTATCTGAATGCTAAATTGGCACTAACACATTCTGTCATTTTGGTTTCAGTTTCTTTCCAGAAAAGCTTTGTAATTTTTATAGCCCCTCCTTTCCCGTCAGTATTCTCTTTCCTTTCTCCTCCTAGAGTGTACTTTTAAAAACTGCTCTCTACTCTTGTATATTCCAAGAGTTAGCATTTGAATCAGATCACTACTATCCTATCCTGTGAATAAAAAAAAAATGCCTTTTATCAAAGAGGTCAGAGCTGAGTTGCTTTGCTGTGAAGAGCTTCCTTCAAGTTGACTGCACAATTTGTCACCCTGTTTCTGGATTCCTCATCATAAACCTGGATATCAAGTTAAATATTTTAAAAATTCAAATTGTGACAGCTTATCACTTACTTTGATAATATCAGAATCAGTATATTCTGAGGTGGATGGTCCCAGTTATCTACTATACATCTAGCTCAGTGAAAATATCGTATTTATTACCAGGCCTTTTTTTCTGTAATCCATCATGCACACATTCCTTGAATGATCAAAACATCTCATTCCTTTAGAATCTCTTGAATATTTTAGAAGCAAGAAATAACTAAAAGCAAGACTTAATAAGCTTACACGCCTTTCTTGACATTTAGCTTCCTAGCAGGTATGTACATCAAGATCTTGATCTGAAGTCAAAGTTAGATGCATGAACAACTCTTAAGTCCACAGTGTGGCTCTGTAAATCACTTAGGAACAGATTTGCCTGTTATGAAGATAAACTGTTGAGTTTCTAGTGCTTACCCCACCCACCTCTTCCTTTTCTTAAATACTGTCTGCAGTCAAACTGCCAAGATACCAAAATGCATTGTTCAGTCCCTATGAAAGTAATAAGCAAGCAAGCAAGCTTGGGTCACCAACTGAGTTAAACTGTAAAAAAAAAAAAAAATCCTTCTTGTATGACCTGCAATGAAGACAAACTCCTTGCAATTACTCCTATGGATGTTTGTCTGCTCCTAAAAAGAGTAATGCTTACAAGCTGGTCCCCATCTTTGCTCCACTGCCAAGCAGAAATACATATGAGCCCTTTGCTGTCCAGCATAGTGCACAGTCCAGTTCACATTCCTATCAGGATGGAATCGGTATTCAGTTACTAATTCTGAAACAAAGATATAATTCCAAATGTTGGCATTTTATCCAGGGGATTCTACTGTAGTCACTTGGAATGGCTGTGCAGGCATCTGGATTGAAATCGAGCTAATGTCTAAAGGGAAAGTCAAACAAGAGCAAAAGAAATAGTCTTAGGTGATGAATGGTCAGGGTCCTTCAGTGTAAAAATAAACTTTACGTTAGTAAAGTTCACAGATCCTGAGAATTCCTGTCTTTAGCAACTTACA
Source organism: Phaethon aethereus (assembly GCF_964289735.1). Taxonomy (NCBI): domain Eukaryota; kingdom Metazoa; phylum Chordata; class Aves; order Phaethontiformes; family Phaethontidae; genus Phaethon; species Phaethon aethereus. The sequence goes on from NC_138575.1 coordinate 77,394,714, forward strand.
TTCTGGGATCCCTCAAATGAACTGTTTCTCCATGGTATTAAGAAGATCTGTTCAAAATCTTCAAAATATTTTTGGAAGATCTTTCAATAGCCAGGATCCCACAGACAAGAATGGTGTGCTGGATGCTTCTTGTGGCTAACTCTTCCCACACAAGTCCTAAAATCTTTGTTCTCTCCATCTTTGTCCCATCCACTCCTCCCTTCTGAAATGTGACTATAAGGTTGCTCCTGCTCTAACACCATCCATACCCATACTCACCTGTGCTTTGGGATGCCATTTGTTTTGTCCATTCCCACCTCAATTCCTACTTCTCCTATATTTCATCCACATTAAAAGGTTTTGTTTATTTTTTTAAATTTTTTTTTTTAAAGTCACCATCTCCCAGTACCAAAATTAACAGTTTCTTCACTATTTAGAGTGTTACCTTTTATTCTTTGCATCTTAACCTTGCTTCCATTTCAACATGGCATTCTCTTTTCAGACCTGCACTTCTCTGCACTTAGAAGTGAGAAATCTGGCAGGATAGGGAATTTTTCTCTCTCAATATTGCTATCCGCAGCAATCAATCAACCCTGCGCTCTCAGTTACTCTGCCAAGTAGTGCCTGGATATCTACTTTTCCAAATGAATTCTAGACCCTAGCACTGAAGTTACTGCATTTGAGTGAGAATGTGTGGTTGCTTTCTAACCAAAGTACTGAATTATACCTTCCATTTGCTTTCTCCAGATATGGCTCCTACCTGGTGTGGAAGGAATTGGGGGGCTTCAACGAAAAGTCGGTGGTTCCTCTGGGTCTGTATGCAGGGCAGCTGGCATTAAACTGGGCATGGACTCCAGTATTTTTTGGAGCTCACAAAATGGGATGGGTAAGTAGAAAAGTAAGTTTCTTAACCATAGGCTTCTGCTGTCATTTGCAAGGTGCCAAGACAAAAGTTGTATGTTAGGCTCATTTTCAGGGAGAAAAGATTATGAGTACAGAATATGGCTTGCAGAAGTTTTCTAAAATTCTTTAATGCATGCCAGAAGCTACCTGAGAGAATTTACATATCTACAACATCCTTAAATGTTTAGATTTCAAGAAAGTCCTTCTGCCACCCTTTGATAAGAGCTTTGTGTGACTAGAAAATGTAAACATTTATGCCTTACTAAAATTCCTGGGTGTCTCTCTGGCAAACAGCAGTGCTAAGAAGCTTATCATAACATTACTCAGGTAATCAGCATCTGTTTTAGACAAGACTAATTTTCTGCACTCTGAAAAGAAACAGCTTGCCTCCAAAATAAAAATCAATACTAAAAAATATTTGCCTGGATCTCTAAATATACATGAAATGCTGTAATAGTGGAAGAATTTGCAGTCCATCATTGATTCATTCATACCACATCTCTTCATGCAGCATCTATGACACGAAAAGAGTGGATAAGTTTACTTAGCTAAGTGACTTGCTCAAAGTCACACTGGGTTTGTAGTCAATGTAACACTTCCCACTGCCAAAAAAAAGAGGGTATGGGCGAGAGGGATTTTATTCTCCCTCTCCTGCTCCCAGCTGCAATTCCCTTTCTTGTGACTGTTTTATCATTTTATGAATTGAATTGACTCAAAACTCAGCAGAAATCTATCTTTTTTTGCTGGCTTTTTTTTGAGAAGGAATTAACTCACAGAGGGATCCAACAAGTGCCAGAGCTAAGTAGCTCTAGTCAAGAAAGACCATCTAGTCAAGAAAATGCAACAAGTAAAACCAACACTAACCACCTTCCTGTGTTTCAGGGGTTGGTGACTCTCCTGCTCACTACTGGTACAGCAACAGCTACAACTGCTTCCTGGTATAATATCAACAAAACAGCAGCTTATTTGATGGTTCCTTATTTAGCCTGGCTAACCATGGCTTCTGCACTCAATTACCGTATCTGGAAGGACAATCACAACAAGAAATAATCTGAATAAAGTTTTCAGCCAAAAAGATTTTTTTTTTCACAAGAATTTTCTAAATAAAGTTATGGCCTTAGTTTAATTTTAGCTGAAGTACTTATACCATTAGTTTGCTAATTACAAGTTGACAAAGCAGTACTTGTTTAAAACAAATACGCCTTTACTAGGCAAGTCACAAAGGGGTGTACGCCTGACTGGGTTTTATAGCAAACTAAAAGATAGTGCTGATTGAAAAGTACTAGTTTTCTAAATTACAGCATTATATTTTATATGACAACAGCATTTTAACTATTACTAGGAATAAGCATGAACTCTGACTTCATTATGTTCAGAGGAAGAAATCCAGCCATATAGACAGCTTCCAGAAAGCTGCTCTGAACAGTGACAGGCATGATTATGGCCTGAATCTTTCATGTTTACCTCTAGACACAGTGCTTTAGCGCTATGATGTGTCTCACTACAGCTGCCAGAGATTTATCTTCTGGTCATTGTACTCTGGAAACGTTTAAGACGAGAGCTTTTTCACAATTTGTGCCTTCACACTTTGAAGGACTGTACAATCTAGTGTCAGCTAAATGCATTAAACTACATGTAAACTCACCAACCTTGTTCCTCTGTTTTTATTGGGTTTAAATGGTTTCGAGGAGAAAAATACTGAAGGCAACAGGATGATAATAGCCTCAAACACAGCCCCTTCATCTCTTCTCACCACTGCAATAGCCAAGACAAAACAGGAAATTCAGAGCACCTGGACAGAAGCTGAGAGGACCCAAATATTCATCAGCCTCCCTGCACACACCTCTGAGGCATGACCAGCTGCACTGGCCAAACAGCACTAACATACACCACCTGGAACCTCAGCATGATGCCAGTTAACCACTAGACCTTGACAGTGGAGCCAGCAGCTAGGCCCCGGGTGGGTCTGTTGCCCAGAAGGGCAGAACATACACCGTAGCTACTAGTGTCTCCTACCTGCACCTTCTCACTTTAGCTCAGAAACAGGAAAAAGGGTTTCTCCTCTTCAAGGTTATGGTAGCTGACATAGTAAGGTCTGGGATGCCTAGTTCAACCAGTTGCTTCCTATAAGATAAAAACATCTCTTTTTCTCTAGAGCACACTAACAGCCTATTTTTGCCCACAGCTTGTGGTCCCACTGCACAAATCTTACCCCTTTTTTAAAGTAATTCTTCTGGTTTGCTAAGTGTGACATCACGTTTCCCTTGTGATGAGGGAAAGCTTCCCCTTTACTCTAGATCCACAGTACTTTGTTACATGTTTTCAGGTACTTTGAAGGCAGAAAGTGCCTTTTGCTCTCCTACAAGTGACAGAATACATCTGCTGAGCAGCACTGCACGTCCCCTTATGTCCAGTCTCAAGCACTCGTTACTATATTCTGTATCACAGACAAACTTTTTCCCGGCATCGGAAGTAGTCACACCATCTATGTTAAGCACTTCACCATGTTTCTTCGATCACATTTAAGTAAGGAGTCCAAAAAAGTTCTGACTCATGAGCAGGAGACCGATACGGCTATCGGCACCACTTCTGGCTGTGCAATCCAGCTCTCCCTTCTGCCCCGCCTGTGCAGTGACTGAATTTTCATAAGACACAGATGGTTTATTTCTCCAGCCTATGTTCCAGTCAATGGAAAGAAGTAGGTTTCTGCAGACGAGCCTGAAATAGCCTAACATATCCCTCTCCCTCCCTGATCATGAGGGATAACAAGTTGTGTATTTGCAAAGCTTGAAGCAAAGTTTAGAACATTGATACAATTTTATAACTGTACGCGGCTCTCAAGTAGATCTTGATTGCTGCAACTAGCTTAAAAAACCCACTACCCACATAATATATGCTTCATGATGGACAGCAGAATTTTTGCAACTTGTATATACATACAAAGCAACATAAATACAGCCTAAAATTGCTAAATTTCAGCCAGTGACCCTGATGTGAGGGGAGAGGAGAGATTAGCAATGATTTATTTCAAACTGACACCTCACTCTCAAATACCTCTATCTGAGGCCCTAAACTTAGAAGTCCAAAGACTGCTTGGGCTTCTAGCAGAGTTTCCCAGATCCCTTTTATTCCTTCAGGCTTCTTCTGCTTTCCTGTGCTACTCTAGACATCGCATCCTTCTCACTTTCTGCATGGCACCTTCTCAAAAAATCTAGTTTCTTTAAGGGGCAGGCTAAGGATGACAGCCAACAGTTCAGGCTTGTATTTTATGTTTGTCTTTTTTAAGTAAGAAAAATGGGAAAAGCCATCAAATCTTTAGACTCGCTACCCTAGTATTTATGGCACTGAAGTGCCATATTATTTTCCCACCAGAACATTTTAGGTCTTTAAATAACATAGGGAGAAGAAAGAGATATACAAACTCCAACATTTTTCAGTAAATTATAGTTTTAATGTTGACATGGGGAACCTGTGCAATGTTTCCCAGCAAGCAAGCAAGCAGGCTACCTGAAAAACAAGTAAATTCCTCCAGTTACTGTCCTATTTTGAGGTCTCCCATATTCAATAAACAAGACATTTGGTCAACACAAACTGATGATTTATAGAACTAAGCAAGACAAGGAAAATGCAGACAAAATTATTATCAACACAGTATATGGTATATGCATACTCTTCTGATACGGATTTTTTTTCTGGGTTACCAGTATAGGAAAATAGTTGCATCAGCAGCTCATAGAACTGAAATATAAATCTTGCTGTTAAGCATATCTGGGAAGGAAATCAATAGTCAAGCCTCCTGTGGCTAGACAATGCATGTCACATGGCAGCTCTCTGTTTCATCCAGAAATAGGGTACTGAAGACATCATTAAAAAAGGTAGGGTGGTATTTGCAGGCTCTATCACAATCAGGATTAAAGTTCACCTCCAGGATCTGAGGCTGCATAATTCTTTTCCCTGTAAAGCAGAACACAAACATTGCCTTTTAATATAAGCTCTACAGAGATCCTGAATCACTACCTGTCTTTAAACCAGACATTATAGAAAATGACTGGAAAAAGCTATCTTTTATGACCCAAGCTGGCAGGATGCTTTTATTTCAGTGGGTTTGGGGTTTTTTTTTGGAGGGACAGAGGTCTGTACTATCATCATTATCCAGAGGATGATTATCCAACAGTCTGCAATCACTGTGCTAATCCAATGCTTCATTTAGAATGAGAACTTGCAGCAATTTAATAGGATCTCCCTGATACAGCTGTCTTGCTTGAGAGTCTGAAACATCTTCCAGAAAACTCTGCTTCTCCTTTCATGTTTCGGTACAAACCTTCTGTTCTTAAAGCTCTTAGGTATCTACCTTTCTAGTTCTAGCAGTCCCGTTCCTTTATGCTCCAGCCACTCCCACCTGCCACTTCACCTCACTCCTAGAAGGAAGTCAGGAAGTTTAATTTTCTCTTAAAACTTCATCAGTACAGTTCAGAATCAAATACATTCTGTGTAAAGAGAAACAAAGGATTTTATTTCCTACCTGATGTTGAGAACGTAAGTGAGGGTACAAGCTTCTGATGCATAGGCATCATCTCTGCTCTGCACAGAAGCAGCTAAACCATTTGTCCACAGGCTGCCTACAGCATTGCAGCCATGACTTTCACATCCACACCCACATCTTCAAAAGGCTAGGGACCTATGCAGTTCAGCCGGGGCTGTAATGTGAGGTTGGTCCCTTCACTACAGTAGTTTTGCTTGAGCTAGTAATAACAGTGAGTTGCTTTGCTTCTCCCATTCAAGACAACTCTGGGACAGCTGAAAGAGCATTCAACATGGACGTATTCATGTCCCCTTGCTCCACCTGATCTGAACAGGAAAGGTTCAATTGTGCACCTCCTGTTGCTCAAGCATCTCACCCCATGAAAATGATTCAATATTTACAGAATCAGCCACTGCAGAACTGGGCTAGGAGCACCCACCCAACATACAGCATCTAATCACTTCTCCAGCAAACCTGGGCACAAGCAGTGAATCTTTCCTGTGTCCCGGGGACCACAATGTCACAAGACAAGAGTACACTGAGTTATGTTTAATACTCCCCCAGCAGTCTTTTTTGTGTTGGTGCCTCTGCTGCTTTTCTACCTAGAAGAGACATGTGTCTAGGTTGTGCATGCTTACAGAACATTTTTGAGCCTCCTGGTGAGATAATAAAGAATTCATTCTGTTTGGCAAATTTTGCTACCAGTCCTCCACAAACTGGCTGGAAGAAAGGCTCCAAGTAGTCATTAGCCATGCTGCTAGTCACATGAAGCAGCTTCACATACATGTTCTTGCAGACTTGGCAACAACTGAGTGACGGTCCTGAGGACATCAATAGCACTGAAATGGTGCATGTGGTCCCTTCCCTGCTTTAATATGTAACTGTGCATTAAGGCACTGGACCAAGCCCAGAAGCCACACATAGTAAGATGACTCTAAGGTTTTCATAAAGAGACAGGTATTTCAGACATTCTCTCACTATAAATTGGAACAAAACCTTGCTGCTGTCAGAGTGACTAGATTAGTGTACAGTTGGTTTTTTGTGTGTGTGGTTTTTGTTTGGGTTTTTTTGTTTGTTTGTTGGGTTTTTGTTTTTTTAAGAGAATGGCAGTAGCAGGGGCACAAGGGAAGCAAGGACTCAGCCAAGCACAGTTAACAGCTCCCCCATCGTTACTGTTAACCAGCATGGCAGATCCTAATCCCACAGATCAGGAACTCCAGATATGCTTTGATGTCAGTGGGAGGCATAGAGCGTGCAGCTCACACTGCTTGAAAAACAGTAAGAGTTCAGACAGAAGAAATAAATTTCTGAAAAGGTCCACAAATACGGAGAATTCAACATACAAAGGATTTAGCTCCTCACCATCTCTGCTGGTATCCCATTTCAGCATCAAGTCAATGGCATATATCGCTCTTGATGATGGATAATCACAGATGCCAAGAGGTGCAGGTTTAGCTGAAGCGACTTGGAACAATTCAGCAAATGCCTTAAAAATAGTTGCCTAATAACAGAAAAAGGTCTCTGAATGAGAAGTGGGGTTCCATAAAAACAATAAACATGTTTTTAATCACTTATTTCATACAGCTTTTTAAAGGGTTTGTATAAATTACACTAGCCAACAGATGAAAATCTGCACAGTATTAGCTTCAAAATGTGCATTTAGACATAATGACAACACAATGAAAGCACTGAGCACCAGGCACTATCCATGGACTTTTCTGGGGAGTAAAACAGTGCTACGGAAATCCTGAAAATAGGGTATATAATATAAGAGTTAACAAATTTCTCAGGCATTATTGCACTCATGTAGAGAGGAAAAAGAAAACCCAGGAGAGTTCTGTGAACACCAGCAGTACAGCTGTGAAGTTCTGACTTTTTCCTGCCTATTAAGTTGTATTCTAGCTTCATTTTGTTTTGTTCTGCAATGAAAAATCTTGTACCCACTTACACTCCTCTAAAAAGGGTCGTGGGGACATGGACATTTTAAGTACATACTACACCGGTATTTTGAGGAACAACCATATAACCAATGTGAAAGTGAAGTAAAACTGAAAGAACATACAGATGTGAATTTTAGCATTGAGTTTATACTGCAGTGAACCATTCCTTCTGCAAATGAAAAGACAGTGTAATACTTCCTATTCTGCACGCAGTACTACTTTGGGTAACCTACAAAACCTACAATATGTATTCTGACGTCTCTCTTTTCACTCCTTGTAGTCTCTTCCAGACTACTTTAAAATTAACGCTGCAAAACCTGTCATACTCTGCCACTGATGGCATATGAGGTTCTAATTAAAACTGATGTAAATTCATGTATGGAAATCAACCCACAGTTCGATAATTTATTCACTTTTGAAAGCATATGCACATATCAATCCTCAGCTACGGTTCATTCTGCATCTTCTAGCTCCTGATAAATATAGAAGAATGCAACAATTCAGTTTTGTGCACGTTTTGTGCATCTCTTCACAATTCAGCTTTTTCTTTCAAGCATGAATTACAGGCAAAAAAATCAATAAGGCGGCCCTCATCTGCCTTCCTCCGTGTTTTATGGAACTATAGTATTTGGAGCTTCCTCTTCACAGATAAAAGATGGCCCAGTATTAGGGAACCATCTGTTTTCTTGTGAAAAGTCATTAATGCAATGACCAGAGACAGTGCTCTGGCCAGCTCGCTAACACAGAAAAGCTGGGGCAGCAGCTGGCAATTCTGCACTGCAGTCTCAAAGGCAAGATTTTATTTAACAAGGAGGGGTTCTAACTTACTAGCTCAGAGATGATATATTGGTGGAGGAGAGATCTTTGAGGAAAAAAAGAGAAGACCAACCTAACTTGTTTTCTTTTAAATATGTTCCAGAATACAAATGCAGCCTCTGCACCATCCAATTTGGCAGTGTAACCTTCAAGCACAGTACCCCTGGAGCAGGGGCAGTGCGTATTTCTATCAGCCACTTGGGCACAGCCAGGCACATCCTTATCTTATGAGTAAACTTCAGTGCGCTGCACAGGAAGCAAACATGAATGTGTATGGGGAGACCTTCAGACCTACAGCTCTACTTAAAATAGATAAATCAAAACCTGTGATGCCATTTCATTGAAATTACTGTAATTCCCTGTTCATGTTCATTCCCTACTTGTCCTGACAGCTCCTTATCTTGTAAAGCCTTTTGGAACAAAGGAAGCCAGAGCCTGAATACTTCAATGGTTCAACTTTTCAGGATCAGAGTTAATATTCTACTGAAGAGTAGTGAAGGCTTTGAAAACAACATTTCCACAGTCACGTGAGCAACATCTGTAGTGATTAGCACACTATATTCTGGACTTCCCTGCCTTTTTGCATGAAATATTAAGTCTTCACAACCATGGGCTTAGATTGCTGGCAACCTTCTGCAAAAAAGATAAAACCTACAAGAAAAAAGATCCTGTTCCCAGGATCCTGAGGGTAGTCAGGGCTGGCTCTATTACTAGTCTAATATAACGAATTGTCATCGTGTAAGCACGAAATAAAATTCTCAAATGCTAACAACAAAATGTGAGGGGGAATTTTGCTAAGTTAATAAATGCTTCTAAAATAAAGGTTAACATTTGTTGTCCTTTGTGGAACTGATACACATGAAGCATGTCTTAGGAGAAAAAAACCCCACACTTTTGGGAAAGCTAGTTTGCTGAGTGAAAAAAGATCCATGAACGTTTACATGAGAAAGAAGAATTGCTGACTTACTTGTACTGTTGTCCAAGGATATTCAGGATATTGTTTTTCAAACAGAGGAATAAATTCTTCACAGTGTACCTAAAACAGTTTAGCAACATCAAAGACTGTTTTGGTTGGGAATGAATGAGCAGTCAGGTAACAAGAGAATGGAACATCAAATACTTTTTGCCATTCATACAAACCCAGGTAGAGAACTAACAAATTAGACAGTTCCTGAACACCTTCCTTGTTGCAGTATTTGTTGCTACAAAATATTACACCAACGTCTTTGACAACGATTAGCTGCCATTTTAATAACTCTTCTACTGATTCACAGATGATTAGGGGGGAGGAGGAGGAAGAGGCTAGGAAAATAATTGCTTAGGACTTAGGGTACTTTCAACACACTGTTTCTTTAAGTGGACATGAAATAGGTTATTTGGCAACAGTCACAAAGGAGACATTGGAAGATTTTCTATCAACGGAAAGGCGAGGGAATGTTTTGGACTGTTTGCTTACTTGTTTTAATGTTACACCGGGGGCATAATTCATGACTGTGAAATGCTTCTCATAGTCATCCAAGTCATCAAGCGAAAACGCCCTAGGGAATAAAACAATTCCTTAGTTTCCAAGGTATCAGATTTAATTCTAAGCCCCTCCACATTAATGAGAACGTAATTACCGATTTGAAAAGCGCAGCCAGAATACATCATAGATATACAGCTTGAGTGGCTTTATGGACCGCAGCAATACAACATAACGGATGTCAAATTTAACCATCCCCACATCTTCTCGGTGAAACAAAACTGGATTCTCAATATATTTGCACACTACCTGCAACAAAGCAAACATGCTCACAGTAAATATAATTCAACTGAAATGAAACCAAAGTATCACTCTTTGTGATCTCAATGATTTAAGGTATCCTTGTATGGATTTCAGTTTTTCTTTAGAAATGTGCACTGATACACAATGTTGTTATGCAAATAGGTACCTGTTACCAAACTCTTTGACATCCGGGTGGGGAAAGTGGGAGGCCAGAATGTACTCATTTTTAAAAATAACAAAATTATTTTTATTTATAATTTCAGTGACCTTCTTGTTTTGAACTAGAAATGTGAAGCAATTCTTTGTGCACTTCTGCATTCCAGAAAATAGATGCAGTCCACACAGCAACAGAAATAAAGCTGAAGTGACACTGACATATGACCGATATTGCAGACTCCCTGTAAAAAGCTCCATGATTCATCTATTGTTGGCAAACATGGTACTTTGTGCCACTGAGCAGAGCTGAGGATCAGCAATAACGATCAACCAGGGGACAGAAGCAATAATCTTCCAAAATTTATGACCAATGTTAACTATAGCTAGTGTGTGTTCATCTGCCAGTCTGGGGATCAGCATTAAACCAGCACCACACTGCAGTATTCATTACTGTCAAGGCAAGTTTTATTTTTTAAATAAAAAAACACCAGACTCTTTGAGTTAATCACTGCAACAAATGGAGCTGAACAATCTGAATCGCAATCAATTCTGAATTGATTGAAACTGTATGCTTATGGCCAGCATATGAATTTTGAAGAAAATAAATTTCCTTCTTTGTATTTTAGACCTCCTTCTACAAAGCAGTTTTTTCAGCTCTCGCCTTTAAATCACATTCAAAACCATGCTGTCTAACCTTTGGGCTGCTTTCCCTATGCCTGATGATGTTGTTAAGGCTCTTGGTGATGTGGGTATCCAGGCTTCTGGCCAAGTTCCATGGTTTGCATATCCAGTGATTGTCTTCTCCTCTGAGAGAGAGAGAGGGAGGGAGGGAGGGAGGGAGGGAGGGAGGGAGGGAGGGAGAGGGAGAGAGAGAAGCCAACGCCTGTAAGTATCAACCCCATTCATCTGTCTGAACATCCACTTGATCCAATCTATGTACTCCCCTGTATAAATACTTCATAGAGCTGTGGGCTACAGTGCAAGAACCAAGGACTTTTGACTATTGCTGGGAGCAGTAGGCCTTAGACATAAAGGAGAGAAAAGGCAGCGGTAGCTTTCACTGATCTTTTCAGTTAGGGCCTAGCATCCTCTCACTGTTTATTTCCTTCTTCTACATCTGACTGCTTCAAAAGGGGAAAACACCACAGCTACAGGACAGAACAGGTCATGGTGCGAAATCATCTGCCAGGAGTCCGAGAACATTCTGGCAGGGTATCATGCAATTTTCTAAGTTGATTCCCTAACAATACCCCCAAATCATTCACATTAAATGACACCATAACTTGTCTCTTTGGGAAGAAATCACACAATATCTCAACAGTTCATATCGCAAGAAAATGAAAGCACACCACCACCTTCTTGCTTTCTAGTAACTAGTCACCACAAGGGGCAAAATTCTTTGAAATATCTTTGAGGAAAATAGGCAACATGCTAGTCTTTCAATGCATCTTTCTGAGTAAGGGCAGGGTAAGAAGACTTGATGTCCTCTCTTCCTCAATCTATTAAAGCATCCTGAGAAACTTCTTGAGCTTCATGATAAACGGCATAAACTGAGCTGCAGTTAGTGGTGTTAACTTAAAAGGGAATGTTTTGTTTGTTTGAAACTTCCTTTCCCCTCCTTCCCATTCCCTATATACACACTGCATTCATGGTCAATCCTTGGTATTAAAAAGGAATTAAAAAACCAAACAGTTAGGGATACATGAAAGGAGTGCTCTCTCCTGGTTATGCCAGTCAATAACAGACTATACAGAGCAAAGAATGGCCGAATGGAATGCCTGGCAGGTGGCCCCATAAGCAAGCATCACCAAAGCAGCCACCTTTCAACCACAAGACTCCATGCCAGGCATAGGAAGTTATTCCACTAGCAATACCTAATGCTCTCTTTCCAAAAGAAAATCTTAGTTTCCATCCACTCCAAGGCAGATGCAGCAGCAGTAGGAGTGTGGATTTAAAACCCAAAAGCTCCACAACTGCTTTAGGCTAACACTAAAACTGAATTTTACTTTCACAACCTTAGAGAACCAAAGCACTTTAAACATTCTCCACTCTGGCTTAAGTGCAAGAACAACTGCTACTGGTCCCCCGGAAAAAAAACCCAAAATTTGTTGCAAACCCATCTTGATTCTTTGCATATCTGTTAATCATAAGAGGTAAGATCTTGACTAGACAAAAAGCAAGAGCTTCAAATCCATATTCAAATCATGGCAAAGTTTCTGTGTTTCAAAATGCACTCCTTAACTACTCTTTCATTAAAGAAAATACCTAAAAAGTTCATACTTTCCAAGTGAAATTCACTTGAACATGAACGCAGCAAGAGCAAATCATGGTGGTGTAACAGCTGCAGCCCAAAATGCAGGCTATTGGTCTTTGAGGAAAGTGGTATCAAGAAAGCACAAAACATAAGGAAGCAGAAACACAAGCCACCTTCTGTCGCGTTGCTGAAAGTAGCTGATGAACTGAGGCAATTCTGTTTGGAGGTTAAAAGTACGAGGCAACCATCTTGGCCCATCTGGTCCTCCAGCTCGTCTAGAGATGGACGCCAGGCAGTCTTTGACAGTCAGGAGGTTTTCACATGGGAACTGATTCAGCATTACCTCAGGCCTTTCCTCACTTAGCTTCCTACAAAACAGAGTTTTTGTTGAGTGAAGGAGGAAGGTTGGGGAGGCCTTTGGGAACAGTCTTTATAGCAACAAAACAATTTATATTATCAGCGGAACAATTGCAACCTATAATCTTTGAAGTGTGAGAAGTTGTAGAGGATGTCTGCTTCTCCCTCGTTGTCTGTGAATACAAAACGGGGATGTGTCAGGTTGTTGAGGACTTGCTGAATATCTGTGAAAACCCTAGAAGAAGAAAAAGGCATATGAAGAAAAATGTCAGTTTGGTTTCTGAAACCAATCAACTCTTGCTTAAACACAAAAAAAGAGTTTTAAAAGCTTGATTTCCTACAAGAATTATGCTTTACCAATACACACTATCTGTGACAATCTCTTCTCAACCGACAAAAAGTTCTAAATTGAAAAGGGATAGATTTTTTTAAAAAAAAAGTGTTTTGAGACAGAAATCTTAAAGATAATTTAGCTCCTACAACTTTCACAAAAATAGCATTTCAGAAGACGGTGACAAGGCCCTGACAGTGAGGCACTAACATGAATTCAATATCCTACATGAAAGAGTCCCTGAGCAAGAGAAACCTTGTAAATGCCTCCGTTGCTGGAAGAGCCCTAAAAATCAACCTGCTGCCAATCCACAAGAAAGAAATTCACAGGAAATGTGGTCAGTTTAACTCAGAGGCTTCAGAAGACTATTTTAATTTGTTCAAAACTTTACACACACAGACATTTCCAAACAATCAAAACATATGAAAGTATGTACACTATGTGTGTGCAGGGAATACATGCAACTTCAGGGTTAATATAAATCCCTTCCCACTCCACAAAAAAACACACCAAAAAACCAATACAAATCTGATGCACATTACAGAACACTGACTGAGGCAAGACGTTGCATATCTTAGGATTTTACCCTAAATAAAACATCTCAAATAAAACCAGCTTGCGCTTCAGTAAGTGACTTGACTATCTGACATGCTAAAATAAGCAGATAGCAATATAGTGTAATTTCATTCTTTTACAGCTTAAGGTGAGGTCACTTAATTCACAATTCAGCATGATGACTCAGAAAGAGTGGCTGACATAGAAAAACAGTTCTCACAGTAAGTGAACATTTAAACAGACTAAGTAACCGCTATTTTTTTTAATGAGAAACCACTATGTTCTTTCTCCTCTCCAGACCTATTCTTAGCAGTTGTGAAACTTTCCTCTCCTCCTCTGCTACTAGCCAATTGGAAGATATACTCCCCTGAGAGAGACTTCTGTGGAACGGTGAACTGTAAAAACAGCCCACTCACAGGGGGAAATATATTCTTTAAAAAGAAAAGCATGTAAGACGTTTTGCATAGCTCCATGCGTGACATACTACGACAGTTATACTATTTATGCTGGAGCCTAAGACTAAGAGAGGTGACTTCACTGTAGATGAAGAGAGTCAGCCTGGCATCCCCATTGAAAGAAGTCACCAGTCTTTCCCCGCTGTTGCAACAGAGCAAAGTTAGCATCTTCACACAGCCCCACTGCATTTCTTTCTGCAACATGTGGCTTCTCAGCTTCTCCGTTTAAGTCTGCACACTAGGGGAAAAGTACAATGGCAAATTTGATACAGAACCCAGTACAAGTTCCACCAAACCATGTACAAGCTATCCAAGTATGCACTGGTTTGGAGCAACTTTTAGTTGTTGCTGAAGCAAAAGGGATTCTAAGTGGTGTTCTGAAGATAAAAGGTCTTATAATGCTGTAACAAAGTCTTGAAGCATCCAACATCCCCACACAAAACAACATATACAACACGAGAAATACTAGAATTTAAGTTGCTCATACAGTCCCAAATCAGTCCCTTACAAACACACTCTACAATACAAGTTATCATCCCACAAAGACACTGGTCCTGTGTAGCTGGATCCAAACCTACCTAACAGGCCTTAGTAGCAAGAAGATCATCAGATCTACACAACAGACCTATTCTGCTTGTTAGAACCACTCAATAAATGGGTGCAGCAATAGTTGATTTTTTTTTTCCTTCTCGTGATTAAGTCCTGTCAGCATGGTATGGAAATATTTTGCCAACATATTGTACAATTTTTTCTGGCAGAGCGCTGGAATGCTATCCCCCAGTTTCCACTCCAGACTGTGTGAGCAGTGTCTGGTTTCCAGCTCAGGAAAAAGGGTCAAAGTATAGTCAAGTATAGAGTTTGGTATGCTCATTCTGAAAACCTATGTGGTTGAATAAAACTTGTATAATGTTATGTATTTGGAGTAGAGCCATGGTTAGAGTTGCACTAAGGCTTTACAATCATTTGGTTAGTTATCTGGCAAAACAGCCCAGTTACAGTTGCTTTCTCCAGGACAGAAGTGAAACCTCAGTTCAAAATTAATGTTACGCTAGAGCTATGAAGAGTCACAGGTAGAACAGATCCTCCTAGAAACTATGCTAAGGCACATGGAAGATAAGGAGGTGACTGGTGACAGACAACATAGCTTCAGTAAGGGCAGATCATGCCTGACAAGTTTGGTGGCCTTCTACAATGGGGTTACTGCATTGGTGAATAAGGGAAGAGCGACTGACATCATCTACCTGGACTTGTGCAAAGCATTTGACACCGTCCCGCACGACAACCTTGTTTGTAAATTGGAGGCACATGGATTTGATGGATGGACCACTCAGTGGATAAGGAATCGGCTGGATGGTCACTCTCAAAGAGTTGCAGTCAACAGCTCAATGTCCAAGTGGAGACCAGTGACAAATGACATTCCTCAGGGCTCAGTATTGGAACTGGTGCTGTTTAACATCTTTGTCAGTGACATTGGACAGTGGGATTGAGTGAACCCTCAGAAAGTTTGCACGACACCAAGCTGTGTGGTGTGGCTGACATGCTGGAGGGAAGGGATGCCATCCAGATGGACCATGAGAGACTTAAGAGATGGGCCTGTACAAACCTCGTGAAGTTTAACAAGGCCAAGTGCAGGGTCCTGCACCTAGGCCGAGGCAACACTGGTATCAATACAGGCTGGAAGGAAAAAGAACTGAAAGCAGCCCTGAGGAGCTGGGGGTATTGCTGATGAGCAGCTCAACATGACCTGGCAATGTGCGCTTGCAGCCCAGAAAGCTAACCCTATCCTGGGCTGCATCCAAAGCAGCATGGCCAGCAGGTCAAGGGAGGTGATTCTGTCCCTCTACTCTGCTCTGGTGAGACCCCACCTGGAGTCCTGTGTCCAGCTCTGGAGCCCTCAGCACAGGAAAGACATGGACCTGTTGGAGCAGGTCCAGAGGAGGGCCACAAAAATGATCGGAGGGATGGAACACCTCTCCTATGAGGACAGGCTGGAGAGAGTTGGGGTTGTTCAGCCCGGAGAAGAGAAGGCTCTAGGGAAGACCTTACTGGAGCCTTTCAGTACTTAAAGGGGGCTTATAAGAAAGCTGGAGAGGGACTTTTTACAAGGGCATGTAGTGATAGGACAAAGGGGTAATGGTTTTAAACTTAAAAGAGGCTACATTTAGATTAGATATAAAGAACAAGTTCTTCACTATGAGGATGGTGAGGCACTGGAACAGGTTGCCCAGAGAAGTTGTGGATGCTCCATTCCTAGAAGTGTTCAAGGACAGGCTGGATGGGGATCTGAGCAACCTGGTCTAGTGGAAAGTGTCCCTGCCCATGGCAGGGGAGTTGGAACTAGATGACCTTTAAAGGTCCCTTCCAACCCAAACCAGTCTATGATTCTATAGGACTCCTTTGCATATGAACTACCAGAGACCTTGAACACACTTATAGGTAAAGGTTTTTACTGAAATTAGTGGAAGCAACTCAGTGTGGGATCTTTGCGAGTCAAAAGAATAAGGCTTCCTTTCCCCTCCATTTGCAGTTACAGCAAATACCTTTGAAACCTCTGGTTCATCAACACCTGATGATGGTTCTCACAATTCTTCCTCACTCAGTGAGGCTGAACTACAACCTAAGGTATTAAAATGGATTAATCAGTGCTCAAAGCCAAACAAAAACACAACCCCTGTGGCAAGCTCTGTTATTCCAGTCAGAAAGAGGCAATGGTATGAAAAATGCTGCTAGTAACAAAGGCCTAAGGTCAAGGCATTTAGCCTTACACAGCATGGAAGGACACCTAGAGAGCCTGTCAGCATCTGGTAACTCTAATAAAGCTTATCACACATTATGCCCTAGACATAATTTAATCAGTCAGAGCCCACCCCCTTTATTCCATGTTTCCAAATACATAATTTAGTAATAAACTCCCACTGCTGGCTGGGGACCAGCTACTTTTGTCAGCTGAAGAGCAGGGTGTTCTTTATACAAATTGGGGATTCAGCTGAGATGGGTCACCGCCTCTTGCAGATCCAAAAACACATTTCCCCCCAGTATTAATTCACTTAAATGCTCTACACCACACAGAAATGCAAGTAGTGACCTGCATTCAGTCACTCTGAACAGCAGGCTTAAAGAAAAATTCTGGTACTCTCTTCCCCCCCCGCCGCCAATTAAGTATTAAAAACAAAGAACCCCCTTCCTAAAAAACTAATACTTCTCTTCCAAAATTTCCCACTACAACACTGAGCTGCCTTTATAGACATGCAGAAGATAACGGTACGTTATAGAAGATACCACTATCAATGACCATTAGAGAGGCTTTTTTCTTCCAGCAGCTTACAGCTATACACAAGATTTCACAGAGGTGCTATCACATTAGCAATAAAGTCTGCTTTCTTAATCTTGAAGTCTTGCTAAGAAATCCATGTGCCAGAGCACTCTGGATTATGTATCCTAAGACTTGCTTATAGAACACAAAAATGCAGCACAGAAGAAACAGAAGAGCTCAATCTATCTTTGCTAAGTGCAGGAAGACCACTGAAATAAGCTGATGGAGGTTAAATTTAGAGGGAAAATAAAGCCATTACAGCTGTTCCAAGTTTTTAAGTTATTCCATCCATTCTATACGTAGTCCTCTTATCATAAAAGTCTTGGGACAGTCAAAGGCTTTGGATGGCACATGATTTAATTTCAAGAATGAAGATTTCATAAAAACACCAGATAAAATTAATGTATTTCACTGCCAACACGTATCACTGAGTTTACAGTCACATTCCCCTAGGTACTTTAGTATATCCGGTATTAATGCATACACTTGAAAAAAATCTGACCTCTGCACTGAAGAGCACAGACTATAAAGGGCAGGCACCTGACAACTACTGGGCAATTCTTTTGTTGTTATCTAAGGAGCACATAGGATCTTCTGTGGTATTCCCTTGGTTTTAGTTAAATAAGTTGGTACACATTCCAATGTCTACTCTGGTAATACACGTCCTCACATATATGTAAAAATACAGACAGATAGGAAACCAAGTCCTATTCTGGGTTTGATAGATGACAGAACCTCTACACTGCAATACTGTGGTATTAGCCAACCTATTTTGGACCTTTCATGCTGGTATCAAAGACACTGAAATACTGAAGCCAGCTAAGCATACTTCTTGAATTTTTTTTTTTCCCCCCTCTTGTCATACAGAAGTCCCAGTAGGGATGTGTATTGGGTTTGTGTGGCAAGGTCTTGGAAGCAGGGGGGGCTACAGGGGTGGCTTCTGTAAGAAGCTGCTAGAAGCCTCCCCAACGTCCAATAGTCCATACCAGCTGGCTCCAAGATGGACCACGGCTGAGCCCATCAATGACAGTGGTAGCACCTCTCTGATAACACATTTAAGAAGGGGAAAAAACCCCAAACACCTGACCAATTGCAGCTAGAGAGAGGAGTGAGAATGTGTGAAAGAAACAGCTCTGCAGACACCAAGGTTGGTGAAGGAGGGGGAGGAGGTGCTCCAGGCACCAGAGCAGAGATTCCCCTGCAGCCCACGGTGAAGACCATGGTGAGACAGGCAGTTCCCCGGCAGCCCATGGCGCTCCACGCTCGAGCAGGTAACCACCTGCAGCCCATAGAGGACCCCATGCCAGAGCAGGTAGATATGCCCAAAGGAGGCTGTGACCCCATTGGGAAGCCTGGGCTGGAGAAGGCTTCTGGCAGGACCTGTGGACCCGTGGAGAGAGGAGCCCACACTGGAACAGGTTTGCTGGCAGGACTTGTGACCCTGTGGGGGACCTACACTGGAGCAGTCTGTGAAGAACTGTAACCTGTGGGAAGGACCCACACTGGAGAAGTTCGTGGAGGACTGTCTCCCATGGGAGGGACCCCACACTGGAGCAGTGGAAGAGTGTGAGGAGTCCTCCACCTGAGGTGGAAGGATTGGCAGAGAATGTGCAATGAACTGATCACAGCCCCCATTCCCTGTCCCCTATGCCACTTGAGTGCAGGAGGTAGAGAACTCAAGAATAAAGTTAAACCCAGGAAGAAGGGAGAGGTCAGAGGAAGGTGTTTTAAGATTTGGTTTTATTTCTTATTACCCTACTGTGATTTGATTGGTAATAAATTTAACTAATTTCCCCACGTGAAGTCTGTTTTGCCCATGATGGTAATTGCTGAATGATTTCTCTTTGTCCTTATCTCGACCCACAAGCTTTTCGATATATTTTCTCCCCCCTGTACAGTTGAGGGGGTAGTGATAGAGCAGCTTGGTGGGCACTTGGTGTCCAGCCAGGGTCAACCCACCACAGAATGCTATAAAGTCTGGGATTAAAGAAGATAGTATTCAGAATAATTGTGCAAATAAGATAAAACATGCTAAGTGTCACTTAATTTACACACAGCATTTAGAGCTAAGAAGCAGTTATGAAAAATCAACTCCCAAAGCACACAGCTGACAAGACTGATCAAAACAAAGAGTTGTCGTCTCCTAACAGCTCTTTGGGCATCTTTAAAAAATGACTGATGTAGCTGAAGAGAAAAAGACAAAAAGAGATGATGAAGCCCAACACAAACTGGAAAGACTTTTCATATGCATTTTGCCTTTGAAACATTTAGTTGTTTTATCCACCTTTTTTTCAAGCCAGCAATCAGCACAGCTGGACAGAACAATCTCCCTAGGGCAGCAGTTATTATCAATGCTACAAGACCTACTTAAACCTTTAAGTTCGCTGTATCAAATTAGATGTACTTGCTCCCTGGCTTTTCAGGATTCAGGTTAAATGTTTATTTCACCTTCTCATTCTCTGTCTTAGCTCTACCTGGAAACAAGATGACTAAGAATTTGTCACACATTCTAAACTTCGCAACCTCATGCATTGAATTTCTTCCAAATCCCTTAAAACAGTGGCAACACACAAGGCAGAGCATATACATTAACAGGCTACACACATCCACCCAGCTTCACACGTTCCCATCTGCCTGTCCATGGTGACAGCCTTAAAACCTTCAATGCTTTGAAAGAGGCAAAGAGTACTGGAAGACTGCAACTCCCACTAGGTCATCTGGACCCTGAGATGCTACCCTGCTCCTGGAGGAACTTTAGTAGATAAAATTCAGAACACAAGGAGGACCTTCTGGTCTCCTGTGGAGGCCAGGTTGCTCTCCTTTCTCCTCTCCAGACAGGAACTGGATAAAAAAGAAGAGAGGAAAACCCTTAGGAGTAAATGGACAGGGTGTTAATCACATTCCTTAGAAGCAGAGCAGGAAGGATTTGGCATGTGTTTCCCCCCACCTTCCCTCCCTGCCTCCTTGATGTGAATGCCATTCACCTGAAATATGACATGCAAAATAAAGAGGTAGCAGTGAAAAATAAGTCTACATTTCCCAACATCCTCACTGTTTCATTCCTTCTCTATTAGAATGCATCTACCTTGGACTCCCTTATCTGAAATACAGGCAAGTACACGAGATGAAAAAATAGCTTTTGCTTATCCTCAGAGTCTTGTAACCAGACATTCCAACTGCATAATGAAATCTATCTCTGAGGAAGTTAACAAATGCCTCTCAACTCAAAGTGACTTTGATTTTCAGTAGTTGTTCTCAAGTAAAGTTGACCTATTGAGTAACAAATCTCCGCAACGCAAGAAGCAGGGGTGTGAGTATACCTAACAAATATATTTTAGCCTAACCTCCACCCTTAAGCAAAATGTTGCAAGCAAGAACCTGGATCCCAGTGTCAGACTACAAACACCCTGGAGTGCAACTCATAGCACATGCTATGTAATAGTATGTTTTTCTGGTATAAGACTAGTAATAAGGCAGTCTAGCCATCCAGGGCCACTGCTTTTGCTCACAAAAACCCCTTATCTTTGCAGTGTTCTTCCAGCTTTCTTCTGAAATAGCTTCACACTATACACTCCCTTTTTGTAGCAAGGCACATATCCAATTCAAAATATTCCACGTTTTGATAAGATTCCTGTTTGGCAATCTCACCTGAAGGCAAATAGTCTGTTACGTTCACAGAGCACACAGAGCATACATAGATGTATATGCTATAATACAGAAGAGAAGTCTTTAGTCTTTCTTACATACTTTAGTTATACTCCTTAGTGAAAAGTTACAACATTATGCAACTTCTGTTTCACCCAGAAGGTGGTACTTATGGAAAAAAAAAAAAAAATCTAAGTTAATTTTTAGAAATCCTGTAAGTGACAATCCATTTACTGTGAAAAATCCAACAAGAACAACTAGTAAGTCAGTATCTTATGCAAGTGGCTACGTATAAACACACCTTCAACTTGCCTCTGTCAAAGCTGAAAAGGTTCTTCAGCCTCAGCACACTGCAATTATTATACTTAATCTTGTCAAGAAAGGATTTTGTTTGCAGATACGTACTTGAAAACTTTGTCTTTGTCGTAAGCTGGTGGGTTTATTGCTATGGGCAGCTTTTCCTTGTTTTCTGCTAAAATAGCCTAAAAAACCAAACAAAAAACCCCCCAAACATAAAAAGTTAATACTAGGCAGAATAAACGAGCAGCCTTAGGTCAAACTCCACAATATTCGGCGGATATGAACAGCAGCTTAGATCAAACTGAATTTTAAAGTGTGCATAATCAGGTTTATAAAAGAAGTGATTAAAAACCAACATAATCTTTAAGAAGCTACAGGTAAAATATTCTGTATAACTGCATGTTCATCCTAGTGTTTTATTAGCAATAGCATGTTGAAGTTTAGCCTGCTGAAATTTTCTCAAATTGTAAACCTTCACAGATAATTTTCTGCAATTCCGTATTTCAAAACAAATATTTAAATACATGTATACAGGTGCATTTGTAGTCACAGCAAAAATCCACAGTCCATCTGCATGCCTCATCAATCTGTTGTCTTCAGTGCTAGTGAATTCCACCAAAGCTGCATTTTAAGAAACGTGTTATGTTGCGTAATATGCTGCGCAGAAAAAAAATCAGCAGAAGAGCAGAGGTGGAAGGGAACAGAAGTAAGAGGCTATCAGTAAAAAAAGAAAGAAGAAATAAGGCTTCAAGACCAGGGCTTATCAACACTGTTGAAGCACCCCAAGAAATTCTTGTTTCTCCTAAGCATTAAACAAAATATCAAATCACAGATGATCATATGCAGTAAAAGATAAGGTTACTGTATTTCCAACAAAACAGAAGATTGACCACTTAGCCATGATGTTTTATTACAAATAACTAAAAAAAATTGTAGGAGGCTGGAACCTAATTCTGCTCCTGTAAAAATGAGCAAAAGGCTTTTTTCAGTCTTCAGCAGTAAACATGCTTGAAAATCTCACTCCATCTTTTACAACACCTTTGACCGATAAAAGGAAATACACATTTGGATCATTGCTGATACCCTGCCAAAGGAAGCAGCTCACAGAAACTCTGGGATGGGAGAAGTGCATCTTGAGAAACCAAAGTAGCTGCTCTTCCGCAACAGCTCCCAAAGTTCCAGCTGCTGCAGGCTGTCCTCATAAGTTGCAATGGTGAAATGTCTGTCCAGCCATAGACATACCTCTTTACCTTTAAGGCTGTTACAGGAAATACAGTCATACAGAACTGGAAAGCATAAAAAAACCCACCATGTAATCAAAGATCTTAGGTTATCACCTTCTAAAATAGATTGGACAGTACAAATACAAAATAATTCCTGCAGTCACCTAAGAATAGGAAGTGAGCCTGTACTTTTGAAAGACTACAGTTCTCAGACCAGTACCAGCAGATTCATTACTGGCTTTTCTGCAACTCAAATGCAGGGAGCTGCTGCAAAACAGCAAAGAATCTCTTCCCGCAAGAGATACTTCTTGCATCCCAGACACTTCATTAGAAGCCACCTACCCTGACACTAGTTTCTACAGTCATTGCCCAATCATTACCCATAGTACCATTTAAGTTACAGCCTTTGTAGTCTGTGTTGGAGACCAGAATTTGGTAGCAGAAGAAAAACCAGGTAAAAGTTAAGCCACAACATTGCTGTAACAACTCTGCGATTCATTCAAATAGAATACTGAAGCCTTCAGGTTTATTTAAAGGAAAATTAGAATAAGAAATATAACAACGTTAGCTATAGTAAAAACCAACAGCACAGCCCATTTACCAACAAATGATTATTTGCACATAGCAGTAAAGCAGTTGCAGAAATTGTACAGTGATAGCAGCAAACAATTTTGAAACTTTATGACTTGCATAAACATTTTGAAACATTTTCACACCATTGTATTTCCCTGCAGAACTGCTGGCTCACATATTAATCCTGTAAAGAGATCTCTGAACTTGCCTGTACTTTTTTGCACATGTAGCTCTGCTTATGTGAAAATAGGGGAATTGGAAGTGTCAACAACAAGGTATCTCTTTCTAGCCATCTCACTTTTAAGGATGTGCTATGCCCTAAGTTATTCTTCACTGGTCTGTCACCAGAACATTCTAGAGTAAAAGAAAGCTGTGTTGGTTGGTTCTAGCATCAATATCTTGCTGTTACCGCTTCTGGATAGTTGAGTGGCAGAGACACAGTAAAGAAAAAAAGGATGTTTGCAAAGATGTTTTTAAGGTGGGGTGGTAAAGGAGGATACTGTTTTCCCATTTGCCACACACAGTTCTTTAACTTGACCTGATGATCCCAAAACAGAATTAACACACATGCAAAAAACTGCCTTCTGAGATCCAGGCACTTTTGCTGAGAGAACACCTGTAAGACATGAACTATGGGCTCATTGTTGTTCCTAACCTGTGGATGCAAAGTACATCTATCCCTCTTCCAAAAATGCAAAATCCCAACCAACTGATCCTAGGTTACAAGACAGCCTAGCTATTTTCAATGTTTATCTTTCTTTGACAGAAACTTAATTTCTGACTAGATATTGTTAATAACACACTGGATCCAGGATTTTCTGCCTATCCTCTATCGTAAGTTGGAGTAGAATATAGATTCCTCTTTAGAAGCTGCCCTTTGGATGCTGTTAGTGGCCAGTACAGTGTCCTCATAGCCATCAGGT
Organism: Phaethon aethereus; assembly: GCF_964289735.1. Taxonomy (NCBI): domain Eukaryota; kingdom Metazoa; phylum Chordata; class Aves; order Phaethontiformes; family Phaethontidae; genus Phaethon; species Phaethon aethereus. Next base: position 77,418,724 of record NC_138575.1, read on the forward strand.
TCCTTCATTTTTCTTAAAAAAGAACCTCATGTAGATCTGGTTCATGAAAAGGAGATTCCAAACAACAATAATTTCAAATCCTTAAAATATCACAAACCTTTAGCAGAAAGGAGAGCTCAAAACAAAAGAGTACATTGTAACAGTGCCATCAAACTAAGGACTTCTCAGCTCCAATATTTAATGATTCTAAACCACGACATTAAATCTATTGAAAAAATATAACCTACAATACTAAAATAAATCTTTCTGTAATTCACAACTGACTGTAAGTGCCAAAATAATAAATCTGATTGGTAAGCCTATTAGACAGTGTCTCAAATATCTAACTGGAAGGTGGGTACCTCATATGAAATACCTTGTAGCATGCATATAAAACAAGTTATACAGTACCAAAGCAACATATCAGAAGTAATTTGTGTTGCTTCAGTTTTTAAACAGTTAAATATCATGCGTAAGACATTTTTTGTCTCAACATGCTTTCTTTGAAATGATTTAGTTTTTCTTTTTTTAGTTAACAGCTATACTCTAAATCAATCTTTAAGTCTCAAAGGAAGCAAAATCAGAATTCCTGCAATGTTTTTACACACTACCTCTTCTTAAGAGATAAAATATGAGATTTGTTAAAGTTATACCTGGTAATGCTCATCTGATGGCTCTGGCGTAAAACAGTTGACATCCAACACTTCATTAGGCACCCATGGTAACAAAACACACTTCCTGATCAAGCGATCTGTTTCCCCATAAGCATAATCACGAGTCACTTCATCTGCAGCAAAACAAGGAGAACCTTCTAGGAACTGTCCTTCATTCTCCACTGAAAATCTTCCTCATGTCACATCACACCAATGACAGCTTAACAGTTAATAATACCACAGTTTTTTTTTATTTAAATGCAAAACTAGAGATAATTAAAGAACTACATTAAAAAGGGTATTATTTAAGATGCAAAAATTAGTCCAAAACAATCTGACTTATGTCAGTTTAGTCAGACAGCTTGGCACTTATCTCCTCTACATGACAGGAGCATAAGGTGGCCCCCAATGAGGATTACAGGAGCAAATGGCTGCCCTGGCATTTCCCAACTTCAAGTATTTGACTTTGTGACTCAAAGCTACAAACATATGGACTTTTAAGGAATTTTTTTTTAAACTCTCAGATGACTGAACCAGTAGTTTCACTAAGACAATGATGCAAGATTTAAGTTCTCTGCCAATAAAACATTAACAACATTTTTTGATGGATGAAGGCCTTTATCTCACATTAATTATGATGCTAGAAATATTGGACAGAGAACTTTTAAATTCGATTGCACTGCAAATATGGAGTCTTTTTGGTCTTGAAATATTTATTCTGCTGTGAAGTGCTCAGTGATTTGTAAGAATATGGTGCATCTTCTGTTGCAGGCATAAATAAAAAAAAAAACAACAACCCACACTTTACAGACACACACTTACCACCAGTTTCAAGGTCTCTCAAAGGCCAGAGAACAGTATAAGCAATTTGTTGAGGCATATAAAACAGAGGTGCTGTTGCAAAGCTAGGCTGATCTGAATGCTGAATGCGTGATCCAAATTCATCCATAATGTACCAGACAGGAACCTTCTCCTCGGCAGTCTGTACAATCAAAGAGAGTGAGACATCCTGCACATATCAACTGCTAGAAAAGCACTGCAAGACAGAAGGCACTTGCAGCACCCCCTACACCATTTCTCTGTTTCCTACTCTAGCCAAAAATGCGAAGAGATGCAAAGTACAGAGTAACACTCCCATCCCTGCAACTCTGAGGCTAAGGCAGCCTAGCATCCAGCTGCTGCTGAGAACAGCCTGTTCCCATCTCAGCTGCAGAGTCCCATCCTCTTTCTTATGCTAGACCTCTTGCTTACCAGACCTACTTCCCCTCTACCAAACGAGCCAGTTCAGGGAACTAAATCAGCAGAAGGCTGTTTGGTTTTCCTGGTAGGGTTAGTTTGCCTGCAGTTCATATCAGAACCAGTTCACTACAAGGACAAGTTGGAAGTTTACAGCTTAAGAGTGAATGAGAGCAGAACTGCCCCCTGCAACAGCAGCTGTCTGTAAGAGTGTTGAGGCTGCATCATCAAACCATGTTTGATGGTGCAACAATTGTCATTATAAAATCCTGAATGAATAAATGGATACATAAACTTTATTATAAAATCCTAAATGAATAAACTTTAAATTGCTTGGTAGCACTACTGTTGCCCTTTTACAGATGCAGAAATGGATGCACAGAGATTTGACTCAATATATTTAAGCAGTCCCATATCAGAAAGGGAAGGAGAAGACAAATTCAGCTACAGGTTGAATTAATTGTCTTCCAGGAAAGCACTTTTCAAGTGGTAACACAAATAATTCCACCTGACTCACAAGCTATTCCATGATAACAAGATAGGAAACAAAGGGTAGAAAGATTGAGAGATACTGTTCAGATCTTCCTTTTATTTAAAGAAAAAAAACACCCAAGGAAAAAAGAAAGCAGTCACAACTAATCCCTTTCTCAGGGATTTTTCAGGCCTGATACTACTGTGAGCTAAGCTGATACCTTAAATGATAAAGGTGAGCACTCCAGGGAACAACCTCAAGCCCCTGTGCAGGTAGGGATGCGAGCTGCTCATGCTTACACTGTTCTATGTAGATTGCCCATTCTATATAGAGCTTCGCCCGAAGAATTTGCTTTTCTCCTCTTTAATCCAAAATACTCACAATAGCCTAGGAGGTATGTTGCGGCCCCTACACAAGAGTTTTTAACTGACCCCGAGGGTTGTATTCCCTCAGAAATACCATGTATGTACTTGAGGGTGTTTGAGGGCTCAACACCTGCTGGTACAGTGCTGAGGGACTACGTAGGGACCAAACCTGGTGTGGTCTTATCCACACTACCTAAAAGTAGCAGCCCTTGGAGTAAGCTGTACCCAGAAACATTTAGGCTCCCCTCTTGAAGCTAGCTAGTTCTCACCTGAGGGTGAGCTAACATTTACACAGTACAAACAATCATCTGCCAAATACAAACCAGGAAGCTCAGTTATTTGACAGTGTAGCTACATCCCTGGTATGTAAAGCACTGTACAGGTGAGGAAAACTGCAAGCATAGCCAAAACACACACTTGTACGTGAGACAGTTGATTCATGACAGATTCATGCCTTCACTATGAGAAAGTTTGAGTAGAAAAAGCCCACATAACATACCAGCAGATCTCCCCCTTCTAGCCCCCTTTCTTTTGCAGCAAACTCTTCCCCTCTCTAGAAAACCATCCTCAAAGTTCTCATGGGAAAGCTGGTAGCAAGCCACTGTGCATTTTAGCCCTACATGGCATTTGCCCTCCTTCCAAGTAGAAGTTTATTCTGAAATGCCCATAAAGGACCTTTTTTATATTGAAAACATATCTTTGTTAATAGCCATATATTGAAATGTCTTCACTCAGGATTGCCAGAACTTTTTAGCATCCTAATGAGGCTTTAGAGACTTACCCCTTGAGAAAGCTGGTAGGTCTGATTGTACTTCCACATTTCCTGCAACACTTGCTCAATACTGCCCTCATCTGGGATCTCTCCGTGGAAGTCGATTCCCATGAGATTTGTCATTCTGTGCAGTAAACCAGGCACGTGAAGCAGCTGTTGGCGGGCGTGTTCAACACGGTAGGTCCAGGCGTGGTCGATGAGGAAAATGCTTAAAGAGAATTTTGGTAACATTACAACGGTACATTTTTACACATATATAGCAAAATGTCCTGTGAATAAGAGCTACATTTCTTTGTAGATGATTTGGTAACAAAGTCTTCTCTTGCCCCGCAAAGTCACTCCCAGAGTACCTGTTGTGACATTACAGGTTAGGAACAACTTTCCAGCAGTACCTTGCACTCTAGTTTTGTTCTAGAAAGCTTATTGTGCATTAGTTAGTATTTCAATGAAAATGAAGAGGAAACACAGAACAGGGCACTCAGTCTGTAAGCCCAGTTCCTTTTAAAGGTGGGGAACACAAGAGTTTCTTCCCTTTTGATCATTATTAACTCCACTGCATCAACCTGATATTCCTTCCTGAAGAAGGAAAACAATACATTATTTTGCAAAAGGATTCGAGAATCTTGATAGCTGTGACATTTACCATCATCTGTAAAACTAGGTGGAGAGATCTGATCAAAAGCTTGTACCATTTGCTATTAAAAAAAAGGATTGTTTTAACCTTTTTTTTCCCAATTGTTTTTAACAAAATGCATTATTTTAAAAGAATTACCAATCTAAACCAAAACAAAATCATACACAACTGGCACAGCTTCCCTTGACAAGTTTAACCTTTGTTTAGGCTGCATGATTTTTAAAAAAAGGACATAGTTATTCAAACAGAAGGGTTCTGCACATTTTGGTTATGTCCTCTTACTGAAACAAGTCAGAGAAGAATCTGAATTCTATTTGCTAGAAAACCACACCAACAAACAAACAAACCAACCCAACATCCCCCCAAACAAAACCACCCCACCACCCATATTTCAGAAATTTAAAAAACATGTCAGCTGTCACGTACACCAAGTAACCTTGAACAATTACTGTATCTCAGATTCCACATACAGAAGAAATCTCATTTAATTTTAAAATTAAAGACTCCAGAGAATGCTAAGGTCAAGCTCTTTGGAAATCTGTTAGCAAATAAGTGTGCTGGTGTTCTGCTCCTATATTCCCACACATCTGAATGTTGCAGGAAGCCTAAGATTATCACAGGAGCTGTTTTGTACTTTATAATTTAACTCTGTTCTCAGATTTAGAAAGGCAATGACTTAGGTTAAAGCGGGCATGTAAAGGCAGATACCTATGCTCTATGTTGTTTTTACTCACCAAGGCTAAATTTGGATTTTTAGACTTTGTATGTTTACGCAAGACCTAAAAAGTATGAAAGTTCTGGCAAAAGAAGAAGTTTTATAGAGCTGAGCAAAACTGTGTTTAGATTTGCAGCAGAGTTGACTTCACCTCACTGCCACTTAGAAATATACAACAAATAGCCTGTTCTACATTTGAAATCAATAAGAACACAAAAAGCTGTGTTGTAGCATTAAGTTGTTTCTTATGCAACTTTTTTGTAGTTTTACAGCTGCATACTAGTCTCGTATTCATGACAGATAAGCTGATTCTGAAGAAAGCCAACAGTTACTTGATGTATTCAATTATATATGCATGCATAGCATGCAATCACATGATCACACTCTTGAATTGTATTTTAGCCAACTAGGGGAAATTTAATAGTCCATGGATCATTTCTTTGAAGCTGCTTAGTGCCTCTTTGGCCTGAGATTTGTGAAGGTCACAATTATTTCTTCATTTTTTTTTCCCAAGGGCACAGAGTCTTGCAGATATAAAGTTTTTGTCTTCTTTCTGTAGAATTCATTTCAAAGTTGCCTTTTCCCTATTTTCTCCCTCAGTTTACTAAAACTGATTTCTAAGCATCTTCCTGCATGATGTTAAGATACTTGCACTCCTAGTACTCTTTGCAAGATGTGCCTCATAGCATGTACCTTTCCTCAAATAGGTAGCTATGTCTTCTTGTAAGAAAAGAGAATTTCTGAATAGGATCCAACAAGTTTTAAAGCAAACTGTCTGTATCATTTTAGGGTTTAAGACTATTCAAAGACTGAACACTAGTTCTGAAATCACTACTCACCTATTGGGACTGGAGGCTTGAAGCCCGTTCTCATTTGTTACGATAACTTTGAAACAAGGTTCATTTCCAGGATTTGGTTTCTTTTTTAATTCTTCTTCCATTTCTTCATCACCTTCTTCCTCCTCATCCACTTCTTCTACTTGCATTATACCAAAGTAGTCACCAGCATCAAATACCTGAGATTGAAAGTGCACAAAATATCAAGCAGTTAGTTGAGGCAGTACCGTGACATGCACAATGCAACACTTAAAGGCAATTGTAGACAATTTTGGCCTGCAATCTGATAAAAAATAGCATTTTTAACTTAACAGATAAATAACCAACAGCATTTATTCTTTCACATTTTAATAGAGCTGTTTGGCCAAGTTTCTTTAGTTAACGTTGGCAGGAAGCTTTGTTGGTTTCTTTGCTACCAATAGGTCTACTGATGATTGTCTATTAGTTTATCTCCTCATAAAGAATTCTAGAAGCTGAAAACACTATTTTTTCTCAACTTTGCTAAAATCAACAATTTAAGACCTGCAAAACCAGGTATTATGCAGGCCTCACAACCACACTAAAGTGCATTAACAGCCCTGAAGAAAAAGGGCTTTTACCATTCGTATTCTAAACCAGTTAAGGAATCTCAGCATGTTTCCCCCCCCGCTCTTCTTTTCCTACACAAGGAACTGCCTGTGCTCACTCACCTCTGGATGAGTTGGGAGATTCCTTGTACTGCTGCCAGTTAAGGTCTATACACTCACCTCTGCTGATGTGCTGAAAGGGCCTTGTTTGCATTCTTGCCTACTCCAGACATAACATCTTGATCTAGAACCTACATAAATTAAGCAGGTCACTGCACAAGTTTCCCTTCTGAGAAAATCTTGCCAAATGGTGGGCTTGCATATCTTTTGCAGAACCACAACTCTGCTGACAACTTTCATGATTTCAAAGTGAACATGTGCTTTTAAAAAGAAAAAAAGCATGTGAAATCTCAGACGACTTTTCAAATCCTTTCAGAGGCAGTTATTTTGTTAAGTCACTCACAACAAACCAGGCAGGAGCAAATTATTTGTCTCAATCTAGTCTCACTAGAAAGTAGCAGGGAGCAAGAAAGACCTAGAAGTGTGACCTCTAGAGTTACTGGTTTAACATGTCAAACCCAGGTACACCTAGCCTCTGATGCCACATTATTAGAAGTTGCTACTTCTAGACATTGATAATGTACTAGCTATAAAATTCCAGGGGCAGTGACAAGCTTTTATTTGTTCAAGAGTTCCTTTAGGATAATTATTTCTGCTAAACCCCAATAAGGAGAGGAAGAAATCAACTCCACACCTGTAAAGCAAGGCTACCTATACAAAGCAGATAGCTGTCCAAAGACAGATACCAAGGGAGGAAGGCAGTGGGGAAACAGCACCTACTTCAGATTGCAAGCCACAGCATGGTATCATAGACCAGATACAAGTGGAGCACCTGAAATTCCTTTCTGAAGATCAGGGGATGGCATTTTCCATTGGGCTGGGGGAAAGAAAAATAAGAAGCCAACAATGTGTTGGCTAACTCCATGCACACATTTTTCTTAAGGTAAAGAAAATTACTTTGTCAACAATGTCACTGGAGGTTAAAAATACATCTATTTTTTAAAAATTAGAAACTGACTTAGTATCATCTGCTTCAGCAGGCATCAAAACAGCTAGCAATTCTAATTTATTCCTAGCTTTCCAGTTTTGCTAGAAGAGGACAACATTACTCAGTAGTTAGCAATATCATGGCCTCTTGCTGTCACAATAGTAGCCACTAATGTTTCATTAAGTCTCTGCTCAGTTGCCTGTACGATTTGTAGCCATTCTAAGCTGAGGTAACCACAGGCAGGTCAGAGCAAAAGGAAGAGTCCTTCCTTGTGTGGCCATCAATGGTGTTCACAGTTTAGTTTTGTCAGGTTACCCCCCAGCTGGATCAGCTCCCCTATCTGGCTCACCGCACAAGTGCTAACCCTGGCCCGTGACAGGCAGCAAAAAAGTGCACCAGGGCATACATGTTCCACTCCTGCTTGAAGTGATGCTTCGCTGCTCCTGCTGCTGGATCAAGAGCTGTCCTCACCAAGGTAATTAGCTAGCGGAAGAAACAGCAGCTAAATGACTGGCAGTCATTAACAAATTAAAACTGCAAGTGTCATTCACTGGAGTCCACTTGACACCTGCTACCGTGTGGCACTACGTATGCTTTCTACACTTGAAATTTCGTCTTAAGGAGTTTGTAAGAGCAGCGACATGAGGTGAGCCAGCTGCTGACTCAGAGATTAGCCTTTGCTCGCCACAGACTCCACCCATTCACCAAACACCCATGATGAATGTTAACAAGTCCTTTTACAACTAAGGGAAGCTATCGGCTTTGTATTTTATTAAATATCAACTCAAGACTTAAAAATTAAGGGACTCCAAATCTTCTAAGCCAAAGTTTTGACCTCTCCTTCCAACAGAGCATCAGTTGCGTGAGATTGTAGCAGTTAGAAAAAACTCTCCACTTTTAATACCTTTTCAGCAGAATTGTACTTAAAAAACATTTCTCCTTGAGAATTTATAACCTTAAAAAGCAAATTAGGTGTATTCCTCATCTGAATAAATTCACACTTCTTGGAGCAGCAGCTCAAGACCACCTTAATCAGTGGCTTTTTGTGAGGTTTTTGTTGATTTTTTTAAATTCATAATTGATAATGCAAACAGTTCAGTAGTGAACTGACTGGTTTGGCAGAAGTGCCTGGTTGGCAGTGCAGCCACACAGCCTGTTGAGCGGGTGGACGACACTGCTGTCCTCTCTTCCTCCTTCCCTTTCAGAGGGTCTGTCACACTCTGAACCTACTAACACAGCAGTTCCATTAAAGGAATCTTAAGCTACTTCAGCAAAAAACAATTGGTCAAGATCATGCCACCAATTTGAAAAGTACAACCTTATGCTCAAAGCAGAATAAGGACAACTCGCATGAAGTACTCTGCCAGAGTAAAGTAATAATCTCTAGAAGACAGCAAAGGGGGAGCCAAACATTTTGGTGGCACAACTATTTACAAGCAAAACATGCTTAGGCAAAATTACTCCCTCTTCATATTCAGGTGCAGTTCCAACCTAACAAACCCAATGAACCAGAGAATGTGATAACAAAGCAGGCACGTTGTGACAGTTACCATGCACAGGCACCTTCAGAAAATTCCTTTTAGGCACAACACAAACTGCTTTGAAGGCTACAGGTAGCCTCTGAGCAACAGCCTGCCCTCCCCTGCTCTGGAAAATAAAGCCTAGTAGTATTGATCATGCTGCATTCCTCCTAGTAATTAATTAAAAGCCTCCATTTCTAACTGGGATGAAACTCCAAGCAGTCCTTTGCCAGCGACACCTCAAGGCCAGAAAAATCTGGGTGTAATACACAGAAGTCTGCCACATAACTTAGCATATGGTTGGAATAGGAAAAAAAAAAAAATTATGACTAAAATTAGATGCAGGCACTGTATTTCCCAGGCTTATAACCAGACTATACACAGTTTCTCCAGTACCATAAGAAATAACCACTATATTGGAAATAGAATTTTAGGGTTTATAATAGATTATTACATATGCATATGTTTTGTTTTTCAAGTTTCTGCCAGAAACACAGAAAAGTTTGCTTCCCAACAGACACCGAATGCTAAATGCAAAATAAATAAAGAAAAGCAGGTTTCTTGATCTAGCAGATATACAATGTTTTGAATGAGCAATCCAGTTCAATTCACAGTTACATAATACTCTCAAAAGGAAACCTGCTCCAGCAGATCTCAAAGTAAATGAAAAAAAAAACCCCAAACAAAACCCTCCACTTCTTTTGTAGGCTTTAATGTACACATAAGAGGGAGGATGCATTCACTCTGTATGTTGAAGCACGTGTGTGTATTGGAAAACGGCTGCCTGGGCTGGGTTCTAGAGGTACTGATGTAAGAGATTTTTATCTGTGTTATGGATGCAAATTTTCCAAGTTCAATGCTAGAAAGTTTTAATCTTTGCAACAGGTTAGGACAAATTTAAAATTCCTCCCACCTTCACACATGAAACAAGGAAACTCATCCTATGCTCCATGTTGCACTGACTTTTTTTTCCCAGTTATTCTTTATTACCTGAACTCACAAAACATTTTCACCCTTTCCCTTCACCTCCTTTGCTTTCTTTACTGCTGCTCTTCCAGACACTCTGCATGATCCAGTTCTAGCTAAGGTATTGTAGCTCTGTCACTACCTCCTCAAAAGCTCATCCCCGTCCACAGCACTCCTCGTAGTGATTTTCCTTGGACATCCCAGTCTTCTCCATATCCTCTTACCCTTCTTCTGTATAAAACCCAGCAGCTGCAACAGTAGAGTCAGGCACCATCAGCAGCCTAATTTATCTTCCTAAGCACACTGAAATCATTAAATCCCTCTCTCCACACACACTCGAACACTTAGTACAAAAGAACATGCTCAGACACCACTGCAAGCAAAATGAAACGGAAGGAGAAGCCTGCCACCTTAGGGCATATGCTTTCTTTGTCCTGCTTTTCTCCATCCCAGCCTCTGTAAAAGGATCAGGACTACGGGTCTCCTTACTCTATTCTTTTATCTTCTAAATTTCACACACCCCCAAAGTTGGTAACATGCAAGGATTTCAGGCACAAGACACAAGTCTTAAGCCTGTTTTATGCCACAGCACAATTCCAAAGTCTGCCAGCTACCTCCAGCTTCATAATACTGGCATATGACAATGCAACAGCTTGCAGCTCTGGGTTTCCTTACCAGCTTTATACTGCCTTCCATGTAATCCTGTTCCAGTACATTCCTTCTCATACCTTCCTCTTTAAGCACAGCAGTAGATATTCCCTGCTCCAAGTCACTCGCATGTATGCTTATTGAGAGAGGTAGAATACAACAGGAAGTTTGTGACTGGGCATATGCTTGAGTTAATGCAGATTTATTTTCTCTGTAATACACATGTATTCTTGTTATTAGCAGTACCAGACACACAACAGTTAGAAAACAGCAGGAACATATTCAGATCCTTCCTGACTAGAAGTGCTATAAACACTCAGTTTATATAAAGATATGCTATGCTTCCCTCCTGTCCCAACTTTAAAGTTGAGATGGGGAAAAGAAGCGTTCAAGTAATTAGAAATTAGTTCACTTGCACATGTGTGTTACACTACAGTCCCCTCTCCTTCCCCACTGCCCTACACCACCTCCCATCTCGCTTGTTTCTCCACTGCTCATCAGGACCTCCTGCGCCCCACCGCTAGTCCCCTTCTCTCCCCATACCTTGAGGTTCCCATGAGATCTCTTTCTCTCTCCAGGCCTGAAAGTTCACCTCATTCTTACTTCCTTCTCCAGGTAGACGACTCTAGACTCCCTGGAGCGCTCTCAAGTCTCCAGACAACTAGTTTCAGGTTGTGTCTCTTTCCTGCCTCAGTTCCTTGTTCCTTTACTGCAACAAATCCAAGACAGCTTTCCTCGCCACTGAGGCTGGCTGCATATGTAAGAAACAAACAAGTTTTCTGAATTCAACCTGTGTCTTTACAAGCTCTTTACCCAAATTTGCTCTTTTTCTTGACTTTGTTTCTCTTCCCTTTCTCATCACAAAGCTCCAGGGAGTAAGTGGATGGTTGTTAAAAACATAGGTGAAAAGGGATTCCTCGTCATGGAGTGTGCTTGTGTGACCACACTCCCTTTAGTTCAGGGCCAGGTCCAGAGACTCCTGGTATCAACTCCTTTCAGCCTCAGCTGAAACATACCCAGCCCCTGCAAAGGGATGGTCTCTATGCTGACTCAAAAAGGCACAAAAAGGGCAACATCCCGAGATTTATGTCATTGCATCTACAAGTGGCGACTTTACAAAGGCTTACAACTTGCCCAAAATTTGGCCTGATAAAAAGTCACACAGCTCTGATGTGCTCTACAAAGTGTTTTTTGCATTGTTATTGTTTTAACCATTGCCAGAACATTCTTGTACCACTATCCCTGTTCTCTGCAAGAGCTGAACAGCTTTGACTCAGATCAGGAATAAATGAACAAACCAACAAGCCAAAACCACTCCAGAAAACAGCCCGAGACAGGTAACTCATGCATACACAAGACGAGCTGAGTAGCTCTGCACAGTTATAAATGACCGAGACCAGGGTAGAGCAGCGTGGAAGCAAAATGGGACAAAAAAAAAAAAAATCTGATAAAAGCCAACCTAAACCGTAATGCATTAACATATGATAAATGTCCTGAGTTTAATAATACCACTGCTGCTTTACTAAATTCCTCTTCGGCAAAACAGGCTGAAGACTTTAAGACGTATTCATCACCACTCTCCAACACTGGATATCCAGTTACCAGGATCCCCAAACACTTCCAAGCTTTATGCTGACAACAATAAGACGAAATCAGATACGCACAATATACCGAATCTCTTTCACAGTCCCAAGCTGCAGCATCGGTAACACAACCGACACGAAACTTTTCCCACCCTCCCCTACCGAGCAACCTCTTGGCTCTCTCTCTTCTTCACCCCGGCTGGGAAAGGGGGGGACGCGCTCCCACACCACGCCTCGCGTGAGGAGAGCCTGTCCCCCACGCTCCCCCCACAGTCGCGGGGCGGGCGAGGGGAAGGGCTGCTTCATACACAGCTGGGGAAGGGAGAAGAAGGGACCCCACGCTTCGCCACCGTGTCCTCGCTGAGGGAAGACTCTTCGTCGGGAAACGCCGCGCGGGGCCGGGGGCGTGGGGGTACCCCGGTGTTTCCCGCCGAAGGGGCTTCCCTCAGCGCCGTTCCCCCCGGCAACGGCCCACGGCCACCCACCTCACCACGCAGTTTGCGGCACAAGCTCTCCCAGTAACGCGCCGGGACCCTCGATGCGCGAAGCGCGGCCCCGTGCAGGGCCACGAAGGCCGGTAGATCCTCCTCACCCTCTCCCGACATGGCCGGGTACCGCCACTCCCGCTGCCCGCCCCGGCACAGACCGGAACATGCCGGGCGGGGGCGGCCCCTGAAAGAGAGGGAGGGAGCTGCGCGCGCGTGGCGGGGCGTTGCTGGCAGCGGTTGCGGCCTTTGGGAGCGGCCGTTGAGAGGAGGGGAGCAGTTGGTCGGTCGGTGGCGGCTTGCCTCAAGGGAGACCGATGCCGGTTTCCAGTCACCCCCGAGGAGAACGGGTCTGAGGGGCTTTAGCCTGCTGAGCAGGTGTGGCTTCTGCTTTGTTCTTCTCCTGCCCTTAAGCTTTAGTAAAATCACAGCATTCGTGGCGCGGTGCTGCTGGCCACGAGATTTTTGAGTTTCCCAGCGTTTCATGATGAAGGGGCTTTTTTAGAAAGGCCGCAGCCATAGCCCCTGAAGCGGGTTAACAGGTGGGGTGTGGGGCATGACAGGAGCTAACCGCTGGCCACAACCACGGGAAATGCTCTGAGTTGTGGATCCCCCTGAGCAGAGGAAAAACTGACACCGCCTATGGTGCCAAACAGTCATTTTTTTAAAATTAAAGCTTTTTAAGTGAATTTTAACATGATTCAAAGAAATCCAAACTTAAGAAATTTAAACTCAATAACATCAAAGTGTTACTAAGCAGACATCTTTATGGCAGCGCTGGACGCGTGGGGGATATCTCCTCCTAACATGCGTGCGCTGAAACAAAAGTTCATCCTTTATATACCTTAAAGACACAAATATTCACACATTTTCCAAGAAATCACTGCCTCCTTGCTTATCTGATACATTTACATAATGCTGGCATTGCAAAACTACACTACGCATGCACGGGGGTTTCGGGTGGTCATCGGTGGTCGTTTGGGGAGTTAGCCCCCTACTCCTTTTTCCCGTTTATGGTCACGGGTCTCGAGGATAATTTCTTCTCCTTGGATGTTTGCCCGGTCTGTTGTCCAGCCAAGCGGTTCCTTCTTATCATCCTTGTTAGAGCATTCCTGCCAGTCTGTCCCTACACTCAAGGTTAAGATATCTTCTCTGTTCTCTTTAATCTCTCAGTCCTTGCTCTTACCTCTTCTTTGTTTTAATTTTCATGAGGCCTGCTTTCCTCGTGATTAACCGTTTACACATAGTTACAACGTTAGCATTGAGGAAATACAGCCTAAGGACTATGAGAGTAGGCCCGTTAAACATAATCACATAGTTATTAGGCTAAAGAATTCTATACTGAAGTCAAACTAATAGTGTAATCAATAACCTTCCATATATTAAGAAATTTGCAAAACTTAGAGTTGATTAGTGACACGTGCTAAAACCTTAAACTGTTCTAGATCCTTGTTTCAAACATTAGGCCTCTCTTAAGTATCTGTCAGTGTAAGAGGGAGGCGTGGTCTTTGCAGGTGCCTGTAGCAGGGAGGTGGCTTCCCAGTATTTTTCTTGGGTTGTTTAGAAGACATATCTAAGAAAATCTGTTCCTTCTCAGATTTTGCAGGGAATGGCCTGAACCAGTTTAACCTGAGGCTCCCTAAACATCACTGGTAGCTTTGGTCTCAACTTAGGTATGGTTATATAGCTGCAGAAGCAAAGCAAGGCATCTGACACTGGTGGCTGCTCGGAGCACAGGCCAGGGCTTCACTGTGCCTGCTGCTGTAGCTAGCTGAGAGCTGCTGTTGCTGCTGGGAGTGCCTGCATTACTTCCTCCCCAGGTTGTCTGCTCCAGGGACTGTGGAAACTGCTTTTCCTGCAAGCCTATCCTCAAATCAAGCCAGGATCTGACTTCTGCTCCTGCTGGCAGGACTGGGTGGGAGGGATGTTGTACAGCCCTGGAAATAAAAGGCAGGTTCTAGAAATAGGAATTTAGGCTTAGTAGCTGGTCAAGAATGTCTTAAATTCATGGAATCAGTAGAGAATGTACATGAATGCCGTGTTGAAGAAATACCTCTTTGCTCACTGACCTGTCTTGTGTTGCTGGGCTGGTGTCCTACATAACTACCCAGAGCAGCAATCTTTCTCTCCACGTAATCACAAAATTATGAGGTGGAGGGTCTGTAAAGTGCTGCAGTAGCGTGGTCAGGCACAAGGAGAATGGAAAGAGATTAAAAACGATGCCTATGTGCTATAACTATATATCACTGTTCTGCAGTTGAGAATCTAGCACAATTCTCAAGTTGGATATCTGAATAGTAAATGCAGGCAAATCTTCCTCTTTGCCTGAGACCGTGTCTGCCTCACCACGTGCTGTGTCCCCACATTTCCCCAGCTTAAAGGCTTTACTAGGAGGTCGCTAAGGAGACTTCCCGGGTTAAAGAGCAGAAGATTAGAAAATAGTTGTATTCCCAGTGTTCCTGGCTGGGTTCCCACCATGCTACTCTGAGTTTGAGGACATTTTTTCTCATATTGTGGTTTGGAAAAAGAGGATGGCTGTGGTGGTGATCTTGCACTAGTACTTACCAGTCCTCATGGGGATCCTGCTTACTGAAGAGGTTCCCAGTGCTATCCTTCCCTCACTTCTGTCTTTGCTGTGGACTCAGTACCTGATGGCATATTTTGTATGCACACAACATGATATAGTTCTACACAGTCTATGTCAAGTATATCAAGCTACATGACCTGTTTTTTTGCATAAATTTTGCTCACTACACCAAATGTCTCAAGTTGGGACTGTTTACTACTGCTAATTTGAATTGGTTGTTTGTTTACTTCTTTTTTTGCCAGATGACTTTATAAAAATAAGAAACTTCCCAGAAAATATATAGTAATAATTTTATAGTCAAGTCAAACTTTTAATTACCTAAAAAAAAAGGTAATTTTTTTCCCTAGACAGGTGAAGTAAGAGAAGTGGGATGTATTTTCATTTCTTTGTTCAGTAGAGCCACACTGATCATGCCCGGTCCAGAGGCAAGGGGAATGTGATCCTGCTCCAACATGAGATTTACGTTATTCTTGTTCTCGCCAAGTGCAGGCAGGTGCTTTCTCAGTGCTTATTTCTACTTCCACCTCACTTTGTGTAGTTCTGGCCACTGGCCAGCTGTCTGTGGTTCCAGGCTGTTTGGGTGAGTTTGCAGGTCTGGGGCCAGGCTACACTGTTGCTGATAAACTCCGAGTAATAACAAAACATGGTTGGTATCACTGGAGTTAAGGGTAGTAAGACCCTGAGACACAGAAGCAACTCTAAGTGGGCTATTCCCTGACTTTGTCCAACAGTTACCTAATGCGGTCTTACCCAACTGCTGTCCTTGGCAGCCTACACCACTTTTTTCTCGTTTTCCACAACAGGAATAATTCCCGGAGCAGGGAGTGGAGTCCAGCACTCACCACTCTCCCATCACCGCTTCAGCTGCCAGATGCACAGTGAGGTTTTCAGGAGCAGTCTTTCCTGCTTTGTGGTGTAGATCACCTGTGATGCCAGAGCCGTAGGCCAGAGGTACCACTGCCAGCCTCTCATTATGCAAGCAGGTATTTGTGGATAATCTTTGTAAAGAAAAAGTTACCACAGTATGTTGTTCTGATTGTTTTCTTAGGAAGAGTGACTAATTTACAGTGCCCGAACAATGCAGTCCTTACTCAGGCACAGTGCGTATTAAATTTAATGGGTTACTTTACATAGGTATTTGCAGAGAATGCAAAAAATTCTCAGCAAGGCTGAGCTTACTAGTGCTACCCCAGTTTAAAATAAGAGAATTTAGCCTTCTGGCCCTATCTGTAGGGGGCCAACCCTATAGCAGTCCTGGTGACTAATCCACCACTACCTCATTTAGTTCTTGCTCTGTAGCAGCCTGTAGCAGGAATTTATCATGAGTTAGCATACGTGAAGTGACATTTGCCCCCAACAAATACAACTAGAGTTTTACAAAGTTTTGTCAGTCTGGCAGTTTCTGGCATTATTCCAAATGTTTATGGCTATCTGATCTTGACAGATCTGATGCACATTCCCCACTTCTTTTTCCTGTTTGTTTCATGTTAGAAACTTCCTCTTTGGCAGCATGTCATGGAAACCTTTTCCCGAAGAGAGGTAGGGATGTAAGGGACAGAAGAGACCCTCGATATAATAATAAAAAGGAGATGAGGGGACATATTTCTGGTGCATTTTATGGTAAATACTGTAATGTGTTATCAAAGAAACCATTTGCTTTAAAATAAACAACTTTCTCAACAGTAAAACTAGAACTTCTAAGCATGGAAAGCTGAGATGGGGCTTAGATGACAGGAACATAATTTGCTGTAAATACTTTATCATAGTGTCATGGTTTAGCCCCAGTCAGCAACTAAGCACCACGCAGCTGCTCGCTCACTCCTCCCTCCCCCAGTGGGACAGGGGAGAGAATTGGAAAAAAACTCGTGGGTTGAGATAAAAACAATTTAATAGGACAGAAAGAGAGAAGGAAACAACGATAACAACAATAATAATACTGACAAAGGAATGTGCAAGAACAAGTGATGCCCAATACAGCAATTGCTCACCACCCGGCGATCGATAGCCTGTCCTTGAGCAGCGATTTCCACTCCCCGGCCAACTCCAGTTTATGTACTGGGCATGACGTTGTATGGTAGGGAATATCTCTTTGGCCAGCCTAGGTCAGCTGTCCTGGCTGTGTCCCCTCCCAGCTTCCTGTGCACCCCCAGCCTTCTTACTAGCAGGCCAGCACAAGAAACTGGATTGTCCTTGACTACTTAGCAACAACCCAAAACATCAGCATGTTATCAACAGTTTCTCATCCCATGTCCAAAACATAGTCTCACACTAGCTTCTGTGAAGAAAACCAGCTCTATCCTGGCTGAAACCAGGACACATAGCTGTATCTGTGAGCCTAAAACCTCATAGATGCTATTATAAGAATGCAAAATGTATTCTTCTGCATCAAAATATCTGCTTTTGTGGACAGGTCTATTTTTGGAAAGGTACTACATCCCTCTAAGTGCAAGAATCCCCAAAACAGCATTGACTGTGTTTTGCAGTCACCTGGCAGAAAACTGTGCAGAGGCAGTGACAGCAACCAGGTGTGAGGCTGTGAGCATGACTCTGTGATGAGCCACATAAGGCTCAGACAGCTGTGGGGTCATCAGCTCAGAGCTTCAAACTGCAGTGATGTCCCAGCGTGTAGCTGCACACAAATGCTGTATGTACAGCTGTAGAACAGACTTCCACATATGCCATGGCTAGTAGCTGAACCGCTGACAGAAGGAGGAGAGAAAACTAGAGCACCAGATTTACTTTAATTTGGAACACCCACCTCTCAGCTGGCATCCATCAAGGGCCCTATGCAAAGTCATTTTCCCATACTCTGACTACCGTGTGGAAGTGGAGCTGTGCTGTCCTGTTGTGTGGCTGGATGGGCACCTGAGTGAGGAAGGAAACCCATGTTTTTGTCTTGGGGTTGGTGCCCATGGAAGTGTGGAGTTTGGAAAAAGCCCTTGGAGTTTGGAGAAAAAGAGCCTTGGAGGGCAGCTTGCAGGCAGATGAATGATCTTAGCAGGTTGGGCCCAGTCTCTGGCCTAAAGGTCTGACGAGATCAGTGTGTTAAGGATAATAAGCCAAACAAATTGTCTGGCACAAACAATACGTTTACTCATTGTATCCCCCAACACATTTACTGCATTTATATTATGCGCTGATGTAGCACATACTAAGCGCAGGTGTTTTAACTTCAAAGACACTCTCACTGCTCAAGCAGTACTGAGGTGGAGGTACCAGAGGTAAAATATGAAGAACCAGCTTGCCAGGCAGTTCCAAGGATCTTCACCTCGTGTCACATCCATGCAGGCAATCCAGTGTGCAGCCCTTAGTCCCAAGGCATCCTACTGCACTCCCACAGCCAGTGCTGCAGCTTGTCACAAGCTGCTTGGGTGTGTTCAGAAAGGCAGATCCCTGTTCCTCCACAATACAAGTGGGCTGGAGGCGATGTAATCCTGCACGTTATTCTACATGTTAAGAAGCGCTGTTGGAGTGTAGCATATCTCACACTGTGCATCAAGAGGCACACAGCAGAGGCAACAACTGCTATGTGTGTCACCTTTGTGCTGGAGTGGCCCAGGATGCTGACAGGCCAGGTGCCCAGTATCCACCTCCTCGGGCAGCGATAGGGTTCTCTAGAGCTAATCAGTGAGGGATCTCCTCAAATGATCGTAAAAAAACCATGGCTGGTAATAGTGCTGACTCCTAAATAAATACCATATTGGATAAAATGCACAGATGGGCACTTTTGGTAATTCTCTTGATTTATGTTTTAAACACTTTGTAGCAAAAGTAGTCTGTGGCTACCTAGAGCAAGCCCATCTATGTTATGTTGCCTGCCTAGCAACATGGTAGAAGGAAATTTGTTGGGGCACTAGGCAGCAAGAGCAGCAGCAAGATGCACACAGGGGCAGGAGAAAGCAGACTGCAGCCAGGTTAGCTTCATGTGCTGTAGGAGTTCAAGCACAGCTACGTAAAACAGAGGGAGAAAGAAAATGCACTCAGGGCAGGGCAATGGCTCCTAAAAATGCTCTGGGAATTATGTCTGGTTTGCAACTTACATAAAGATTCGGAGAAATGTTGCCAGTGGTTGACAGCTGACTGCCCAATTAGATGGTATTTTTAAAAGGCTAAAATAGCCAGTTATGATGATTGTACAGGACAGACCTCTTCTGTGACATCAGGTGTCAGCCAACCTTGATGGCTGAACAAAGAGAAGAATATGCCCAGTCTGCCTTCACTTACCTGCTGGGTTGTGCAAGAGTGCTGCTCATCAGACCGTTACGTTTTGTGAGCTTGTTGGGAAGTCATGGAGAGATCTGAAATGAGAATGGGTCCCTCTGCGATTCTCACCTGGCAATGCCTCTTTCAGAAAACTAGAATCTTGTACTCAAATGTGCATTGTCATGACTGCTGAACTTTCAGTGGCTTTTCCCCTTGTATGCAGATACTTCATCACCAGTAATTAATCTGACTGCCAATAACCTTTGGGAACTTTTGAGTTCAGCTTTTCTTTGTCTTTGATAGGAGCTGACTTTTGCTACTACTCCTTTAAAGCTCTGAAGCTATAAAGACATCTGAGTGCCATCTCACATGGCACCCTCTGTAGCCTGATAAAAGTGATGCTTTATCTTCTTGGAGTGTAATGCCCATATTACCCAAGTTGATCGCTACTAGCTGAAAAAGGCAGTAATTGATTTTTTGCAGCCAGTCAGAATGTAGCTGTCTCTTTTATGCCTTTCAAACCTGTCAGTGACACCAATAGTCACCAGTCATACTGATAGTATTTGTATCATTTACCACATATATAAAATCAGCGGAGCATACCGTCATATGATAAATGCTTTCTCTTCACAAGATAAACTGCTTACATGAGAGTATCAGCAGAATACCACGCACCGTGCTGGTATGTACATGAAGTTTCCCACCTGTTCTACAGCAGGTGGCTGCTGTAGCGTTAACAATGCTCTGCAGGCTGTGCTTCTCTCCTAACAAGCGCTGCTGAGTGGCAAACCTCTTACCTGGTGTTATCAAGTGAATTAATCACCTCCGTGCTTTTTGTCTGGTCTAGCGTGCTGTGTACCCTTAATGACAATTTGCGCTTCTTAAAACCACAAAAGATGATTTAAGTCAGATCTAACTGAGCTATTGATGTCACTACTATTGATGTTCATTTTCTGTCAGTCTGTCACCATCCATTTTCATCATTACCAGCATCAGGAGTTTCACCTGAGCCACTGGTTGTACAAATGCTACTTGCTTTGTAATCTTGGACTGCAAAAGTGGCAACTATCACTGTAAAATTCAGCAGCATAGAGGGCCTGGGCAAATACACTTTTTCTACAGCAGGTCTAGTAGGGGAAAGGACACTTGTGATCTCTGTTTAAATTGTTTTGGGTGCAAGCGTAGTTTCCTCTCAACCTAGTCTTCAGTGGGACAAGCAGCAGGTGAGTTTGGAAGTCACCAGTCTTCTTGGCAGCTTGTGGTGGGAATAGCCCATCAAGCCACCAGTGGAAGAGAGCTTCCTTCCTCTTTCTTTTTTTCTTTGAGGCAGGTTACCAATAGAGGGAAAGGGCACCTGCATGAGATATACATAGTAACATCAGAGTTATTTTAAGAAATGGTTAAAGGTCCTGGAGGGATGTTGGTGATGTGGTGCTTTGCTGTCACCAGGATTTCTTCTTGCTCTGAAAAACTCTCCTTGAAGTCCATTTGGAAGGAACCTAACTCAGTATCCCAGCGCTCACAAACTCCAGTTTTTCGATGAGAAAGAAAAAGCTCTCTGTTGCCTAAAGATGAAAATGAGACCAAAATATGTAAATGCTATCAAAAAAGAGAAGTTCTCTTCTGATTCCTGCCTACGTTACACTGGTGTGTGGAGCCGTTTCCATGTACACAGAGAAATGGCAGGCAGAGGTATCCATTCCATTTTATGTTTATTATGAAAGTGATCTTAACAGAAGTTTTATTACATGCTTCATTTTGAGCTTTGACATAGAAGTCAAAGCTATTAATATACAGAGGCAAAAGGAAATGTATTTTCTTATAAGGTACATTTACAACAACATTTCTACTACAAATCTGACAGTATTGTTAAAATATGGCAAAGCTTAGACCACTGTATTTTATTTTCTAAGTATCAAATTTTGTACAGTTATTCACTATCTTTGCTCTAAACTACCATGGTACATTTCATATGGAAATAGCTGTTTGTACATAATTTACATTGGTAATAAAGCTTAGAAGTCCCAGCCAGCAGCATCTACAAGGGTTTAGTTCAAAATGTCATTCTTGCCCAGTGATTTACACTGAGCAAATTGGTACAGAAACCAATATTACACTCCAGGTATTTTCCCCCCAAAATCTAGTCTACCAGAAATTCCTGCTTAACAGACGACGGACAGGATCATAGTGAACTTTATGGAGCTGAAACGACCACTGACATCAGTGGCAGTTTTGCCTAAAAAAGGCTTTATGATACGATCCAATATGAGGTTTTATCACCTCCATTGCTACCTAGGGGCATGGAGATACCATACCTTTTCTTGTCTTTTGAATGTCCTTTTATTTCTGAGTTTTGTGTTGATTCTTATCCTCATAATGGAAGAAGAACTATCACTAACTTTAGAATACATATTCTTTATATGTTATGAAAATGGTAAGCACTTCAGAATGACACTTGATAGTGAATTCTATGAAAATTAACAGGTTAAATTGCCCCAGAAAACTCTTCCTTTGATGCCAGTGGGACTGCAGAAATAACAGGAGCAGTAATCTGGAAGG
Organism: Phaethon aethereus; assembly: GCF_964289735.1. Classification (NCBI taxonomy): domain Eukaryota; kingdom Metazoa; phylum Chordata; class Aves; order Phaethontiformes; family Phaethontidae; genus Phaethon; species Phaethon aethereus. The sequence continues at coordinate 77,440,551 of NC_138575.1, forward strand.
ATGAATCTGACTATTGGCCACATGCACCCCAGTCTCCTAAAGTACCTTTTTAATCATCGTGTTGAGTATCTGCTCCTGTCAATGCAAATTAACGGCCTTTCTAAGGTATAAAACATAGAAAACAATATTTACAAAATAATTTTAATTAAAAAAGTAACAACTCTAAAAAAGATATTTTAACAATCATTAAAAATAATGTTTAATTAAGAAAAGCCACTTTTTTTCTAGATACTGAGAAATTAGTCTAAAATTGAATTGCCATTGTTTGTATAGCTTTAAACTTGTTATCTTCGCTTTCTGAATACAGATGGTTTAAATTATTACATCTAAAGGTACTTCTGTACATTTTACTCTTGTATATTACATATTAATTTTATAGATTAAAAGCTTAGTGATGAAACAGAATAAATAAATGAAATAACAAACTGGAACTGTATATATTCAGATACTTAGATAGCAGTTTTTTGATATTAAGAGTTTATTTTCCAGTCTGTTTCTATTCAGATGAAAAATGTTACAATAAAACATGAGACTTCTCTCTGAATCCAAGTCTCACACTGAGGAATAAGTTCATATTACCTTAGAGAAATTTCCCTCCCATAAATTCTTATGGGAGACAAAAGTCTTTCTCCCCGCTGGCAAGTGCTTACAACAGTCTCTCATCCTAGAAAACTACTTCATTAAAGTCTCAAAGTATTGAGAGTCTATAGAACTTCTCCAGTTACTACCATTCCCGTCAATCAGTGGTTTTAAACCATGAAAAATATGCAACTACCTGAACTCATGACACAGGCACAAGTAACTGCATGCGTTGCTCATTCCCATCATTAGAAAAGGGAAAATCCAGATCCCTGAGGTGGCTGAGAAATTTGCCACTGGATTCAGTTGTTGATTTCCCTCCATCTTCTTTTTTAAGAGCACTCAAAGGTATTTAGAGTCCAGATGTGGGAACTGTCACAGAGCAGTTAGGTTTTGCTGGCAAAGACCCATCAGCAGTTCCTATATATGAATCATACCAGTACTTTTGCTCCTGATGTTCATAACTTGTTAGCCGCAAGATTAAGCCTGGGTTGTTTATAGGTAAGACCGACCTGAGGAACTGGAATCTGTTGGGCACGCTTACAAAGGGGCATGAGGTGGGGTTTGACTTTCCTCTTTGAATGTTTAATGCACCTAAGCATGTTTCTTGTTCATGTGGCATCACCTTCACATTCTGCTCACAGACAGAGGACTACAGGTGAGCTGCACTCTTTCAAAACCAGCTGACAACTCAGAACGCGGACTCTCTGAAAACTATGTGATAAAGCCTGTATTTATTTAAGCTAGTCTAAGACTAAACTAAACTTAAACTAAACTAAACCTAGCTTACTAGGTAAGCTAGTTTTAACTAAGCTTACTTACTTTTAAGTAAGCTTACCCTAGTATGAAGCTGATGTGTAAGAAAGATCAGTCTAAATCTTCAGTAGTTGTAACACTGTGATTTAACTTTGTTTTGTAGGGGAGGCACAATGAGGAAATAAATTTCTTTTCAAAAGTTAGTCTTTAGGTAAAAATCTAATGTATGATGGAGGAAGGAAGGCAGGGAAAGAAAATGGTCTGGAAGACAACTTCAAGCAGCTTTAAATCCAGTTTCGGTGAGCTAAATCTTCAGGTAGACTGAATCTTGCTATTGCAGGCAAGACAGATGGCAATCTATTGAACACCAAATCCTGATACTTCCTGTACTCAAATGACATACATGCAGGCACCTTGCCCATAGCAGTCACTAACGAGTGCTTTCAGGGCGCAACTTAGGCCTTGGTTAGCAATGTCTGATCATTGCAGTCTCCTGGACTGCAGCAGGTATGCAGGTGGTGATTTGGTGGTACATGAGAAGGTTTAGGGATGATTCACCACCACCTCACTAAAAATAAGTGCAGTATTTAAAGCAGGAGGAGAGGCTTAAAATGGTAAGTGCTACAGGTGCAGCTTTTAAGCATATTGGCATTTGCAAATTGAAAATAAAAAGCTCAGTTTGTGACGAAGAATTGGGCAATCATAAATGGACACCTCTTCAGCCTTCCTGTAGTAACACATAAACATGTTGTTGCACCTGTTCTGCATACAATGTGTAATTCTGTAAAAACACATACAGGGCTGTATTTATTGAACATGTTTAAATGCAATATTTCATGTTTAGGGTAAAAGCAAAGATTTTATATTCTGTGATGTATTGATTCCTTTCCTGAAGCTGGTTTTCTCTTAAAGGTGGCCATATTTCTCCTTGAATGGTTTTTGATTCCCAAATGTGTCTAGGTCTTCTCCATAGAAGACAATGTTCCTTCTTGTGCTATTATTGTATAGTAGCAATATGTTCTCTGACTTCTAACAATGAAGACAGCCTACACCTACATGAACAAATGAAAAGCTGAGCTGATCTTCTGTTTGGTGACCGCCAGTTTCTGTAACTATAAATCTAGTATGAAAGTCAAAGCATTTTTAACTTTTAGAGCTGATGTAAAAATTCTGTGCTGTTTTATAAATCAGCTGTATAAATCAGTTCAGACAGTCCTATATACCACTTGTCATTACTTATTTCATTAGAAATTTGCATTAGAAAAATGCCATGGGCATTTCTACGCAGAGCTGCAAAGATTCAAACCTGATGCGTTTTCTAAATATATCACATATGAAACCCCTATATATTCATAAGCATTTCACTGCATACTTTTGAAGGGCAAATTATCTTTCTTTCACAGCTGTCCGCGACACAAAGTCTGCATTTGCTACAGTAGTCCCCGAACGCCTTGTCCTGACTGGAGTCCATGCCCTGACACAGCTCCAGGGAATATGAGCTAATGCACACTCTCAGGTTGTGTCTCAGGATGAACTAGTGTGGTTGTAAGTCAGGGTGAGTTGTACCAGAGCTAAATGCAGCTACTCCCTTCTGTATTCAACTCTCACACTCTTACATCTCTACCGAGGTCCCACTAACAGTGGCAACAACTGGGGCATGTCCCTCTCGTAATTGCTATCTCGCACTGGATTCCCTGTGAGGCTGAGAACTTGGAAAATGTTACGGTGCTGCCAGTGGTTTCTGGACTCGTAAGGCAATTACTTTCACCCCTGTTCCAGGGTTTGTGCTGCTTGGCACCAGTGTTGTACAGCGGTATTATGTCCAAATATGTAGGTTGTTAAGCAAAAATTTTAGCAAGGATTTTACTAAACTCACTGCACAGCATCAGGTTCCAAAGTTCATGTACTGAAGTTTGAAATACTAAAGATCTCTGTAAATCATTCAGCAAATGAGGAAGTTATTTTTCTACGTATCTTTCATATCTTTTCCTTCATATCTTTCAGTAGGATGGTTGCAATCCCGACCCATTCCAATAATTCTGGGTAACCTATCAGACTTTGAAATACTGTTTGGCTGAAGTATTTTTTTTAGCTACACACTTATGCATGACTGAGTACCTAAAAAGATTTTTGCTTTTTTAAGGTTTAATTTTTTTCTACAAATAATTCCTGTTAACTTAAAAAATATATGTCACTGTTTTCTTTCAGGCATGCACTAAATCTAGGACTGATGATATGTTCTCCTTCAAATATTCACCTTTAGTAACCAGTGATGAATACTTAATAAAAGTAGTTTCAACACTTGCAAAAAGTTAGGTTTAACAGCCTTTAAAAAAGGACTTTTACAGAGATGTTGCATTTTGAAATTAGGGTTATTATATAAATACATATATTAAAGAGAAAGCTTGTCAAAGACCGAAGACCCATGAGTGAAAAAAAATAAGTTGTTAGACTCTAAGTTGAAACTGTTCAGGCATCAAAAAAAAAAATTATACTCTTCAACAGAAAAGGAAAGAAGGCAACAAAATTACAAGATGACTAAGTAGAAAAACTCAACAGAATACTTAAGGTGTGGAATATTCAACCACTTGCAGCCAACAGAAACCTACTTTGTAAATTTAAACAGTACTTGCGCAAAGACAAAAAAAAATTTAAGTGTTAACCATAACCACGCTTAATGTACGCCTTTGAGAGCATCCAAGGGTATGTTAAACTGCAGGGTAGATATGCCAAAAAAATGCAGTGAAGCAAAACTGCATTTACTCTTTTTCTGAAAGGATGCTGGCATGATAGTTAAATTTCTCCATGTAATAAACTTGTAGGATCAAAAGGGAAAATGATATACAAGAGGAAAGGAGTTAAAAGTAAAGAGGTTGAAAGACTAATAAAAAAAGCTACTCTTTCATGGAAATTAGCTCCTGTGCCAGGAAACACAGGGTCTATCATCATCTTAACCCACCAGTACCTGTCACTCTGCGAGGAAGGCCTGACCACCAGGCTGATGCTCTCTGGCAGACCATACAGTCCCCTGGTTGATGGGCGCTGTGGTTACAAATCCATGACAAATGGGAGCACCAGCTCTCTGAAAGACTGCAGGGCCTTCCCTCCAACTCATCTGCAAAACTCTGTCCTCTTCACCCCCTTGCCCCCTTAGAGTGGCCCTGTGACACAGGTATGTCCCCTGCATTTTAGAAACAGCAGGTCCAACAAAAATCCCTCCTTGGTGAGCTCCTCTCGTGTGTTGTCCTCAGGGGTAACTCTGTTGGTCTGCGTGCAAGGGATGCCCAAGGAAGAGGCAATAGCTGACCCTTTATTGGACAGCAGCTGTATCTTAACTGATGTTATTTTTCCTGGAATAATGTATGTTGAAAAAGACTGTCCCAGAGTAAACTATTATCCAGTATTATAAAACTCCAAAAGGCTTCAGTTTGGTGTTAACGCAGTGACAAGCACTTGGAGAAGTCATTTAATCATCTAAGCAAAGTTACAAATAGATACGAGTAAATAGCATGTGTGGGAGTAAAGATTTAAGCATGAATAATATTTACAGTAACTAAAGATAACATTACTAATGTACCCACAAATAGAAGTATATATTTATATATTTATATATTGTACTTAATTAGATGCTCTATTAACGGAAAGAAAAACAAGACTACTACTGTTGTTTGTTTCTCACCTATCCTATTGTAAATGCCTTCAAAGGGACCAACTGGTATACGGAAATTCAGAGCTAAATCTGTTTCAGCGAAGTAATTGACAGTGGCAAACCTCTGAAGAAGTTTAGAAGAGGACAGATAAAAACATTAGGACATGGGACTCAATCTTACGTAATTCATAAAACAAAATTATACATCTGTTTGGTTTTTTTTTTTCCTTCTTTTTTTCCCCTTTTGATTTCTACTTGGATAGAGGTTCCACTAAGCCACAAATGAGATATAACAAAATGTAGATTGTTTTGTTTTCTTCTAAAGATTCAAATATAAGCTTCAAGTGCAATTCAAAATCCAAATATTACTTATACTACATACTTCTTTCTACAACAGAACTTATCTGCAGGTAGTTTAATCAGATTTGAATAGATTCCTTCTTTGCTTTGACGAAAGTTATTGTTGATGAAAAATAAAAAGCTAGAAAGAATATTTTCTACATAATCTAAATTCAAATAGAAAGTGAAGATACATGAGTGCAGACACAAATCTGGATCTTCAAGTAGATGCACTCAGGGATGCACAATTTTTTTGGTAGTAAAAATCCCATTCAGAACATTGGCTTTTAACAATTATAAACATTATAGGTATTCTTCAATATACAATTGAAAACAAAGACTGCAAAAAAGAGCCTTCAAATTAGCAAATGTGTCTACTATGGAGGAAAGACAATGTTTGACAGGAATGCAAAGTAGCCAAAAATTGAATACCATTAGACTATTTGTATGGTCGTAGAAATCTGGAAACTTTTGATCGCAGCAGCTTTATAAATGATCTTGGAAACATCTCTTTTGACTCTTGTGCTGTGTACTTGAAATAGTTTTGTGGGTGTGCCAGTACATCAAAGAGAGCTTTAATCAGTTTCTTGTCCTATGAGAGACAACATATATGTATATTAGATAAAAATAGAGTTTGGATTTAGTGTCTGCACAGCTTTCAAAATTAATGAACAGCAATCAGGGTGTTTTTTTTTGCAAAACTTGATTCTGGGTAAAACAGCGTAAGGAAACTACTCCACGTTGCTGTGGATTTTTATACTGGTAAATCTTTCTACTGTACAGAATTTTTTTTGCAATTTGTATTCCTAGAAGGTCCTGAAGTGAGAAGGTGGCAGCTGGGTTAACCATAAACCGGCTGCAGAAGTTAGGCAGCAGAATTGCAGACTGCCTCTGACTGCCCTTCCAGCCTGTTCCACAATGCTGTCCACAGGGCCTTACTTTCACAAACAAGAGAGAAGGCTGGTCTTCAGCAATGCTGAGCTCTTTAAGGACCTTCTCCTGTACATTGGTAAAGTCTTGATTCAGAGCCTCAGCTGAACCTGTGCCTGACCCTATACACTGCAGCTGGGACCTGAGCGACCTCAAAGCTCTAGTGAGAGAAAACTGGCAGGGCTGGCCAGGGCAGCTGGCTGTTAATCAGTTCCTGTCCTTCCAAGCCATACATTTACACAGCTGAATTTGCCTTCTGAACACCCTTTTTTCAGTTTTAATTAGTTAGTTGTGATAGGTGGCAGGACAGCAGCCTTCCTCTGCAATTCTCTCTCAATGTGTTGCTTGTGCTTTTGGAAAACCATTCCATGGACAGCTTACAATGCTACATTATGGTTAAGTCTTGTTGAGGCAGGACAGATTTAGGTAAATACATTTTTTAATGCACAGGAAATTCTAACTTAATGACTCATTCAAGCACATGCCAGACTGAGGGTGAAGAAAGCTTTTCAAACAGAGGTTCTTCATTCTTGGTTGACTAATTTTTCTAATATACAATCATGTTAGCATACATTTAGTTCCTGATTCAGAAAAAGACATATGCATGTGCCTAGCCCAGCTAAACTACTGATTTTCTTCTGCTCCAAATATCAGCATAAACCTCAGAAGACAGTGAATTTAATTTGGGGTCACACTTGAAGTTTAAATATTATGACCCTATCAGGGTAATAATACCTATCAGGGTAATGAGAACTATCTTGGGAAAATACTTAGTGAAAGGAATTCTTGGTTAGCCTCAGGCAAAGCAGAATTTTCTTACCTTTAGAATTTCTTGATGGTTTTCTGATGCATATAATCGTCCGTCTCGAACAATATCTTCTATTAGTTGTTGATAATCCTCTGAAAAACAAAGATCAGTTGAGTGACAGTGACACCCTTTGGGAGGAGAATAGCCAGACATTAGCTAGACCTCCTTTTCAAGACAGAGCTGAGCAATTTAGTATCCAGTCAATTATTCAGTGTCTCTCAAGCTACTGTAGTCTAATCTAATCACATTAAAATTCCGTACTGCTTTAGAACAGTAATTTTGAATTATCCATATAAGTAGTAACTTAACCCCAAAACGCTGCTCCCTCCAGATAATAATGCTTTATTGTCTGCTTTCTAGAGGTGAAGAAACAGGACCAGCGATATGAAGTAACTGTCAAAGGTTATATGCGAAGTCAGCAGCAGAGTCAGGAACAGATCCTTGTTTTCTGCCCTGATAACAGCTCTCATTCCTGAAAGGAATACCGATTCAATACCGATTTTCTCATCGTTCACAAAATTGCACTGGTGTTTGGAAAAGAGACGGACTAACAGCTGCCAAAGGTATCACAGAAAAGTTTTTGTTTCATTAAAAGGGAAATAACTTTAAAGTCCAAAATAGACAGTTCAACGCATAATTTATATAACAAGCCAGACTGTTTTAAAATGTGGGTTTATGAAAGTGTTTACTGAAAGGATATTTCTTTTTGCATCATTGTTTTTCTGTGTTGGACTTGTGATTTTATTAATTTATAGTTTTCAAAATTGTATGTGTTACTAGTAGGACTTGATAAAGGGTCTTCCTAAAATGCACAGCAATAAATGGTATTCTCATTATGCATACGATAAATGCCAATTAAAAGGAGTCTCGTTGAATTCAGTGGGATAAGGATTAAGTTTAAAGAATTCTGTGTAACTTGCTGCCCCTTAAAGTATGAGGAAAAGTAATAAAATAAAATTAAGTATTATTTCAAAGTCTTTGCAACTGGTTTTAAAGTAATTCACTGGACTAAAAAGGAGTTACATCAAATTTTTCCTCATTTTTCTCTCCCTGTAATCAATGTAAGAGAGATTCTAAAGGACAATTTTCTATAATTCAGATATAACACAAAGATGGAAAACAACCCCGTTCTCACCATCGTAAGTCACATAGGGGACCTGAAATCCTTTGCCACTGTTTCCTTCATTTGACTTGAACTGAATCCAGAGCTTCCTCGATCTTGAGGTAAATGCAATAGGTCTCTCGTAAGTCTGACATGTTTCATATGTAGTAATTGAAGTAGGAGAAGCTAGAAAGAAGGTTAAATAAAGAAATGCTCTTTATAAAATAACTTTTTGCACCCTTCCTGACCTAGAGGTCAGAAATATCAAATTGACAAGACACTTCTCAGATGACATATTCCTGAGAGCAGAATTTTTTTGCAATACCAGGGATGTAGTCTTTATCTGTCTATAAGGAGAAGTAAGTTTTTCCACAAAGGTAACGGGAACCCCTCTGTCCCTCAGCAAGAAGCTTACGTAGACAGCGAGATGCCAGAGAGAATTTTTGACATTTATAAAATTACTATCAATATTACTTATTTGGTGTACTACTCTAGCATTGAATTCCAGGGTTCCCATATGCTGGGCCCAGATAGGTAAGAACAAGGCAGCTGCACCCTGGGCAGGTGTGGTAACCAGCTCCTTACGTGCTCAGCCTGGGGAGTTCATCTGACAGCAATAAACCTCTTATCAGAATGTAGTACCCTGGTGTAAGGATTCTGACCAAAAGACCATCGCGCACTGGGGAGTTAGCGATCCACAGAGCAGTTAACCTGGGTATGGCCAGGCCTGTGCTGCGCTGCGCGTCCAGCATGGCCTTCAGGCCTGTGTTGTGCTGCACAAATCCCATAGCTGCAGGGTAAACCCTCAGCCTCCTCATTGTAACGAGAGGAACTTGCAGGCAGCTCCCACTTGGTACCAGGGATTATGCTACTGTGTGGCCTTGCCTTTACCTAAAAGTGCAGCAAGGAGTGCTCATGAGAACATTTATCACTTCTACTGCCAAACAGAACCAGAGTTGTTTTGTTGTAAGAAAATCCTGTAATTTCAAATGACTGAGAGGGCAAAATCTCTTCTATGGACAGGCTCTGCCCAGCATGCTGCGTGTGGATCAGAGGCCCATTCAATGCTACGCTGCCTATTGTTCCTACCATCTAAAGGGATGTAGGATTAGCTACACTATTTTCTCCTTATAACGATAGCTCTGATAAATAGCATTTTAAATGATACTTTACTAACTCTCAGTGCCATAATGGACCAGCACCTCCCAGTGCAAAACACCTGGTTGTAGGTTTGGGGAAAAAAAAAAAGTAATTTATCTACACTTAAAATAGAGCTAATAGCTGGGAACCAGAAAGTCCCCCATTTACCCCTTAGTGTAAGTAACAGATGGAGGGTGCAGGATGTCTTCAAATCATTATGAATGTATCACAAGGCTGCTCTAAGCTGAAAGGCATTTCAAACAGAAGGAAAAAAACAGCTTCTTACCTAGTTCAAAAAAATCACTCCCTAGCCACAGGATAATTAGGGAAATCAAGTATATATAACAAGTATAACCTAATATCTGACCTTGCTAGGGCTGATTCAACTTTCACTGATGTTAGCAGAGAGAGAGGGACTTTTCAAACTGAATGGGATGTGGATTCTTGAAGTGCAAAAAAGTGGATCTAACTGTAACTCTGGAACTGCCATCGGTTTTTCCACAGTAACATTAGCAGCTGACCGTACATGAACTATGATAAATATTCATAAGATCTACTCTTATGATGCCAAACATGCAGTGATCACAAAGCATGACTGAAAAACTGCCCTCATTTTCCAGTGTTGTTGTTGTTTTGGTACTGTTACCTGTACTAAAGTGGAAGTCAGGCCCTGATGTGCCTGGCTTTACTCATTGTTGGAACTACAGTTTGATATTAGAAGTACAACTGATTTGTTTTGCTACAGTAAGTGCTTTGCTTTTAAAAAAAAGATCTGGACAGATATCATTTCCTTCCACCTGTAGTGAGCAAGTTTCTTCTTCTGATATATAGAGATGTCAACACAAGCCCCCAAGGATAAAAAGTTGTGAAAATTGTTTTAGCAAATAAAATACATTGTTTTAGCAAGTAAAAAAAACATTGCTTTAAACAAAGCTCCATATAAACAATTGCCTTTCAGGTTTGGTGCTTCTTGGGAGATTTAGCAAGAGATCACCAGAAGCTGGATGCCTACACAGGACTGAAGGAGGACTGCATCTCATTGGTGTCTTGACTTCAGAAGTTGTTGAATTAACTTCCTAATCAAAGACACAGTGCACCCCCCACTCCACAGAAAATTGGGGAAAGCCTTGGATTTCTTGAGGGTGTCAGGTGTACCAACCTGTGTCACTGCACAGATTTAGCAATAACTGCAGCACATACATACTTTCAAAGCATAAGTGAGAGCACAGTTTGTACGGATGACAGGAGATAGCTCTCCCGATATAACTTAGCATAGCTTTGTTGACTTCTAGAGTGACAAGTGATTTACCCCACGTGGTAATTGGGCCAGACAGAAGCCCAGTGACTGCTCTGTGATTCAGCCAAGACACTTGAATAATTAATATCACTCTCTTAATTGTTATTGGTACCGTGTTCTGTTTTAACTTGTTGTGCCAGTTCATTCAACAATCCTTTTAGAAACACTGGATGGAAGAAGACAGTCCTCGCTTCAATATGAACTTATCACACAGTCAGTTTGCGATAAATATTTATATAACCCATGTCTGGCAACTTACCACTTTTTCTCATTACTAAAACATCACCGCATTCATCTTCAATGGGGAGAAATATCTCAGGTACTACGATGAGTATTCTCCTCTTTGGGGGTGGATTTATATTCCAAATGCATTCAACATTAGCTGGGTAGTCTCCAGGATAGTTGGGCGATTCAATGTAGCCAGTATAATCCCCAAGTTCTCCTCCACAGTGCTGGTCTGTGAAGAAACATAAATTAGCATTTGTGTTAGCTGATTAGCTAATTTGAGGTGTTATTCTAGATCTGTCAAGAGCAAGTCTAAACTCCTCCTGGTGGCTTCAGAAATGCATACATTCTCCAGCTGCCTCTTTGTTTAGCATGGAAAGCCTTTAAAGGAATACTTGATCTGCAGGGCTGCTCCAGCTGATTTGCAAAACCTTAATCTCCAGTGTACAAACTGGTTCAATGCTTCATTCATGCTGCTGTAACATTTGATTAAGAAATGAACACAGCTAAGTAAACATGATCCTATTGTGGAGGTACTCACACAGTGGTTACCACTGAGACCATGCTGACATGCAGAAGATACTCTGATTTAACTTCACTTGTTTTTTGACCTGATTTAGCTGAATGAGTGTGATGATCCTAATAGGCAACCTTATCCTGATTGCAGATCAGCCTTACTTTATCTTAAACCAGTTAATAATAAATCTCCATTGATAGATCAGTTTTACTTTCAGAGTTTTCAAAACTCCTATTGAATTTGCCACAGAAGCCTGATTCCATAAATTACTTAAGCTTAATGTCTCCAGGCCTACTCACCCACATAAAACTAGATTTTTTTTTTACATTTTCTTACATTAGCATAGTAGAGATGAAAAAAATGGCTTGCCTAAAAGAATCAGTTGTTCACAAAAGATCAAATAAAATTGCACTGGGATCCTCGTGGTGATTTAAAATGGTAACTGAAGATAGCAGGCTGAGTATGGCAAAAACACTTATGAGGAGATTTCACTGTCATGAGTGATTACCTGGCAACGGCAGCATGTATGACCACATCTTCGAGTACTTTATAATTATTATAAAGTGGCAGTCACTCTGATAGATGATGTTGTGCTCTACAGAGACACGGAGAAATATGCATCACTGCAGGACACCTTACAGGATCTGGGAAACCTAAACCTCTATAGTTTTAACTTGTAGCTGTCACTCTGCCAAGTTACACTACAGCTAAAACAATCATATGCATCAAGTGGTACTTTCACAGGTTTTTTTTCCCTGTTTTTTTTACGATTCTCTCTGGCAGCAGATGTAGGCTAACTAGGAAATACAGAGTTGAAGTCCAGCCTGACAGATGAAACGTTCAAGTTGCAGTTCAGATCCGAAGATAGGCTTCATCTCACAACTAATATAAATGCAACTTACTTTTGCAGTGCGTAACATTAGTGGAGCCATCAAAATCTGTACTTGTGTTCCCAGGGCAGGTGATGCAGTAGTTTTGACCAAACTCAGGCTGGTATGTCCCCACAGGGCATCGGATACACCTGTGTGTTGTGGAGTTGTAGTAGTGTCCAGGAGAACAATGAACTGTAAGATATGAGGTATATTATTTTCAGAAAGCAGCAACCTTCAGTGCAAAGAGAACTTTCCTCTACCCTGGACATACCTCATGATCCCCATTCTGCAGTATACTTAGGCCATAAAAGGCAAAAAAGATACCAGCTCCTTGTATTTCCCATCACAAAGGACCTTCTAACTAGAATTATGTTCCAAAGACTAGAGCTAAACCCATATGAACTAGTAACACGTGCTACACGTGTCTCATTTCATTTAATACAGTTATTTCCAATGAGTTGGTAATAAATGGAAGCTGATGGACCTGCCTTGACAATAGAAGTGCCTTTCACAATAGCAGGGGAGAGGTTTCCGTCAGTGTCTGTTTGCCAGGGCCAGCATGTCATTCCAGTAACTACACCAAAATGCACTGGGGTGGATTCCTTCTTCAGCATTTGCACTGGAAGCTGGCATTATGGACCACGCAATGTGTTGCATGCTTACAGTTTCTGCCTGGCCCATGAATAATTAATCCTTAACTTCATATAATTTCTGTAGTGGTTAGTTTTTCTAATTTGGTAAATAAAAATATAGAGGACGTGAAGGCTAAGGCATTGTCTAATGCAAGTTTGTCTTATTTCTTGCCATGCAGTGGTGCTGATTCACTTACCTGTTGCAGCACTGACTCTGTACCTGCCTGTGGTAAATTCCAAAGAAAACCATAAAGCCCGTTCAGCCTCTGCAACCTCAGGAGATCATTCCTAGTTTACAGATTTCCTGACCATTTAACTTAATCACACACAGTGTTTCTATGTGCAGCGACTACGTTTGTACTGGAGCCTTTCAAAGCCCCTTGGCATTGAAGATTACAAAGAAAAGGGCAAGCAGCAAGAATATGAATCATGGAAAGATTCTAAATTCACCTTTGGTTTCGCAGTCTTGAAAGGAAACAGCACCTTCATACTTGGTCACAAGCCCACCGCCACATGGAAAGCAGAGTGTCCTCCCCGGTTCAGGCTGGTATGTACCGAGAGGACAGACTCTACAGGGTCTAAAACCATCTGAAGAATAGTGCCCAGGAGAACACTGCCCTAGAAATTGAAAATGATCATCTGCATTAGTGAGCTGACTTTTCTGGACAAAGTATAAAACCCACTAGTAGTTAGCGATGCTTCCTTTAGCTGAAACACGTGACATCAAGACAGCTGCAGATCAAATTCTAATCTTACCTGCTGATTTGGTATTGTTCCTGTAACTGCTTCCTAAAAACACCACCAGTAAATACAACTAACTTCTCAATAAGCTCTTTGCTACCTGTGTTTCTGGGGTTTTTTTTTTTTGTTTGTTTGTTTGTTTGTTTTTTAGCAAGAGCTCTATTAAGATGTTGTTAGAAAAATTTGTACTTTCACCAAGTCTTTCAACTGAGAATTTCAAAGGACTTTGTAGGAAAAAGTGAAACTTAGCACCATATCTATGAAGCAAGTAATTGTTTGTTGGTTTTTTTTTTTAATATCTCCATTTTATAGATATAGAAACAGTAGATCATGGGATTTACCAAACTGGATGGGACCAGTCCAGCACCCTGTGAGAATAGCTGACACCAGCAGCTTTCCAGGTAGCTGTGAAAACTAGTGCTTGTCAGAAGCTCTTCTGCCAGAAAATGGTGATCTGTGTAAAGCAAAGCACTTTGTGAACAAGTCTACTGACAGATACAAGGTAGTTTCAAAACTTACTCTCCAGGCATTTCTGGTAGGTGTTTGTTTGGCTTGGTTCTTGCTAGCTTGAGTGCTTTACTGCTTGACAACCTACCTGCGAATCAGGATGTCAAGATATTCAAGATTTTTGCATTAATGCATATCTTCACACCACCCCAGCCTGGGAGACCAGCACTTTGATATGTTAGGTGTTCCCCGAGGTTGCCTAATCCTAATACTTTGTCATTTTGCTTCCCTGAGAACTGAAGAGCAGGCAGAAACAACTGGCTTGAAAACCTGAAAGTTTTGAGAGCTCTAGGTGGGGCTGGGGTCTCTTAAGAACCTTGATACTTGCTGGGAAATCCAGCTGGGGGCATCCAGTGTCTTGAGTACTTGGCATTTAGGATGAACTAGAACTTTGCTTTCTCTCAGGAGCTCACGTTCTGTCCCCACAAAAGTCAAACTCCTATGGACACCTGTGGGACAAGGATCTCTGGGATTTAGTTGCACTTCCATCCCAGCTGGCTGGGATGTGACTGTACAAGCTGGCTGTTGTGACACAGACCTCTGAAAAATATTATGATATTACTAATTGGAAGACAATTCTGCTATTAGTTTTGTAGCAAAACTGTTCTATCTGGTCACTGGACTTTAACATGAAAGCAGTTAATGAAGAGTAGATTTGGATCTGGATTTTAGTGTGAAAATTAAGTACTTGTGAAGTGTGGCTTACAGACATCCTTTTAAAGAAGTGTCACAGCTGGGTTTTAGTAGTGCTAAATACCCGATGCTTTCAGCACTAACATGTCTCAGTCCTTATGTATATAAGGATGAGCTAACTCACTTGCCTTCTGTATTGAAATTGCCAACAAAATAGATCTGAGGTGGTTTCCCTGAGAAATGCCCCAAATTACTAGGTTTTCTAATTGTGTTTTGTCCTTGTACCTACATGGATTGCATGTAAATTAAGTATCACAGCATATTATTCACTTGCAGCTACAACAGAGTTCTACGCAATGGGCACTCAAACTCTTGCACACTCATATGTGCCTCACCTGTAGGAGTGAGGATTTCAGTCACAGCTTATTTGCTACTACACAGGCACTACTGCGCCAGAAGATATTATACAAAAATACTGTTGATTACAGGTGGTGAGTACATTTCTAACAAAATGTGTTCATCAAAATACAGTATTTCATCACATATGCTGACACATTTTATGGAGACATACTGATTTTGATAAAATCTTTGACAGGGAGGTTTATGAAGTCCAAAGCATATTCTCTCTTGCTGCTTTCAGAGAAAAAGAGAAGGGGAGAGTTGAGCAGAAAACCAGACTGTTGTGATCTGAGCGTAAAAATTTTGAGACAGATCCACTCTGCAAAAATAATCAGGAGGGTTTCTTTTTGTTGTGCAGAACTGTAACTCAAATGCAAGCCTTGAAACAAAACAGTCTTTTTCCTCTAGTCATTGTGCTGCTCTGGTCAGTATACTATAATCAACCTTTATAAACTCAGATTTTATTTTGACAATCTAGTCTTGCTGGATTTTGGATAAATACAAATCAACATAACAAAGATGCACAGGCATTTTGAGAATTTTCCTGTGGTAGTTCCTTCACACAGTAAGTGAGCAAAACCTACCATATGTTTGGACTGGAGACACTACAGGGTTTTTTTATTCAGTGGATGGGGAAAAAGCTGCAGTTTCTCAAGTGACATTCATTGTGTGTTCACTCTACATATCCTTGAAGAAAGCATTAATCTAAATTACATGGATGAGTTTTAATTAGAACTTGCATAGCAGATAGGATAGATTTCTTTCCAACTCAAATAATGTATCTGCTAGAAACTAGATTTTGCTCATCTGTAATGAAATAAGGTAAGAAAATAATTAACAGCTGTGTCTTAAAACCTTATCTCAATCAAGTTATAGTAGTAGCACAGCTCTCTTATAAAAACAGGTATTATCATCTAATTTATATATCATCAAGTTGCGTCAGAGATGCTACATCACTTGCCAAAAGCTACAATGAATTCAAGCAGCATGGAAACTTGCAGTCATTAGCCCTGAGTCCAGGTTACAGATCCCTGCAGCATAACCACCTCAAAATTATGATCGTTGCTGATTAGACCAGGTAAACTGCATCTCATGCAAAACATTAAAGCAGCAGGTTCATTAGACTCACCAACACCAGTCCAAAGTAATCCATCCCTTTGGCTCACAGTAAACCTGACGAGTCCTTACAAGTCGAGGTATGTCCAGATTCCATACCTGACTTGAAGCAAAGTGCTTTACTTGGCTTGCTCGTTTCCATACCATAACTCACATTGCTGTAGCAGGTCCCATCTTCTTGTTGACAATGTCAGTGGATGAAACAAGCCAAAACATTTTGTGTATTGCTTGCAAGCAAGCGCACAGAGATTTCCTCTGTTACCTTCACAAGACAGAAGGGTGGAAGGCTCTCCCCTCTTAGCCTCACAAGCTGTGTGGCAACACCCAATTCTTTTACAATCACATTAAACTTGCCTCCACATTCTGACACGTTCCGGGCGCCTGCTACTCCCTGTCCATCGTTACTTGGGCAAGGCTCGCAGGTAAGTTGACCTTCTGTGTCTTGGTATGTTCCTGGTGAGCAAGGAACGCACTGATTATGTTCTCCGCTATAAAAGGTGCCCATGCTGCAGGTAACTGAGAAAAGAAAAGGAGAACCTACATGAGGACTTTCATATTGATCACATTATTTACCTTTCTATCAAACATTTAGAGAAGATGTATCTCTTTGGCCTCAGTATTATAGCGGCATATGTTTTGCATATGTTAGTCCAGGATCCTCACCTAATGTAAACAGGCCCATCTCCACTGCAGTCTAGGTCGGTTTACATCAGGGCGAGGTCCTTCATCTGTTGTTTAAGCTATAGAATGGTCTTGTACTGCACTGACGTGTTTCAGACATGTGTTGTTAATAAAGCTGATGCAGTCTTAAAACAGTATATTGCAGTTTAATTAAAACAGTGGTGCATAACGTATGGGAAGTGATGTGAATTTTTAGTTTACACTAGGTGCATTTATATGTTGGTTTTATGGCAGATGGCTACAAAAAGTCTGTCTCCTGTGATCAGTTCTAGAGATTTCTCTGAAGGCAGTGTATCCCATGTAACATTTTTTGTCTCTTGACACTCAAATACCCCAACTGGAAAGTGTTTTAAATACTGACATGAATACACATGCTTGTCTTGCTGCAACAGGGCATATAAATGCATTAAACATTTTTCTCTGCTGGGTATAGGTAGTTAAAATGTATGGATTTCGAGACACTAATAGCAACAGTCTTTCAATAGTTTCTAAATTACTGTTCCTATGTGATGAATACAGCTGCTGAACGAACTCAGAGGCACCTATCAGATCTGCCTATTGCTTTTTGCTTGTAAATCACTTGGTGTCTAGAAGAAGCTGGAAAAATAGGTATGCTGAGTTTAAAAAGATGACTCTAAGTAATTAGAAAAATTGCAGTGCTGAGAACTGCCATTAATAGGTTCGTGCTAGCACCTTGCCTCCAGTAAAGCACTAGAGCCTGATAACCTGGGAAAAGGCTTAAAGAAATGAGGTATTTCACAGAAAGTGAATTTTTTTATTGGACCTCTTGAGTGTTAAATTTAAATACATCCATGGGTCACAAATTATTTGGTGATGAGGAGGGTGAGAGAGGCGATATAAAACTAAATACACAGTGCCTAGGCAAACACCATATTATTGTTTTACAGAATTGTAATTACATTTTCATAAGATGCTGGGAACAACAGGGAACTAATTGCCAACATTGCCTTGTGGCAGGCCTTGATACGTACCAGCTGGTGGCATGGGAATGCATGCATATATGTGTTTCTTTTGTTTTCCTGCAATCATTTAATGAACTCCCTTCAAAGTGTTATGAAATGTCGGCAGCCCATGCACGTATGCTGGGTAATACTGATCTAAATTGTCTGTTATCTCATAGATTTCCTGCCTGGCTCACTAGGGACAAGTTCATTTTGGACGGCTTGTTTTGGGGGACATGGCTGAATAGAGTTGTTGGGACTTACCGCATTTTCCATCCTGCAGCACTTGCCCTGTACTGCAAGCTTCTTGCCCTTCAGTAGCTTTAGCTGGCTTCTGAGCCACTTCATATTCTGTCCCAGAAAACTGAATGTAAAATTGCTGTTTATTAATAGATTTCCTCAATGTTTTGATTGCAGTTTGCAGCTTCTGCTCCATCCTTTTCCGAACACAGTCAATGTTACAGGTGTCTAGATGGGAAATGATAACAAAACTAGAAGCAATTGAGATTCATGTTTAAAAAGAGGTGCTTAACAAAAAGCTTAGCCTTCATTGCACTATGACACCTCTCTTTGCTTCACTGTCTTCTCCATATAATTTGTGGAAGCAGCTCACTGTATTAAAAATCGGGCCTTGTAAAGGGACAAGGCGGTACAGAGGTCCATCAAACTGAGCTTCATGGCCATGCATACTGAGTGCTGATACCTTATCTCTAGCATTGCAAAACCTGGTTCTACTGAGTGCACTGGGCTGCAGAAAGCATCAGTCCCACTTGTATGTCCACACACGTGTTCAGTCTGCCACCACTAACATGTCTGAATTTTCTCTGCCCGCGCTTTACTCAGTTGATTACAAATTCTTCCCACTTCCCTGACTACAATACCTGAGTGAGACAAAGAAAGGTGCTTTCTGGCACCATTAATGTTTGAGTCTCTTGGCTAGTGAGGTATCCCTCAGGGCTAAGAAACCTGCCTTTGAGGACTGACATGTTTATAGAATTCAGCCCCCATCTTCTTCGGCTGGATTTTATAGTGTACTGTTCCATCTCACAAATAACTTGAAGCAATTCTTTTTCTTCCTGGTGTTTGTTACGAAAACATGAATTTTCCAAATGTGTCATAAAAATATTTGATTCTCAGACTGAAGTTTCAGCAACTTACATTTTGGAGGATATTTTTATCGTCATTGTTGCAGAACTTCTACTTAATCCTTACCTTCTCTGTGCATCAATTAGCACTTCTGCTGTTTAAAGAAATCAGACTAAATTAAAGTACATGACTTAACTCGAGGCTTTGAAGGAATTTTGCTGCAGGTTCAATCTTTGTTCCTTTGGCTTAATTTCATACCCGATTCCTTTCAATTAAATCTCTGAAACTTTGAGTTTGGAAAGGCTGTTGACTGAGGCTTGTGCTAAAAGGTTTGCATGGCAGCTTGATGAAATAGCATCAAAGAGATTCTAATAACGCACTGAGGAACTGAATTCTGATTTCTCTCCACAGACACTCTCTTTCACAAACCTGAGATTTCTTCTGACTTCATCTCCACTTCAAACTCCGCGGTGATATGGGATACTTCTTTTGATGGTGACTTGCGGCCTCGGCGTTTTTTCTTGGAGGAATCACACTTGAGATTCACAAAGGTCACCTGGCAGTTGTCTGTACAAGGGAATTGACCTCCTTTGCATAAGAGAAGCAACATAGAAAAGAAATCAAGTAGCAAAGTAACAAGTGACAGGCTTACAAGCAATATCTCAGCTGGGTTCTCATGAACACAGTGACAGGTTTCATCACATTTCACATGGGTTGTTAGACACCTCCTTCTCTGTGCAATTTTGGGTTTGCTTGTTTTGCTAGTGAATGCAGGAGGCAAAAATAGTGTGTGGTGATGCTCAGCTGCACAGTGATACCTCTAAAGCCTATAATTGTCTGTCTCTTTTCTGCATAAGGATTAGAAAGCTCTTTACAGAAATTAGGTAAGATCAGCAATACTATATACAGTCATTTGATGGTTAAACAAAGCAAGAGAGTCAGTTTTCATAAATTCATGAGAGCAGCAGGCCTGGGCCTCTAGAAAGTACCAGCTGGTATTCCATCTCTTTCAGCAATGACAATCACCAGATATAAAAGGTGTTAAAAGCCTTTGATTAGTAGGTTATGAAAATATATTGGAAGGCTTTATCTGAGAGGAAATCACAGAATCACAGAATCATTTAGGTTGGAAAAGACCCTTAAGATCACTAAGTCCAACTGTTAACCTAACACTGCCAAGTCCACCACTAAACCATTTCCCTAAGCACCACATCCACACATTTTTTAAATACCTCCAGGGATGGTGTCCCAACCACTTCCCTGGGCAGCCTGTTCCAATGCTTGACAACCCTTTTGGTGAAGAAATTTTTCCTAATATCCCATCTAAACCTCCCCTGGCGCAGCTTGAGGCTGTTTCCTCTTGTCCTACCACAAGCCAGAGGAACTGAATGCCCTCGTCAATTATGCGTAACCACTGAAGAGAAAGGCCACAATCCCTTGGGACACAATCACTTAAGCCTCCTCTCCCTACATAAAGAATTCTGTGTGAAAAACATCCTTTTGGTGATAGGCAATGGATCTTCCAGGTCAGGGAGAAATTTCTAGTACTCAAGCCACCAGAAGGATTTCATTCCAAGTGTGTGGTTGTATGACATAATCTTACTGTTAGACCCAGAAGTTCAGGTGACATAACAAACACAAAGCAAAGCAAGCAAAGGACAAGGAATTGCATCCAAGAAATACATTCCCATGGTGACTGTATGGACCAAAAAAATTGACTTCTATGACTTTAAAAATGAGTCTGACAATCACATCTTATTAAAAGAAGACAATACATAGGACAAAGTAAGAATCTTGACAACTGAGACTTTTTTTAAGCCAATACTTGGAAAATTAGAAAGATAAATGTCTAGATTGCAGGGTAAAGATAAAATATGAATCTAAAATTTAAAAATAAAATCTTTAAAGCATTAGCGTTTTTTTTAGGATATCTATCTTTCCTCTTCTTTGTTCAGGGCTCATAGATGACTCCTCACTCAGTAGCAAAAGTGGTGGTAAGGCAGATTCACAACAGAGAATCTATTACCAGTAGATGTTTGCTGTAAGCTGCTAAGCTGCTTTAAGCAGCAATATGAGCTGTTGTAATTACACCAATACCGTGTATTAAAGTCTGGAAAATTTCAAGTTAAATTTAGATGAACTCAAAATATTTTAAGCTGTGGAAACACCCATCAGTGACCCAAACACTCTTTAACTGTCCCTGTCATAATATCAAGGGGATGGAGGACAAGAAATAAATCTCATGAAGATCTGTTAAATACATATCACTTAAAATCTGGTTTTTGTTCAACTTTAAAAATGATGTTCAAAACGAATAATAAAAAAAACCCCATACCTAGACATACTGAGATTTAAAAATATTTGATTCTATTCAGCCTGATAGAAACTTTTTTCCATTTCAGATTTTGGGTAATTATTTCTAAATCTTCCAGATATTTTTTCTAACATCATAACTACTCACTCCAACATAACAAAAGATCTAAGGCTGTATAACATCAGATTTTGATTATAACTTTCCTGCTTGGGGGTTGTCCTTGCTGCTGCAATGGGATACTAATCCAGCATGAAGCAAATAAATAATAGCTTTTGTTTTCTTTTATAAACCTCATTTGGGAAAACTAAACCAAACCAAACTGACATTGTTCCATGTAACTTTGCATTGGTCGTAGCTTTCTGTCTCCAGGTATTTCTGCCATTACCAATGCCAGAAAAAGGATCAGCTTATATTCTAAACTCGTGTACTTTTGAACAAAGATTTTTCAAAGCAACTAGTGACATTTCAACACTGCCAGATCCAAACCCAAGGCACTGTTCAGCTAGAGTGTGAATCTTGGCCTGAACTTAAATTCAGATCCAAATGTGAAAACAATTATTTTATTCCCCCGCATCTGCAGTGTGAAAAGAAAATATGCAAACAAGCAAGCAAACAAACAAAAAATTAGAATGCTGTTTACATTTTAAAAGAAACCACATACCTAAACCAGCTTGCTTCCCAGAATCCCTTGTTTTTTCTTTGCTGCGGGGCCGTAAATGGCACTTTGCATCTTTAATTTTAAAACGAGCTTTCTGCTTGATTGGAGGAGCTAATGAATCTGTTGATGTAAAGTAAAAAAAGCTATCATTTGGGATGCAGATGAAATGAAGTCTGAAACTTATTTTTAAAAACAGACTGAAAAGTCTTCTTGCGACATAGAAAAGAGACAGCCCGAGAGTTATACACCTTGTACAAGAGGATCTGTTTCCATAAGTTAATTTTTTCACGTAAGCACTTACTCTTGAGCCCATAAAGAGCAATGAATTTGCTAGTATCGCACATGCTCTGCACATACGTTTCCCCTCCAGCAGGCCTGCAAGTCTTGGTGGAATTTGGGTGAATCTGTCTCTTACTATGAAAAAGGTTAATTGCTACCTTTTTTCCTGACTCTCTGTCTGTGATTTCCCATGTTACTTGGCTGTAGTTCTGCTCTTGCTAATGCCAACGAGGAATAAGATTAATTTAGGGGAGCTACGCTGTTGGCAGTTGAAAACCATCCAAAGGAAACATCTTTATTTGACTGCGGTCTATTCTTCAGCTTTAAAGCCAAGCCAGTTATGTGACTTTAAAGGCTGTTACACAGCCATGCACTGCTTAGAAAACGTAGCTGCTGGCTGACTTCCTCACAAAGTCCATGGTGGAAAAGGCTGGGCCTGGCCCATCACCTGCCAGCCGCTGTGGGCTGCCCACGGGACCCGGAACTGGTGGAGGGTGGTCGCAGGTACATGCTGCAACGTGGGTTGGGGCTCCCTCTTGCTTTGGGAGGGCCTTGTTGAACCAGGACTATAGACATGGCCTGCCCCTGTGCCACCAGCAGCCACATCTGCTGCTGTGTTACCTCACTCCGCAGCACCGTACTCCTAATGTGTTCCAAATATATACAAAATACGTGGTTAGAGAACTGGTAAATCAGAGAGAAGTACAGCAGGTAATGATACGCGAAATGAGCTGACACTTCCCACTGCTGGATGCTGTTTCAGCTGCATCTAATTTTGCCAGACATCAACCATTTTGAGCTGAACATTTTTTTATCCTGAGGATCAGTTTTAAGACACATTTTGAAATGCCTCTGCAAAAATAATCCAGCCATTTCTGAGAAGATGATGAATGAAACACAGTATGTGCTCATAAAAGTCTCATAACCTTTTTATTTGATCGCAGTGGGAGGATCTGTGCTCCTCTGGAAGGATTTCACAGGTGAGGGCTGGGACCCACCGTGGCCTTCTGCTGTTGTGCCACTGATGGGCCCCCTCTGGCTCACTGCCAAGCCTGGGAAGAAATGCCATTTTGATATGCTCGCTATTGCCTTGCTGGACTATGGAAAGTAAATTATTCTAAATATTTGTCCTTGTTGAATATCTCTCAAACCTCCACCACTCCTATACTGACCTACCAACAAACTGCCACACTGGAGGGCAACTAAGCACACTCCAGCCTGCAAGGAGAGGCTGCAGAAAAGCGAGCGTGCACATGACGAACCGCAGGCTGCCTTAATTCTGGCCTTGTGTAACTTGAGCTGTACGTCTCGCAACTCCCAAACGGTCTGGGGGACCTCCATCGCCTGGCTCCTAGACACCAAGGCCCGGGCGAGCGGGAGAGCACCTACCTGCGCAGCTGGGCAGCGTCGCGTTGCGTTTCTGCGGCGCCTTGCCTTGCTGGACGGGGATGCCACAGCTCAGCGTGTAGCTGTTCTCCGAATCTGCGGGGCAGAACGCAGAGTCAGCACATGTGGCAACAGCGTCAAAAAGCATCTGCTCCCCTCGTCACCCCCAGCATTAACATTCAGTGCTTGAACAAACTTGTTAATACTGCTAAATAAGGAGACATTTTAAGTGCTGAACTTGGATTTTGAATGGCTGAAGTAGCTTGCCAAAGGCTACTGCTTCACAGTGTTGACTACAAGTTTTGTTATTTTCAGCACTGAAATGTTACATTTTATAAACAATTTGGCATGACGTTAGCTATAAATAATTTCATGGTGCGCAAGTAGAAAATATTTTATGTTTGTCCCTGTCAGAGTCCTTGCGCTTTGATCACGTCTATAAAAAAAAAATAAACCACGTACTTTCATAATAATTTTAGCTTCAGACTGACGGAGTTTATTGGCAGAAACAAAAAATAACATACTTAACTGTAACAAGGTTTGCATATTGCACAGATAAAACTGTGCATTGGTGCATACAAATTAGATAAATGCATGGTTCTAGTAATCTCTGCTGAACTGAAAATAAAGCGTGAACAGCTCCACTGCATATAACGCCAGGACTAACATGAAAAGTAGAGACACTTGTGGAAAATAAACCCGTGTCAGAACCAGGACATCTACGAAAAAGCAAGAACAATTCCCTCACCCCCACCTGCCCTACAAAACTGTGTAGATAAAAATTACCCGTAGCAAAGGATACAAAAAGGGGGTGAGGGGTGGCTGTGTAAGATGAAATGCCTGAGTTTCTATCAGTAACACTCAACTGAACTATTACCAGCAAAATTTAAAGCCCAGCAACTGCAGCAACTAATACGGGGAGAGCCTTTTTGCCATACAGCCTCCTGAGACAGACTGAGTTGTAGGCATTTTGTAGGCGACAGCAAGACAGGTTTAAAGCTGTTGCTGGGTTACCCTTTGCTCCACGGTGTCCCTGGCTGAGCTGATGGAAGTTTTGTGCTACCCTGCCTGGCGTGGGAGCTTGATCATGGGCTGCGGCAGCCACAGCGTTAAATTTTCCTGAGGGTCCCACCCGCCCTCTCCTGCGCCCTGCCTCAGACTGTGCTCGCCAGGCGAGTTCTTCGCAGGTGGACCCTCTGCTTTGGGATTTCTTACTGCTCCTTCTCAGTCACGCAGTTACAGGGTATTTCAGGCCACGATGCAGAGGGCAACATTTTAAGCAGGTGCCTGGATCGGCACAGGGAACTTGACTCAAGTTGAAAAACATGGTACTAAAAATTAGCAGGAATTCACTGAAATCAATTCTTCATTTTTCCCTCTCACTTTTGACATAGCAATTCAATATATTAAAATTTTTCTTTTGCACCATCCTGGTTAAGGTAGATGTGTCTCTCAGGTTTTTATTAGAATTTCCCCACACCCGCAAATGACACCTCAAGTTAAATGATGGAGGGCCGAACCTCTAATGTAGCTGACAATCGGCTCTTCTTGTATTTAGTGATGTGCATATCTGGCCCAGTTTAATTTAGAATGATGTTTTTGCTCGTTTACAGGTGACCGTAACAAAAACTGAATGCAAGAATCATGAATACATTGGCAGAGAAAAGCCATCAGGTAACGTTCTAGACTTAGGAGGACAAACATTTTGTACAAACCTGGAACAAAAAGGGTATTGGAGGGGCATGAGAGGAAGCAGCTCTCTATGCCTCCTGTCTTACTACACACTAGCTGAGCCTTGGGAGCTGGTTTGGCATTCGGGAGACATTTCACCATCTCTGAGGAAAAAAAAAAAAAGGAAAAAAAGAGAGAGAAATTAAAAAAAATCAGACACTGCCCAACCCAGAACCTCGTGCATCCATTTGCAAACAGTGATGAGGAAAGGAGGTAGAAGTGGCAGCAAAGCAAAATCACAGGCGCAGGCATTTCTGAAATAAGCACATATTACGGAGAGAGGATCTGGGTTTGGATCTTGAAAATTAAACTCCTTCATATTTTTAGACCTAAACTCTAGATTAGTCTTTCCCTCCTACCCTCCACTTTAGGACTGTTCAGGTCTAGATCTGCACTCTGGAAGGCAGGTGCCCCTCTAATTGTGAGCTCAATTCTGTGCGCACACCTTGATCTCAGAAGCAACAGGTAATACTAATCACCCGAGATGTCCTCTCCCCATTTTTGGGGGCGGAGCGCTCTGGTTTAACAGGCCAACTCCCACACCACGCACAGGAGTCACCCCCACAAAGATCTGTTTATTTAGATGACAGCTAAAATGGTGTTTTCCACTTCTCTCTGTAACTCTCAGAGACTTTTTAAATTTAGCTCCATGCTCTAGCTTCTGGAGGTAAAAAACTTCCCAGCCAGGCAGAGGTGAGGGAGGACATGCTGGGATGGAGATGGATAGTGCCACTGGTCCCTTCAGCTGCTGCTGAAATGCCCGCCCCACGCAATGCTAGAAGGGACACTGCGACACACAAAGACATCTGCCGTTTCTCATCAGCGCCCACCACACGAGGCACATTGCAGCTCGTGCGATGGAAATATCCAGCTTCGCCGTTTGGCTTCATGGCAGGACGAAGACAGAGTATCCTGCAGGTCTCACACGCTGCTCTTCGTATTTGGGTTTGTGTCTTAGCTGAAACTGCATAAAGTTGTTATGAATCGTTGGACCAGTCTCCATGCTTCACCCTGAGACAATGGTATGCCACTGATAATTATAATCCTCCATTTATTTTAATTTGACATCTTTTAGAACTGAAGTGTTACTCAAGTACATCTTTCTCCACACAAACGACGAGGTTCATTCTCAGCTGCAGCTGGCAGATGCCATCACTACCTGCACTGAGGCAGCCTCACCACTTCCCTCCTCTCCTCCGGAGACACAACCTCTGTACTGACTGCTGGCCAAGCGTGGCTGGGCATGTCTTCAAGCAGGTATTTCACACTGCATCAGCTGGTTAAATCTCAGCCAGGTGTCTGTAGAGCAGTTCTTGCTTCAGCCCCATAAAACCACCTGTTCAGATACATATGCTTTTTCGTTGACTGTTCCTTGCTCTTTCCTCCACACATGCTCACAGAATCACAGACTCATTAAGATTGGGAAAGACCTTTAGCATCATCAAGTCCAACCATCAACCCAACACCACCAAGACCACTAAACCATGTCCTGAAGTGCCACGTCTACATGTTTTTTGAATACTTCCAGTGATGGTGACTCCACCACCTCCCTGGGCAGCCTGTTCCAATGTTTGGCCACTCTCTCAGTAAAGACGTTTTTCCTAATATCCAGTCTAAACCTCCCCTGGCGCAACTTGAGGCCATTTCCTCTCGTCCTATCACTAGTTAGTTGGGAGAAGAGACCAACATCCACCCCACTACAACCTCCTTTCAGGTAGTTGTAGAGAGTGATAAGGTCTCCCCTCAGCCTCCTCTTCTCCAGACTAAACAATCCCAGTTCCCTCAGCTGCTCCCCATAAGACTTCTGCTCCAGACCCCTCATCAGCTTTGTTGCCCTTCTTTGGACATGCTCCAGCACCTCAATGTCCTTCTTGTAGTGAGGGGCCCAAAACTGAACACAGTACTCAAGGTGCAGCCTCACCAGGGACGAGTACAGGGGCACAATCACTTCCCTACTCCTGCTGGCCACACTATTTCTGATACAGGCCAGGATGCTGTTGGCCTTCTTGGCCACCTGGGCACACTGCTGGGTCATGTTCAGCCAGCTGTCAACCAGCACCCCAGGGTCCTTTTCTGCCAGGCAGCTCTCCAGCCACTCCTCCCCAAGCCTGTAGCATTGCATGGGGTTGTTGTGACCCAAGTGCAGGACCCGGCACTTGGCCTTATTAAACCTGATATAGTTTGCCTTGGTCCATCGATCCAGCCTATTCAGATCCCTCTGCAGAGCCCTCCTACCCTCCAGCAACTCAACACTCCCGCCCATTTTGGTGTCATCTGCAAACTTTCTGAGGGAGCACTCAATCCCCTCATGCAGATCATCGATAAAGATATTGAACAAGACCGGCCCCAGAACTGAGCCCTGGGGAACACCACTTATGACTGGCCACCAGCTGGATTTAACTCTATTCACCTTACAAGATGGACTTGTCTGACTCTTGTTTTGCTCATGCCTGACTGTGCTATGGCAAATGTCATTTTTCCTACCTGTCAGGTCACCACTGACCCACACAAAAGTAGTGGGAAGATCAGAGCTGCAACAGCCAGAGTGGTTTGGGTCTGCAAGGGTTTGAGAGGAGTCCAGAAAAGCTGGGATGAAAAAGGGTGATTCACACGTGGTAGCTGAAATGAACCTCGCCTGGCTTGGCTTGAGTGCAGGGGAAGGGGCCTAGCAGCCACCATCTGGTTCGAGTTCCTGGCCTCACTGCTGGTTAAATATAAATATGCGCAAGTCGCTTAAACATGCCTGACCTTCACATCTCAAATATGGGAAAATAACCCTCCACTGCCCTCCCTCCTAAGGTCTTTTATGTTGCTTTGGTGGTGTTTTTAAACAAATTATTTCTTTGGACTGAGGAGACAACACAAGTGCAAAGTATGTCTGCTGAGTAAAAGAGGATTCTGTTACTGCAAGTGTCTCCAGGTCATGTGGCATTCAGGATCACTAAATATCATTCTCCTCCTTTTTATTGTGCTTTAATAACTATGTAGGATGCAGTTTCCTCTAAACAATGTTGGTAATAAAGGCAGGCAATCAGCAGGGAGATGACACTCATTTTAAACCTCATTAAATTAATCAAATAAAACAGTGTATATTATTAAAGAAGGGTGTTCTATTTTCCATCTTCCAACTGAGTATTACAAATAATGGAGAGGTCTAGGAACAAGGAAAATATTTTCAATATAGCCTCTTACCATGGGAGCAGCATTCTTAGTAGGTTGAGAGGGAATATAGCACAAAACGTATGTGGTCTCACTATATACCAGACCTCAAAACATTTTAGTCCCTGCTGTTAATTTACAAATTTGTTTCCAGAGGACTAACTGGTGCATTGCAAGGGAGACCTAGTGGATAACTAAAAAAACCCCACAATTTCTTACTCCGACAGCACTTAGTTATCTGCGTAGCAGGGAAGGTAATATATGTAAAGGTAAGCAGGAAAAATGAAGTACTTGTGATTAAGAAGAAGAAAGTCAGTGGCAAAGGCTGAAACCCAACTTGAGATGCTCACCTGCCACCCCACCCCACCTTGGTTATAAAATGCTGTATCCATGTCAGTGAAAAAATGCCACAATTGCACAATCACGCAAGAGGCCAATGTGGCGCGCTCTACTCCAGTCTATAGTGCTCTCCCTCAGTATGTGCAGAGATTCCCTTAAGTAAGGTGCCCCCCCTTTCTTGGTCTGTCTTGCTCCCTGTTAGGTATTAAGCATCAGTCCCAAATGTATCTATGAGAAGTAATTCATGGTTAAAAAAACAACCCAGACAAAAACCCCACAACCTAAATTTTACTGTGAAAGACCTAAGATATGCCATTCCCACTAAAAACGTGAACACGAAATTACAACCTCACAGAAAATACTTTGAATGGCTACAGCCACAGCCAAGATTTGCTGTGCTTCAGATAAGACCCCACGAAAAAAGTCACCTACTTCAAGGATACAGAAATTCAGATCTGCCACAAAGGGGCACTAGCAGCAAGTGCCGTAATTTTAGTGGTCTCAGGATTTGTACTCATTGCAATTAATACTTTTGGCACAGCTGGAGTCGGTACCTTGTATTAAGCAGGATATCTTTGGAGACAACTTGAAAAAAGTGCGGTGAATGTAGACATTAACCTCAATACCGTGTTCTACTTGTAAGCAGTTAACTCTTTTGAATATTCTAAATTAGTCTTAGAGGGAAATAGTTATAGCTGAGGTCATAAAGATGGACAAAGGACAAATAAAGGACAAAAGTATAAAATACATAAAATACTAAGACATAGATTCATGTAAGTGGACTCGTAAAATTAACAATAAAAAAATTCAACACAAATAAAATCCAACATATTGCCCATTCTCTAATCCACCTGCAGTTATACCCTAGCCCATGAACCCCCACAGGATCAGGTGTTATCTGAGTTTATAAAATTAATGTGGGGATCCATATTGCGAAAATGCAGCATCTTTGAGACAAAACCATGGGCTTTTCCACCACCTGGGGCGAAGAGGAGCATCACCACAGTCACCTCTGAGTCAGCTTCCCACACTTACCAACGCAGTCCTTTTTATTCCAGTGCAGTTTCTTTCCAGCTGGACAGACACACTCATAGCTCCCCATTGTATTAAGACACCCATAGTCACAGCTACCGTTGCTGATGCTGCATTCATCAATATCTGAGAAAGTAATTAAAGTTGAGAAGAGTGTTAACCATATGTACAGATGTATGCTGTGCATTAAGGTAGTATGTGCATAAGGATATCTGTTTCTACTATATCTTTTATTTTTAAGTCTATATAAACATGTATAAATGCAGACAGCACTCACGTCAAACAATTTTAGTGCATATGGCATGTATTTGTCCTTAGACACATGTATAGCTCCTACTCTTTCAAGGATTTATGCATACGATACAATTTACTTGCCAGGACTAGTTACACTGAAATTCCTGGAAGTACTCACAAGATACAAAACATGCTCAAAAGTCTCTGCAGCATCTGGACAATAACATATGTTGCATTATATGGAAAAATGTCAAAGGCATAAATAGCTGTGAGATTAGGTCACTTTTGCATAACAGGAAGATAAATTCTCCATAGTGATTCACAGAGTTTGCTTTTAGAAATTGTTCAGGTGAAGGAGGAAACTACATGTTTGATAAGAACCTAGCAGCTGAAGTGTAGTTTAGTCTTCTACTCCTCAAAAATGAAAGGTAAAAGCTTGCAAGTAAGGCAAAGCAATTACTAGATATGTTATCACTGATATTCTACCTAAAATCTCTCAACTTTTGATACATTAGAAAAGTATTTAGTCAATTTGAGGTATATCTCTTTTACTCTATGCAATCAGCACGCACTTACACACTTGTGCCGACATGGCCGATTTCTCATCTCCTATCCTCCCACCACCAGGAAGGATGTTTATCCATCGTGCTCAACAGGGTTTGTGCTGCCACGTACTCACCTCCGGAACACGCTCGGGCACGTTTGCAACACTAGATGGCACAGGTCAAAATTGTCATATGGTACCAGGGAACCATCAGGTGCACATTGCTGCTCCAGGCTCTTTAATTTATTAGTAGAGCCATAACCTAAAAACCCGTGTTACGAACCACAGCCCGGTTATTTTAGGCACTGCACTAACCTCAACAACGAGAGGTTTCTGCCCTTTGAACGCAGCTACCCATCAGCTTGCTAAAACAGTAGTGCTACTGCAATGGACTTGTACAAGGCACACAGGTTGTGCCATTTGACGTACGCTCAAATGAGCTAGAATGACACCAAGGCAACATGAGGTATCCCGAATTGCTAATACTTTGGCTTAATGATAGGCCTGAAAATGTAACTGTAGAAAGAAAATTGTCACTTAATATGTTTCTAAGGGAGGTCTGGCCATAAAGGCTCATGGGCGGAGCGTCTAACCGCCTTTCCAACCCACGCCTGAGCCCAGGCTTGAACTCCTGTTGCTGTGTGCTTGGCGCTGTGTGAATCCAGGTGGTTTGCAGAAGCACAGTCTGAGTTCAAGCCAGTTCTCCCCAGGCCCTGGTTTTGGAGTGACCCCATCTGAAGCCAGAGGGTGAGGTACGGGCAGGAAGTGGGGCTGACGAGGGATTGGGCTCGAGCACACAGTGGCCCTGCACTGGTTAACAAATGCAGGCACATAGATACCAGCCAAGTTTTCCTCTGGCGTCTTGGGGTACTTGGTGGGAACACGGGAGTATTTACCGGGGCAGCTCCTGGAATCCAGAAATGGCTTTCTGTTTCTGATGCCTTGCATTTCAGCCTGTGTGGTTAAGCAAAAATCTAGAAAACATGGAGTACGTGCATAAAAGAAACTGAGAAGGACACCTTAATACGACAAGCTTGTTTCTAGACAATGTTATTGTCCTGGTTTCAGCCAATAACCACGACAGTTGTGATTTTCAGGTCAGAGTCAGAACTTCTGGAGGTCCTGAGTCAGCAGTTCCAAAAACTGACAAGGGAGATAGTCCCGGAAAAAACTTTTTCTGGGAAATTTTGTACATAGTGGTCAGGCTTATGCTGAGTGGGATCTACTTGTGAATCCACACTTTGAAACACACAGTTAGCCCACAGTGCTCCTGCTGCTGAGCTGTGGCTGAACAGTTCAAACCCAAGCTCTTGCTGTCAAGTATCTCAGCCCAGCACCAAGCTCCTGAGGAGGCAGCCAAATTCCCAAAGGCATTGAACAGTCCTGCAGTTTCTACTGACTTTCCTGAGGTCACTTAAGGAGCCAATATATACCGCAAGTAGGGCTTTACATAAACAGGTGGTGTAAGTGCTAGCACTGTCCTTCTAAAAGATTCCCTCATGACAAACAACTTTTATTACAAGAGATGCCATGAAAAGGATCCCAGAGAGAGAAACAAGGGTTGCCCCTCAGCATGGAAGGGCCAGAACAAGGACACTGCCACGTGGTTTATTAATTACTAGTAGAGGGGAAGCAAGATGGAGAGAAAGCTTACTGAGAGGCAAGCCTGCACCAAATCTTTTTGAAGGTTCTCATTATTTCTCCCTAGTTGTGACTTCTGCTCAGTGCCACATGGATGGCAGCCAGGATACATTATTTGTTCCACTGTAAACGTCACTCTCTGACTAAAAGTAATGATAGGCCTGAGCAGCAAAGCTCTGGGCCTGGACAAGTCTGGATTCAGAGCTGTGATTTTGGATCTGCCCATTATGGAAAAAAGCAGGAGGTTTGGATCGGGTTATGTTTTTGCCTGAAGTTCAGCACTGAGTACTTCCAGTTAGAGTTTTGGTCCTACTTCAGCCTTATTTAAAAGACTGAAGCTGAACTGAGGCTGAAGATTATTTAATGACTTTCTTTTAGGGATTTATTTATTTAATTATTTATTCATTATTTAATAACTGAGGCTGAACCCCAAACTTTGAGGTTTTCCCTACATACATACATAAAGTCATTAAGGAATTAACAGTGAAACTGAAGATCAGTCTCTTCACATCCCACATAGCATAGGTCCCCAAAACTTTCAGACTCTGATGTTGCTTTCAAGAACTGCCCTCAAGTGGAGTCTTTTTCCAAACTCTTTCCTTAGATGGACTCCTATTTATCTTCCTGCCTGCCTCTACCATACAGCAGATTCATTTGTTACTTCTCCTCCTCTATACAAGAGGTGCCAACATAAGCCTTCTACACCTTTCTCCCGAAGAGAAGCCAGTCAGAGGTACCATTAGCAGCCTCTCATGTTACCCCTACAAAATCAGGTGAACTCAGCACTTGGACATAAGTGAGGGGCTAGCATCTGTTTCTACTACATCAGCTTGCATGGCACAAACCGAATCACATGGGAACGGAAACAGCATGAACCTTTAACTGGCTCTTTTTGGCTCAGTCTGTAGCATGATTTACTTGGGAATATAGCGGACAATGTATACAATACATACATCTATAATATGTACCGCAATGCCCGCTCCACAAATTAAGAGCCGTTAGGGCCTGACACTGTTCTCAGCAATTCCTCTAGCATGCTTCCCCTGCACTTAGTTTGACTCAGATCAGAACCTGGCCTGAACACATGGATTTTGTAGATTTAAAGTCAGGGCTTTGTTTCTAGTATGATGCAAGCTTTACTTAGTTTGTATCTTGAATAACTGGAATAATTAAATCATTAACTGTGAACCATCTTTTAAGTAAACAAAACCATTTAGTTTTACATTAAAAAATGTAAATGTAAAAAAATGGAGGGTTTCTTGTGTGTCCGTATTTTCTAACAAGTAATTTAGATTCAGGGCTTTCAGGTTTTATTATAATTTTCTCTCTTCAGTTTTGTTTGTGTAAGGCTGACCTGATTGGTTAAAAGCATAATTCAGACTTAATACACTTAATAAATTCCTCAAAAACCTTTTTGCTCTCCTTTGACTGGTGTTCTGAGCACAGTCAAAACCTACCTCACTTATTAAACATTCAAGCAGGAGACCACAGTGATACCTGGGGGTGTTAGCCAGGCTGGGGGCAGGCAGTCTTGTACTGTGATACCCCTGGCAAACATTGGACTTGATCTGAGTGCTCCGAAATTCTCCTGCCTTGATCAAGTAGAGGTTGAACCTCTAATTTGGTCACTGTGGTAATAATACTGCCCTATGATGCACTTAAAAAATATCCCTCACCTGGATAACCAAACTTTATAGCACCAATTCTTCCCAGCTATGCCAAAAAGTTGAAGAGCTGAAGCAGCTCCACTGAAGATGGGAAGAAGGTCCCCCACAGCCTTCCGTTATGATTTTCACAGGCAGTTTATGTCACAGTCTGGTAAGGACAAATACCAATAGAGCCAAAACTTGTAAACTTTGTAAAACTGATGTTCTTCTCCTATTCTCTTTGTTGCCCATCATTTGAAGCCTTCCTTCTGTAAACACAATTGTGACTAACCTCACTCCTGTGGAGGTACAGATTGGCACCCTGCGCTTGTAAACTCTGTAAGGAAGGTGACCCTGTACAGTGCGATGAACCCCAGCCACGAGGCTGCTTTGCGATGGTGGTGGAAGAACGGCTGCAACCATGCAGCAGTGGATGCAATCGCCACAGCCACAAGCTTCTCGTCTATACTGAGGCTGCTGTGTACCACCATCAAAAAGGGCAACCACATTGGTTTTTATTTATATTCTTCTCCTGGCAATGCTTAAGTTTGAGATGCTGAAATTTTAGTTGCACCCAGTTCGTGCTATTTTAGCTTTCCTTTAACTTTATTGGTTTATCTTTTCCAGTTCTAACACATTCAGCTAAAAAAATGTGTGGCTCAGTAAACAGTTCACAAAGCAAACAAGCAAACAGATACACAAAACTCAGTTTCCAAACCTCCACAGTGCGTCAGTCCGTACAAGGTATAGCCTTTATGGCAGAGACATTCAAAGCTTCCGGGGTAGTTGATGCAGGTGTGATCACAGGTCCTTTCGAAGGAACATTCATCTATATCTGAATTTGTAGAAAAAAGCATTAAGAAATTAGAATTCAGTTAAACTGAATGACTGGAATTTCACATTCAATTGCAACATCTTGTTAACTAATAAACTAGCAAATACCACCCCAGGTAAAATCTCAATAAAACATCGGTCTTATTTCTCTAATGCCTTATAAAGAAAGGAATGGCAGGTACACAGAGAAAGGTAAGAAAAGATAATTTAAGGAAAAAACATGAAGACGGTATTATGTGTGTTCACCATCAGATGGCAACCTTTAACTTCTGATCATATTTTCCCAGCCGGGATGTAGAGGTAATTAAGGTTTCGGGGGGTTAGTGACACAACGGAAAAAAGTTTTGGGTTGAATCAAGTCCTTCCTTCTTTCATTGACCATTCCTCTGACACCTTACCCACCAGGACAGGGAGTCACTCGCAGAACTCCGCTCTGCCTCAGCAAGACTGGACAGACAGTTGCACAGCGGCAAGGGGGTGAGCAAAACACTGCCTGAGAATAAGCCAGTATCAGGAATGGATGGGCTGCACCTAAGACATGGGAAATCTT
The DNA here is from genome assembly GCF_964289735.1 of Phaethon aethereus. NCBI lineage: Eukaryota > Metazoa > Chordata > Aves > Phaethontiformes > Phaethontidae > Phaethon > Phaethon aethereus. The sequence continues at coordinate 77,475,869 of NC_138575.1, forward strand.
GGTCCAAAGCCCACATTCTACCTAATTCAAGAAAATTTGACCTCTTCCCCTTAAAAAAGTCAGGCATCTCTAATTATCACTGCTCACTAATGTGAAACCCTTATCTATATAGTCTCTTCCATCCAGCAGCCTATGAAGAAAGCAATTATCAGCACGTTGATTCAAAGATAGTACAAAGGTTTTGCTGAGCAGGGTGACAAAGGTTTATTTGACAACAGTCATCACAGAGTGCATGTGCTGAAAACCATTACATTAAAGGTACTTTAAATAGCAATGTTTGCAAAACAACAGCACTTTTGAGTGAATTTTATCCTCAGATAATTGGTTTTCCTAGAATCCTCTTCAGTGATCAATTTTTTTCTGTTAAAAGGTCAGTGAAATTAATACAATGGCATTATTTAAGAGTGGTAATTTCAAGAAAAATCACACTCCTCTAGTATTTCTGAAGCATAAAAGAATGGAATAGTATTCCTTTAATAGCTTGCACACTTTCTAAAGTTGCTTCTTAAGAACATAGCCTGAGCAGCACCATTGCTGTATATAACTTGGACTTTCATATTGTACATGCTTAGAAAGATGTGGGTGCTTGAAAAAACATGGAAATTCACAAATACTTAGGGGTGTGCTACCCAATTCCTATATTTAAGTATCGTTTATATAGTTTTGAAGTTTAATGAAACACTCTGGGTCTCATCATGCTATTATAAATACAAATACTTAACTTCAAGATATATAAAATTAAGATTTTGTGTATGAGTACACAAACCTAAAATCTGCACAAATTTAGAATGTTGAAAACAGCTCTATTTTATATCATCTCCAGTTCTAAGTGTTTCAAAAGAGAATTCACAGTGTGGAAAGAAACTGTTTGGGCAAATGCGTAACGTAAAATGAAATACACCTGGTGACGAAAACTCTGTGCTATCCGGTTTTGGGCGTGCATCACGATCACTTGTTATGGTCAAGTAGCAAAAAATGGATAACTGAGATTTTATCTTTTTTACATGTATTTCATTTTTAATGCATTTTCCTATGCATTTTAAAATATCGTTATTTGAGTTCTGAAAGTAATTTCTTTTTAGGGTTTCCTTTAGTGTTGGAAATATGCAGCTTTTGAATACGCACACATCGCAAATTTTTTCAGTTTTCTCTAAATATATACATAAAGCAAAATCATTTGGGAACAAACACTACAGTTACAGTTTTAAAGGATTTTTAATGCATAAGAAGCCAAATCATACATCATGGTTTCATTCATGTGTAACCTCGTTCGCTATATGGTATTGCAGGGAATTTACAAAAGCTGTTCATTTTCTGGCCTCTGACTTACCTTGGAAGGCTCCTTTTCAAAAATAATTTCATATTTCTCAACAGTGATCTTATCCTGGACTAGTTTAGTCGATGGGCTTTATGCATTGCTTTCACACTTACCGCTTTGTGTTGCTACACAACCTGGCTTAGGCCTTTACAGGTTTTTCTTCACATTAAGCAGCTTGCACGTCCCTCTTTGCCCATGGAAACAACAATCTGCCTAATAACGTAACCAGTCATCTGCTTGCCAAGTAACAGGCACTCACGATGGACAAATGCATTTCTATTACACTAAATATCAGCTACTCATAAACTTAGATTGCTTACACTGGCTGGCAGAGACGCTGAAACAAACACTTTGATTATAATACAAAGACCGCTATTAAAAGCTTTTTCGCCATTTAAACCCCTCATCCCACCTCCTGCTGCTGTTCTCCTAAATTTGACCTCTGCTGAATTCGGCATCTTGCCTTGGCTGATCGAACGTGGAAAGCCTCCGCGCAGATTTTTCCTTGCTTAACAAGCTCCTTGACCCCTCTCCTCCTTGCCTGCCGAGGGCAGGGCGCTGCCTCGCCGAGCTTTCCACAGCGCCCTGTCTGCAGAATCACCAGTGCCCTGAGGAATTCGGCACTGGTCATAGAAAAGGGAAAAATATGCACCACATGCTCGTCACTAAAAGCAGCTGGTGGTGTGATACAGGATGCTGAAATCCTCTCATGCCTTTTTTTTTTTTTTTTTGTTCTGTTATCCCCTGGCTCCCAGAAACTTTGAAGTTGGCCTTCACACCTTTGTGGTGCTCCACAATACTTCACCTTTACCCTGAAAGGATGTGCTTGTTCCCCACCACCCTCACGATACAGGTATATCTCATAAGAGACTGAAGAGCAGGGAGTTACACCTGGTTTTCACCTTCACAGCCCTGGGTTTCAAATCCTGCTTACCACACAACTGGGAGCGAATGTAGGTATCTACTGTCTCCTCTGTACAAACACTAACTATACAATTTGCTAGTATTATCTATTGAAGGGAAACCCAAAAATACAAAAGGAGAGGTGTGGCAGGTTACAACTAGAGAACTGAGAAAAAAACTTTCTCTTTCAGTTTTGTGGTGCCCCCCCAAATACATGTACACACACATTTTTGTATTGGGTCACTCTAAATTTCCCCCCCTCCCACACACCAAAATAAATACTGAGAAATTAATTTTCTCGGTCTGAGGTGCTCTTAAAATGATTTAACAGTTATTTAAATTAAGTTTTTGAACTGTTTCAGCGTGACAAGTCAAAATGTTTTGTTTTCAAGGAACACTGCAGTGGACAACTTCAATTTAAGGTTGAAGTTTCTATCCTATTTTTAGTTGAAATTGGTATGAATTCACAAATAGTTCAAGCTGTCTCAGAACATTTCAGATTTGCTAATGCACTTTGACATCAAACACATTCTTTTTACTTTCATTTAGTCAAAAATGCATATCACATTCACCATGGTAATCAGCAGACGCAATTGTGTCATTTCAGCACATTAAGAGACATCTTCACAGCTTAACTGTTTGAAGCTTACAGGAACTGTGGGGCTAAATTAATCTCTGGTAGTAGAAGTCCAGTTTCCTGCCAGAGGCAGGTTTTTTTAGGCTTACTAATGGTAGCATATAAACTCTTAAGATGAGGAACTCCCTACTTCACAGCAGACGACTGTGAAGTGCCCAGGTCAGGGGTTGGAGCAGACAACCTCCAGAGGTGCCTTCCAACCTCCGCCACTGATTCATGTGCACACTGGCTGTCCCAGCCCTCTCTAAAGGCACTCCCTCTACGGTGGCCTGTGCTGCTGAGCGTGCTCTGTCCAGTCACAATATCTCTTCTATCCATGCATGTTCTCATCTCCAAAGAGAATGTTTGGACAGTGGAAGCACTCCTTTATTTTTGCCTAGACGGGATTCAACTCAAAGAGATTGTTCAATGGTTTAATAAAAGAGCGGGATTTCCCTGTGTTTTTGAGGGAAGCAGTTGTTGCCAGTGGTGGTCATGCTTGATAATATTAGTTTGGCTCTGTTCCCATTATTTCAAGTCAGCATTTGGATTTTATTATTGATTTTTCAATCATACTTCGCTTTTTTTTTAGTTCATGCTTTCATGCATTAAGCGATCACATAATGGTCCTTACTTTTCTTGAATATGAAGTTTGTTAGTGGGTGTCAGATTGTCAGTACTGGAAAGTACAGTCTTCCATCTATCTCCAGAAGGGAGCTACCACAGATCAAATTCCTTCTAAGTTTCCTCACACAGATGTGTCTCAAAGGTGACCTGAGGGAGCAGGGAGAAAGCAGCTCATTGTCCATGCTCATTCAAGTCCCTGCCCTTTCCACTGATGCTGCCAGTAGACTCCCAATTACAGTAGCACCAATTGTTCTGGTGGTTTGTGTGATGTGGGCACTGACTCGTTTGCGGATGTAGAGTGCAGGGCACCAAGAAGCCATCACACAGTAATGATTTTTTTCTAAGTCTGAAATTGAGCTGGATTCCTACCAGCAGCTCTGAAGTGAAAGGTTCTTTTCGGTACTCGGCTTCCAGTCCTCAAATGCTGTCCCCTATATTCTTGATTGTCATCGCTTTCTTCTCTAAAATAAAATTCAGAGTAACTAAAAGAAACCAATGATCAGGAAATTAAAGTGTAATGCAGGACATTTCCACAAAGCATTAGCACTGCAAGCAAGCAGCTCAACACTAATCATTTACATGCTGGTAAATGGCCCTGTTTAAATAGAGAAGTTTTGAGGACTGCAAACTGATGTAGAAACTGCTATGACTCCCTGACAGAATGTACACATGCAAAATTCACTCATACAGAGGTACAGATATGATTTGGGGATTGTGGTTATAGAACTGAACAATTCAAAGGCCAGTTTGCCCAATCTCACATTAAACTTTTACTGCAAAAATAAGGATTTCCCGCTCTCTTTCTTCCTTAATATAATTTTGTTTGTTAATAACAAGTGAAGAAACTGGTTAGAGAAAACTAATGGTCATCACCACAGCTTTTGTCTGAGACATCCATTAAGCAACTGGGTTAATTAATGAAACTGGCACTCTCCTTCCAAAACAAATGCCGCATACGAAGCTTGAATATGATTTGGTCTTGCTGCTTGACATATTTTTCATGTGGTCTGAAAATAAACATGGCAAGGGGCGGTCACTGTTATTTGATGGTGCTATTTGTATTGCAGAGAACTAGACAGGAAGGACTCAGAAACAATCAATAAAAGCTATAACAGGGATTTGGGACAGACTGCAGACTGTAATGATTCTGGACACCGTGAGCAGAGAACCCATCTCATATTTGATTTGTATGTATTCAGTGAAGTAAGACATGAAGTATACACTAGACCACTGCATATATGCAAAACGTACACATTAAATTTAAATATACTATTTAAAATAGAAATAAAATAGAGAATAAATACTTTTTGCTTAGAAATGGAAAATAAAACAAAAAGAAAAGGAAATACGTATCTCTGCTATCAATGCCTTCACCAGTAGAAGTGACTCATGACACCCTGAATGCCGGTAGATCACTTCAGCCAAAAAACAGTCACAATATTACAGTAATACCTTGAGGTGCTTTCACAGTCATGACTCCAGACACTCTGAATCCTTCTGGTTAGTATACCTTCATTATGGCAGCAAAGATTTATACATATTTCATAACTGCTGCCCAGGATGCTGTGAAGAATGTACACAGCAAAGAATCTGTGGTTTTCAGATTCATGCATTAGTAGTGTTTGACGCCCAGGCTAGAAGTGATGGCCCCAGTGTCCCACCGTGTCGCGCACAGCAAAGCCACTGCTCAGTACAGTCAGGTTATCACCTAACGTGGTCACACTCTCCTAATGTAAAAGTCCACAACACATAGTTTTATTTTGGCTGTCTCCCACACCCTTGATTTATTTTTAATGCCCCAGCCAAATGCAGACTCAGTGTGCAGTACCCCACTCAACTGATCATGCACACAAGCCAAACTCAAGGCTAGGCAGAACGTTTTGCGTTCACATTTCTCAGCTTCCAAGTCATCGGCTCCTCTGAGAAACAGAGCCTTTCCTTTTTCTCATTCATTAAGCACACATACATAGAAACTCTAAAGAAGTGTTACATGATGTTTTTAAAATAAACACTAATGCTTTTTTATATGTATTTTGGCTGAAAGTTATTTTCTGTCTTCCCCCCTGCTCCCCTGCGATTTCTGCGGGGAACTGATACCACCCATGTAATGTTGTTCACCTTACAGCCTAGCCAGTGTGGTTTCCAACAATATTTGATAGACATTAGGGAAACCACATATCTTAATCTGAGTGGTTGCTGGACCATGGGGAGTCATGATTCAAGCTATGTTCTCCAACAAATGCTGGTTTAAATTCAGTATTAGGAAAGGTATTATTTTGCTACAGCAGCCATATGATGGGGTTTCCACCACATCTCACATTTTCTGATCCACAGTTACTTACCCCTTTTCACAGTTAGTAAAAATGCATCCTCCATCTGAGAATGTAACTCTCTAACACACACCCAGCACTGACCAGAAGGAATGGCTTATAGCTAACTTCTCCTCATGTTTCAAAGTCTACAATAATAAAACCGATGAAGAGGAAGCACGGAAAGATGTAGTAATATATAAACATTCTACTTCATTACCTTCCCACCAAGTGCTTCTGGAGCAGGCTAACACAAAGTGGCAGGGGGGGAGCTATAATCCCAAACTTTTAAAAGTAATTGGAAAACCACACCCACTTAGACTTCCCACTGACTCGCAATCAGGTCAACTTGTTGCTGAGACTTAATTGTTAATAACATACTAATGATCTGCATTAAAAACAGATCTGGTATTAATTGCTATACTTTTAATGCAAATGTAAATGCCTAAGTAGCACAGTCACATCTTGTATTTCAGGAATTTAAGTGGGAAACTCTCCATTGTGACTAAAGTTGACTTGGACCAGAGCATTTATTTATTTAAGAACTTTATTGCTCACAGTTAACTATGTGATTAGTGAAGACCAAATGTAACACACTAATCAGAGAATGAAAGACTTCTGAAGGAAATTGATTCTGCTCACAAGGAAATGTGCTTTTTATTAGAGATGATTTGTTCTGAGAATGAGAAGTGGTAGTAAAACAAATAAATGTATATAAACTGTGAAAGAAACCTGCAAAATATACTGGAGACAGAGGCAATAAGTAATTAGAAACCTGTGACTTATTATGTAAGCATCCCACAGAGGAGGTATTTCAAGAATTGAGCAGTACAAAATGAAATTACTATTACTCAGCTTCAGGGACAGGCACACAGTAGCCGTCAGTGACAGATTCTGCAGAATCTTTGGTTCACGTCCACTCTAATACAGGTAAGCTCCCAGTTTCGTGCATTATTTAGACATGCTGCCATGGTTCAGTTCAGGAACAGAAATTTGCTTGTAGCAAATTAGAGCTAATCTAGTTTCCCCAGACTAGACAAAGCGTTTAATTGTACCCTTGATTCACTCGTACCAAACAGTATGTCTCTGATCTCTAGCAACAGATTTAGGCAGTAATGCCATAAGCAGGTCTGTGTCTCAGTGTACATGGGAGCCACAGAAATCAGTGAGGACCTGCAGTGGCACCAGGGTCATGCAGATGTGCCTCCAGTCACATTCCCACTGCAGGAAGCTGGGCTCAAGTTAGCTTCTGCTCTGCAACCCGCTGAAGGTACTTGTGCCCCAGAGGGCAATACTTTCTAGCATGGCAGTGGTTTAACACAGACTTCAGTAATTAGAACACATTCTTTCCTCTGCATTCAACAGATTGAAGTGAGTGCTTTCTTGGAAGCTATTTGGCAGCCCGAGCTTCTGCCACAGCAGTAGGGTCTCCATGGACCTTGAGCCTTGCAGCTCTTCCAGGCTGGCTAAGCAAGAAAGCAGTGCTCTGCCGAACAGCCAAATGCCCTGGAATATGCAACTAGGTCACAGTTTTCACTTGTTTTGTCCAGCATGGTATGCAATGCCATATGGTGTGGGAATCCCATCCCTTCCAATCCATAGCTGTAAAAAGTACTACTAGCGTTATCACCTACCTAGTTCTGCCTCCTGGTCTCAGTATCCTTTTATGTATTAAGTTTTTATGCAACAGCTTGTCTTCATCTTCCTTCTAGCCTATCTGTACCCATAATAAGTTTAATAACCTCATATCTCTGTTCTTGAGGCTCTCAAGCTGTGCATCACCACTCTTCAGAGAGGCCACGTCTTTCTCTGTACAGTACTAAATGTGGTATTAACATTCTATAGCTCTTGTGCAAGTGCAGTTTAGGGAGACACAGTTGCCTCTATTGCTTATCATTATGGTCTGATGATTTTAGATACTCTTATTTTATCTGGACATCACTGATTTCTCCTTTTTCTCTGTGTTTTCACACTTCTGCTACATGTCCAAAGTTGAATGATGTTTTCCAAGTCCTAGCAGTGTGGACAGAAACTGCATGTTTATTAGATAGAAGTAGTATGTTTAATGCCAGCAAGATGACCATACTCATTTAGTCTGGCCTCCTGCACTTAAGCAGCCTCTAGCGTTCTGCTTGGTAACCTCCAAAAGCATCTCTGTTCCAGAAAGGATTGTCTAGGTGTTTTCCTGGGCTGATATATTAGTCTTCTCCATCAGTTCAATTTTTAGAGTTCAAATTGGTGTAATCTTTTTTAATTGCTAAGTTTGGTAAAAGCTGAATAATTTCTCTTAAAAGAGTGTGATGCATACCCAATCTTTCCAGGAATCAGCAGGTACCTTTTGATATATTTCTCATAGTGTTTTGTTGGGTCTGACGTTACATACAAGAAAGCAGGATCCCAACTACATAGTTCCTTTGGGCTGGCTGGCTGCCTCTATTAATTCATATCACCAGAACAGCTCAGTTCAGAGGACAGTAATCTTTCATTGGCCCCTTCAGTGGTTAGAGGAACTGCAGTAATCAGATCCTTCTTTGATGCTATGCGCCAAGGGGACAACTCTTAACCCAACAAACTCATCACCCTCATTATCATCAGAGGAACTGGTTTCCCACTGTTTACCTAGCAGTTACAGCAAAGGGAACTGCCCTTGGGAAGAACAAGAGAGTACATTTGGGAGAGTCTTTAAAGGCAAATGGCAACTCATTTTCTTTATCTCTGCTATCAGACCTTACCAAAAGAGACCAGTTGCACTTTATGGGAACCACTGTGCTACCTCTGGGATTTGGAAACAGAAGGAAAGCAGGTTGAAAAACTAGCCTTGGCAATAAAATTTTAGGCCTAAACTGTTTGCCCCTTCTCTAGAGTAAATAGAATCCTTTCTTTAAGAACTCTTCCAAGGGAGTTTTATGTGATCTCACGTACCAACAAATTAATTTTCCCTTCTCTTTTCAGTTTCTTTCAAAGATTTCCTATTTAATTTTCTTCCACACAAAGTCTACAAGCTCATACTCTTCCATAAGCTTCCCTCAGAGCTTCCTCAGAGTCTGCAGAAATAGAGTTGCAGAACGACATCTTAATGCAGTAAATACCTAGTCCCTGTGTGTTCCCCTTAACGCATGTGCCAAGTCAACTGACCACCATACATTCCTCTTCCTGTCAGCACTGCGGAGCCAGTTCTGCTCCTACTCAGTGAGTACGGTTTTGTTCTGCCCCATGCATCAGCTATGGAACTATTCACTTGCTTTTGGATCACCAAAAGCTTTGCCTGAGGGATTGGGAAGATTTATGGCTTTGGACGGAAACTGCAGAATTTGGCAATTTCAGTCAGGCAAAAATTGGCAGCTAACTTTGGGGTCTTTGGGGGTATCTTTGACTATAGTTGGTGGGATTTGGCCCAAGGTTTTTTACATTTCTACAATAAAATACATCATCATCATCACCACCACCATTATTATTACATTATTATTTCTCTGCTGTTTGGCAAAGAAAAAGGTTTTCAACATTTTTCCTCTGCAGCATTATGAAGGATTCCGCCACCTTCTTTTTTTTGCAAGCAGCAGCAAACTAAAAAACCAGAATAATGGTAGAGGATTACCTGATAAATTCCCTTTTTGGCAGATAATAATTTCTTCTAATATTTTAAACACGGTTGTGCAAAACTACTTGCTAAACCTCAGTACTGCAAGGAGAGCTGGACAACAGCAGTGGCAGGTTTTGCCCATGGGACTGCTGAGGTGGAAAATGTGCCCAGCCTCGGCAGGGCCAAGCCAAGATTCCTTCTTCCTCCGTTTCTTCAGCTGAGCTGGACTGCTCAGCAGTTCTGAATTTGGTCAGCTGTCCTAGCAGAGAGAGGAATGAGAAAATCGATGCTGGGTCCTGAGGCTTTCTGAGTGGCAGATAGCAGTACGTTTCATATCTAATGAGATAAGCTTGTTTCTTCTGTGCAGACACTTTACTTTGTCACTCACATCAGGAAACACATCCAGAACTCTCCCTAGCCTAATGCTCCCCAATGCCTCTGGCCATATTTCAACCAACCCTGCCATGGCTTCTGCCCCAGTTTGTGAAATCACTTGACAGATAACCTTAGTCAACCTGGTGTGCAATTTAATGACCAGTTGCACCAGATGAGTGAGCTTCTGGTGCTGGGGAGAGGCCACAGATCTGTGCTGCGGCTGAGAACAGATCACCGCCTGCGAGCCTGCACTCCAAAGTGCCTCTTCATATGGCCATGTGGCACCCTCTGTACGTCCTCTCCATACAGACACCCTCTAGACACCCTCAGATTGAGTATTCACGTACTCCAACAGAAGAAACTTTAGGGATACCCATTTGCTCTCAGGTAGGGGAAAGAGGCAGAGAGGGCAGAAGAACCCTCAGCTAGGGGAGTCTCCCCAAAGGGTTTGCAGAGAGACGCGCCAATCACCAGAGACAGCTCTGTAGATGCTTTCAAATAGAGATGTTAAAAAAAGAAAGGAATTATTTTTGCAGGTAAGAAAGTTTTCTGGGTCTCTTATGGAATACAAAAACCCTCTACTAATAACTAGACACAATGGTATAAAATGAGTAAGTCACAGACACAAGGGAGCCAAGGGAGGTGTTCTATAAACGTATTTGGAAAGGAAGATTTCAAGTCATTACTGGTTTTCACTATTGAGCAATTTCACACTTGGCCTCACCATAAGCTCATGGCAGTTGTTCTCATATTACTTTTCTTCCTTACTGTTATCCATGTGAATAACAATTTTTAAAAGGACTTCTACAGGATTTTTAAAAGATTTAAGAATGCGGTGTAGGGATCTGAACCTGAGTAAAGCGCTGCTATCTTCCAGATACAACCAAAGCTAACAGTATAAAAAATGCATAAGTATATTTAACAGTATTGTTCACTTTTAGAACCTATTACTTGTAAAATCAATAGGAAATGAGTTGAGCTAAGCACTTTGTCAGATCACAGTTTTTTCCTAAGGGCTACAAAATCTAACACCTATTGGATGAGGAAGGGCTGGAACTGCTTGGTGAAAGGCCATGTGCCAAAGGAAGTCTAAGTACGTTTGCAACATTTCAGTGATGGCAAATCAGAAAAAGGTCAACATAGCTGTGATAAATGAGCCTGACTTAAAACTGTGCTTCCAAATGCTTAGCCTGGAGAATGAAAGTGCGACTACCGTCGATGGTATTTGTGATAAGTCAAATCTGTTATGTATGCTTGCACCAGCGAAGTTGTAGCACAATGCACACCAGGATGTATAGCTCTCGACGACAGCTCTTCTCAGTGCCCTGTATGAGCACTTTGGTGATCAGTCTGTGCGACCACATCTTCATTTTTATGCATACGCTAACAAACGCATTGCTCTGCAGATGTGGGGGACCACCATCCATGATGCATCTCTGACATTACTTTTATTTGCTTCCCACATTTTGTACAGGTTGTGTTTGGCAGAAGATTTTGAAACAGAATTATATATGGTATGAAAATAAAGATCCCCTTGAGACAACTTGCTTGTATGGGTATTTCTACATGTGACAATTGGACACAATCACTTAGTGGCAACACAAGGGCCTCCAAGCTTTGACGGCTGAATCTGCTGGGTTACGAGGTGAAAGAGAAAGAGGCACAGAGACAAGAAAGGCAAAAGGCTAAGTCTCTGTGTGATGAAGATCTTGAAATTGGAGACTGAAGTTGTGTCAATGCTTAGACTGTCTGTAGACTTCCCAGACATTACCCTTGCTCTTGGGTCTATGCTTACCTGTCCTAGCTCTTTCTCACCCCTCCCACCCCTCTCCATTACATGAGGGCTTTGTTGTGCTCCTCTATTAACTAGTCTCCTCTATTAATCTGAGGAACCCAGTAGGAGGCAATTGGCTTTGGCTCCTATTATGTTTATCCTCTTACCATTGTTTTGCTAGGACAATCTAAAACGCAATTAGAGTCAATACTTTCCCAACATTTTTTAAGAAAACAAAGTACTTTCATCAAAACATTGCCAAGATTTATAAGCAAACGTATCCTTTTTCCAAAATCAATCATTTTCCAAGGCAAAGGCAAGTTGAGTTATCTACTGCTATTATGGCAATAAAATATGTTACTACTTCAAATGCTTGGGGTAGGAGAAGCCATATATCAAGAGTAGAAGTGCATTAAAAGAAACTTCAGGCAGGTTTATTTGTTTCCTACAAACATAAACATGTTTAGTAGTCTGCACTCTGCTCAAGCTGCTATTTACACAGCAGCTCTATAAGAACAGTTTAAGAGCCTGATGAGACAACATAAAAAAGACTTCACTCTCTCTTTATCAAGCAAGGAATATTCCCTCTATCCTGCAATGCATTTGATTTTTAGATGTATTTCTGAAGAGGAAACTGTTCTCTTTGCTAAGGGTGTTGGTCTCTATCGCCCTTTGGTAGGAGCTGCTAATGAGACTTCTTGAACGAACAAGGGACTAATCTGGGTGAAAATGTGCCTAGTGTTATTTGATGGTGCTGAAAGAGCAAGTACAACAACACAGTTTCAGTTTTCAACTGAAAACTCAAATGCACCACTTCCCCTTACCTTCCATGGACCTGACTCTGCATTCCCAGCTTACTTCAAGCTCTTACTGAAGTCAGTGGCCACTGAATACACACAAGAATTGCTGTTCTCTGGCTCTGCTTGACAGGCTTGTTTAAAAACTCTGCCCAGAAAGTCTGGCCTCCATGGAGTCGAGAAACAGCAGGTATCCCTCCAAAAACACTAACAGAAATGCTTTGCAAATATGCATCAAAAAAACTCCACCCAGCAAAACCCCAGAAGATACTCCTCCATTCCGCTGCCTCTTAGTATTTGAGCTTAGATTTTTATTTTCATCTGACCTGTCTTAACTAAGGCCTCATCTCCAAGTTACCAAAACAAGTAATAGCAGTTCATAACATGGCTAGTGGAAGAAAATCAACACCCCTTTGCGTCAATAGGTTAGGCTTTTATTCTCATTAGAACAAAATAAACACAACAGGGCACTTTTAAAAGGCCCAGAAGGGTAGATGCAAGCACAGGAAAATTAAACTTTTGTGAACATTTGGGATAGGGTTGTCATTTTATTGCAATTCTGTATAGCACTTAGTGTAAAGGATATCTGACCTTAATCAAGGTGATTAAATGATTGAACACAGTAATATGGCATTATCTCAATGTGCACCACTGCAACAGTGGAGTATACATATACATATAGTCTTTCTCTGGTTCTCTTTAAAAACAATTCCTATTGAATTACAGCTTTCAGCCCTATTTATCAACAGATTATTGTTTGTGGAAGAATGCTACCTTCCTGCTCAAACTATTCCAAGGCTGACTCATATCCTGGTAATTCATTAATACACAACATGATTCTAGTCCAGTAAAATCACTTCTGCACTGTACACATCATAAATCCTACAGCATCAACTGAAAAATATATCTCAAATTCTCCTTCTAAACACTAATGGAAAGTTTTGCTTGGCTTCCCACACACATCATCAAGGGGAGGGGGCCAGACAGAACTGTAAAAAGCAATTTGATAGCAGTATACTTTATAGAGTTTAACATAGGAATAGAAGAGCTACAATACTGAATGAGACCTGAGGTCAAACTAATCTAGTATCTTACTTCCAACAGTAGCCCGTGTCAGAAGCTTCATGGGAAAATAGAGGTGGAATAATCTGTCCCATCGCCACATTAGGTCTCATCCCATTAGAAACTGATTTAAAGCCTAGATTGTGAAGTTTAATATTCCTTCCAAGGAGCAGCAACCAAAGAAAATTCACCTTTAACTTATGATAACACTGTGCTGCAAAGAGGAGAACTGGAGTTGGGGGAACGTATTTGTTTTCGTGTTTCAGCAGACTTAATTGCTACAACCAACATGGGAGATACTATCACTTGGCAAACAAACTTGTACTGGCTAGAGCTGTTTTTAGTTCATGCCTGGGGCATTTATTGTTTCCGGGTATGATCTTGCAACCCATTTTTTCTCACAGAGGCAGACTGTACCACTATTCCCAGTCTCACTGACACCAAGAGTAAGCACCATGTGTAACAGAAAGGGTTTGAGAAGTATTCTTTTTATTGACAGTGTAACACGTTGCTTCCCAGTGGAGTATTTTTTTAACCTGATGCTAGAAGCAATATGGTGCTTGTCATAAGCAAGATATTTTTGTAAGGCTCGGTGATACAGAATGCCTTAGAGAAAATCTGCATAGGGAATGAACATCATCAGTAACAGGGAAATCATCTTGAATTTTCTTTCTGTGAGCTCGATTTCCACAAGCAGCTTCCAATATCTCCTCCAGAGCACCACTGATTCTCACTGGTTATTGAGCTACTAGCAGCTGAACTAGCACTGCTGTTTATATACCAAATGTCCACACAATTAAACATACTGGGCCAGACTCAGTTGGATTGGCTGAAAATCAGCCTATATCAAGTCAGTGTATTTTATACCTTACAGCATTCCTATCTGATGGGGAGTGCATCAAGGCAAAATGACTCTCCCTTTGTGATTTGTATCACACAAATGAGTTGATAGAGGAATGGCTTGAGTCCCTTCATCCCTCTCCCTCTCATTAGTCACCCTGCACTGGCACTGGCTCACCGTGCTCAAGTGGTGTGAGATAATAAGGACCAGCAGGTTCCCTCAGTGTGATAGCACTGTAACTCTGCTGACTACAGTAGCCTTCTTCCTGACATAAGTGACAGCAAAACGAAGCCCTGGATATTTTCTTTGACTGCTGAAGACCTCAAATTTACAGCAAATATACGTGCAAACTCAGGCAAAAGTCAGTGAGGGGACTTGCAAACCTGCTTGCTCCTCATTCTAGACAGCAAATGTTCTCTGGGATCCCGGCTGCTACCTCACTGGCAGGGACGCCGGCAGCAGCACCCTAATGGCTTCATTATGCAGCACCCGCTACACTTCAGTCCTGACCATGAGGGTAACAAGCTCAGTGAGAGGTTTGTGTGGGTTCAGGCAAAAACATATTTTAAATATTAAGAAAAAACCCCACACCAAGCAGTAAAATTTCTGCTGGTGTCCTCTTTATACCGTCTCACCTGGCTGTGAAGCTATGTGTTACAGCTACCCCAGAAAGAAAGGGAAGGCTAAATAATGTTGCTTTTATTGAACATTTGTTCCTTTTAGTTATTTAATGGGGAGAAAATTAAAGAGAAGAGGTGGACCAACAGCAAAACTTTCCAGTATTTTTCACTGGAAAGTTGGCCAAACCATAATGTTGACGCATTGAATCTGAGGAGTCTGGGCCTCATCCGTTGTCCTTCAAACTAACTTAACACAAAATATTAGTTCTAGCACTGATACGGCTTAGCTGAAGGGTTTAATCAGTCTCTTTACTGCTGTATGGTGCAGCTGTACCCATTTAACATTTCTCGGAGCTCACTGCCTCTGGGACGGCACTAAGGTATACTCAGCTATAACTCAGAGCAAGAAGAGTTGGGGGAGTAGCAGTAAAATAAAAAGATAGCTTGGCTTGGCTGGGAGAGTCATGATGTAAAATTCCTCTGTCCTGGTATTCCAAGGAATTTTCTCACGATTTTAAACCTGGGACACAGGACATGGGATTCTGCCTGTCCTCCATTTTCACAATGCAATGAAAGATAGAGAGGGACAGATGCTCCAGCCCTGACCTCTATTGATGCATTTAGTTAAGTAATTTAAGATGGGTGACTGTGTCCTGTGTATATAAATCAATGCCGGGGGGTATCTGCATCCTGACACCTTCACCAGGTTTTGTGACTGGGATGAGGCCAGTTGCTTACTGGGTTACATGATCAAATGTGGGTGACAGGTCACTGTCATGTAACCCAAGGGTGTAAAGCTCTTTCGCCCCTTTTTTATTTTTTAATTTGGTCACTCTATGTCAAAGAAGCCTGGTGATTCAGTGCTGCTGGTGTGGATGCACTGATTTATTTGGGATTAAACTGGTCCTGTACAGCCATATTTATCGTCAATGGTTCCATACAGAAGAGTATAGTGAGATCTTTGTAGCTAATCTTTGTGGGCTTCTTTAGGCCAAAAATAATTCCCACAAACACTTTCTATCTGTCTTCCCCTGTATGATTAATCCCTCATTTCATACCCATTTTCAAAATGGAGATACCATGCTGGGAGATTTGAATCTTGCCCTTGGAAGGCTAATAGTGCATATTTTGTAAAAATAAGTGAAAAGGTGGATGTTATGAGAGGGGATTACATATCCAGTTAATATGGCAGTTTTTCAAGACCAGGCCTATAGGGTCCTTGGATCATAGACAGTTACTGTATTTTTCAAGGTGCTATTTTTCTTTCTTTCATTCTGGAATGAAAGAAGGCTTCGCTTGACAATTATGCATTGAGAGCCCTCTAAAGCATCCCTCTACCAACAGATCGATCATAGGGTCAGCTAGGTCTCATCACATCAAATTCTCTGGAATGAAGACCTATTTGGCAGTAAAGAAAAGTCAGTCTCTCATTTAACGGTATTATTTTAGGATTGCATGGATTACGGTTCTGTGGTGCAGTAGGTTAACATGGAAAGCCTGAGGCTGGTTTCAAATCTTATTTCAGATCATAAGTAAAAAGCAGTTGCTGACGGCAAGAGTTGGGAGGTATCGCGAAACTTGCTACACTCATCAGGTCTGCTCAGAGACAACCTGAGAAACAAAAAAACAGAGCTGGACAAGGTTTGAGGTGTTTTGCAGGTCAGCATTGCAATATGCTGGCAGAGTTACTACGAAAACTGCCTCAATATCTGCTCACAGTATCCTTGGCTCTAGCCATTACTTCCAGTTGCTCCACTCCATGAGCACCAAGTTTTTGAGGAACACTTGTCTGGAAATGAAGCTGAGGAGAGAGGAAGAGAGGATACAGTGGGGCATATATGAAACATATTTGTTTTAAAAGAGAGAAAGAAAAGTCCGAATACACAAATGTGATAGTGGATATGCTCATGTCTTTCTCTTGTAATGAGAGAAAAAAACACCTCAAATGAGCTAGACTTGGACTTCTGTTGGATAGCTTTGTAGTGTTAAAAAACCCCAAACCTCTAGCAAAATGTGCCCTCAGAAAATCACTAAAGGGAAAATTCAATATATCATGAAGCTAGGGGGGCAAATTCTGTTTGGGATTCCCTGTTGTATAAACCTGCATCACTGAATTTCCTTTGGACAGACACCAGTACTACTAACAGCAGCGTTTAAGGCCCTGTATTTCAGCGCCTAGTTACAAAAGTGTCGATCACATTTGTTTAAAATCTTGTAGGAAGGTAGTAAAGAATAACCAACAGTCAAACAGGCAATAATCAAAGCAAATACAAAATACTGTCACCTACTGTATGTGAACACATGGCCTTAAAGAAGCCCTGAAAATGCCAGACAGCCCATGCAGGTATTCCACGTGACTCAGAGGTACTTTCGCCTGGTGGACAATCATCTTTTTTTACAGTGGCTGTATCAATTCAAATGGTTGGTGAAAAGGCTATTTGGGCAAACCGCATTATGGCTGAACATCACGTCTGTGGGATCTAGCAATCTTCAAGTCCCACTTAAGCCCTCTTTGGAAGCTGTGAGTGGACTAGAATGATGCAAAAGCCTTGAATCTAACTGCCCTCTGCAAAAGTTTCAATTTCTCAGCATAGGAAGATTTGGCTCTGTTTTGGACAGAGATGAAGAGGGGTAGAGGGTGAGAGTGTAGATTTAACAGGCTGAAGTATTACATGTTGATCACTGGATGTTCCCACTAAAAGCACTTTTTTTCTGAATGTAACTCATCTTTCCAACTCTACCACTCCCTGGAGAGAGTTATGACAAACGTGTGTGCTGTGTCTCCTTGTCCTGCTTTGCAAAAAGCAATTTCTGTAGCAGGAAGAGAAAATAATTTACGATAGAATTTCACACATGTTTCTGGGAGCTTAATGAAGCTTGAACTTGAGTGGAGCAGAGAGAGTGTTTATTGTTGAATTTTTTTCGAGATCACTGCACAACAAACAGAAACTGAATAAGCAATTAAGTTAAGTGGCTTTAATACTCATATTGGCTGAGGATTAAGGTAATTATGTCTGCGCTTACACACATTCATTGCAGCTTTAAACAGTTTTGCTTGCTGTTTTGTTGCTGATGTGTTTCTAAAACTAATCTGAGTTGTCCTGCTGTTAATTACTACGAAGGTAAAAAACACAAGCTCTCCTTGCTATAAATATAGCTATATTATTTGTATTTCATGCTCAAAGGAGATGCAGGCCTCTTTTGCTAGTTTTATACAAACAGATCCAACCATTTCTTCCTGTATCAAAGAATTTACAATACCTTAGACTTAAGGGATCTGTTAAAATAATACACAATAGATGGGTTTGGTATTGTCATACGGTGATTTCACCGTTAAAGGAGGAAAAAAAATCTATTTTTAAGTTTGCATGAAGAGAAACTCTGGGAAAGTAGTATCAGTCTCCACAATATCACTGGCAGGGCAGTGTGGATTCTTCACCTTCTGGGTTACAAATAAGTTTCCTTTTAAATGGCTGGAATGCAGGGGAAGGAAAGGAAGGGAAACCCCCTACATTCTCCTTGTCTAACAAGGAGCTACAGCGTGAGAACCACTCCCTAGCAGAAGTAATCTGTGATTGACAATGGCTTTCTTTGCAGCCAGGGCTAAAAATGGTTTAGCTGTAAACAGAGAAATGCAGAACATTTTAATGCCCTTTACAAACGAAAGGGTTGCTTACACAAGCAGGCTACGTGCAGGGTGGCTAGCTAGTGGCACCAAATGAGCAGCCAGGCTTCAGAGTTCCTGAAAACTGATGAATTTTCATATCAGGGCATGAGCATGAGCACAGGAGAAAAAAAAATTCTTGTAATGGACTGATTTGCAGAGGGCAGATTCACAAAAACTGGAGGTTTATTCTCCAGACTGTCCAGGCATTCATACGTGTGATCTTAAGCAAGCTGCTGTATTTGGCTTCACTATTCCTGCATGAAAAACTGAGTTAAATATTTTCCTCTTGACAGAGAGGATGAATGTGTATAAGGCACTTGGTACGATGGGGTAGGAGCTCTGCAAACAACCAGAACAAAGTCTGAGACACTGATACAATTTCCCTGCCATCTTAAAGCCACCTCTGATGTCTACAATGAAAGAATATCAAGGAAATGAGGTGAGATGAGACAACCTCAGAATTTCACAGAGAATATGAAGGAACTTTTTTACTAAAACATGTAAAATTGCCTTATGCTGAAGTTAATGATCATATGAAGAAAGTTATGCAGCAACGGCTTACTTGTATTTTTCAACAGTTTGAAAAATGTTGCTAGCATGAACTGTATCTCCCTGGCTTTGTTCTTCTTCCCCGGTTCTTTCCCGTGATTCAGATACAGTCACAGACTTATCCAGGGATTCTGCAGGTTGTAAAAGGGCAAGCTTACCAGATGTTTCCATGGGCATTTTGCCTAAGGTTAGCAGAATCTGTTCCTTGATGTCAGTGATGAACTGATTTGGAGATAAACTCCCTATACACTAGGGAGGCCACCTGAACTAAATAGGATTTAGCTCCAAACAATGTAGACCTCTGAGGTCCTAAATGAGTATTTGGTAAACACGTTGATTCGTAACTGAAAGAAATCTTTGTTTTACAAATGAAAACCAGAGGAGAAAGGCAATGTTGACAGCAAGATTGTAAGTCATAGAAACTCTATTATGAATCAAAACAACAAATGTAACATGAACAACGGCATCTTTCATAAATACAAATTAGATTTTTCTATTTCACGCATTGGAAAGGCTAATATGCCCAAAATAAATTTCCCTGAATCTCCCAGTAATGTTCTATGGTCAGTGTTGACTGGCTGTTACAAAAAAAAAAAACGTGGATGATTTATATTCCAGCAGAGTCACTAACCCCAAACCACATTTTTCTGTCAGACCTGACATTAATAACTATAACCACTTCCACTAACTATATTCTTTTTGCAGAGAAAGAAGCAAAGTACAGGTGATTCATACATCAGTGATTTCTTGATCTATATTCACTTACCTTCTGTCTTTATTAGCAAGCCTACTGACTGCACGAGTCATCAGTTATCACTTTATGCACCAGACAGGAACTAAATTATCACAGTGCTCCCTCCACAAAGCAGGCATCATACCATGTTTGCTGTAATCAGTATCTGGGGCCCAAATACCTCAGATTCAAACAGGAAATAACTTTGTCCTCCCCATTTCACGATATGAAGAAGCAGCGTCTCTAGGACTGGAGGAACTTCTCCAGCCCAACAATTCTCAGGGCTTGCACTAATCTGTTACAGCAACAGATAAGCTACAGTTGATGAATGTATGAAAGTACCACGTAAAAGGCAGACAGAGTGCCTGCCCTTGCTCACTGAAAAAGTAAGATGGACAGATCATGTTTGTATTTCTGTGTCTGATCACACAAGGGAGAGGAGATCAGCTACTGCTTCACTCCTTGCACGGTATGTACTGTTACCGGCAATTCACTCATTCAGTAGCCCAGGCACACGACGAAACAGAACTCAGTTGAACACTTACAGAGCTGCTTCTAGTTTTTCATTATCATGATAGAAATCTGATTATTTATAGGTAGCTTTCAAAGCCTATTACTGAGACTTTGCATAATGAACAAATAAATTTTGCACCAGCTCTTGCCTAACAAGAATGCAGGGCTTGACTTTTCTTTTGAGTTTTTCACTGGTGTAATTACAATGACTTCAGTGGTGAAACCTCTGACTGATATCACAGTGAGAGCATGTCACAACACGTGAAATTCATGAACCGGAAAGTATTCCTATCTCTAAATACATCATGAAGAGAACATTTCTTTTTAACATTTTGTCCCTATTTTTAGCAGGTACGTCAAAACCTGACAACTTACCGTTGTCTGACATGATCCTACAATGTTATTTCTGCCTTGTCATGTGGCACTTACTGTGCCACTCTCAGCTCTTCCCATCCCATCCCAGCTTGAAACCAAACTTGCACTGACTCCTTTGTGTCTAATCACACAGGCAGCATGGAGTAGGCTTCTGAGATGATGGAAGTACCAATGAGATGCAATGGAAAACTTTTTGAATGACATATGTTTCTTCAGACCTTGGTTTCTCTTTTGCTGATGAACAAAGAAGCTCTAAAATACTGATGTTGTTTTGGACTTCATAATTTTTACGTGTTCAAAACCCATGCAAATAATTATGTATTAATAAAAAGGCAATTCCTTCACAAAATTTTAATTGAATATGTCCTCCTTCCCCTTCTCTCTCTACTGATGCATGCTCATCTTTCTAGCCTTTTCGAGGAGGCTTTTAAATGGTAAAGTTACAGAGCCTTAATGCTTGAAATGTTATTTCTCCGAAAGTACATGGTTAGTACTTAAGTTGAAAAAGGTTATGCACTTAATTAGTCATAGAACATATAACATCATATGACTTAGATAAAAAACATGACATGCACAGCAAACAATATAAAACACACTTCATTTCAATTCTCCTCCATAACACCTCCATTATCCCTCCATAAACAAATTCTGTCAAGCAAAGGTGAGCTCACAAATTAGACTTTTTTGTCAGTTTAAATATTGCAAATGCTCTATTCCAGTAAGTTACTCCAAATGACTCTGGTGTAAATAAGATAACCCTCTGTCCCATGAAGATCATAGCAAATTAGAGGATTTGAACATAAGGCTCTTTGCCTGAGCCTATTCCCCTACACCACATGGATTTTCCTACTTCAGCAGGACACTGGCATTCCTACTACTAAAAACACTGAAACAAGACATTTAAAAAAATCTTCTAACCCCTCCATTTACCTCAGAAAATGGAAATCTGGTAGGTCTTTCTCTAACTTTACTTCCTATGACAGTACAATTAAACCTGTAGTACAAATGACTTAATTACACACACACACAAAAAATCCACTGAAAATATCATCCTTGTTATACAAAGAGCAGAATAAATGAACTATTACCTTGGCAAGTCCGTTCATCTGTGAGCAGTTTATAGCCTTTCTGGCAGCTGCACTCAAAGCTGCCAACCGTGTTGCGGCAGAAATGGTCGCAGCCACCATTGTTTACCAAGCACTCATCAATGTCTGCAAAGAATGAACAGGCAAAAATTTAGTTCACGACAGCAATTCAGTAGGTCAGGGCAGAAGTATAGGAGTTTACTCAGATCTCCAAGGCGGCTACTGTCCCTGTTAGGAATCAGGTTGGTCAGATGTATCCCCTCCCAAACCTTTCTGGCAAGGCTTACAAAAGAGCTATGGGCCGAGTTGTTCTGGAGACAGAGGTATTTCTCTCAGAACTGGAACTGACAGATGACCCAAGCTGAGGCACTTTGATGTTAAGAACATTCAGGGAGGCTTCTTTGTAGATGTAGTGGTCTGCCTGACAGAAGACTTCAGCCTGTGTAAGATGTGAATCCCTTACCTTACAGAGGAACTTATCAAAACCCAAGAACACATGAAAAGCTGAAATAACAACAAAGTAAACCATATTTGAATTCTGAAAAAATACCTCCATTGTCCCTACATAAACAAATGTAGGGATACATTTGTTCAGAACGAGTGTTACACACTAGCTTGTCCCTTATGAACACAGTGTCACTGAATACCCATTTTCATGTGTCAAACTTTTTTGATTTGGTGTGATAGAAGAGCAACATAAGAAATGTTGCTTTTTCAGTCGTTCTGAAGGCAGAGCGCCTATTGCCTTTATTTGAAAGCTATATATATATATGTATGAAGGAGAGGATCAATGTCTCTTACTTTTAAATAATCATTATGAAGTGCATTGATGAACTTGGTAAGACCTCTTTTCTGAACTTCAGATTGGTGATTCTACTTCCTCCACCTTATAACTTCTCCCAAAGATGTTGAAGAACTGGAATGACCAGTCCTTTTTTCATCCCATAGAAGCTTGTGCAATAAGTATATAATAGGTCACAGAACCTCATTTGAAATAAAGGGCATCATTCCATCCTCCCCCATTTATAAAACCATGGATCCATGTTTATTTGAAAAAGAAAAGAATTATTTTTTTTTTCATGAGACCAACAGTGAAAAAAAATAGCTCTTTTTAGGGATGCATGCAGTGAAGAAGTAATATGTCATAGAGCTTTGGCTGCCCACTTCTGGAAGTGAAAACCAGATCTTTCAGAAAACTGAGTGGAAAGTTATGTTTCCTGTTGAAAAGTCTCTTGCTATAAGAGCTTTGAAACTTTGAGGTAACAGCTGGCCATTTAAAAAGCAAATCTTGCGAAATGCAAATCTAGGTGCCAAAAGAGCTAATATGTAGAGATGGAAATCTATCAAAGACAGCATGATGCTGGTGAATGAAGTGTGCATTTAAAAATTATTTTAATTTAGTATGACTTTTAGTGGATGTCACTCATTCATTTTTGAAAACATATGATTACCGACATGGGAGAGTAGTAAGGCTTTTACCACATTTCTGCATGTAAAATATAAACAGCAGCACAAGGAGTGAGGAGGTAAATCTAGAAGTTCTAACAGCTGAGACGCAAATTCAGCCCTCTTTTCTAAACAGCACTTTGCTGCACTGACATTGACAGAAATATTCTCAGGAGGATGTACTACTCAAATAAGCAAGAACAATGTATATTGTTATAAAGGTTTGCTTATGAGTTGCGTTTGTGGCAAAGAGAAAGCAAATTTGCTCTGAGACCCTCTGAACTAATACTACTGCTTATTACTTTTGTGTCTGGTTCTGCAGAGGAGTGGCTTTTGCGTTCAGTTCTATTAAAAGCATGAGGGTAAAATGGTAGGTAGCAGCTGTGGTGGTATTACACACTGAGTGCTTTCCACAAAGCCAGCTGAAATCTTTGTGTCTCGGGTAACAAAGTTCTCAAAGTGATCTGAAACCAGGAGTTGTGTTTGTTGTCTGTGGTCCTCCAGTTTTGGTGATTAGGCTAGCCAAGAACAGGTAACCTTAGGCTCCCAACCTGATAAATCTGGTGAAGGACACACTAAGGGTTGCTCTACAAATGCCATGACACTGGAGGCAGCAATCCATTTGGTTTCAGCTGTGATCACCAGCACAGGTCAAGATCAGCAGTGAAAACACAAGAATTGTTGGCCCGGTTCCTGCAGGCTGGCATTTCCATTTGTAGAAGTGATTCCTCCCAGCTCCAGTATGTGCAACTGGGACTGCGTTGCAGGTCTTATGATGGATTTACCACAACAACTCCATCCTTTTTCACAGCACAGGTGCACCTAA
Organism: Phaethon aethereus; assembly: GCF_964289735.1. Taxonomy (NCBI): domain Eukaryota; kingdom Metazoa; phylum Chordata; class Aves; order Phaethontiformes; family Phaethontidae; genus Phaethon; species Phaethon aethereus. The sequence continues at coordinate 77,499,885 of NC_138575.1, forward strand.
CCGTAGTTTAGCTTGCCCTGACAAAACTGTTGGACAAATGGAATTGTGAATTGAAATCACTAATATATTAAGCATCATAAGCACACAGAGCAGTCATCCATCATGAAGAAGGTCTCTTTTACCCATGATAAGAACAACATGACCTTTGGGCTACTCTGCTGCCTGAGACCGCTTGAAGCAGAAATTACTTGCAGCCTGTCAAACACCATTCTGAAATAAGGATTGATGTTTTAAACGATGGCCCCTGGATTTCACACATTAAATTCCAAATTCCAGTCTCACTAACTTTCTTTTCAGGGTCTCTGAAGACCATAAGGGACAAAAATTAAACCCTCCTGGCCTCAGAGGTAGATTTGAAGCTGTTAATCACTGTAATTCCACTAACAATGCAGCGTATCAGTTTTACACTAGCAATTCTTTGGAATAATCCTGAACCAGGATCTGGCTAAAACCTGGGAGAGTCCACAGGAAAAGAAAGTATTTATTCAGTTCTTCTAGCTGGAAAACATGACATGGCCTTTTGAAACCAGGACCATCAAAACAGAATAGAGGTCAAAACTGCTAGCTGCAAAAACATTCTAAATAATACAAACAGCACCAATGTCTCTGTTTTCACTGTATTTCTTTCCATGGCCATATTGAGACTGACAAGGCATGTAAAAATTATTTCACTCTATGGAGAGCAGTGCATTGCTGCATTTCACTTGAAAGAGAGCAGTATCCAACCGTATCATGTCTAACTGGTTCATAGAAATTGCACCAAGTCTATATCCCCACTATTTTTCTTTCCATAGCTATAAATAATTCATGTTACGAACTATGTGAAAATAAACGATTCCACTGTGTGAGAAGGCAAGGCCCCATTTATCTTTAGACTGACTGGTACCCAACTTTGTCAAGTGCCCGTTGTGAACTTCACAGAGAGTATGCATGTCTGCCTACCATGTAGGGAAAGAAAACACAGTAGATACCCACTATGGTATCTCTACCAGCTTTGAAATTACTTAGTCGAATCTCCCCATACTATTATTTGGACTCTCTGTAGAGGAGTCATAAATGTGGTGTCTTCAAACATAGTTCTCATGTGGCTCCTTTTCGACTGATGACTCAGGTTGCAGAAGAATAGCTCAAACTTTCCATAGTGCTCTGCTCCCCTGTATCCCCAGGAATGCAAAAGTATATAAAGAACTGTATTTCTCCATGGGGGGTTGTATGTAAAATGCCCTGATGATCAGTGTCCAGACAACGTGCCGGTCATTTCAGACTAGGAGGTCTGACGGGCTTTCAGTGCATTAGCAATGAAATCCCAAAGGATTTCTCTTAATGCAGTAAGTCAATATTGTTAAATGATACCTTGCTCATACAAGTTGCTGATCTGCTACAAATACCAACTGATGTGCCCAGCACAAATGGTACACATGCAGAAATGGAAAATTCAGACCAATGAAAAACCACAAAAGCATTAAAATTTACTAGTAAAAAATGTCAGGTGAAGGTATGGCATAATGGGCAACAAAGCACTCAAGCCTCCCATTTGCCCTGAAAATGGTTTGCTCCCCTCTCCCCAGGCAATTAAAAACAAACAAATGATTTGCACAAAGGTAGCTAAAACCTTCTTTAAAGTTGTAATACTTGGGGAAAAAATGCAAATTGTAAATGCTAGTCTGGAGATGGCTCTTGGAAACACCATGACAAAATCTGTGGGCCTGTCTGAACCCAGAAAGAAACCCCAGGTCATCATGCTCTTCATAAATAGTGGAGAAGTTCCACTCCAGCTTCTGTGACTCACTGTCATCTCTATGTGCATTGTTAAATGTAAGTCCAGGCTTGCAGCAAATCCCATAAGCAAAGGCCTGGCATCAAGGCAGACACTGTGGTGAAGTTAAGCACAACTACTCTCTGGATCTGCTTATGTGACCCTAGAGCCTTGTGGCATTTGCTAATAAGTCACAGTTTTGGCACATAGATCCAAGTCCTCTCTTAAAATGCCCTTTCTTGGTAGTTATTTTGCAAAGCTCTCCATTTTTTTTTTTTGATACTCAAAAGCTAATTTCAGAAGAATGGAAGGCGCTATAATTTTAGAAGAATGAAGGAGGAATAAATAAAGTACTTCTGAAAGAAGTGACTATCCTAAGTTTTCTGAGGATCTCAAAATACGAGGGAGGAAGTGGAATCAGCTTTAGCTAAAACTTCTCAGCTTTAAATAAAGGAAGAGAAACTCAGATGCTTTGTGGTAAGTTGCATAGCCACAATTTGACTAGAGGAAACAGGCAGTCCGTTATTTTTCTTTTCATGTCCTTGTGAAGATTAATAAGAATGACTGTTCCTGTTCCACTTGTACCTTTTTAAGCTCTGCTCTGTAAAATTCATATTTGGAAGGACCTGGTTTTGATCAGGGTGTGCGTGTGCATGCATGTGTGCATATATGCATATAAACTCACAAAGATTTGGCTTGCTGCATACAGATCAGAGAACAAATTAGAAAGTAGGGATTTTAGGCCACTTAGCATTTCACATAAGCTGCTTAGAGGCAACTGAAAGGGTAATCAATGTGCAATCTTCACTTAGCTGTTGAACAATGATGGATATGGAGATTTCCAAAGCCCCAGCACAGGCGGAAGTGAGGTTTCTCCTTTCAATGGCTGGACAAATATTTGAACTGATTGTGTCTGTCTAATCCTTTGCAGTTTCAAAATGCTACCTAGCTCCAGGAAAATAACATACTCCCAGATCAACCTAAAACAATTATGGAAACTTCATATCCTTCTTGCTTTTATTAATGATGGCCTGTTAGGATTAATAATGCTATTACCAGCATACAGTGGACATCAATATAGATGTATTTTCTGCAAAGTGGGCTAGTCTGCTGGTTCTTCTTATTCCCTGCTTTCATAATTTTCCTTTGCTTTTCTTTCCTTCTTTTTTCTCATGCTTCTACAAATCACCACCCTCCCCTAAACCTTGTAACCTGTGTTGCCTTGTTGACACATGTATTAGTTCCCTGACGCATGCAGACCACAAAGTACTTTATAAAGCAGCCACAAAACTTTTTAACCCCATGTCAGAGGTGGCAAAATAGATGCACAGAAAAACAAACTAACTCATCCACACTTGAATCCAAGCCCAGTGCACAACCCAACAGGCTACTTTGCTTAGACAGTGTGTCAATCAGCACAGGCTTGCACAAAACACATGTTGTTCTACGTGTTGCTCTACGTTACAAATATTACCAGAGCCACCAATGCTCAGATTGCAGTTATTTTAATATTTGCCTGCCACTTTGCAATAAAACGTGAAATATGTTGAGTAACTCAGGATTAACATAAGCATAACCTATCAGGCTACACTTGCAATGCTCTAAATAGCATTTTCTGTAGCATCTTAAATAATGCATGCCAGGGATATCATATTAAGGTAAAAAGATAATTTCATATCCTCAGACTCATTGGATTCAATGCCACTGTGAGAAAATCTAAATCAAAGTAGAACTTAGGTTCTGCTGTTCCCTCCAGAAAACACTGAGCCAGCTGTTATCTGGTAGTTTACAGGGAGTTTTAAGTATTGGGAATCATCACTTGATATTTTCAGGAACAATGCTTTAAAATGGATTATTATAATTGAACAAAACATTATGAATCAAAGTGATTTACTGTCAAATTTTTTAGTCAAATTGCAGTTGTTTTTAATTTGTGGTCTGGGCTTCTGAATAGTTTGATACAGCAGCATGTTCCATGCTGGTAACGTTTTGCCCTGGAAGATTTTGTGAATATGTGCAGAACTGTATGGCCATCTTTAGGAAGTACATCTGCTGTTCCACCACTCTACCCGTGACTGCATAGTTCGTTGCCTCTAACATGCTTTGCGTATTTCAGGGAGGAATAATTCTATTTATGCAGTGTCTTCTACTTGATGATTTCAAAGGCCAGCAGCTTATCAGCTTCATTACATTAAACCTAGACGACACTTCTGCAGGAGAGATAAGCTTAATTAATTCTCCTTTAACAAATATGAAACTGAGGCAGGTAGGGTAGTGTGTGACGTCCCTGCATCAGATAGCTACAAAATGAAATAAGGCATATATTACAGCACCTCTAATTTGAGTTTTGCACTTCAGCGACATCCTCATTTTCTCTCCCACAGTGCTAATTAACTGTAATGTATGATAATAATTACTGAACTGAAGTTCCACTAAGTAGCAAATGAAGTTTCTCTGTTTAATTAGGTTTATGGCTAGGTTGTGGGGCAAGGCATTTTCCTAATTAACAGAATTAAAACTAGACTGGGCAGACAGGAATGAGTGTAATTAAAATTTAATCTCCCTTATCCTGCCCACAAAATAGAGAGCTTTGTGTAAATGCTCTTGGAGCATGGAAAGGTTGAGGCAGGTTTCAACACATTTCCCTCATGTCACTTTCTCCATTTTCACCTGTTATCTTTGCAATTTCACGACGAAACCTGTCTTCCAACACAGATGGTAATCTGTCACATATGGATTTAGGTGTCAGCTATTCTCCTCCAGGACATATCCACTGTGACGTTATCCACCAACCAATCAATAAAAGAGTCTGCCAGGCTGCCAAGAGATCAATCACCTTGTAAAACAAACATTATGTCCTATTATTTTCTTATTACAGTTAATTAGATTTATAAAACACAAAAAGCTTAGAAAGCAAAAAATGTAGAAATGCTGTCAGAATAGTTTAGGCCCTGATTTCTCATTTGTGAAAGGGAAGGGATTTACTAAATCTAATGTGAAAAGAAAGGATTTTCATTTAAATTTTTTGCTGATCACTGAGTTCTTTTTTAAACTTAGAAACATGTCAGTGCAATGCTACAAACCTGAACAGTGCAAGCTGTCTTAGGCTGTGACACCAGAAAGGGAGGTGGATTGGAGACATAAAGAAATAGACTGATAGAGTCTTTTACTGTCTAGGCTGAGCTAAATGTAAAAACTACCACGCCCCAGCCCCAAAAAAGCCATAGGAAACGCAGAAAATAAAGTTAGTTTTGTCTTACTGTAATATTTTATCCATCAAAATGCTTTTTATAAAACACTGGAGAGGGAGAAATAAGTGTGCAGTTGAGACTCCCGTCTGTATTTGAGGACAACAAATAACATCTCTCTGTTTTACAAAGCATGTGGAAAGTACATTACTCAGACTCTGGGAAACTCAGATGGTAACAACGACCGTCTTAAGTATATGCAGACCTGGAGGCTGTGGTTAGAACGGTGGTAGATAATTGTGCAAATACATTGGTCTGACTACTTATCTACCTTAATTATTCACACAGTCACTATATTTAATATTTTAATATTAATATTTCTGCATTTTATGCAGGAGGAGCTGAGACAGAAGTTGCTGAAGGTTACACACAATGACAACAGTAAAGGAGTTAGTTCACTGTCTCTTAAGGTATAAATCAGGCAAAACTGGGGAGCTGACATCCCTGGGCATCTTCTCTGTACTAGGTCTCACTAAAAAACAAGGCCTTGCTCTTACAGTATTCAATTTTTCCCATGTAATCCCAATGAAGAGCACAGGGGCAAGTGAGCAAGCTGTGCACTATTGGACCAAGAAACAAGAAACCCTAGACTTAGCATATTAACTCAATTTACCTTTACTCATAGTCGTCTTCATTTTCCCCCTTGGAATTGCTATCTGCTCAGGAAAGTGTGCTTGTTTCCAAGAATCTCAGTTTGCTTCTAAAAATTGTGTTTGATTTAATTAAATACGATTTAAAAATAAACTTGGTATTAAGGACAGTTGAAGATACTAATGCTCTAAAATCTAAAATTGAAACTATGCTAGCTTTCCTAGGATAAAGCTACCCCTGCTGAAAAGGACAGATGAATGCAATTAGCCCATGATAATTCAAATGCCGTGTAGCTGATAGTGAATCCAAGAAAATTGGCTGGTGACCAAAAATTAACCCTCCAAAACTTTTTGAGGACATTACTTCAACCAACCAGGGATCAGTTCTGTACCAGGGAAGACAAATACTTCACTGAGAGCAGGATCTAGCCGTATGAAAAATGAGCTGTATTTTATGATGAAAAAAGCAATAATAAAAGAATGAAAAAAATACAGTAAGTTTTGAATGTTGGTAGCTATGATTATGTGAGTAGTCAACCCCTAAATTACAGAAAGCACAGCACACTTTTACATAATAAACTGTGGTTGCTGATCCTCAGGGAGCTTTATATTGTTGAATAAATGCAAGGTCTTTTCAACAACTGAAATGCAAAATATGACCCTCCCAAGCATTAATTTAAAGGATTTGGCATTTTCAAAGGGGAGGTTCACAAAGACAAATAACAACTGCAAGTTTCCAGGGAACCGGGATATTGCCTAGTCATGAAAAAACCCTAACTTAGTACACATGAATTTATTTTGTGGGGATAGATGAAACCCTTGGGAGGGAATGAAACTGAATGAGTTACATGGCAGCTGACCCAAGTCTGCAATTTTTTAATGGAAGATAATCTGATATATTATATTTGTCTGTCATTAAAAAGTCTACAGCAGAAAAATGAATTGTATGTCTTTAAGCTAAAAAAAAAAGGCAATTGCCCCCAAAACAGGGAAGGGACAGTGAAAGTTTCACACCCATTCTGGATTAGATAAATTTGCAGCAGCAACTAGAAGGCAGATGTTATCCACAATTTTGTTTCTTGGATTCTGCTCTCCACCCTCTCTTCTTTTTTTTTTTTTGTCTTCCATTCCATTTTCTTCTTTCTGACAAATTTCACCTGTGCTGGTGTCTAAAATTTGCATTTAATTTCATTTTTCCTCACTGTGGCCTGGAACTTCACTTCTCTCCTAGAAAGTCTGGATCAAATTATGCCTCTATATCTAAATTCACTGCTCTGATGCCCTGTCGACATACATACCCATCAGTCAGTGTCCAATTGTGCATTTTTCTGACCGCCTTGCTAGGCTTCTGACCACTTGCAGTCACCTACTACCAAGAGCTCTCTATCTTTTCCTCCCCCGAATGCCACACATTTTCTGCTGGTGACCAGCATCTTTCTGTCTCTCCAACAGCTCCTCCATCATGTATGATTTTACCACCAACTCTGCTGACCCTTATCCTCTCTCTGTGCCTCCCTCTGCTCCTCAGTCAGATGCTCTGTCATCTTATGACATGCCAGATTTGCCTCTGCAAAAAGTTAACTTCCTCTTTTCTTTAAAAAAGTGGGGAAAAAATTAGAATCCTAATTCTGAGTCACCTCCCAGTCTTATCAAGCCTTGAAACAGTTGTTTCCAGGGCAGCAGTGCTGGGCCAGATGACTATGGCCCCCTCACTGGACATGACACAGTTTTCTACTAAGCAGCTGCAGCTGCCTGCCAGATGTCGTTACCCTTTTCCTCACATTGGGTTGATCTTATTTATTCTTTGTCTTGAGACTGGATAACACCGATGTAATCACTTAAAATGACTGTGGCCTCAGCAATAAGGCTATTGCCAACAGGCCTTAATGTTTGCTTCTTTAATCCACATTTAGGTAGCTATTTTGAAAATGTTTTTGTAGCTACCTGAGAGCTTGTGCTCCGGTCTAACTTCCCAGTCTTATGCATCTCTTCTAAAAACAAGCAGCTCTTTTGATAAACTGAACTTGACCATTCCTCTTCCGTTAGTTACTCCGTTTTCCCTCTCTCAATCCTGATCTTCATGAGTTTGGTTTTTTTGGACACAGATGATCTTGCATCTTGCTTAAGTCCTACCAAATCAAAAATCACCTCAAAACTGCTTCTATTTTTTTAATATTCCCTTTTGGCTTTAGTCTTCCATTTGTCACTCTTATCAATCAAATTTAGAAAAATTCCATTGCATCTTCTTCTTTCACCAACTATAAGTCTACCTGTTATCTCTGCAGCATAGTCCATGCATATGCTTTATGCATATGCCAAGGAATTCCCTATAGAAGCGTTTACTGTGTTGAACTATACAATCTTCTTGGTGCTTTCTCAAAGAGGTTACAAAATGTGCGCTCTCAGAAACTCTTGCCAGTACTCAAACACTGAATGCAACCACTGTTTTCATGACAAAAGTCCTCATTTTCCTCTCACTTAATGTTGTTTTCATTCCTTTTTTCTTTGGTTAGGCAGCTGCATCTATTGTTTCATTGTCCTAAATCACCCACTGGCTGCCTTTGGTCACCTCTTTGGCACAAATGCCTCTAATTTCTTAATCATGTGGGTTTTGACAGAAGAAGAGTGTTAGGAAGGGGAAGAGACAGGGAGATCATTTGCTGGTGATGCAACATTTACCCAGGAAATCTGTTGGTTTCCATAAATCACTTGAGCTGTTTGAGTTTCACACAGATCTGCATTTACCAAGAAGATACCTGCTTGCTTCTTAAAAATGGCATGTGATCTCATGATGCTTTAAGTATGCAGAAGCACTGGAAAATGGTCAAAACTTGTTTGTCAGAAGGCGTTTTAAAGAAAATTCAGCTATTTTAATTGAAAATTTAATTGTACATTTAATCTGTGCATCACAAGTATATAGAAAATGAATATAGTCCTAAAAGGACTAGTGTAGTTACAGGAGGACCCACATTTTCATTACCATCACATCAGTCTCATGTTCATGAATTAATTTAGGTGCTGACTTCTCGTGCAAGACTACGACATTCCTCTGTCAATTCTCCATTCTTATGTCATAGAATTTATGCATGCAAACATATAAGAGGTTTTTGTATTCATTTTTTTTCTTATTTTTAGGATAGAAGATTGATGTCAGCCACAAGATTTATATTTGCCTTGTGTTCAGAATGGAGAGGGCAAAGGTATTTTTCATTTTGATTCATCGCTGTAGTGGCTTGTGATCATATCCGAGCCTCTTCTATTTTCTGATAGCTCTTTGCTTAAATGTACGGAGAAGCAAACTCAAATGGTGTTTATGTTTGAACTTGCACTTATTTCTAACTACAAACACTGGTAAGTTGTTGTAGCTTGAAAGCAGAGTCATGTAAGGGGTCCAATGGAAGTAGAGTTGCTGTATAATGAATTATGAAAACTAGATCTTAATTTGACTATTGGGAAGTTTAGTCTTGGTTTATGTTGATGAGAAGCAGGGAGAAAGCCATCAGGGAGAAAGTATGGCTCAAAATAAACCACTTCAGTAAACACTTAAGGGTTGTTAAAAGACAACATATACTTTAATAACTAACATCTAAAATTCTACCCCTTGACTCCAGACAGCTTGCGAGCTGGCTTTGACAAGCAGGCTACTGCCTGCTGTTGATAAAAATCAAGGAAGTCCGATTCCTCTGGAGTAGGACTTTTTTCTGAAGGAGTGACACATAAGGTAGAAGGAAACCAGAGAGGGACTGGAATTTTGTGCTGCATCGACTTTCACATGCGAGTGGAGAACACAGGCCTCTTTGCACCACTGTATTAACACCCATTTTTTCTTATGTTTCTATTGTTGAGATCAAGAAGAGTCACTGTAGTCCTCACTGGTCAGACTCTGAAGGGAAGTGGAATGGGTAACCCAGTTCAGAGATATTTTCAAGGCAAACAAAGTGGGTACCCTATAGGCTGGGATTAGACTATTTGCATGTGCTCATAAGCATGTTATTGCCATAGGATATGAGTTCAGAGGGTGCCAGCTGTTCCATGTTATTTCCCAATGCACATATCTCTAAGCTTGTGCAAACAGAAGGTAGCTTAGCCATATGATGTAAGACCTCTAATCCCATCAGGAATTACCAAAGCTGATGTGCTTATTTTTCCTTGGGGTCACCTATTCTTCTGACCATATTCTAAAAAATGGGACACTGTGGGATTCCTGAGAGAGGTAAAGGGCACAAGGCTCAAAATCAAAGTTGATGTGCTCTGAGAGCTGATGCATAGAAGAGAGGACAGACATTCTAGTTTGGTATCCAAGGCAGGAGCAATATGGGCCTTGGGGATCAAAGGAAGAGTCACAGAAGGTGCAGTCTATACAAAGGCCTGAGGATGACAACCTCTATTTTAAAAATGAAATAGTAATTTTCAATGCCTTTTTTCTGAGGTTCCTGACTTGAAATCCCACAAGGATTCAATTTTCTGAAATGTCTGAGAAAGTTTCCCCTAAAAGGCCTGAAGTGTATCTCGCCAATCACCTAAAAACCTTGTATCACTTGCCATTCCCAAGAATCATGGTTAAAATATTTTATCTATCTGCTTGGGTCAGCTTCTTCATAGAGGGTCTAAGCACTTAGTGTATCTCAATCTGTTTCCATTTGCAAAGTTTTACATTTTTTTCCAGTGGAGATACCAAAATTGTAAATTAAAACCTACTGTCTTTCCCTTTGTTACTTTTGACAGACTTTAAGCAACATCCATACTATTGTTCTGGGATATCCCAGAACAATCCAACCCAGATAGCTTTATTTATGTGCAGCAAGCAAAGAGAAGTTACTTATTAGCATAAATGAAAAGCTGCTCTCACTAGTCATCACTGGTCCTTTGACTGAGAGTAAGGCTAAGGGACCATTTTCCATATGCTACTTTCCAAACCAAATTATGAATTAAGGCGCTGTATCAGCAGAATGTTAACAAAATTTAATGTGCCGTAGACCAAATTACTCTGACATCAAGCAGCAATGGTATAAACCAGTATTAAGGGTACAACCACTCTACTAACTACATAAGTTATCTTAAAGCTATGACACAGAAGTAAAATGGCCATTTCAGGTGCTGCAATTGTCAAGGGAAGTGTAATCAGAAGAAAAGAATAAGACAAGCAGGTCTCTGCTCTTTCTGGCTTTGCCAGACGTCCTCTTCAAATAACCCACTGCTGCTTGTAATCTTGTGACTGACATTTATGTTGACATTTGCTGGTGCCACAGCACTCTGACTGCAGTGGAGGTGATGACTGCCAGCAACTTACTTCATTCGAGTTTATTCTTTGATACCATTTGCATGTATGTTTTTTCCCTTTTTTTTGAGGGAACACTGGAAAATGCTAATGGCTTATTATGTCTAATGGCTCATAATGATTATGTTCCTCAAAAATGACATGTGTCTAAAGTGGAGGAAGCTAAACTGACCTCTCCACACATGTTCAAAAAAATCTTCATGTTGCTAGAGAAAGATGATCTGGAAAAAGCTCTTTTTGTATGTCCCAGGACCTGTCCTGAGTGCCTATACAATACTTATTGACACTAATGCTATGTAACATAGAACTGGCACCAATATTCCTTTCACTGTGTGGAGTATCACAGATACCACACTAAAGGATGCTGCTAATGGGAGATGCACAGAAAGTAGACTGTGGGTGTCAAGGAGTAGTCAGGCAGCTATGAACAGATTTGCTTCTATAAGCAACCTCTAGAAGTTTAAACTCTTGAGCAGATAATTTAAATTCCTTTTAATTTATAATGCTGGTGTATGTGAATGAATTCAACAGGGAACATAATTCCACATTTATAGCATAATATCTTAGTGATTCTAATGCAATACGTTCCTCGAAGTTTTGCAGAAGCTAAATATCAGAATTCTGCGGCTATGCACCTTCAAATTGAAGTTACACACTTCAGTGGGGAACTTAGGTTACCTTTCAGCATGCTATGCTACTGATATCTTCTCTAATGCTTCTTATGCATTTATGAAAAAGTCATGTATAACTTTGGTAAAATGATAGTATCACTTAAAGAGAAACCTAAGGATTTTCTATGGCAATCTAACTGAGGAAAACTTTGTATTTGGGTGACTACTTTCAAGGAGGTCTCTTTATAGCTAAGGAAGAATACTAGAACAGTGCCCAAACCAAAAAATAAAAGAAGTTAATTCACATGAATTCATTTGTGTCTGTCTTGCATTTGGCTCTTAGGTGAGACAAATCATAGTTCAGAAGACCTGATACAAACCTATAGACTTGACTCTAAAGGCATTGAGACACTTAGATGATGTGAAAAATGTGCTTGTATGTGCCGCTGAAGTTCTATCTGCCTTGGTATAAACTTGACCGATGCATACATTTTACAGAAGTTATCTTGCACAGTGATATATTTTACTGTCAAACTTTTACTGGCATGTAAAAAAAATGTCAAGTTGATCGGGGATACTAAGAAAACAAAACCTGAGTTCATCATAGGTAATTACTCCTACTGCAAAAACTTCCCCATTTAGGCAATCAGTGAAAAAAAATACCACTCTGAAACGTATCCAATCAATCACAGTCAAACAAAGTTAGTATCATAACTCAAGCAAGCTAATAGTTGATGTACCAGATTAACAACTGCATCTTACTACTAATAAATAAAAATAACTGGCAACTCCTTCGGGTGTTCCTTTCTAAAAAAAGAGGAAACATTTTCAGTCTCATATGAATTGATCAGGAGTGACAAGATGCAATTCTGAAAGCTTTAGTCAATTTAATCCAATTAAGAGAAAAAAACTAAAACAAATTTTAAGTAATTTCGACTAATGGAATGATGGAGGAAATCATAACTGTTCACAGATATTCTGTAGCCAGGAAATGAAGCCAAATTGGCCAGCTAATCTGTTCATTGTGAGCTCTTCACTTAGTGTTAGTGTGTTCTGAATGAAAAGAGAAGAAAGCCTTCAACATCTGAGTCAGATTCCTGTACCAAACTGATGTCAAGCATTAATTTTAAACATTTAATTTAATGAAACCTTTCAGTTCATATTTAACAAAACATGTCATATTTTGCTTCATTGAAACTCATTCCGTAATAAAATCTTTCCTCACAGAAACAATTCCATTTTCAAAATTTAATTCACTTTCAGGGTTTCACTTTTTTGTGAAACAATTTAAAATGCATTTTCCTGCTGTAATAGGCTGCAATTAAGAAAGATAAAAAAGAGCAATTACTATGCCAACCTAAAAAAGCCAATGCAAAAACTCCCTTTTATTTCAATAAACTTTGATTCCGTTCTTTGACCGAATTGTTCATTAGTCTCTATGCTCCTGCTCTTATTTTCTAGATTGCTTAATGATAAGGAAGATTACAGAGTTGAGTTACTGGACAAACCATTCAACACTAAGGCATTTCTGATGCTTCCACTGCAGCAGAGTTAAGTATTTAAGCATGTAAGTGCCACATTTCTTTCCTGCATCTGAATGCAAAAGGATGGGGGCCTGTTTCGAGGAAGCAGAGAGCACACCACATTGCTGGGTAACCATGACAATGAGACAGCAGGAAGAAGAAATGTTTGCCTAAACAGCATCCAGCCACATAACCCCAGCGTAACACTGCTCTAGTTAAACAATATGCCCAGAGGGCTAAGAAGGACTTAGTGTTGCACTGTAACTAAAATGCCCCATCTCCAGGTGGAGATGTGCAGGGACCTTTCTGTCTCCTAAATACATGCCCGTGAGATCACCTAGGCTTGGCAAAGATCCATTCGTGCACATGAATTAATGCTGCTGTATTTAGCCACAGCTGGTGGCAGATTACCAATGTAACCTCATACTGAAACTAAAACCACTGACGTTCTAGCCCAGCTGAGTATCTACCTCCTCAAAATCCCACTGTCAAGCTTACCGATGAAAATGATGCAAAATAGAAAGTTAGCTAAACAAAATAATATACATCATGCTATTACAAGACATCTCTGTGGCATTGCAAAGTTAGGTGGTACTTTAGAGATGTTTATGGAAAAGCCATATTTGAGATGTGGCTTTTGCTCCATAACCCTTAAAAATCAGTTATGCTTCTCTCCTCCTGCTTAAAAATTATATTCACTCTGGCATTTGTCTCTAGGAGTTCAGCAAGTGCTGCACCCTGCACAGTTCCTCTATGTCTATGTGTACACTGCTGGGAAGCTGCATTATTCTGGGGCACAAGAGGGCCTGGGGGGCACAGTTTCTCTGTTAAATCCCTGAGGCAGACATGGGACATATCAGACACATGGTCCTACATTTTACACCATGCCAGAAGCCTGTGGCCCTTCCTCTTGCTTTAATTCACTTCTTTGAGAATCCACTAAGAAAGCCCCGTCTCTCTCAGACGTCTTTTGCAATCATTCCTAGTCCTTCTCTACTCTAAGTCCTGGAAGAAGAATGCTCCCTTGGTCAGCTTGTCTCCCATCCTTCTGCCTTTGGGCTGCCCTTGGGCAGACAAGCTCTTTATTGTTTGATCCAGTTTGGCAGCTGGATTTAAAGAACCTTCAGAAATCTGTGCTAAGTCTAATCTAGTCTGACTTCACCTCTCTTGAACCCCACAAGTTTTTTGCAAATGAGTCTCTTCCTTTATCAGCTATATAAGTTGTATTTAATATCATTAAAATGCTAAACTGATGAATCTTCTCACTGAGGGAGATTACAGCTGCATACATGAAAAGGGTACTCAGCAGGAAGGATGCACAGAAGCCAATAAGCAAGGGAGCTAGGGACCACAGAAACCCTGATATGCACAATATAGGGGATATTAAAAAGTGGGTAGGCGGCAATGAGCAATAAGCATCCTGGGCCACTATGTCTTTTCATCCTCTGGCTCCCTTTCTGTCTGTATTTGCTGACTTCTGTGGGATGACTTGGTAGGCATTGAAGGAAATGAACTACACTGTTTTGTTGTATGTAGCACAATAATCAACAGCACCAAATGAACTCAGCATCAAGCTGGGATCATGCAGTTACAATGGTAGAAGAAATTAGACAGCATTAATTAGAGGGAGAATGTGGAACTCTTTCTGCTAGAGAGTCACATCTTTCCGGGATGTGACTCTTCTCTTAGCTGACGAAAGCATCCATGGTTTGGCTTGTTAAGAGCCAAGTTGATAGAAAAGTTGAAGGGAAAAAAGGAGTGTTCTCCATTGTGTGCCAACCCAGCTGAGGGAAGACTTGAGTTTGAGACTGACTTTTAAAGAACAGCAAAAGGTTAATGAATTTTTATCCCAGCCACCATTGATACACCTGAAGGTCCCTCTAACTAGATCACAGACAGCACTTTTGCTTTTATTTCACTAAAAGACCAGGTAAGTAATACACGTAAGGGAGAAAGAATCAGAGATAAAAAAGACTTTTTCAGCTTCCAGAAACCAAAACAATCTTCTGCTAAAGTAGTCTTCCTATGGGCTATGCAGCTACCTGTACACGTTCCATGTTAAAACTTTCTCCACAACAATTCTTTTTTCTTATTTTATTGACATTTGATATAAACTGGACTGCACTCTGCATTAACAAAAGGAGCTTGATTCTTTGAGGTACAATGAACTCTCATTTCCCACTGAGTCTGTGAAAGAGGTTGACATGCAAAACTGCTGAAGGCAGGTCCCTTGCATTACTTGGAAATTGCTTTCCTGCACCCTCCATTCTCTGCTACATTGGGAAAGGGCCAGGAGGTATACCAGAGTTTCAGTCCAGACAGTTCTGTACTCTGTGATTTGAATCCATCCCAGCCTTTATGGTAGAATCAGAGAATAGGAAATACGACATTTCAAATAAATTGTAGAACAGTTAGCTACATTTAATAGGGTTTGTTTGCCATCTTTTGGCAAATAAAGCATGTTTGCATATAATCTTTTTTTAAAAATTGCCTTGCCTTTTGTATGCATGCTTGCCTTTTTTCTATACTAACCAGTTAATGAAATTCCAACTACTAAACAAAGACCTGTGAACATTTTGGACAGCACACTCTTTTTCCCTTTATATGTCTGTACAATGCCTAAACCAGACTAGTCGTGATTTTTTAACAGAACCATCTAGGAATTGTTGTTATTTAGAAAGATAATATTTTTATTTATTTTATTAATTTAAAACTAAATGTTCTTTAATATAACCTGATTCCCTTGTAAAAAATAAGGAAGAAAAGTGGCAATAGATTTCCATAAAATAGCAGTATGGTAAAAGTGCACTATTGAGGCAATCACCTACAAGTGAGCTAGAATTACAGATTAACAAACTACAAAATGTCCACCTCGGAGTACTCAAAAGTTCAGATGTTTCTTTGAGTCTTATTTAAGCCTCTTGAACCTAAGCAACTACACAATTTCAAATAGTAGCTGCACTATGTAAAATGTCTTAGAGCGGAAGATGCCAAAATGGACTGAAAAATCATAGAGTTTCCAACAAAAACATTATTTTTGGTCAACATTATTTGCTAAATTCAATCTAAACATATGAATCATTTTGCTCAACCCACAACTGTATTTTTCTATTAATATATTAATTAACCCTGCAGTTTCTCTCAGCCTTTCATACATGCCCTGTCTCTCTCCTTTATTAGATAATGGCATATCTTTCTTCCATATTTAGAAATATAACCTCTCTTAAAATGATGCTTCTATGAAAAACCTCACTTGGACATGCTGTGACACTTGATGGAATTGACAACTCTGCCCAAGAAAGACAGGATACGACAGCTGCAGATCTTCAGATCCCTGAAGATGCTTTAAAGGGCATCCCATAGACAATCCATGGCTCTTACCACACAAATGTAATGTTACAGCTAGAATATATATCAGGTATATACTGAACTGTATATATGAGAAATTGTGGGCCAGTCAAATCAAGGACACCAAAGAGAAAAAGAATCAAAGAAGAAAACTTGAGTTGATGACACTTTTCTTTTGTTTCCTAGAGAAGACAGAGGAAGGAACATGTGCACACTGAATTTCTCCACCCCAGCTTTTTCCAGGTGAATTTCCCCACCTATAAGCAAGAGGAGTCGAGAAGGCATCAATGACACTCCACCAAAATGCTCACTTTTGCACTCAGAAGATGTAAATCTTAGAGAGCAGCCTTGACAAAGGGCTGCCTGCAAAAGCTATGGAAGAAACTTCACTGGTCAGTTTAAGTGCAGGATCCTTTATGCACAGATTTAAATGGGAAGTTATTTTAGCTTCAGGGAAGCAGAATCTAGCCCAGAAAACTCACAGTGCAATACATTAGGTAAATATTATTAACTTCAGTTAAATTAAATGCAAAACATATATTTTACCATTTTATGATGAAGAGTATTTCCTAAAATGTCAATAAGGGTTAAAAAGAAATGGCCTGATTGGTTTGTTAAACCATGTGAGTTAATTTCCAGTTGCTGCTTATTTTAAGAAAGTAAGAGTCTGCAGCATCATAAAAATACAGATTCTGTTTTTTGTATTTTCTTCTCATAAAAAAGGGGAAAAGAAAAAACTATGAAGGAGCTGAGAGCTAGGGTATTTGGTTTGAGGATCAGTTGAGTATTTCATTTTGTCTGTAGCACTAATTATAGACTTAATTATTACATAAATATTGTTTCATATTAGTTCTATGGCCAAAGTTCTAAATTTAGAAATAATCTTTTTTTTCATGATGCAGTTTCAATAATAAACATTATGATCAAGTCTAGGTGCATGCTACAGTATTAAAATGCCTCCTTTTTAAGCACTTGGTGGAATCACTGTTACTGCTCTGCTATGGCTTAGCTAGTCTGCCTGTAAAAGTGAAGATTTATTTTTATGTGGCTTGAACTAAAACGACTTATTTTTGATGTGTGCTCACCCTTAACTATTAACATTGTGTGCAATGGCAGTTTAAATGTTTTATTTTCAAATAAACAGGCAAATGGACTGTTATTTCTATAAATACTAACAGGATCATGCCCAAGCACTGGGATTTTTCAGCCTGGAGCAAGAGGAAACCACACATTTTCTGTTTATTTTTGTGGGGTTTACTATTTTAAGTAACATCAAGCCCCAGACTGAATATATTCTGACATTTCTGGTTACTTTGAAGGAAAAAAGTCCCAATAGTTTCTTAGCAAGTTAGGTCAACTTATGCTAAGTCACTGAGTGATAAAAAAGTATTCTCTGTGACAACCATATATGCAATGTCCTCCTGGGTGTCCATCACCAAGTCTCTTGCAATGGAGCTCAAAAGAAATACATAGGAAGATGGGAAAACGGTTGATGGTCCTACTAACCAGCCTGATCCTACTAACATGGATCCAAATCGACTTGTGTGCATAGTGCTGTTGTGTGATTCTGCAGGGATATTTGAGAACTGTCCCTGTCTCCTTAACTGAGAACAGATGTTGTCAGTGATATCAGATGCTCTTTTCTGTTCTCTCTTCCCCTGACCTCAGTTTTAACACACTCATGAAGGACAAAACACCAAAGTTCTTGTGCTGCCTTTGGAACAGTAAAATCTGAGCATCAGCTGTATGGTTTAGACTTGTGCACTAGTAAATGTTGTTTTGGTTTTCCTTTGTAGCTGGCTACTTATATTTTGAAGGGGCAGAAATGGACAATTGTCTGGGTTTTTTTGAGCAATTCCTCTGCATCTTTTGCTTGGCTTCACTTAGTAATAACCAGTTGATTATATGCAGGTAACAAAGTACTCGTTGAGAATTTTAACTTGCTTTTTGAATAGACAAATTCAGACACCATTAAGTGACTGAAGTTTTACAAGGGTATCAGACTACCTTTTGAAACTGAAGGCTTTTTGCAGCCCAGAATTGTTCCTCTAAATCTCTGGTCAGTTTGAAACAGTTTGACCTCTGTATCTCATTTCTTTGCAGTAATAAAACCCTCTAATAAACTGAGAGAAAAATGATTGAAATAGGTAAATACAGAAAAATTAGGGAAGGAGAAAGCTAATGAACTCAATTGCGATCACTATGCCAGTATTGCCTTAACTTAAAAGTATTGATTAAATAACTGAATATTTACATCTTGTACTGGAACCGCTGAAGGCAAATGATGCATTGCAAAGCAAACAGAAGCTGACCTTTGCACGTTTTCCCATCAGGCTGCAGGGTAAATCCAACTGGGCAACTGCATCGTACCCCTGTTGCGGTATCCTTGCAAGTCCGATCACAGCCTCCATTATTGACAGCACATGTTTCTGCAGAATGAAAGAGAAAGAGAGAGGGAGAAAGGCAGTGTAATGAAATGTTCTGGGGGAGGGGAGAGGCACTGACTCTTTGGGGCAAAATGACAACATTATGAAAGCAATCTAAGTTCAAGCAAGCCAACTGAAGCAAGCTCTCAAGGTCATCAGGGCCCATGTACTGGTTTTGACTTGTAAATCATTTCCACAAGTCATGACTTCTTTCTCCCCCCAAACGGGTGTTTTTATTTATTATATTTAGTTAGTGCTTTTGAACTGTCTTAGACAATAGGATGGGGTTATTACATATGAAACAAGTTTAAAAAGAAAAAAAGTGATTGCCTTTAGAAGCAGAACCAAACATTCAGTCTGTTTCGTATCAGTCAATGTCTAGCTGAGGCTTTTTAAGGTTCATTTTTTTAAATGCTGTTGTAGGCATAATGAACTTTAAAAAGCAGTAGAAAGCAAAGCAGAGTGCTAGACTTGGACCTGAGAATTTAAAACCCTTAGTTAAGAAAGAGTTAATGGAAAATGAACTACATATATCACTTTGACAAGAACCTACATGCCCAATCTGTTCTTACTGATCTACAAGCAAAAGGCATCTGGGTTTTGTCCACTTAAAGCTTTTTGCAAATTGAAAG
The DNA here is from genome assembly GCF_964289735.1 of Phaethon aethereus. NCBI lineage: Eukaryota > Metazoa > Chordata > Aves > Phaethontiformes > Phaethontidae > Phaethon > Phaethon aethereus. The sequence continues at coordinate 77,519,297 of NC_138575.1, forward strand.
GAGTTTGGAGTGGGTGGGAGGGCATAATTGAGGTCACTGAACCCATTCCAAGCTGTGTCATTGAAATTTCCCAGTGCTTGTAGTATGTAGAAGGGTGGCTGGGCAAACACAGGCAAGAGAAAGCTGCAATACTTCTGAGCTTTTACAACGGTGGGCAATGACTATTAGGTACCACTACATTAAAAAAAATCTTCAACTTCATTACAGAAAAAGCAAAAACCCCTCCCTCATTGCCATTATTTTCTGTTACTCATGTGTGCACATGCGCACACCCTATGCATCCATACTCACACATACCCACACACACATCTATAAAATAGATAAAAGGCAAGTGAAATGATTAACTTTGCTTTGATCCAGAGAATAGAGTGGATGTAAGCACGTTACAATTTAGCACGTCAGTTTGAACGGTGCATTTGTCTGAAAAGTATTTACTTCAGAGAGCAAGTCCTTTTAATAGTATCTTTTTCAGTTGCTCTGGCTTTGATTAAATTAAAACACCCCCCCACCCCCCAAGATTGCCATTATTCTACTCAGTTCACCTCATTCTGGCTTTCCCTAAAGAGGCTTTGTCATTACTTACTCAGATTTACAGACTCCTATCGCTGAATATTCAAACCCCGTGTCACAATTGTACCCTGTGGACAGGGTCTGACAATAAGCTATAGGATATGCTAATTGGGAATTGCCTTAGAACAGTACATTGATCAAAAATTATTTACACAGAACAGAAAAGGCTTTATCTTTCTATTGACTAGTACTAAAAGATTTTTATTTTAAAGTAGCCTCTGCTAATGCCCTCAAGGTGAACTTAGACTGGCCCTCTGGAGGGACTTCACTGCTTCAAAATAAGAGAAAAAAAGTGTAACTGTGGGTTTGTTTTTTTTTTCTTTTGTACTGGCATAGACCTCTACATCAGTTGTGGAATAAGCTGCTCATCCACTTATGAAAAAACTGAAACATGGGACACACATGCATTAAGAGCATGGGACAGAACTCTGCTGTCCATGTACATTCACACATGATCTACTAGGTAGATTTTAAATCTTTTATGCCATGTATGCTGTGTAATAACATAATGTAGAAAAAGCAATCAGTACAGAAATGGATTTGCATGTAACTGCCAGCAAGCACAGCTAACAAATGGATTGACATGTTTTCTGGAACAGCTTTCTGAAAATGGGGCTGAGTCTGCAACTCCTTATTTTCAGGTGGAATTCTTGCTCACCTTGGGTACAACTTGCAGGACCTGAACCTAACTGTTTAAGTAATATAGTTCTGATTTTCATTTACTCCCCTGCAAAGGACTATTTTATAGACTTAGAAGCTGACACTGCTGCCTGAAGAATTCTGTAAATGACAATGCTGGCATTTCCATTTGTATGTCAATGTGTGTGTGTCCTCATAGGCCAACATATCAAATGATTTTATATTTCAGAGAAGGGAGAAAGTTTCAGGTAATTTAAAACTTTTTTACTTGGGTACAGTTTAACGGTAGGATGATTTGCCAGGAGTAAAGAGTTTAGGTTAAAAAACAGGAAAAAGTGCTGAAGATGTACATTTGGCATGGCACTGCAAAGAGCAGTAAATCTTATGTTATGTTAGCGGATTAACTTTGGCATATGAAGAGTCTTTTATTGCAGTTCATCAACACCAGATGAACATAAGCAGTAATATTTCTGCTTTCTGGATGACATCCAGTGAAAATGAATAGACACAACCTTTTTTTTTTCCCATGGCATGGATGACTGGATCTATAGGGTAAGGGTCATTCAGTGAACAAGAGTTATTTCTATGTATAAATAGAAGGCATCAAGCCAGCTTTTCTTATTTTCACACAGATTTAGTAAAACAAACCAAAAAGGGTAAATACCCTTCAACCTTTCCTGGTGACTCTGACTTTAATACATGACAAACTCTAACAGACTGAAGATCCAAGTGAGCAAGAGGACATCTGACAGTACCTCTAGCATTTTGGATAATCGGAGAAATGTAATGATGAAATTCCTTAAACTCAAGGTCATGAGAAAACATTAGTAAAAGAAAGCGAACGTGAACAGCAGAATGTGGGAAAGAGGTATTATGAACTACATCAAACAGAATAGTTGAGGCCTATATACAACATAAACTGAAGCATCACCACCTGTGTTTCTGTTAGAAATGACTTCAACACATTCTTCAGCTCACCACTATCAAACTTCAGTATATATTTGTAATACAAATAAAAGTTTTAGGTCTCAAATAAAGAGCAGAAACAAATTACTTATTTCCAAACTACCACACTGGAGAAGCTATACTTATATGGAAGGGAAAGAACAGATGTTCAAAATTTGGATCAGATCTTCATGGTGATACTGATCCTACGGACCATTTTCCACTGTTTTTTTTCTCCGTGAGAGGCAACTTCAGCATACTTATTACTCTTTCTGTTTGTTTCAGATTTTTTGGCACATTTCTGATGTTTTTTGTTCTGATGAGGGAGCAGAAAGAGAACTGGAAGACACAAATAAAGCAGTGTCATGTAACTGACGTTTAGATTCCTTACGAATTATGATAAAGATCACCATTTGAAACTATTAGACTTTACTGTGAATTTAAAGTGATGTTTGCAGCCCTGCTTACACCCTTACTGAATTCCCACCAGAAAACTCAGACAGAAACAGGTATCTAAAGAAAAGGACATCTATTTACATAAGGCAGTCTGGGACAACTTACATCGTGTTTTTCCAATGTAAGCTCCTAATTCTGGAACACTCTCTCATATATCTGGTCCCTGGATCTACAGACAAGAAGTAACCCAAATTATTACCAACTTCCTATACCTATGGTTTGCTCAGTTAGGATATTTATTATTTTAACAATAGTCCACTGTGCTATTGGATATAGAATCACAGAATCATTAAGGTTGGAAAAGACCTTTAAGATCATCAAGTCCAACCATCAACCCAACACCACCATGCCCATTAAACCATGTCCTGAATAGCCATGTCTACACATTTTTTGAACACCTCCAGTGATGGTGACTTCACCACCTCCCTGGGCAGCCTGTTCCAATGTTTGGCCACTCTCTCAGTAAAGACATTTTTCCTAATATCCAGTCTAAACCTCCCCTGGCGCAACTTGAGACCATTTCCTCTCATCCTATCGCTAGTTACGTGGGAGAAGAGACCAACACCCACCTCACAACAACCTCCTTTCAGGTAAGTTGTAGAGAGTGATGAGGTGTCCCCTCAGCCTCCTTTTCTCCAGACTGAACAACCCCAGTTCCCTCAGCCGCTCTGCTTAAGACTTGTGCTCCAGACCCCTCACCAGCTTCATTGACCTTCTCTGGACACATTCCAGCACCTCAACGTTCTTTCTGTAGTGAGGGGCCCAAAACTGAACACAGGATTCGAGGTGCAGCCTCACCAGTGCCGAGTACAGGGTCACAATCACCTCCCTGCTCCTGCTGGCCACACTATTCCTGATACAGGCCAGGACCTGTTGTTGGCTGCCTTGGCCACCTGAGCACACTGCCGGCTCATGTTCAACCGGCTGTCAACCAGGACCCCCAGGTCCTTTTCCGCTTGGGCAGCTCTCCAGCCATTTCTCCTCAAGCCTGTAGCATTGCATGGAGTTGCTGTGACCAAAGTGCAGCACCCGGCACTTGGCCTTATTAAACCTCATACAGTTGACCTCTGCCCATCGATCCAGCCTGTCCAGATCCCTCTGCAGAGCCTTCCTACCTTCAAGCAGATCAACACTCCTGCCCAACTTGGTGTCATCTGCAAACTTACTGAGGGAGCACTCAATCCCTTCATCCAGGTCATCAATAAAGATATTAAAAAAGACTGGTCCCAGAACTGAGCCCTGGGGAACACCGCTTGTGACCGGCCGCCACCTGGATTTAACTCCGTTCACCACAACTCTCTGGGCTTGGCCGACCAACCAGTTTTTCACCCAGTGAAGAGTACACCTGTCTAAGCCATGAGCTGCCAGTTTCTTCAGGAGAATGCTAGAGACGCTGTCAAAGGCTTTACTAAAGTCCAGGTAGACAACGTCCACAGCCTTTCTCTCATCCAGTGGATGGGTCACCTGGTCATAGAAGGAGATCAGGTTGCTCAAGCAGGACCTGCCTTTCATGAACCCGTGCTGGCTGGGCCTGATCCCTTGGTTGTCCTGCACATGCCCTGTGAGCATCCTCAAGATGAACCTCTCCATAATCTTACCCGGCACCGAGGTCAGGCTGACAGGCCTGTAGTTCCCCGATCCTCCTTCCGGCCCTTCCTGTAGATGGACATCACATCAGCAAGCCTCCAGTCATCTGGGACCTCCCCTGTTAACCAGGACTGCTGATAAATGACGGAGAGGGGCTTGGCAAGCTCCTCCACCAGCTCCCTCAGTACTCTCGCGTGGATCCCATCAGGCCCCATAGACTTGTGGGTATCCAGGTGGCATAGCAGGTCCTTAACTGTTTCCTGCTGGATTATGGGGAGTTTATTCTGCTCTCCATCCCCATCTTCCAGCTCAGGGGGCTGAATACCCTGTGGATACCTGGTCTGGCTATTAAGGTCTGACTGTGCACTGCTTCTGGGTATTAAAATATCCTATTAAAAAGCACAGGCTTGAGCTGTTGGTCCTTCAGCACTGGATTGGGAATGTCAGACTAAGTTGCCAGGTTAAGTTACATGGGTATTCAGTCCTTTCATATGTTACTTCAGTGTCTGCAAGGGTTTAGCAGAAAGGTTCTAGTTCTGAAGTTTTTGAACTAAAGCAGAATCTCTCGCAGGTGGCAATAGAGCCTGGCCCCTTTCTTAAAAAGATGACTGACACCAGACAGGATTTATTTAGCTTTGAATACTATTAAATGCCTGAAAGTCTGAACACGTGTTATGGTTTGGGAACATTTCTGAAAACCTAAATTTCAACTTCTTTCATGAAACAGGTAAACATAACCATTCAAAACGTAAGCATCTATTCAAATCTGGTTTTTGGAAATGGCCAATTATTTCATAAAGTCATTGAAAAACTGCCTCAAAGACAGGTGTCTCCAAAATCTGCCTCCAATTTTTGTGACTTCATTTCATCTCTATGATCAAAAGAGCATAATATGATTTTAAGGGTATTGCTCAAAATTAGGCAAATCTTGGAATCTTTATTATTCACTTCGGCAGCCTGGGCCAATTTGAACTGAGATCCAAAACAAGTTTTAGGAACTGAGATACGGTGCAAAACAGGACAAACTTACATAGGCCTATGGGACTAAAAGGGTTACATCTGAAGATCATATTATAATATATGTCTTAGTGAGGTCACTCTCTATAATCTTTGATAAGTCATGAGGATAGGGTAGGGTTCCTGATGACTGGACAAGGTAAACATCAAGAAAGGCAAGAAGGGGGATCTGGGGAGCTACTGGCCAGCCAGACTCACATCAGACTCCCATAATTGTATGGAGCAAATCAACCTGGAAGCCATCTGCAGGCACATGAAAGACAAGATGACTGGTAATGGCCAGCGTTGACTTACTGAAGGCAAATCATGCTTAATTAAGCAGACAGCCTTCTACAATGACAGGACTTACACTGTGGATAAGGGAAGAGCTGTGAATGTTTTTCACTTTAAGTTTAGCAAGTGATCTGACATGGTCTTCCATAGTACCCTTATGGCCACAGCAGTGCGAGACAGACTGGATAAGTGGACAATAAAGGGAGTGGAAAATTGGCTGAACAGCTGGACTCAAAAGACTGAATCAGTGTTACAAAGTCCAACTGGCAGTCTGTCACTAGAGCTATCTCTCAGGTAGTGAAATTAGGGCCAATACTGCCTAATGTCTCTACTAACATCCTGGACTATGGGATGGATGACACTTTCTGCAAATTTGTGGATGATACCAAATTGGGGCCGTGGTCAATATACTGGAGAGCTGGGCTGCTATTCAGAGGGGCCTTAACAGGATAGAAAAAATGGTCTGAGGGGAACATTACGAGCTTCAATGAAGGCAAGCCCAAATCCTTTGTATGGGATGGAATAATTTCATACAACAGAACAGGCTTAGAATTGAATGGCTATAAAGCAGTTTTGGAGAAAAATCTGGGGTCACTGGTGGACAAGGTGAATTGAAGTCAGCAGTGTTTCCTTAAGGCAGAGAAGGCCAACAACATGCTGGCTTGTATTAGTAAGAGTACAAGCAGAAAATCAAGAAAAGTGACCCTACCCCTCTATTTGGTGCTTGGAGTAACAACATTTGGAGTGCTGTCTCCAGTATTGGGAACTCCAGTGCAAGAAAGACATAGACATACTAGAGCAAATTCAGTGGAGGTCTATCAAGATCATGTTTAGGGGGCTGGAGCACATGACGAGGCTGAGAAGCTGAGAGCTGTTCAGCCTCAACAAGAGAATGCTCAGAGATCTTCTTTCTGTTGTTAGCTATCTAACGGGACAGTATAAAGAAGATGGAACAAGCCTTTTCTTGGAGGTGCACAGTGGAAGGACAAGAGGCAACACACTGAAGTTAGAGTACGGGAATTTCCAGCTTGATACAAGGTAAAAATTCTTCACCATGGGAGTGGTCAAACACAGGAGTGGATTCCCAGGGAGGCTGTGAAATCTACATCCTTGGAGATACGCAAAACTCAACTGGACATGGCCCCGAGTGACCTGGTATAGTTGCCCTTTCTTTGAGGTGGAGGTTGGATTAGATGACCTCCAGAGGTCCCTTCCAATTTACATGAGTCTATGATTCAATGAAACTGATTCACATATCCTACAGAGATTAAAGAATCAGAGTTTCACTTTTACTTTATTCCTGACAAAAAATACTAGAGGGGAAGAGGGAGAAAGGAAGTACTATGAACACAGCAAGCAGCATGTCAAATTCAAGTGCATAGTTCATGTCTACTCGGTATCCGATTCAAGCTCAAGACCTCTTTGGAATCTCAAACATTCATATTGCTGATACATATCTGATACATTTAGTGTCACAAATGATACTAGATTAGGAGGAGCTGTGGACTCCCTCGAGGGTAGAGAGGCCTTACAGAGGGATCTGGATAGACTAGAGAGCTGGGCAGTCACCCATTATATGAAATCTAACAAAAGCATGTGCTAGATTCTACACCTCAGATGGGGTAATCCTGCTTATACATACAAACTAGGAAGTGAGAGGATGGAAAGCAGCCTTATGGAAAGAGAGCTAGGGGCTTGGATTGATGACAAGTTGAATATGAGTCAACAGTGTGCCCTGGAAGCCAAAACGGCCAGTCATGTTCTGGGGTGCATCAAGCAGAGCATAGCCAGTCAGTCAAGTGAGGTGATTGTCCCACGTTACACTGCACTGGTGCAGCCCCACCTTGAGTACTGTGTGCAGTTTTGGGTGCCTCAATATAAGAAGGACATCAAACTATTAAGAGTGTGTCCAGAAGAGAGCGACCAAGATGGTGAAAGGTCTCAAGGGCAATACTTATGAGGAGTGGCTGAGGTCACTTGGCTTGTTCAGCGTGGAGAAGAGAAGCCTGAGGGGTGACCTTATCACAGTTTACACCTTCCTCAAGAGGGGCAGTGGAGAGGGAGGTCCTGATCTCCTCTTTCTGGTGATCAGTGATGGCATACAAGGAAATGGAATGAGGCTGCATCAGGAGGAGTTCAGATTGGACATTAGGAAAAGGTTCTTCACTGAGAGGATGGTCAGTCACTGGAACAGGCTCTCCAGGGAAGTGGTCATGGCACCAATTCAAGAAGCATCTGGACGACACTCTTAGTCATATGGATTAGTGTTAGGTAGTCCTGTGAGGAGCAGGGAGTTGGACTCGATTATCTTTATAGGTCCCTTCCAACTTGAGATATTCTATGATTCTATGATATTTTCAGTAGGAAATATTCATGTTCAGAAAATTGGAGTATGGAAGCAGAGACCTAAATTTCTTCCCTAGCTTCCCATAAGATGCTGTGTCACCCTTGGCAAATGACTTGTGCTGAAGCTCACAAGAAAATTTGTGACATACTGGTCTCCTCATTTAAAATAGATGCAGTATTTCCTATACTTGTAAGATCTTTTGAAATTCATTTAACACACACGCTGTATAAATGTAAAATATCATTGTTTTTATTGTTATGAGTAGTACAGAAATTACTATCAATAGTACTGAAATTAAAAGTAAGACTTGACACTCCCCACATTTATTAACTTACATTTTGCCCTGATAAGATTTATTCCTCTGCAAATGTAATTTTTTACAGGGATAAGATAATTTAATCTTTTCTATCCACTCTTAAATGCATTTAGATTAGCATAATACACAACAGGATTAATATGAAAAAGCCTTACGTAACAGATCGGTTGGTGTCGCTGTCTTGTCTTAATCAAGATCAGTCATTTTGGATTGTCTCTAATTATGTTCTACTTAATTCCTCTCTAAATTGGAGAGATTTAATGGGTGGACTGTTGGGTGGATGAGCAATTGGTTGGATGGTTGCCCCCAGAGGGTAGTGGTCAACGGCTCAATGTTCAGATGGAGGTCGGTGATGAGCAGTGTCCCTCAGGGGTCCATATGGGAACCAGTACTCCTTAATAGCGTCATCAGTGACATGACAGTGGGATCGAGTGCATCCTCAGCAAGTCTGCAGATGACACCAAGTTGAGTGGGGTGGTTGACACACCCTGACAAATGGGATGCCACCCTGAGGGACCTGGACAAGCTCGAGGAATGGGCCTGTGCGGTTCAATAATTCAATATTGAAACATGAGGTTCAATAAGGCCAAGTGCAGGGTCCTGCACCTGGGTTGAGGGCAACCCCCAGTATCAATACAGGCTGGGGGATGAAGGGATTAAGAGTAGCCCTGCCCAGAAGGACTTGGAGGTACTGGTGGATGAAAAGCTGGACAATGTGCACTCACAGCCCAGAAGGCCAACTGTATCCTGGCCTGCATCTAAAGCAGCATGGCCAGCAGGTCAAGGGAGGGGATTCTGCCCCTATACTCTGCTCCGGTGAGACCACACCCAGAGCATTGCATCCAGCTCTGGAGCCCTCAGCACAGGAAAGACATGGACCTGTTGCAGCAGGTCCAGAGGAGGGCCACAAAAATGATCAGAGGGATGGAACACCTCTCCTGTGAGGACAGGCTGAGAGAGTTGGGGTTGTTCAGCCTGAGGAGACCTTATTGCAGCCTTCCAGTACCTGAAGGGGGCTTATAAGAAAGCTGGGGACAGACTTTTTAGCAGGGCCTGTAGCAATAGGACAAGGGTAATGGTTTTAAGCTAAAAGAGGGTAGATTCAGACTAGATCTAAGGAAGACATTTTTGACGACGAGGGCAGTGAAACACTGGCCCAGGTTGCCCAGAGAGGTCGTAGATCCTCCATCCCTGGCAACATTCCAGGTCAGAGGGGGCTCTGACCTGGTCTAGTGGAAGATATCCCTGCTCATTGTGGGGGGGTTGGACTAGGTGATCTTTAAAGGTCCCTTCCAACCCAAAGATTCTATGATTCTATGATTCCACTTAAATATTAATCTCATAAACTCTGCAATGTGTGCATATACCTGCACCTGTATGCAAACCTCTGCTTTCCCCATCTCAGTCAACCTGCTAAAACATTTGATATACTGTTCATGGTGATAAAAATGTACTTACGATAACATACATTTTCAAATTATTCTCTTAAATGATAAAAAGATTTAAAAAACCTAAAGATGCTGTACATGGGTATAAGGAATGAAATGGATCAGTAACAAAGTAATCAAAGTTTTTTTAAGAAAACCTAAACCAAAATAAGCTTCTTTGGGTGGTAGGCAATAAATTGATTTCAGAAAGAGGCAAGCACCTCTTTGCACTGTAAAGGTGTAATCCTGCCCATCACACAAGAATTCTGAGCCAGGTGGCAGTCACAAAGAACCCTCAGGAAAATATGTTGAATATACCTTGGGCTGGTACTATTACTGTCTAAAAGCACAAAGGCCATGTTTAGTCTCCGAGCCATCGTGCAGGCAACCGAGATACCAGTCAATGTAGTGTACTTCTCCTGTGTTGACCTGTGCTGCTGTATCCTGAGCAGAATACAAGTCAGAGGAGTGCTAGTGGACCTCTGCACGAAGGAGAATGATCTGAATTTCATGATATGGCCAGAATGTAGAAAAAGTATAGAAATACTGCACTAGTGATCAATGCCCCTTCCCTTTTCTGATCGATATGCAGCTCTATCATGAAGATCCTTTAAGCCACAAGGCCTGAAAGCAAAAGCAAGCCATTTAGCATCAAGGTGTTTTCTTTGGAGATATGGAGAAGTAGTTTTCTGATCTTTTCTGTTACCCAGCATGGCAGTCTGCAGTCAAAAAGATCCAGAAAGCCCTATTTGTTTTCCAGCTCCTGATCATAACGTGATGACTGGAAAGAGTGGAGAACAACTGTAAATGAAAGAGCTGTTTTCAATAATATGTATATAAACATGCAAAGAAGCCTTAACAGAAGACCAAAAATGGTCAGCTGTAGTGAAAACAAAAGAAAGCATATATAACCTCAAGTGAAAATGGAGAGGGAAGCCACTTAAGTCATCACCTACATTCAAGGAAGTCTTGCAGCAGCTGCTGTCTTGATCATCTATCTCTTAGGAAAAGCATGAGAGGGGCAGTTAATGGCACCTTCTTCCACAGAAAAAGATGTTGTAAGAAATGAAATGAAAGAAATCTGTATAGCTAATTATTGCCATCTCCTCTGAATCAGAGACTGACCTTCTGTCTTAAGGCCTTGTACAAAGGAATGTTTGGCAGCAACAGGTTGGCAATAAAAGATTAGGTTAGGTCACATCTGTAGGTTTCTGACATCAAACTCCAAAGAAAGTGAAATCCATACACTGCAAAATGTGCAGTTTGTGCCCTCTTTTCTCACTAATTAACACTAATTAGTAATTAGTAACTGGTTTAAAGGTAATTACTGTTGGAAACATGGGGAGGCAGGCTTGTGCTGATTCTCAAATATAAAAGGCCATTGAGGTGTTTAATGCTGTCCAAAGACACAATTCTGGGCAATGTCTGACTTGAGGACGAAAGGGAGGAGAAGACATAGAAGTCCCGCCAAAACAAAGAATGCTTTCTAAGTTTGTTAAATTTCTGTAAACCATTTAGGTTGACATGGTAAGCGGTAGGTACAGGTGAAAGGAAGACATGAAAGGGGAAAAATGCTTGCTTTCTCTAGCTAGTTCCTATGATTGGCCGAATAATAACACCGACCATTGGGCAAGTTAAAGCAAACTAGCAATTCATCTGCCTTTCACTTGGAATTCATTTGCAGTAGCCTAAAGCTCACTGGGGTCAGCAGAAATAGGGTGGTTGGGCTTTGTTCCCAAAATATGTACCACATTAGAGAAGATTATTTTGAGCTAACTTTTATGCCAGCCAAAGCGCAATTCATGATGGAGCAGTCTGGAGCTGTGAATTTAGAGTAGCTGTCAAGCTATCCTATCAAGCAGGTCAGAGCCCAAGCAAAGTTATGAGTAATAATACTCAGAGTGTAATCGTATCTACTTCTACACTTGGTCTGAATTTTGTACAAGATCTGAACAGAGTATCTTATGCTTAGAATAACTGTCTTAAATTCAGGGCTCAGACACATGAACAAATCAATCTTGGTGTAACTTAAAGCTAAAGGTTGGAAGCAGAATGCCAGCTTTAGAGCACTCACTGTTTCAGCCAGTGCGACTATGAAGTATATGGATTACCTTAGACCATTTTTTCCTAATGAGGTGCCTGTGAAAAAAGGGTTAAACTACTAGCAATCTCTGTTCCTCCACAGACGTGCTGTAATTAAAGTTGTTGTAAACTGCTACTGTGTCTGAACCAGGAGATAACCTGTTTACCTATCCTAAACACGTAAAAATGAGTTGATTTTTCTGTATTTAATTCACAAATTGAAACACAAACTGACTCTCTAGACTATGTGTAGAAGACAGGAAAACTTACATATTTGAATAAGTGAGGAAAGATTAAGGATATCTGTGAAAGAAAGCCAAATATCTGGCAATCTCTAAGTATAAATACTGAGTTGCCATTCTCTCCTCGTTTGCTTTATGTCCCGCACTGATTTCCAACAGATTTTACAGTACATCTCAGCAGAAATGAAATTGCAAAACCAGTCCTAGATAGTGCACATAGGATATCAGTGAGTCCTATCTTAAATTTAAACTGGATTTATTTTTTAAAGTAAGATTTCAAAGGAAACTGCCAGTAATTGGGTGATTCTTTTAAGAGGGAAAAATGTACATAATCATGATTGTATTTATTTATTTCGAGAAGGCCTAATTTTAAACCATTAATTGCCATCATCTGTAATGATTCTTTGCATCACTGTAGCATTTTGGAGCCCTCATAAGGACCAACATCAGGACTCTGTTGTGCCAGGTATTATTAAGTTAAGTTACATTTACGAAACAGTGATGTACTCAGCTCTTTCTGAATTCCAGGTATACTGGGTTTTTGCATAGTACATTCCTCTTCTTAATATTTATGTTATATAGGAGAATCTTACAGAAATAATTTTAACCTCTAGTGGCAGCACTGCTGTGTGCAGGTGAACTTGCATGACCATGCCTAACAACAAAAGATTATCTATCTGGATAAAAACCCACTCAAAATCCCACTCAAATTCTGACCAAAAACCCCACAAATTCTGAAAGCCTGAAACTTGGAAAAGATTAAAACTTAACTTAGGAAAGGCAATTAAAAAAAAATTTTCTGTTGATTACACAGATGAGCTTGCCTTTAAGTAAGAGGGAATATGCAGTATGATTAAGAAAGCAATGAGACAGAGAACACATGATAAAACTGCTGCTGGCATCCATAAAAAGAATTTTACTGCAAGCAGCAGTACATGCCGTGTATGGCATGAGATCAGAGTACAAGGAGGGACCCAAAGGACAACAGGAACAAGGAGAAACTAAACATACAACTAAAATATTTGAATTTTCAGTTAAGTGAGAACTATGTTATTCTCATGCAAATTATGCTCTGTGATGCTGAAAGGGTAGAGAAAGAGCATTCAGAAGAGTATAATGAAAGAAACAAATAGCTGTGAACAGATGAAGGAGAAACTGAAAGAGCTTCATATTCAGGGAATGAAAAAGGTGAGACAGAAAGGGTAACTTGCAGGATGTGGAATTCTTTACTCCGTTATGCTTGTCTCCTCATTTCCTTGCAATTTCATGATTGGTAGAATTTTATTTGCATGAAAATAGGATGAGAATTATGCACTGCCACATACAGAATGTGTGAAGAAACGACTAGGTGAATCTAGCACTGAATCATGAATCCGGCTGCAGCTCTGATTTCAGAAAAGTTCGATTCTTCTTCAGGGAACACTACCTATTTAGGGAACGTCACTTGATAGATTGGATTAGGTCCTTTATAAGCATCGAATGAGTGCAGTCTGATCCCTTAAAAATAGCACCATTAGTTGTGATTGTGGTGCTTTTTCTAAATAGAGAAGTTGCATTTAAGAAAACCCAAAATACTCTGAACATTGCGAAGGAGCATTATCTCCTGATTTTGGACAAATCCTTTCATTTAAAGTGAAAAAGTGAAAACAATGGAACGTACTGGTAGGAATTCTGGATAAGGTCAGAGTCTTTATCATCAGCAAAGAAATGAAGAAAAGGGATTTTTACAGGAAATAGCACACTATTCACAAACTCAATGAATAAAAGTGACGGTAACTCAAGATGAAAGGATCTGGCCTTGGGAGAGAGAGAATGCATGAATGACCTCAGGGATTCCTTCCCCTGTTTTCTGTGATTTCATATAGCAAAGTAGAACTGACAGAAAGAATTAAAGTGAGGTCTTGGTTTCACAGTTAGTAATGGAGTTAGAGATCCTCCTGGCAATATGCCTGTTAATAATATGTTTTAAATGCTTTCTTGACTAAAGCACAAAAAGGTTGTGATGCATACAGAGCAGCACACTTGGCTTTCTGACAGTGAGCATTTCTAAGTCAGATAAAAGCCATTCAGAGAAATAAAGACATATTTTAAGTAATATGAAAGAGTCCTAGGAGGCAGTACAACAAAGCTAAGAACTCAACTACAAGCTGAAAAGGTGCTCTTGGCTTAAGGTGACTTTTGGTAGGCTGTAACTACAATAGAAATTAATTGTTTTGGAAGGACACTTGAAAACAAACACTAGCTTGTCCACCTCCCTGCTCTTCAAGACAGAAAACCAGGAGTAGGATCACCTGGAAACTTTGATTCCATTTTGAAAGAGAACCAAAAATGAAGTCTGCCAAATCCAGTTTTAATTCACATTGGAATAAAACAACCTAAGACTTTTGGAATTTTTCTAATGGAAACCCAGAGCTCATAACACTCTTTATTTCAATGGCTTGGTAGTTACGGCATTACATGCCATGTTAGAAACCTAGGTCTCATTTTCTATTCTTTTATGTTTATTGAAAATGAAGAATCCCAAGCTCTTATCAGGTTATCAGTTATCAATACCAGCCCCAAGGGCAGAGAACCTTCATGAAGAAATAATGAGTTAGCCTGAATTTACAGCCCAACATTTCCCTTGAACATGGGTGGCAAATCACCGTGAAAGGGTCTTCAGCATAATTTCCTCATATTTCAAATGAATGTTCCAACCAGACTACTGTGTACATTCTGTTTCCTTATTTCTGAAGATCATTCCAGGCAAAAGCACTGTGAAAAACAGAGTCTTCCCACAAAACTTACTATCAAGAAAAAAGGAAGGCTTTTGCCAGAAAACTCTCATCAGATTAGATTTTTTAGGTAAAGAATGCATGGCTTCAGTAAGTTCTACAGTTCTACAGCTCCTTCCTTAGCTGCAAAGGAGATAAATATGGTTCCACCACAGAGTTCTGAAATCCAGAAAATGGTAGATTTCCATATGAACTACACAATGATTGTGTGTTTTATACAGTAATTCAAGAGAGAATTTTGGAGAAGTTTTGCTTTGGAGAAGTTACTCACAGTGAACCACCAGAGAAGAGATCTTTAGATGACTGAAAGTATGATCGAGGAAGGTTTCCATATTGATATGATGTCATTTTACACATGGCAGGAGAAAACCACTTTAATTATGATATTTTGATAATTCTAATTAACTTTGTGTATTCTATTTTCCTGTATGTCTCTGCTGAAAAGAAAACAGTGATTCGAAGAGATTAAGTCCTGAAATTCCTAACAAACAAAACACCAGACTGGAGGCAACAGCTTGGGTCAGGTAGGCACAATGGACTAGAAAGTCCAGAAGGACAATTACTCTACAGTTCCCAAAAAAGCCGTAACAGCCCCTTGCTGTTCTACCAAGCTTATGGTCTTCAGTAGAAAAGACTATAACGCTCAAATTTACAATGTGTCATAAGGAGAGGCAGAAGTAAAAAGAAGATTGCATACTAGAGATATTAGAAGGTTTTCACCTTTTATTCACATGCATGTTCATACAGGGCATAGATCTTTGCAAGTTAAAACCTGAGATTTTTTAGTCTTAAGACCACACAGTCCCGTACAGTTCTTTTCAGCTCTGGAATCCCAAGAATTTCCGGGTTGACTAGGAGAAAGAAGAGGAGAAGGGTGGCCGACCATATGAATGCGCATATGGACAATGCATCTCAAGTAAGTGACCTTGCTTTCTCCTCCCATGATTATCAATATGAAGTTCACAGACTGGGTGTGTGACCTCTGTAGTCCCTATTTTATGCAAGTTACCTGAATGAAGACCTTGATTCATCAGAAACGGGGAATGTAGAGGACTGCTCTGCTAGGAGCTGCATAATGCCTGGAAGCCTCTGTGAGGGGCAACTGCAGAAGCAAGGATGGTGCTTCAGTTGGCCTTTCTGCCTTGAACTCCTGGATAGTATATTCAGCTCACATCTGATGGTTCTACCTCTGCTTACTAACAATCAGGCCTGACACTATAATCTGTTACCTGCAGCAACAAACCGGGGTGGAAATAGCTATAACTAGGTACCTTCCTGCCATGGAGGCAATCGGGTGAAGGGTGCTCTTAAAGGATCTGCTCCCAGACAAATAAAAGTCAAAGCATGCTTGATGTCCAGGGTAGGGGTAGCCTAATCCTTAGATAATTGTGGTTTAGGGAAAAATACCAGATGGCTGATTATTAAGTTCATATGACTGAAAATATATAAAGTTGGGTACCACTTTAGGTTCAAATGGATACACCTAACAAGAAGGATCAGCTCTAAAGTCATAAATCTCTTTGACTATTTGATGCAACAGATGCTAAAATGTTTACCTTTGCTGCAAATGCAGTAAGTCATAACCATAAGCTCAAAATGTGGTGGGTTTTTTTTTTTTTAATATGATGTGAGCAGCTCATTAAAATCCATTGTAGGTACTGGGCTAAAAATCTCCTGAAGTCAAAACAGCTGTGGCCAGGACAGAATAAACACAGCTACCTTGGCTGATGTTTCTAGGTATCTTCAGGAGGCACAAGATTGGATGAAAGAGCTGACCAGCACACAGAGAGTATTGGCATGTCATGAAAGTGGCCAAAGCATGACCCGCACTTGTGATCTACTAGTCTGGACTGGCTCTGGCTATCTGCTGCAATGTTTGAGATCCTTGGAGCTGAACAGATAGTGGAAGTACACTTTCCAAAGCAAGCCCATGTCAAGGCAAAAAACGGAGATGATTCTGTCCCATGTAAATACAGTGATGTTCTCTGTCATAAGCTAATCCCTGGGAGAAATACCCATATTGCTATTTCCACAGCTCACATCTCTAGTGATTGCTGCAGGGAGAAAATGGTCCTAGTGGACCAACTCGGCTCTCCAGGCAGCTAGCTGCGTGCTCATTATAAATGGCTGGAAGGCTACTAAAAATGGAAGAGGAACCATCTGCAGAAGTCAAATGATTCTTGCCACAACAAGGGAAAATACAGAACTAGGGAAAATAGTACCATAATTGCTGGTTATATGCCATGAATATAGACAGACCAAAGTCCTGCCTATAAGCCACTCTTAGGAAATCAGGGATGGAATGTAATCATAGTATCATAGAATAGTCTGGGTTGGAAGGGACCTTTTAACGTCATCTAGTCCAACCCCCCTGAAATGCGCAGGGACATCTTCCACTAGACCAGGTTGCTCAGAGCCCCGTCCAACCTGACCTGGAATGTTGCCAGGGATGGGGACCTCTCTGGGCAACCTGGGTCAGTGTTTCACTGCCCTCGTTGTCAAAAATGTCTTCCTTAGATCTAGTCTGAATCTACCCTCTTTTAGCTTAAAACCACTATCCCTTGTCCTATTGCTACAGGCCCTGCTAAAATGTCTGTCCCCATCTTTCTTATAAGCCCTCTTTAAGTACTGGAAGGCCGCAATAAGGTCTCCCTGGAGCCTTCTCTTCTCCAGGCTGAACAATCCCAACTCTCTCAGGCTGTCCTCACAGGAGAGGTGTTCCATCCCTCTGATCATTTTTGTGGCCCTCCTCTGGACCCTCTCCAACAGGTACGTATATAACATATTCCAGCCTGGCAAAATTGGTCCTCAGTGTGATTTTCCAAATTACTTGAAGTGCTTCCTACACTGCAGAAAGAACTAGGCAGAGGTAAGCTTTAGCAGTAACAAAGTCCAGGGCAGTTCCAATGCACTTTACAGTTTATATAAGCACTTCAATTGGCAGTAAAATAATTTGTAGGGATCTTGGGAGCCAGCTTCAAGGGAAGGGAAAAGAATTACATTCCTGTCTCTGAGGTGGGCTGCAAACAGCATTATTGATGAACCAAAAAGTCAGTGTCCAATGGCAAAACCTTAAGTTGTCCTGACACACAATGAGTTGAACATGTCTTGTGAAGGACTGAATTTCAGTGTGGAGTTTGGGTTTCTGAAGACACTTGTAAAGATGGTATTACTGTCATTTGCACCATTACCCTGGCCTTAAAACTGCAAGGGAAATTACTGCACTTCCGTAAAGAAAAGTCATTCAGTGCCATCTCTTTAGCGATCACGCTCTTTATTGTGAATCCAAGTGTTTTCCTCTGAACAGGGGAGATGAAAGACAGCTGGAAGCCCTTGGAATCTTTCCGAACATTTTGAAAAAAGTTGGATGAAAATTCCTAGGAATCACTGGATGGCTCTAAAGGAAGGTTTCTTGTAGATCATCAGAGAAGACCAGTTTCTTGTCTGCCCCACAAGATTTAGATAAAAATCTAACAGGAAGGAAGTGTATTTATCTATTTTTCTCTATTTAAGATCTAGTCATGAGTCACAGGACCACACCATGACTAGGACACACACATTAGGGCCCTGTAAGAGTCAGTCTAAGCTGCAGAGGTGGCCAGTCTTGCTGTAGCAAAATGAGTGGCACAGGCAGTCATGTCTGACAGTAGTCCTATTCTCCTAAAGCAATCTCATGCAATCTTATTCTTAGCTTTGGCTGATATTGAGGGTTATAAAGATCATCACCACTTTAATAGCATGCAGCAAATGACAGGGGACTAGAAATTATCGTCTCAGGGCTTGCAACTGAAAGCATCTTTCATCAGACTACTAAAATTACATAAAGTCATCTACTTTTCCTGTTCTCACAAGACTGCCCACAGGAGGGTCAAAAACCGCAGTCCATTTACAAAAGCTGGTAACAAAGTCTCCTGAAGAGCCTTCCAGTACTTTCTAAAACAGCTGCTTAGAAAGCATCTGAAGACACATGGAATTTGATGGAAATGCCAGTACACTTTTGAAATGTAGTAAGACCTCAGTTCTGAGCATCAGAAATCAGTAGAAATAAACAAGTATAAAAGCCCTTAAGTAATAAGCCTTGCACTCAGATCTCACTTACTAATTAAATTTCTTTTCAGCTCTAGTTAACATTTTCCTAAGGAATCAGTTGTTCAAACACAGCATGTCCATAAACTCTCAGCTCTTGGCTGATACCTGCTAATACAGGAGGTACTGAAGAGTTAAAAAAAGTATTTTGCAAACTGAATTTTTAACTATGTCCCTAAACCTATTTCTAGAGTCTATATTCAGCTTGGAACTTGCAGACCTGGTGTAACTATGAAGCTTGTTGCTAATCATAACTTTTTAGTTCTATTTGCCTGGACTCTTGTAAGCAGTGTGAGCTTATTCAGGTTGGATAATTACTTTTATCAGAGGGTGAGGCAGTAACACAGTGCATTATGTTGCTCAGTCCCTCTAAACCATGTTGTACATGCTGTTAGTGGCTGGGCAAACTCACCATTTAGACCTAGAGGACTGGATTTTCCGGTGGCCTAGAGACCTTTTGCACATTTTTTTCCCTGACTTCCTCTGAGACTATGGGTCTTATTGAAATTACAGCTAAAAGTGTTAATAGCACCTTTAGAAAGCAAGATGAGCTGCCTCATAGCTTTTGTTAGATTAATTTAAACAGTGCATCATTAAACAATAAATTGATATGGGCTGCTTGCTAGGTCTGCAAACTAATTCCAAATTAACAATCATAGATAATCTAAAAATAAAGGAACATATGCCCAGGTTTTCACATGAGGGAAAATATTTTACCTCAATAGTATCATCTAATATGGTTTGAGAGTTATAACATGGTGCCATTTCCTACACAGTGGTTGTATGCTGGCCTATGGTTAAGCGGATGGTTTGTCCTGGGTGACGAGATACAAGTGAGATGGAAACGTTATAAATATTGTCACCTACTGCAACTATTAGCTCAGCAATCAACTAAATATCCAAAGTGGTGGTCTCCTAGAGGTGGTCCTTCCATATACATGTGGATGCTTACAGCCAGAGCTGAGCTTGCCAAAGGCTATCAGGACAGAGTCTGCAACAAACTCAATGGTTTTAAGAAATGAAATAGTGACCAGGAGGGAAGAGAGCAGAATCTTGTCCTGCCAGAATTTCTTCTGTGGGTGAAGAATCCCTGTCTTGTAAATGGTTCATTGGGTACATCTCATCAATGCTCACTATGTTTAAAACGCAGTGGAAATAATCACATGGGGTGACTAGGGCATCAGAATGGAAAATACAGAGTAATAAACCACCTGAAAAGTTCAAAACCACTGGCATCATTCAGCAGTCTGTGCTACCCTGTGCTCTTTGTCACAGGAAAAGAGTCTGTCAGATGTCCAGCCACTCCACCCTTTCTATTCCCAAAAGGTCATTCTCACTAATGGCCATAAACGTAACATGAAGAAGACAAGCACAAGGGTGCGCAATGGGTTAACTGAGAGCAGAAGCTAAAGCATTATCATCACTGTTCAATGCATTTCCTCATCCCTTCCACTCTCAGGCTCCAACAACACAGAGAAACAAACCATGCTTCAGTCTTGAAAGAAGAACATATGGAAGCTCACTAGGCACTAGGGAAAGATCTTTCAGTGGTTACTTACATAGCTGCACAAAGGAAATAAATGAATTTCCAGTCATAATATTTACATTTCAATCAAAAGTACTGCAGATTTTAAGTAGGCAAATACAGTTGGTCATTTAACACCAATATGTAATAGAACATTGTTTTACATCATCATCATCATCAGCCACTTTTAAGTCAATAGACAGGTCTGCAACATGAGATTTTTCAGGAATCCTACAGCAACACATACAAACAAACACACAAATCACATGTAAGAAGTAGCTTGCATAAGGTAAGTAAGATTAATGGCAAAAGCTTCTTTCTATGCAGAAGAAATTGAATATTAAAGCTGCAGCATTAAGAAAAAAAAAAAGTTTAAAAACAAGAAATGAAGTTGTACAACAGATGAGAACTTAACAAAATTGGTGACCTTTCCACACAGATGAAGTCAGGTTAAAAAAACCAAACCAAACCAAAACCAAAGGGACCAAATGAGACCAAAAGAGAACCTCCCCCACACACACATACAGACAAAAGTGAGAGCACAACAAAGGAAGTGGAAGAAAAGTGTTACCCATAAGTAGCCGCCGTTTCACCCGCTTGTCCACATCAGCTACTGACGTGGCATTGTACTCAGAACTCTCAATTGCAGCCTCATCCTTCTCTAAAACACAAGTAAGGGACAAACATGGAGCAGTTGGTTAATCACAAGCCCAATTTTCCACTGCCTAAGACAGTTTCTTGGCATGGCACAGCCAAAGCCAAGAAGCAAGGCATGAAAGCACTAAATCCCCGTTAGAGAGTTAATTCCCTTTGAGACCCCAGGAAAAAATTAAAGTGTGTTTAGGGAAAGAAGGAAGAAAAAGGGGGAGGAGGAAGAATGGTCAACTATGAAGTAATTAACCACATATAGGAAGCTGGATTCCTACTGGAGAACAAGACAGCTAACATGAGTGCCCCTGAGAGGTGTTAATGATGAAAATTAAAATTCAGGGATGCTAGTTAAACAAGCTACCGAAGACAAACTGTAAAGTGATTCAGGCTAATGGTGGCACCAGGATCTGAAGGTGGCAGGCAGAAGACCGAGACAGACAGAGAGAGCTAGAAGAGTCCGGTGATGGATGGGTACGGATGCACCATAGTCTTGTACACATTGACACATCGTGAGGAGAAACCAAACAACAGCATGCAAATTAAACAAAAATAACAAGAAAAATAAACAAACAACAAACCAAACACAAAAAAAGATCAATTTGGGCAGTGCTGGTTGCCTGCTTGTCTATGAAACACTACTAGCTAAACATTCAATGCTAGGAAAGATGTTGCAAGAACAGGATTTAGTAATTTTATAAGCATGCAGTAAGCAAGATGATGTCAGCAAAGGTCATTTTACAAGGCAGTTTCTGATATCCTACATGTAAGAGTTTCATACAGCATAATGAGAGTTTTAGTTTGCTTATGCTTCATTAGAAATACACAGAAACAGTCACAAGTGTGGGAAGAGATGATCAGTAAGTGAAATAATAAAGATTTCTGATACAGGAGAGCAATGGAGAAGCAGCAGCTGGGTAAATAAAATGATTTATACAGAGAGCGAAATACTTAGTAGGAAAACAAAAACCAAAATGCAAGTGGGGACTTTCACATGCAGCAAACATAAAAAAAAATAAGGATAAGTCAAGCAAACAAAGACAAAATATGTTAGACAAAGGGTCAACAAGTATTTATCTGGCATTGCAGAAGTTTGCATTCTTGCAGTGATGCCTGGAATATATATACACCACTGAAGACAGCAAACACTGGAATCACTGAAGTGAGGAGGAGGAGGAGGCTGGCAGGTTTTGTTTGTGGCAACACTACATGGTTGAGTGGTAATAAGAAGTAGTTTTGTTTTGTTTTTAACAAGTTCTAGATGGGATCAGGCTGCAATAGAGGCTTTTGTTTGAGTTTCTTTTTATTTTGTTCTGTAAATAATTAATGAACGTCAGTTATCAGACAAGACAGGCAATCAGGAACCATCACCAGAAAGCAGGAATAAAAATGTTAAAAAAAAAAAATTAAAAGTATTCTAAGAGAAAGAACTACTTAGAGGGAAGAAAATCAGCACAGGCAGTAATATGTGACTTACATCACAAGACCAAGGAATGTAACATGGCGTTTTATGTATTACATTATAAAAATGGAAAAAAAAAAGTTAAAAGTGTACACAGCTTTTAAAATAATTTTTACATGCTGGACAAAATAAAACATCAACCCAAGGATATTAGTGAACGCTAATAAACAGAAGAACAATTATCCATTCAATAACACCTGCTTTCACAGCCCTCGCTCTTGCAAATTCTCTGCATCTGGAACTGCCACAGGCTTCAGCAAGGGTTATTTCAACAGAGGGACTGTACGATGGAGCCCTCTGTGTTAATCAAAAGTACTAGCTGAGAGATCCTGTAAGCTGAGACGTAGCTGGTGTATACAGAGAGGCAGAGTCCAGTGCTGAACCTTGTTCAGCTCTACCTCTGCCAGCATAACCCTCACCCTACCACACAATTTGTGCCGTCAGACCCATCAGAAGTGAGTGAGGCTCTGGGCAGCCACAGAGTTTTATGCCATGGATCTGACCAAGGGAACACTAGAGATAACGGACAGATTACCATGGGTTTCAAGTGCTCTGTCTTGCAGTATTGATAAAGGAGAGAAAAGATGATAGATATATATCCATTCTTTTTTAACCTTAGGAAATTACTAGGAGTTTGTAAGAATTTGAAATTAAACAAACAAAAAAAGTCAACGTGACCACAATGCTACTGAAAACAATTATGCATTTTAGGTTCTGATGTGTGAGTAAGAATTTCCAAATTTTAACTTGCAATATGCAAAAAATATCCTTTTTTATTTTTAAAAAAGCAGAGTGGAAAGAAATGGTGTTAAGCAAATAATATATTGTATAGTCATAAATGTTTGCACAGCATCTCCCAAGATGCTCCATCTCTTGAACGGCTTTTTTTCTACTGATAACCTCCGTCAAAGCTTATTCACCACAAGTGCTGTAATTTTTAGAATCATAATACATACAACAGGGAAGAAAGCACATCATGATGATTAATTTTCCCCGATAACTTCCTTACGCAAGGAAGTCTTGACTCATGAAAGTGAACAGAACAACTGAACTTTCATTCATAATTATGAATGTTCTACATCCTTTTACTTCAAAAATTATTAGAGTTATGAAAAGAAATAAAAGTTGCAAAGGAATAACAAAGGGATACTTCATTAACAGACATTTTCACAAAACACGCACAAATGCTTCTCTCTGTATAGTGTGACCTTAGCTACTACAGCCAGGAACTGCTGTTATAGACTTCTCTCAGCAATGGTGCTAAATGCCTCTGAGGTACACACACACACGCGCACACACACACACATACATATGTACACATACATATTCTATGAGGAATATGAAATAAAATGTGCTGCAGAGAAGTACTTACCAATGCAGGTTCGGCCATCTGAATGTAGGGCATACTTCTGATGACAACCACACACAGGACCAGTATCTGTGTCATCACAGGTGTGTTGGCAGCCTCCATTCCCATAGTTACAGGTTACTAGTTAAGCCCCAAATGAATGTGTATATATGTATATATAAATAAAATGACAATGAAACCAATTAGTCTTGAGGGCTTTTCAGAATACAGAAGAGCAGTAACAAACCAAGACATAAGGCAACATTATATTTGTATTTGCAGTTATTTGCATTTCTTATTCTTTCTGACTACCTGTATCTTAGCCACGCTCCCATCTGATACCCTACTCTCAATCCATGCAGTGAAGAAAAAAAAGAGAAACAAAAAGAAGCATGTGCTACCTTTTCCCCTGACTATTTGCATTTATAATGTTAGTATGAGTGGTTAGCCAATTCCACGTCTTCCTAAAATCTACGTGCTTCATATCTGTGATGTATATGGCATGAAGAAATGAGCAGTCTACTAATACAGACATATATTTTCAAGTCTATAGAGAGCATTTCTCTTTTCTTTCCCCTTCATTTTTTTAAGTGGAGGAAGCAGAGACCAAACAGCAAGAATAGAACCATGTAAGTCTTGAAATCTATTATTTCAAGTACTGGTCCTTTTAGAGTAGAAGAATGTTTAAAAATAAATCAGGAAAGATGTTTTTCTTTATTTTCTTCTCTGAAATAAAAAATAAACGGTTGTTATGGCCCTGCAGTGCATTGGCCTCAACTGGGAAGGAAACATTGGAAATGTCACTTTCACTTCCAAGCATACAGTGCAAAATGGCTTTTAGCAATTAAAATGTCCTCCGGTGAAAAAATACTACACAGACATTAAAGCAAACATTTTTCATGACAGGTAGAGTTTTGAGCTTTACATGAATTAATAGATCAGATTTGATTTCCATTGTCACATGATGGATTTAATTTCTGACTATTAAGACAAACCAGTTTTTAAATATTGAGCTGGCTAGCACCATTAACAATGCCTCTCATTGCCCATGTTCTGTTTAATCCTTTGCAGTCACATAGCTTAGTGCTGAATGACACAATTATGATCTGACTGAATTCTGTATTCAACTTACTTTATATATAGGTAATTTGGACTAGGTTCTTCATCAGTATATACATACTGGCAGATACAAAGGAAATCCAATATACCATTATTCAGTTATATTATACTCATCATTCCGGAGGACTTCAATGTTTTGAAATGTTACAGTAACTTAAATACTGATTACAGTAATTTAAATAATGAGTCCTACTAATCAGGAGGAACTTCCTTATGCTGGTTTAAGCAGAATTTTCCTACTAGATAAGAGAGTTTATAAAAGATCCAGGGTAGCAAATTGCAATATACAGTAAAACCAAGATAATGGTTAACAGGATTTTAAAATCATTTATCTAAATCTAAACTGAGGTTCTATCTAATCCTATAGGGTTAAGATAACATAATTTCCCACTCACCTCAGTGACTCTGCTTAAACGCTAGCTTCTTAAAATGGAGTAGACTGGAATTTTCAGTCACAGTAACTAGAACTGGAATATCCCACATCTGGTGTGAGTGTACCAGTGCTGAATAGTCATGCCACTCTCAGTAACCACTTAAATATTTCACTTGTAATGGAACAATTCTAAGAAAAGCAATTGAGGGAGACCCACCACAGCATTCCCAATGGAATCCCCATTAAAACCTCCTGCCAGCGTAAGAACCACAAGTTTACATCCATGGTCCCTGAAGTCTGGCAAAGATTACAACAGGAATTGTCCATCCCCCAGGTGAGTACAGACCAGAGGCCACCTCGGGCGCAAGCATCCTTGGTCCTTCACATCATACACTTCGAATAAAATCCCTGTGTTGTTCAGAGACAGCGAGGGAATAGACTCAAGGCCTAGCGGTAAGAACAAACCCTGAGAAAAGGGCCTGCCTCGATTCCCACCTCTCCTCCCAGGAATATCGCTTTTTCATCCAATTGGAAAGAATATCCATGAGAGAGATGGAGAGCAGCCTGATCCATATGCCCTTACTAGAGCTTGACAGTTTGGGCACTAGGCTGCAAAGCGGGAATTGTGGGTTCAGTCCCACCAGACAGAGGATGGAATTGAACTCACATACCCCAAGTCATAAGAATCCTAAACTTCCAAGGAATTACATTAGAAAAGCCCCCTAATCAACAGCCACCTTCAGGCATTCTTTCTCCTTCTCCAGTTTTATAACTTAGCTATTGATTTCTTTTTGTGAAAAAATACATGAAGCAAACCACTCTGCTTTGCATCAAGTGGAAGCAACATTTCTGTTCCTTCAATACATGATAACATTTTAGCTGTTATTTCTGATGCAAAACAAATTCAAATTTTACATCAACTCTCCATTCTTAAAGCCTCCCACCTTTTCGATGCAGTCATGCTGAAAAATCATTTCCTTGCTCAAGACTATGCCTGTTCTTATTCACCTCTCTTCTTTTTGCTTATTCTTTGATCTGCAATTTTTTGGGGTTAATCTTTTTCTTGTGGCTCACTCTGCCACATTATGTGTTCAAGAGTAACCTCTTGGTTAATCTGGAGGTAAATGAAAGACTGGTTTGCAGCCTAGCTGAGAGCTAGAGGAACAGACAGAGGTTGGTTGAAGCTGCCGGCTGCAGCCTGACTGCAAACATGAGCTCTCTTCTGGCCGGCTGTGTCCGGGATGTGATCAAGCAGGGGCAGTAAATGGTATTGAAGGCAGCTGCTTGCAATATCCACAGCACTGCGCACACACTGGCAGAGCTAATCCAGGATAAGGTAATTTCCATCTACCTATCCTCCCCTCTTTCTTGACCCTGTATGCCTCTTGGACTACATGGAGGTTCAATCAATGTTTCTATCCCTTTTGGACTGCAGTGCCATCACAAATTAACTTAAAGGTGTTGTTTATGCCAGATGTTTAAATACATTTCTAGCCAACAGTATTTTTATTGAGGATTTTAAAGTGCAATCAGCAACAAAGTATATATTTTAAACAACTTGGCTGCAGAGGTTATTTTTGGCATTCCTTCCTGAAAGCCTCTGCTAGCAGAGATGAAAATATCTTAGCATGGTTTCTCTAATCCATGTAATATGACGGACTTTTCCTTACTATATTGGCCTGTGAAAAATCACAGTAGACTGATGATTTATAGTAAATCCTGCAGAATCACACACTTCTTTTATAGTTTCCCTGTATACTAAAGTTACTGGTTGCACTCAGTCAATGAACACAGATGTAGGTCAGTTCCTTTTCCTGTCTCTTACAAATATTAGTAAATCACGTTTTCAAAGGATTTGAATTTCTGTCTAGACTACAATTTATTTATTTAATTGTTTTAAGCAACCTGAGCCAAAATTCTGGAGCTTGACAGCTCTGCAGGTGAAATTGATACAAAATCCAGTTGTAAAATATGTCATTTAAATTTCCTTCGAGCCTTATTTCTGTGGCAGTGACACACTGAGAAGTTTCTTTTGCTTAGAGGAAGAAAATAAAAATTATTTAAAAGCAAGGGGACATCCAGATCTACTCCATTTTTGTCAGAAAGCATTAAAGCAAAAATAATGAGAAATTCCAAAGTGTTCCTTCAAAAATTATTTCTCATAAATTCGGACTCTGCAGTTATGCAAAAGGCTGTGTGGTCATTCAGAGTCTGTGACATTACAAAGGCAAACAAAAAGAGGCAAAATGGTAGGTTCAGATACACAGATCACCTTCAAATATTGTAAATCATGTTAGAATAAAAGGGATGGAAAATAGTAAGTAATTTTTCTCTTTTTTTAACCAAAGAAGAATATACACATATCTATTAGAACTCAGATATACTTATCCCCACATAGCAGATTTAAAACCAGAATAACAATATTGCTTTTGACACCGCTTCAGCATTCATGTATGTCTTAAGTGCTGGGCTCTTTCCTTCAGTGGGAGAAACACCCTGTACAACTGGCTAAAACCAGCATCTCATAGAGAAGGCTTTGCTCGTGTTGGCTACAAACATGAGTAGAAACAGCACAGAAGCCCTACAAGGATGCACACCATCTATGTGACGTGTCTAATGCTGGTGGCCAAGTTACCAGTCTGTTCTCCTAACACAGTTTCTACTGTGAATGAAGAGCTATGGGGCAACCTGAGCTGAAGCCCTGACACTGGTGCTTCAAATAGCCTTCAAACAAGATGAATTCTTTTCGCTGACTAATGCTTAGGCTCTTGAACTTGCCAGACACTTTTCATGGCCTGCAGGCTGGTAGAGTGGCATAATCTCTCTAACTGCCCACCTGTCTATGCTGTACGCAGCAGCATCTATTCCGTTTGGCTGGGCTGAGCTAAGCATTCCGGAGACACAACTTTGCATGTGGGCCAGTGCTTAAATCCATAGAAATATATGGACTAGTCTTGAAATGGCATTTTGATGATGAAAGACAAGAAACAACTGTCTGGAAGAGGAATGACGTCTTAAAGAACAAAAGGGATTTTAATGTACTTATTCCACTAAATAATGATATTAATATTCTATGCTAAAACCCTCAGAAGACAGAAAATAACCAGAATTCAGCCTCACTCTACAGGCTAGATCCTGCTTTCAGTGCTTCTCTGAACTTTCATATAATCCTTTTTCTGGTCTCTTCCATCTGACATGCCCATGACAAGGAGTATTAGAAAACACATGGCTAAATGTTAAATCTAGCATTTAGTACCCACTAACCCAAAAAATCCCCTAAGACAACGATGTCCTGATTTTGTTCACGTGTGGACTGAAATGTAGATTGACTCAGATGCCACAGAATTTGCAACAAGCCAGATCTTTTTTTTTGTAGCATGGTTTTCTGCGACAGTTTTAACCAGCATATTGTAATTCCAGATAAATTAAAAATTACACTGTATTTTAACTAAATTGGCCATTACATATATAATTTTTATAAATATATGGGCATCTCTTTCTATGTGATAAAGCTGTGCATGCAACATTGCTTGCATTATTTATTCTAATATGGCCTTACATTTTTAACATTCTGGAGATCCTTGTACTGACAGCAAATAGTTGCATGAGAACACTGTCAGCAGGAGCTGAAAAGCTGCCACTTGGCATAGATAGGACAGCATTTTATTGTAAACATACTAGACAGGATTTTTCAAATTACTTAGCACTAGTCTTCCTGCTCACTTAAATCATTATTTTCAGAGGGGGTAGATAGAAATAGCTGTAGTTAAAGTTATCCAGCATTTTTCATTAAAAGATTCAGCTTTCACTTGTTTATAACTCTGTCAGAATGATTTCTTTTAGGTTGCAACTTGCAGGTATGTGTATCTGATTTAGGTTTCCTCTTACTTTTTCAAGTTCCAGCTAAACTGATGCAGCTAATAATGAGATTGACAAAAAATGTATAGACTTGTTCATGTTTGGGGAAAAAACTTTCAGTTCATCAAAAATTTCTAATGAAATCATGCTCAGGAGCAGGATCTTAAAATGAGTACAGATATAGAAAGAGGAGATAATTTCCCATGTTTTTCCGCTGTTTTCACTATTCTTAAGTCACTTCTTTCTGCTGCCAGTAAGTATCTATGAAAATCACTGACAAAGCATATTATTCTTCTAATGGCTTGTGTACACAGACGATGGTAGTTTACTGCTGCTTTGGATCTAAAGCATGCAGCTTTTCTGAGGAATTATGTATGGATCTATATGATTCTGCTTACTGTATTTCTAGATGACCTCTTGAGGTCCCTTCCAGCCTCAGTGCTTCTGTGTTTTCCTAGCATGGTGGGCAAGATTTTTTTTTTTTTTTGTAACTGAGAAAGTGCATGTTTAAAATTTACACTAAGAAACCATTAAAGTTGCAATATTAAAAACTGAAAAACTACAAAATACCAGACTTCTGGTACATAGACTTATTGTATCATGATAACCATCCTTAATGAAAAATGCAGAAAACACTCCTGTCTTATTCACTGCACAATGGAGCTGCGGAAAGTTGGCTCTGTAGAAACAGCCAGAGAATCTTGTCTCATTTGCTGCAGAATGAGTAGTAAATCAGAAAGGGACTATCAAGAAAGGATGGTCTTGTTCAGACAATGAATAGAGCCCTAAAAAACTCTAATCTGCCCTTGCCATGCAATTCCTACTTAGGGCTTGGCAAGTCACTTGAATCATATGTATTACAAGTTACTATTATTATATTGCTTTCTCCATGGCATTTGCAACTACAGCTGGAGCCATTGGGAGCTTGGCTTTGATCATACTAAAGTGCTATAAATGCTGAGCTGGGTTCTGGGTGTTTCTTGTTAATCATCTATTACTACTAAATGACTTTGACATTAACATCTTTGTATTCATTTCCCATTTGTAAGATAGGCAAAACGGTACTTTTTAACTTGACAAGAATGGTCTGAAAATACATGGCCAATGCCTACAAAGCACTTTGCTATTACAGTAATGAGTATCATGGGGAAATCCATGAGGAAATTAAAAATTTTATGTTCATAATAGGGTTTAAATACTGTGCAGCAGGAAAGGCATGACACTGAATTATGGAGAGGAAGCTATTGAACAAAAGCCTGTTTAATGAACACTGACCATCATGTACACCAAATGAAGCAAAACACCAATAGTGACTGCCATATTAGCATGCAATGATATGATCAGGTGATATATAATCATGTAATTAGGACGCAATGACAATCTTGTAGTGCATACATAAAAAGCAGGGAGCCTCCCTACAATGTTTTGTGCTTTCTAACTTATTTTAACATCTTTTTTTTTTTTTGAGGAACACTTACCTCATTACCAGTGGACTTAGGCCACATCTGAAAACCTCTCCCAGTATTGTGTTTCAATTGCAAACTGGCTGATAAAAATTCATTTAGTGAGGTACTGGTTCTCTGCCACTTGTTCACATAAAAAAACAGAGAACCAAGCTCTGACAAACCCTGAAAGGCAGAGTGTCCTGGAGGGACCATGACAAATCAGAATACTTGAAGAGAGATACAGGGATATACTAGGGGTATATCAGACCCTACCAGTCCCAGGTACACAGGGCTATAGACCCAGTCCAGGCTGACAAGGGGCAAGTGTCTCTTTTTCAGTGCTTCAGCATAGCTGTACTCAGTACTTGCAAAGCTGCGGCTCAAGATTTGAGCCAATTCCTCTGAAATGGTTAGCTGTGAAGAAGTTTTTTTAAAAGTCAAGATTTGGTTTCAGAACTCGACCTTTATAAATAGCCTGCTGTAATCTCACAATTATTGCCCCAGGCTATCTGGCTACAGCTTTATACTTCTTTGCATTTGGAAGGGCTAGAAGTACAGTTATTTTAAATAGGACTCTGGAACATATTTGCAGAATGTGCTGTGGGTTTCAGCGTCGGTGTACTCTGCAGCAAGCTCTGTGGCCTTGGAAAGCTCAGCATCCTTACTTAGAGGTCTGTCAGCAAAAGTTCATTATACTTCCAACTACAATTTGAACACCACAGGGCACAGAATAAATTCAAGTTTTTCACTCTTAAACCTTGAGGCATTTAGAAATATTGTTCTAGAAAAGGCTCTAATCCTCCTGTCACCATCTCACTATGAAAAAGGATAATGTAATTACTAAGGAATGTACAGATTTGTGGAAACAAATAATAAACAACATAAACATCCTCTCCCACTATACCCTTGCAGCTGATGTTGCACTGCAATTAACAGCATGCAATGTTTACTTCTAATAAACATTGAGAATTAAAATTACCATAAAGGCAATTTTTCTCTGTGCTTTTGCCTTTGGCCCTGTGTAGCCTCTTAATATTGAGGAGCAATCAAGCCGTACAATATCCTGTGGCATTTCTCGATGGCATTCAAAGGTGATTCTTTTGACATTGTACTTGGGAATTAATATCATCTAAGCGTGTTTGCACAGTGGAGATCTCAGGAAGAAAAAAGCTGAAATGGAAGAAAGGCTATCACAAAAATACTGGCCCTATGCAAAGCACAAAACATGTTTCAAGTCATTTTATTGTACTTCCTTTTTTTTTTGAATCTCACAAAGCTACCACATAGGAAAGCAAGCTATTGGAGTCAGATCTGACACTCACTGAAGCCATCAGAAAGACTCCCATGCACTTTGCAAGCTTTAAGAGGATGGTGCTGGGTCACAGAGGGTCAATTATTTTAACCTGTACAGAACAATTTCCAATTTTGTGGGCTCATGAATATCTATATCTTCAGCATCCCAGCTTGGAGAACACATCACTCAGGGCTTTTCTTTGAAGAACAGTATATATGATACAGCTGCATGTTTTCCAGGTAATAACAAGAAAAGTAGACTGTGTACAGTGGAACTGGGACTAGAGCAAACATTTCTATCCGTTAAAAAAGAGGGATTAACACCCTTAATTTGATAGCTCTAGTGGGTTTATCATTACATCCATTAGTAGATTTATCAATGCATCTATGATGCATTCATCATAGAATTCATCAATTCAAAATATTGCAAGCCAGAATCCTCTATGATTTATTTGTTTTGCTTTACAAAGAAAGCCTGGATCAAACTGATCCCTTACTTTTCTACATTCATAGGAGGGTAGAAAAGTTGTTACCATTGTGCTAACAGAGTCAGTGCCAACATTCTGTTATTCAATTCCTCTTATCCATCCCAAGTACACCTTTGACAGCAAAAAACACATTACTAAAATTACAAATCAGCTTTGGCCAAAACAAAGTTGATTTCTTGGCTTATGGAAAATAACAACAATGAAGAAAATAAAACATTTTGGGGCATTTGAAATTTAATCTTCATCTACCTACATTTGCAGTCCTTCTGGTTTTTGGCAAGTTCAAAGCCAGGCCTACATTCACAGGCAACCCCACCTTTGGGCGTCTCCCGGCAGATGTGTGCACACCCATGATCTTTGTTCATACAGTTCATACCCTCTGCAAAAACAAAGAAAGAAAAATGCAAAATATTAGTACTGAAATAAAATTACAAAATAATTATACATATCCAGTCCTCCAGTAATTTTAATTTTCCATCAGGAATGTGTTCCACAAAGCAAAAGCACAATCAACAACAGAGTGTAATAAAGGACAAACTTCCTCTAGGGCAAATACAACAAGTACTACTATGGAATACAGGTTGTCTCTGCTACATGCAGAAACACAGGACTTGTTATTTCTCTATTCCATACCCATACCTTTTCATGAAAATATCATGGATTTAACAGATACTCCAGGAAGTTGTCTGTCCCACAGGTGATTATCAGAATGGAATAACTGAGCTCACTGTTATTTTTTCCTTGTATAAATCTAATGGTTGTCACTGTCTGGTGCATTTTTATTTGGCTGTTAATGTGCTTTATATTTTCTAAGACACAAAATGTACCAAAGATTATATCTGAGCATTTTTGCCTGGATCTGTTTCTTCGCTATTTGTTATACATCTCAATTATCTGTGTCATCCACCATAAGTGCAGCCCATCTTCAACCAACCTACTACCAATTTTCTCTTTGACTATATTAAACAAAACATACCAGCTGTTAAACAAACATCCAAATGCCATGGGTGGATTCCTGTTAATGTTTATGCCAAGTAGCAGTATCAACCAGAGGGACAATTTTAGCTTTCTAAACCATGCCAGTGATTTAGATACTGAACGCACCTTATGCTCTTAGAGGCTTTCATTACTGAGTTAATTCAAATCCCACATATTCACAGAAATCTTGAACTCAGTCCTTATGGGTCAGCATCTAGCATTCCTTGTGTGAAGGAAGGCTAGCTAGATTTGCATTACAAAGCCTTCCCAGACTTCCCCTTGGATATCTGACCTGGAAAGGAGAGACAAATTCCCTCAGAGTACACTGACAAAGAATTCACAGCGTAACTCATCTTGCTACTGTGAAAACAGCATGTATTCCCCAAAACACTGGTGCGTGCAACATCAGCATGGAGTCAGCAGCTCATTTGTCACCTCTTAACATGGCTACTCCTACCTATTCTAGGATAATTTCTCCAAACAGCTCCAGTGTAAAATGTTCAACTTAAACCTGCAGTGGCAATGTACCATAAATAATTTTTTTTTTCAGGGCTGTTGCAAAGTTTTTGCTTCCAAAGGTGAAAATTATCACTGCCCTCCCCTTTTATTCTTACAGAAACTACATGAACATACCTGCCACCTCTGGCATCTACACACGCTGCCTTTAGGCTGAGGCAGGTCTCACACTATCAAAAACTTGAAATCAAGTGTCAAGGCTTCATGGTGAATTTGAGCAAAAGTTTCTCTGCATGCAAAATAGTTTTTAACTGAACACAAATTAGTGTGTAGGACAGCTACTAAGAAACTTTGTATACAAAATTCTGAGGAGGAAATGCTACAGAAAGTCAGTCAGAGATTCCCTCAGGTTAACAGAAGCTAACAGCTTCAGAAGTTATTTGCACCGCTCAACTTTACCTCAGAAAGGTTTATATTAGCTGAGCAATGAAAAGCACACGTCACCAGTCTGAGTGGCTATTTTTGTTCATCTCTCCTACACAAAATATTAGGATCTAAAATCACTGCGTCTATGAAAACCAGCATCGTGGGCAATAGATATATTTCTCTCCTCTAAATCCTGCTCTGTGTTGGCCTTGATGAGTCTAAAAACTTGCAGATGTACAAAGTAAGTTATTCTCTGTGAACTACAGCCTGGAGAACAGATGCTATTGGATGATATACTATACCACCCTATACATGGAAGTGAGGTATGAATGTTTTGTTTGGCTGAACAGATACAAGAAACCTGGGAACGGCCTTATTGAAGGTTTTGAGGCATTTTATAATCTCTTTCTCTCCACTTCTCCCCACAAAGGATTTCAGACACAATGTGTTTGACAAACTGCATTCCTGTGCACTATGCTATGTTCAGAAAAGGATCTGGGAAAGATAACACATGCCTGATTGAGTCACACTGCTGAGGCAATGAGAAGAGAGGAATTAGATAGATGAAAGAAGATATTTAATGGGCCAGAAGTGTAATGAAGCAAGCGATTTTCAGTGTTTACTTACAAATACTGAATATCTGCCATTGTTAAAATCACTTGGGAAGACAGAAATTGTGCACTGCTACAAATATCAGGAGAAATTAAAGATCAGAATTATTACATTTTGAAACAAAAGTGAAAGACAAAGCAGAATTTTATGCTGGTATTTGTGTGTAAGACCACAATATTTCAATTACTGTATTAATCATTTCAGTTATTGCATTCATCAGGTAGTTGGAGCTGTAGAAAAACTATTTCAGTTCCATGTTTAGCTGGAGAAGAACACCATAGAAATCTCCTAAGCTTGAAAAGCATTACTTCAGAAAATGTAAGTTTTTCTGGTGAAAAAGACCATTATTTTTCAGTCAAAAGCAGGAACTCATCCACAACAAAACTACTCATTTCTATTTCAGTGTTTTTCAAAAATCCCTAAGAATTAAATTACAAAAAAATCCTAAAAAAATTTTTATTTAGGCATGGTAAAATTATTTAAATAAAAATGCAGCAAATAAATATTTTATCTTGTTTTAAAAATGTAATCTAAAACAAAGTTATGTTAATCTGCAAATAGTTTTAATCATTCAAAAATTAAATTTTTCAGTAAATGCAGTATTTGGCCAGATGTCTTCTGTATCAATCTACATACAGAAATGATTTATCAATCATTGTTGATAAATAAGATTTACTTGTTTTGCAAGCTGCCTCTTCAGGCAATACTGAACTTTTTATGATATAGCATATAAATAACACTAAAAAATACAGAAATATGCTAAATTCCTTCCCAATACTAGTTTAGTTGCTACACAAATGCATACAAATGGGAGAGAAAAATACTCCTAAAATACTTTATTTCAGTATTCTCTTTACCAGGATGTGGTAAAAACTCTAAAATGAGCTAGAAATACATAAACCATCTCACATATATTTTCCTATACTGGAACTGGATGGAGTGCACTGCTGGTAGCAAAATAACTGGTCTGCTGACTGCACACCACTCTGCTCAGAGAAGTAGTAAAATGTCTGCGTTACTATCTCCCCTCACTATCACCTCCTGAGAAACAGTTTTGCCTTCTTTTAGTTAATGCTTAGCAGCCACCTAGTGTGCACATTTTTACAAAAGGAGCCAAGAGTGTGAATAAGAGCATGGAAAAAATCGCCCTGATGTTAAAGGGAGATGTTTCTTAAGCATCTCAGTGCCTGCCTTGGCCTTCAGCCTCCCTCGGCAGCGTGTTTCCAGACCGGCTGGCACTGCCGTGGGTGCGGGCAGCCAGGAGGCTGCTCTCCCCAGCGCCAGCAAAAATGCTGTGTTACCTCTGGGGGTAACTGGCACAATCAAGGCCAAACTGCTTGATTTGTAGAAATGGGTGGAAAACTAGGCATTCAAGCAAAAAACATGATCATGGTAAAATTGGGTGGGATTCTCCTCCTCATTTAAATGTGTTTGAAGTTTTTTCTCTTAATCACCATAAGCCCTAACTCAGCAGAGGGGCCCCAGCACCAAGAGGAGTGCCCTGTGCTTCCCGTGTTGCCCCTTCCTAGAGCTGACCACTGTAACGCAGAACCAGGGAAGAGACGGGAAGTACCTATGGAATTATTCTAGCCCTTTCCCAAGACAGAATTATACCCACAGCAGTTTTACTTCAATAGGTTGCACAGCCTGGGCAAAATATCAAGTAATGGATCTTCTATCCGAGCCTTCACCAGAAAGTATTTGCAGAATTACATCTTCTACTACACAGCCTTGTGGCCCTTCTCTCTCCTGTCATGTGCACAACCGCATCACTCTGGTTTGGAACACAAGGAGGTGTCTCTAGCTGCTTCTCTTGATTTTTGCAGTGATCTGTGTGTACCAACTTCTAGCACTGATGTGGCTATGGGTCAAGTGACAAACCATAGTTCCCAAACCAAAGCAAATACTAAATATTGATGAAAGAGAAGTCTGTACACCAAAAAAATCCTTACTTTATTGTCATGACACTAAAATGTCCAGTGTTGAAAGGTTCTACATTTTTCATGTTCACTGTTACTAAAAGCAGTATCTTAATTCCATATGCTGCTACTCAAGGTAGTCTCAAAAGCCTAGCACAAAAATGGGTGCACGTTCTCTTTGGCAGTGCTGGCAGACAGTAAAATAAACTTTTCACGCACAGACATATTCTCAGCAAATTCACCTCACAAAAAGACAAGAAAAAACAGAATCCAATGGAAAATATATTATAAACAGGAAGAGAAATGCCACTTAAGAAAGGAAAGCACTGATCTAATTAAACTAAAACCTCTCCAGCATTTTAGATATGACTTGAGAAAGTCTCTCCTGTTGCAGTCCTGTTTTTTTTCTGACTTTCAGTTACAAAAGATTGCTCATGGGAGAGTGGCAGACATTGTTCTATGACCCACAATCCACATTCATTTCTGTTCCTGGCCTAGGAGAGATTTGGGTGTGAGTCTACTACATTAATCCAGTCTGCTGTCTAGTTATCACAAATCTCTTAATAGTGCTGTTCCGCAAAATGTTCGGTCTGATACAATGACCTCTCCATTGTATTATGCACTAAAAACATTTTCAGCTCAGTGGCTCTGAAAGTGCTTAAATCAGGCTGGCTGTGACAACTAATGTACTGATCAGCCTCTATTTTTCATTAAGACTGCCTGCGCTCATCCTAATTAAGACTTCTAGCAATTATTTTACTCTGTGGTTCATCATATATGCTTACATTATCCTCTGTGTTGTCATAATTTCCCTTATTCTGTATTTATATTGCTGCTATTTTTTGTAACTTCCAAATAAACATGCTGATTCCAAACACAAGCTGAAAAAGACTACTCAAATTGCGCTGAAGATATAATACAGTAATAACTTTTAGAATATTGTCAGAGTATATGTGGTTGAATGTGGTAAGAAAATACACGAAATCTTGAACTTAATCCATACATACATGCTGACATGCATAGTAGTATGTGCATCACATACTCAGTCCTCAAAACTACATAATTGGATTCTCTTTTTTTTTGATAAGTTAATTTTAGCACCAGGTACACAGTGAAATCTCTTACTACAGTTGCACCCTCATTTAACTTTTTGTTAATGAATCTTACCAAAAAATGACAAAAAAAGTTGCAGACATGATTTACGAAATTCATATATCACACATAATTTCTATGATTCTGTTCTAGTGACTTCCAGAAGAGTTAAAAGACATTAAATATAAGTTATATGCAAGTCATTGAATTGCTGGACTCAGATAAGCCACAGCTTTTAATTATTTCCAAACTGTTTTACACACTTTTAATGAACATACCCTATAAGTAAAATAAAGCATAAATCTTTATAACACAAAAACAAGCAATTGTTGTGGTTAGTTTCTCTCCTTTAATGTTAGTTATAGGGGATAATTACTTCTGCTTGGTTAGGGGATCCATGTGGTGCTACGAAACTGCTACTGGTGACATTCAGGACTTCCAGGACTTTTCTCTTTTAGAGAACTGTTAATTTAAGGAATGGTAGATTTCAACTGTATCAGGATCAGGTGATACCGTTCAGCTGTATCAGTGTGTATTATATATCATAGCAAAATATAACAATACCAAATATATTGCAATAATAATAACTATAAAGGAAGAAACAGAATGTAGCATGAAATATAATGACTTTAGATCACCTGATTGTCATTTATGGTCATTCTCTCAATGCCTGGTGCTAGAAAGAGGAGAATGTATCTTCAGCAGCAGTGAGAGAGGAAAGAATACAAGGGGAGACAAGCATTCTCGTTTTAGTTGTTTACTAAACTGTTAACATAGTGGGGTTTTTTTGTTTGTTTGTTTTCTTTTTAAAAATTCATGCAAGAAAGTACAGCGCTACAATAAAACACACTGGTAGAGGACCAAGCAATTTAGAAGACTGACAGAGTTGAGTCCTCTCCCAGAGTTATTGTTTTACTCTGTTAGGAATGGAAGCCAAACGAAATTCACTAAGTTTCTGATGGAGACAGGAACATGGTGTTAGTGAAAGTGCAAGATGGCTGTTTTAAGCCAAATGTTACATTGCGCATGTAAATCTTGGTCAGATGGCTGGCTATCCAAAAAAAGCATACTGTCAACTTTTCAGCTGGCTTGTGGAAAGCAGCTCCCCATCTACACCTGTGAGTGTTCCCACTTTGGCCTTCTGACTCCAGCGTCGTGTGCTTCACAGGAGTGATGAAAATCAACATTTGGCTAAACCCAATTACAGTCGACAAATACATATGGTCAGATCTTAGCTCCATCGAAGCCAAAGGATTGTTTTCCAGCAGCCTAGATCTGACCTTTATGCTGCACAGTTGCAACAGATCTTCTGGACGTTTCTGGCTCACTAACGAGGGCCTGACTCTGGGACGTGAAGACTGTCTGGGTGAGCTCAGCTCCCCATTGCGAGCCTAAGATGCTCTCATCTCAAAACAGAATATGTCCTTACGTGAGGATAAAAAAACCTCACCAAGATTTGCTCTCTTCAGCAAGAAAATGGAAGATGAAACTAAATGATTGAGGCAGCTACCCTTCCTCAGCCAACCACAACATCATGGTTACAAAGCATCCATCTAGGAATAGGTCGCTAGAGCTAAGTGAGAAACCTCGCATTGGGTATGCTGAAAATGTCATGGTCTAATCTTTTTTGTATTGTTAATTAAATGAACACAAGACTTTCTTTCCATCTTCATTCCTGAAATAAGTTGCTTGGTTCTGCCTAAAGCTTTAGGAAAATATAGTTGTTTCAGTGACTACAACTCACCCAAACAGAGCTTGAAAAGAAAAGAAAATAAATAAAGCAGGCAAACTGACCCAAGTAAACAGAATTCTACACGATTAAGCAGGTTGGCTGGAGAAATCCTGGACATCATACAAGAAAACAGCTGCTGGTATATTACAAAATAAACAAATTCAAGTTTGTTTAGCAATTACATGTGTTTTCAGTTTGGATATAAACCGTGCTTAGGGACAGCATCTTCAGCAGGCAGGCTTGCAGTCTGATCTCTGACAAGATGTTCCTGCTCTGAGTGGCAGCCAGAAAACTGCATGTGTCATCCAGCCCTGAAGAGAGGTTTTGTCTTAAGATTTAGAAATAAGCATGTGTCAGAAATGTAACTTCATTCTGTCAGGAGTAAAAGCAAAGATTTGCAATTCTGCAAAGGTACTGTAATTTCAGAAAAGAGGATAGAAAGATTAAGTGAATGATGGGAGTGAATGGACCAAGTTTAATTTAGCAGAAAAACCATGCGGGTAGGGAAAGGAAATAGATTCAAAAATTTACAGAAAATGTCAGCAACTCCTGTGGGACCAAGAATAGAGAGTAATACAGACTGGCTGAAATCCAGCCCAGGTTGGTTGTGACCTACTCATGATTGTGTGATGACTTTTTGGTGGATCACGTGAAAGAAGTCTGTCAATCTCAGTCTGTTTCCCACATTGCAGAGCTACAAGTAGAAACTGGTGCTCACTGAAACCCCTTCCAATACTGTCTGTTACCTTCTCACACATGGATATTGTTTATCTCCAAGAAATTTCAGGAAGATAGCCCGGGGAATGTGTGTTGCTG
Organism: Phaethon aethereus; assembly: GCF_964289735.1. Taxonomy (NCBI): domain Eukaryota; kingdom Metazoa; phylum Chordata; class Aves; order Phaethontiformes; family Phaethontidae; genus Phaethon; species Phaethon aethereus. The sequence goes on from NC_138575.1 coordinate 77,559,648, forward strand.
CTGCTCTGGCAGAACCAAAGCTGCCGGTCTCTGCCAGTATCTACTTGGCACCTGACATTACTACTGATTTCACACAAAGGGAAATAAATGGCAGGGGAAGAGAAAGATGAGGACAAGGAAGGAAAGCAAAACAAAACACAGTCAACGCTACTACAATCTTCTTTAAATTTTGCTTCATCTTTAAATTGCAATTCCTTAAACAGTAAAGCAAAGCAAAAGAAAAGGTGGGTTTTCGGGGAGTCACTGCCACACAAAGTCCTTTGGCAGGTGAAGGTGGCCCTGAGGGCAGACAAGGCCCAGCAGGAGCCATAGCTGAGAAATCAGCTTTCTCCATTTGAGTCTTTATCACCGCCGCCATATTTGTAGGTGCCTTGGTGGGAGCTAATAAACCTTGAGTAGTTCTGATATCCTGGTCCCCAGAGGTGTGGTGCTACAGCAGAGCTAGCAAATGACAACATCACTAAGGCATGCTCACATACTCTCAGATGGGTAGGAGTACAGTAACTACAAAAAAGTCCCAAGCTGTTGCAAAAATTAGAAACTCCCAGGTTATTTTTGAAAATACTAGGCCTTTGGGCCTCATAGCATACTAGAGGTATGAAAACCTGGCTCACTCTTTTTTAAAGGGTTTTCTCTAGGGATAAAAAGTATTTATAACATGGGAAAATTCTAGAGCATTAGACCAGACAATGGCAAGAAAATGTTTTTTCCTTCCCTGGTCACAGGAAAACTCAGTATTTAAATAAACATTTTCCACCTCTACCAAAGTTCTCATAAAGATGTTGCAAAGTTTTTAGTCCTCCAATAAGACTTAAAATAATCTCAGAAAGCAGACAATTTCCACAAATATAAAGAAATAATTTAATTGAAATTATGGGTTTTCATTAGTGTTTCATGAGAAGGTTTTGAACTGGGTTTAACCAAAGGTTAAATCATTATAGTATCATTTCTATAAAGATAAGGCAAGAGATGGGATGATGGGATTAAAAAAAAAATACGAAAATTTTGTATTTTTTTCCTTCTTCTGAAATTTGCACGGCTGACATGAGACAGCCTTGGTTTCGAGAAAGAAATATTTTTAATAAAATCTTTCTAAAATAAATATTTCTAGGGCACTTTTTCAAACACATAGGGTGTATTCAAATAGATAGAACAACAGTAAATATTTCAACAACACTTTGCTTTGCAGGAACTCCTTCACATCCCAAACTCTTCCCAGGAAAATTTCATAGCATCTTGCAACATAATGTAATTAAACATAAAAGTAATATGTGCTTGATCAGCACCTTTGGAGGCAAGAAATGATATTTAGCAGGTTTACTTTCTGACTCTGTTATTTAAGAAAGCTGCATAGTAAGTAAACCTTGCAAAGCATCAGAATGAAACAGATTCTTCTTTTGGGTTCCTATTAAGCTTTAACTAAGACACTTCATTCATCATGGAACCAACTGATGATGAAGGGCCCTGGATGAGTGTGAGGGTTTACTTTCAAACTCCAAGCGGAAGAATGACCTCACCAATGCTTATTCTGCATTGGGAATATTCTTACCACTCTCGAATTCTTTTTCAGGGAAGTTACACTCTCCTGTGGCCTTGACTTATGGCACTACCTTTCTAAGGCATAATACACCCCAAATCAGATGATGTTGTCTGAAGAAATCTGGTACTAAATTTGATATTCTATTAGCCTGAACACAACATGTAAAGACACTTCTAAGTGCTGATGGCTGGAAAAAAGTTTCATACATGCAATAGATTTTTTCCTATTTTCTTTTTTACATAAACAGAAAACACAATGTAGGACTAATTAGCAAAATGATACATGACATTATATTATAAATAACTGTATATATTACATACTATTACAGATATATGTATCATTATATATGTACTAATTTATACATGTAATGAATTCGTAATTATATATAATGCTATATGTACTAATGTATGTATAACCTATTTAAAACCAAAAATATCTTGTGCAAGAAATGAATACTGCCCACTGCTCTACAGGTAAACATGGAGAACAGAATAAATTATTATCTTACATCAGGCTTATCATTTTTGTAGGGCTAAACATGATCAAGATTCGAAGTTCATTCTGTTATTTCATACCTTACAATATAAAACCCTAACCATGACGTTTAAGGAATTCATAGTATTGCCCCTGTGCAGAAAGGACCATGTAGCATAGAGGTGGAACCTCCTGTTCAGTTTTTTGGGTGGCTGCTTCAACTCTAGAAACCTGAATGTGAAGCAATATCCATATGTAGCTGTGCTCCCCGGAGCTTCACATTTCCATCAACTTTTTGACAGTAGAAAAATCAAATGATCTAAGTTTTGTCCAAGAACCAAACAGCTATTTTCCACCAGCTATGGCGACTTTCAGAAAAATCATACACAACCTGGAACCAAAATATTAACAGTATATTTGGAGCCATTGAGTCAACTACAGTTTCTCTCAAAAATGAGATTGTGGTCATACCTAAGTAGTAAGTTTGCACACAACACAAGTTCTTTTTAGGTGCAAAGCTTTCTTGTGTTCAAACCTCAATGTTTGTACAGCCCACTTCCATGCACCATTGGTGTGCGGGAAATAGTTTGCTTCCTGGGGAAGTCAAATTGGAAGGTGTACACTAGGACGCCAGAAACAGCATCACAGAATGCAGAATGGATTTCAAACTTGTTCCTAATTTCAATACATTCCCTTCTTTTTTTTTATAAAAACACATATGTATTTCATTGATGGGTATCAGAGAAATAAAGCAATCCAACTCAGAACTGCAGTGGAGTCAAGAAAGAACAAAATGATGCTATGCCTTAGAAAATACTATGGCTTCTAAAATGTTATTCTAGCAAGGCTGTCAGTACCTGAGGACAATGGAAGACTGAATATGAAAAACAAAATATATGTTTGCAAATTGCCTTGTGAATGGGCAATGCAATTTCCTATCAAAATGTTTTAAGATGTGTGTAGTGCCTGGAGTAAAAGTTATGTTATCTGGAGTATTGTCATAACTAAGTAACTACTTTAATAAGCTCGGAGTGTTTGGCTCCACCATTCTCTTCTGTCTCTTGATTGATTACTTAGTGGGTCTGATGCTAGAGCTCATAAATTTCAAAATTCTTTCAAGTTTTTTTTTGTCTTTCTGATCAAAGAAATGTTTATGTATCCTTCCCATACTGTGTCTCTTTAAACCATTGGCTTTTTCAAAGTGGTTTTTTTTTAACACCATAATGTGATGTACACAGAGAGGTAAATGATGTCAGAATCCTTTCTGCCCCAAACCAGTCTGTAAATCTTCAGAAAAGCAAAGTTCATGGGTGCATTTAAAAGGGGCACAATCTGGTTGTGCTTAAAAGAAAGTCCCCCTTTTTTTGTGTGTGCAGAATAACAATGCCAGAATGTGTTATTCCAAAGAACTGTTGCCATGGTGATGCCATCAATAACATCATTTTCTGCATCCTTGTCCTTTAAACACATAAGAAACGCAACAAGCATTGGTAAATGTGAAAAAAGAACAATTACCTTTTCTCTCTCAACAGCAGAGGAAGCCTTTTTTTCACCTCATCAATAGAAAATTATGTAGAAAGGAATAATAAAGACTGTTACAAGACGCACCAAGAAGCCTATTAGTGACAAAGGCTTTTTTTTTCTTTCCATGAATAATTACAGCTCTTCAAGAAGAAATCAGCCCAGGCTAAGGACCCTTTGCAAGCTTTAGATGGTAAAACAAACATTTGACTATACAAGGATTTCCCTTTCATGTACCTTTCCAAGGAAAAACAACTAAAATCCAGAGCAAAATGGGAGAGAGAAAACCCAGAGAAACATCTGCTGCAGTTACATTTAAAGAACCCTGCACATTCACCTAAAAGACTCATATCAAAAGCAACTAGATTAGTGACAGAATCAATATAAATTTCAAGCCAGCAGGCTAAAGCTGTCTGTGGTGGGAAAGTTTGACTTTTTAAGTAGTATAGTAACAGGAAGCTATTCTAATTCTGTACGAACAGGGGAAAACAGGATTCCAACGCTAGATATGTTACCAAACAGTTGGAAAACACTGTTAAGTTTAAAACCTTAAAGGCCAAAGCAAAATGGTAGATACACTTACTACACAGTCAGTTCATAAATAATGGAATCTTTACCAAAGCAAGATTTGACTGCACGGACTCTTGAGTCATGCAACATAAAATTAGGGAGCCCTTCTGAAACATTACACTTTTGTCCTGATTCTGATGGGTGATGTGCAAATGGGAGCTCTGAATGTGCTTCTCAGTGTTTTCTGCACAAAGTGAAGGTCAATGTGTTGTGCAATGGCTTGTTTATATCTTTTGGGCCTTTCCCAACATACCTATATATATAGGATCAGAGGCTGAAGATGATGATGGGAAAATCTCCTGCTTCCTTCTCCTTGCCTCTAGGTAGTAAAAGGAACATAAGTACGAGAAATGTGTGGAGGAAAGGAAGAAAGGAGTGACAAATTTTAAAGGTAGTGGAGCACTTGAGTTGGAGACGAGTATAGGAGTTGGTAAGCTCAGACACATATTAGTTAGACCAAAGGGCTGTTAGGGTTAATGACAGCAAAGATACATATCAGCAAACTTTAATCAGGTTTAAAGCAGTAAAATGAATTTATTAGGATGATGCAATTCCAAATGCTTTAGCTGAATGAGAATGGTCTATGAGTAAAAGATAACAACTGTACGGCTGCATTTACAATGGAAAATCTGACCTAGTTGGGAAAGGGAATTCAAGATGTTTGAATACTTTTTCTGAACACGTTATTGTCTTGCTTTGTCCTTTGATTTCTCACTGCTTCTGCCTCTCCACCTCTAAAGTAAGGGACAATGCTTGCTCATTTTGGATAGCTTCTTCAGCTCTCCACTTGTTACTGTGGAAATCCTAAAGGAATTGTGAGCCAGTAAAGATGAACAACATATGGAGATGGCGGGAACCAATTCATTTCCTTTCTGTTTTAGATCCTCTGCAACGTTTCAAAGTACTCTACTATTCAATTCAGTTTAAATGCTAACACTGACTGGGTTCTGTTTCATGGAGAAAAAGCTTTCACATTCTGTCTTGATTTCAACACATTTAAGAATTGTTTAGAAAGCTCTGTTGAAAGGCTTTAATAGGGCAGCTAATGGGCTAACTCAGCTTATCTGAGGGGCTATTCACTAAAATCCCCAGAAAACAAAAATTAGTGAAATCTGTTTTCTCAGTATCCAAGCATTATCCTTTATCTCTGAAGCTGAAGGAATAAAAGACAAATTCTTGGTAGGAAATGTTATGATTCCCTTCCCTTCTGGTTTGCCTGAGACTTGGAAAGAAAATGTCTACTTTTGTAATTTCCTAGCTGGACTCAAGAGGCTGAAAGCTGAACAGCAATTCCCAGTTTACCGGTCCCTCAGATCAACACCCCTGCATGGTTGTCAACAAAACAAACCAATCGTTTTGATGAATTGCTGAGAGTCTCTTGAAGTCCTCTGAGATACTTGAAAGGCCGTTGGAAGTTTATATGCTTAATTTATGGAGTAAGTATTAAAAGTGTACATATGTTTTCTTAAGCAACAGTTTCTTAACTCTGTTAAACTCTGTGACTGGAAGGACACTTAGTAATTTTAATTGCTTGTAGGTTACCTCAGAATGCATGCAATACATAAGGGTCACTTCAATGTGAACACATTCTTGGACATATCTTTGAGAAAACCTTCTTTAATTTTTATTCTGAAGAGATAAAAAAGCGTCTGAGATGTGATATTTTAAAAAGATATGCCAGTGCTTACAATATTATTCTCTTTTGTAAGTAATTTAAAAAAAATAAAATAATTCCTTACAATAATTGGGCATCAGCTAAATAATTCTCTTTTTCTGTCCCCTGAATCCTCAGGTGGAATATCCTCCACTTGGTCATGTAAAATTGTACCATTTTTCAATGGAAAAGCAGAAGGAATGATGCAAAAATTTAAACTCCCCTATGCTAACATACTCTGAAAACTAATGAGGTTTCTCAAAAGAGAATGATCTTTCTACTTTAGGGATGCTTGCAGAATGGAAACCTGAAGATGAACCCAGAAGCGTGCCTTTGTGGCTATTTAGAAATAATAAAACACCACTGTCACAAAAGGCAGACCATCATGAAAAAGCAAACTGCAACGTGCCATATCCCAATTAAAACTTCTTGTTTTCATGGCCTCTGCAAGAATGCATCCACCTCTGTATCACCACCATTTCTACTTGCATGGGTGCATTTCCCCTACACTTAAGTTACAAAAGTATTTTTTAAATGTTCTCACAGATAGCGCTGAAAAGCTTTAGTGATATATTTCTGGCCACAACCTGCACAACAAAAGCTAGCAAGTAAGTCTTACAGCTGTGCTTTTATCACCATGTAGGTAACAGGGGACTTTTTGTGACACATCTTTGCTAAAGAACTTGCCAGATCATCGTCTGAGAGAAAAAGGTTCTCTCAGAAAAATGCTGTGAGTGCGTGAGCATTACTCAGATGGAAAAAGCAGATGAGAGATTGGTCCCAGGGAAGAGGCAAAATACAGACATGAAGGAAGCTAGACAGGAATGAAGGGTCAGTCAGTCATTGCCACTGACTGAGTCAGAGTATTTGGACAGAGGCCTGTAGAGGACATGAGTAATAACGCTGGCACACAGCATATAAGCAATCAGGAGAGAAGGTCCCAGGTCACAGTCCGATGCTGGAGAAGGAAAAGGAAGTCCCATAAAGGGAAGGAAAGCAAGGCTGTTCTTGATGAAGTCCTGGAAGTGACCTGGTATGAACATGGAATAGAGAAGGCAGTGTGCTGAATAGACTGGTAAGTTAAATTCCTTGGACCTAGAAATAACAGGAAAAAATAACACAGAAAAAGTGGGATAATGGAGAAATGAATGGAAAGGATGGCAGACAGAGGGAGTCAATGAATACCGCCTTCAGGCTTACCAGAAAAAGGTTTGCCACTCAGTTTTATTCCATGTTTGTCAATGAAATTATATGAACGCTGTTGAAGTTCTTGGCTTGAGAATATATATGGTTTTCAGCATCTCTAATACAGTTTTGTGGGAAGGCCTGATTTAATCTACTACAATCTTTCTCACCACAGCTCTGTATAACCAGGCTGCTTGTGGGGTGACATCAGACCAAAGAAACTTTATGAGCATTCCTCTCTGCCATTGGCATAAGGACCATCATTATCAATATCCAGCAAAGCGTAACAGTGGAAACTCTATATGTTCAGAAGCAAAGTACTGGGCAAACAATCTGTGATACAAACAGGAGTTTCAGTGTCCAGGTACTATACTGGATGAGCTTAGCATTCTTGAGTGCTTATGAAGTTAAGTTCTCTGCGTGTTTAACAATAAGTTTCTTATTTTACAAAAAAAACCACCCAAGATATAATTAGCTGTGTTATTACCATAATTTAGAATAATTTGTAGACCTGGAAAGTTGCCACAGGGTGTGGGTTGTATGCCATTTTAATAGATGTTGTATGTTGTTTTTGGGTATCACTGATGCACTTTTCTCTATACTCATTGAAACAATAAAGGAGACAAAGAACATGCACTTAGGCCTGACTTCAAATTTTAAAATCTAGTTTGATGGTAATCCACATCCTTAAAAATTACAGGGTACCATAATCTGAATTAAACCCAACATATGCACAACAAACTCCAGCTACCTCACTTGGCCGGCCAAGGAAGAGAACACAATGCTACTTTAGGATGTGCGTCTTTACCAGATTGGAAGCGCTACCCTCCCTTTTTGTGTAGAACTTGTTCTGCCAAAAGCAATGAAGAAGATAGGCCAAGTGGTGGGTGCCAGAAAGTAAAACTGGGACAGCACCCCCTAAGCCCCTCAGAGACACTATAAGAAGCCTTTTTCCTCTCCCTTTGCCTGCAATTCTTCTTTGAAGCTGCTTTTATGACCTTGCCTTCACAACTCAGGCACACAAATTTACAGGTCTGGCACATCTGCTAACTAGGACTTGTACTACTCCATTCTAACAACAGTGAGCTTCCCAGCACTAGGAAGCCATTTTACATTATTTATAACATTGCTGCTCCACACTGATGCCACTGAGTTTCCATCTTCAACTTCATGGCATGAGCAAAAGGACAGAGAATTTCCTTCCATCTACTGTTGTGAAACCCTATTGGCAGCCACTCTACTTTTTTTCTCCGTGATGGTAATTGCCAGATTTCGTAAGTACTGAGAGGGTTGCTATGTTACTTTTGACCCTGACTCTTGTCTTCCAGGTCTTCTCTCTTGCATACAAGTTTTATTAATGTCAATGGCTTAAGAAATAATAAGGAATCAGACTAATGCTAGGTAAAACCACATAATCTTATAAATAAATAGTACTTTGTAAGAGGCTTTGCATTGATATGTTTTTCTAAGGTGACATTTGCACATACAGTCCTACAAAATAGGGTTTTTTAGTGAAACATTGAGTAATTGATGATTGATAATTTAGAAGAGTCATTGCTCTTTACATGGAATTTATGATGTTGCAAGAGCTTTCAGATCCAGAAGTTATAGTACAATGCAATAATTACTGGCAATCTTTTTACTCAGCACAGAATCACCACCTTATTTCCTTATTAAAGGAGTAGCTAGGAAGGGGTGTCCATTTGAACAGAAAAGAAAACTGTCATTGACTTGGTTGCACTAGGGGTCCCAAGCCGCTAATGTCAGAACAAAAATGAAACTGTTTGGAAAATTATTTTGTGGTCATTGATCAGAAGCCACCCTAAAAGTCCCTGAGGAAAGTGTATGAAAGGACTTCTAAAAGAAACTGCGTTTGGACAGAAAATTATACAGGTTCCTTCTTCTAAGATGGTGCAAACTGACCATGCTATTTACTTGCTGAATGATTACTGTAGGTATTGCTTCTATGTGAATGATACAACGGATTAATTTATTATCACACTGTATAAATTACCATCGTTGCTGTCACTGAAAATTATGCAACAGGGATTGTGATAACCTGGCATGGCTTATTTAGCACAAATTGTGAAAGCTTATTTTTTAATGATGACTTCTGCATAGGTACCTTTGAAGAGAAACAAGTTGTGGGCAGATCTGTTACCAATGGAAAGTATTACGTTTAGTTTAATATTGACAACTTCTTTGGTTCTATACAACTTTTCAGAGTTTAAAATTGAAGAAGTTAAGTAATTTCTCACCCTTTCAGACAAGGTCAAAGGTCTCCAGTGCTAAACTTCATTTTCTAGGAGTAAGGATAAATTAATGTGCATTCCTATGCCACGCAGTGACATGAAGAATCAGTGTTACAGGAACAGTGTGAAAGAGAAAACCCAAAATAGGAAATATCCCCAATTTAGCCAGAGTTGTCTAGCATTATTGATATTGCTTCTTGATAATTATGCCTGTTTTCAATATCTTCAAAAGCTTTCCAAAGATAATAAAGAAGTTTGAAGAAAATTAAATAACATTGTTCTCATAGCATTGTTCTCACAGTAAGGCCAGTTAAGTCAGTGATTTTAAATGTTATTTCTCACAGCAAAAATACTACTTCACAGAAATCTCTAAACCACTGCATCTTACATGAACAAACAGTAAACCCACATTTAAGACTGCTTAGATTACAGTAGTAACTCTGAAGAAACTAAGGGATGTGAAAGTGGGAAGTCTGTGTTTTTACAATCCATCTCAGTTTCTGTCTAAAGTAGGAATCCAGTCTCTGTATTCTCCCTGTATAGCTAAGGGAGAGAAATAAACTCCCCTAAAGGTCAGAATCTCTTGGACATCATGAACAAATTGTGAGAAAATATTACTGAACAGTCATACGACTAAGAGACTAGAAAAAGAGTGCATGTGGACCTGTGTGCATGTGTCTGGATAAGACAACAGTCTAGCACATGACAAGCAAAGAAAACATTACTTGTTTCAAAGGAATATAGTTTTAAAAAAAATACTGTCCAGCATCTAGATTACTGTGTTCAGCTTCAGTTAAACTATAATATTTTTGTCCTGTGCAATGTATAACACTGAAAAAAACTGCTCGTTCTGAGAAGGTCTGAAATGCAGTAAAGGGAACAAAGATGTTGAGACTACTTACGATGAAAATGAAAAACTTCTAAGTGTAATATACAGTGGAACAAAAAGCTGACTAGCAAAAGACTCAGCACCTAGACCTACAAATTACAAAATGCAGCAGAAAAGCTGACAAATCTATTTCACCCAGAAAGTGCAACAACTACATCCAGAGAATCTATCAGTGTCTCCTCCTAAACTTTAAAGTACTTTCATCCTACTATTCTCTGCCTTCCCTGCCATGGTTGTGCCTCATCTTTATATGTTCATGTCAGTCTATGCAAGCACCAAGAAATATAGGCATCAACTATCTCTTAAAGTTGTTGGCTTTCATTTTAGAGCTATGTAGAACCTTTCTTCAGCTTTTAGTCACTGCACTTTATTCTAACAAGGAGGTTCTCTTTCTGAGCTGCCATGTGCAAACTTAATAATGAAAGGTGGAAGTGTAGTATTGAGGGTGTCAGGTTTGCTGGCTCAACTGGCTGTGTTGCCCACAGGGACTGCAGTCCAGAAGTGTATAATCCTAGAGAAAACAAAGTGATTAGAACTACCTGTGTGTTGAAGGAAGTGGAGGACAGGGAAGATGGATGGCATGGAAGGTTTTTGGCCCTTCCCTCAGGACCCTCCTGTTTGAGAAGTGGGCTGAGACTTTCCTTTGGGCAGCTGCAATAAGGATGCAATGGGAAACATGAGCTAAAAATTCAACAAACAGAAGAATTCCAGGAGAAAAACCATGACAAAAACTAATGGTAATACTGTACACTGAGCAAATGAGTACAGAGTCCTGAAGTATATTTGACTTATGTGGTAACTACACCAGTAAATATCATAGGTAGGGCTGCACAATAATTACATGTTGTCCTTGCAGCTCACCTGATAATTACTCTCAATTGGATCCCTGAGTATTTATCATGTATCTGCTCTGTGGTTTAGAAGACGAGATAGTTATATAATTTGATGGTATTTTTCAGGACTAAACCCTGCTATTACATGGTGCAGTACTTACCACAAATCATCATCAGTATGGTCTCCACAGATGTTGTTTCTGAGCAATAAAATTGATTGGAGACCCGAGTTAGAATGCAATTTTTTTTTGCATGCCCAATGCAAATCTGAATTCTAAAATAAATGCCCATGAATGTTGCATTCCCTTTTTAGGCATGCTTTCAATGAATTTCACACAGATTATTTTCTGGCAAAAGCATTTGCTGAAACAGCAAATTTTAAGCTGGAATTACACATTATTTATGAAAAGAAGTATTTTGAGTATATGCGAGTAAGAATTCACACCTAAGCTCTGATTTTCAGAAATGCATTTTCCCACTCACGGAAAAGCTATTTCTTGCATGATCTGTGCTTTTAATCTGAAATGCATTTTAAAAATAAAGAAATTGTGAACAGCTGCCAAGATAAAAAGCTGCAGATGAAGAAGTATTCAGACAAAGTCGTGCCCTCAAAGGCTGCTCTACTGGACTGGGTACAGGAATACAACTCAGGAAGCCTGATCTCTTGCAATGTCTGAAAGAAATCCACGTAAACTCCCATGCCTCTGTTTCCCTCTTCAGTCTCTTCTGCCTATTTAGATGGAAAGATCTTTGCTTCAGATCTGTACTTGCTTACTGCTTGAATGAGTGGGCCTAGCAACGCAGATCCAGGAACAGACCCATCACTGCTAGTCATCATGGTAATACAAATCACAAGGACATGACTTCTAAAGGAGCATGTACATGTGGACAGAAAATTTCGATTTAACCAAATAGTCTATTCTTTATGAATGAAGGCTCTGAGCTGTAACTACTGGAGAGACTAAGCCTCCTCTTTTGTGCTACTGTAGCACTTGAGGTCCGATAAAGTACTTCTACTAATCATGACTACTACTGGATTACAGCTGAGCCACTGAATCCAACCAAGACCAACTTCCTTTCAGTACCCATCATCTATAACCAGGGAAAGAATCCCTGCCAATGAGTTTAGTAATTATGATCAAAAACATCCATCTAAACTTTTTTCAAAGAATAACAGCATATTTTGGTCTAAAAATAATGTTTTTCTTTTAACCATTTAAAAAGATCTGCCTACCAGAAATGAAAAACAGTAGTTTTCAGCAAAAAAATTAAAGTGTAGAGGAAAAAGGCCATGGAAACAGTCCTATTTTGCAGTCTTAACTTGAAATACTGAAATATTACAGTTATTCACAAATATTAATAAGCACAAAGCATGTTCTAATTTTGTAAGCAGACAGTTCTAGATCTGAAAGTCCAAGTGGCCTTTCTGCTAATTATTTGGTACAATTTCGGTGGGGGTGGGATGGGGCAGGGGGTGGGGGTGGTGTGAGACAAGTCCTTCCAAACATTGGCCCCTCCAAGCCCATGTGAATTTGCTTTCAGGACATGGCAGTGATTCTTTTAGCCTGGAGATAGTACCTTGAAGCAAAAATCTTGTAAATTTGAAGGCTGTTTCTTTTTTGTTTATGTGTTTAATGCTCAACAGGGATGTACCAGAGAGAGTCCAGTGAAGAGCTACGAATATGATTAAGGGGTTGGGGCACTTGACATGTGAAGAGAAGCTAAGACAGGCTCAAGAACAGAAGGCTCAGGGGGATCTTATCAATGTGTACAAACACCTTATAGGGAGAAGTAAAGAAGACGGAGCCAGACTCTTCTCAGTGATGCCCAGTGACAGGACAAGAGGCAATGGGCACAAACTGAAATACAGGAAATTCCATTGAAACATAAGAAATGACATTTTTACTGTGGACATGATCAAACACTGGCACAGGTTGCTCAGACAGGATGTGGAGTCATCGTCCTTGGAGATATTCAGAACCTGACTGGACGCAGCCCTGAGCAACCTACTCTAGCTGATCCTACTTTAAGCAAAGGGGTTGGACTGTATGTCTCCAGAGCTGCCTTCCAACTTCAACTATTCCATGATTCTGTGAAAATTAAGAGATTTTGTTGCCATGCGGAGGTCATGAAAATTGTGCTATGCTTTACTGACATGTGCAAGTCTTACTGAAACACGTAACAAGTAATAAAATATTCTGAATGCGTATCTTTTAAAAAAAAGACTTCTGAAGGTGGACATGAAGTGAACAAATTTCACGTAATATTGATCAAGTGAAAGAAACACTGTGCATAAAGCTGCACTATAGACTGAATTTATCTATATATCTCTATGCATTCTTATGTAAGATGTACAGTGTATTCTCCTCTTTCCTAATAAGCCATTGTCACAGTATGACATGCTTGTAACACCCCAGTCTTTCACCCAAGACTGGAAAGGCTGGAAAAGCGTCGTGGCTGACTCACTCACTCACTGGATTTAAGGGAGATAGGAATGGCCCTCTCTAGGATGCAGTGTCTAAGGCATAGGCTGTGCAGTCTTCAAAAGGAAAAGCCACATGTGGAGAGTTTCAAAATAATTGTATGCTATTTCAGAATCTGCTTTGTAAATAAAATAAAACTATTGAAAGGGAGTGGGAAAAAGCTTCACATAGTACCCTAGTCTGGGAACGTAAAGGGGAATGCATACTCAGAAATCTTACTTTCTCTCCTTATAATGACTCCTGAACTAAGAACTGATCATTGTATGTGGTGACTCTAGAGTAAGAGTTTGTAAACAAATTTACACTAATTCCTGAGCAAGAGATTTGAGCTTCAAGGTCACTGGGGAACAGTTTCAGTGTCATGCAGCCAGATATGATTTTTCTTCCATGTTCATTCAGGGGCAATTTTAGAAGCACTTACATAAACTAGGTGTCTCCAAACAAGTTTTAAAAAGTTTTGAAATATTTTTTTCCCCCCAGCTCAGTGCTGGACTTCTCCAAAAAGAGACAAATATGGACAGCACATTGTTCTGACTTGGTTATATACATTTATTTTGAGGTACTCCTAGTGTTACAATTGCAACATAGATCCAGAGAACACTCTTCTAGCCCAACCATTTTACACACCTCCCTACCTACATACTTATCATCATATCATCAGAACACCAAGTATAGTAAGTTTTGCTGTCGTAAAATTATTGAATAATTGAGGCTGGAAGGCATCTTTAAAGACCATTGCTCAAAGCTTCACAGTTAGATTGGTCTTGCATTGCTGGATCTATTAAAAGTACCTATTTCTCAGCACAGCAATTATGAACCATGTTATGCTTGGTGAAATGGCTTTTTTAAAGATTTGAAAATTAATTCTGAGGATTTTTATAATGAAATTGTCAGCCACTTGTTATACATGAACTGCTGAGTTCATGCTGGTGATATTTGTCACTTGTACTTTTGCCACCTAACCATATTTTTACAAAAAAATTTAAGTAACAAAATAAACCAAGTTATCTGCATGAAGAAGATACTGAAACAGTAGTACTTGAAGAACAATTACCACTCTCTCTCTCTCTTTTCTCCACTGGAGATAAAGACCTTATCATCCTTTCTTCCCCTGCTCACTACAACCAATGTTTCCCTCAGTGCATAGTGCATCTAGTCAAACATGGAACAATTGTGCTCAGTTCATATTTACTTTTGGACACTCTTGTTTCTATTCCAGAACTGAAGATTTTACATGCTCAAAGCTTGCCAGGTTTTCCATGTCTATCAAGTAAATCTGAAAAAATACTGTCTCTTCTGACAATCCCTACCTTTCTTAGGCCATTAGATGATCCCAGCTATGACGGCTTTGCTGTTCTGAGAAGACATCTGCAACACACTGTGAAGTCCTCCATAGTTTGGGTAAATCCTCAGCTTTAAGATAATGTCAAAATTCAATATAACTAAATTTTCACTGTTGATGCTATTTTAAATCCTTCCTATATTTTGCTTAGAAAAGGGATGGAGACAGTTTTGGTATCTGACTCCAGTCAGGTCCCATTTCTGCAAGCTAGGGCATGGCCCTCAGATGCCTGGAAATCTGCCAAAGCAGCTGTCATCAGGGGAGAGCTCAAGTCCCTTGCCTGTGGTTAAGCACTGCTTGTAGGGTGATGAAAGCCAGAATTAGAAGAGATCCCCAGGTGTGAAAAGATATTTGCAACTGATCATCCTAACTTAAGTATTAGATCCACATTTCCCTACCCCTGATGCTGCACTGGATTCATGATCAGGAAATATGAAGATTTATTATCCAAAACCAAAATGCTGTTTTGGGAGAGAGGTGTTCTTTTCTATGTCTTATCTATTCGTGGGATATTCACTTACAATTTTTTTTCTTTAATCTGTTCCAAATACTAGGACAAATCTATGTGCATCTGATAAGAAACTTCCGGCAAGTGAACATATGCTGTTGTAAGAGCTTTATCCAAAGTCATCTCTATTGTTTATGTGGTGGAAGAATACAAAAAAAGAGACTATTTCTCTGTGCATATGTAACTAGGTATTTAGCCATGTACAGAACTGGCTCACTGGGAAACTTTTCCTTTACGACCACATAAATCTTTTTCATTAAAATCAGAGTTATTTATGCCTAGGACTACCTGTGCTTGCACCAGACCTGGTGGGCCAGAAGAAAACCCTGCCAAGACCACAGACTAACCCAGCTCTCCAGGGATTCCTAGTTTGCCATAAGGAGTGGCTTAAGAAAGCAGTTTTTTGAAGTCAGGTTATGAGTCTCTGTGGGCCTCCTGCTTATTTTATAAAGGAAAAATTCATGCTACCTCTTTACCATATAACCCAATGCCCATAGACAAGAGGAGATGCTCTGAGGAATTTACAGAAACTTATCTTTGAAAATTGCAGAATCTTGTACACCTTGCTCATGCTGCTGCATGTCTGTTAAAGAAAAAGGCAACTCCCTAATATTTTGTCCTGAAGAGTATCATTCTAGGAATGAAATACAACAGTAGACATTGAAAATACAACATTCATAAAATCCTGAGCAAATATTTGTGCTAATGAAGGTTAAGGAGTTGGCAGTCCTGAAAACTGTAGTCCTCTATTTATCGACAGTCTAATTTCAATGCAGGCAGCTGGAGTGGAAGCTTCCCTATACTGGCCTGCCAATGCTTTCAACCCTGACCTAAAGAGACCCTCTCTAGAAGCAAGAAATAATTCATTCTTTATGCTTGTTTGGCCCTGGATTTATTTCAAGCAAAGGCTGCCAATTCCACTGAATCTGTACACAGTGGTTTTATAATATGGTCTACAGTCAACTGGGATCTGAACTGAGACCACCTAAGTCATTCCATTAAAACAACACACTGTAGTAGAAACAGAGTGCTGGGAGCAAAAGGCCAGAGCTGTTATCCACTTCAACTTATTTTTGTGATTGGAAGGTGGTTGCAAAGGAAGGGAAAGCAAGCTGAGTCACACCTAATAGCCTTGAAAAGTGCATAATAAAAATTAGGAGGAAAGGTCAGAGGGTACTAGAAAATAGTTTGGACCTTTACATACTTGCATCACCTATTTTTCTAAACACAAATATTCCCTATTCCTTTTATGAAATTAAGTGCATTCTTCATCATGTCAGAATTCACTTGCTGTAGGCATGTTGAGTCTGATGCAGCATCCATTAGTAATAAATAGAAATATTTCTGTTGACTGAGACAGTGACTTATCAGCTCCTCTTTTATCTAGGCCAGCTTTCAGAAATGGATGTGTCAGCATTTCAGGATCTAGCTTTTGTTTTTTGCTTAAGGACTATGATTTTCAGAATTACTAAACACTCTCCTCCTGAAAATTATCCCATTTAATGCCAGGCTGTTACCAACCAGACTTATAAGCACACTTGTCACTTCTGAAAAGCAGAAATTCAAATGGCTCCAATATGAAGCCCCATCCTGCTTTTTTTGAAGCTGTTGGGAAAACTGTTTAGTAAGAGATTGTGTCAAAAGGCCTGCATTAGACAAACAGTATTTGCATCAGTCTCCAATATAGCCTTTAATTTATTCTTCCTTAGGTGTGCATAGAAACAGAAATTTTCCACTCTTCAGAAGGGTAAAGAGTTTACTTGCATTATGCTCATGCAGTCTGCTTTAGGAACACACCTGCTACTCCAAAAAGTCAGCTGAGAACATAGTTCTGTTTTATGAGACTCATTCCTCCTGTAGTTAGAAGTTAATTTCACTGCTGACATTTGTGAAGCACCGGCTCGTTTCATGATATGACTAGAAGGGGAAAGAATCAGGCATTACAAAAAAACCAAGTTATTTTCAAAAAATAGTTTATCTATATAATTTGTGACAACATCTATTGCTTTTGGATGCTTATCGTAACCTATTACACCTAACTAAATCATATGACAGGAATTTGTAAAGCAAGCAAGGTAACAACACGCTCCAGTAGAATAGCATGAATAGAAAAACTCTTGGAAACTAAACAAAACTCTCAGTGGTTACGTGTTTAATCCTGCTAAATTCAACATAAAGATGCACTGAAATCAGTAGTGTTGGATTAACTCCATAACTGTTTTTATTTGCTCAGAAATATACAGTTCAGATGGGATTCTTTAAAAAAAAAAAAAAAAGAAAGAAGAAAAGGACAAATTTTCTTTTTTTTATTTTTCAGATCACTTCTATAGTTCCTTTCTTCAGAACTGATTAGGTTCATGGCAGAGGCCTTAATGCTATCTAGAACACAAGCAGTCAGAACATGGCTCCATTCGTTTTCCTTTCTATGATTTTATTTCATAGAAAGACAACTGTGCTAACTTTGACCGAAGAGTCATATTGATATCACATTAAATTACCTTTACGGAGTAAAAGTAAGTATGCTTCTAAAAGTTTGTGAGATTGGACCTAAACCAATGACTTAGTAAAAGGATAATTGAAATTTATTTCTGTAATTCAAACAAAGGAGTGAACAACACCCCAACGTGGCATTTTTAACACCGTATTTCCATCCCTTTTCCCTGTTATTCAGACATCCTGACACAGTTAACAAGTTCTGCTACTTGTATTTTCCACCTCATATCAGTACAGAGCTGGAGCTTTGATACTTAGTCTAATTGCTTCCTCTTGCGTCACCCCACACCTGTATCCACTTAATGTCTCCAGAGAGCTACAGAACTTAGAGTACATTGCAGAAAATGGTGTACTACAATGTACATTGTACGTTGCAGAAAGTGAGACCATACATATCAGATATGGAATTGTGAGGCAGCACAGTATGAAGCAGTTGGAAGGAAGAGTTACCGGCTACAAAGACAGTAGAAAGGACCAAAGTGATATGCCTGCCTGGTTAGCTGCAACTGGGCAGAAATTATCAGTGTATCTTTTAAGAAAGGAAGAAAAAGTGACCTTTTTGTACGAGCAAGTGCAACAGAAATCATCCTTCTTAATAGTAAGCCACCCACACAAAACAACTTTATGTCAATTAGTCTATTTGGAGAGAGGGAAATATAGTCACAGATTTTTTTTCAGCTACACTCAATATTTACTTTGAAACATATTTGACGTTTTTGCTAAACAAGTCCTGGCTTTTAACTATTCAGAAATCTCTCTAATGCTTCATATTTTGTGTGTGTGTTTCCCTTACCGCTTTTTCAAACACAGAATACTATGTAATCTTCAAGCAAGCAAACTCCCACTACTTCTCACGGCGCTCTGTCAGACACCAGTATGAATTTACATTGTTTTGGATTCACCCCTAACAAAGGTGGAATCAAAATTAGGAAGAAGCATCCACTTTTACTTGTTACAATAAATCTGAGCTGGCTTAGACATGCTGGAAAGTTTAAACTATAGCTTTCACCTCCTGAGGAAAAAAAATAAATTTAACTACTGAAAGGAAGCCCCAACCAAAAAAAGTACACAATAGGCCTTACCTTCCCTTACTTACACAGACACCCTATTCCAAACCTACAACTAGCAGCAAAACCTTACTACATTCTGATAACCAGTAAATCATTGGTTAGATATGGGTGGCAAATGGTGTCACATGCAAGTAGGACAACCGGCTCTGTTTCACTGTCGGCTATATTTCCAGGTTGAGGATTAACTAAGCTGCTGATCATTTCAGGTCAGACTGGGCTAACTGCAAAATCACATAGTATTGTATGCTCACAAGGTCATCTTCCCTCAGAAGCAATCTGCCCATTTTTACATGCTGGGTTGTTAATGAGGTTGACTGTACCTGAGCTAACCTCTGCAGGGGTACTCACAAGTCTTTGTACTGAACTTGTGACTGCTCTGGAAGGGTTTATGGGCTTGTGCACATCATGGTGTGAATGCACAGGGCAGCCCAAGCAGCTCACCTGAGCCTGGAGGACCTGGTGAAGAAACTTGCTCGGCCCCCAGTACAACTGTCGACAGCAGGGTGCATCTCTGCGTGGCTCTGCAGCTGCTGCTGGGCTCCAGGTTGGTTTACCTGTTCCAGCTAAGGGCTGCCCATGCTAAGGCTGGACCAGAAGTATGCAGCGACATTACAGTGAGGGGTCTACAATATCATGAACGAATGTGTGAGAGCACATACAAACCAACAGTTCTCTTTCTCTTGCATCCTGGGAAAAAGAAGCCACCAAACGGAGAGAGAAGAGCCAGGATGAGACAAACAAGAGGTGGCAGTTCTTCAGACAAGAGGCAGTAGGCCTGCGGGGCTCCTTGCAAAGTGCCTATAAGGACTCAAGGGTAGACACGAATCACAGAATCACAGAACAGTAGGGGTTGGAAGGGACCTCTGAAGAAGAGTATGTATAGGAGAGATCCACTAATGGCTACAAAGCAGACAAACTGTACCAGGCTTAGGAAATCCCCCACGAGCTGGAAACAGTGCCAGAATATCACATGTGCCTGCCCTGCTTTTTCTCTTCCCTAGATACTTATGGCTATTACTGGAGACAGGATCCCAGGCAAGATGGACCTGTGCTCTGAACAAGTACCACTGTTCTTACTAAGAGTCCCTCTAGCATGTTCCTTATGGCCTACATACTCTGGTTTTTTTCCCCATTATTAACAGATTATTCCATTCCATACGAAGATATGGATAATAAAGAAATTATTTTGCTCATAAGGCAGATGAGACATTTCTTAAGCACTCTCCTTCTTAGCCTTTCTGCTACTAATTCCACAGAAATAAACTGGCAAGTAAAGCACAAACTCACACACTTGCATATTTGACTCCTCTTTACTTTTACCCAAGAGCTTTCTGACTGAAAAGACAACCACTTTTCTAGATCATTAAGGGTAGACTAGACTTATAATACAGAACACCAAGTTAGGTACTACTGGCAATTTTTTTTTAAAGGCTAAGTTGCAAGAATTTTAAAAAAATTTAAACAATTTTTTACCACATAAAATTTGGGGTGCAATGGAGTTGTATTTCAGAATTTAAAAGGAAAATTGCTTTTCAATGTACTCAAGGTGTGTTTAATTGCCACTGAGACCAATGTTACATGCATGTTATACATTTTACTCATCAATGCATTCTGCTTATATCTGTAATACCGGTGGAATAAATCATGCTCCTTGCTGCCTTAGTAGACCTATAATAGGATGTAACTGGCTTCTTTTTCAAAAAGAAGTAAGCTTATCTTCACAGGTCTTGACATTACAGGACTGAATTCACATCAAATTCAAAAGCAAAAGGATGTATTCACACTATTAACTTTAGGCATGTAATACTAGTGTTCCTGGCTGCCTTCTGGAGATGCTTTCTGCTCTCCAAAGAGAGCCTCAGCTCCTAAACTCAGGTGTGCTGAATCACCTCTTGCTTAGAGTCCATAGTAATTCCTATTACTGGCTTGAGCCTGAATGCTGAAGCTTTGCAGAACCCCTGTCCCTCATACCCATAAGGAGGGTGGCTTTGTGCATCAAGCCTAAAACCCTTTTGTTTTTTCTTTCATTTACGTTCAGCAGATTTTTTTTTTCAGTTTTCTTGGCAAAATGAAGCATCAACAGTTTCATTTAAAGAAAACAAAAATATTTTTTTAATCTGCAACTATTTCAGGTATTTTACCCCTTTTTTCCCTAAAATCTAAATGAAATGTACATGTATTTAATTTCAAAATGTTGTTTCTCTGTCTGAATTTCTCTGTGAATTTGCTTATCATTCCAGATTATGTAAACATGATTTTTCAACTAATGAACAATTTGTCTGTGAAATGTTGCCCAACACCGGTAGTGAAGGCTAGAAATCTAGTGTGCTAGAAACCAGGAGGCAGCATTCTCTCCCCAGGGAGGCCAGCTGAATACCATGCTTCCCTGCCTGTAAAGTAGGGATACACATCTTTTGTCTATCTGAATGGCAAGGGAGAGTCTCAACCTCTCAGTCTCTCCCTCTCTCTGTATAGAGTGCAGAGCAGTTAACACAATAGACCCTGACCTAAAAGCTACTGTAATACAAATTAATACTAGTTTTCCACGAGCACTTCAGTAATGCTGCCTAAATACATTTTTTGGCCACAGTACCATCCACAAAACAAATGCACTGCATTAGAGATTTTTACCACTTGTATTGCAATTACCACAGTGAAGTAAGTCTTTTAAGAATCTCAGTGGTATAAAAAGAAAATAGCATCATCTTGTTCAATGCCAGCTCCTTGCTGAAATATTCATCACCTAAGCGATAGTTACGTGCTTTTTCAAAATGTAAAATGCACAAGCTTTGCCACTGGCAGACTATGTTCTTACTATGTTTAAACCTGTATAGAGCAGCCATAATTATTAGGCATGGATGACCAAGAATTACAATAAATTTTAAGAGAGTATATATTTTTATTTATGTATAGAACTTTTTAAAAAGAGAACTAAGAAAATCTCAGTACTGAAAAATGCAAACCTAGACATCTGAACTTTTCAAGTAGCCATTACTTTAAAATCAAATGCAGCTCTAGTTACCAAATAAATGAACTGATATTTATTTTTATTACTTCTTACTATAGGTACAATTTGTTGGTATTATTTCTTAATGCATATTTGTTATTATTGTTGTTTACAAGGAAGCAACGCTTGTGCAATTGTGCTGTCTGTCCATCTGTCAGTCCTTCCACTTAGTCACTTTTGAATCCACTGGGCAATCCCAACTCACTTAGCTAGAAGATAGAGGTATGAAAGATAATTACATTCCTACAAGCTTTGTGAAAACTGGCAACCAAATAGAAAGGAGAGAACCAGGCTGGTATTGACAGCTGGGAAAGGCCGCAATGTTAGCATAAGAGCTACCCATTTTACCTGGAAAACCACTCGCTCAGTCAGCATGCAGGAAAAAAATAGGACTTATTGACAAAAACACAGCTGAGAATCCACCACAACATACATGGCTTCTGTCTTCACAGGAGATCAGGGACACAGGAGGGGCATGATTGTGGTCAAGGTCAGAAAGGAGACAGAAGTAGCAAGGGTTATTGTGGTAGCGTGTTGGCATGGGTATTGAGAAAGTGTTCCACTGACCATGAGACAACAGGTCCTAAACCACCAACCAGTTATTTTCTGACTCCTGAATCATTCATCTTGATAACAGAACCATAACAAAGTCTCTTTATAGACATATCCTAAGCAGTTCTACACAAGATATCTGCAGATATAAAATCAGCAGAGTGCTTCACTAGATAAGCTCCTAGATCAAGCAAAAAGTTAAGGCAACTTCTGAAAAAAAAAAGAAAAAAAAAAGAATTGAGGAGCAGAACTTGGCAGGGAGGGGATTAATTTAAAATAAAGCATTCCGTTACATCCTCCTTTGTCATTCTATATCCATAAAGGAGGTAGAATTTATCTTATCAGAATGACCAGCCTTTTGGTATTTGTCTTTCTTGTAAAGCCTGTCAGTCACTCTGCTGCTTACAGTGATAACAGCAGTTAAGAGTTCAAGTGTCATCACACATGCCCCACACAAACCCAGATAAAGCAAAGAAGATTAAATTCATGAGCAATTTTCCCTTGAAAGGGCACTGACTTAATATGCTGCCATTTGTGCTTCTGGCAAGAAATCCTGTTCATTTCAGGCCAACGCTCTAGAGACTCATAAGGTCAAAACCTTGTGGCTTCAAGATAAAATTTCAAGTGTTGCATGAGATCTAACGAGATCCAAATAACTCTGCACCTCTCTGGAAAATTGCCTTAGCTCCACTGTGCTCTGGCACTTTGCCCTGAATCCCACAATCTGCACTGACTTGGTTCTAAGGATTCTCCAAGGCACGCTATAAAACTCCTGGCTTTACCTGGATATGTGGGAGTAAGACAGAACTCATGATTTGGTAAGAAGATGAAGAATACTGCTTAGACTGGGTAGGTTTTATTGCTGTTACAATAGTTATTTAAAGCACCTGCCAGTGTTTGCTTATTGGTACACCCTCTTCATATTCTGATCATGAGACTTAGGGACAAGAGGAATTCTTACTGTGGGTCAGTTTAACAGCGATCACTCTGGATCTGCTGTCTTTTATAACCAGGCACAGAACACTAGGGTTATCTGGGAGTTTCATTTAAGCTCCCCATGACTTCAAGGATATAGGGAACCGGCAATGACCTAGATTTTTTCTTTTTCTTACTGTGGTAAATTAATAGTTGTGGCTTTTGGGGTTCTACTGTAAGTTTTGAGTTTGTTTTGCTGCAAGCGTTTTGCGGCCTATGATATTTGGTTGCATCTGGAATAAATGTTCTCTGAGCCCTTCTGAACTACGTATCTCTTGCAACTGACTTCAGCTGGTGGCCCTGGTTGTCTTTTCTAGCCATATATTGCTATATTCCTGTTGTTTGTTGACTGAGGTTGCCCAGACGCCAATTCAATGAGGTGTCATGCTACAGAAGTCCCTGGAATTAAAACCAAAAAACTATCTAAAAGCTTTGTAATAATAAAAGGATCATTGTGTATATTAAAAAACTGTAAATGGCCACTACAACTGTGGCTAAACACAAATAACTAAATTAGTTGTATTTCTTTTTGCAAGTATATTTTTTCTTTCAAGTTTTCTAATCAGTCAATGTAGAAAGTACTTAAAGATTGCATTTGGGCTAAAAGAAACAAATCCAGAGCCTTGATTTGAATAAAATTTTAGGTCTATGGGATTTTTATTTTATTTCAAAATATCTTGCTCTGAGTCGTACTAAACCACTCATTGTTTCAAGGCACAGTGTTTGATGCTTGTAAAGCATATTAGACAGATACTTACATGATTTATATTAAAAAGGCAATGATGGGCTTCACAAAGAACCATACAAATACCTTTTTAATTGAAATCTTTCCATCTCCCCTACTTTCAAGTCCCCAAAGGTACCAAGCTATGAATTTCAATGAGGGCTTTGCAAAACAGTATCTAATTAGTGCTTTTCTGTCAGCCTTTCTTCCATCACTCACCTAACCATTCTTGTTTCTACAGTGACACGTAACAGCAATTTAATATCATACGAAAGGAGCAACATTCTCTAACAGATAACAAGAGTCTGAAACATATCAACCTAATTTTGGTATGGCAAGCCCATATGGAATAGTGTCTGTTATTATTATGAAGGTACCAGACTTTTATTAATTAAAAAAAAAAAACAACTCTGTACCTGAAGGCTTCAACACAGAGCTACAAAGCATAATGTGAAAATTAATCCCTTGTTTTAGAAATTAATTGCTGACTAGTTCCTTGTAACTTAAGCAGTCTGTTCTATCGCTATTGCATTTCAGCTGTCAATCTAAAAGTATCACCATGAAAAAGTGTGACTAAAGCTGGACCGTGGCAAATGATGCAGTTGGACACAGGACAGTATTTTGACTAGCTTGCAGACACTCTGCAGTCTCTTTTGGTTGAATGTTAATTGGTAAGTTCTCTCCTTAGCTGAAGAAGCCTCTTGTATTCCTTGCCAAGTAAACCCTAACACAGCAAAGTTCACAATCAGCACCTTCTATACCTTCTGGCTAAAAAGGAGACTGGCCACTAAGCCTGGCTTCAGTAGTTCATGACGTTATCCTCTTTCAGTGAGACCACAGCAAAGTGATACACCCAGGCTCAAAACCTCTAGTGCTTAGAAAATGCTAGTGCTACCCTACAAAAAACTGCAGGGCATTACCTAGATTAGGCACATCAGATGTCCCCTCCATTTTCTACATGGGCTTGCCACTGAAGTGTCATCAAATTCTTGTTTCTTATCTTAGATGATTTCTACACCCAGTTCCTCATCATCTTCAAAGGAATTAAAAAGTCCCTACTGTGAATGCCCCAGCTAAAAGCTCACTTCATCGAGGTGTAATTCTCCCTGAAAAAGGTGAAGTTGGTTTATGACAGAGACACATCATTCCTGGAGGTAAATGGAAGAAAGGGAAATTAATTATGAGATCCTACACACGCTTCTTGTGGAAAAGATGAGAATACAAATGAGCAATATGCGATAAAAATAACTGCTATTGATGATGCAGATTAATATTGCAGTGATTTTATATTAAGATGATTAGGATTCAGTAGCATATATAGAATGGAATAGCATCACAGCAGACTAATGTTGCTTGATCTACACCCTGGAAATCTAAGTTCAACTCTTGAAGTAAACTGTAGAAAGAGATCATTCAGATTAATGTTCCACATGAAGTCTTTAATCTAATTTTCAGCACAACTGACAATTTCTTGCTCAGACAAGGGGACAGAAATGGAGTAAGAGGGATGCTACCAGCAAATAAGAATGAGGAATTTTGAGAGGTGTGATGAAGGGTACTTATTCATACTACACCTACCTTTTCATAATATTTCCCCTTCTTTCAAATACCTTCTAAATACATTCAGAAACCAGAAGATTAAAGCGATAAAATATTTTTCAACATCTGATATCAGGCAGAATTGGGAAAAGATGTGGTAGTGTCCATAAAGAAGAATAAGACCCATGAGGAAAGCTGATAGTATCACATGAATTGCTCATTATGGTACACCTTTCCGTCTTGGCTACAACTTGTGAGTCAGTATCGAGACACTAATTTTGGTAAAGAGAGAGCAGAGAAGAAAACTAAACTAGCAGTAAAAGCCACAAGGCACCACAGGAGGGTGCTACACACAGTCACTGCATTCACCTAGCAGGAGGAGTTGAAGGCAGCATGACTTTATGCTTTCCATAGAGTTTGAAAGCAGGAATAAGACTTTTTCCCTCATGGCATCACAGAGTGAATCCATTTACTTGTAATCAGAGACTCAAACCAAAAGGACAACAGTAGTGTTAGCCTGAGATCTGTGTTGGTCATAATGATACTATCAAAGGAGGTCTAACATTAGACATTATATGCTAACATTATAAGGAGTGAGAATTAGCTTAGCAAATGACTGATCCAATGCAGAGAGTTTAATGGTTGCATAAATATTTTATTGTGCTTACACTGTGTTAGAGAATAACTCCTCTCTACCTCAAAACATCAGAAGTTATTCTTTACATATTCAGTATCAATCTTTGGAAGACTCCAGGATTCTTAGAATGAAATTGCTGTGTGAAGGGATACTCCACTTTTATGAATCAGCATGTAACAATACACTGACTGTCTACAAGTACAGATACATTTTTCTGTGCCCAGATGTATTTTCTTTCACACTTCCCACTTACTTTTCAGTGGATAAACAAACCCACAGAACTGTACTGTATACAATACAAAACAGTTACCACTAACTACTTTTTACCGGGGCTGTTTACGGCAGTTTAAAAGAATAATTTTGAACTACTCATCCCCTTCCCCTCTCAACAAATGAAAGCTAAGTTGTATTGCTATATAGAAGCTGATGAACATAACAGAAAAGACCCCAAGAGATTTCTCCTAACTTTCTGGGGTATAAGTAACTCCCTTCTATATCCCAGTGAAGGTAAGAGAGCTCACCACAGTAAGCTGATGCATCTTGCAGGTCCCTGGCAATAGAAAAACTGCATGTACATTCTTTAAAGTATCTTCTAGGACAATGGAGAGTTTGTTGTCCAAATGCCCAAATAAGTATGACATATCCTCCCCAGAACCTGTCTCTTCATTGCCCCACCTCAGTGGGGCTTCTGTTCAGAGTCCTTGGTTACAGAAAAAAGGGTATGCTAACCCACAGAGGTGGCTGAACTACTTGCCTCCTCTTAAGTAGAGGAAGGGAAGATAATGCAAGGAACACCTCCAAGCAAGGATCTGGAATTCTTCCTCTTCCCCCCCTATTCCCTTAACATCACACATACTGTTTTCTTCTGTCATTCTCTGACACCAATCTAGTTACATCTTCCTGAGGTGTCCACCGTCTTTGTATTGGTTTTCTTGCTAACTCCCTTAATCACAGAATTATAGAATATCTCAAGTTGGAAGAGACCCATAAGGATCATCGAGTCTAACTCCCAACTTAATGTAATGTTGGCGAACTACTACTGCATCGCCAGCTTTCTTCTGTTGTAATATCCCTTGCAAGTTACCACTCAAGTTTTCCTCTTTACCTACAGAGTAGCTACCACTTGCAACTTTGCTTTCTCTCTAAAACCCTCTTTCCTTATTTTTCTCTGTGATGGAGCTTGCACTCTTCAAGGAATGAGTCCATCTGCTCTTCACTCCTTCACCCTAGTTGCTTGTTAGTATATCCACTCTATAGAACATCAGACATAAGGCTTTTGCCTCCATCTGTCTCTATCCTCTCTTACTTGATGAGTTCCTGTTGTTCTTTAGGGAGATGGTGAACGGAAAACAATCCCTAGCTCCTCCTTCTGTTCACTTGATTCTAGTGTTTATCACTATTGGGAGTATTACAGTTTGCTTCCAGTAAAACCCAGAGCATGCTGTATGTACATCCCATACTGTCCATGCCTTCAAGCACCTCTATTCAGAGGTAATGGCATTTCCTAGGATCACATCTGTAAAGCACCCTGGGATACTTCAGGATGAAAAGTGCTCTCTTAAAAAATAGGTAACTACCTCAGAATCAGCACTGTGAGAAAACAATACATACTAATGCCTTAAAATTACTGCTGGTCTACTCACCTACTACTTCTCACAGGAATTCTAAGTTAATGCAACGAAGCATTGGAGACAGCATCATGATGCAGGAAAGAAATAGGCCTAGCAGACCAGGAAATGGTCAACATGCAAGATAAGACGCAATCAGCAGCACTGCTTCCTGCAAGGTGGAACTCTGGTGCTATTGGCTCTATTGAGGCATGACTTTGCTTTGAGAAAGCCACCAAATATTAATCAAAAGTGGAAACCAGAACCCAAGATAGTTGTGACAGGAATGGGCTGGTGACTGACAGCATATGCCACACAAAGCAGTACTAGGGGAAAAGCAGAGGTATTCTGTTCGCCTGGTCAATTTGCTACAAGTATCGATACGCAAGATCACAAATGATTTAGCAAAATGAGAACTCATCTGCTGCCTAGTATGTTGTGTACATGTGTTTTCCCAATTCAAACACCACTGTCAAAATTTCATTCCAAAGGAGAAATTTGCCAGAGATGCACAACTACTCTCCCATACTCCAAGCTGGAAGAACAGAATTAGGCAAATGCTTTCAGAGAAGTTTCTGTCAGTCTGTGTTGAATATCTCTCTAATTATTACAGCTAAATTCTGTTTCTAACACTGTCTGGGACATAACATGAGGAAAAAACATTCATGCATTGCCACTTTCACAGAAGAGAAGAAAGTATGGCAACAATGGCCACCACATACACTTTTTCTTTCTGGAATGGAGTTTGGATGGGAAGAAAAGGGGAAGAGAATTAATCTATGAGAAGGCGATGCAGAAATACTAACCACTGAGAAGACATTTTTACATACAATTTCATAAATAAAGAAAACAGGCTGCTGGTCACCCTACATCCTATACAAATACTGGAAATACAAACCGTCTGGAAAGAAGAAATAGAATGCTATACCCTGGTATGCACACTAATTCATTAACTGCTCTGTGGCTCCAATCCAGCAAAACACTTAAGCACATGAATAGTCCCAACAACAAAGACCTGAAAGCCTGACCATACATTAAAGTAAAATGCAATGTAGGCACAAGCCTCTCCCTTGCTTTCAGAAAAACCTACAAAACCCAGAGAACAAAATCAATGCTGCCTCGCTTGGGTATACCAGGCAAGGAGTGGGGTCACAGCAGCCACATTCAAGGATAGCTTAGGAAAATGTATTTACAAAATGCATATATATTTGTATATACTAATTTTAAATACACATACATTACATACTGTTTTCTAAGCATTGCAAAAGTCCAGCATATCTGCAATACAAAAGGGCCATTTAGCTATGAAAACTTTTTACTGCATTTGCTTTTATGGGAGGAGAGTTTGTCATTCTGTGAAAATGGAATATGTTGCTCTCTTTTCCCCGAGTTTTCCTCAGAGAAGGAATCCGAATAAAATGTTAGCCTGAAACACGCAGCAACCCTAGGTTACACAAATCAAATGTCAAGGTTCAAGCCAGCATGATGATAACATTTGGTGGGGGCACGAGGGAGAGAGATGAGTGATTCACAGTCTGGAAGGCGACATTGCAGGGTCTAGGTCAGGGGAAAAGTGAGAGGCGCTGGGGAAAGATGGGTGTGGAATAGAGATGATGAATATATTGCCGCTTGATAGAAGTTACCTGCTATCATGATTTGCTCAGATGGCGCCATTAAGGCATTAAAAAAACGTTTTCCGGTGACCTCAGGCAACAAAATCCTTTATTATCTGAGCAAGAATACTACCAAGACAAGCATTTTAAAGCACAGTTATAATTTGCCCTTTTACTATCATTGGTATTTACATTCACCAAAATCATTCTCCTGCTTCTCTGTTCAAATGCCTCAACGAGCACCACAGACACACAGTGGGCATGCAGGCAAACACATTTTTCACAAAGCATTCGATCCCATTCCTGTCACAAACAGTTAATTTTTTTGTGGGGCATTCAGCATCAGATTTCACGTGGAGGCACCTGAAATAGCAGTCCTATGTTATTAGCCATTTAAGACCAAATGCTATCACCAACACAATGAGTGGAAGCCTAATCTGCAAGTTGTACTTCAGAAATGAATGAAATGTTTATAGGGCAATAGTGGTGTGAAAGTGGAAGAATCTGCTTCTCTCAGAAGTCTATATGCTCTGCTGGCACATTCAGGGTGAGAAACATCTAGTGTGTACACAAACCACTCTGTTGCTCTTATATCATTGCTCTTTTTCTGTGCATTGAGGCTTATTTGTCATTGCAGAATAGTTTCTTCATCTTAAAACTAGCAGGCTCTCTTCTGTGCCAGTGACTACCTCAGCACCTGTTTATTGCTCTGCTACAGTGCATATCGACTTCTTACTACAATAACAATCATTAGTGGCATTTGGGATTAGTAGACTATGTAATTGCCCTGCAAGCATATTCTTCTGAACTGCCTTTCATCTACTTATCACATATTGGTTTCTTTCTGGTGTTTTTTCCCCTCTTTCTCAAAGTTCTGCCTAGGTCCTAAAGACACTTCTGTCCTATAGGTTAGTGAAATGGTTAAGGTCTTCCACAGGAAGTGAAACTTTAAGACGGTAGTACAGTTATTCCCAACTTTCTTTACCAGTGCAATGGTGTAACCCAAAGAAATAGTCTGCATTTCTAGTTTGCATCACCTTCTGATTCAATCTCTGTTGTTGGCATATGTTCACAGTCTCGTGATGCTGGTTCTAATCCTACTGAAACTGCTGGGAGCTTGTGGACTTCTGAACCAGTTTGATCAGACTTGCATCTCATCTCCACTTCAGAGAGAACACTACAGCTGTGACTGAAGCAGTCTTTAGTGTCTACAGATTTTATGGTCTAACAAAGATATATTAGTCCTAGTCTCCATGTATACACCTAACAGGTATTCAATTTTTTAAAAAGAGCAAGGAAGTGAAAGGATAGGGTGACTGAAGATACATTGGCAGAGCTACACATGGAAATAGCAGTGTATCTGGTTTGTAGCCATCCATGGCTTTAATGATCTAAGAAAAGAAAGGTGAAGAAAAACCTTTGGAAGCTATGAGCTGTTTGCAAGAGGTCAACAAGACTTTGAGGCAGTAAACAGAGTGCAGACAATATTGCTGTGCAAGGGTGAACAAGGAAAAACATAATTCTTCTTGATAAGCAGCTCTATTTGACTTCTATGCTTTGATGAAAAGCATCAGCTGAACACTGAATATAGATTTTAATTTGGGCAGTATTTGTTGGTGGTCAAAGTAAGCAGAAAAAAACAGTAGTGTTTTTCCCGATGTCAGGTCATATTGGAAAGCAGGGGAATCCTGTTTCTGCCTGTAAATAGGCTATAGAAGTCCAAAGAGAGAATAAATATGGAACAGGAAAAATGGGATGTCATTCAACACAGCCACATTTCTGACCACAGTGTTGCTTTTGAGATAGCTCAACTTAGTATAGCTCAGCACAGAAGTATCTCCATGAAGTGAGTCATAATAAACAGTAAGAGAATGAAGCCTTTACAAGTATTTTTAGAGGAAACAAAGAAACAAAACAATCCCATAAAATATTTAACCAAATGACTCATAATCTTTGAGTGCTTGGAGGTATTTTTACATTCTGGGTTTGGGGACTTTTGGTAGCTAATAGCAAGAATTGAATTGGATAGACACTCAGAAGTGACACTATATACACTAAGTATAGAAAACCTCAGATCCAGGTTAAAAAACATATCCATCGCCTGGAAAGTAGGAAAATTCTTTTAGCCACCTAATGTCCCTCTTGCACGAAACTAATGAGAGCAACATAAAAAACACAAAGGGGATTTCCTGCTCCCACCAAGGCTCTGCTTTTAAAGGATCTGACTACAGAGAATTACCAGTCATGTTCTTTGATTATATTGTTTTTCTGGCATTGTACTCTACCATGGAGCTGTTTCCTGGAGCATTTCAGTGAGCTCCTGACAGGTAATCCTCCAGATTAATTCAGAGTTCATTTGGCTGATAAGTGGTCAGCTTCTCTGAGAGATAGCACAGGAATGACAGCTCACCATCTCTCTCTGTGAATTCTCGGGAGACTGAACAGCACAAGGTATTTTCAACTAATGCCAGCTGAAGACAAATGGTAACTTAGACAAATGCTGAAAAGTCATTTTAAGAACTACATAGGAAGCCTTTTCAAAATAAATCTCCAGGTAAACATACTATTCAGGATTCAAGAAAGAGGCACAGATTAGGCTAGGAAAGTATTGCTCACCAAATCCTGGTTTAAAATAGCTTATTACAGGCTTTTTTAAAATGATACGTTTTTCAGACTCCAATTAGAGCAGAGTAATTAAATGTCCATCAAGGAAGCACTTAGGCCAAAATGATAGCTTTTTCTGGGAAGCTTAAAGGGAGTTCTGAAAGCATTTTGTCTGGAAAGGAGCAGAAACACAGTGCTGGAGAAGAGCATGCAGACATGCAGCTGCCTGTAACAGCAGGGCAGGCCAGTCTCACCTCAAGCACAGCTTGAATGCTACCCTTCGGCAAAGCTGGCAGGACCCTTTGTTTTGTTTTGTCTGGCCTTTTCCTGGAAAGCTCCCTCAGCACTGAAATATTTCACCTGTGAAAGGAAACAGGTGATTCAGAAATGCTACCAGGAATATGCTCCTTCACTCAGCAAATCAGGCTTCATGTTTGAGCTGTTTCTTGTACTAATTGCCCAGTCTCTCCTCTCGATCATTCATGGACATTCATGCTACGGTGCAATACAACAGCTGCCTATGGAGTCAGACAAGGCTGCCTAAACCATCACTACCATATAGTGCCAAGGACAACACCTCCAGGTTTGAACGTTCCAGAGTTTTGAATGTTCCAGAGTTTTGAATGTTCCAGAGTTTTGATGTTTGGGGTTTTTTTTCTATGATTTTTTAAATACAGAATTACTATTATTATTCCAGGAAAAGCAGCTACTTCAGAGAACAAAATTTGGTTTAGTGGAAAAATACACTTGTTTCAAAAATAACATTGACAACATTTGGTTGACCTGTTCAGGTAGTTGTATTCCACCTCACTTTTCAGGACCTACACATTCCCATTGCCAGTTTGGCTGCCTTCCCAGTAAAGGGCACAGGGCAGAAAGTAATTTCAGTAAGAATTCAAGCTGCCAGGCACCATCAGAAATTGTTCAATTTGCAACAGTGAGCCAACAGAGAACAAACAGAACAAGAAGTGTAGGGAGGAAAGGCGGGAAAGGACAGGATTTGCAAAATGCACTGTTATCCACCCGGCTCCCTGTGATACACTTTGATCTCTAAACATGTACATGTAATTCATCAATCACTGATGTTAAAGTGCACCAGAGATGAAAGAAGGGAATTAAATAACAAGCCAAAAGAATGGGGCTCAGAGTATCTGCATTCTGTTCGTAGTAGGAGCATACATAAAACCAGATACTCAGTTTTACAAAACAGATTGGTGAAACCAACATAGTATCAATTAAACTGCATGCTCTGTCGAATGATTCCTTTGCAGCTTTTCTGGAAAGCTCTTGGGGTTTCTACAGCTTTCCTGTGTAACTCTAGGCAAATTATTTAACTTTTCTGCCTCCCATATCTGTAACTTACAGCACATGGCATAACAGCTCCTATTTCAGAGGGGATTTAGAGTCCTGAGGTGGTTTTTCTAGACTCCTGTGACATCCTCTAGTGAGTTAGTGATTAGAAAGGCAAATAACTACGAGTTCACTTCTGAAGCAGGCAGAATGAGAAATGCACAGCATAAGAACAATTCACATCACTGCTTCCCCATCTTGGCATTTGTAGCATTCCAAACAAATGTCAGTTTAAATAACCAATTCTCATTACACTAAATACTGAAATGCCAACACCGATCATGTGAATTTCTGTCAAAAATTAATGTTTGAGTAAGAAGGCTCTTAGTTTTGGCCTGTCTGGTACTTTGCAGTTTGATATGGATTGAAGATAGCAGCTATTATATTATCCTCAGCCGATGTCAACTGTAGGGAGAAAACCTGCCAACTCTGGTAAATCAACAGTGTAACACAATGCTTGCAGCACACCATACTGGATACTATTGGCTTCCATTGCGTATGCAGTGATTTAGTCAGCTATAAACACAGAGAAGATCATTTAAAGGAGGTCTTCCATATCAAAGGGAGACAAAAGTGCTGTTGTTTTTACTCAAAGGTGAATGCTTTATGGTGGAACAAGAGAAGAAAGATTATTTGCAGCTTCTCAGCACTGGTAAGTCATGCAGAGCCTTTTGAAAGTGCTCAATCATACCATGCATCATGCATAAAAAGCAGGTAAACTGATTCACTGCACAAGCTCAATGTTCTTACCAGTGGTGAACATAGTTCAGACACAGTAACTCCAACAGCACATGATGCTTGTCTCCCTGTTATACTTAACACCTCTGTTTCTGCATTTCTTGACTCCGAGGAGAAGCAAAGCAAAGGAGTTGAACCCTTGCAAGGGTATTATCCTGATCACTTGCACATGATTGCAGGTTGGCTTTGCAACCTCAACACATGACCCATTCCACTGAGAGAAACATTAGTTTTTAAAGACATTGCTGCAGTTTGACTATACTATGACTATACTGTGGTTTATACAGGAAAGGAGTTAGCTAAATGGAAAGAAAACTATGAGGGAGAGGTTACTGAAAAGAAATGGCATTAGTGAGCCAGGGAATTAAGGAGACAGAGAAGAAGTACAGATTTTGCCTTGTGCTAAATGTTTCACACCCTTTTCTTCTTCGATCTATTCTCCTCCACCTCATTCCCACTTGGTTGGCTGTCTCCCTCCTTCTCTGACTTTCTGTTTACCTGACATACCTTTGCCTCACTCCCTTCTTCCTTTGTGCTCCCTCTTAAAAATATCTGATGGTGCTACTACAACGTTTCTCCCATGAAAGCATTCACAGTGACTGTGTGTTTTGTGCTGTCCTCTGCCCAATGTTTGCCTTGTTTACTTAGGCTGTAAATTTTTCCAGTTTGTACGAGGTCTTGCGCAATCTGGCCCCATTCTTGACTGGTGCTCAAGTACCAAATAATCAAAATACCATCAAGAACAGTAACAAAGCCAACAATTTTACAACCCATGATATAAAGCTTAACAGAGCATGCGAGTATTCTTAGGCTTGAAAATATACATGGCTATCAAACACAAGCATCTTCCCCCTTATTTCCATTAAC
Source organism: Phaethon aethereus (assembly GCF_964289735.1). NCBI lineage: Eukaryota > Metazoa > Chordata > Aves > Phaethontiformes > Phaethontidae > Phaethon > Phaethon aethereus. The sequence goes on from NC_138575.1 coordinate 77,594,675, forward strand.
TGCTAAATTATTTCAGAATAGCTCAGAGCAACCTCAAACATAATTACAAGGAATTGAATAATTAATAGAACTCATTAAATGCATAGTATGCATACCATATACAGGAGGGTAACAGTGTATATGAACAGGTATTTAGCATTCATATCTTGAATTCCTAGTGGTTTATAGCCAAAAACATATTGTGGTATCGACCTCTAGAGATTTCTTGCTGGATCACATATCTGAGATTTGTCATGAATAACAGAAAAGAGGAACGGTGCCTGCAACATGGTCTGTAGCTGATTTCTCTGCACAGTGAAAAATACGAGACATAACATGGAGAGACCCGTAGTGAGTACAGTAGGTATGAAAGATATTGAGCATATTTACATGGTATTCAGAGCAGGACCTGAATTCATTATTGTATCCCAAATGGCATGAGAGAGATACATCATGACAAATACAACGTATGCTATATTTAAAACAGAGTCCATTTGTTGTGTGCATGTGTGAATGCAAGCTTTTTTCCAGTACTCTCTGGCTTAATATTCTTCCCAGATCTTTCTCACCTGATGTTTCAGTCAACTGGATGCTAGAGGCCTTTAAAAAACATGTCAGTTCTTTTATTTAGTATAATCTTGCTATATCCAGAGCAGACAGTATGAACAGAACATTGGTTCACTTCCAATGCTATTGAATGATTGAGTGTGAAAGCCCCCTTTGCATATTTTCTCTTTTTAATTTTTTTTTTTAAATGTACTATTTTCCAGTGTGTTTTCCCATTCATGCGTACAGCCTTCCCATCTTGTCAGCACTGCCAGTCAGTCAGTTGCTGAGCTACAGACTGTTTGCTGCACTTTCTGTCACACAGGTGCGGAGAGATTTTTGATCTGACTTACAAATTCCCTGCTCCCCCTGGCAAGCTGGCTGGCTGTCATGCTGCTGCAGGGTGTTTGAAGCAGCTGCTCCTTCCAAGACACACTTCTTTGCATTTCCAGCTTCATTTTTCTTACACACTTCTTTTCCCCTTTAGTTTCATCCTTTCCATACCAAAAGGCATTTGGCAATGGAGCCATTCAGAAACAACCACAGTACTATAAAACTATTTCAGATTCTGGCTCATTGAGAAATTATCTGCATGTCCTAGTTTATCACTTAGTCAGCCATATTCAGCTGTGCATCTACATGCAATTTACACATGTGACTTCTAGATTTCTTACCGGTTAATGTTTTCTAGTACATCCAGGCCTTATTTTTTTTCAGTTTTATTTTCTTTTTTTTTTTAATTTTTAAAATATTTATGTCTGTTCTGATCAGTACACTTGAATATGGGACCTGTTTCAGGACAGCTTCTACACAATACTCTTAGAATTCAATCCCAGATTTTGGCAATCTACTGTTGTTCCTGAACATTGGGAGATTTCTCCTTTAAGTTTCAATGAACTCATTACCATTGCATCCTGCTAACCAGTTGTTTTACTAGTGCATTCAATCTCAGCTGAAGCAAAAGAGCAGAGGGTATTGATTACTCAACCAAATTTAGTTTTCTTTCTGAATTAAACCCAATTCAAAGTCCCAGAAAATTTTGAAGCACAATATTTTTCTTTCAGAAGGCAAGTGAGCTATAAAACTGAGGTAGAATATGTAGCATCTTCATCATATTTTGTTGCGTATGACATGAGTCTGAATTGGTCCCCAGGAACTCAACAAGGGCCTGCAATCAACTCTACTTGGATGTATTTGACTTTGCAACTTGGGATGTACTAAAACTTTATCTTGATTTCATATCCCAAATCATTTGCTCACATCCTGGTTTCCATCTGAACTGCTCTGAGGAGCAGCACTGCAGCTGCTCTAATGGAGTGAATCTATCCTGCAGTTCAGACACAGTCACAAGAGCTTTAGACAATACTGTAGTATTTACACCTCAGTTTTCTTACCTATAAAAGGAAGATTGCAGACTCAGGTTTCAGATGCATTAAAAATTTTTGTAAGCCAAAAGTGACATGTCTTTGCCTCCAGTTCTATGACATCCTAAGCAGTCGCCATTTGAGCTGACATTTATTGAAGACCTTAATGTGAAAAGCTGAAGGGGAAAAAAAAACCAACAAAAAACTACTGACAATTTTGATACCTAAAACTCTGCTTTTGCAGTTTTATTTGAATAGACTCAGCTTTATTTGGATAGTACTTAAAGGGCAGCTACAAAGAAGATGGAGGCTCTCTTTTCACAAGGAGTCATGTGGAGAAAACAAAGGGCAATGAATACAAGTTGCACCAGGAGAGGTTTTATCTTGACATAAGAAAGAAATTTTTTACAATGAGAACAATGATTTACTGGAACAATCTCCCCAGGGACATGGTAGAGTCCTCATTGCTGGCAGTTTTCAAGATGTGACTAGACAGGGCACTTGATGTTCTCCTCTAGGCTACCTTTCCCACAAAAGGTTGGACCAGATAATCTGTAAAGGTCCCTTCCAACCTGGGCTGTTCTATGATTCTGTGAGACTGCTTACTCTCACATCTAGTCCTAAACTGTCACCTAGTACTATTTTTATGATTATATAGTTACTGCTTCCCCTCACAGCTGGACTTAAGTCAGATTACACTTAAACTAGTTTTGTATCAGTGTAACTTTACTACTCCTAATAATGATAAATCACTGATATATGAGAGGAGGGAGATCAGGCCTAACAGAGATTATTTTTTACTTATACCAGATGTTTTCACCTGTTGCATTTTCCCTCCAGACAAATTACAAACTCCTTCCATTCCAGAAGAATGGAGAAAGTAAATTTGAGGTGGCCTTCATGCAGGCTGCTGGAGCAAACAAGAATCCCTGAAACCAACGTACAGCAATTTTCATAGTTTATACCCCTCTAACAGGGCACAATAAGATTTATTCAGCGTTTTGTCCTGGATATATTCTGTATCCTACATTCTGTGAAAGATAATCAATTGAACTATTTATTCAAAATGTATCATGGGAATGTATAAACAGACAAGTTTCTATCACACTTAGGTTATACTGTGTGGAGTTTTAGGAAAAAGCTTCCAAGACAGCAGCATATTTGTCCAGATAAAATTTACGCTGCCTGAAAGGTTTTCTTATTATGTTATCTAATTGATTGATTTCCTTAAAATTTCCTTTACATATATTCCTCTGCTTTACAATCATATTAGGATTCCAATTTAAAAAGACAGATAAGTCTGTTTTGTTACAGTGAATGGGGTGCCTGTACTCAGGGTAGCTATGGCAAAGTATATTCAAGTAATGGAGTAATTTAACCCGTTACATCATCATGAAAGAGCTTTCATAGTTGAGATGAGAAACCTTGTACTTCATAAAGTCTGGAACAGTGCAGGCAACACTTAATTATTTAAAGTCACCCTTCCACATTAATCTAAATACGAGTAGATTATTGTGCTTTCTGCAGAAAAAGCACCTCACCTCTGTCCTCTAAAGTGCTTTGCAGAAATACTGAGTCAAGATAACCTTCTTGCCCAGAGTCCTACAAGGCATCAGCACCAGAGATGGGAATAAAGTCCAGGATCCCAACCTGTAACCTCTCCTGCACTGACTGGGGATCATGCTTCCTCCCAGGGAGTCCTAACACATTATTCCACCACTATAAAATCACACTGAACTAAGAAAACAGGTAAGGAATAAAAATAAATCACAGAAATTAAAATCATGGGAATGAAAAAAATTGAACAAAGGTGGTTTTATAATCCTCAGAACAAGAAGAAACTTGGTAGTTTGATGTCAGCTGACTGACGGACTCCTATGCTACTACTGCAAAATTAACAAGGGCTTAAATGTATAATCAAGTTTAATAAGTTACTATGTATCAGCACAAGCATGGTAAGCTATTTCATAAGCCCACAAAGCCCACAACAAATGCAATACAACTTGGCTTTGCATGTTTTCCTTTCCTCTGGGACTAAACTGTTACACTTTTAGTGCAGAAAGAGACAAGCTGGTTTTGAGACTCTAGCACACTAATTTGCTAAGTTGTGGTAGCTTGACTTTATGTCAAACTCCCTAACTCTACTAAGAACATAAGGCTAATGGGATAAAGGAAGTGAAAAAGCGTTTCCTTGCCAAATGTTTTTTTAACAGGCTTGAAAATGATAGTGACAACCATATATAAAGCTTTTCCACCGTTTGACCAGACCATCATAATTTCCAGCCTTCTATAGTCTGGTACTTCTCCACCTCTTCTTGTCTCCGCTTGTAATTACCACTCCTAATTGCACCTGCCTTTTTAGTTCACTTGGCAACAGCTGTATAAAAACATCAGCAGTGATGATTAGTAGATATAAGACCATTAATATAACTATGCTTTAGGCAGATATTCAGGGGATGGAATCCAAAATGACAGAAGTCTTCCTAGCCACAGAACTCCTGAAATATTGGGCTTCCAAACAAACAACCTTTGTGCTTTAGGAGACTTGTCCTCTGGAGGTGGGACAGCAATGGCTTTCTGTAACGCTTCAGCTGAGAACTTTGGTTGGTGAGGCAGCTTGTAGCCAGGGCTCCTGACCAGAATATCTTTTGTAGTTATAATGCAAATGGGACATACCATACCCTTCATTCTGATCACTCTGAACTTCAGCAGAGATACAGGCATATAGCTAAACTCTGTCTGTTTTGATGCTTTTGAAGCTCAAATCAGATTTTTAACCAACTTTGCTATCACTAGGACAAGGATGTGCCTAGAGGCTTTGCTGAATTGGGGCTTTTGGCTTATCATCAAATTAAGGGAAAACACGCTGTAACACACTCACCTGACTCAGTCACAGCTGTAGTGTACGATAGTGATCTCCACATTTATTAAACACATGCTCCCTCTGGAGCTGGAGATGATACAGTAACAGCTGTTTTATTCTGGTTTCTTTTTAAGTCATGAGGAGACAAACACAAACGTGTCTCTGGTATAATTCACAGTGTTCACACCTACTAATGCAATTAAGATGTACTACGATAAACAACTGTTAAGTTCTCCTTATCTTTTACAATCCATTCGCCCTCCCATTCTCTCTCCCCACTGTTGCTATCATTATTGTAAGTAAACTAGTACTGAAATCTGACTCAGCAAAGGGAAATTAAGCTTTATGCAAAAAATAAATGAGGTAGGTTCTCCTGGGTATAGTATCCTCCCAAAAGATACTGAGACTAAATATAAGATATTGGTAGGCCTGTAATGAAGACAGTGAAACAAAGCAAATACTGGGAAACCAGGGTTTGCCCTGACTTTAATGTCAGCCTGGCCTTCCATTGGTATAAATTCATATTTCTCTGTGGATCATTAATCTTTTTTGTCCACAGGAAATAATAAGAACACTTCTAGATAGCAAGCAAACATGTAATTTGGGACACAAGAATGATATTAAAAGCCCCTACCATGAACTCCAGCGTGGCTTTTAACCACAGCTTATGGGTAGGAGCACAGTGGTACAATACACCCCTGAAACACTGGGGCAGGCACAGCACATCTCTGGAAGCTGAGGAAGTTCACACAGCAGCTGACAATTTTAAGGCAGGTGCCTCATACCAGAAGACACCTTGCCTTCGGCTGCTTAGTGCAAAAAGGGACATATTCCTTCCTCTGCTCCACCCCCAAGAGAATATCAAATGCCCTTTTTGAATTCTGAAGCTACCACATCACTTGAACCAGCTGATGAGCTTAAACCACATGATTAGCACCAGCCTTGCTGATGGCTGAGGCAGGAGAACTGGGCCTGCAGACAGGGCATTGCTTAGGCTTGGTACTGCTCCCTCCATGCTGAACTCATCCCAACTCCAAGTACGTCCTAAGCACCTTGCACGATGCTTCTCCCCTTCTCCCAAGGCATTTGAAAACAGGAGGGAAAAGGTGGCAGTAAACTGCATGAAGAACCTTGTGGCTGATTGTTTTAGACTAGCTGAGTCCTTGAAGAGACTTTAGGTAATGTCAAGGACACTGAGATTGTGTGACTGCACATGCATTTTTCAGAGACAGAGAAGTAATCCCACTGCAATTAATGGATCTTATTATGCTCAAAGTCAACAAGCTTGCTAAAGGGCTTTGGCAAGTCAGCGCCTTTGTGTTTGGATTGCAACGCTGGCTATGTGGTGTGCCTTTGTCCACTTCAGCCTTGTTTACCAACAGAGATATACACACAATCTAGCCCTAGGCACAATTCTGGCTAAATATGTTGATGTGTATTTTTGCGTTCCAGCAGTTTCTGTAGTGGCACTTACAAGTGAGACAGATGAAAGTGAGTAAACACAGATATTAAAAAAAACATTTACTTTCTCACCATGCATGTTTACTATTTGCAGTTCAGTCAACTGACAACTGAAAGAGATCATTTAATCTCATTTCCTTCCTCCAGCATACCCACCTGATGTATTTCTGTGGGGAACCATGGCACTACAATGTAATATTTGCTGTTATTGTAAATTGGTACTTTATTTTTTAAAAGCTACAAACTGTTTGTTCATAAAGCACTTTGCAATGACCATCAGTCTATTTGGTAGGTTGCTTGGTCTTTTCAGATCTAAAATAATTTGAAGATGTTGCTTCAATTTAAATGTCCACATCTTATATGACATTTTCTTTGTAAACAAGTTAACACAAATATATTATTCCCATGCATATTTATTATGTGCATATAGCAGCCAACCTTTAAATCCACCGCCCCAGTCCTTCCAGCAAACTAGGAATCTTCTTTGCCATAAAAACTTACCCTTTTCCCTCAATAAATCTATTCTTTAGAAGAAACTTTTGCCTTTAGAGTCTCATTTTTCATTTATTTCATTAGTTTCCATCTCAGATAACTAAATTCTCTTTTATTGCAGCTGGGAATTTTTATAATGTGCAAATTGAAATAATGATTGTATCGCAGTACTCGGCAAGTGGTTTTCATTAAGCCTCGAGCTACTATTCTTTGCTCTGTTGGATATCTTTGTGTCAGGGTTACTTTACACTGGACAGAAATTTGAACAATTTACGTTGAAAAGAATGACTAAAAACCTATTAGGTAACAACCTTTAAAATGCATTGGTTAATGAGCTTAATTCTATGTTCTTGTCATAATCAAAATACCTCAATTGCTTAAAATTTAATAATCATGCTGAAAAGTGGACCTGTGAATATATTCCAGAGATTCGCATTTCTGAAAATGAAAATTACTATTTGTCTTTACAATTCTGTGTAAGCAGACACACAGTGCCAGAAACACACTTACATTTCTGAGATGGTACAGTGCAACATTTTGCTTTCCTGTCAACAGAGTGACTAAATTTGTATTCTGTGTCCAGCTAGCATTTTCTGGTTAATTTTGCTGACTTGTTCAGAACCATTTGTGTGGCTTGTTGAAATTTACAGCGTGCTTACACCCTTGATCACCAGACTCATCTGGTCAATTTTTGTCATTTGGTATTGCCTATTGGTAAATGAGTTTGCTAGCATATATTCCCACTGCTGCCAGGGTCACCAGAAGTCTGAATGAACACAGAAAGAGTCCACTTAATTGCAAAGATTTATAGCTATGCTGTTTTCTTTTCTCTCTTTCCTCTCAAACTTGTCTTCCATGTCTGACATGTACAGAAAAGGGAGAGCTGCTTATTCTAGTCAAAAGCAGCAGCAGACAAGGATCACAGTGTTGCAGGGATTCCTTATTTCTACTGCTAGTGCATAGGCAACAGAGAAGCAGTCTCCTAATCCACTCTAGACAGGGTACTGAACCAAAGAAAATGCTGTGTCAATATAATATCAGCCGTCATCAGTCTGCAATGAAGCAATGAGTTACATGACTGGCAAAAAAACCATAACCTGTATAACTTCCAGAAGCAACAAGCTGTTCATTTTGATTTAAGATACCATGCTCTCAAAGGTAGAAGAAAGTTGAACTATTATACAATAAACAGATGAGAAATTTTTAAGTCTTGGAAACTCAGAAGCAGAAAGTTGCCATTTGAAAATCTGCCTCTGCCTGCCCAAAGAGCCTGCTGTTTGAACCAAGTATAATTTCTATGTCAAACTAAAGTCTTTTCCCCTGTTCTTATTTATAGTTTTGCTACAAGTTTGGGTAGCAGAGGAGTCAGTCAGTTCCAACCAACCAGTAACATGATTTTGGGAGCTCTGGGGATAAAAAGAATCCCCCTAAACAGTTTCTGCATTTCTGATTGAACAAAATTATTCTAAAGAGCACACTGAAAACTTACCAATGGAGCGATGAATACAGGTATGCTGGTTATCACTCAGAAAAAAGCCCTCTTTGCACTGACATTCATAGCTTCCCATAGTATTTACACAAATCTGCTGGCACCCTCCATTGTTATCCTGACACTCATCAACATCTAGAAGAGAGAAGGAAAAAGAAATGTAAGATAATGCACAGATTCAGAATATACATCTAGAAGAGCAAGGAATCCATAAAAAGGCACACTGTAAATTAAGCTAATGAAAACTACCCGAACCCCATCAAAGTTAATCCAAATTAATCCACCTAATTCTTTTTCCTGCATACTAGGTTTAAAGGTAACATAAAAAAAACACTGGGGAGGGGAGTCCAGCTAAGTCTCCAAGTATTCTGAGCTGCAAATTGATTTCCAATGAACAATGAATGTTAACATCCTAAAAAGGCTGTGACCCCATCTGCCAAGTGTGGTGTTGCACTCTGTCATTCCCACTCCACTTGGAAAGACATACTTCAGGCCTACAGTAATTTCTAGTAGGGGTAGCAGGCAAACACAAAGGGCATTACTGGGTGAAAAGAGTCTTTATAGAGTTCTGGTCTTGAACAGAACAGCATGTTTCAATTACTGGAGTCATAACCCCCTACTTTGTCAGTTTGTTTAATGTTGTTTAATGAAAAGAAGGCTTCTTAAATCTAAATGTTCCATGTCTGTATTGTCATTTTAATAGGCAAATATATAAAACCACAAAGGCAGCATTAGCTACTGACTGTTTTGAGGGTCCCTGCCTACCCCCCATCACCTCTTTTTGGCATAAAAGTTTTTATGCTGTTGTGTTTAACAGGCACATATGTTTCAGCATTGGGAAACCACTGCCACTAAAAGATATCTGACCCACATTCAACCTTTTAACTCTCCTGGTTTGCTCATAAAAGGTATATCATATCCATTTGCTCTTTTTTTTTTTTTTTTTGATAAAAGCAACTTGCCACCTGAAAATTCTATGCTTTCCATTTTTATGGTGACTCTGCAACCAGTTAGTTATTTCACTGTGTGTGCCAACATGTCAGCAAATGGGTTGGTGTGTGTTTTGCTTTCATTTTATTTTTGGAGAGGGGAAAAAACACAACAAAGCTAAATGATTCACAACATTCAAAAACTCAGAGGAGCTGGCACAGCTACTGCAGAAATTAATTCCTCCAGGACTAGCCACAATACACTAAGGTAAAACCAAGCTGCTTTTGCCAGTACTCTTGCAGGCAAGGCCAGGAAGCTCTGAAATGCTGGAGAAACTCACCCAGTAACTAATGCAGCAACTGTTGGCTAGCTCCGGCAGCTTGCTCGGCTAAGCCTGCTATTGCTGTTTGTGCTGGTGTGCTGCCTGTGCTTCACTCAGTAGCTCTTTCTCACAGAGCAAAAAATCTCTAGGGTAATTGCAGCAGTACCCAGGGAAACCAGGCAGGCTCCTCCTGACCTGAACTACAATGCAAGTGCGTAGACAGTTCTTCTCCCTCTTTTTATTTACCAGGAAATGTTAAGTACTATTGCCTCAAATTTTCTGTATCAAAATCCTACCTGCCCTCAATTTTTGCTCTCTTCCTGATTTGAACTTTTTCATAACTCATCAGAGCAGTTTTGCAGGCCAAGGAAAAGGAGAAATGAAGATTTTCCTTGCCTACTGCAGTATAAGAAGGAAAGATAAATCAGACAACTTTCTGAGACTCTTCCTCTGTGAGTCAGCAGGCCTTGCTTGCCCTATAAGCACCAACTCAAACGTGTTCCTTCAAAACAGCACACTGGAATCTAGATCCTCCTCTCTGGAAGATTAGTTGAACACTTACTGAAGGCAAAAGTCTCAGTTGGTACATGTACAAACCCCCAAATTTTGCTACAAAGTACACAGCCCTCCCAGCGCTCTGTTTATCATATCACAAAGCAGCTTGAACTTGGAATTGCCTTCCAGCTCTGATGAATAATCTGAAACAAATGCAATGATTTATAAACATTTTTTTCTGCTCTTGATAGTAAATGCTGATGATTTACCACTTCCGTGAAGAGACAGCTCAATTTACCACCAAGTCCCAAATCCATATGCTGGAATAAAAGTTATTACAATTTAAACTCTTTAAAAAGTTTTACTGTGAGGAACTTCTTCCAATTGTTTTCAATTACTTGCCTCAGAATTTTTTTAATATGTATTTATGAAGAGAAGGAGTTGAAGAAAGGGAGCAGCTGGGATCTAGGACTACTATATCTCTATCTCCATACCACAAGCCTTCCAATAAATCTTGATCTGGTGGTGTAGGATTAACATTTTCTCTTCTCAGGCCTCAGTCCTACTAGGGTCAGGCTTTTTGGAGCACTCTGTCTTACTGCAGTCTTAAAAGTCGGTACTGCCTATTATCCACCACACCAAGCAATCTATTGGACATGGCTGCCCAGAAAATATTTACCAAATTATTTAGTTGGTAAACTCTCTTTCCAATAAAGTCACTTTATGATCAGCCTATTACTAACCCAGTTTAGAGAATGGGGTAAAAAAAGTCTTCTGAAGCTGGGAGAGAGAACTCCATCAACTCCAAGGAGCTCAAGCTTTGGTAGATCTGAAAAAATAATTCCTTTACGTATATGAAAGCTTACAAAGCTTACAAATTAAATAGCTGCCAAAGGGGCTTTTTCTTTTTTTCATTGTTTGCGTAACTCTTGTTCAGAGCAGCTCAAGTTACCCGGCTGAATCTGTAAACATCGGTAATGCAGCATATGTGAGATTGCATTTTGGACCAGATTTTCTAGAGATAAAAATCCACGTAAACACCAAAATAAGTAGCCAGGTTTTCAATAAAGCTCTTCTGGCTCCAGTTTTGGAGGCTCTACATGTCAAACTGGGCTGTTGACTGTTTTGAAAAACTGAGGGTGGATTCTCAGGAGCTTTAATTGTTGCCAGTCTGTGACAGTTTACACCTGCTGGAGATCTGCACCCCAGGGCCTAACTCTAGATATAAGAAAAAAGCCACTTACGATGTAAAATCCCTTCACTCAAACATCTAAGTCTAAGCCCCCAAAAATTTATTAAGCATAAATACAAAGCTCACTTTCTTTATTACTCTACTCTTTATAAAAAAGAATTTTTTTTTTTTTAAAACAAAAAGATGTGTTGTCTTTGGCAACCATTTGCACAAGATCAGCTGCCACTGGTCATCTTATCCAGGACCAGGTTTGTCTCCCTGAGGATGGCAGCCCCAAGGCAGCAGGTGCAGGTCTCCCTTCCTTTAAACTGGTGCGTGGAAACTCAAATCCTTTTCTAAGGCTCCTTATCTGGCAAAAGTTTTTTCACCCTGCTTAGCCTCACCACCTGACAGTATGCTGATTCCTACAGTACATTATCCAGTGCTTACGGGAGATCTGAGCCTCAAAATCCTTGATGATGATCCCAGGGTGTGGAAGCTGGAGCAAGGTTTCAGCAAACCTATGCAATCCAAGCTCACAAAAAGATGGAAAAAGGTTCTCACCTGAGCTGAGCTCAGATGGTTATTCCACATGGCTCCTCAAACCCTCATCCTCAAAAAGAGGAAAAACTAGTAGAAAGTGAATATATGTCCTAAAGCCATTCTCTGTAATAGTCTAAGAACTGTCCTGTGATTACATCTACCAAAGACAGTCCCTGATCAAAGCACCTACAATAACTCAGTTTCCACAGCCCTTAACTACTCCTTACCCACGCAAATAAATACCTAAGATGACAAGCAGCACAAGAGCTACTTATACAGAGTTTAGACCAGAATGACAAACCTATGATTCCAGGGAGGAATGATAAGGGCCCTGTGATAAGGGCCTGGACTTCAAATTGGCCAGTCATCATCAAGGACAACAAGGGATAGGGAAGAGCCAGCTCAGGGAGAGGCTGGGAAAGGAGAAGTGTCTTTCAGAAGAGGAGGAGAGTTAATGGCTGCATATATATATACATACATATATAGATCTATCTATATATCAGAAGCATTATGCAAATTGATGCATATCTGAATTTGCATAAGGCCTCTAGCTTTTTGGCCCACCGCCTTCACATAATCAAACTTGTGTTCTGTACCTTGGTAAGATGAGGTCCTCTAGAGAGCGGTAATGTGGAACAGTATCAAAGGGTAGGAAACTACAGTTGATAAAGATGGATGTTTTGTTTATTAAATAAACAAATGCTTTTGGTTTCTCAGTTAATTTATCTGACAAACTTTTCAAACTAGCTCCACTGGTATTTTACCCTGATCTGGCTTAGAGCTTCCTGCAGTATTTGGCCTAAACAACCTATTCTGATTGAGTGTCCTGTTTGGATACCATTGAGGGAGAAAGGTCTGCTAAGGTCTGAAACCAAACCCACAAGCAGGAAGATACAAAAGTGGAAACACTATACAGAGTCAATGTCAAGAGCAGTATGTCCACTGTCCACTTCCTCCCATGAACTTCTCTTCCTTCCTTCTGACATTTTTCTTTCATGTCAGCATTTTCATAAGCACTTAAGCCCCTCAGAAATCTGAGTCTCATCTTCAAAGTCTCCAAAGCATTTGGGAGCCACAGTACAATTCACTTACTATAGCATTAAGATTCTTTGGAGATTTCTAAAAATAGGACTTTGACTCATGATCCAGGGAGCTGATCCTGCTAGCTCTTCTCTAAGCTACTCTTTGAAACTTTTGGAAGATTTCTCTAAGATGCAGTGCAGAACACTGTGATAGAGAGATGAACTACTGATAAATACTGCAGACTTTCCTCAAACGTTAGCAACAAAACACCACTGAGGTTATCTTGTATTTGTAAGAGAATTATTAGCAACCGTAAACTCAGAAAATGTAAGTGCCTGATTCCAAATTTAAAAATCATTATATTCTGAATATTTCCAGTCAGAAAGCTGGCTGAAAGTCTCATTAAGGAAAAAAAACCAAAACAAAACACATTCCTAGATTTACTATAGTCATAGTTCGTCTTACACCAAAGGAACTTGTAGCCCAGCACCCTCTCTTTGACACTGCCCTGTAGCTGATTCTCAGGAGAAGACTGTAGAGATGGGACAGAATCATTGCTGGCAGGCTCTCCCAGCTTTCAGCAATCACATACCTATTAACCTTACTAAATCACTTGTTAGATCATTGTCACTGCTGGATCTTTCCTGTATGAATTCAACTAATCTCTTCTGAGCCCAACATGATGGAGCAATTACTTATGTAATTTGAGTTATATCAAAAAAGACATACTTTTGTTTGTTTCAAACATGCTGCTTCATAGTCTGAATGAATGCCCCCTAATCCTATTATTGTGAGAAATGGTAAATTCATTCCCTACTTGCATTTTCTGCATCTTTCTTGATCTTACAGATCCCCCTCAGCCTCATACTGTCTACCTCATCTATTTTGAACCCTGAAGCACAGCAATGCACAAATATGATAATTACAGAGACAATTCAAATTACTTCAGTATATCATGTTTAAAACAAAAAGTGCTCATTTCTAGAATGTAACCTTAATGACAGCAACATTTGGCACATATTCATCTCACTTCTATATTCCACTCCCTCCAAGTACCATGATGCTCTATTGGAGTGGGTGTCTTGGAAGATCGGATTTCAAGATAGCTGTGGAAGCCCAAAGAGTAAATCTGGCATGTAGGAGTGAAGCAAGTGGTATCAGATTAGAGGTTGTAGGCAGGTGTTCCTGCTAGAATGGTCATACAAGTAGTGACATGCTGTCAAGGTAGGGAGGGTGATACATTGCATCAGCTGAGGGGGCCATGGAAACTGGAATCATCACTAATTGAAATAACTGCTAAACCATCTTTCTTAGACCAACTTTATATGAGCATGCAAAGGGAAATATCAGGAGAAGGAGACACTACTACCTACATACTCAGCATTCATATCTGTAGGAGATCTGAAATCAGATTTCACCAATAATTTAAAAGCAGGGCCCAAATTTTCTACTATTTGCACATAAGGTTAGAATTCCACTTTTTGTTCCCTTCTTTCAGAAACTGAAAAATCTGGTGAAGAAAAAGAAAAAGAACAATACACCCTTGAATCCGATACTTCATTCACCACCACAGTTGCAGAAGTCTTCACTAGAGCCCTTTTTAAGAAAAAATCCCCTTGCAAAAAACCGGATCCTACAGCAGTGAATGTTTACTGGAGTAGACATTAAGGAAAACAAACAGTGTGAAAAATTAACTTACCCTGAAAAATAAAGCACATTTTACAGAAGAGAAACATAAGTACTAATCACAGGGATGCTCTTGGGTGATGGATACTAAAATAATTCTAAAATGATCAATGAATTGATCCCTAGAACCACTCTTTTCTTACGTACAAGGATACAACAGCTAAAATGATGCCCATGATCTGTCCCAGAGAATCCTGTCTCTTAATGAGCTACAATCACCTATCACCTCAATACCCACTGACTAGGCTTCTTGTTTGCCTGCACAGTTATAGATGTGTGCAACTTGAAAAGGAATGCTTAAAATCTTTTTTCTGTAGCTATTTTGTGACACATAGTGGAATTCCTTAAATTTCACACTACACAAACACAGTCTAACTGCATCTGCAACGGACTTCTTTGCTATGTATAGCGTAGGAAATATTCACTTAACACAAGAGCTTAACTCTGCTGCATGTGATGCCTGCCCATTTGCTGAGCTGAAGTAAACAGCCCCACGGACATTGCCTGAATGTTGCATTGAGTTCAGGTCTCTTGATGTCACTTGTTTATTCTTTTCTTAAACAACTGGGCACTAGTGTCTGTCCTTTTAAGACACCAAAACCCTTTTTGCAGCTTTTAGCATTTCCAAAATAAACATCCAAGCCCCTTAATGTGACATCTTACTTGTAGCTTCTATTCTCTCACTTGGTAATCAAGTCTATTTTTTAGACAGACACATACACATGGCGCCTCCTGACAACAGTGTCTAAACACAACAAAATTCCCAATCAATTATTTTTTAATAAGTTATCCATTCTTCCGATACAGGGCTTTAAAACAATTTTGTATGAATTTGATCCTGCTTTTTTTCATCTACAGTGCCACTGTCTAGGGAATGCCAGCAGCCTCCAGCTTGACATGAGGCTCCTGCTGTGAGGCTCAGACAGCCCCAGCCCCACTAACAATAAGCTTGCAGTTCCCACTGACGTCTAGCTGCATGTAGGGTACTCCAAATTGCAATGTTGGATTAACAATCCTCCATAAACTAGAAGGAGGGAAATTAATTACAGATGCAAACAAGCAGCAGTCCTGATCAACTGAAGGAAGTATTTGGGACAAATTGAGTAAATGATCCAGTCTATTATCATAATGTCCCTTACTTTGTCTTACCCCTGGGCTTTCTCTGGAGCATCATTAGCTGCTGCAGGATCAACTGAAGCAGTATTCTATATCCTTCTTCCAAGATAACTACTGCTTATACCTGTTTCCTTTTACATCTACTTATGGACCTTTCCAGGATCAGAAAGATCTGGTTTGGGTTAACTCAAAACTGTTTTTGTTGTTGTTGTTGTTTTGATTTTTTCTTACAAAAATGAAAAATATTTTTCTGTGGGTCAAACAAAGCATATAACTTAACATGAAAAATGAAACAATATTTTCATTTCAAGTTCATAACATTTTCCAGGTCTATACAGCATGAAGCATTTTGATCCTGAGCTCTGGTAATAAAAGGCAAGGAAATGGCTAGATTAATGATTTTCTTTGTTATCTATCAGTAACACAGTTAGGGGACTCTCTAGATTCAGATGAGAGATTTTTAAACTAAGTTTTACAGCATCCACTAGGCTATGAAGTCATTCTCACTCTCTATATCAATAGTACTTCAAATCCATGAAAAGTAGAAGAAACGGGAGAGTCTAAAGCACAACCTTCAACACACCAAAAATAAAACTATATCAGGAGTTGAGAAACACTGCCTTAGTCAGGCACATATCTATGATTAAACTTTTGGGGAGCAGGAAAATGCTTAAAATGTAGGTCATATCAAAACAATCAAATTTCCCTGAAAGTATCTCCATTGGTGAGAAGTGTTTTGTAAATGCAACCTCAGTTTCTGCATAGTTTTATTAGGTGCATTTTCAATGAATGAATGCTTCATTTGGCACAAAATGTTTGGGCAAATGGGCATTTATGCCACCGGGGAAACTAGTTCAGCATTTCCACTCTCCTAAGCATGAGTAACACAAAAACCAGTATTTAGGACAAATATTGTCTCTGATTTCTCTTGACAGAAATACCGGAAAGATATTCAGGATCTTAAAGTAAACATTCATTTCTTTTTTAATATGGAACAGAAATACTAGCTTACCACCCAACCCTGTTGTGCTGTGTTACACAGTACAAACTGGACTGGCTGGTTGGTTTGTTTTGATTACCTGATTTTAAGAAAACAGCCTTAGAAAACAGTTGGACAGCTGTGCACCAGCTAAGCAGCAGCTTCCCATTAGTACACGTAAGCTGCAGTAAATAGCGTTCATGCTATGCAGCTCAACACATGAACACCATCAGCCACATGCATCTCTTTATAAGAGAGATCAGCATTGCCTTGATCAGTAAGAGCACTGGGAATTATCAATGAAAAGCATCAGCGGTCAAAAAACCTGACCAGGAATGTCCTAACTATGTAAAGAAGGGATGAATTCAATAAGTTTGGAGCTGGCATGGTAGTGTAAAGCCAAAACAAATAAACAAATAACCCAAAATAAATGAAAACAAACAACTGCCTCATCCCCACCTTCCCCATGAAATTCAACAGAACTGTATATTCTTTTCACTAGCACCTGGGAACACAAAAATGGATTTATATAACAGCTATAACAGTGTGCATTTCTTCCTAAACCAAAGTACTTAAGATTCATTGTCTTCTCTTATCAGTTGCATCAGATAGTTTAAATACATATACAAGAGAGAAAACCTAGTGTTTCATGAACAGGTTAATCTGTAATGACAAGA
Source organism: Phaethon aethereus (assembly GCF_964289735.1). NCBI lineage: Eukaryota > Metazoa > Chordata > Aves > Phaethontiformes > Phaethontidae > Phaethon > Phaethon aethereus. Next base: position 77,611,811 of record NC_138575.1, read on the forward strand.
ATCATGCAGAGCTTTCTATGGGCAACTTATTCCACTAAAAGCCTTCTTACCTTTTACTCTAAGATATCTGATGTTGGTTGCACAGAATCTTAAGTCAGAGGGAAAAGTATTTACATGTTAAGGCAAACAGACTGACCATCCACTAACAAATTCTGCAACTTGAAGTCCCTGAAGTCCCACTCAGACATTTAGCCTGTGTGAAATTAGAAAGTGGACACTTGTTGGAACCTTTTTATTTGGAGCTTAGTTTCCTAGTGCTCTTCTTTGAGTTCTGATTTCGTATTCAAACACTCAAAGCAAAACTCAGTCCATACCCAGATATTCATGTCATTTCAGAGCGCAGGAATGAATTTTCACATTCTTTCAATGTGCAGTCATTAACAGGCTGAGCCTGTGGTCCTTCCAGTGTCTAATCAATACTGAATTTATAGTTAGGATGAGTTCTTCCAGTTACTTTTAAAGTGAGTAAAATCAAGCCTCTTAGACTTCTCTAAGGTGTTTCAGAGGTCTTTCTTTTCAGAGGTCTGTTATACTGAATAACACTTGGTGGCATATAGAGAGTCTCAGGCCTATTAAAGAAAACGCTGCACTTGCACAGGCAGGGGATATCATGTGGTGTGCGTGTAGAAGTTTTGATGCACTGGCATGCTGAGCATCTTAGATAACCAAGCCCTAAACAATTTGTAAGTCACATAACAAAAGTCTGCCTCCCTGTCTTGTAAGTATGGCTCCAAGCCTGTCACTGTAAATCACTAGTGGGATCCAGAACCTATTCTTCACTGTCATATTAGTAATTTTTATTGTGTCTCTGACTAATTTCAGAAGTAGTTTCTTACTTATGCCTTCAAAATAAACAACAGAAATAATTAAATAAATAGTTTCTCAACTTTTTCAAAGGAAATCATTCAAGCTCCCCAGTTAAGTCTAAATATAGCAATGCGTATACTCATGATATTGAATTGCAAAAACTATTTTTCAGGAGGTAATACTGAAATATTGCTACTCTTTATTTGCTAATATGTATCGGAAAAATATGACTCTGGTACTTTAACATAACACTAGAAGTTATCACTAGTGGAAAACTTTTCAGTCTGTATTGGTCACAATAGAAACACACTAGGAATACTTGCAAAAAATCACTTTAGGGGTTTTTCGTTGATTCAGATACACAGAAATAGATCATCTCACTTTCAAGCTGCTTGTATGCTTATAAACACATTACATTGGAGAAACTCTGTAGGAGAAAAAAGACTTGTAGAAAAATGTAGTTCTTTCCTGTTCAAGCTTATTTTGTCAAAAAGAATTATAAAAAATTTCACCTATGTGTTTTCTCTGTTTAGTATGTTGTCTGATGCAATAGCTAATACAAGAAAAAAATTGGCATGAAAAACTGTACAGTGAACCCTACAATTAAAAAAAATACACTTCTTTTCCTCATGAAGAACTATACAATTTTCTATTCACAATTTTCAAAGTAAAGCCAACTTTCAAGGTCTTGCAACAGAAAATCCTGTCCTCTCTGCACGGCTCTTCTTATGAAAGGAAAAAAAACCCATGAAAGTACACTCACTAACATATCACATAGAGTACACAAAGCTAGAGGCTCCCAGAACTCTGAGTGCCCGACTCTTGTTGAGGAGTGTCTGTAACACTGCTGTCTAAATAAATTCAGCAAATAAATCTTTCCATTCTTTTGAACTCTTCAATTCTACTTCCATTCTGTTTTAACTAAGTTATGAGCACTCTTCTGAAGAGGCTGTACTATAGCCTAATACTCATTGCAGTAGCAACTTTCTCTTCCGTTAGAATTTTGTTAAGACGGAGTGGAAAAGCTTCGCCCTGACTCTCAATTCTGCTCCTGTCCTACAGCACAAGACCATATGTCCACTCCAGTCTTATTTATTTAACAAAGTATATTTCAATTGTTTCCAAGCATTTCTTTCCATATCCCATAAGGTCTCTTAATCATAAATTTTGCTTTAATCCTAAACCTTCCAAATTTTCTAAACAATCGTTCTTGTAAAGTATGTCCAGTGACTTTTTCATTAGTGTTTTAATTAATGAGTTGTTATTATTATTATTATTTAAATGTTAACTAGTCATCACAAAATCATATTAAAATATGCTACCATCAGCTAGTCAATGTTCCTTCCTGCCCCTCGTTTATGCAGAACTACATCTTATGCACTGATAAAATTTGATTAAGGAATGTGTACACAGGGAGTATTTTGAGATACTTGAGAAGGATCTGGATTGAAGTCTGCAGAAGGTAATGGAAGCAGTAAAAATAATCCTCTGTATTGGTCCTGTAGTCTGATTCAAACTTTTAAGTTTGCACATTGTACATCAAAGTTGAAAAGGTAACATCAGGATGCAGAAATTAATGGACAGTATCAGACAGCAAAAGCAGGCCACTACAGAAAGCCGAGACCCTGGCATCTACTTAACAAGGAAATTCACTACCAACCTTTCACCTGCTACTCAACCATACTGGAAAAGAGTTTTATTTCATTTTCTAATATAGTAAGCAACTATGCAGCAGCTGTTCTTTTCGATGGCTCATTCTTGACTGTATAAATCATACTGTTTGTCATAAACCATCACTGCCAAGAACTGATTGTATTCTAGGCATAGTATAATGACAGTGACTATACTTGAAATCAGGCACTGGATGACTTCACGGCTCTCCACTTTGATGTCTTTTTGTAATCTATATGAATTCAGTGTTTTAACTGGATCTATGTAATTGACAAAGACACTTTTCCAGGAGGCAATACTTGAATGTCATACACATCTGACTGGTAAACACACCCATTTCAGGCTGAAATCCTGCATCCTCAGGTGAATATGTGTTTCCCCTTGCTTTAAGTAAGGGCTAAACACAATGTGGCTCCCAAAGCTTTGGTTTATTTTAATATTTTTTATAGTTTTTCTCTTAAGATATACATCAATATAGGCCACACTGACTTAGAAATTTCTATTATGAGAAAGTTAAGACTAATTAACAAAAGATACAAAACTAATACAAGAGCGAGCAGTAAGGATGCAAAATAAACAATGCAGACTAAAACTCTGACTTTGCTCAAATAAGACACAGACATCTACAGCTATATCAGACCAAATAAGAGCATCCATATGGGATTTAACTGATTTAACTTATACATATTAACTTCACACTCTAAGCTCGTCATTCTTTACTTTCCTGAGTGTTCCATGTAGAGAAATCTTTACTGTGATTGATTACCTCCTCCAGGGAGCAAGTATTTAAAAAAATAAAAAGACTCAGACAACAAGAAGACTTGCAGAAACAAGAGACTGAGATTGATGCTGCTGTCACATAGCTCCCAGTTTCTTAATTTATTAAGACAGTCTGAGAATCTAACTTCATAGTTGACAGCGACCAAGATTTATTCCACACTTTTGATTATTTCCCCATACCTAACAAAAAACCTTGGGCCTACACTGATTTATACTCTCACTTGTTTTGGTAATTCTCAGATCACATTGGCTTAAGAAAGCAAACGTACGGCAAATTAACATGTAAAGAAAGTTATACCTCATTTGAACTCCAAAGATTAATGTGGGGTGACCAAACGTTAGAGTATTTTGAAGGGGGAAACTTTCAGATACAGAAATAGAAAAAGTAGGATAAGAAAAGCAGTGTGTTCAGATCCTAGCTTCAGAGGGGGCTGGATTTCGGAGGCCTTTTCATCAACTGCAATGAGAATTCCATATTTTTATTAGATTTCCAGAGTGAACATGGATGTATTTTCAAAACTAGTCTCCAATTTCGGCTCCAAATTTCTCAAAGCAACAATCCAATTTTCAAAGGTGTTGATTAACTGAAGTCTGTCGGATTGCACCTATGAAAAAACAGGGAGCAGTCCATCTGAGCTACAGTCAATATATACTTTAGGATGAGGGCGGTCACGTACACAAAATACCTATTTCTCTCTAGTGACTGCAAGGTGAGTACAGACAGATGGCTTGTATGCAGACATTTACAATCCATCAGCTGAAGGAATTCATCAGTTTAGGACTTCTAAAGTGATTCTTAATTTGAGGGCTTCATAAGCTTTATAGAAGGGAAAGCTTCTTTATAGAAGGGCTTCACTTCTTCCTTGTTACATGTTTTTCAAATTTCTATGCAAACACCATGATAATGATTTTCATCCATCCATCACAGAACCTGCCATGAAGACAGGAGGCTGCAATGGCTCAGAGTCTGGAAATTTCTACTGTTACCAGCTGCCATAAAACTAAATCTGAGGTTTAGAAGAGAACTAAACATTACAATGCCATCTCAAAAGAGAGATTTAACTTTTTTCTGTGATTGTCTGCTACCACTTGCACCATCAAGACTCTCACAAGATGTGGGCAACCAAATAATAAAAGTAAACACATACATACAGAACTTGTATGTAAATATCTAATACAGAATTGTCTACAGAACATTTACTTATCATCCTAGCTATTCATATTTGCTCAGCACCTAGTCATCAGTTAGCGGATGGCACTGCAGAATAGTAGTACATGTTATAAAATCTGATGTATGCCACTTTACCACAAAAACCGGATACTTTAAATTGCTGTGATGAATCACAGCTGTTATCATTCATCTAACATACAGACCAAGCAAGATTGATAAAAGATCTGAAAACACTAATATAGTAAAAATGAGTTCACTAAAAAACATATCAGAAAGTAACTTTCTTTTGTCATTTAGGCTTGCATCTGAAAAACAAAGAACTTTAAAAAATGCACTCAAGTTTTTCATCCTGAAAGAATACATTCGTCACTAAAATTCAGTTAGTTGTGCAATTTGCAGCGTGGATTTTTGTGCGTGCACCCACTGCAGCTTGTCTCAGGGAGGTTCAGTAGCTTAGTACCTCTGAGCCCCCATTTGCAGGAGTCCTCTAATCCCAAGGCTCTTACTATACTCCAAGGACCCAATCAATGCCAGTCATCATTGCAGAAATACAGAACACCTAAAAGTTTAAACCACACAGATTCATCTATTGTTAAAACTTGCATTTCAACACTTTTCATCCTGTCCATAAATATATATTATACAGGGCCCCATTTCCATCTTGTGCCTGGGCCCCTCACATTTAGAACAGATCCCTGCTACTCAACCATTGAGCCCTGATTTGGGAGTCTGGCCTCCTTCTCTGCCAAGTCCTGAAGTTCTGCTCACGCAAAACTCTCACTGGAATCACTGGAAATGAGTAAAGGCTTCAAGATTTAGATTAATAACTTTCTCTACAAAAATACCATAATTTTCCATGTGTTTTAATAAAAATGAAGAGTTATGAAAAGAAAGCTATTGGGTTTATTCAGCCCTCCTCCATCTGCCAAGGAGCTTAAGATTAGCAACCATGAAAATCTGGAAGATGGTTTATGACTGATAATATTATTGGAGGCCCTGCTAATGTGCTAGAGGAGGACAATACTTAACTGTCGGCTCACCTAATAGTCTCCTGGAATTAGGAAAGAAGGGCAAAGAAGACTGGAAAACAGCCAGGAAAATGGACCATTTTTCAGTTTCTCTAAAACATTTGTTTTTATGAAACTAAAAACAACTTTCCAAAAGCTGTTTTGTTTTATATTAAAAATGTTCACATTAAAAAAAAATAGTCTTTTTGAACTGTTGGGAAACATAAAGAAAAATAAACATCAGTAATAGAAGCATTCATTTGGAGTTCAAGCAAGCAACACATTGCACACAGCTGTCTGGAGAAGAAGAAAAATAAAGCTAAATTAAAAGAAAGACATTGGTCTCTAATCATACCAGTGATTATGCAATCCTAAATGAGTTATATACCACTTTTTGACATTTTACATCTGGGAGCTTTAGAAATTATTTCTCATACATTTGCAACTCTCCTCCCACTTCATGTTGATTGGCAGATTAGGCCATAATCCCCCATCCCAGTGTATATATTCAGACAAACGGAAGGGTAGGAATAGGTAGATTTTGAGTTCTTACTGTTTTGGGTTGATTTTGAAAGAAAAACACAGAGCACTGGAACATTCACTGCAAGAGGGTGAATGATTTGATGTGATATACATACACATGCGTACATATATAATGTTCTTTTTGTCATCCGAGTCAGATTGTAGATTATACTACCCAGTCAGGAATTAAGCCTACATGCCTGGGCATGTAGGAGAGGTTTTACCTCTCCTCTCCTAGAATAGGCCAACGGATTTTAAATGAGCACTGCAAGACACGAACTTGGGTTTAGATCCTAACCTCAGACCTCAGAAGAAAAGAAATTGTGTGATTTCAAACACCAACCTAATTTTTATACTGATTTGGGATCCAAAGGCCCATTCTATAACAGGCAGATGTTGTTTTGAGGCCTGTGACCGTTCTGCTCCTGGTTCGTCTCAGAAGTTTCCACTTTGGCTGGAGGCTGCCAAATGCCTTGCTGCGATTGTTGCTCTGCCGCACCTACCAGAGCTGGCAGTACCACTCCTGAAGCAGGTTTGGTTGCTCCAGGGAAAGTGCCACCTCTCCTTTCCCACAGGGGCTTCCACATGACTTAGTCACTTTGTCACGAAATGCAAAATAGCATCTGAGAACAGACAAATAAACCAGTAATGTTCATTTTTCAGACTGGAAAATTAGGCCGCCTGCCCAAAGCACACCTTCAAGACTGTAGACAGAACCAGGACTCTGCTATTCAATTCTTTGCTACTGAATTCACAGCTGACACTGTGCTTGTGTTTTTGTCTACCATACTGAACATTCAGCTCTTGCAAAGAGCTCCACTGAATCTATAATGCACACTAGTAATTGCATTTCTGACTTGATTTATAATCAGAAGTTCACTCTGCTTCCCAGGACTATTCTCAGTCAGACAGAGGCACAAACTATACTGGATCATCAAGACCTAATTCTGTAGTTATTTTCAGGAGGTCTGACATACAAGAGAATTAATTGAGATATCATATAATAGATAACCAAATTTAGTACTTGTTATTTTTCTCTAAGAGAAACCAAAGTTACACAGAATATTTTAAATAAGAGTGTGTAAGCAGGGATTCAGAAAAGTTAGAATTCTATTCTTGGCTATGCTGCAGACATTCAGACATCCCGTGTAAAGACTGAGAAGTAACCTAAGTATGTTTGCCCTAGTTCCTCATCCATAAAACAATTAAAATTATATTTCTGTTCCTTACAGGATTTTCTGATGACAAATCTATTAGTATCTACAAGGTATTCACATATGTTCCTATATCACAGCAATTAATACTACAGAAAAAAACCTACAAATAAAATAAATATGTCTCTGAATACCTTATCACAATTTTTTTGTCCATGCTTCTTTGTATCTTTTTTGATGGTTTCTAAGAAGAGTTTACTATTTAGAGAAATTATAAAGAGCCGAGGACTTCATGAAATCTATGCTAATCTTTAGAAGAGTTAAGATGAATGCAACCTGGAAGCAAGAAGTATTTTTGAAAAAAAGCAATGCTTACTCCCTATTAAAAAAGGGACTATCACAAATCAGAGCTAAGGAGAAAATAAAAAAAAAAAACCAAACACAAACCAGAGGTGAGTAGCACTTCATAGCTGTTCATATTTACGTCTGAATAGACAAGCAAAAGAAAATCATCACTCTGTGCAATTCCGTTCTTTAACCCAAAATATTTTTCACACACAGATTTGGTTTTACAAACAGAAAACAATGAGTTCTGTCAATTTTTTAGGAAGACTTCCCTAACTATATGTATGGAAAATTGTGCCTCCAGGAAAAAAGAATAGAAGAGCAGAATGTGGAGGAGGTATTATCTGGTTTTCTCAAGTAAGAACCAATGACAGCTTTTCTTGCTATATATTTTTGTTGCACACACTTCTTTCCCCATTTTTTCACATTCTGATCAGAGATAGGTGAATCCCAGAAGGCTTGGAACAGCTGAAGTATCAGCTGATGTGTGAGACCTTTGGCAAGGAAATTTTGCGAAGCAAGGCTCCTGCCTTCTAATCCAAATAGTTATGGCACTATCTTCCACTTTCTATTTTCAGATGCTGAATAAATTTCTAAGACTTAGTCAGCAATATCAGCAAGAACTGCTTTCAGCAAAGTTTCTAACAAGCTTTTCCTGGATAAATCCCAAGTTTTAGTAATCTGTGATAAACTTCAGAACTCTCTTCTTTGGTGATGCTTCAGACCAACACAGCACATAATACTCTCCCAGGAAGCTTACATTCTTATACAGGAGGAGAGAAATTACTGTAAGATAACAGTACTCCACATGAGAGTCCTTCAGGAGAAAGGAAAAATAATTCAATGCTCTTTCTGAATTTCCCAAACAGAGTAACCAAATACTATTGTGCTATCTCACTCACTTTGGCGGGGATACAAAAACAAAACAGTAAAAATGTAATTCTTTGCAGCAGCCTTTTTTGTATTTGATGATTATTGTGTCTTTTTCATCTTCTCTTCCCTAAAGAAAACTATACCTTTTCTTTCATTTTTCTGGCATTAGCCATGTTAGACTTCATGTTTCTTATGGGCCCCTTCCAACTCAAGATATTCTATGATTCTATGTTTTCTAGATCACTCACTATTCCCACTGGTCTCTTTTGGCTTCATCCAAGTGCAATGCCCTAAACTGAACAGTCCTCCACCAGCTGAAGCCTTACTGCTACTGAAGGAGCAGAGGGTTTCCTTCCATATGACAATATCTACCCCAATAGCTTGACAGTAAACTAAAAACCCCAGGAAATTCTCTTTTACCCTCCTGGGTACATTCTGGAGTCACCATAGCGGCAGCTATGCCAAGCTCCCCGATACTCTCACTGAAGAGGAAGGCAAATTCTCAAGCCTTCTCTATCGCATCCCCATCCATCGCATATCTCACTTTGTACATCACTCAGGCTTACAACACCGGGCTCAATCTACCTCCTCTGCTATCTGTCTTACTGAAAGCCTCCAAGAGGACAAGAAGACAGAGTACAAGTATACCAAATTGTCAAAGAGGCCTCAAATCAATAATGTACTTACACATATACAAAAGTCCATTCTTCTTAATATTAAGCCAAGAAAGTAAAAAAAACTAGGCAAATTAAGAACACCTTTAAGTGTCATGCTGATTCAGAGCAGGGAGTATATTTTGAATAACGAGTTTTAAAGGCATAAGTCTCATCCATGGACAGTCTGTAGTACAGATTCACAGATTTTACCTGATATCTGAGAACAGACTCTGATTTACAACAAATAAGATGGGTAAAGTGTTTGGCACTAACAGGAAGGATGATCAGTTATGCCATAATATCTCCTAAAGGCAAGATAAAATGAAAATTGATAGCATGCCTCAACATGTGAAAGAGACAATGAAGGAAAAATCAATTTATCAGTAAGATCATGGAGAAAAAAATGATCAAACAGGAAAGAACATCTACACAAGTGAGCTAATTGCTTATTAAAAAAACCCAAAACAGACTGATATTTCATACATGAGAGGGGAAAACATATTTCATGACTGGTTTCAAACAAAGGATGAAGAAAACGTATTACATGAGATCAAATATTAGTCTTGCATCCACTGAGCAGAATTGAGAGCAATTTTGAGAAAGAACTACTGCTATTTCAAGTGATTACAGTGCTAAAATAAATCATTTTTAGCCAGACAAGGATCTCATCATAGTTTGAATTCCCTGTGGTGTCATTTTATGTTATGCTTGAGAAATTCCTCAATAAAAATGTCAAATAGAAAGTGAGTCAAGTTCTCCTGAGGACAGTTTTGGACATTTTCCAGTACAAATTTTAGCTGTGAATTCTTAGCCAAACACCTCCTCCCAACAAATAAATAAATAAGAAATTTCACTTGATTAGAAAGAAAGAGAGAAATGTTGAAACAAGAACTCAGGAAAAAACACTTAACCTGTCAACTGCATCTGATCTAATTAGTTGTGAATACTCCAACTTTGTTATTTATAAAGAAGTTTGTAATCATCTTGCTATACTGACATTACTAGAAAGATGTCCAGTGAAGGTTTAAAAAGGAATGTAAACCCTGACAGAGATGGCTTAAGATTTTGTATAGACTTCAGTCAAACAAGAGATGCAGAAATGCTGATATAATGGTCTTGTCCATTACAACCTGTTTCCTAGAGGTTCCTAGATGGCCTACACAACTATCAGTGAACTATCATGGCATTCCATCCCCAAGCCTTCTATCTAAAATCATTATACAAAGATTTTTGTGATGTGTGCATGATAAAATGCAGCCCAAGTCACTGAGAGAGCAACTCAGCTCTCTAAACATCAGAGTCAGATGCCATTTTAGATTTCTTATACCATCCCATCTAGCCTCTATCTCACACTCCAGATCTACTTGTGTAGATCTCACATCACATCTGCCAGCTCCAGGGTGTCCTCATTAGCATAAGATTGCCCTATGTTTAGGCAGTCAGATTGCCCTCTAAGAGTTCTTGCGTCTGGCTCCCCACTTGTTGACAAAATGGACCCCAACAGCAATGTCTGGAAGGCCAAAGGGTGGGGGAGAAGTAGGAATAGCATAGTCTGATGTTGGGTCACTCCTAGCAAATATCCTATCCAAGCACATACACAACCATGGTGCTGTATGAGAAGCTGGTTCAGGCAGGGTTTTCAAAAATCAGCCTACCGTGAGTTTTACAGGCTCATCTACAAATTCCGTGGAAATTACATAATTCTATACAAGATCCACTACAGCCCTACTTAATGTGTATACAGACTTAATTTCAGCATGCTGATCAAACATTACATGCCTTTTCTAAGGGGAACATAAACTTAATACATAGAATATATGATAAGGTACCCAACTAGCAATCTTCATTTTGACAGTTCTGTGAAGTCCTATAGAGGTTGAGGTGGGAGGAAGGGAATCAGTAAAAGAATGCATTGAAATGTGAAAAACATTGTCACTAATCTTATGAAGATTTCTTTGTCTCATTATCCACGAAAAATAAGTGGTTTCTCAAAAGGCAAGAATAGGTGGAAACAGGTAGAAGCCAGGGGACTCATCAAAACTTTAATTCCGTTCAATGCCTAATTTTCATGGGGGAAAAAAAAAATTATTTGAAATAAATTAAGCAAGTTTTACATGTTGGGAAATTTGTCCAAAAGGTTATAAGAGTCCTAATTTAAACATGTGCAAATACAAGGTATGTTTTTGATTTGAGACCTCACTGCATTCTCTTAAAAACAGCCAACTGCATTTACACATTTCTGGTAGCATAAGTGAAGGGAAATACAAGTACTCCAGTAGGAAAAAGACTCGAATGTTGCCCTTTTCAGAACTGATACTGTGCTAATGGGCACAAACAGGCTATCCCAGCAGTCAGTATAACTGATAATGCCAGCAGCCAGCTAGGGACCAAATGATGACAGAAAAATGAAGTACTATCTTTTCTAGTGACAGTGTCTCAAATTGGAGTTAATGCATAATAGGCAGTCATAGCAGGATTTGCATGGCCACTGTCAGGATTAAAAATTTCTGTCTGAGACCTTACAACTTTCATCCTCAGTAAACTCACTCAAATTTTAAAGAAGGGAAAAAGAGGAACATGCCTTGATTCCCTTTTCAGTGCCTCTAAGTAAAAGCAGTTATTTTACTGAGACATATCAAAGACCATTCATTAGTTTCAAATATTTAATCCACATTTGAGGAATAGAAACTTCCCCAGTCCACAGTCTCAGAATTAGAAAGGCAATTGTGACCTCTTTCAGTGTCCTAAAGTAGCACACTGGGAGCAAGGGAGCTCTTTGTTATTATCCCCACTCATTTGTTCACTGAACTTCTTCTGGAAGCAACATGTTTCCTAACATTTTTGGGGTAACACAAAAACTCAGCTCAGAGTAGAACATGAATATGGGCAGACACTGATTCTAAAAAAACGGCAAAATCTCTTAGCAATGTTTGGATCATTACTTTCAGCCATAGCCACCTGTTAAACACAGTGATTTATATTGTTGTAGGCCTTTTTTCCCCAAAACCAAGCGGATGAATAGAAATTAAAGAAAATTAGAAATTTGGCTATTTCTGTAGATCCAGCCTGTATGTTTCATGACCAGAGAGCAACAACACAGACAGAAGGGGTCCAACAAAATCTCACAGATCTCCAGAAGGGTTCATCCTTTATCAGGTTACTGCTTTTGCTGTTCATACTTGCTACTACTGTGGGAATCATTTGGAAACAACTTTGAAACTAGCAAGCTATTTGAAACAACATACGTGCACCGTTATTTTAATTCCAAATAGTTGAACTATTTTATTATGTTTGTGTCCTGTTTTATCAAGAGATATCTATGAACATTAGTATAGAGTTTTTCTTTCTTTTTTACATGAATGGCTGGCTGTTCTTTGTATAATACCTCTTGCACAACTGATTATGCGACCACCTCAGTTTTTAACCAAAGTAAAGGTGCTGCATGACACAGATGAAATACCCCTTTTCCACACTGTTTTATAAATATCACCCTGAAGTGAATTTGGGACTGTACCAAACACTGGTCGTTGCATTTATATCAGGAATATTGAGAAAGATAGTCCCTAGGCACTAGGATTTAGCTAAAATGACTAGCAAGTAAGCACGTATGGGCGTCTGGATATAGCAGTTAAAGTTCATTTCTATGTAACTAGTGTGAAGAAATTTCAAAACAAAACATGTACTTTTTTAGCTTATAGCATAAACCCAACCTATTTAAACCAGAGCAATGGTTCATGCTCAAACCATGTACTTCATACGTGAATAAAAAAAACAGATCCCCAAATCCTCAGACTGCTGCAGCAATTAAGATCTTGCTCTGAACATGGCTCTGTACAGTTAGTGGACTGTGTCCCTCTCCTTTGTAAACAGCTATTACTGACAACTGTTTCTTCTGCCCTGTTTCATTGTCCAAATATTCCTTCATCACACACTTTTGTAACTTGCATTAGTTAACACACATTCTGTAATTTACGTTCATACAGCATATCCTAGAACTATGTTACCCTAAAAGGGCAAAAAGGGGAGGGGGAGCTTTAAAGATATGATTGGAATTACAACAGTTGGAAGAAACAGGCAAAATATATTTAAGTGGATGGGACAGACTACTTTTCTTAAAAAAAGAAGCCCAAACATCCAGCACAGGCTTTGGAGGTCAGGGGTCTTTTTTAGCAATGTTAAAGATGGGCAAATTGATTTGAGTATGTTAGGATTAAGAGTGCCAACTTTAAGGATCTGGTCTAAACAACACTGGAGTCAATAGACTAGTTCGAACTTATTCAGTATGATCTGGATCAAGTCTTTACTGAAAACATACCAGCAAGCAGATCGGGCCTTCTTACCACAGCCATGAAACGAAACTTTCTTGCCAGCATTCACTACTTACCAAGACAGTTGTGGCCGTCATGGGCTAACATGAACCCGTCGTAGCATGTACACCTGTAGTTGCCTGGAATGTTGATACACTCGTGGACACAACCCCCATTGTAGAAGTCATTTTCACACTCATCAATATCTAAAACACAAGAGAAGGAAAAAGAAGATTTTGTAAAAAGAGAATACTAAGAATATAGAAAAATTTCTCCAACTGAGCATGGCCTTTGAATATATGCATGTTCCTAATCTTTCTATATACTGATATTGCATATTTCATCCAACAGATGGCTCAGGGAACTACTGACAGAATATATCAGGGTCATATATGACTGAAAAGCAGCAAACCAATGTACAAAACACTCCTTCCCAAAATAATTGTAGTATCATCACAGTAAATAATTATATGTTGTAAAAAATTAAAAATAAACACCTGATTTTGGTACCTTTTTTATATTTAAAATATAGGTTTTGGTTTTGTTTTTAAAATAATCAAGCAGACAATGAGTTTAACCTTTGACTTTGTAGTAACAAACAACTATCTGAAACATGCTATTAATATGGCATAAGACAAGAGAAAAGCATGCCTTGTTTAACAAAAAATTGTCTTCGCAGAACAATGAGGACCTGGTATATTCCTGAAAATACATAAGGCTGTAGTTCTGTACAACAAACCTTGAAAAACACCATTTTTGAAATACCCATCGCAGTCCACTGAGCTCTATGAAGTTACTATTGATAATTTGGTACAGTTTTGTCTGTCTTTTCCCCCTCCCCCATAAAATAAGCCCTATTATAATTTTCTGTATAAATTCATGTATGGCAATAACAACAAGTCCAATGTTTTATTCTTAGAAGATATGCTAGAATTAATTTTAATTTTTTTCTGTACTTTGGCCTGTATCTGAAAGAGTACTATGAATGATAAGAGAGATGCATTCTGCTTCAACTACAAACAATCCTGTTATGATCTTCCCCCTGTCATACAAAAATTACTTTTTCACTCATTCTAGAAAGTGCAAACTTTCTTCTTTTTACAGATTGTGTCTTGGCTCATATGTGGAATGTCAGCATCACAGTCACTGCTGTGAATCATTCAGTGGTGCACATCAACCAACTGAAAATACACAAATAACTCTAGACAGCCTTATAGCCTGATAATTGTCAATTCTAAATCTGTGGTGCACTAGACCAAAAACCCCAGCTACTGATCCCAAGTGCATGATAAATGGATAAAGTAATCTTTTTAGAAAATCACCTGTTACTACACCAGAGCTATCCTTGCCATACATTTCAAACGTGCCTTCCATTGTAGAGGTGGTTGAAATATTTCTGTATTATGTTCACATTCACATAGCTTTTTTTTTTTTTTAACTTTTAGAAGTATTCCAGGAAAAGCTTTGCTACCTGGTATCATACCCAGCGGCAATCCCAAGACAGCAAGGTAGTTTGGTAAAATCAGATTCTTCTGAAAAGCCAGCTCAGACTTGGTCACTCAATGCTTTCAGCATTTCTGGCCCTTGGATTGACTCTGGCTAGGTTTGTCCCTCCTTGCGCAATCCTCTGACATGTTGGATCTGCCAGAGCAGGGACAGGCTCCTCCCAAGTTTTTTTGCAAGACTTCCCCCTTGGGTCTGCCTTCCCAGAAACCTACTCTAAACTCAGAATAGCGCAGGTCTCCATCCACTTCCCTCCAACAGCTCTGAAGCCCTCCTTCCACAATCTCCTCAGCAGCTTGATATGGGAATTACGAATTTGGCTTTACCTGCAAAACCTGTTAGCTTTTTTGTAACTCAGCATTCAGCACCACAAAAATGCTGGAAATGAGAAGCTGGAGAAAGGATCTGCCTAAAAAAAATACTACCTGCTGCTTAAAGGTAAAATTCCTAGTCTTTCACCCACTGCTCTGTTTCGGAAAGTTCCCATTCTGTACTAACAATTTCCATCCATTAGTTGTAGAAGTGCTGACTCAGCACAGCTGGTGGAGGTACTCTACCTTCTGCAGTCTAGTATGACAACAAAAAGATAACGTCTGTGATTTTTCCTGAAAACAATAACCAGCAAGCCAATTACTGCATATTGGCCTCATTTGGAACACACCTGCAGCACGGCAGTGCAAAGTCTCTGAGAAGCTGCACTCCTTTATTTACAGCCCAGTGTGCCTGGGTGCACGTTGACAAAGCATTCCACTGAGGTTTCCACTTTGCAGATATTTGCAGCTTCCATAACTTTTAATTAATATTTCCAGAAACTTCCTATCATTCTCAGGCTACAGGGACAAAACCAGAGCTCTATAGTAATGCCATGTTTTAACAGGCCAAGTCAGTAATCAAAAAGCACGAAACATAATTTTGATGTCAGGTGTGTTGGGCGTTCCTTCAGGACACTCAGGAAAAATAGTAACTTCATTTTTAAGATTTGTTCTTAACTTTTATTCAGCACTGAGTTTCTTCAGAAAAGGGAATTCAGAAGGAAGTGTTATCAGTTTATCTGTTACTCAGCATCACACTGCCAAGGGCTGATCAATTAACTCCCTTTTTTCAAACAATGAATCAAATAGGACTATTTGTTTAAATATGAAATGGGGAAGCCTTCAAAAGGGACAAAAATCAAAGAAATGTGAAGCTTTTTCAATGCCTGCTCTTTATATAACACTTATTTCTAAAAAGCTGTCCTGTGATTAGGAGCACAAGTTGCTGATGTAATGCAAATACTTAAGTTCCAGAAAGGGTAATCTAACAGATACATAAACCAGAAAAATAACAAAAGGAACAGATTCTTTTCTTCTCTCTCTCTCAAGGAGTTCCAGTTATGATAAATTTTGCAAAAGGATTAGAATATTACTTCTCCCTTTTGTACCCCAATAGCTGTACAAAACTAGGAGTGGAGCCAAATGTTCTACCTATTTTTAAGAGCCATGTTGTGGGTTTTTTGGTATTTCTTTCCCCTCCAAAACCACATTGCTATTTAATAGATTTCACCTGGCAGGCTGACTGGAATTTCTATCTCCAGTATTGCTAGTAAAACACCAAGGGGATAAGACTGGTGAATTTAACAGTTTATTTTTTAAAAACAACAAACAAACAAAACCACCAAAAGCATGCATAAAGCTGTAAAGTCCAAACGTTGGACTTTTTTCAATCTCCAGCTGCATCAAGAGAAAAGCAGACAATGTGCCTGCAAACAACGTGAACACCACACCATCTTCTCTTCTCATATACCTGGAGGAGGACATTCTTTAAAGAATGCCTCAGTGAAAGTGCTGAACAACTATAATTTATGGGCAGAATATTATGTCTGACATGGCAGGATATGGCTTCCTTAATAAGCTTAATATAGCAATAAAAGCAATAGGAGTACATTCAAACACATAAAACCTGCAAGCTTGCTCTTCATTTTATCTATCGTAAAACTCAAAATTCGCAGGGGCCAGTTAAGTTAATTTCCTTTCCTGTTATTCTTTTTTTCCTGTAAATTATATAATTGGGTGTTAATCAAACTCTTGGCTCCAAACACCTCTAACTCAGAAAGTTAACTCTTTCTGATAATTTTGTACCTTCAATATCCTTAACATTTTTAGTGGTTGATCACTTAATATTGTCTTTCACCATGAAGGAATTAGCATAACACAAAAACAAAACCAGAGAAACAGGGAGATGTTGCCATCCAACCATGAAACTGCTGTGCTGAACGCAGGTACATATGCTGTAGAATTAGCAAGGTTTACTGCAGTCTACCTCTCAATGGGAAACCTAAATTTTTATCTACTCTGTCAAAATATTTACAAAGTTTTCACTCCAGTAAATTCTGCTTGTGCAGGCAGGCAACTCTTGGGGTGTCTAGTGAGTAAACACTTTGAAAAAGCATTTCAATTTCCTCTCTAAGAAGAATGCATTTCATATGGTATTACAATGGCAGCAATTACAGGAGTCCTGGAAAAAAATTAAATGCACCAAAATTATTAAGAAGGCATAGGGCCATTTATAATAATAACATAGTCCGCCAAGAACCTATTTGGGCTTACTGTGTTCAAATGAGACAGCAACAACTAATGCCAGAGCTGGATGTATAGAACTACATCCTCAGCTGTTGGTGAGCTAGTTTTGACCATCTCTTTCTGGAATTGGTTTGGGAAATCTCCAAAATCCACTGCTTGTTTCAAAAGTTTTAAAGGAAAAAATCATCAGGAAAAAAGGACATAAAAAGCAGCTTGCTTACTTAGGTGTACTAGTAACTGTACTGGTTCAGCTATTTGCCAGGGTGAAAGAAGCTTGGAAACTACATCATGATTCCTTCTGGAAAGCAGAGGTGAATCTTCTTGTTACATCCTGGAAATAACTCTCTTCCAGCAACCCTAGGGAACACAGCACTGCCATGCCGTGCTCTGCTGTTGTCCTCTTCAATGAGCAGTGGCGTTACTCAAAGAGTACATACTGTATGAGACTGCAGTTATTATATAAACATCCAAGAACTTCTTAAAAAAAAACTAGACAGGTGTCTGAGAAAATCCTAGCATTTGTTACCATGAGGAAGTGCTGTAATTTACAATCACTGTATTTCAGTTATAGGAAAAGAATTTGAAGTTGTCTTCTCTAAGTGACCTAATTCTTTTTAGTCTGAGGGGACCTGTATCTACTTTATACAGATTGGGATTGATTCTTCTTTCAGTATCACGGGAGGAATTTACACTATCCCACAAACTGGTCTCATTTGTGTACTCTGCAACAAAGGGGTGGCACACTCAGAAGTCTCACAAGGCCTCCCTGCAGAGAAGCAGCTCTTCCAGGAGCACATACAACTTGACTACGATATGTTCAAAATAAAACAAGAATCGATCTCTTTTGCTTTCAGTATCACAGTATTTCAGGTTTCTGTTTCAGCAGAGAAGACACATCAGCTTGCAATAACTAATGTCCAAAAGACAAACCAAACTGTAAAACAGAGTGAGGAAAATGCTAGTTCCCATTTTGTCTAAACATTTTCAGCAGCATCATGAAATTTGCTGCATGCTGACCATCTTTTCCAAACACTAACAACCTTTGCTGGAAGGTGGCATACACTTTATGCCAGGAAAATACAAAATCTACCTCCAGCAAAATCCATTCCCACTCTTCATTATACCAGTTGCCATTCATTAACTTCCTGAATGTCCAAAAACCATTACAATACATGTAGCAAAATTTATTTGTCAGCACAGCTACAGATCATTATGGGTGAAGCTACTGAAATCAAAGCAAATGTCTCCATGGAGTTGATGCATTTTGGATCAGTGTCACAGCTAAACTGTCACAGAAGCCTTATAGCTATTAACATGCAAAAGGATGAACGGCTGAGGCCTGAAAGTCAATGAGCCAAATTCAGCTCTTAGTGTTGAATTCCACATATTTCTATAGAAAATGGGAAATTATGCATTGGCACAACTTTTATCTTGGCATCTGTCAAGGCCAGTGATCCCAACACTCACAATGCAACAGAAGATGTTCAAAATAGGAGTAGGATTGGTCAAAATCTGTGATCATTTTAAAGTATTTGACTACTAATATAAGGGAAAGATCTAGAGTTAATTTAGTAAACACAAATTTCAATTGACTTTGAAAGGAATAATTTATGTGCTTGGACATTTAAATATAAATAGCCAAAGGAAACTGTCTGCCCACATCAATTTCTTCTAATTTAGAGAACCACAAACAAAACTTAGCACACAGGTATATTATGCAAACGTGGAATATTTCCTACAGGCCCTGGATACATAAAGTAGCTAGAAAAAGAAATATTAAAATCTTTGTAAGTGTATCATGATGGATAAATCCACATATTTGTTCAGTATCTGAAGAGAAAAATATTTTGGTGTTCATCTTTATCTATTTATCTAGCTGCTTTAAACAAAATACTGCCAAAGAGGCATTATGGAGACAGTAAATAACATTGATCTTATAAACTTGCCAGCAAAGAAACTATGTTTTTGCTTTCCTGCTCCATGAGACATTGTTGCTAGTCCCCAACTGAGGACAAAGCATACCACTTGCAGAATTCTCTATTATCAGTTGTCTTCTGCTAAAAAATGCCATACAACAGTTCTGCAATTGCAACATGTTGCCTGCTTATCCAGAACTGGTATGCACCAAAGGACATTGCAAAATGCTGGAATACATATTTCCATGTGGTAGTATTTTGCACTTTTATGGCTTCTCTCTTAAAAGCTTTCAAAAATTTGTACAGATTCTTTACTGAGTTATAGTCACTGTTGATCCTAGGATTAATGCACTATCATCATTTCCACAGAAAAATAAAGGAGAAAAGCCCCACCCTAGGTTCCAAATCCTACACAATTAAGCATAGAGCTACAGTACAAACAGAACTGTCTTCATCACTGCATAGTTTTAGGCAACCTTGATCTTGGATGTTTCGGAAAGAAGTGACCTTGTAATATCCAAAGGTGAAATCCCAATACTACAGAAGTCAAGAAGCATTTTTGCCACTGGCTGCACGGAGCAAGGAAGACATGTTTCCTGGGACTCACAGCAAAAAGATCTGCAAGATGGGATCAGCACTTAAATTTCTCGTTCCCACTTCCAATTCAAAATGAGCAGCAATGTAGCACCAATGCAGTTACTTTACTTTTAAGAAAACAGGCAGAAATTAAGTAACATGCACACTGACAAGAAAACAAACAAGTTCAAGTCCTGGTTCATAATCAGATCAGCATCCTATTCTTTTTAATGACTGGACTCAAGGACTGTAAAAGCCATTAAAATAAATAAAGAAAAACATGGGAATATTTATATATACTTTGTTTCTTTGGCAGATTCTACATTTAATACACTTTCAGCAATTCTACATACACAGGATAACCTGAATCTAAAGCATTTGTATTTCTCATATCAAGTTGTACTTTCCTTAAGAACGGAACCAGCTCCAGATCTAAAGGCCAGAAAGAAGGCTCACACATAGGTTAAAGACTGCTTTGGTTAAATGCAGGCCAATTTGCCAAAAGTTCAGCTCTCTGAAAAGCACTCAGCCTGAGCAAGAATACTAAAATTATTAGATTCTCAAGAGGAGTTTAGCATCAGCACATTTCCACGTGTTCAAAATTATTTAAGGTCCACTTGGCTTTGCACTTTAAAACTTGTAAGAGTTGACCCAGCTAGATGTATGAAGAATCAGCTGGGGAATTGTTATCAGTCCCACTTGACCTGACCTCAACTGCTGAAATACCGCTTCCTTCTGTGATTTTTGTGATAGCAGAATTCAGTATCTACTGCAAGTCCAAATTTTATGATGAAAATATTGACATATCAAGATTAATTCCATTTTTTTCTACCCCAGACAAAACCTTGACCTTCATCTCAGAGTGAAGTCCATTTCCTAAAACCCCTTCCCATGAAAAACTTCATAAGTCACTTTTTCTGTAAGAGAAAACAAATTAAAACCCATCATTTGTTACATCTGGTTCTTCCTGAGAAGAAGAATGTATGTTAACATCTTTATTCTTTAGATGCTGTGACCTTGGAAATGTTATGATCTAACGAATCAAAGAGGAACACACAGTGCAGTTTTTACGGCTTTCAAGTTGTCATGATGTTTCAAGACGCTTGTGCCCAAGAAAACTGTAAAATTTGATAGCCATTAGGACTACTCTCGGAGCCAATTTCAATGGTGAGCAAACTGGGAAGAGAGTAAAATCAGAAAAAGCAGCCTGATGTTCTCAGTGGAGAAAGGAAAAAGAACAGGTACAATAGGTTGTTTAGTATGAGTTTTTTTCAGTGTAAATCCCTCAAAAGTCTTTCCACTATGGGTACTGCCCCTCCAATGTTTTTCCCATTAGTGCATCCACAAAGAAAAAAACATATTAAATTTTACAACTTCCTTCAAAAATGTCACAAACTCCTATTTTCCAGTATAAAAACAGCAGTAAAAAGAAAATTCCATGCCAACTTTGTGGAGATGATTTGGATGCAATCTGTGGTATTGTTGGGGTGTTTTTCTGGAAGCCGTTTCATACAGTTTCCAGAAAACATCAAGTACTCTGTAACAGTTTTATTTGTTTCCTTTTCTTCTGTGATGGCTGAGCACAAAGTTCATCATGCTTTATATCTTGTTAAAGTACTTGTCTGAGAAAAGGGGGGAAAAATGGAATACAAACCAAACTATGTAGAGGTATGCCCAGCTGGTTAAACAGCACATATATTTTTAAAGTGTGAGCAGCTTCACATTTAGAACTATCTTGCCTAAAAATATTAAGGGTGCATTTGGAAGGCAGATGAGACATCGTCCCATTTATCACCATCTGCAGGATGGGACTTTTTTACTTTCTATTTCTTTAATACCTTTTTCTCTGACCACAATTATTATCTCCTAATTTTAGAGAAAGTACAAAGGCACCTATTGCAGGTCCTATTTTGTCCTGTGTCTGAATCTGTTTCCTATTATTACACTGATCACAGCAAGCATGAATCAAATTGTCAAGTCACACAGAGTAAAGATGGACTTAGAAAAGTCATCTTCACTGCTCGGGGACAGACAGACAAGCTTTCAGACACACAAGTCCTTCTCGAAGGAGGCAATGGAGTACATGAACTTCTGAGTTTATCAGCTGTAGAAAAAGTAGGTGTGTTTAGCACTTGTTATTTTGCAAGTTTTAGTTAATGATCTTCAAATGTTGTTTATCACACAAAGGGAGAATTCGAGAGTCACATTTAAAGACTGCAGTGGCCTAGAGAGTGTCAACCCAATGCTGTAAGCAAAATTCAGCTGACCCAGCTCACATACTGTTAAATGAAACAAGATTGTGAAAATTCAAACCTTCTACAGTAGCTGCATGATTATATTTTACATTTTTAGTGAATGACCATCACATTCTTCACTCACTGATAAGAAATACGGTCTCTGGAGACTCCCTTCCTTATATTTTTCTTAAATTCACCTTCCCTTCCTCAGTTTCCTGTCTCTTTCCTGTACTTTTCCCTCCTTGCTTAAACTCCTAGCTCAGAGAGTTAGAAGAACATTTTTAATGGCTGGACATTTATATGCCAATCAAACTGACAACAGACAAATGAATCTACTCCTTTGATTCATTCTTTCAGGATGCCTGTGGCTTGAGGCAGGTATTACTGCTTCAGTGTACATGTACTTTGCCAATGGAAAGTTACCACTGAAGTACAGGGAAATAAAAATTACTTAAAAAAAAGAAAAAAAAAAACCATAGAAACTGAAAGCTGAGACTGCGTGTACTTGATGCAATTTACCAGCCACCTAAGTACTCTTTACAGTGGCATATACAACACTCCAGGAGCCAGAATAGAGAGGAGATCAAATAAATGACATGGAACACTCTTCAATTCAGTACCTTACAGAATTTTTGACTGGTTAATTGACAAGACTTCCTACTGCATTAACATTAGGTTTATATAGTGTTTTTTACCTAGAGTACCTTTTGGGGGTCTAAAACCTTTGGACAGCTACAGTCATTTAAGCAGAGTTCTTTCCCTGGGGAAAAATATATTTTTTCTTAATATTCCTGTTGCCCTTATGTGACATTTGCCATCTCAACCAGCAAAACAGAAACTTAACTGGGACCATTCCAGCTCCACTCATGGTTAATATGGTACTTTTCTAGTTAAAACCAAAATTATTGTTATCCTGCATTACGCATCCTGAAGCCTTGATTAGAGTTTGTTGTGGTTTGGCATTTTTCTTAATTGATATTTAAACAGATTGGCTACAAGTTCTTTGAACTGCAAGTGAGATACCCAAGTAAAGATGGATACCTGCAGAGCACATAACAGTTTTAGAGTCTGTCTTTATTTAGTAGCTGCCATGCCCGACAAACTCAAGCAGAGAGATTTCCTGTTCACAAGCTGTTATGAATGTGAAACATGACATTTGACAGCATTTTTCCCACCACTTCTAAGTCACAGCCATTTCCACCATAATTCCCTCTTTTAATATAATAGGAAATGTTTGATTCCACATCTAATCTTGCAAGTTCCTGGAGATCTAACAGGAGAATATTTCTGTGCGCCTTTACTGCCACAACTGGTGTGCATGCACCCTTAATGATTATCATTTCCGTAAATCATGGCAGGAGGTTATTCTGAGATCTTTAAATTGAAATATGCATCTAAAAACTTTGAGAGAGAGGTTTAAAACAGTGAAACTACCGGATTGATACAGACATCATTCACTTGCTTTTTTTTCCAACCTCTATAGGCATCTCCCTCATTCTCAGATTGTGTACATCCAACCTTCCTTTGCATTTCATTTTTAAATTTCTGTCCATTGACAAAAGGAAACAATCCCAAGCTTCAATTCTGAAATAATTTCCTTACTACCTGCCAGTGGATGAACATTAACTTATATTCTGTGTCCCTTCATGTAAGAGAACAGAAGGCAGCTATTCCTTCCTGCTCATTTCAAAACAAGTCAGTGGCAGATCATGTACTGTAAAATGGAAGATTTCTTGCTACCATATAGCACATGCTTCATTAGTCCCTAGCAAATTAGCACTACTTCAGTTTCAGGCTGAGGCAGCTAAGGCCACAAGCAGTATGAGAGGTACATAGCAGTGGTTTTCACCCTTCTTGGATATGAAGAACTGTTAGGTTTTCCAGCAGAGGTGCAAATCCTTGTATAGCAAATGTATGTCTTCTGACAGCAGGCTTACTACATGTGCTTTAGCAGTAGTCCTTGGGCTACTGCAGACTTGTCTGAGAACTGCTCTGCTGTGCTGATTAACCACTTGGGAAATATAATGTAATTTATATCATGTAGGATTTGAAAAATGTAGGGCTTCCTGTCATCCTGTATTACTTGGTCAAACTCCTTACTTTGTATGGGACACATATCAGATATTAATTTTACCAGCCTACAAAAATTCCCATGAGAGTATCATACAACTAACCTATCTATGAGCAGAGCAACTCTGCATTACGTACACTGTTGTGGACCATCATGAGAGAATCATTGCACATACTCAAAAGACTTGTTCAGGGCTGCCTTTCAGGTGAAACATTTACTAAAGTCATGTGGCTACTTCTAGACATAATACACAGGGTATCCATGGATTTCTGTCCCCGGACAATGCTGGACCTAATAGCTATGAAGCCCAAGAAACCAACTCTGCCTATTATTTTGTAACCTGTTCCCTGAATGTTGACAAATTTATACACTTCCCCTTTATGAAGTGAGGTCCTCCCAGCACTTTGGTTTGCAGAGAACAGCAAAGAGCAGCCTGTAATGACTGCCACTCTAAGTCCTTCACAAGTATGAAGACTGTAACAGCAGCTGACTTGGATCTTCAAAGCACAGATCCTTCTTTTTTTCAGAATCATAATGGGGTTTTTTGCTGTAAATAGTTTTTCCAACTACAGAAGTGTTTATCTGGACTAGGAAGGTCCACGTGATGCTAAAACAGCTATAAGACACATAGAAGGTACTGAAAAATGAGAGTATGGGTCATTCATTAAAACTCAATGAAACAAAAATCCCTCACACCTCATGGTAATTTAAGACTCCAGAGTAACTTTGGAAAGAGCAATACATTAATGCCAGCATGTTGCCTAACCTCCAGCATCAATCATTTTACATTCCACTTCTCTTATCTAGGAGATAGTACTGGGGTTTTCATATTTTCCTTTTCTTTTCTATGGTGTTGTACACTGGTAGTAAGTCTGCTTAAAAATTATGTCAGTCTTCCAGCCTAGATACAGATGCGTTATCTGTATATAATTTATGTTTTCTGGAGAGTGGTAAGTATTCATTTTTCTTATGAGTCTCTTGCAGGGCTGTGGGTACTCAGCATATTTACGCAACAAATTGAGTAAAATCAGTTGAGACCCCATATTTAAGAGAAATGTCTCCTTTATGAACTTGACACATTTGCTTCAAAACGACCTGAGAAGGTTAAATTCAACAGAAATTAGATCAAAGATTTATGATAATTTTTTAAAATCTGAGATAGGCTTACAAAATGTTCAAACTCATTTTTGTGCAGCATCCTTCAGCTTTGCAAACAGTACAGAAGGAAAAAAACTTACTAGGCTACAGATTTTGTTATTATGCGAGAGCTGAAGATGATCAAGTCACATTTTGTTTCTGTAATGACAACTTCAACTTGTCACAGAATTGTGTTTCAGAATTTCAACTTTCAGTAAGTTCAACCTTATGGATTTGGAAACTATACAATCACGAAATGTTGAATTATTTTCAAGATGCCAAAACATTTGGCAATTTTGTTGCACAACTCAGAATTCTGGCACAGCCTCTCAGCTTCTTAACAACAATTCTATCTCCATAATGTATAAAGTACCTGCCATGTAATTTTGTTTGTGTGTACAGACTGAACATTTTCCATTTTTTGAAAGCATGGCCCTAGCCAGTATCAACAAGAAGTCCTAGACGCTGTTGTAGTAGATCAATGCTAAAAGGATTTTATTTTTGAACAAATATTACATTACTGTAATTTCTGGATTCAAGTTTTTTACTCCTGAAATAGGAAAACCTTTGGGTTTTGACCTGTGGATGTGTAACAATTGTCCAGCAGAGACACAGATGTACAGATAGTGAACATCAGCATGGAACACATCAGCTTTTCCATCATTACCCTTTACAGACTCTTCAAAACATTGCCTGTACTCTGGCCAGTAGAGAAATAAGCAAAAGCAGGGGCTCTCTGAACAGGAACTAATGAAGTTACACTCTCCTTTACCTGGCATGCAGGGGTGAGGGTTAAATAAAGCCAGGGCATGCTGTACACCTATTTCATAGTGAGAAATATCCAGGAAAAGCAGTAGAGATGAAATATAAAATTCAAATGTGAAAAACACCATTGCTGACCTCAAATTATAAGCTGTGCTCACATCTGATGTTTGGACAAGTAAGAAAGATAGAGCAAAGAGATGCAATCAACTAGCTTTGCCAAGAAATTAGACATTTCTGCTCCAGTGTTCAAATATTCTGTACTAGAAAGCATACACAGCTTCCAGCACCATTAATGCTATTCAGTGAAAAAAGAATGACACTGAAGATACGGAAATAGTAACATGGGGATTTGCTGAAAATTGAAGACAGCTCATATTCATAGCCTGGAAGTTTTCCTTTTGTAATTTTATGTAATTACATTTGTTTGTTACATTGGGGAGGATGTTAGGAAGAAAGTACCAAAGAAGGCCTACAACTTCTGTGCAGTATTCAAGTAATAACATGCATTTGACAGAACACACCATAGAAAGCCAGGCAGCCTAATTGTACTGTCCTCCTCCGCAATCTTAGAGGGATAAAAGTGGATAAGTTTATACCAATATTTGCTTAGTCCTGTAGATTTATTCCGAATACTCTCATTTAGATGATTTATCAAGAGATGCCTTTTACAGCAGTGTTATTTTATCATGCACAGATAAGCAAAATGCAGCAATCTCTTGACTAAAGACTTGATTAACAACCCAATAAATAGTTTGTTTGGTATTTCTTGGGTTTGGGGTTTTTTTAATATTTATATATACATGTCATGGTTTAGCCCCAGCCGGCAACTACACACCACGCAGCCGCTCGCTCACTCCCCCACGGTGGCACAGGGGAGAGAATCGGAAGAGTAAAAGTGAGGAAACTCATGGTTTGAGATAAAGACAGTTTAATAAGTAAAGCAAAAGCCGCGCACGCAAGCAAAGCAAAACAAGGAATTTGTTCACCACTCCCCATGGGCAGGCAGGTGTTCAGCCATCTCCAGGGAAGCAGGGCTCCATCACACGTAATGGTTTCTTGGGAAGACAGACGCCATAACTCCGAACTTCCCTCCACCCCTTCCTTCTTCTTCGTCCCAGCTTTATATACTGAGCATGACGTTATATGGTATGGAATATCTCTTTGGCCAGCCTGGGTCAGCTGTCCCAGCTGTGTCCCCTCCCAGTTTCCCGTGCACCCCCAGCCTGCTCGCTGCAGGCCAGCATGAGAAGCTGTCCTTGACTACTTAGCAACAACTCAAAACATCAGCACCTTATCAACATTTTCTCATCCCAAATCCAAAACATAGCCTCACGCTAGCTTCTATGAAGAAAATTAACTCTACCCTGGCTGAAACCAGGACAATACATCCAATAGAAAACTACAGATGAGTGAAGTCACTTTTTGAAATGTTCTTGATGAATTCCCCTTCCTTCTTCCCATCTTTCTAGACAATCCTTCTTTTAAACCTATAGAACGCGTATATTCATAGTATTTCTAAGATACATAAACAGAAGTCCAGGAGAGAACACATTGCAACATCCTTGGTTATCCATTGAAAACAGGGCACTGATGCCTGACTCATCTGTGGTTAATACAAGACCTCATCCTCAGTAAAAGTCTCAGAATGAAATAATAGGGGTTTTGGTGTTTACCCATGCACCTGGTTTAACAATGTAACCATCTAAAGTTAGGTTAAACATTCAGATCAAGCTTTTCAAAGTACCTATTCATTTGTCACAACTGAGTTGAGATTCT
This sequence comes from Phaethon aethereus, assembly GCF_964289735.1. Lineage (NCBI taxonomy): Eukaryota > Metazoa > Chordata > Aves > Phaethontiformes > Phaethontidae > Phaethon > Phaethon aethereus. The sequence goes on from NC_138575.1 coordinate 77,639,643, forward strand.
CCTTAATGAAGTCTCTTTTTCAGGAAAGTGGGAAGGTCAGACATTCTGAAGATGATGTTAGTTGCCAAGCCAAAAATTCACATCTGGTTTTGTAGGGTTTGGCCATGTAGAGAAACATGATGTGACACTTATGGCAAACAATAGTACATGGGAGGATGAAGAGACAGGTGTATATGGCTACCTATTCTTATACAATTCTTTTCCAGTATACTGAGCATGGCTACTCACCTATCTACCAGCTGTGAGTTTTGCAGAACACCTATAGAAGCGAGCATTCTAATTTTCCATTTCTACTCTGAAGATGCCATTAAACATAGTGATTTGAATGAAACTTCCGGCTCCAGAAGTCTCTAAATCTCTAGATGCATTCTTCCATGTTCCATTTTTTTTTATAATCTACCCTAAGCATCCACTGTTAGCCACTGATAAAGACTGCACATCAAGCTAGACAGATCTTTAGTCAAACTCAGTCTGGCCAGCTTACACAATTTTGATGTTAAAAGATAAATACACATAGGTATGTGGCATGGGTCGGGACCAGAGTTCTTTGAACCCACTGCAAAGACCCCCGATTTTACCATCCTGTAATGGGTATAATCTAAAAATTTTTGTATACTCCATCAGCACAGAACATACAACGAACTGGACAATAAGGAGAAATTCTAAAAAATGCTTAAGGGGTATTCCAAAGATCTGATGACTAAGCAAATGAGACTGACATTCAAGAAGGTCTGTCCATCTCCATAACTACAAGAAGTGACTTTTCTTAGAAGTTACTTCTAAGTGCACAGAAAGGTGTAGCAGGCTTAGCATGAAAGACTCTTAATTTACATTTAACTTATGCAAGCAGACAACTCAGCTACTGGAATTAAAAGCAATGCAATTTAAACAAAGGTATAATCACATGGTCTAGCAGTACTTCCTGAGTAGGATGCACCAAGAAAAATCTTAAGGCTGAGTTCTAAGAAAATACCATTTAAAAATCAGCTTTTTCCTAAAATAAAATGGGAGGGGGGTTTGCTTTGTTTTGGTTTGGTTTTTTTAACTATACATCTGTGGTGCAGAGGTGGGGGCCTATTTTAAGTTAAAGAATAAAGAATGTAAAACTGAGACTGGCAGAATTAATTTTGTAAAGATCAAATTATAATACTGCAGATTAAAAATCCTCTGTCCTGGTTAAATTCAAAGCACAATTAAGTACAGATTATTTCCCATTCATTTCAGTGGACTTTGAATCTCACAATTTGCAGGCTCTTTGGCCCAGATGCACCTCATCCAACTTCACATGCCTACGTTGTAGATGTCCACATCTGTGTTAGAAAGAGACTGTTGTTTTCAGGACATGATTTATCTGACTTATTTTTGTCTCAATTAATACAAGGCGAACTGCATTAAGGAAATTCCTATTTCTCTCCATTAACTATAAAGAGAAAGCAAGGCGAGCAGCTTAAGTGTACTGATCCATACTACCGAGATCTATATTTGGGCAGATGGAATCCATCCTTTGCCTCTTCAGATACCCCTGAAATGATACCAGTATACCAAATGCTCAACAGATAGACCCAGGGTCTGCCTCCTAATGTAACAGACTTCATTTTTACTGGAAGTTAGGTCTCAGGAAGGATTGCAATGTAAAGCCCATAACCAGCTCTCTGAGCATAATTTTGATGCTAAACTAAATGAATTATAGGATGTATTATTAACGGTTTTAATTATATGCCTAGGACACCAATTAATGAAGTGAATGACAAGCATTCACTTGAGGATAGAGAAATGCAGAAAGCTAATATATGTATTAATTGACATGTTAATTTTGCAAGTTGTGATCCCAGAAAACTTTTAAAACAAAGGCAGCAACATGTTTTCACATTACACAGGAAAACTAGAGTAATCCCACCCCTCATCAGTCAATTTTACAGCCAGCAGAAGGCACAAAACCACACGGAGGAGATATTTTTAATTAGAGTTCAATATAGGGAGAATAATGGTTACCTGTATTCAGTCTAAACAATTATTATCAAAAGGGCCTTAGCAGTGTAAAATAAGCCATTTAAGAAAGGCTTACTGTTTTAAACATAGGCTGTTTCTGATTAAAAAGTAGAACTTTTAATTAAGATTAGTAAGGCCTAATTCAAGCTATAATTTGGTTCCTTTAGTTAGCAAATGTCTATTAAAACTGAGCAATTAAGGTTAAATGGGTTGAAGCATTTAAAGGACTCTCCCCGGCTTCAAATACTATAATAGAAAAGACCATGTCAGGGACTAATTCAGACCAGAAGACATGTATTTCCCTTAAGTTTTATACTTCCTTGTTGATCATAAAGTTTACTAAAGAAGAATCCATTGGTAAACTAGATTTTCAGTGGAACACAGCACTGTTATACGTTTGTATGTTACAGCTTACCCCGTGTAATTTAAAAAACAAAATATAAAATACAAATTCTGTAATTTTATAAATATAGTAAAAAGTTTGCTCCTATTATGGCTTTTCTCCCTTGATTTTGTATAGTTCAGTAATAAAAATATGTAGTAAAGTTCCCAGTAGCATATTTCTCCCTTTTGATAGTTGTGTTCATACTTGGCATAATGGTCTTAAGCACATAATGTGGTGTGTGTACTTCTGACAGGTAAAGGTAGAAGTATACTACAACTTATATTACTTAACATAAACCACCTTTCAAAGCATTCCCACCTCACCTTCTGCTTCCCATTTTCACAGCTTCTTCAAAGACTGAAATTCTTCATGCTTGGTCTCATCAAGTTATTTTAGCAAGTTCAAGCAAAATCGGCTGAGCAAGCTTGAGGCCATGACACACACACACACATACCCCCACCCAGCTCTGGCAGAGCCCTCACCCAGCAGGACCCTCTGTAACACTCATACGCAAACAGCAAACCTCTCACATGTTTTCTGGAGTCTTCAGGACTCCCCACAAGCAGATCTTGCCTATATAAAACAGATAATGTGATCAAGACACCAGGCTGTCCTTTTCATTAAACACGAGACCTACAGAATATGCTGTATGCAAACAGGATCATTCAAGTGGCTTCACAATTACAAACACTGGGATTTTCCTCAATGAATGGCAACATTAACAGAAATATGCCAGTCCTTCCAGGAAGTGTCCCTTTCAGGCCTCCATTACTTGAGTCCACCCTCTTGCTAACTCAGGCAATTATATCATGTAATCCCACTCAGGATAAGGATTGATGTTGTTTTCCCATTGTGGAGTAGGTTACAGCAACTGCCTGTTACCCTCCATACAGATCAACAAAATACTTGTCTTAAAAACACCTAGAAATTACCACCAGTACCTAATAACATCATCAATATTAATGGTAATGACTAAAAGCCTTTCAGGATAAGCAGTACAGGAACATATTCTAGTAACCCTGTTCTACTCATATACATGCTAACATGCAAATTTATATGCCAGAATTCCTCAGGATACTTATATATATATATTACAGTGATATACTGTAATAAAGGTTTTCTGAAGGAATGTGGGCACACTCAGGTATTCATATATGCGTATGCACTCACTTTGTGCAACAAAGTCCAGCAAAAGCACTCAGAAATGTGCATTGGAAACTTTTGTATCAACCCAAAGTAAAGTATGCCAATGAGCTATTTTAGAAAATAGATGCAATTGCTGCTGCTACCCTGAATAGATTTGTGTGTATTCCCTATTCAGAATAAACACTAAAGCTTTTGGGTTTTGTTTCGTAAGACCACATGCAATGCAGTCAACTGCTTTTTTTTTTTCTTTTATACTGCAGTTCTCACATTTCCTTCAAGAAAAAGAATTTAAAAAAGATTTCAAAACAGAAACAGTGAAAGAATGCAAATGCCAGAAGCGTAAAGAAGCTAAATCATTTTTATATAGGTTTAGAAGTGACTGTTAACATAAAACTTATGTGACAATACCTTGGATTTTATCCATATCCCCAAAAAAGTTGTTTCCTAGTCAACAGGAATGGTTAATCATACTATAAACAACAATTTGAGGGGGTGGTTTTAATTGTTAAAGCTTTTGAGACAATGTAATAGAAAAGTTCTTCCATTCTGAAGCCATAATCTCCTGTAATCTCTGTAAAATTGTTTGCATACAGAATAAGCTGCTTCCATTTTCACGTAGTGAAACAGTCTATACCTAACGAAACAGACTATACCTAATGAAACAGACTATACCCAACAAAACCATTTCAGTCTTCAGGTTTTTATTTCAGGAAAGCAGGTTAAGGCTGTCTATTCCTGCCTTATACTCATTCCCTGGCTCACTCTTAACAAGTCAAAACAGTCACAGGTCAGAGTAATTCTGGCAGCCCTCTAGCAGCCAAACAGTTCACAGGTAGCCTTCCTCGTGAAGCAATCTCATGGCTTTGGATCCATCTGCAACACAGGCCAAGCAAGACTGCCTTTCCCCAGCATGCCCATGCAGACAAAGCCACTATGAGAGCCCTTGGGAAAATACTATGGCAGTCAGAAGCAGGAGCAATCCGTTTGGAGCACCTGCCTTTCCGGTGTGTGGTATACTGAGACCCATATTAAGGATCAGATGAACTGTACCATTGCACAAGCAATCATTGGGCTGGTTTAAGAGAAAAGTGGTGCATGGGGTGAAGGACATGGAAAGAGGAACTTTGATCATACTCCTCTTTAGAGAGGTGGGAATGCATTATTTAGAAATTGCCATTTTTCTGAAGTCACACTTTGATGCTTTGTAGTTCGATAAAAATATAGGCATGTCTCCAAATCACAGTTTTTATGGAATCCTTTTCCAAGACAATTTAGCAAACAGGAAAGTGCAAAAATAATAAAGGTACAACTCTACTCAGTAGAGACGCTACCATTTCTAGAGGTATGAAGTCAGATATCAAATTCCTCCTACATCGGTGCTGACAAGAAATTTAGATATGCATTACCTATGCTCCCCATTCCGCAAAGTAAACACCCACTTCAACCACTTTTTTACTGTAACAGGGAGACAACTTGCCTGAAAATTTTGAATGCAGCCTCTGCTTCCAGCTAATGAAATCAGAACAAAGGCACTTCAGTGCAATTTCCCTCTGACAACAGCAAGAACTAGAATGCACAGCAGTTATGTCCCGTAGTATTTTCAGCTATGATATATCCAACAAACAACTACTCCTGCAGAGGTTCCCATTCTCAGGCCTCTGAAGCACATTCTGCAGCAACACCCTCCCTGCCCAAAAGATTAATAATCACCAAACCAGTATTATGCATCACTTTTTTTTTTCCCAGTTAAATTTTTGATGTTCTGTGAGCACAATGCCTTGGTTAAACAGAAGGATTGACAGTGGTTCATGTAGACTAAGGCATGGGAACAATGGTATGCAGAGTTTAGTAATTTCAAACTGAGAAAATAAATAAAACTTGGCTTTTATATTCTTGGAGGTAACAGCTCATCTGTTTAACAAATTGATTATAGGAATCAGAATGATCTGAAGGTCATTTCATCTACTTAATATTTCCAATTCTGTCTTTGGTGGCTGTACTGTAAAACATCCTCAATAGTTGTGAAACCATGGTCTTGAATTTGACATGTTACCTATGGGGCCTACAGTACCAAACAAACTGCTCATGTGTTCTAAGTTCACTAAGTTCAGGTCTAAAGCACCTGCAAGATGAAGGTCTTACATCAGCTTATTAAATGATCCAGATCTTTTTTTTTTTCCTTTTCCTTCATCACTGAAGGAAAAACTGTGATCTTCTACAGCTCCAGAGAAGGAGCACTGTAAAGTAAAATAAGACAATATCTTCAATTTAATAAAGCACTTAAACAGAATTACTTTAAAAGGTAACAGTTTCTTAAGATTAAACATATGCTCAAGTACTCCGCTGAATCAAGGCATTTGAACAAAACAACTCTTCAAACTGCAATGTAAGTGTATTCCTTTTGCTGAGCATCTTAAATGTGTAGAAAAATATTGAAATTTCAAGGGGGTCTGTTAGAACCTATCTTCAGTTTCTTATAACTGCCAAACATTTATTGAATGCTAGAATTTTTCATACAAGGTACCTGCTTTAAAGCAGGTCTTTTTTTCACCTGAAATTTAAAACAAATATATACATACTAAAACAAACAAAGAAAAAAACCCAGAAAGTTGGCTTTTTTCTAAAGTGATTATATGGAAAATTCATTGCTTTACTATGTTTAAAAAAATCTCCCCCAATTACTTGAACAGATTTAATGCTCTCAGATTTTGTTTCCTGTAAGGAGGTGGGGAATTACTTTTCAGTAGATTTCTTAGAACAGAAAAAGCTGGCCAAATTACAGCTAAAAATTCACCAAATAAAAAATAACCATTTAAAAAGTCAGGAAAAAAAAAATCACGATCAAATAAATTCACAAGCTCAGCAGGCTTCCACTGAAATTTAGGTAGCTTAAGTTTCCAAAATGTCCTTCTTGGTTGATGTTTTTTCAGCCTTAGGCTGTAGTTTCACAACACAACAGCTCCAGAAACTAAGCCAGATTAGGAAATCTATTCACCTTGTCCACCACCACCTTCTCCCTGACATTTGTTTCAGCCTCTATACCCCAGTCATTGCTTTTTCAGTGTAGAACAGCTTATAGAACCATGCTGTAACGCTTTGCTTTTTCTTCCACTTTTGGGGGGATTATTTCTGTGATATTCTTCACAGCATAGCCCCACATCAATTGCTACTGTGCAAAAAAAAAAAAAAAAAAAAGCCTGATCAAGCAAAGAGGAACTTCCTAAATCAGTGCATTGAGGAAGTAGAGTATTACTTCTTTTTCCAGCCAAACTGTACACACATTTTCCCTACAACTTCCTGCCACATGTCCTCCATCCCAGGGCTACCTGAGGCTTGGTTCAACTTGCCCTGTAGTTAAGGCTCCCAACTATCCTGGTCTAGAATAGGGTTGGACTAGTACCACAGGTACAGAGACTGTATCCACCATCCATGATTCCCATTACCTCCACAGTGTCCTAACAGCATCAGAGTGCATGCTACCTGGCTTAAATGCAGCAGAGACAAAAGCCACATTAGTGGAGTTTATTAGGGAAGTAGAAGAGGTCACATTCCTCAACTCCTCTGCCATCATCCAACCAGAGGCTCCCTGACCACGCCATGCATCAGCTTACGTTCAGCCTTCAGAACAAAGAACATGTATTTGGTAATGCCATGGACACACATGAAGACAGTCCCCATAATCAAATGTGAGCTGACAAATGATGGCAAACAGCCATGCAAAGATGTCTTTCCAGCCAGCCACTTGAGGAAAGAGCCATGGGTCTGTGGGGGATGGAACAGCAGGGAATGTCCTGAGGTACCGGTGAACTCTGAGCTGGTGGTGGGGGCCAGGAAAAAGGTGGAGAAAAAGGAAGAAAAAGGGAGAACTGAGAGCTGGTGGGAGCTGTTTTGACTTGAAGGCAGAACTTGAGAGAAAAGACCAGTAAGGGGTCCTCAGAGCTGGCAGCTACCAGCTCTCCAGTCCCAGAGGTCTTGCTGTGGGACACTAGCTCTCAGATAGTACTGCTGTAAATGCAATAAGCCACTGAGAGAGAGGACAAGGGAAGGAAAACTGAATAAAATCAAAAAGCAGCAGGTGAAAACACACTAGGAGAGGACAAGAGAAGTAGGATTTTCAGTAGGGAAATTACAAAGTTAAGAGCCAGCTGAGTAAAAGAATATACAAGACAACATAACAAAGATTGCAAGGAAAGCAGACTGCACCAGAAGTAACGGTTACAGGTGGGAAAACCAAGCAGTGTCTGGCAGATATATAAAGTATGAAGACAAAAGGACAGAGTCTTACATATTGAGCTTAGTACATTCTATTTATGCTCCTTCATTTTATTATCATTTTCCTGGCAGATAATTTACACTGTATATTTGGGGCAAAGGAGAAGTTCCTTCTAAATACCAGTTTTACATCACCACAGAAGGCCACCCTGGGTTCTGCAGCTTAGCAACTGTAGAGACTGATGAAATTCAACATATATATTTATAAGTTCCCAGAGTTCCCATAGACCGACCAGCAGACAGGGAGCTTATCAACTATTTAGAGAAATGTCCTTGGAAAAAAACATATTTTTTCCAAATTGAGAATTACATGTAATGCTGATGAAGAATGAGGCTGTATTTCTAGCAGTATGGTATTTGTTTATGCAAAATATAGTGATATTTGTATCCAAGAGGCATTTCTGGAGGGGAAAAAAAAAAAGTTGGAGCAAATGTTCTTTTTCTAAGTAAAAATGGAAGATTTCCAAACTGGACCACCGGGGGAGCTGTTCACTGAAGCAGCATTACCGGCTGCCAGAAAGTAGCTCTGAGAGGTAGGACAGGGTAGGGAGGAAAAGGGAGAGGAGAAAACAATAGGGTGTGTGATACATGGGGACTGACGGCACTGTAAGCAGTTAAACGGGTCATATCATCCCAGCGAAGATTCTGGTTTTATTGGATAAACTGCTGAATAAAGTCATAAAAATAAAGCAATCTGAAATAAATAAATAGATACTTAAATAAATATCAAGGCTCAACTCTGGCCAAATCAAAAGACCTATTCAAGGAACAGAAGCAGCATGAAGGAGAAAAGAAAAAGTTACCATAAAAGCTGTTAATTCACTTAGGCTATAATAAAATTCTGTTTTGCTACAGAATGTTCTCAGGAGTATTTTCTTGCTTGCTACTTCTTCTCCATCCCCTCAGAAACCCCATTCCCTGAAGTAATTCAGAAAACTGGCAAGCCAGGAATCAAGTATTAAATGGTACCAGACAATGAAAAAAAAAAAAGCACAGATATAGAAAACCTCAGAATTGGATTCTGGAAAACACTTTTATCAGCCTAAACCAAAAAAGATGCGTCAAGTTACCCAATCAAATGTATAAGATTTACAGAGAGGGAAAAAAAAGTGTAGTTACTAGCTCAAATCAAAGAAGCTAGTTTATATACTCCCTTCCCCATTTTTTGACATGTACTGCTTCATTCTGGAAGCTGCTTTCTATGAAATCAGCACAATGGCTCACACAGGGTAAAGCTATAATCTGTGTGAATAAAACTGGGAAGGAAGATTTGACCTTGAAATAAAAATCACCACAAAATCGGGAGGTGGCAGAGTATCTCTTCCTCTGTGTTCAGATGGGCTGCTGCAAGCCAACAGGACAAAACCAGCATCACAGGCTTGTAGCAACAGATCTCATCCACAACACAGCCATTATGGGAGGGTGACATGAAGTTCAACACATGACATTAATGCCACCTGTTAAGGTATTGTCACTGTAAAACTAGAAAGCGCAGCAGCTTCAGTACCTAATATCCACTGCAGACCTCAAGATTACTGGACAGCCAGTTCAAAAGTAATTAATTAGATCAGTGTCAAAGCCTCAAGCACTAAACTGAGAGCAAGTCACAAAATGGTTCTACAGAAAATAACAAAATTAGAATAAGGATGAAACAATATTTAGGATCCACCTTCCTGCAGCTTTTCAGAACAGGCAGACAAAGGGTGTAGATATTTGTGGTGTTTTCAGGGGGAAAAAACCTCAACACACCAACACACAGCTATTCAGAAAATCCTTTGTTCTCCTGACAGATATGTAGTGGGATATTATTAGTAGATATTATTAGTGGATTTGACCAAACCAACCTACAGAGCACCTTCTTGCAAGCAATAACAGTAAGACTATGGTTGTAGTAATAATATTCAGCCTGAAATGAGTCAAGATTTGCAAGATCCCAGAGGATGACCCTTCTTTTGGGGGAATGAATTCACCTTCTATTGCAATTAGAAGAATCATCAGGAAGAAGTCACTTAAGCTGCATTGTTCAGTGGCATCACTGTGTTTCAGCAATGAGACAGACAGAGAGCACAAGTCTGAGCCCACTAGAGTTGTGCAAGCATCAAGATGCCCAAACTTCAGAAACCAAAGGATGCAACAGCATTCATTTACTCTCACACGACATTGTTGATAAAGATGGTCCGCTTAAGAAAGAATTAAGAAAGAATTGCTGAGAGTGGGTTGATGGAACAGCATGAAACTCTTAAAAGAAATGGGATCATTGTTCCGTTTAAAAGACATCCAGAAGCCCTGTACTTACTTATCCCTACAGACAAGAGGAGGCTTCAGTACAAGATACTGGACCAGGAGCTGGGAAATGAGAACTCTGAAATGTCCTTGCTGCTTCGAGGTTGATTGATTCAGAGCAGCCCTGTCGCAATATTTGGATTAATCTTTGAAGAGCATAAGAAGAACATAGCAGATATTTGAAAGACCACAGTGAAATTAAAATCCAATGAGTGAGACTAGCTTCTTAAGAAAAAGAAAGTTAAAACAGGAGAAACAATAGTTATTATTCAAATGAGAGTGATGAGGAGATAAATTTTTTTTATGTTTTTCCAGTTGCTAAGATTTGTTTAAAATCCTTTAAAAACAAATAAGTATAAGAAGAATCTTGGCCTTACACCCACAAAATTACTGAGGATGATAATGAGTGGTTTATCTATATCATTTCTAATTCATTGTAAATGCAATATCATTTTAAATGTTACTGTATTGCTGCAAACACTGTGAGTAGGTTAAATTTTGGCTTAGGGACATTATTGCACCTGCAGCACAAAGGCAGAATTGCACGTGTTAGTCCCAAGAGTCTCAAACATTTGCCAAAGTAAGAAATTCACTATCCTGTTGTTTCCACAAAATTAGAATTCCTAGTTCAGAAAGGGCTTTTAGTTAACAGTTTAGAGATGATCTGTAGAGTACTCTGTGCTTTTCTGTTTGCAGCAACAGATCGTATCAGAGACAAAGCCAGACATCACAGAACATCAATGAAAATGAAATCTAGGTATATCAATGCAAATATTTTTCCAGATACTGTAGTAAGTATTTCGATCCACCATACACAGACAAATGTCAGGAACTATGGGAGAAATTGTGACGAGCAGCATATCAGCCCCAGATTAGGAGATGCCTTGCTAGATTGTTCGGCTGTACATTTTCCAGAAGCTTCCTTCAGCTAAGCAGCCCTTAGATGAGCACGGGGGTTCAGAATGGACAATTAGTCTGTGTTTCCAAAAGGACATATGCAGAATATAACCTGCTATGGGGCTGAATATACCTGTGATTGAGGCAGGAATGGTTTATCTTTTTTTGAGATTGTATCACTTACACCCAGTGAGGTGCTATCACCGGGGTAATCAAGAATAACAGCCCCCTTTGCAGATTACCATGACCACCTGCCTGGAATGATTACTTACATTAGGAAAAAGACTGCAAGTATATCAACATATGACAAACTTACATCACTAGACCTGCACAGGCCTACTCAAACTAGCAATCAAGCAGAACTGCTGCTGCTAGCACAAATTTCCAACACAAGCAGAAACCTGAAAATCACCCTCTCAGTGCAGACTCTGACATGATACTTTGCCATAGTACATGTATGCCATCCTCAGCAAGAAAGTCCATCAACAACATTATGAAGTTTCACAGCAGGGGGAGGGATATACATCTGAAACTTGTGAGCATTTCTCTTCTGTACAAAGAGTTCAAGAAACATGACAAAAACTGTATAAGACCAAGTATGAAAAGAACTGAAGTTATGCAAATACTATGAAAGACATTAGAAAAACTGTCTAGGAGAGAAATCTTAGAGAAATCTCTCTAAAAGAGAAATCTTATTCAATATGGGAAAGCTCAGAGCAGAGTTTTGCAACCCAGAAGCATCAGGTCCCAGAGAGCATGTTTTAAGGAAAAATCACATCCACCCAATCACATCCTCTACACACTGTAGAGTCCTACATGTAAGGTATTATCCAAAAGCAAAAGAAAGCAAAGCTAGAGCAACTCACCGAAACCACAGTCACACTGGGGATAAACAGTAGACTGGGGGGAAAAATGTTTAAAATACAGAATAAAGTTAACACACTAATTGGATATAAAATGGGCACAGATAAACATCAACCAGAAATTATACAGAGTATTTTAACCATTAATGGCATGAGGGTTTGGAATAGCCTGAGAAGTAGCATGGGCAGAAAAAATTAAGTAGGTTTAAGAGCTAAACCCCTTCACAAACTGTTCAGTGACAAGAGTACCCTACAACAGCAAAGATGCAACGCTGGCATCAGGGACAAAGGAGGCCCTGACAAGGCCTAACGAACTTCAGGACTTGGAATCCTTTTGAAGCTTCAGGAATTTCCATTGCTTTGACACAATTTTCCAGCTAACAATTTTATTGAGATACCAACCTATGGGGAGACCAAAAGTCAATGTAGAGAAGGTACAGACAAAGACCTAAGGAGCATGAAAGAACATGCTTGCAGCTGAATGCAGGCCACTGCATTTGAGATACTGACTACAATCACAACAGGAAAAATTTCCTAGATAATAGTAAGTCTGCTGGGGCAACTGAATCACTTATCAATGAATAGATTTTGTATGTTGAATAGAAATGGACAATTCAAAATTATTATTTTTTTTAAAGATTACCTGTGTTGGACACATTATTCCATCCTATGAAAATGCCAGCTAGAGAATTTGTGGTCAAAGGATATTGGTATATCATGTGATATAGGGAAATATCATCATGGCAATGCTGCCCATATGGCTTGACAAAGCATAGCAGATAGCTGGTTGGAAACCAAAATCTACAGAGGGAAGCAGGAGACAGGACACAGGAAGAACAAGCAGCTCTTCTGTCTGGAGAAACAACTGTGCTCTGTGGAAAGAAATAGGTCAGCTGGTTCAGGCAAGAAAGCTACCCAGAAAAAAAAAAGAAAAAAGGTAGGGTAGATCTGTGAACTAAGAAGTCATCCCCAATCCTCAGAAACTCAGGAGAAACCCAGTCCAGAAGACAGTTTTGGAGAAAAGCAAACTTCAGAAACAAATTCCCTGCTAAAGGAATTTAACAGACTGTCAAGAAAATGTTTGATTTCAGTATAATGGCTGCTAGAGCTCTCCACGCGTCCTTAAAGGAATGTTTTTATCTTACGTATTTCTCCTCACCCTTTAGGTCAGAGCAGCAAGCTATGCACAAAATGCTGCACAAGTGGCTGGGTTCCACATTTAGCCTAATGATCCCTTTTTTTAAAATGTTCATTTTCTTTGAAAAAGTACAGAAAATATATATTCACATACTGGACATACTTGGTCAAATATGTGCTCCCTTGATTTTATAAAACTTAAGAATCATCCGAATCATGTTCGTTCTCATACTCTAACCCTTTCTCTAAAAATGGATTTTAAGTGAACAAAAGCAATATTTAAGACTGATTTTTAAAGTAAATGAACATGCACACCTTTCTAAATGAGTTGTAATGCCTCAGTATAACCTAAACTGGCAGATCACTAAAATTTATTAGAATAAATTTGATGGTATCGTATTGTTTCTTTCAGCTTACCACACTATTGCAGTTCTGCTTGTTTAGTAAAATCAGGCTGTATCTGATAGCCTGCACTGTAAGGGAGTTAGTTATGCTATAGTGAATGTTTTCTAGGCATGATGCAATACATGTAGTTTGCTACAAAGTTAGAGAGGCACATTATCTGTACAAGAGGCATCCTTTTCTCATAGGTAACTAGTTTCAGTGATCAAAAAACTTATTTAGAAAAGCTCAAGTTATAAAGACCCAGAATCGTTTAATGACCCAGCTTTGGTCTTGGCACAACGAAAACCATTTGGTGTATTTCATCTTTGTTATTACAAGCACATTCACTTTTATCTTAAAAGATAATTTTTAAAGACTAATTACAGGTGTTTTCTTGTGACAGAATATTAAACACCAATCAATACTGCTAGTCTGTTTATTTCTGTAGGTTTTGAATACTTGATCTCAGGATGCAAAATAAACCCACTCTACATGAGCAGCAGACCTTAGGTCTGCCACTGACTTATATGACCCTTCCTTCACCTCTCTAGTTTTGAGTTTACTCACTTATGAAAAGGACATAATGGTATCTGCTGGCCACTGAAGGTACATAACTTCTAAGTAATCTAAAATAAGCTCCAGAAAGGAAGCATCCAAAAATATTGCAAGTTTTCTGCTTATCCCAAAGTTTGATACTAATTACAAACTTGATGTGTAGAGCTGATGCAAAATCTTTACAACTGTTATTGTAACATTTAAAAAAAAAAATGTATACATCATACATAGTAATACCTGGTTTAGACATCTTACTTTCATTTACCTGACTAATGCTGAACAGTTAACATCCATGCAGAATATGTTGCAGTCTGCCCCAGCTTACTTTACTTATCACGCTTGTCAGACACTAAATTTCATCAGATCTAAGAGTTTGACATCAGCCACAGAGAATCCATGATTCTGTACATCATTCCACAGAGAAATCTGATTTTTTTACTACTTACTGGGCTCTCTTTTTTTTACTCGCCAAGGCAAATCAGGCAAAGAGAAATATGTGTGTTAAATAAGCATGAGTATCAGCCAGGTCTACCATTAAACAGAGCTCAACAGCTAAAATATGAGTAGTTAAAGCTTAAGGAACCTTTTGATGCCGAAAACCAATACAAGAAGAAGTACCAGTTCTGGGAATGCTGTAACCTCTGCAGCTGTGGCCTTGAGCACATTTTCTCTGCATAGAGCTCTTTCCCTGTGAGGGATGAATAGAGGAAGAAGTGGTGCTGAATGATTATTCTGTTTGCAAGAAAGAAAATCCGGCTTCCAAATGAACAGCAGCTCAGAGACACTAGAGCATCAAGAGGTGGACAGTAGGAATTTGTCTCTGTCTTAAGCCCAAGACAGAAAAATATGACAACCACAAAAATGCTTTATGAGGGCACTTGAACAAACACTTTGGAAGTCCATGGAGAATAATATGTGGTTTCACATTTTTGTAGACTTCAGCAAAGTCATTTCTAGGTCTTTAATCTTTTTAATGGACTGGCCATATACATTTTGAAAAAGTTTCAGTCTGCCATAGAAAAAGAGAGACTTGGAAGGAGAATTTTTATAGCTGCTAAGTAGGAAAAAAAAATAATCTTGCATCTTTTATTTGTAAGGCATTCTGCTGTGATTACAATATTCGTTTCTTTCACCAGAGAACAATCTCTCTGCTGAGGTTCAATAGACAAGATGGAGTTCATAAAATCTGAAATACGAGTGTACACAGTGTCTAATAAAACATGCTAAGTCTTTTTCAGTTGCAAGGGTTGATGTAAGGACATATAACTTTTTTAACTCTGTGTAAGTACAATAATCTGAAGTAGTTCCTTTTAAAATAATGTTCCACAAACTCAAAAAGTATACGCTCGTAGTGTCAAAGAGAAGGAAGCTCCAGCGTCCTGTTCGCGTTGATACACCTACTGTAACCGGCCCGGGGGGAACGAGGCTGCCTCCGGGCGGCAGGGGTGACCGTAAATCACGGCACAGCCAGGCGAAGGAGCACGCTTCCCCGTGCCGCGGGAGGGCACGAGGAGAAGGACCGGGCCAGCCCGCGGCACTGCGCCGGGCCAGGGCAGGGAGGCCGCGGGCCGGGCGGCGGCGGCCCCAGCTCCCCGCAGCCCCGCTGGCTGCCCGGCGGCTGGAGCAGGGATGAGGCCTCCCGCAGGCGCGGCGGCCCCGGCTGCTGTCGGCGGGAGGCGAAGCAGGGGCCGCAGCCCGGCCCGGGACGAGCCGGTGCCACCCCAGCAGCCGCTTCGGTGGGGAACGCCCCCCCCCCCCTTTTATTTTATTTTTTGAAAATTTTTAAAAGTAGGCTGGCGGACACGCTGTTTGCGATGCCGGACAATTAGCAAAAGCAGCAGGGGGATGCTGGCCAATAAACACCCAGACTTGAGGTTAAGCAGCTGTAAATCTGCATTAATCGTTTCAGGAATTCAGCTATTTACAAAAGGTTTTAAAGAGCAAACAAATAAGAGAAGGGAGAGGAGGGGAAATAGGAGAGGAGCCGAGCTGTCCTTACCTTCACATTGTTTCCCTTCGCCTTTATAGCCTGGCTTGCAGATGCATTTGTAGGATTTGGGTGTGTTTTGGCAAATTGCATCGATGTGACAGTCATCCGTAGCTTCTGCGCACTCGTCAACATCTGGAAGCAGAGAACGAACCCCAAGGGGACAGATAAGAAACAGACACAGAAAACCGTCAAGGATAGATGCTCCCCTTGAAGAAGCTGTTTGCTTGCCTGCCCTCCGAGTGTCACCCTGGAAATGGGAACACCTAAGGTTAAATAACTGAACAAACCAACGTGTTATTCTCCTTCAGCCATTTAGAAGCACTGCTCCACCAAGCTCAAGGACCTGGTCCCACGTTTCTGCATTAGGAAATCTTTAGACACACTAGAAATTAGCGTCTGCTATATAGGTCTGATACTGGAGAACCACACCTCCGTAAAATAAGAGGGCGTTTAAATGACCTGTAAGAGAAGAAAAAAGCCCACTTGCATGTTCTAGCAAAGAGATCTTCTTAACAGAGGAAGGCAGAGCCTAGTTTAAATAAGCTATGCTGGCGGGGGAATGAGAAAAATAAATATTTGAACAGCAAAACCACATTAATCCTTTTTATTAAGAGGCAAAATATAAATAAATGGAAGAGCATATGAAACTCGGTAAATTAGCGCGGAGAAAAGCAGCCTACAATAACATCATCTACATGGACTAAAACCCATTTAGAAGGAAAAGGTCCCCGCTCGGGCGGGTGAGCCAGGCTCTGAAAGGGGGGACCCAGAGCGCTTTTCTTGTTTTCAGGCCTTCACAAACATTTCAGGGACGAGACCTCGTTTTGTCCCCCGGATTTAAAGAGGCTGGGGGAGGGAGGAGGATGAGAGAGAGTCGACATTTGGTAGTCGTGGGAATGTTAATGAAGTGAACATAAGAAGAAAAAAAAAAAGCTCCGACCTACGGAGGGACGGGGTGTGCTGTTAACATGGGGACATTTAAAGCCTAAATGACCCAGCCACCCTGTCGCCCGCAGCGGCCGACGCAAGGGGCTGCGGCGGAGCCGCCGCCGGAGACCGGCGGGGCCGTGCCGTGCCGCCGCTGTCAGTGAGGCACCTCACCGGGATCGCCCCAGCACCCCGTGCGGGAGGAGAAGGGCGGGCGGGGAGCGCCCTGCCCAGGAGGGCAGGCTAGCAGCCGGGTAACAACTCGCCGGGCTGCACGGGGCACAGCCTCCTCTTTATTTTTAAGGAGCATCGAGGATCTCTCCTCGATAGTGCTGCGGAGGGAGGGGAGCATGCAGCAAGAGGCATGTGCAGTTGGTTTCATGCCAATTAGATGAAGAGATTCTCAAATTAAAAAAAAGTGCACTAAAGTGAGAACAGTTTTATTGTTAGCTTGAAAACCTAACGCTAACTGTTTCTGAAGTGCTCACTCGGCCATCTCCAGCGGCAAAACAGGGATCCCTCAAAGTCACCGGGGACAGAGGGGGCTACTTGGAGAGGGGAGAATCACCAGAGACTGTGGCATGGCACGCCGCAGAGAACCGCCCTGAGAGGTGCAGACCAGGACGGCCCCGCGGGGCACCCCCGGGCTCCTAGCAAGAGAATTGCCTCCGCTCCGTACTGTTGCTATTTTTTATTTTTATTTTAAAGAAAGAGGAGAACACTTTCCCCTTCCCAACCGCAGAGCGTTGTATTTTCTGGAGAAATGCGGGACTGCTGTAATCCGTTTCCTTCTTTCTTGTCCATTCGTTTATTTTAACCGCTGAGCCGGTTCAGATCTAGCTATGATTTACGTGAATTAGCTTAGGGGGTCCGAGGGTGTTGCCCAGATCAGACACAGATCCAGTCAAGCACAAAAAGAAAAGAAGCAGTGGTTTTTTTTTTTTTTTTTAAATGCTTTGGTTCATACTTTTGACTCATTAAACCGGCACCCATCTCACATCAAGATCAGCAAAAGTGACAGCTGGACTCTTTATAATGCCGTCAAAAATTCAAACTGCATTGAGCCAAGGGGGACATTTCACAGCAACCAGAGGATGCCTGGGAGTCAGGCGTGAATGCCAATGAGTCAAATGAAAGGGCAAAACCAAATATGAGCCCCTGCTCTGCTCCACATCTCACATTGCATTTCTTGGACTTTAAGAACTTCTACGTTGACTTCGTTCATTTTGCTGCATTTAAACTCCTGCATCTGAAGAAAAGGGATTTTTCCACTCCCCACCCTCCTACTTTACCTTAAACGATTTCTTCTAGCACAACTTCAGAGACTGCATACACATCTTTAAGAAATTACTTTGGGCTTACAACATTCCTAGGCAGATGGGGTTTTGGTTTTTTTAAACATCGAAGCAAAGACTTAATATCATTACTGCTATTAAACAGATACGAGCGCTGCTGTTAAGAACAGCAGGTCTTTGGGTTAATGCGCAGACAGGGAAAATCTGTGAAGATAAAACAGCCAACGCTTCCCCTGCGGAGTTTCTAGGGCTCAGCACAGGTTTATCTCGTAGGCACTTAAGGAAAGTAACTTTTCTTTCCCAGTGTCTCCCTCCAGGCGTCCCTTGGCTCCGGCAGTGTCAAACACGCGACAAAACGCCTCCCCCGCACAACTTCCAACACCCCCCGGCACTACTAGCAGCAAGAAGTGACCTCCCCCTCAACACCTTACACCAGGGAGAGGAGAGCGGACAAACGCGGTCCCCCCGGGGCCACGGCTCCGCGCCGCCCGAGCCGGGAGAAGGCGGCACGGCGGCGGAGCCCCCTCTTACCTGCGCCCCCGCTGCCTCCCGCCAACCTGCCGGCCCAGGCGAGAGCGAAAAGCAAACAGCAGCGCCGCGAAAAGCAAACAGTGCCCATGTTAATGATGCGATCCCCGGCCCCCGGTGCCTGTCTGCGATAAGGGACGCGCTCGGGGCCGGCCGCGCGGAGCCGCCGGCGCTGACGCCCTGACAGCGCCCCGCTGATTCGCCGGGGCTCCCGCGGCGGGGGCGGTGCCGGTAGCCGGGGCGGGCTGGGGTGGGCCGGGCCGCCCTCACCGCCCCCGGGACTGCCCCTGAGCTCCGCCGCCGCCGGCGGGAGGGGGAAGGTGGTCGGCGAGGCAGTTGAGCCCTTCGCCGCCCCGAGAGTTGTTTGTTAGTCAGGCGTGTGGTGCTTATTGGTGCGGTGCCCGCGCCCCTGCTAGTCACCGCTCACGTCTCCCAACAGGTAGGAAGCCCGCAGAAAGCCGTTGGGGCCGTTACCGGGCTTCGTCCTCGGGCGTCCCCAGCTGCGCGAGCCCTGAGCTTTGATCCCCTCAGGGGCCGGGGCACGCGGGCAGACCGTTAGCGCCCCCCTTTCCCAACCGCCTCCTCGGGAGGGCGCCCCCCTGCGGCTGGGGGCGGCTCTGGGGGGCGCGGCCCTGCGCCTCTCGCTGGGAGCCGCGGGGAAATGGCTCCCCATGAGCTGCGGGCGTTGAAGACAGACAGTCCAGCGAACCCGGCCGCCCATCTCCTTGACAACCGCTGAGAGGGATTTTTCCCCCTTCCTGGGCTCAGACTAAAAGAAAACTTTTGTGTGTGTGTGTCCCCGCCTTTCCTTTTAGCCTCGCCTAACTCCTAGCGCTGCCTTTCCCACTTGCACCGGGTCATTACCAGCCGCTGGATTTCTCCAGCGTTTTGAGGGCTTTGCTGCGGAGTCGCTTGCCTCTCTCCCGCCGGCCACCCCGGCCAGCCTTCCCCTAGAGCCGCTCCTGTACGCCCCGCCGCACTCGAGGAACCGCCGCGCCGCAGGCGACCCGTGCGGCCCCGGCTCGGCCCAGCCGAGCCGCTCTCCCCAAAATCATCCGGGAAACTTTAACTGCTCCGGCTGCAGACGTGTTTATGAGTGTCATTGTCGCCACCACCCTGAAGGAGAAAAGTCTTCGGTTTTAAACGCAAACATAAGAAATTTGCCCCCTCAGAGGCTAATTTCACGACCCTGAAGTCTTCCAGACCGATTGTTTTTAAAGGACTGAACTAGCTTGCAGACATCTCGTGTTATGGCTTCGTACCCCTATTCGCTTTACACCTTTCTTTCTCGCATAGACCCCCCTACTGAAATGCTTTGCTCCTTTCTGTTGTTTTAACTCCTAATTCCCCAGCGAGGCTATCTGTTGTGTGTGACATCCACTTGTCACACAGATAATAAACATATCCCACCATAGCCTTAGATGCCTTATTGTCAACTTCCTCCCAAACATACGCATGTTTCGGTGCAATATACTTGCCCAGAAAGTAGTACTATTAAGTATCTTTAAGCCTGAAGAGATGGGAAGGAAACGTCAGAAAAGTTGCTCAGACCAGCTGCTCGGTTAGTAAAAGTACATGCCACGATCTTTTTCCTTCATAAACCTAAAAACTACTGCGTGGTGCAAAAGCTGTTTGCTTTCTGAGTGTTTACACCTCTGTTTTGGGCATTCCCGGCCTTAATCCTTTTAGGGGTGGGGCAGGGGTATTAGTATTATTACTATTTTAATTCCAGTCCCTTATCCTTGTGTGACGAGGCCGAGGTGCAAGCGGTGAATTCCACGGTCGAGTCTTCCCATGGACTCATTGAGCGTTTCCCCCACGCAGGTCCCCAGAGGGATTACCTGGGACCTTAGAGCTCCACCTAGTGAGCTTTACGGCATGCTGTAGCAGAGAGACCATCAGCTCAGTAGTTCTATCCGCGGGTAGGGTGATCTTTACCTTATTAACACCACACGCCGACTTTTCTGAAAAAGCTCTTATTTTCAAGGACTAAGTATGATTTTTGTCCTAGGTGAAATATAAGGCTAAACCTCCTTACTAATTTAAAAAAAAATCATAATTATGCTTTTCATTCCGTTTCATGAAAACATGCTACAATTTATCATGGGATAAATTGTAAATTGTCCAAAAAGTTTATTTTCCATGAAGGAATTGCTAGGGATGTCCAAAACCGAACTACCTCAACTTTTTAAAAGTCACGGTGTAATAAAAAGGTTTGCTAAAGCAACAAAATAGTTGCCTCAGTGACTTGCTCTCTAGCATGTATTCTAAGTGTCATATAACTGCATCTGTGAAGTTACTCTTAGAGAAATCACTATGCTTGTGCCATTTCTCTTCCCTGATTCCATGCATTTATAATCTGTGCAGTACTAACACTACCTGTATGGCACTCAGGAAAGGGAGTCACTTTGCTCCAAATATCACACTATCTCTATATGTCCTTGTATACTCTAAGGGTGGCATGCAATTAAAAGCTAAAGTCTTCATATCAGATGTCCATATTCTAGCTTTGTTTTATGTTTTATTTGTTTTTTTTTTTTTTAAACCAAGATCCTGACTGACAGAATGGAAATACAATAGGACAGTGTTTATCAAAAGAGGGCCTGAACCTTAAGTGAGGATCATCATATACAATACGGAATATTATCGACAGTGCCAGGCTGAATATTTCCAAAAGGATCTTTTCAGCAGTTTTCCTTCCTAAAGGCCACATTTTAGCAAAGGGATCCTTATGGACTTCCACCTTTTCCATTTGTCATTATGCTTCTGTGCTTGTTTATCATCATCTAACCTCATTCCTATGTTAATTGCACAGATGCTTCCGTGAAAAATTTCATATTAGAAGTAATGACCAAGCAGCTTCTTCCAATGTGGAAGCTAAGAATCAGATTCCTAACCGTAAGTCTGCTTTGTATAACTGGAGTAAGTGAGAGGTACTCGAATTGAAGGTGGAGGGGGTCTAGCCTGGGAACAACTGCCATTCCTGAAGCTCTTTACCAATGCTCTTGAGCTCTGCCTGAAAACCTTTGGGCAGCCTGCAGCGACAGCTTGCACATTAATGGATTGCATGGGCTTATAATGTTCTTCCACATCAATGTCTTTAAAGCTTTTATTAGGACCCATCTCTTTACAGAGTAGGAGGTTCACAAACACCTGCATCTCAGGAAGGCCAAAGGCATAAATAGAAGCATGGCTGCAGAACAGTAGCCTCGACTTCAGAACACCTTCTCCCACAGACACGCACCATTCCAAAAATGCTTTGAAAGGATGGAACAGCATCTGCAGAATTATTTGGTTTCCCGGTTTGCTATTTATGAACACCTGTATATGGGGGCCAACGCTGCCTTGGGAGGCAACACAAGCTATAGACAGGACTAGGAATCACAGCAGTCACTGGACAGGCTGTGCTAACTTGTACCTCTGTCTTTTTGTTTCTCTTCCTTCTGTCCATCTTGCCCATTTACACAGCAAACCCACTGTAGTGGGGCCTGTCTATCACTGTATAAATACAGCATCTTACAAAATAACATAGTAAACTTATTTGGCTGTCTCCCCAGTTAGGTCTTCCATAAGGCTGGTGAGACATTTAAACCCTGATGGGAGAATCCTTTTATTTAACTTAAGTTCTTCTCTTTCCCTGAAGTGTAGTATGAAGGACTGAGTGAAACCTGGCTCCCTCAGATAGGGGACAAGGAGGCCATGTGCCAGAATTTGTACAGGGAGCATACATACTTTGAACCCTGGGCCATATATCTCCAAACTTTATTTAAATATTTTCTATTAGGAAGAAAGGAACAACGTAAAACCAGCTCTTCAAAGGAAGATAGAGTACTTTCTACAAGTACTCAGGGGAAGCTTTTGAAAGTAGAAGTAATGGACATGTATAACACTACATGCTCAATGCTGTGTTACTTCTTTCCAGGAAAATGCAGCATCTAAGTTTCCCAGAAGTTAAGTAGCAGCATGTAGCCAAAGTATTTCAATGATATGTCCTTGGGAGAAAAGAAAAAAAAAAAAGTCCATCATAATCCATAATGAAAATTTTGTACAAGAAAATTTGGTGTCTGAGAGGAGGAGGAGATTTTTTTCTTTTTCTTTGGAGGAGATGGGAATTTACATAGCAGCTGCTCTAACAGTCAAAAGGGGATATTTATTCCATAGCTTTGGTGAGATTACAATCAATTATATCTCACTCTTTCATCAGTGAGACAATGGTTGGAAACCTTGTGGAAGTAAATTTGGATATTCTGGCCAAAAAAATGTGTAAGTCACTGCCAAACATTAAAGAGATATATCAACTCACACTTGAGGACAGCTACTCTCTGATTTCTACTGTGATGTTACCTTCCTCCAAAACATGTCACCTGCTTCATCCAACTGATCCTCCCCTTTCATTGCCAGGGTGCCAAAAGAGGTTAAACTTCATAGAAAAACATTTCCTTAAACCCGTAAATCTTTAACAACACAGTGCATCATGACAGGCCTTATTGAGCATCGCATATCTACAAATTCATAAACTGCTTTTCCCTTAACTGTCTTATGAACAGTTTTCCATTCAGAAAAATGCTTTAGCAGCTAGAGAGAGGGGGAGGAACTTCACTAGAAAGAGTAATGGAGATGTTTTGTTTTGTTTTTTGTTCCTGCTTTGGATTATGACCACTAAGAAGGAAAGATGATAATACTAATGAAGAGCTGGAACATACCACCATCAACACAAAGAGTAAAGTAGAGTAGATCCTCCATTACTGGTACTCACTCCATTCCAGTAAAAGGCATATTTTGAGAGGTAACCTTCATCCTAGCAAACAGGTGAATGAGACTTTGATGCATAAAGAGCTAGGTAAAACTTCATGGCCTGCATTATGTAGGAGACTGGTTACAGCAGCCTGCCTTAAAATGAATAAGGGACACCTACAAAAGCCACAAGAGAAATTGTACAGAACAAAGTTGTATGTACTACCTGTTACGAGATTACACCACAGCAGGTTGAAGAAGAGGACAAGGACCTGTGGAAACATGCAAGCCGAAAAGGATACTTTTCTTAAAGTCCTGTTTGTTAAGTCTGTTGCCAAAATACTTTTAGAGGTGGTGATGTGTCTTTGTGTTCACAAGGAAGTGGGCAGCAGCATTCTGAAATGGTTTGGTTTTAGGAAGTGAAGACATAAGGGAGCCAGAAGAGAAATATCAAGAAAAAAAAACTAAAACAAAAAAACAAAAAAAGGAAGACTAGGGAAACAGAAGCTGAGCATTCAGATTTCTGTGTCAGTAGATGTTATTGAGAAAGAGAATGGATGGTGAGAACACCCTCTCATTTAAACAAAAAATATACCAGCTGACGGAAGCTAAGCCACAGCATATTTACCTGGACTTCACAGAAAGATGTAGGAGGTGCTAAAATGCCAGCATCAAATCCTATCCTGACTAAAAAGGGGATAAAGTGAGCAGGATCCCATTACTCTTTGTCCGTCCACTAACTTTAGACCAGAGTAGGATTTTAAGTCAGTAACTCCTTCAGAGAAGCCTTCAAAACAGTAACTTGATGCTAGTGCAAATTCTGGCTCCTGATCTGGTACAGATTACTTACCATTGGATTCTTATCATTGACAGCTCAGTTACTCTCAAAATGAATTTCACCGATTATTGTGAGTGCAAAGAAATATGTTGTATTGCTGTTGTTTTAACATGCCATCTTCTTGAACATCCATGTTTGCAGAGTCTAAAAAGGTCAAGCAACTCAGAGGAAAGTACTGTTGTAGGTATTTTAAGGCTTATGCCAGTCATTTTTAATCTCAAATCCTGGACAGTCGTTAATTGCTCTGACTGCACAGGACAGCAACAAGAATTCTAATTTTCTCATCTGTTGGGTTACTTTCGGGTTGTTTTAGGAGACATTTGGTAATCAATCTTTTTAAAATGAACTTGTCCTTCAAAAATGGCTACAGCTGGCTCTCATTTCTTCTTCAAAGCCCTGCTCAGGGCACTCAAGCAGATGTACTTTCTGTTGTTCCCTTTCTTACTGTTATCCACGATCTGCAGTCAGTTATCTGTGCAGTTTCCCAGTCTAATCAAGGCCCTGAGCCTGCAAGGAACACTGAAGCATGTACACATTCATCAGCAGGACTACTCTTGCATATAGACTCCTGCAAAGGCTGTCTCAGCAGGCTCAGAATTGTATATTGCAAGATAAAGAGAAGGGGCCATGGCCTCTACTCACAGTCCCTTTATCCTTGAGCTTAGCTTAAAACCAGATGTGGCGAGTAACATGGCTCTAATCTACATGGGCAGTCCTCTCTGCTCTGTAGAACATACCATTACAGCAGTTCAGAGGAAAAAGCTGATTCCACTTCACAGAGGACTTGATAGTGTGAAATTTTATTTTGTTCCAATTCAGAGCCCTGCCTACCCCCCACAAAAAAAACCCAAAACTCTCCCAGAAGCCCCAAGACTTCCAGAGGCTGCAAATTTCAACTGCCCCCCGGCAGAGCAGCTGCAGAGGTGGGTGAGTTGGCAGGACATCTTGTCAAGTCATGGTAGGATCCTGTAAGTCCCCTGCATCATTTCTTTTGGACCTTTCCTGAACCCAAAATGTTTCAGTTTAAACATTAACAGCAGCAACAAGACTCTAGGAAAATTCCAGCAGAAGTTTAATCAGCATTTTTCGTGACTCCATAATTCCGCAAACCATTTATGATTTTCCTCAGGACACTTTCATGCAGACAGGAAAGAAAAATATCTGTAACACAGCCTGCTCCTGCAATTTTCCTCCTTCCCCACCCACCCATCCTGCCACTGACAGCTAGAGTGAGATCTGTGTACTGATTTGAAGTTCTGCATTCTTCGGGAAGGCCCATAGCACCAAAGCTACTCTCAAGACTTTCCCTTTGATTTGCCATAATATGAAAAGGGCCTGATGCTGTTGAAAATTACATAATTTTGTATTGCAGCACCTGTTCAATTTACTGCAGGGAGAAAAATTCTTCCATCAAAAACATCTGGAGGACCAAGGACCAGGTCAGGGCATCAATCCCTTTACCAACCCAAGTCCTAGCTAGCTATGTAGTGGGGAGCTGGGTAGTGGTGGAGATTTGCATACAGATTTCCTAAAACCAATATGCTTATTTTAGTGCAAGTGTATATACGTACTTATCCCTTTGTTTAGCTGCAATCTTTACTTACACCAAGATCCACAGTGTAAGAGCCCATTGCCATATAAACTTAATCTTAAGCAAGAAGTATGTTGCTAAAGAGGTGCTCTAGATCAAGCCCTGACTTTATCCAGTAAGCCTGGTCTATGAACAATAACAACTTTTATCCTAGACAAAACCTGTGTTGACCAAGTAGAGTTTTATTGCACAGTAGGGGCCTATATTGAAATATAAACACATGTAATTCTTTGCGCTGCGATTAAATACATTTTAATTCAGTTATTCTCTTCATCCAACACAGCTGAACTGAGATTAGCTTTATCAGGGAGCCTGCATCTCCCCTGCTTTAACTGTGGCCTAGGCCTCTTCAGCTGTGACAAATGAATATAAAATACTCCAGCTGTCATCTGCAAAGACAACTGACTATCAGGTAGATGGCAGCTGGAAGTTAGGCCTGTAGTCATGTAGGATGAGGACTGAGCTGGCCACCTGATGAAAAACGACTAGCAGAGCAACACCACAAGACAACCAAAAGTTCAAAATGAGAACAAATCTTTACCTCAGACTTTTCTACAACATCAACCAGTGCCTCCCCCTTCTTAAAAAAAAGTAAGTCTATACACCCATGGATGTTGATATTTGCAGTTCTTCTAACCTGAGTTTGCAGAGCTAGAAGAAAAAAGTTAGAAAACAAAAAGTCAGCAAATTTTCATTCCTTCTACCTCATTTTCCCCAAGTCCCAGGATTGTATTTCAGAGTCCTATTCTGACTGCAGGTGCAATTCCAGTTGCTGTCAGGGAGCCTGTCCTGGTTTCAGCTGGGATAGAGCTGGTTTTCTTCACAGAAGCTAGTGTGAGACTGTGTTTTGGATTTGGGATGAGAAACTGTTGATAATGTGCTGATGTTTTGGGTTGTTGCTGAGCAGTCAAGGACAGTCCAGCTTCTTGTGCTGGCCTGCCAGCAAGTAGGCTGGGGGTGCACAGGGAGCCGGGAGGGGACACAGCCGGGACAGCTGACCCAGACTGGCCAAAGAGATATTCCCTACCATACGATGTCATGCCCAGTACATAAACTGGAATTGGCCGGGGGGCGGAAATTTCTGCTTGGGGACGGGCTGTCGATCACTGGGTGGTGAGCAATTGCTGTATTGGGCATCACTTGTTCTTGTACATTCCTTTGTTGGTATTATCATTGTTATTTCCTTCTTTCTTTCTGTCCTATTAAACCGTGTTTATCTCAACCCACGAGTTTTTTTTTTTTCCTAATTCTCTCCCCCGTCCCACTGTGGGAGGGGGAGTGAGTGAGCGGCTGGGTGGTGCTTAGTTGCCAGCTGGGGCTAAACCAGGACAGAGCCCATGGCTCACAGGCCATGCTCATACAGACGCCAGCCCTTTTGCCCAGTACTGCTGTGAAGGACTCAGCAGTGATCCCTCTCCAGCATAGAAAGCAAACATCCTTCCCCAAACCCTTTGTACTGAAAGCTTGCTGCTTCTCTATGGTAGAATGCTTATCTCGCACTTACAGGTTTCCCCAGTAGCCATCTTTAAATGAACCAGGAATAAAGGTAGCCTAGTAGCCTACTTAATCCTTAAAAGCACAGTCTGCTCAGTTACACACTTGCAGAGGCTTTTAAAATACATCATCCTATCCAAATATACAGCGACTATTCCAGAACCATTTGGAAAACCCAATTACCATTTTCTGCTAAATGAGTTCTTCTCCCTAAGGGGACTCCAGAGGAGCCAATGCTTTAGTGTGCTAAGCTACCTATGAGATAGCTGAAGCTCAGACTAACTCAATTCCTGACAGGCAGCTGCAGTTTCAGGTGGTGTGAAATGGCAAATAAAAGAGAAGATTATAAAATAGAATTAAATGCAGCATCCTCAGGAGGCCTTAATATAGACAGGGTAAAATTCCACTCACCTTAATCCTGCTTATTATCCTATTCAACTGAATGGGCATAGCTGTATGAATAAAGACAGCAGGATTTGGTCTCATATGCTTACTGCTTCTCTTTTTGTATTATATTAAATGTACAGTGTAGACCCATTAATAACGTTGCGGTTTGTTAGTATTATTATGTCATTAGAGATGGATTGGATTAACACAGGTATACTAAATTACAGTGAAAACAGCTTACAGAAGAGAACAGGATGGTAAGACTGGTTCACAAAGTTGTGCTTGGAAAGCTCATGAAATCAGAAAAAACGTATACTATTGCTAAGTGGAAATAAAGGAAACAGAAGCTACTGACTGCTTGAGAGCTCGCAGATAAATTCTCATTGTACTTCAACTGATCATGCTTTAATTATACATCTAAAATAATTTGGAATTAATGTCAATCAAATACCTTATAGAAAAGCAAAATCAATACTTGTCCCACCAATTTCCAAGTGAATGCAAAGAATCCTTGGACACCAATAAGGCCAGATTAGGTGTATGTAGATACCTACATGGGGCAAGACCAAGAGTGCAGATAGCACATGTAAGATTTTGTTGATGGTCAGAATCTACTTTAAACACAGCATCTCAGATTCCTCTCTTTATACCTAGAAATAGACAACTTAATCTACATGTGTTATTGACCTGACACTGAACATGGCGATATCTATCTTCTACAGCCTTCCCTGTAGGTTCTATTTTCAGCTAGCATGTGATTAAACCTTCAAACAGGGTCTCAATTCTCATCTGCTTTCTACCTCTGCATGTCCAACCCAACAACTCACAATATCGTAGGGCTTTCTACCCTTTTTATCTGGCCTTCAGTTATGCACTCAAGTTTGCACTAAGGGTCTGCAAACCCTGCCAGATCTAAATGACCAGATGAACAACTCTGCAGAGTGCAAAACAGTAGTGTTAACCCTGTGAGAAGCTTGCATTGCATGTCCTACTTCAAATTTAACACAATGGAGTTGTGGAAGATCCTACAACTGTATCTGTAGTGCAAGGATACCACAAGCGGTGGAGCAACAAGTGCTGCTAGCTATGCCAGATGGAGTCACCTGTCCATCATTTGGTGCTCCCATAGCTTCCCAGTCTCAGCTTGTCAGCCTGGGACTATATACACTGTTTGGGGAAGAAAGCACAACAGGAACTTTCTCTCTAGGTACCAAAGATACATAAACGTTACTCCACACAAGCAACTGACAGGATACAGCTCAAGAATGACTCCTATACCAAGCTATAGTAACTCCAGCAGGTTTCCCATTTGCAATTTCAAAAATTATTTATGATGAAGCATTGTACAACTCTCTTCTGCACAAAGACACTGATAAATATTCATGAATTAGGTCTCATAACGCAGAAAAGGGGAATATTATTCTCCCCTAGTAAAGATAAGGGAAAGGACGTACAGAGAGGTTAAATGACTTTCTTAAGTTCACTTAGAAAGTTTGGAACCCAGAAACACAGTCGGAGCCAAGACTTTCGAAGGAATTTCAGGTGTCTCCATTATACAACTCAGAGTGGCTTAACACAGTGACCACGAGCTCTGTGCATGTTTGAAATCAGGCCAATCAAAAGGCTCCACAATTAGGCAACCATTGCTACTAATGACCTTGGCAAAACTTAGTCCATATTCTTGACTCCTGCTCCAGTCTTTAGTCCTGCAAAGCACAGTGTGCTGTCCTACAGAGATAGTGTGGGAGCTAATTAAAGACTGTAACTTATCCTTAGCCACCCAAAAACTAAAGCTCCATGCTCATTAAGCACTGTTTTGTTTTCTAATCTGTTCAATGGAGCTTAAATACGTTATTTTTAGACTAGAAATTTGGGATAAGTCCTGGATTTTGTAGAATAGTTATTCTCCAAGAAATCCTTCCACTCAAAAAATAGATGATTACAACAGTTTCTATAAATATAAATTGTTTTACCGACAAAGACAGACATTACAGTTTGTTCTAGTTTTCACTGAAATTAAGCCAGCAAATCTCTTATGCCAGTACTGTAACAATAATCATGCTGATAGTGTTATTTCAGTTTACCAAAGCCAAAATCCAATATGCTACAAATTAGATCACGCACCAAATAAAATTAAGGAAAAGATAAGCAATGCTAAAGGAATTTAATACTAATAAAAATGTAATGTTTACATTTCTTTGCTGGGTTCAGATAGAAGCTCAACATATACAAGCATTCTTATGTTGAACTATAGCTTTATTTCCCCCCATCATAGTGTGTGTCCCCCCTTCTTTTAATTTAAAAGCAGATTTTGCAGACAAAGATATTATGAGAGAGCACATTTCAGTTGCAAGGATACTGGTTTTAGGACAGGGGAAGGAAAACAGGGCTCAGACCAATTAAAAGCTTTAGAGAAGAAAGGCAAATCAATTAAAAATGCCAGAGGGCAGACATTGCTTAGAAAGAGAAGAGACTTTGACAAATTTGAAATAGCTGTGTTCTACAGGGTCCATAATGGCAAATGAAAATAAGTTGCATTCACACCCGCAAATAGTCATGGGAGAATAAGGCATCTGATACATCATGGATAATAAAGATCTATGCTTTTGGGGGCTGAATAAACAAGCCACATGCCTGAGTTAGTGTTTGGTGAGTACTTTGAAGATGAAAAGCAACATATAAAATGTGAGGTGTTATTCTTAAGGCACCCAAGGCAGCCAGCCTTCAAACTCAGCTGCTGAATTATTAGTCTTATTGATCTGGCATTGCATTATTTTTTACACCACCAAACCCATTAGTTTTCAATAGAACACAGGCATTGAAAAGACAATACTCATAAAAAGATTTGTAATTTGGGACTTCAAAATATTATATTCTAACTTTGGTAACTTGCTAGGAATAAGTACCTAAACTGCCATTGCTGAATGTATCCTTTGACTGTAACTATAATTTAAAAGCATTGTCTGATGTAATTTCTTCTTTTTTCACACAGTGATTCCAGGCCAATTATTTATTCCCCCTCCATCCCCCCCATAAGAATAGTGTTTTGAAGTCAGCCAATGAAACATGTTTTATTTAAGGACTATATTCCTAGAGCAATAGATTCTTTGGAGACCTAAAGGTTGCAGAGCACTTCATTAGTTCCACATAATGAAAGAATGGTGCAATTGAAGGAGGTCTCTAAGGGAGAATGGTGTGAAAATTAGAGACCCGTCTGCTCACTTGCAAAAAAAAAAAAAAAAAAAAAAAAAATTTGGAAAAAGGAAAAAAGGGAAAAGGGGGGAAAAAAGGAAAAAAGGAGAAAAATGAGAAAAGGAAAAAAAATTGTGGATTTTCTAAATAAAGCACACCGTCTCCATTCAGCCCGTGGAGAAAGGGTGCCTACTCAATCCTCTTACCGTTGACAATATAATAAAACCAGAGGAACTTTTTTGAAGTAGATCTGCACATTCCACATTTGGATTGAGGGGCAATGGACTGTTTAAATTGCTATTTACATTTCCAGCTGTTTTACCAGTGATTTGCCCAACTTAATAGCTCTTTAAGCTTTTAAACAAGAAAATAGCTATTCTCACGACTCAAAGAAGAAACCATGGTTATTTCAGACTGCCTCTATTGTAAAAGGCTTAGACCCCTCTGTCTTTATAGATGCCCTTCCCTTTATAGTACTTCCCTTTTCCATCTCCTCCTACTTTCTAAATCTTCTTCCATTTTTTAGTTCACTTTTTACACTATATACTTTTAGCAACATAATGCATCTTTGCTGATACTGCTGATTCAAGGAAAATGTTTGCAGGCAGCCACCAAGGTTCCCAAGAGAGACCTGAGTTAGCAGGAAAATTTGATTTGCGTGTATAATCTTCTGCTAGTTATTGGGGAGTTAGCCAATGTTAAACAAATGCTCTACAACTATTGAAAAATGTGTATTTATTTATCCGCTTTCCTCTGGGGATACATTAAAAAAAATGAGAAGTGTGTACAGGCATAACATAAACTGTATTTTCTGCTTATTTTTCAGGCGAAGTGGAAGAAGAGGGCAAAGGGGCAGTCCACAGATAAGAATGAGACTAGATGAAAGGTTAAAAAGGGGAGGAAGCATTATTTCATATAAATCCCTGCAATTATTTTGTTATAATTTGAACCCATTAGCTTGTTTAACCTGGCACTAATAAACTGTAAAAATCATGAAGAAGAAATTAAAAAACAAAACCCACCTTCTGTTTTTCCCTTGATCAAAGCTTCAATGTTTTCCTTTTATTAACTCTAAATGTCCCCTGTGTTTACAGATGATTGCAACACTAGTCAGATAGTGGAGCAAACAACCAAATCCAAACCTTGCAGAAAGTGGTAGCAGCAACTCTAAATAAAATTTTTGAAATTAATACAATTCACTAAAGAAAAGTATAGTAATGGTTAGAAAAATATCAGCTCTTTTCTTTTTAGATTGTACCCTAACTTAAATATTTTGAGAGAAAGCAGTTGCAACTGGTATAATGCTAAACACCTGTGATTCTGTTTTAAAGATAACACTTCATATTTAACTATATATATATATATTGTTAGGATATATATCAATATATCCTAAACTAAAATTCCCATTTTTTGGTAAGGCTTGTAAAAGGTAGTTTATGGTCCTCAAACTGGTATATTGGCTGCTGCTGAGCAAATGCTCGTCCTGCTGTCATGCACTGGCACTTCACTGACAACATAACAGTTTTTCTGGGTAAGACAGGACCAAGAATCAATGTGTATTTGAATTACTGTGGCTATAAGAAAATATAACCAAAAAATTGGCTTGTAACTGGAATATCTGTTCCCTTCAAAAAAGGAAGGAAAGAACCTGAACACCTGAGTGACTGAAGGGTGACAAAGTTCTAGAGAAAGCATGTTTAAGGGTAAATCAGGTGCTATCTTCCCTGCAAAAAAAGATTATCAAACAGCACAAAAATCAAGGTCCATTAGGAGCTATAAAAAGCAGGAAAACCATCCAAAAATTCTAAGTACAATTAGACTTTATGAACTTTGTTAGTGAAAAGAAATTCCACTGACTTCTAGTACTCTGCAGGAGGGCTGAAAACAAGTAGTATTTGGCAGAACTTTTTCTGAAAAACTGTTTACTTAGATTTTGAAAATTCTATTTGGCATTTCTGCTATTAATGCCAAAAAGAAAACAAATATACACAGGGCAGGGGGCAAGATGATTTTGTAAACATCTAACACGATAAATCCAGCCCTGCTTAAGAGTACTAGTGAAAAAACAGCACCCTGCCTGAATATATATTATAAGTACACATGAAAATACTGAAAAAATGGCTTGAAAGGAAGTTCCTTAGAGCAGGCATTCATCTTGTGGCACTCAGTTCTAAGAAACTTGATGCTTTGCACCCTACACAAGACAGATTTTTGGTTATACATAAAATAACTCCTGTTTCTACCATGTTTCTTACCATTATGTATCAGGAAGCAAGGAAGATTACAAATCAGATCTTGTTCTGTGCCAAGGAGTTGCTCTATGAATTTAGGTACACTAGGTATATTCCCCTAGCCTTGGTTTCAACAACTAAAAATAGCATTAAGATCCATCTTTGTGGAAGCTCCTAACAAAACAAGAGGAGAAAAGCTACTGTGTACAAAGTGAAAAGAATTAGCTTATGGTCCAAAGTCTATTAATAGCCAAAAAAACTGTGCAGTAGAATAGCCACAGGAAGTCACACTTTGAGTAAAAAAAAAAGTTTGAAAGTAAAACTTTCCAGCACTGGACAAGATTAACAGCAGATGCATGCCTGTGAGCAGCACCACTAAAACCAATTGTTTACAATAATGAAAATGGGTACAATCACAGCTGCAGGATCAGGACCCATTCCCTGTATTACATTTCCCTGTACTAGAAAATGCATTTGTATTAAATCACTGTGACTACTTATCACAAAGATGGAAGTTTTACTGCCAAAGGAACGGTAGTAAACGGCCAATGACTCAACCCAACCACTCTGCAGCACATGAACAATTACACGTTTTATGTAGCCTTCAGCTACCCACAGCCACCAGATCTCAGTAATGCCTCCCGGCAAACCTCTTTAGGCTTCTTCCTGCTCCATTAAAATCACTGGAGGTTAGGAAAGAAGGATCAAATCTGTTCTGTGTTGTCTGAGGATCTGCAGCAACAGATCCTCAGGTATAGGTCTTTATGCTTACCTATTTACTCACATAGGTAAGATTCAGACCAGAGGTTATTATTTCTCTGAGAATCTGCATAATACAGATAGTTCTTAGGGCCCATGAGGTAGGAATTAAACTGACACAAGCATGTTGTAAATGTGGATTAACACACAGCTTAGATGTCTGAAAAGCCAGCACAAGACTACCAGGTTACCTTCACCTCTGATTTCCCCTTCCAATTTCACAGTCTGCCTTCACCACTCCAAAAAAAGCACTCCCAAGGCCAACCAGGGCACAGTAAGCTCTACATCCTTCTCCCAGGAAGGCTGCTTCGCAATCTCTGTGCAGACAGCCTGCCTAAGCATTTCCAGCTGGGTGTTAATAGACAAAGTGTAGTTGGCACCACTCACCTCCCCAGGCTCCTGCAGACTCTCCCTGGTGTGCCTGCACTTAAACATCTGCAGCCCCTCTATCAGAGTGCCCGAAGGTGACTGGGGTGGGAAGGATGGAGGCTATACAAATGCAGCAGCAGAGGTGAAGGCTCTAAGAAACTACTGATTATTTAACGTAGATATTCCCATCTCGGAACTTCTTGGTATTGTCTTCCCCAAATGACGTTATGAGCACAGAAAGGGATTTACAACTCCAGAAGTGGTGTTGCAAGCAGAGAAGTTTAGAAACAAAGGACTTACTCTATTCTTTATTGCAGATTGTTACCTTTCCAAAGCCTCTCAGGTACTGGGAGATTGTTTTGGAGATGAGAGATTGTTTGGTGAGAAACACCCAGCTAGCCATGCTTTCGTGCTGCAGGAGATGCTCTGAGGTCTCAGCGAATGAGCAAATCACTTCCCCTGGGCACTGGAGAGAGGAGTCTCAGTATAACCCTGGGCCACTGCGAGGTTCACCAGGGAGGAGTTGGTCTCTAGGCATGGCCAATTTCCAGTGCTTCCAAGGAACTAGGCAAACACTAACCCAGCGTACATCTGGCTAATTGTATAGTGGGAGAAAAAAAAAATCTTTCTTGACCCCAGTGGTTACCCAGCTAAACCCCTGAAGCACAGGCTTTTATTATAACCATTATCTTTATGCAAATGCTGATCATGCTGAGGAGTTATCCTGCCTATTACATATGAAGGAAAGAGCTGAATGAATGATACATTCTGGACAGACTCCTTGGCCAGAAGGGACCATTCATGCCAAAATCAGTTTGAAAGAATATCTTTTAGAAAGATATCCAAACTGCCTCTTAAAGACTCCAATGATGTCAACCATGCTGCCCCCTTCATCTATTGTTGTAATGTTCAGTTACCCTCACTATTAGGACACTATCTGAAATCAATGTAAAATTTATCTAGCATGAGCTCCTCCCAGTCAGACCAGTTTCTACAAGCCTGAAAAGCAATGATAAATTGCTTGATTGCATTGCTCTGTTAACATGCCTACTGACGGCAGTTTTATAAAGAGCTCTGCTAGCCCTGAACTGCTCTATTTCAGGCTTCGGTGGGATTCATAAGGTGTCAAGGAAATTCTCTCTCAGATGCCAAAAGTTCTGCAAGGGAACTAGGCAAAAACATGTTTTTTTGTTTGTTTTGGGTTTTTTTGTGGATGGAAAAAACAGATAGACATACCAGAAGCAAAGAAGCAAAATGAAAATGACTCCAGTTTACAAGCTATGGCACAGAGCATGGCTGCAAGGCAACTCTTTTATCCTTACTTATGTCTCTGCCCATTCCAGTAATATATACTGGCCACACACAAAAAGGCTGCTTGATCTCAACCTACCAAAACGGACCCTAGGAGAAAGCTCAAGCAGGGAGATAAAAAACAATTAGTGCAACAGTAAGTGGGATCTGAGACAACAGGATATTTCATGCAGCTATTGCCACAAACTCAGTGTAATGACTTAGAACTCTGAGCGCTAGAAAGGCACAAACCATTAATCTAATTGTAATGGAGAAAACGTGGGTTCTTGCCAGCTGGAGATATTGCAACCAAGCATAGCAGAGGCCATCTTAGTCTATGCCTTCTTGATCCAGAAATGTCCCAGACAACAGAGAAAAGCAGTCACACACATCTGGCAATATGGAAGAACAGCTCCTCAGCAGCTCTGGGATGCGCTCAATCAATAGTTGGAAAATACTATTTGGTTGAACATTGAGTAGTAGCAGGTGCACCTACTATGCAGCTATTAAAATGCCTGTTCCCCCAATCGATTCCTTACACAGATACTCCTTGGCCTACAGACCTACAAGTTTTCAAAAGCTCTGTCACTTAAGGCTTCACTTGTCTGGCTCTTGTGACACCACCACAGCAGTCACACGAGCACATGTATACCTGTCTTAGGTTCATCACTGTGCTTCCTGCAGAACACGCCTCATTTTTCTGGGTGACAGATGCATGAATGCACCTTCCTGGCTGTGTCTGGTGCCCTTCTGCATTCATTTGCCTCTGTCCTTTACTTGCTTTAGATTGAACAGGTATAATTTTTGCTGTTCGCACACTCACCTCACACCTACTGCCCTGCTAAGTGCGCTTCCTTTTCAACCGTAAATAACAGCCCCATAGCTAACAGAATTGACTGAAAACTGTTTCTATGCCTGCTTCCTTGCTGGTGTCTGACTTGTGTTGAAGTCAAAGTACAGTAGTACATAGAAGCTTAAAAATCTTTTAGTCCCTAAGGTCAGAAGTGCAGTAAAATTTGTGTTCCTTGCCATTAGCCCAGCCAACATTACTGCTGAAAGTCCTACACTGAGAGTCCAAAATATGAGCATATGTAGAAATTGCCTCCCCTCATTCTTTTTGGGAGGCTCAGAGATGGGAAGCATTAGCTGAATAAAGATGCTAGGCAAAGCAAAGTCTTCAGACTCTTATTGTGGATCACACTGAATAGTATCATTCTGTGTGGTTTTGCTGAGCTTCCTTTTTAGAGTATGAACTTCAGTCACTGAAGATACACAATGTATGTCTGCATGAACAGCTTAACTTGCCTTCCAATGCTCTATGCCTTGATATGCCTCGTGCCTGTACATGGACGTCTTTCACAATTTAATTCCCAGACTGTAAGTTCCAACCATTTGTAAATATGTTAAAACACTCAACAAATACGTAAACACATAAAAATGCTCAAGATTAGAGCCCTGGAATGCTGCATTATATGAATGCAAATATAACCAGGACTTTGGTCCTCTGCAGGGACAAATTCTAAATTTGCTGCATTCAAAGAACCTCAGAAGCCAAATTTACGTCAACAGACTATTCCACTAGCTGTGCAGAGGGGAAGCAGCACAACATGCTGTGAGGTGTAGGTGCAGCCCTGTGAGGCTGAGGACCAGAAGGGACATCAGAGCTTGCACAGCACACCTGTGTAGATGTTGCCCCCAGCCTGATACATGTGTGCTGCAGTTCTTTGGAGCAACTGGCAGGAAAGTTTGTTCTCTGCCAGAATCTCTCTTAGCAGAGTCACTATAGCATGTTTCCAAGGCAGAGCGGCTTCTCTGGTGCCTGATATTAACATTTTGGCAGACAGTCCTTTATGCTGTTTCTGAGCACTTCTGTTCTGAGGCTGGTGTATATATGTGGTATATATGACTAAATTTCTCATCTCTACTTTGCCTTCTGGTAGGAAGTTAACATATGCTGTTGCTCAGCAAAGGACAACATTACATTGTAGTTCCCTTATTTAAAACAATAACAACTGTCTCCTGCATAGAAAACTAATAGGCCCTGTCCCCAGATGGCATAAATTAGCATGGCACCACTAATGTCTGATTTATAACAACTGAAGATCCAGTCTTCCCAATATACCACATGATTAAGCATGCACTTTACTAGCCTGGAAATGTCTTGAGGGCCATGTAATTGTGTGGTAATGAACTAAACTTTTAATTAAGTTCTCATTTTGAATTAGAATCAATAAGTCAATAAATAGCCTTCACTTGATTTAGATGATAAATATGCACAGCTGAGGCTGCACTCCATGTCCTCCCTAGTTTTCAGGCTCTCCTTTCTCCTCCATATGTCAGAATCTAATGAAGGAGCTCTGAAGTATGGTCCTAATATATTATTGTCACACACGGTGATAATACTGGTAGAGTTAGGAGACTGCCAGGTTTCTATTATAAATCCTGTTCCCAAGGTTTTATAGCATTTGTGTTTCAAACTGCAGTCAGCAAAGTTGTTTTTACAAGGAGCTGTCAGCCCCAATGTGATTTTTTGTCAAAATAAAATTAAAAATGGATTTGATTGATTCAACCTGTCAATTTTTCAGGATTTCTGAAGCTATTTTTGCTAACCTCTTCCATAATATGCCTTGGATTTGAAAAATGCGGTTTCATAGCAAGCTTTGAAACAAGACTAATTACTGAATTTTGTTGGAAGGAGAGAAAGGGCAAATAGGTTTGTATGGTGGTAATGACTCATATTTTAAGACTAGACAAGACCTTTCTGACCATCTCGTCTGACCCTTTGAATAGCTAGGTCACAGAATTTCACCCTGTAATTAACACATCTGTCCCAGTAACTTCCAGGTTGAATTATAGTAGATCTTTAGAAAGCTATTACCTCTCACTGTAGGGAATGTTACAGGCAAACTATATAATCTAGTTTGGCATGGCAGAGCAGAAGTTATCACTTCAGACTTCTACTCATCACTCCGATTCTGGATCACTGTGTGGTCTTAGGAAAGTAACTTAATTTTTCTGATTTCTCCATTTTTCCATCTTCTGCAATGAGGAAAATAATATTTGAAAGCCTCAGAGAGGGGGTGGTGAGATGTAATAAATTATTTGAGGAATGCTTTGAACTATTCAGATAAAAGATGCTATTCTGTAGAAGTAAAGAAAGCCATGATCATGTATCCAAATTTGTAAACTAATGACTTTTCAGAATGTGTTCTTTCTCTGCATTTGTGTCATGTTAACAGCTACTACAGAACAAATCTGGTTAGGTGAAGAACTGAATCTCACAGTCTATTGTTTTGAATATTTTAGGAAGAAATAGTGTAAAAGTTGGTTTGGGTATTTTCACTCAACTTGTAAAATCTTGCTGTAATAGAAAGGGTGGTTTTCATTATGATTTTGTCTTAGTTTCCACTAGATAAGGCACCTTTCAGTGGGACTATCTTAGGGTCACAGAAACTGTCCCTTTCTTGGCTGTCCAAATATCTGGAGAAAA
This sequence comes from Phaethon aethereus, assembly GCF_964289735.1. Lineage (NCBI taxonomy): Eukaryota > Metazoa > Chordata > Aves > Phaethontiformes > Phaethontidae > Phaethon > Phaethon aethereus. The sequence goes on from NC_138575.1 coordinate 77,678,669, forward strand.
TTGAGTTCTGGAGAACAATTGCTACCTCTCTGAAATTAATGGGGCAGTTTGGACTCTCACTGTGGCTGGGCACTCAAAAAACAGAGGGTTTCATCCTCAAGACTGTGATAGTAATGCTTGTCACTGGCATGAAAAATAATTCAGATCATTATGCCTTAAAAAATATCCAGCATCATTCAACTGGAATATCTGGGACCATTTTCAGAGTGACTTTTATGATTAAGTTCCAATAATAATCCTTATAATTTAGTGGCTATATCTGCCCTGCTAAACTCATCTGCTTCAAAAAGTGATCCTTGGCATTTAGGCTAGTGACACAGAGTGACCTGAACACTCGCTGGCTATCCTGCTGGTCCAAACTGGCACCTCTGTGTCCCTAGAGTTTATTATTATTATTTTATTGCAGGTTTCTAATTCAAAGTGTCCAAAAACTAAGGGAGAAGTAGGAGAGTGAGAAGGGTAAGGTCCACAGTCTACAGTACTGCAAGGTACTCAGCCGAGTAAAATTATTTATTTGCCCACTGAAGGACCATCACAATGGAAACCTGAGAGATATGTGCTGGGGACATCAGCTCTGCCCATCTCAGCTCCTGGCCCTTCATTATTCACCAGGACATTTTATGCACAAGAGACCACAGCTGGAGCATAATGACTCCAGGAGCAGTATCTCAGTGGAAGAACATGGAAGAGAGACGAGGAACACACCAAAGCAATCATTGCTGCAGTGTGGTCAACCACTGCTACATACAGTGACTTTCTTGCAAGACAAGAAGTGTAGAGGAATTTCTCCCAAAATAATGATAAAACATTAGACTTACAGAAGTGGTAAAACTGGATTAATGAAGCTATGTAGTTGGTTTTAACTTGTTTTCCAAGGTCTGTAATAGTCAGGTGCTTTAGAAATAAAATTTCTATGGTAAGAACTTTGCCTCTGTGTTTTTCCAGCTCAGTTGAATTAGAAGTTCAACACCAGTTTAGAGTTCTCAAAGCCTTTGTAGGACTCAAGAGAAATGTGTGTGGTGGTTTGGAGGTCTCATGCGCTGAACCCTGGTCATGGAGAAGAACACTAGACTGAAATCTAAGTCTAGGAACATGCCCTAAGCTCCCAAAGTCAAAAGTAGTGACGAGTGCCCTATCTGGGTGGGCTGAGCTAACACTGCAGAGAAATAGTGGACCAGACTGTAGGAGTAGCACTGACAGCCTGATACAGCTCTACCAAAGTCAGCCTTCACCAGCAGAAACTGTGATCCTTCATCTACAAACAACAGAAGAGAAAGAAAAGCTATTTATATTTTTACTTCAAGTGGAAATTCTTTAGCAAGCACAAGAAACAGTTAGCTTTCTAAACTGCCTTCGCTAGCGCTTCAACACCCACAGCAGTTCTGCTCGACTCCATACAACAGCTTTAGCAGGGTGGAGCGACCGGGTCAAAGCCATTAGTAACAATTCTGGTAGTTTAAATAAGCACAAGTAGCATTAGAGGGCTACTATGATCATATTCAAAGAATGTCTTCATGAAGGAGATATTGATGCACCCTGGTTCTGTCCCGAATGTGCTACAGAAAGCTTCTGGGCAGCAGGAGCTGGATGAAAAAACCTAATTGTTCATACAACTGAAGATCAGGTTTTCAACAAAATGGAACCTCTTGTGGGAATGATCTGCTTGCTGTGATCATTTCATTTAACTGAAACCCCCAAAACTGAAATCTTTTAAGATAATTCCTAAAAAAAGTGGGGTTTCAATGATATTCTGTCATTTGCTGGGTACTCACATTCTTCATAGAAGAAAAAAATAAATCAGACACTCAACATTCAGGCTGAGTGTATGTTTGCTTTTCCCCACACATCTGTCTTGCTCTCTGTCCAGCTGCTGTCAAGGGCAGAGTCACACCTTCAGCCATAGTTTGTAAGGTGCTTTTGTAAAATCCTTTGTCTGCAAAAATATCTGGAGGACAACAGATTCTCTTCTTATTAGGAATGAGAAAAGATCTGCCATTTAAAAACACAGAAAGCCGAATAATCAAAGCAAATGTAATCAAACATCAGGGGTGGCATAAGACCTGCTATGTAGGCATTTACCACAACCCCTGTGATCTCCTGTGCTTGGTCACAGTGCTTGCATATTGCATAATCTTTACTTCACTGTAATGCTTGCTTTGCATATTGAAATTATAGCTGCCTGGTGAGAATAAGCAGATGCAAGCTTCTCTGCACAGGTACTGACCTGGCCGGAGAGGTACTGATCCTGGTTTAGAACCTGGGGTGGCATGGGTTTGCATTCTGAGAAGTTTACGATGCCTCATGGCAGAATCTTCATGGTGGTGATTATTCCACACGTTTGAATGAAATGCAGCAGGACTGGTTTTGGTTGGCCTTGCTAGCTTCAACTATGCAGAAATAACAGATAATATGTTTTTGTTCACACACAGTTTCAATGTCTTTTAGCAGTTTAAGTGTGGTTGTTATTAGCAGGGACCAGAAAAGTTGGGGAAGAGCTTCTAAAGAGTGCACATTAGCAACTGAAACTTCTTGAGCTCGGGAAAGTTTAGATTCAGGACAATGTTAAACATAGGATTAACCCCCCTCATGCCATGATTTCAGCAACCACTTAGATACAATATGCCAAATTCATTCCTGATTTATAGTTTTACAGCGAGGTTGTACCAAGAGGTGAATTTAACATGCTGACGCTGTTCAGTGAGAAATGCATAGATGTACAAGTAAGTATCATGAAAACATTTACAATTTCATTTCTCAGAATGTTTTCCTGTCCCTTTGGGCATCAATGGTGACTGGAAGTACATTGGAACAGAGCTGGTCAACAAAGGCTACAAGTATAAAAATAGAGAGTAAGAAGAACCAAAAGCCATTCCTTTAGGTGAACACCACTGCTTTGTCATGACTTCATTTGAGTATCTACAGTCTGGATCAGTTCTGAGTGTAAAAAATTACCACAATCACATTTCTCTGTGAAGTGAAGCTATTCATCTTTGTCACAGGTAATTTAAGAATATAAATTGCCACATAATAATTACTCATTGCCGGCTGACTATTGAGCCAACATCATTCCCCCTTAGTCTATAGAGTTTGTGAGCAGGGTGATACACACTGTGGTGTTGGGATAGGTCACTGAAAAAAAAGCATGAGAACAACTAAAGAGTTGTGCAGTTTTCCTGATCTGCCTCCTGACTCCACAGCTGGCAGCTGCCAGATGTATGCCTCATACTTCAGAGTATGCCCAGAACAAGCCCTTATATGAGTTCTGATACAGAGGATGACAGTGAATTTCATGGAGCCCCATCTTTCACTGTATGGTAGATATAGGGTTCCTGTAAACACCACCCTAAGCAGCTTTTGCTCCTGCCAACAGGAACTGAGGTTAGTCAATAGCTCCTGCGCAGATAGAACCACGATATTAATCACATGACATTTGCCTAGGTAGAGAAGCACACAACTTACAGGTCAGAGCTTGGCAGGCACTGATACAGAATGGAAAACTGAATTTTAGTCTCTTCTGGGTTACAAATAAGGGGTTTATGGTTGCTATCCTCATTCCACCAGCCTTCATACTGAAACTAGTGTAGAAAGAGAAGACCATTCCATGTATTATACACAAATGTGAATGTTACTGTGCAAGGAGATTCACATCACAATAAGGTTCTTTGCTGTAATGTGTCACATTAATTAACGTGCAAAAACCATATCCAAACAAACTGATGGCTACCAGTTATTATTGATGAAAACTTTTTTAAAAGTATATTCAGGCTTGTGGGTAGGTGTCCCACACACCTCTGCACTAATGCTAGTTCTTTTACAATGTGGAATAGCTCCTTTTTCTCATTTACCAGTGCACAGCAGCAAATGGCCAGAAGTAAGTGGGAATGTTCAGGGCAGTCATATGGGACTGGGTACAAAGAAATATAGGAAGCTAACAAAACACGGTAGCAGAGATGACATTAACTTGATACTCAGCAGTATTTATTCCACTGTGACAGTGCTACTAATCTCAATAGAATCAAACGCTCCAGAGCATTTTGTCAATGATGTATGGCACAGATCTCTTTATACCGATACAGTCAGCTTTCCACCAGCGTAAACCACCCATGTAGACAAGCCCACTGTGAACACGCAGGGTGTTTACAGCAGTTGGCCTGTCATGCAGATTGAATCTGAGCTGGAGCAGCCAATCGTTTTGATCTCCTGGCAGCGTGCTGGGCAGATGGAATATTAATCTTCTGAAATATCATACCATGCAATTTATAATAATCAGGGGACTGATGAGAAAAATCCAGACTGATATTATGGAAAATGGGCCATTTAATAATCTGGTTTCAGCAGACTTAGAGAAATGGGTAAGAGATTCCAGACATATCTGAAGACTTTGAAGGCACCAAGGAAATAATCCATTTAATTCAATAAAAGTCCAGTCTGGAGTTGCCTCATTTGCAGCTTGCTTGACATTTGCTGAATTTTTTGGTGCCAGCACAGCAAAATTGCTCTCTCAGTACAATTAAAGCACTTAGTAACATATTATTGAATGAGACATTCAGTGTCTGACTAACCTTTTTGTCGCAAAACCTCAGACATAAAACATTTTAACATAAATAGGACATGAGAATTGAGTAGCAATATTTGAATGCAGAGATTGGTCAGGACTCCTGTACCTCTTAAGAGGCTCTTCTACCAGGCTGGGCTCTCCTTGCATTATAGGATGTGATTCCTGCTGTGCTGGGCACGATTTCAAAATCACACTCAAAAAAACTCAATTTGCAGTGAATTTTTTTTTCAGATGGACCACTATTGACACACTGTGACACCTCTGTCCAGAATAGAAGCTTGTTAGCTACATTATAAATCACATCACCACAGAAGCAGATGGCCTGCGGGTGCCTGTCACTTTGCAGATGCTGCAGCTCCCTATGCAGTGGCTGGCTGCAGCACCGAACCATAACCCAATACCAAACCATCAAACTAATATTTATGACCTCATTTTGACTTCCTAGACCAATGGGTGTAACCCAATCTCATGTTGCCACTGATGGAATGCATCCTCTGACTGGAAATCGAAAGGCAGTAGTACACAGGTCTTATTCAACAGCCACTGCCTGTAAAAACCTCACTAACAGCAAGAAAGGAGTCGTGGTCCACGACAAATAAAGGTCAAGGGCTTAGCATCTAACACAAGCACAAAGACAACTCCTCTCTCGCCTGTTCAAGGCAATGGAGAAAAATATCTTGTCAACACAGGCGGTCAGTGCGCTGCAGCTTGTCCATGAACTGACATACTAAGACAACTACCTGGTATTGTACAAAACAGTGATTGCACAGAATCATTTCCTTGTTTGTGTGTAATGTAGTGCTTTCACATTTTTTTCCCAGGCCATTTGTTTGCAAATTGGCCTCTTCATCAGTGAAATTGAAAGACAAATCAGCATTAGTAAAGAAAGTACAGAACCTGCAAAGTTAACATCAGGGCTGTTAGGCATTTAGGGTAAGAGGAATACATTGAATGAAGATTAAAGAATAATTGATTGAAGAACAAAGATGACAAGGAATGATACAGACCGTTTTATTTGCCTAAAAGTGAAGTGCTCCTGACAGAGGATGGATGGATGGATTTGCTTTTACTCAGAAACACCATCCAATTCTTGAAATGCCAACAGAAAAAAAAATATCAAGAAGTACAAATGTGGTCTAATGTCAAACAAAAGATGTAATTTCAAGTCATGAAACAACAGATTTCAGTGGAATAGCACATCCTTCATTTGGTCTGCAGATTGCGCCACACAGCTACAAACAAAGCAGTCCCTAAAACTTTGTGGGTGGCAACACAAAGGAGGCATAGAGACCCTCTGGATATATTACAACATTATGGTACAACTCAGTTTATTAATTCAATCTTTCATTCTCTGCTTTAAAATGTCTACAGTCATTTCCCCCTTCCATTCTCCTCCACCTCAGTTGTACAAATGGATTATTTGAACAAGTCTAACCCAGGCCACTATGGAAACACTGAAGCTGAACCTCAGCTCTTTCTTGTGGAGGTGAAGCAGGACACTGCATGGCTGCAGCACTCATCCCCTGCCTACCAAGGGGCAGCAGGGCTCCTGTGAAGTACCCTTAATAGATGAGTGCTACCCACTGTCCACTCCCGCTGGCTTCTAGCGGCTTCCACACACGAAAACTGAGGGTTTACTAGGTGCCTTACTGACATCTCATGGTTTCTGTCCCTGGGATTGCTCCTGTCAATGGAAGGAGGCTGGCAAAGAGGTCCAACACTACTGCCTTGTTAACAGGAAGCCACCTGAGCTACCTAGGTAGCTCTAGACCACCCTACAGGAGCAACTGCCCCCCACACTAGAGGGATGATAGTGATAGGGGCTGAGCAACTGTACAGAATGACCCAAACTGTTTGCCTTACAGGAGTTTCAGCCCCTCAGACATACTCTTCCATACACAAGAGTAGCGACACTTCTCTCTGTTTGTCCTTTTTCCTTCATACATACTGCCAGGTACTATTTGTAATTTCAATTCATATCCTAAAGCATTCCATGGAGGCATCACTCACTACCTTTCAAGATATAGTGATTAAAGTCACTAACAGTGAGATTTTTCTCTCTCTTGGAATGTTTTGGCTCTCACACATAGCTCACAAAGCTTGTGCAGAGTTTTTTGTCATGATTCTCACAAGAAGATGAAACAATTTAAAAGCAGAATAATAGAATGATGGTGATTGCAGTTTGTTGCTGACCAGCTGTGGGGTGAGTTACTGCTCTGTAATTAGAGCTCCAAAACCATTCTATACTTTTCTGTGCTTCACTAGCACTAGTACAGCATTGCTTTCTGCTCCAACACTGATGCAGAGGTGATAATTATTTGCAAGACTACTTTCTATCTATTCAGACAAGATGTGCTCGTTAAAAAAATACATGTCAAACATCATCCTTGTCTTAGAAAGGGACTAAAGGAATCATCAAAATGCGTATCACCATCTGGATCAAACCAGGATTATTTTTGGTTTGTATCACTTGCAAGAGAATTGCTGGGTTATAAAAACAATTGAACACAAATTGGCTATCATGAGGAAAGGAAAGGCAAGGAAAAGAGCAAACACTTCAGACAGATGTGCTCCTATAGTCCTGATCTTTATCCTGCCAATACAAATAAAAACGATTAAAGCAGAGATGGCTGTAATTGGCAGTCCCAGATATTTGAGATCAATAGAGCAATAAAGAGTGTATAATGCAACTTTGGATTAATTGCTTTTCTTGGTGTGGCCAGAAGTCACATCCTTCTGAAAGTACAATAATTCTCTTGTTAGCTGCATAGGCCCAGGATACCCTGGCTTGATCTGTATATAATATTGATATACCTGATAGAATTACAGAATAATACTCAAAAACCTACCTGGTGATTTCTCATTCTGCCAACATTTGACAGCTCTTTGTCAGCCTCAGGAGACCATCAAGTCCATTCAGAGTAAGGCACGGTACATTGCGGTGGATCATTTGGATCTCAGCTGCAGAGCTGTGGTGTCTTCCTGGTTTCAGAAAGGATACAACAGTTCCACGTGAGTTGGGAATATGACACTTTTCAGGATGACCAAGGCAATTACATTTTGTAACTGCCTCTCTTTAGTTTTTAAACCAACAATATGAAAAAGTCTTTTGATGTTGATTTTGGAACAAGTGAACAATAGTGAATGATGTGGAACACTCTAAAAGGCAAAGGCCAAAATTAAGAAGCACTTGACCAGGCCGCAGACTTTTGCTGCATTCACTGACATCTCTTTTTCGTATCACCCACCCAAAAAGGGATTTTGTTATACCAAATTAGCAGGAGAGACATTGACAGAGTGGAACAGACAGTAGAGAGTTAAAAAAAAAAAAAAAAAAAATCCTTTGTACGCCAGTAAGATAGTGTCATCATGATCTTTAATTAGGACTGGTGATCTCATTGAAACACTGGGCAGTCTTAAGGCAGTCTCAAGGGGGTAACATAGAAAACCACATTCAGCTAACCATAGAAATTGAGAAAGAGCCTTCAAATAAGAACTTCACAAATATTTTGAATTGTCACTTCAGCCGGCTTCTTCTTAAGACTGTTTGTAGAGGTGCCAGTGCATGCAACCTTGGTCCTGGCAGCCAGAATCTGATTTACTGTCCTAGTGATGCTGCAGTCAGAAAGGATTTCACTTCTTCACTCTGTTGTTTCACTGAGGCTGCATGGAGTTAAGATGGTATTTTTTCCACAGCTACTTGAAAACCACCGTTTTCATGAATAATGTGTTGCACTTTGTATCAATTTGACACAGTGTTAGTTACAGGTATTAAAATGCAAGGAAATTGCCCTGAACAGTTAATTAAGAGGTGTCTTTCAGCTGAATGCAAATTTAGGCTTGATCTTAAGCTCTGAAAGTTACCACCAGTATCAAACTTACAAAAAATGCAGGCTAGCAGAAAGCAGCAGAGCACAGCAGTAAATCTGCAAAGCTATTAGTCTTCTAGACGGCTGTTACAAATACAGCAGAAGCTGATGGATCTACATAATCTCAAATGTAAAAAGTCATACCTTTCATTCAGAGGAGTGCTTTACAACCATTAATTAAACCTCATGACACTGTAGGGAGTTAGTAAAATGCTAATGCCAGTTTTGCAGATGTGTAAATTAGCCCATTTATCACTTGATATTTGAATGTACTTGATCACATCCAGGGGAAACTGAACAGGAACCTTTGTATCTATTGATTTTCCTATGCCAGAAGATATGATATCTCCAGAGACTTAGAGAAGGAACATTCAATTTGAAAAAATGAAATTACTTGGAATAATAAAGACTGTTTAATCTTTTACCTTTCCCCAACAAAATTTAAAATAAATACTCTCCCTCTACTGTGCCTAACACTTCAGAAAAAAAGATATACAAGTTTAGGATGGTATGAAATAAGTTACTGTTTCTCTGTTTTATTTGCCTACTAAACATTTCAAGAGTCCTTTTCCTGCAGGGATAATTAGAGATGAATGTGGCTGAATTACCAACCTACTTTCAAGTCAGCCCATTCCTAGATGCAAGGAAGTAACACTGAGGGCCAGGCAGATGAGAAGTAAGTGAATTCTTGGTTTTTGGAGAATTTAGAAAACCTCAAGTTCCATTTGCTCTGGATGACAAATTTAGTTAAAGCTGGAAGATTTCAAAAGATGAGACACATTGAAAGAAGAGATGGAATGAAATGTTCGGTGTCGTGCAGCCTCAGTGCCACACTCAGTAAAGGATCACAGAATCACAGAATCACTAGGGTTGGAAAGGCCTGTCCAGATCATGTAAGATGTCTGGCCTCTGAAGTCAATAGACACTTGAATGAATGGCAAAAGGACTGGTGAGATCTCTAGCATATGGCACTTTTCCGAAGTGTTAAGGAAGGCCTGATCTTGTAATTTAGTGGGCAGAAAAGCAGCTGAAGCTGAGTGGTCCTAAGGCTGTCAGCTCTCTGCCCACTTCCCATCTGTTTCAAAATCAGGACCTAGCAGAGAACACATTGCAAAATAGTCATGTAACTGATCACACAAAATGACATGGTGCCTCCCCATTGGGCTGTATCCTATTTTGGTTGCAAAACCTTTGGGAAAACACAGCAGATGCTGAACAGGTAGCTGAAAGGGACAATGAAAAGAGCTGGCAAAGATGTAGAAGCCTGAATATGATTGCTACTAACATTACAGCTGTACAACTTACTAAGCTGGGGTAATCAGATCTCATGTTCCGGACAGAAAGCTGAGTCCTGCACCACCTGAAGTGATGCTTACCTCAGTTCTCTTCAGCCTTAATTAGTCATGCTTTGGCTAGGTAAACTTATCCAACTTCCTTTGAAGCATCGTGTCCTGACAGCTGCTAGGAACAGGATATCTGACCTGATAGATATAGCAAATCCTAAATTCCTAGGAAGGCCTCCTTTAAGCCTACTCTTTGCTATTTCCTTTCCTGTAGAAATGGGCAGAACTGTCAGCCTCCTTGGCAACTGCAATTAATCGAGGCTGAGGCCGTAACAAAGATGCAGACAAAATTGTTTTTTCTTCTCAGCACGTCTACTACATGGCAAGCCACACACAGTAGGTTCAGCCTTGAGCTTGAAGCCAGAAAGTGCTCCAAGGCTGTGCTCTTGACCGTGATGCCTACTATAAAGCGCTGCACTAAATACCTGATATGTGTCCAGGACTTATTCACGGGAAGGATCCCAAAGTGTTTTCCATGCTATATATAGGAATCACTTCATCCGCCCCCAAAATGTGGTTGCATCTGAAGTGAAAGGGAGGGCAGAGAACAGAAGCACTGCAGCAATGATGTGAAAAACAGATCAGCTAATCTTAAAGGCAGATGAATTGTCATTTCTGGAGCCCAGATCAGAGCCTTTGAAACCCACTTATTTAACAGATGTCACAAATATCTTCAGTGATACCCGTTGTCAGGTTCTTGACTCCCCATTACTGCTGAAACACAGCTGATCTGCACAGCAGGTCTGATGTGCATTTGTCCTTTAATCATAATACCATTATTTTAAATATAATTGGGAACACCAGGAGGACTTGGTGTGATGACACCAACTCCAAACACTGAAGATAAGGCAGTACAGAAGGAAAGATAATAAATACCTGGCAACAGACATCCCTGTAGTTCCAGTGCTTCACAGTCACTAACTCACTAATGTATTCATCCTCACAGCAACCCTGTAAATTTAAGATAATCAGTTACACAGAGGAGGAACCAAAGGCTCAGGAAGACTCACATCCTCCATACCCAGCGGCTGTTCTTCAGGTTAGACCACAGTGTCACAGCTTCATCAGAGCCTCTAGGCAGAGGCTGAGGATTGGCCCCTCTCTCCTTGGGGCCTGGAGAAGCCCCACCAGGGTTTGGGGCCTCAGTTGCTCAGGCCTAAAGTACTCTCACAGTCATAGAATAAGACTGACAAGGTGCAATTTGGCAGCTTTGCTTCTGGCTGTTGCTGCAGGACATCGTCCTAACTACTGCTAGGCTGTACCCAATCTTTGAGTTCCTGTTTACCATCGATCACAGAGCTGGAATTCTCCTTTGGCTCTCCCCTAATGCCAGACACTCCCTCTTACCCTGAGGCATCCAACCCCTCCCTTCAGCTCAGCAGAACAGCTCACATTGGGAATGAAGCATCTCCAAAGCAGCAAGAACAATGCTAGTGTGCGAGAAGGAAGCCAGTGGCTCACCAGAGCTTTACACTATCAATGGCTTTGAATTGCTATCATTCATCTTCTACCTATAACCATGTTTCAAAGGGACTACACAGCTCACAACTCTGGTAATCAGTTCTGGAGCCTTTCACCCTGAGGTTACAAGTTCACCGTCTCCCTCAATTAAGACTGAAAGCTACCCTTCGGTGCTTTCCCTAACTTAGGTCTGTTGGTTGTAGGACAGTTCTATCTGTTTCACCCAGGAGTTGTTTGGGTTTTGGTTTTGTTTTTTTTTTTAATAGAACAGCATTGTTTGGGTGCAGCAAGAGTGGGGCTACTACCCAGGGGAAGACCAGGAGATAACACAAGGTGGGCAGTGACCTTACCAACGAGGCACAGTTCCCCAGCACTGGACACACACAAGCAGAGCAGGATGGTGACAGCATCAGGTCCTCCCCAGCAAGCATCAAGCAAGGTAACAAGGCAGGTCCAAGGTCAAGCTAGGAAATCCAGATACTAAAGGAACAGCACTGCAAACACAGCAGTGGACTGGACCCAAGGCCCAGCCTAAATGGGCAGAAGGTGTGGTGGGGTCTCCAGGTGAGGCCAGTCAGGGCCACTAAGGCCCACAGTGTTACCCTGGAGCGACCACGCCTATTAGTGTTCTCAGGGCCCTGAGAAGCATTTTGGTTGAATGCTTCCCAAAAACGTGTGTTTTGATAAGAAAAATCTGAAAGCTTTTCACACAGATGAATTTTGGAATTGTAGTGTTGAAAAGCATATAAAGACAATCTCTGCATGTGATAAAAATGCATTATTATTATCAAGGCTTTTACTTTCAACAAAATTTTGTGAGGGTCAGAAAAATATAAAATATTCCTCCTGTTCCTTCTCAAGTAGATGGGAGTTGCACAAGGCAAATCTAGCACTCTGTTGTATAGAAATGACCATGAGGAGAGCAAGATCTTTCTTTCCTGTCTCTAGAAGACTAGATGGTAAGTCAGTGAACCTGTGAGAATAGCCTAAAACCCCCACTCTTACAAGGAATGGTAGGATTTGCCACACTGGATCAATTAATTGACTCCTCAAGTGAGAGGAGTATTTTTGCAAACACACAGTGCTGCAAAGGAGCTGAGAAAACTTACTTGGAATTTCTCCTGTGAAGTGAACTTCAGAGACAAACTAAAACCTGAAATAGGTATGAAAGAAATGTATGCTGCTCCTAGCAATGAGATACCTCTTCTGTAGATAAAGCTAACAGTTATAAATGATGCATTTGCTTGCATTTAAAAAAAAAAAAAGAAAATGAAAATCTGTCTTTTCTCTGACAGATACATTTAAATTCAACTGCTTCTGACTGAAGCAAATACATAGCTTAAATCTTCCTGGCTTGTCCATTCTGCTTTATTTAAAGCATTTCTGACTCTGTTTCCCAGCAAGCTACACTAAGACTACAGGCAGTCCAGAAAAGTTACATGTAGTTGAATTTAGTGAAAATGTGTGTTTCACATGTCCTTCAATATTTGCAATTTTCTTTTCAAGAGTCAGCTTTTGGGATCATGTGAGTATGCAAAAAACTTCAACTTCCATTAAGAAAAAGGCAAAAAGCAAAAAGTAGTATGTTTTTAACACCTGTGGTTGCAGAGAAACATTTTGAAAATATGGATCATATATTCTCACAAGTCAGAAGACAAACAAAAAGAACCTTATGTTTATTATTTAAAAAAATTAATTATTTTTAAGCCAATCACATAATTGGGGTAGGTGTCTGCTCCATGATATTTGAATGCCTGGTTTGGAAATGCTGGACTTTATAGTATTATTATTTCCTACCTATTTCATATTTATAGTATTGAGGCCTAAATTCCAAGTTTCAGCAGAGTAGAATGCTTTCTTCTCTTGAGGTGATAAATCCCCGAAAAATAATGGAAATACTGACAGAACTTTAACTATACTGTCTCAAATGAGACACTGTGATTTTTAGTTTCTAATTAAATGCATATTTCTTTCAAAATCGGCTCTCGTATAACTTGTAAATCATTTTGGTGGCAGCTTAGAGGGAAATAAAGTGAGTGTTGATCTTGGCAAGCTTTATCTTGACAGGAAAAAAAGAATTTTCAGCTGAACTTAAAATTCTTAAGACCCCTTATCCAAACAATATATATAATGGGTAAAAGAGTTCTTGGAAAGAAAAAAAAAAAAGCGTCAGCCAGTTAAAGCTTGCAAACAAATTGACAGGTATTCTGCTGCCTCCCTGTGGAGACTGAGATGCCTTCATCTAGAAGTTCTTTTGAAACCAGAATCGACTGCAAGAGCATTTTCAGTTCAAGCCAATTCGCAAGAGTATTTCTAATTACCTGTCTGGTTAGGAAGCACAAATGATGCACTGGAGCAATACAGATGAATGCTGAAGGATATCAAAGTACTCACTGGTCAACCCACAGGAGGAAATGCCATTAAGGTGTACTCTAGTGTGGGTGGCTGCAGAGTCCCCGAGCTCTGTATCTGTTGCTGGACTAGGGGCTAGGGCTGTACTCCGAGTGACCAAGGAACTGCTGTGGCATCCTGCTACACATTCCCACTACTCCTAATCTAAGCTTAAGAAGAAAAAAACCCAATAGTTTTCTACAGGTTTAGCCCCAAACCTGCTCTCTAGAGAGTTAGTGCAGGTGGGGAAGGAGTAAGCTGGCAGTAATGCTGAGTTAGATGGGCTCAAACTGCTATGAAAACATAACTTCCACTTTGGGTCTCACTCATCCCTGTGGGGCACAGCAATGTGTGCTTCTATTCTTTGCCACTCCTGAGGAAAAACTATGGAGGGAAATAACTCTGACTCTTCACTGAAGGAGGAAGACAACACTCATTTTACAGAAGACAGTAGCAGAGCCAAGCGGTTCTGGAGAAGCCTTTTGGAGGGGAGAAGTGTGGTGTTGCTGTGGAGTGACCAGGCACACAGCATCCGCAGAAGGGGAAGATGGGGCACCAGCTGCACTTCTTGGCTAGCACTAGAGGAGATATGAGCTGCTGTTGACTCAGCAAGCACTGCCTGCCAGATTAAGATCATGTCAGCAGGTCTGCATTGCCCTGCCTGCCCTTCTGGAAGCACTGATCAGATCTTTGTTGTTTCTCGTCTCATATTCCTACTTCCCAAATTTCTTCAGCAACTGGCACTCTCACTGCCGTGTGACCCAGATGCAATGGAGCCTTCACTGGCATTTCTGTTGGAGAAGAAAGAAGAGATGGTGATTGGATTCCACCTCATCTGAGCAACTTGAGTGAGCCCAACCATTCTCTGGAGATGCACTGAACCTTACTTAAGAATTGAATTACTGTCAGGAGGGATCTTCCTCTACTGATTATAAAGGAAGCTCAGGGGAACTTCTTGATTTATGTGTCTGGAATTATAGGGGATTAACAGCAACTGGCTAAGCAAGGACCAGGGGGACAGCCTACTGACTCACTAAACATACGCAGGACAACATAACCACTGACTACATTAGGTCCTCTGTGGCACTTTGCCAGGAATCATGATAAGGTGAGTCCACAGGAGTGCAGGTCCAATGGGGAGTTATGCCATTTGTCCTCTGCAAAGTGGACAGTTTGCTGTCCAGGACCAGGCCAGCACAGACTGAGATCATCGTCTCACACTCAAGTCTTCCAACAGATCTTGATGAAGCCACCGAAACTGCAGAAGGCCACAATACATGTTCTGCCAACAGTTAATGAAATATCATTAAGAATACGTATTCCCAGCAATAAGTTCTCATAGAAATTTTCTGTCACATCTTCCTCATATGACTTTAAATATATGAGGGCATGCCTAGTCCATAGTGTAACAATGCAGAGCAGGACATCACCCATCTTGGAAACTGCTTAAGGAGATTATCAGAGCAATCCACATGCAGAAACAGCTTAATCTTCAAATATTCACAGTCTGTTGCTTTATTAGCATTAAATGTTGCAGCAGGCTGAAAAATTATCAACTCCTAAGAATACAAGGTTGCCTTTTTGGGACAAAGGGCCTTAATCTATACTTAACTCATTGTTATCTCTGACCACACTGATTGCAAACATTAATTTGTGTTTTGCTTCTCCCTTTCCCTGATCTATTTTTATTCCTGTGAAGGTGGCACATTCTCACAGGGAGCTACTTGTTCTGTCTAGGATGGCCACATGTCCAGGGCTGACCTGGACAGTCCTGGCATAGAGGTTTTGCCCCGTTGAGTTCCCAACTAAAGAAAGAGCAAGAAGGACATGGGATCCCACCTGATTTACACACTACATGCTGATTATGTGAATTTAGTCATCCAGACCAGATGTCAGTCAGGCAAGAGACAGCAGCACCAGCAATGGCTCCATTTTCCACTTCATGTAACTATGGAAGCTGGTTGGCAGGATTGTTTTTTTCCCCTGCCAAATTTCTCACATATTTTTTTGCTTCTGTTGAAACCCTGAAAGAAAATTTCAGTTTGCAGATTTTGACTAAAAAAGTGAAACAACTTGCACAAGACACAGACACTTCAGGGAAGGGGAAAGTTATCTGAAAACCTAAGAAAAACACTACTGTGATTCCTAGCACCACTTTTAAAAGCAAACACTTTTAATGTTATTTGCTATCTTACATCTGTCTTTCTCACAGGAAGAAATATTTTTAGGAAAAAAAAGGATTTTTGGAGGGGATTTATTCCGGTTCTGTGCTCTCTAAACCCCTTCTTCTCAAAGAAAAGGGTACAGAACTCGAAATAGAGTGTGTGGGAAGAAATGTTCTGTCACCATTTTTCTTCTTCCATGGAATAAAAAGGAAAACGTAACAAAGTAACTAAAGAGCAAAAAGCCCTCTCATTTACTTTCTTCTCACCCATTCTCCATCAAAAAAAATTTGGAACGCAAGCGTTCTCTCACATTTCAAGAAAAACAAGAAAGTCAAATCCTTTTTCCAAGGGGAAAGATAAATTATGAAGAAAAAAAGTTTTTGGTGCTTTCTGTTGTTCACGCACTTTTTCACCTGTGGGTAAGGAAAAAGAATGGGAGTTTTTTAAAAGCAGGAATTCTGTCCCCTTTGCCAAATAAAAGAATATGACTATTTTTAATGAGTCAAATGTTCCTGTTTTTTCAAAAAACTCAAAACACTGTCTTAAAAGCTTAAAAAAAATCCATAAAATATTTACTTCTTAATGCATCAGTTCTGAGGCTGCATTAGTGCTTAATGAATGACCTAGAAGAAGATGCCATCTAATGACTAATCCATAGATTGAGTGAGCAATCTATCTATGTTTTTATCTGTCTACCTACCTACTTACCACATATCTGAGTATTGCCTGGATACAGGTGTTTCTTCAGCCTGTGGCTGTCAGATCAGACTCTGTGCTTAGCATTAAAAATAATGGGCAAAAAGATTGAGAGCTTGGTAGAGTGGTAGCGGTAAGCTACTATGACTGCGTGTGGTGTGGTCATTAGCAGAAATATTTGAATGCATGTTTAAGGCTTCCAGGGCCAAGGATCTGAGCAATGCCATCATCCCCTCCACTATTCTGAGTATGAGATACAGCTACCTGAAGAGTGCAAACAGACAGAGGATGCATGCATTTCCTTTCTTTGGAAGGAGGACATTAAACTATGGGGCTTCTTTTCACGAGGCCCCATTCCCATGTAGGACAATCTGTTGTAACAACTGAGCACAGGGCCCATAGTTTAGGCAAACAAGTGGCCACACACCAATGGGAAACTGAGGCAGGCAGTCTTTCCAGTTAGCCTGAAAAAAAAAGGAAGAAAAGTGTTTGGGCTGCAGCCTGTGTGTAGTACAGTTCATTTATCCCCTTTCCTACTTCTTGGAGGGGGGAAAGAACAGCTCTGTTTCTTTCTTCATCTACATGTATGATCTACCTGGGGAACTTCTCGGCCCTGCCAGATTTTGGCTAACTGTCACTCAGGCATTCCGGTGCTTTGGAGCAGGTTACTGTGCGCAGCAGATGAGAACAACTGCCCCACAGAGAAAATTCCCAGAAAAGCACCTAGCAGGGGACACTCACCCTGCGGTGGCTCAGCAACACTCCTCCCTTCAGGGCTGCGAACCTCTGAGGAGCACCAAGGAGGAGATTTAGAGCAGAGCTGTGCGGAACATGGCAGTTGTGGCCGACCTGTGGTAACTGATGACTGAGTCTGCGTGAACCCAGACTCATGGTCAGCCCACGGAGGGAGAAAGTGGGTGCAAGGAGTGAACGGGCTCTCAAACTAAAGAAAACGTGTGCACAGATAAGTGGAACCCGTCGGGTTCTGCCCGAAGTAAAAACGTCGTTTTCCACCCGCGACGCAGCCCCCCGGCTCCCTGAAGGAGCGCGTACCCGCGGGCCGCGGCCTGCCCTCGACTGGGGGGCGTCGCCGACGCGGCACGGCGGTCGCTGCCGCAGAGCTCAACCCTTCCTGATCGTGTGCTTTGCAACGAGCCACTAGCCACCTGCAGGGCCGACGCCCCTGCCTGCCGCTGACAAAACACCCGAAAGCGTCTTCATGAGAAGGGCGGGGCCCACCTCCGCCGCGGGCGGGCCCGGGCGGCCTCCCGGGCCCGGCGCCTCACGGCCTCTGCCCACTCGCCGCGCTGAGGGCGGTGCGGCGGCTCCCGCAGTGCGCCACCAGGGGGCGCCGCCGCCCGCCGCTCAGCCCCACAGCGAGGCAGGGCCGGGCCGGGCCGGGCCGGGCCGGGCCGGCCGCGTTACCCCAAGTGTTGGGGTGAGGTTGAGGGGTTTTTTAGTTTTTCTACGTAAATCTTTACTGCGAGGCGGGGACGGACGGGAGAGGGGCTCTCCCGCCCCGGAACTCCTCCCGCCTCTGCCCCCACACCCCGCAGGGCGGGCGGTTGGGTGAGGTCTTCCCGTCGGGAGAGGAGTGAGCCCCATGTCCCCGCAGAGCTGCCACAGGAGCCCGGAGTTTGTATTTGCCAGAGCGTTTGACTTCCCCCTCCCGCCCCCCGTTTCGGGTCAGAGTAAAACCAAATATTTTCGGGACCTCACACGAAATGCCTTCCAGTGCCCCTCTCCCGACTAAATCTCTTGAAGAGCCTATTTTAAAAAAACAATAAAAATCAGTTTGAAGGGGAAATGTCTAAAACACACACGTATTTTTCTTGTTTTCACCTTGCTCCCAGGTATTAGGAAGAATGTATGATGCAAACACTCATCGAGTCGTGGTACAGGAGATGAACTTCCCTCTTACTTCAAAAATAATAAAAGAGTAGCTATTTCTAAATTCTGATTAAATCAGCTTTTTGTTTATATTTTAATGAAAAAAGTTGACGTTTTGACACTTTGGCCTAAAAAAAAAAAAAAAAAAGACGATTTCTATGAGTAGTACCAGCTTGTTTTGAAATAAAAGTAATACACAGAAAAACAGAAAGACTGATAAATGAAGCCTGTGAAGTAGATCCTTGATTTTTTTCCCAAAGCGAAAAAGATCATTTCACTCATTAAGTATGGATTTAAATGAAATTGATTTGAATTTAATGAACAAAACTAGATTTTTTGAAGCCGTTCTTAAATGGCAAATTTCTGGCCAGCTCTGTCAGTTTTGCTACATCTGTGATAGTCTGCAAATTTCTCAGTTTCAGGGAATGTTCCTTTATTTCTTAACACTTTTGAAAGTCTATTTCTCTCTACCTAAATAAAAATGCATTAATTATGGTTATGCTGAAGAGAGTGGTGGAATACGGGCTTCCATGCTTTCTCTGTTTTAGCTCTATGCATTTCCATCCATAGGTTTACACATCTACATATATAGATGTGTTTGGAGCAGTTTAGACTACATGGAGTTTCACTGAGGTGGGCGGATTAAAAAGTCACAGCTCCCACTTCACCTCTCTGCTGGAGCAAGTCTCTGCTTACATCTCCGCATTGGCAAACCATGCCTGTACCCACAATTGCTCGCAGCAACGCTATTTTTAATGACCTCAAGCCACTCTACAGAGAGTAATATAAATTCTACGTTAAACAGTGTGGAATTTTTGTTCCAAACCTCTCCTGAAACAAAAAACGATGTTTCAGAGAGAAAAATGTTGCCAGGAAAAAACACAAACATTCAACACTTTTTTTTCAGCACAATCCTAAAGAATTCTCCAAGACGTTAAAACCACAGAGTTGAACGAGTTTCTTATCTTCCCTTACTTCTTTTAAATGAACACATACCTAAAACAAAAGAGTATCTGCCTAAAGGAAAATATTAAAGAAAAAAGCCCGTTTTTTAACTTGCCTTTGATTTTCAAACCTTTAGAATTTCTGCATTCAAACTATTCTCTGCAATCACACAAGCTGAAAACCAGCCATTTTTGAGGGGGGTATAATCATGATTCCAGCAACTGAGGCTCCAAGGAAAATGCTACGTGTTGTGATGAATTGCAAGAGATGGCAGCCCTCATGACGGGATGCTCAGATGGTGGGGAACAGCAGCAAAAGCTGCGGCAGTAACGTGCTTCACTGACAGTGTCTGAAGAGGCAAAAATGAAGGAAGAGACGACCGACGCAGTCCAGTGCACACAGAGCGAGTCCCCCCACAGGGTGCCCTGGGCCGGCAGTGGGACAAAGCCCACGCAAGGGTATGAGGAGCAGCTTTGTTCATCACCAGCTATTTGGCACAGAGCACCGTACTGATGGAGGTGGCCCTAATACCTTTCGCTTCTCAGCTACTGTTTGCTAAACTGCCCTCAAACTTTGCAGGTATTTATAAGCCCCGCTGTTTTCAGGCTGGGCTGGGGACCTCTGTTTGGAAGAAATTAATCATTATTTAATTTGGAAAGTGTATTAAATTCCTTTTTTAGTTCATTACACTTCACTCCCCAGTGAAAGCGGCTCTGTCATTACAAGTAAGACTGCTTTGATATTTACCTGAGCTCAGAGAATGCCATTTCTCAATCTTACTAAAGAAGACAAGTCATAATTAGGAGGGGGAACACTGTCTGAGGAATAAAGGATAATAACAAAGGCAGCATTGCACCTGTTGCTAAAATACTGAAATAAAATAAGACTAGGCTTGTACGATCCCATTTTCTTTTACAAATGGTATGGATTTAAGGCTGATTAATCTCTTGCATGGTGTTATCACCAGCTTCTTTAAAGTAATGTTATTGCCAGGTCAGGTTTGGGAGATGAAAGGAATACGTTTATTTTTAAATTTCTGTCACAATGAAGTTAAAATAACACAGGTACCTACGTGTACACCTTCTAGTGAATCATGTATCCCACTCATCCACTGCCTCTGCTGAAATCTGTGGACAGAAGAGATGATACTTTTACTGGGACCATGGGCTGTTAGGAGAGTAATTCCCGAGGAAGGCAGCATGTTTCAAGAGAATAAGGAACTAGGGAGGCAGCAGGCCAGAACCCAAGCACTGGCTTTGTTATGTTCCAGGTACGAGGTGAACACAGAGGTACTCCTGTGTGACTCTGTTCACTCCTCACCATTTGCCATAACTATTTTATCATATACTCTTTGGATGCAGAGACTCTTCCTCCCCATGAGTACACAGAGTGCCTAGGATGGTGAAGTTTTAATGTCAGCCTAGGCTTCTATGCTCTACTCTCATGCAAATAATAAATGAAAAGCTTATTGTGCCTTCACACTGAAGACAGTGCCTCAAACACAATCATGATAAATGCAAAACAATCTTGCTCATTTTATCCAGGTCTCTTTTTGTTCTGCCAAAACTACAAAGCAAGCAGGAAAGGAAAAGAAAGTAAAAATAGCGCATTTAGTCTTGCATTCCTGGTAGGGCTTTGATGACAACCACACACAGTGGATTATATATACTTCACTTCCCAGCTAATAACATGAATGATTCATTCCTTTCCAACAGGCTATACATTCCAAAAATATTTCATGTATGTTTAATATACTGATTATTTCCTCCATCACGTTACTAAAGGCAAATTAAATATACCTAATAATCCTTTCCAGTTCTATAGTCCCTTTCACCCAAAGGTCTCAAAGCATACTACAGTTGTTAATTTGCCATGAAAAACACTCTGTCGTGGAGCTGTGTGAATGAATTATTTTGGTAGCTGAATCTAGCATACTTTTTGGTTTCAGTACGACCCACAGTAACACTTTTGGCTTTAGGGAAAGGGAAAACATTCCTTTTCAAGTGAAAGGAAACGTTTTGTTTGACCTGAAGTGTTTTATTTCTGAAAAATGAAAATTTGGAAAGAAGTGGCCAGATTCATAAGAAAAGTTGTTCAAATAAAACGGAGGTTATTTTTTGCCCTTGTGTAGTTTAGTGGCTAGGACAGTTCTGGAGAAAAAAAGAAAAAACAAGAAAGGGGATTTGAAGATGGGTCTATTTCATAAAAATTATCTTCTCACTAGTTGGGGCTTTTCCGGGACAGAGGAGAATCTGTTAACTTCCCAAGAGCCAGCCATCAGAGGTGTGAACTCAGGTCTGCCCCACAAGTACTTTAGGTATAAGACAGAAAGTTTACACTTTCTAAACATTGTTTAGAAGTCCTTTGTGTTGCAACCAAAATCACTCAGTTTCTCTCCTATTTAGATATGATGTTGCCTGTTCCAGTAGTTTATTCCCCTTTTTCTTCCTTCCCCTAGAAAATGTTTTGGTTTTGTTTTTTTTCCAGGGAAAAATGTTCACTCCATTCTATTTATTCTTCATTCAGTTCCTTTCTAGTTGAAGTAAATCAAGGCATGAGAAGATTGCGTGACTTGAAACTAGTCACTAAACTCGGTGTGAGTTTTAACATTAACATTAATGAATGTTGGACGGCATCCAGAATCACTTATTGGCGGACCTGAGACTAGACCCGGGAGTCCTCCTTTGCAGCCTTCTCCTGTGACCTTGCTACAGCACAGATGCCTCAGCACAGTTACAGAATTAACAGGTTTAGGTTTTGTTATACTTTCATTTGGATAGTGATAAGTGCTCTTCACTTCGTAGATGTTCTTTTATGTGGTTTAACATTGTGGGAAGTAATGAAACAAAATTAAGGGTAGTAATTAGGAAAAATGTAAACAAATAACAAATTAAGGAAGCTGGAAATTATTGCCTAATATACATGCAGAATGTAATATGAATTTTGTATACAAAGCCCCCAACTTTGTAAAATCTTCTGACTAAGCATCCCTTCAGTGGATTTAATTTTAGTATGTATGCAGCACGTTTAATGACATTTTCTCTCAGATGCTATTGCTTTGTGATTTGGGTGTTTTGAAAATTCATTTATCTTCTAATTCTAGTTGCTCCAGATCCATAATCAGGGTCCTTCTATTAATCTGAGCATGGTGCAAATGCTGAGAAAGAATCAGACTCTGCCCCGTGGAGCTTACATGGACACTGGAACTCCATCTTCTTGTTTTCTTCTTTAATCCTGAATTTTAAATACCTCTTTCCTTGTTGTCCATATTTAGACAAAGCTAGTTCTGTAATTCATTACATTCACGGTAAAATCCAAACAACATGAAGCTTATAATGTGTCCACAGACCTGTGTTATATTTTAGTGTCCTGTTATGAGTCATGCTTTCTTAGTGTAATTACACTTTAGCTAAAGCCCTAACACAATCAGATATCAGAAAGATGTTTCTACGCTGCTGTCATTTCATCCACTTTAGAGAAATCACTCAAATCTTTTTACCAGCTACAGCTTTGGAAAGTTGCAGTGCGCTTTGTTCTTGCCTTTGAAAGGATTTTCATCAGTGAAACTAACTGGAGATTCTTCCAACTTCCAGATCTATTTCAACAGCTACCAGTTGTACTGCCCTGCACAGATTTTGCTTTGTGGTTTGAATAATGTCCAAATTTCCATGTCTCGAGTCTTTAAAAAAAAAAAAATTCTTTTTCTTTAGTCTTGCTTTTACAAAATGCCCAATGTTATTGCCAAACTGGCTCAAACTGTGTGAGCCCTAGAGGACCCTAATAGAGTGCCCAAGTTCTGTATTTAGACATGTTATTCAAGCACCCCTATTTGCAAATTGGCCTGCCCGTCTATCAATAACCATGTGTTGAGTGCTTGCCACTGTACAAAATGCAGACACAGATGTGACCTCTGCCACCAGAGCTCTTTGTTCTTTCAACAAAAACAATAAAACTGAGAAAAGAAGTATCCAGCTTCTCCCTCTATACACACTGGTACAGAACTATTTTTGCAATTTGTGCTAAGTTACAAAATCCTCAAATCTACAAACTAGAACTTCTTGAAAGCACTTTACATACATAATTTTATATGTTTAAAGGATACATACACTAATTTCTTTGCAGACCTATTTTGGCAGGTGATGGTCTGAACAACAACAGAAAAGAGAGGGAAACCCCTGATGCCACCTATAGTCTTACACCCATGTAAACATAATCAAGGGAGTGACTATATAAGGATGTGTTACACCTAATAAAAGGTGCAGGTGAGGCAACATTTCCAGGAATGACAGTGTAAGACAGTGAGAGAACATAAACAACTAGGTCTGCAACAATAAAAAAGCTTGAGATTAATATTCTGCCTACAAACATTAGAAGCTTCTTCCTAGGCTTTTTACTTATGCAATCATGTTCTTCTCATGCGCATGCACCTCTGTCCCTCCCAGAGTATCTCTACAAGTCATTAACAGCTTTTAATCAAATTTGTCAGACAGCAAGATTTCCAAACAGAGTAACTGAATTCTTACAACATCAGTGAATTCAAGTGACCAAAAACCCTACAATTGCCTCTGCTGAGAAGAGCATCATTTGCATGAAGATATTTTTAGAGTTCAAGTATCCATGTATGCAAGAGTGACCATACAAACATCTCAACCATGAAAAAAGTTGCAGTCAGAGATTGCTCTTCCTTAGACATCATAGTGAATGATGAGATGTACATCCCCATAAAGCACTAGTGTAGTTTTGATGTTTAAGGAATGGACTGTTTCTTTTGGACAGTTGATATTGTTAATGGCAAAGTTCAGAAGAATGGAGAGGTTACTGCAGCGCAACTGAGGGGGCGATCTGAGGATACATGAGGCTGCACGGCACAATGTTTTAGGTACATAAGTTTGGTTAAAGGAAAGAGATAGCAGGAAAGGAAGATGGTCCATACCAGTTTGTAAAAGTAGGTGTTTGCTGGGTTCAAGCTGACAGATAAGTCATCAGACAAGTACTGAGTGCTGAAAGGTAACAGTAATGAGTTTCTGCTTGGTGGCAAAAGCTGATACAGGGATTTAAAGTGGGAAGGGGAAAAGACTGGACTATGAGACTAACACGCAAGGACTGTGGCTTCTAATGGCTTAGCTTGGCTAAGTGAGCTTACTGTTACAAAGCCAGATGAGAGGAGATTGTAGTATCTATGATGCAGATACAGTACAGCAAGGACTGCTATTTTAGCAAGAGAAGAAACCAATGTCATGTTTTGAAGAAATATTTGTCAGAGTGGGGAGGAGAAGGAATGAGGTGTCAGACCATGCTTCTCAAGTTGTGAACCCCTCGGACTAGCTTGGCTCCAGTTTGCTTGTTATCATATCTCTGCATATAATATCACCTTTCACATGATTAGCAAA
This sequence comes from Phaethon aethereus, assembly GCF_964289735.1. Lineage (NCBI taxonomy): Eukaryota > Metazoa > Chordata > Aves > Phaethontiformes > Phaethontidae > Phaethon > Phaethon aethereus. The sequence goes on from NC_138575.1 coordinate 77,703,377, forward strand.
AGCAGCTACATCACCTCTGCTTGAAGGGGAGAAAGTCAAGCATATGACACCCCTCTCAAACACAAAGGTGCTTAAAGATTCATTAATCATCTAGAAATACTACCAAGCCTACCTTTGCAAGGAGGAAAAGGGCTGTGGTGAGATTGTAGTTGCATGGGATGACAACTTTGCTGAAATGTATGTATTGGGTTTTGACCAACAGACATTTAAAGAGTAGAAAAGACAATGCTACTTAAAAAGCATATAAAAAGTAAGCGAGTGAAAAAGATGAGACTGGAGGCATTATCTACCTTGAGAAGAAAGGAAAATTTGTGGGGAGAAAAATGAAAGGGCAAAAGCTAAAGAAGTAAAGAGCATATATTTAAATTAGATATTCAGGGTGAGATTTCAAATAAACAGCTGCTGATCTCCAGATAGAAGGAAAATGTCAGGGAACATAAGTACAGGAATATACACAGTCACAATCTCAGCAGTATGTATGTACAGGGAATGGGTATATAGGAAAAGTAACAAGGAAAACACCAAAGGTGGCAGGCAGCCACCAAGCGGAGAAGAGGACTCATGTTCTTTCCATAAAGAACAGCCACTTAAGTTCAGTAGTATGAAGACTGCCTCAGTCATAAGCAACTCTTAGAGAGCTGGAGTCTCAAAGATTGCATTAAGATGTGGAATTAACACAAAGAAGCCCAACTTCCACTTGGACTTGAATGTGTGCAATGGTGGAGAGGGATGTCGTATTGCGCAGGTTATACCAGACAGTGACAAAAAAAGCAACTCGGTCAGAAGGAGGAGGCTGGAGAACTGAGACCTTTGGGAGCACACAGCAGATTTAAAGTGGCCAGGCTTAAAGATAAAGAAAATCCAAAGGGTTGAGTATTCATTTGTTCTATCAATACCAGGGGGGGACATAAATAAATTAACAAAAATGCAGAGAAAGGCAAGAAATTCTCCCCGTAAATCAAGAAAAGTGACAGAAAAAGAAGTGGTGGAGCTGAGAAGATTACAGTAATACATGAAGCAGAAAAAGGACAGATATTTCAGGGTCAGCAAGGAAAGATATCTTGGGTTCTCATTCTGAGAGATAATTTGTGTAGGAAAGATGGACCAGTATCTGGTGTGAGAGCAGTTTAAGCAAAGTAACAAGAGCCAAACTTCCCAGTGTAACTTCAAGACCACAGGTAGGATTGTCCCCTCCCCTCTCTGTCTCTTCTTTATTGAAGCCATTCTTTTAAGAAACTGTATTCTCACACCTGCCTGAGTGTTGTAATGCTGAAAAATGGATGTGTGGTATTTTCTGTTAGAAGAAATACAGTTTTCAAGAGTGCAAAAGTGAGTGTATTTAGCATTCTCCCTTGTAATACTATATAAGTAAGGTTAGCATACCCACCTACACATAGTACATTTGTGTTGAAGACAAATTGACTCAATAAATTGTCTTGTCATACAAAACAGTGAGAACAACATGTTGACGGCATTGAAACAGTAAAAGATTGTATTCTAAATGTTCCTACATCTCTGACACATTATTTCTGAGGTTCTAACATCACTGGCATGAGATTCCTATTTTCCAAGTTTAATAATATCATCTTTCATGCTTTTTCTTGGCACCATAAACAAAAGTATTCCTACTACAGACTGTCCTCTATGCTTGTCCCAATTCCTTAACTTCAGGGTGCAGGATCCACTTTTCCCCATGCCAGTAGTTCCCCTCCTTGCCCCCGCCCCGTCCATTTGCAAACAACAAGATGACAGACTGTATCCATACACTGAAGAGAGGAGAGAAACTAGTTTCTAAACCATCATAACTATTCTAGCAGCAATGCGTATATGTTTTAACATCTCTTACCTGCTGAGTCACAACTTTGGGCATTGCAGGTTGTTCCTGTTCGGAGGAGAAACTGGTTGGTGGAGGAGTCAGCTGTTTCTCTGATGCCATCCTGTTTGCCTGAACAGAAGTGGACTCAAATAGCAGGACACTGGCTCTGGTCACAACACCAGTCATCTGACGTAGTTCAGCCCAAAAACTTCTCCCTTGGATTTTTGTTAGGACCACACTCCCAAAACTTGCTCATTTTGAGTACTTCGCTTTCTCTTCTCTGTTTTTCAGATACACGTATTGCATTCCCTTCAAAGGGATTCCCACTGAAGACTCTGTGGCCACAAACTGCAAATTCCTGAACAGCTTTGCGTGTCTTTGGTTCTGGACAATGAGCTTTGGATTGAAATCTCCATCACTTCTGCTGCAGCATTTGACGAGGGAGCTTTACAGCTTCTTCCCACTTACTGGAAGTATAAGGCAGCAATTAGATTCATAGCCATCTCAGTTAACCTCACTTACTCATCACTGCAGCTCAAGACAGAAGGCTGACACCTGAAAGTCACCTCCAAGAGGAAATAAAAATAAGATCTTTAGAGAAGATTCATTACAAATTTATAATTTTAAGCAGCGGTATCCTCTTCTTCTATTAGGATGTTTTCATGTGCTACTTGAAACCAATTGTATCTCATTGCATCTGTCTTTGGAGTTCTCCATTCCCTGTCCAGATTTCTTTCAGGCAACATGAAGTGACCCCTTACAACAGACTCCTGAAGAGTGTCTGTTGTATGGGTGGAAATTGCCGGCTTGTTACTGAAACAGCTTTTGCAATTTCAAGATTGACAGGTATCCTCTCCATTTTTAGGATGAGAAAGGGAGGAGAATAATCTTAACCCTGGAAAGGCTCTCAGTTGGACATGACTGTTTCCGAGACTGAACCCCAAATTATCTTCAGTGACACTGCTTGTATTCACATCAGTTCTATGTAGGGTCCTATCCAAGGTTTACCCAGTTTAAGGTTTCAAATCAGATCTGGCTCAAAAACAAGATTTGCAGTTCAATGGAAATTTGAGGGGGCTTTTCGGATTTGATTTCAGTCCAAATCAAAGTGAGATATTTTCAGGAATTCTTCTGAACTGGAAGTTCCCCAAACCATTCAGCTGCTCAGTGATTATCACAGCTAAAATGAGCACTGACTTCACAAAGCAGTGATAGGGACTCAAACTCCCAGTTCCAAGTAGTTCCATCTGTGATTTGCTCTGTGGGGAGGACATGATAGTCTCCAAAGTTTGCCAGAAACTCATGAACTGTCTTAAATCCAGTGAAACCAAACAGAGCTTGAGATGTTTCTAACAAATCAACTTTGTTCCAGCAGTGGCACTGTTGTTACTGAAAAAGTGTCATCTGCAGCATACCCTGCAGTCCCGATCTCTCCAGCTGAGAAACTCCAAGCTTCATTTGAATCTCTCAGTGAAAATGGATATGTAAAGGGCTGCTGTACTCTGGGTCTTGTCCCAGCACAGCACTTGCATCCAAGAGTAGGGAAGTACTCCTGGCTTGCACACTAGAAGCATCAGTAGTAGATAGTCCTATTTATCAGAAGATGTCTTTAAATATATTCCAGCAAGCATAGGACACTTCAGTTTCTCCTTTTGGAATTAAAAACTTCTGAATAACCTCAATAATTGTTACTCTACAGGAACTCCAAAAGTCCCCAGTCCCCAACCAAAAGTGAGGAGCACTAGCCTACACTCCTACAAGCTTAAAAGGAATATGAAACGCTAATTCCTGCTTCCTGTTGAGAAAAAAGCCAGCTGAACTGCTAGCATCCACTCTGAATTCCTCTATCTCATCTGAAATTGGTGCACTGAGATGGTAGTTGTTTAATAGATTTCCTGTAGTCTCACAAATCTACAGAAACATTTCTGATTCAAAATTTCTTCCCTGACCTGTGTATGAGCCACCCCAAAAACTCCAAATGTAATTCATCCTCTCTGCTACAGTCTGCTCTACTTTATGTCTGTAAGGGAACACGCAGGGCAGGGCTGTTCCCTAAAAGAAGGTGAGCCAAGGGGAATGCTGGGGCTACCGAGACAGGTGCCTCGCTAGCCAGGGCACATACCACAGAACTCAAGGGATATAGCAGGACAAACCCAGATACAGTGGCCAGGTCCAACCAAGAATCCAAATCTTAAGGAAATACCATGGTGATGAGGCAGGTCTCAGGTCAAGCTAGAAAGTCAGTCCATAGGTAAGGGTTAAGATCAGTTCCAGTGACGACCAGAGAGGTCCACAGCAACAAGGAAGGTCCCAGGTCAAGCCAGGAAGTCACCCCATGGGTTGAGATACAGATCAAGACACTACATAGCATAGACATGACTCATAACTTCTCCAGCAAAACTTAGAGAGAGACTAAATGGATGGGGCTGAGCTTAAATAGAGCTCCTGGCCCATGCAGGTGGGTGGAGGCCTCAGGTGAGGCTTGTCAGGGTCATCAAATCTTATTAGTACACGCAGGGCCCTGACCATGCCTTCCCAAGGAAGCTTTAAGCTATTTTGTAAACTAGTTCAAAAACCTCAAGCAAATAATAATTACTAGTCCTTATTAAAAAATATCAGAAAGATCTTCTTAGCAAAATACTGCCCAACAGAGGCTTTCCCTGTCTCTTAACAGTTCCTAGCCACTTTTTCTACATCTATTTTGTAAGTCATGCAAAGGAAATCATCCCAATTTGCAACCCCTCAAATATCCAGCATTTTTTAAATGATGAGGTAACACTACAGACTTTTTTCAATGGATCTACAGACAGCTAATAAAGCTTATAATCTACTGCTTTCTTCCCATCTTTTGTACAGAACTTGATCTTAAACCCTGAGCCATTTCACTGCGAACAGAGTTTCACTGAGGTATACTAAGGGAAAGATTATATTCTAGGACAGCTGTTGCCAATAGCACAGTACTCTGGTATCAGGTCCTCTCTGTGGGAATCACTTGGTTTCTTGGGAATCCCTGTAGCTACTGTTCCACTACATTTGCACTTCGGCAAGATACAGGAAGAGAGGAAACAATCGCCTCTTCCCAAACACGCTCATTCCCCTGAACAATCAGTTCTTTGCTCCTTGTTTGTTTACACTGGCATTTGCAATCAATCCCACAACGAAGCTATCAGGACAAAACATCAATAGCAGTCAATGTTAAGCCTGAACCCATGCTTTTGGGTTACTACAAAACCATAGCACCACAGTTATTCCAGGTCTATGGCCAGAGTAAGTTGCCCCTCTGGTTTTGAATCTGAAGAACCACTGCTGGTCCATTCCCATCACAAGCTTCTTTTCATACAAGTAGTTTGGAACATGTTCTATAGTTTTAATCACTGGCAGAGCATACAATAATTTTTCCCAGGAGACTTTAGCCATTGACTCTTAATAAACTGTCATCCTCTCAAGTCATTTACATTCCTGTATCAATACCCAGTCCATAAACACTAGCATCTGTGTCTAATTGAAAACAAGGTTTGAAGCACTGGTCAGTTAACAGAGAGAAAGTCAGAACTTTTTAATCGCTGAGAATCACACACTGACCACTGAATTATAAGTAATAGTAATTCTTTTCCTACCCTTTTAATGCAAATGTTATGTAGTATTGTGAAACACACAAAGAAACCTCCTCTGGTAGGATTAAAGCCTCACAAAACTGCACATCTGGGAGTCTCTGGGGAGCTGGCTGGTGATCAAAGATCCTAAGAGCAGAATTTTCCTCCTCACTGCTCTGTATGCCAGACTTAAATTCATTCTTTTTAAAACAATTCCTATTGCTTTAGGTACAGTTTGAGACCAGCATCCTTGAGCTGATCCTAGCCTATTTGTGAATATATCTAATTTTGTTCAAAGGTACTAGCAGGTGCCCAGGGTATTATCTAGGTGTACTGAACAGGCCAGGAGGAGTTCTGGACCAAAGCCGCCTTTGGTGGTCCCTCAAATGTAGCTGCCTACTATAAGAATCAAAGGCCATCACACTGAAATGCTGCAAAGCATGCTTGCAATACACGCACACTTTCTCATTTTTAGGGCCAATTTCTATGACCAATCTTCGCTTAATATTCAGTCTGAAAAAACGGATTAAATTTTTACAGGGTCTAGGGAATCATCTATTCATAGTCACTCAACAAAAGCCTTTTAAATTGTTCAAGGCAGTTTGTACAGAGGAACCAAGTCTGCCATTTTTTTTTTCTAACAAAAACTCATGGTTGACTCACAAGAACAGCTGAAGGCTCAGTTATGCTCTTCTGATATGTTTTTTCCATGTCCTTTGTGGCCTCTTCTTTCTTTGCTTGATGGCAAAACCAGATGAGGTGGGTGTTTGATGTGCTGTTTCTCCCTCTGATGGCCTGGAGCTGGCTTGGAACACTGCAGCCTCATTCTTTGCTGAATCAAGGAGAAAATGATGATGCTTAACCAAAAGGTCTTTTGGGCCATTTTGCAACTGCCTGTTTAAAGGAACAGTACTATATCAGAATAAATCTAACAGAAACCTTCAATTCCATCTCTTTAGCATTCCTCCTATACACTATTCATTTACTCCAGTGGGTCTGCGTTTTTACATTTTACATGCATCTCTTTTTTCCCGTTCACTACACGTTAGCCACATTACCAAACATAAAAATTCACTCCTGCTCCAGATCTACTAAAAATCTAACACATAAGATCCTGCTGTAAACTTTGTCTAAAAGGTGGTTTCAGCCAAAGGTTTCTTCCTCTGGAACACTACCATAATACTGAACTGCATTTATTGTTGCAGGACAGTTTGTACACACTAACAGATCTTCAGAGTATTTGGCACAGGCTGGATTTACAAGGTACCACCTGTCAACCAACAGTCACTATTAGTCACCAAAATTACACAAGCAGACAGACTCATTTAGAGTCTGTTTAGCCAGGCTGGCCTAATAACTGTCATGTTTGAAGCTGTGTCTACTTTGGTCAGTAACCAAGCTCCCATTCTTGTTGCTCAACTATATGCTGGGGAGGGTCCTGGCTCTTCCATGCTTTCCCTATTGAGTGTGGTGCCCCTTGTTTCTGGTTAGGTGTGCAATAGTCTTTATTTTCTTCTGTCTGCATTTAGTCAAAGTATTTCTTTGCATTACTGTCAATTTACAGTAGTTCTTATAAGCCAACTGTATTATTTTCCTTGATAGATTGAAAAATGTGACAGGCTATCATGCCAGGATGTACGCTAGCCCCCGAGCTGTGCTTACAGAGCTCATGGCAGTCAGTTCTCAGCCTCCTTATGAGTGCTTGCTTCCCGTCCTAGAGCACTGCTGCAAGGAATGACAGGTTTATGGGTAAATTCCATTGCCTTTCTGAGGGCCAGCAGCTTCTTTGCTCGCCTTGGTCCAGAGAAACCTATATAAATTCACCTACTGACAATTCATCTACCCCAGAAATGTTCAGTGGTATCTGTGCATTCTAGAAGCCTCCATAGTCCTCTGCCAGTGAGGTGAGGACTCTGGTTTTGCCCTCTTCCTGACTCTTTGCTATCCTCTAACCCCTACAGACTTTAAACCAAAGGCCCAGAACTTCTTAAAAGATCGGGATAATGCCATCTCTTTCTGGTGGGTAAAGTGTGTAATTCCATTCAAACTGTACATTATGACCCACATCCTTTCTGTTCCTTAGCCAGCTGTCCCCTACCAGGAAGATAACAGATCATTGGAAGGAGAAGCTAATTATTCCCTTTATGCTTACACCAAAGGTGCAACAGAAGAGGAAACACTTTCACCAGGCGGCAACACAGTAGTTACTCAGATGCTGGCCATATCATCTTGCTGAAGGTCAAACAGTGCACTCGCTGTAGTGCCGGGAAAGGAAGACTCTTTACTCATGTTTTTCTCTAAATGATAGATACACATTTCCCTTACCTCTGAATTTCCTCATCGTGATGGGTTTATTTGACTGTATTGTGTGCTTCTGTGATTTAATTGTTATGTTATTAGGGTGAGTAAAATAAAGCTGCAGCTTTTCTTTTGCTGTATTAGTGCAGTTTAATTACATTTGGGAAAGGCAAAAAGGAGAGTGGGAGCTTGCCAACATTAATGCTGTCTGTCATTCACAGCCCATTGATGACAAGGAGTTGAAAGCTTGGCAGTTACTCTGGTAATCAGCAACCTGGCTGATGACGAATGGAAAAGATTATGTGAAATTTCCTGAAAGGGGAAAAAAAAAAAGAGAATTCTCCAAAGAAATAAAATACAAAACAAGAACAAAGGGCAAAAACCCCAAACCCCAACTTCTAAATCCAACACCAAATGCTTTTTATAATGTTTACATGAAAGACACTACATGAAACGGTTACAATAAATGAAAAATTTCCACTAGTAAACTGTTTTTAGTGTCTATGAAAGGGATCTGTGTTCCTAAAATAGGAGCACAAATATGTCCACTTGATTGTTGAAACGGACTTTTTCCCCTGAGCTGAAGGATACGTATCACTGGTAGAAAAAAAAAGAACACCTTTCATTGCTATAGATGGCATCTCAGTTATATTTTTTAATTTATAGCACTGAAAAGAAGCTAATCTTTAGAGCTGTTCCAAATACATAACTCCAGATCTTTTAAAATACAAATACTTTGTTTTCTTTTTTATTCACTCTACTTAATTTTCTCTTTTTAATACAGGAGAACACAGATACTTCATCTTACTATTAGTAACATAAGCAACTGCTATTCAGGCTTTAAAGTTATTTGTAGTACTCCAGTCTCCGACACAGTAGTAAACTTCAAGAAAAACTCCAGTTAAATGAAACTGGGAACTATATCAGTGTCTAAGTAGGAGAAAATCTACAGTAGTTACGTGGTTTTTCTGTGACCTGTACAATGGATGATTTGTGACATTTGTCATTTGTCTTAAAAGCTGAATATCATTCCAAAGCCATTTTTGGCATCTTTGGGATGAAACAACGCTGGCTTGTCTGAGGTTTTGTCCTGTCATTTTTCTGTAGCTGCTGGATATACCTACTCAGTTTCACAATTCACATAATTGTGCTTTGGGATTCCAGACTTCAGCTTTTCACTTTGCTCGTGATGGGCAAATTAAAAGGCTCTACGGTATCTGTAGTATTACTAGACCATAGTTCTAAGAATAAGAAAAACATGTGCAATTGGACAATGTACAACTGTTTGCTTGGTATGTAAGCATGTAAGCAATTGTGAGAATTCTGTCTCTTCTATTTTGTCAAACACAGCATAACACAAGAAAGAAACAAATGGCTTTTAATCATGATGTTAAGCAACTTGGGCAATTTAAAGTTTACCAGCAGGTAATGTTGACTATGCAGGACTGTGAATAGGGAATTTTTCTTTCACACTGTTGAACAGATACATCACTCTGGCTTCAGGTTTTTTCCCCACAGGCAGAGTACCGCAGTTCCATATTTTATGAGGAGTTGAAGGGAACACCTCACTGCCATTGAAAGAAGATCACTGAGGTTTACTGGAAAACTACCTACGAACGAAGACCTGATTTGATTGATTGATTTAGTGTTAAGACCTAGCTATGTATTTATTAGATTACAAGTACTATGCATGTTAGACACCTTCTCACCACTAAAGAAATGACAATGGGATATTAGTCATGCATCACACCCAGTTTTAAATGTCAGTGGAAAAGATGTAAAACTTAGGGTAAAAACCCTTTAACATTTTTTATGTTAGCAGTGGAGTTCCACTGCCCAAGTAACAGGTCTCTCCATTCGGTACAATGAAGAGGTAAGGCTACTTTATAGACAAGGCTTC